>NC_139479.1:54952626-56177047 GCF_008360975.1 Lichenostomus cassidix | reverse complement strand
AACCACAGCAAAAAACCCCAAACAAAACAAAAGATTAAATGCCAATGATGCAACAGGAGAAACTATTTTCTCAGGCTGAAACTGATTGAAAACATCCCTTATATAAAAATGAAATGCATTTCTGTGGATGCACTGATGCTTCACCATCTGTCCAACATCTCAGATTTACTCTCCCAGATAACTTCATATTTCACCCTGCAGTCCCTAAAGAAGCATCACTTTAAACTGGGCCACATGGAAAAATGCACTTCAATAACATCTGAAGGTCTTGCGTTTAGCTGCAAGGGCCTCTAATCTAAATGAATGATGTGCCTATGGAGTAAGCTGCATTTATAGTTATGGAAATAGGGAGGAGCAAATGTAAGGGAAAGAATGTTGGAAAAAAAATAAAGACAGAAGAAAAAAAAAAGGAGAAAATAGACTGGAAAGAAAAGGAGAGCTAGGAAAAGAGAAGTAAAGAGAGGGGGGGAAAATAACAGCAACTCCAGAATTATAGCAGTAAAAGACAGAGGGATTTGCAGATAAAGCCAGAAGATGCTGGCAGCCATCTATCAGTCTGCCTTGATGGAACAGGTATTGGAAATTAACTCAGGAACCCTATGAATTACATTCAATCCATGCTCTGGGCTAAGCACTTGTCAATTTTAGCTGCTATTGCAACCTATTACTTACAGACTACATGGCTGGCAAGCTAATGACACTAGAGAGAGTTAAAGAATAGCAGCATAAACTGTGTACAGCAATGCTCGTCACAGTCTGAGCATAGCTTCCTGCTGTCCAGTGTGAAACCTGAACACCCAAACTCTTACTTCCTCAGTGAGCACTTAACCTTCTATCACATTTTTTCACATAGGAGAAAAGTACATACCTGAAGAATTAATCAGTGATCTGCCTGTCCAAAAAAAGCTTTCACAAATGTTTTCTGTGCATCGTGAAAAAGTGCTTGGATTAAACTTTTCTTGAACTTTCTTCTCCCTCCCTGTAGGATAATCCATTCTGAAGCAGAGGTCTCAAAACTGACAATTTTTTGGAAGATGCTGATAAAAAAGTAGATAAATATGCTGTCCCCATAAAATTTTGGCTGCTTATGTATAAAATGTACTTGTTTGTTGTGGATCAGGACGTCCCACCTGGCTAATGCTTGATTACTTAGCATTCAAAACAACCTCCAAGGGAAGGTACATTTTATTCCTACAAATACAGGCATTAACAGTGAAGCACTGAAATACTAAAAATGTACTTTATTAAAAATGTAGTTACACAACATGCTGGAACTTTTTTTATTGTATTTTTTCCACTGATAAGCTTGTCTAAGAGTGAAATATTTTAATAACCAAGCACATTCAGAGTAAATGTCAGACACTGTGATCCTGTGACTAACAGCTGCTGCTGCTGTTGGTGGAGAGAGAGGGAGAGAGAAAAAGAAATACAAGTACGAAAAACAGAGCGAATGTCAAATTAGAACAAATGTTTGTCAAGTAAAAAGGGCAGCTTTTTGTTTGATGAAAGAGACTTAATTAGAAAAGTCACAGAAAGAATCTGTCTTGAAAGTACCAGATCCTTTTTCTTCAGATAAGCAAACAAACCTCATTGAACTTTGGAAAGAATTGTTGAACCAATGATACAAGAGGAAAAGAAATCTAGAAAATCTGCTGCAGCATCCCTTGGAAATGAACAAACCAATTACCAATGTGTCGCTCCATCCCAGGAAAGGAGTAATATGACACATTTACTTACTATTTTTCCTTCCATTTGCGTGAGCAATGGACAAATAAATGCTTACAGGAAGACATTACTTTTGTACATTTTTTCTATTTTACAGCAGACTGTAAGTTCGAAATTTAAATCACTTGTTGTATGTGCTAAGTCACCTACATGGTACATTATCTACCCAGTTTGTTGTCTAATTCTATCAAGGGGTTTTTTTGGTTTGTTTTTTTTTCCCTAACAGCAACCATAACAAAAACCTATTAAGGAACATAATATTTTGCATTAGACAAGGGCATCTTGAATGTATTAAGGAACACAGTAAACAAAATTCTTTTAGCAATGACAAAACAATTAGACAATAAAAAAAAGAAAGCCCAAAGGAAAATTATTATGAAGAAACTCAATGCAACTCTGAAACTGTCCTAAAAAAGAAGATTTTACTCTAAATATTTTTGGAGAGTGTTATGCTTCATTGTCCTTCCTTATGTTCTTCTCTCCTAATTTTTAGCCTTTCACATTATACCCATGTTTGACACAAAGCTCCAGGCCTGGAATTCAAGTATACAGCATCTATGGAATTCAGTCATAAAGCACCTATACTCCTATGCCACCCATTAAGCAAAAATACTTTTTTCATCATAGGACAGACAAAAAAAAAAAAAAAAAAAAGAAAAAAAAAAAAAAAAGAAGGTGCATTAAAAATAAGCAGGCAAGTAAAATATATCAGCATAAGATAGGATTTAAAGATACATAGAAAATTCTTGTCATATGGATTTTCAAAACAGAAAATAAAAGCCTTTAAGTGGTATTTTTCCATATTTTCTTTCAGTATATCTTCGCTTTATGGTTTTGGAACTGAGCCTTTGTATATGGGGCTCTCAAAAGGCTCATTGAAATCTGCAGAGATTTCCTACATGCAGATAGGACTCTGTCCTTTGCAAGGAACAGAAAATTATGAATGAAGACAGGATTTTTAACGTTTTGGTATACATAAAAATCAAGTGTTTATCTTAGCAGAAGATGCTTTATTCAACAACAAAAAACATTCAGTGTACTTTGTGGAGAGCCTCCTACTCTGCAAAAGTAAGGAGGAGTATAGCATGAGTTCATACTTCAGCCCCTTTTTAGAAAAGTATGTAACACTTTATTAAAAAGATTCTTGTAACAAATGTGGTTTCAAATACTAAAAAATTAATAAAATACTTCACTCTACAAATATACATTTCTTTCAGTATGGGTTTATTTTTATGAAGGTTCAGAAAATCGTCGGTGTTAGTAGTAGTATTTAAGAAAGAAGTACAAGTAAATTCCTCAACTTCCCCATCAGTGCACTTTTATCCCTGTTATCTGGAGTATCTGTATATGTGTAATATATCAAAGACAAAGTGATTTAACTTGGCTTTGGGGTTGGTGTACACCTTTTGGATATTCATTCCTACAGAATTCACAGCAGTAGGTGTTGCTAGCAGTGAAAGTAAAATTTTTTAAAGGTTTAAAGACATTCCTGACCCCTGAGGATGATGAAACTGAAATAGATCACATGGAAAATCCATGGTTCATATAGATAAGGAAAAAAACGGTTGAACCATGGTAACATTATACAAACTACTCCCACAATGTCATAAAGTCTCAACAACACTATGTCAGGTTGATGGCTGTCAAAGCAGCAGAAATATGAAGTGATAACAGTAAAATACTTTCTTCTGCTTGAAGACGGGTCCTTTTTCTTCATTTCTATTAAGAATGTTGCTGCTGTGTCATTGTTCAGAATTCAAAATGTTACCAAAGATAATGGTATGCTGTTGCTAGGTCAACTTTACTTGAACTGATTTTGCCTGTAAATATAAAACTACAGGAAAGTCACCTCTCCTGAATGCTGACTTTCTGAGATTTGGGCCTCTCTGTGGGATCACAAATGGGTACACTTCTAAAGCATACACTGGTTATTTTTTCTCCATCCTCCTAATATTGTTTAGTGTTATCAACTGCTGCTCTGTCAAGACCAGGATGAATAGGAATACACAACATATTACACCACAAATTTTTCTCAGAGCTTCTTGATCTTCACTATTTACAAGACTGGTAAAGGCAGGAAAACAGTTTGTATAGGTTACATTTGTTTTAGGCTGCGTCGGATTTTTAGGTCATGATTTCTTTAGGTCATGTCTTCAAGTAAAGAAACATGAGAAGCCTTGGTAGTCTACTGCATTTATTGTGAGATTGTTTAGCCAGCTGGCTGCAGAGAATAGCAGTATCCCAAGTATAGAGCTTTTCATCTGGGATGGTAGTGAAAAAGATTATTTATTTCTGTTCTGGTGAAGATGTAGGTACTCCCAATGCTGTTATCTCTTTTCGGTATGCAGGTGCCTCATAAAATGATTGCTGACCTATTGCAGTACAAAAGGAAGCATGTCTCTAGTGCCGTATTGCACCGCAGGAATAGCAACATCCCAAACCCACAGAAGATTCCAGTGGTTTTACTTTCTGCAGGAAGCTAAGAAATCCTTAAGCTTTCAAACCCTTTTTATTTTTTTGTTAAATAAAAATCTTTGTCTGGATGAAGTGATAATCTGATTAAGCGTTATCTCTAGTGTCCTGTGTTGTAAGTCAAGACCATTCCTACATTCTTGTATGAATGATACCAGAAATGAATCACTACCCAGAGAGATAGCATGTGGAGGATGTGTTATCTGCAGGCAGACTGCAGCCTCTGATAATGAGTCTGGAGAGGTCATTGCCATATTGGGTAACTAACTGATGAGTTCCTGCAGAAACCCTGATCAGACCCTTTCTGCATAAAGCTCATATGCAGGTAAATCCTGTTTAAGATTCCACCTCAGTGAAACAGCTCAAAACATTGAAATTAATGGGAATCTTAGTTACTTCATTGGAAGAGAACTCATGCATTGCAGTGTTAACTAGTTTACATTTTTCCTGTATTTTTATGTAATATCAATGTTTATATGGAACTGTGGTCCATACTAAAAAGCTGACATGTACTATGTTTTGTAGCACTGCTGAATAGAGACACAATATTTTACTTTTTCCTAAGTGAAAAACAAACAAACAAAAAAATTCCATCTGATAATGGAATCATGGCGGTATTTTGTGGTGCAGAAAAGCCTTTCCAGGTCTCATCTCTACCTTAACCACCCTGGGTGTGTCCTACATTTGCACTTAAGTGTGGCAGAGCTAAGGTACAGTGCAGCTTCCCTTGCAGTTGAGTTTCAGTGAGAGGAGAAGCTGGCTGGACAGACTTGAAGGAAGTTCCACTACACCCACATTAGTTCCTTTATCTGGCTGACTGAGAGACCATGAGTGCAGAGCTAACTATTGCTTTACAGTCTATTTACAGGTTGTACATCCCAGCTTCAACAACAGATAAATTATATCACTACATGTATTGTCAATAATAGTGGAATAAGTATAAAATGTTGAGTCATATCTACCCTGTAAACAACATAAGAGTTACTTGGATCAGAAGAGGAATCATAGCTGTAGAATTGGTTCAAGATTGCCCTTTTCAAAATTAGTTTTTAATGTATATTTATCCTAATAGAGCTTGACTACAGTTTTAACATATTTTCAGTGTCAGAAAAGGTGGTAATCTTGCTATTTATATCTAATTTGCAAGCTATTATTTTCATGAAGTATGTGGAAAATGCATTATGTTTTCTATACACACAACTATTTATGATTTAAGTCAGGTAAGTTATTAAAATTATGACTGGATCAGCAATTTTTATTCCATGTACTTCTCACTATTGTAAGTTTCTTTCATTTGCCTTATACTGAAAATATTTATGCTGACCACCCAGCTACCTCTGGTCAGTCACAACTAGTGTAAGGAATATTTTATCTCTTCTATTCCTTACAATCCTACTTGGCTCGACTCACTTAAACCAGAACGTCACCTTCTTTTCGTTTTTTATGCATGGCCACAGCTTACAATGAACTTGCAATTGTTCTTTATGCCTCTGTGAAATATATCTATAATTTTCCTTTTACTTTTGTAAAAATGGAAGCCAAGCTGAAAGAATATAATGTGTCATAAATTGGTATATTTTTCATTACTAAAGAATGTGAACTATTTTCTCTACTGTATATTTAGCTGCTTTTGGCTTTGAACTTTTGCACTTCAATCAAAGTGCAATTTTGAACAAAACTGGTTTTTAACTTTAATAGGAGGCACAGCTAGATTTCTTTTTTCATTGTAACTAACTTGCAAGAGAAAAGATACCAGCAGAGAAGACCTCATTATCAGACATAATGCATATCAATGTAGATCAAAGTATATATCAAAAATAACCAAAGGTACACATATATGTATATATCTTGCCAGGAAGTGATTATGCCATTGTGTCATAAAAGCAGTGATTGCAAGTAATGCTTAGAGGCTTGATCTCTTTGTATTGTTTTCCTTCACCTTAAACTTTTGCTCTTCCTGCTGCCACCACTGAGATAACTGTAGGAGCACCAGCAGAGACAAAACACTGACTGGCTGCTGTTGTCATTGCTTGAGTCAAGGCATCTGGCCATGACACAATAAAAATCAGTAACTTTTCTAAATATAAAGTAAAAAAATACCTGAAAAACACATATTCATTCACTTATTTCTTTATTTGATGAAGTTAATCCATTTGAATAATCCTGAAATATTATCTGACTCCTACTGCGCTCTACAGTTCATTTATAAGCTACAAATAGCTGCTATTTGTCATGTTATTGTGATGCCTGGGACTGCCTTTTATCTTTTCCACTTATTGTCCTTTTTTCCCTTACTGTGATCGTATTTCCCATGTTGAATAGGACAACATTTGACAAAGGGATGGGTATTCTAATGACTACACACTAAAAATTTTACATATGGCACACTGATTCTCTTTCTCCATAAATTCTCAGTACTAACTTCCGAAGCTAACCTCGCAGTATTAGACAGTTTAGGGGAAAAGAGCTGGTTATTGTCATGTTTCCAGATTTAAGGGAGATTATTTTTCCTTTCTCCCTACCACAATAACAACACTGCAAAATGACCTATTTATCTTTTATTGTCCAGCTCCTAGGAAACAGAAAATATAGGCAGAGTGTGGAACTTGCATGTCCAGCTTAGGGATTTTTTCCACCTTCTTTCCTGTGGAGCAACAAAAGAAAGCATGCAGCTGGGATCTGCATCTACCCCATTGTTCAGCACTTCTCATACACACTGGAATTAGGGTGGGCTTCCTCCAGAGATGAATTCTCGAAATTTCAATAAATGAAATAAGACACTGAAACTGAATTCTAAGGAACAAAATATTGTGCATCGCTCCAAACCATGGGAAAGGGGAAGGGAGAACAAAATAAACTGTGAGTTTCTTCAAATCTGTCTGACACATGTCTTGCTCTTCCTATAGCAGCTCTGATTTATGGCATAGACACAATTTAAGGAAGAAGTTAAAATAAACCAACCAAATAAAAAAACAAAAAACCCCAGATAGTCATTTGTAAGCAGATGATATAATAAGATAGTAATTTGCTCTTTGTAAAACAAAGTCTATGCTATCCCCATTATTTGGGTGAAGAAAACAAGAAAAAATAAATGAAATTTAATCACTTTCTACCCTCTGATGTTCTTGGAAAACCACACTTTAAATGGAAATAAAAAGCATTTACCAACAAAATGCATACAGATAACTATCCCTTTCTTATTTATTTTAAAGCATTACAGATGCATTCTGAAGACAAGTCATCAATCAACAGTGACAGTCAACAGGAAAATATATAAGAATAAATTGAGCTTTAATTTTTCTTGACTAAGTATAGACATCTATCATAACTAATGCACTTCTAATAGCACAGCATTTTTTCCATTAAGTAATCTCATCTATTTTGTTATGTGTCTTAAACCTAATTAGAAAGCAACAGTCCTAGCAGTTATAAGAGGAAAGGCAATATTTCTTTTGACCAATGTAGGTGAAATCTACTGCAATTAAAGTTATGGCAAAGTTTACACAAGAACAGAGAGATCATATCTTTGCTAAATAGGCTGTGAAGTCCTCCTACTTTTGGTGCTTAATTATTGGTGTCATGCTTGTAATAGCGGCATCTGTGCACACTCAACACTCTAATGGGCAGCTCCTACAGGACTAATGAATTTTAATTGATGGTGTTTAGCGTGGCTTTTGGTTTGTGGCTCTTGTAGGGGAGGCTATGCCCTTCTGCTCTTCTGTCCCCAAGTGAGCTGCATCTCTGTTGGGGAGCTCATAGGTACAGATGGTCAACAAAAGGTGAAGAATGCCAGAACTCTCTGGGCATCAGTCGCTTTTCAGTAAAGATAAAGCTTGAATTGCTAATCAGCTTCCTTTTTTCCACCCAAGCTGTTTACGCTGTGGGCTTAATGTTAATCTCTTTTAGTAAGATGACACATTCTTTTTTAATTCAAAATATGCTTCCTAGTTCGGCAAATCAGAAGGCAGCTTTCTTCCCAGCCTTCCCATAGGTAGTTTTAAATGTAGCATAGTTTGTCAGAGGCAAAACAAAAACATCTCATGGTGACACTTAATCATTTTACCCATTCCCAGAGTTTTTGCAAAGGACTGAAAACAAATATGTCTTCTTAAAACTACAGTTGACTCTCTAAATGTCAGTTTTTCTGCTTTCATATTTTTTTCTCAGATCAAATATTCAGTCATTACATTAATATTTCCCTAATCTGTGGTTACAAAAATATGCAATAGAAGGCAAAACTTATTTTATGGAACTATCATGATTTTTGTTTGGTATAAAAGATTTCTAAAAGGGGTGGGGAAGAAAAAACCCCGTATTAGTGGCATGCGTTTATTATTCAAAAATTCCTTCTTCAGGAAGAAAAAACAGTTTAAATTTGAAATATATCAGAGGCTACAGTGAGAGATGCTCTAATCAAAATCTGGTTTATATAGAATTTGGAAATTGTCCACCCCATTGTCAGCTAATTAACAGAAATGTTGTTAGTTTTTAGAAAATTGCCTGCCTGTTTCCTGCAGCCTATCCACCTAAAATAAAAAATAAAAAAGTAGGAATGTGCTGCTTGTCAGGGATATGTCTGAAAGGCTACCAACTTCTTCTAAAAAAGTCAAAACAAAATGAAAAACAAAACCACAATATTCCTTTAAGAATAACCTTATACTTTTAAAAAGACAAAGAGATGAGGAGATTTTTTTTGCTGGAAAACTGTATTACTAAACATTAAGTAGATGTCATTATGAATGATTACTTCAAATAGCCACCATTTAGTATTTTTCAGATGAAGACTGAAAGAGTTTAATGTGGTATTTGCTTGTTTGAATCCTGAAACAAACAATAGTTGTATTACTTTCCAAAACTCATCTTCTTTATTTGTGCCAAAACAGCTGTTCACATCAATTTTGATGTACAGGAGGAAGTCATAATGCCAAATACAAGCATTCAGTTCTTTAAGAATTTATACCTTTTAACATGTGGCTCTATTTCCTGGAAAACAAGGCCCATGTCCATCAAACCTCAAGCACGTCTGCAGCTGTTCACTGCAACTACTAGAAATAATGACATAATAAAGTGCACCAGAGGAGTTGACAAAAAAGAAATTAATAAAATTAATCACTAAAAAGTGCTGCTTTTTCTTTGTATTCCAAGCTCAGCAGTTAAATATGAAAGTATTTCTGTGAAGCTGTCAGTATTTGATAACAAGGACATATCAGCTAAAGGTGATATAGTTTTATACAAAAGGTGTTCAGAATCTCACATCTGTTGGCTTCCAACTTCCAACTTCCAAAGCTTTGCAAGTAAAGCTTTCAAAACAGCTTTTAAGAAAGATAATTCTATCATTTATGTTTGTGAGGAACATTCCTAATAATTCAGTCAGAATTTGGAGGGCAACAAGAACTGCACAAAGCTAGGGGAAAAAAATTCCCTGTAAGCTTGTGAAAGCTTTTAGAGAAGTTAATCTTCCATCATATTTGTGGGTATATTGGGCCATATGTGCTGATATTTTCTAACTCTACTGGCCTGCTTTATTGGTGTGAGACAGCTATAAAAATAATTTAACTACCTGGTGGAATAAAGTTTACACTGGTTTTGAACTGATTTTTTTAATAATGCCAAATCTCCATGTCACATGACAGTGGACAAAGAATATCATGTCCACTTAAATTCTAGGAAATAATATTCCCAGAAGGAATTGGCATATAACAGATAGTTAAAGGATTGTTTCTGAGCATTCACAAGATGAAAGTCCCCTAAAACATTATTGAAATATATACTTTTACTCAAACTATGAACATTATATGTTTGCTTTGAACAATGAATATCAAACATGTGCTGCTTGGAGTAAGCCACTCGCTACAGACTGAGGTTTCTAATTCACGAATTATCTGTGCAGAATTTCATATGAAACACTAGATCCATTAAAAATGCTTTCTGTAAGCCTGCTTTAATATCTTCTGTGCCCAAGAGGGTTGGTAACAATATGTGAGGATCACAGCTGGGGTGATCAGACCTTTCTGTTACCAAACAAACTGTAGTTATTGCATTTGTAGAAATGGCACTCCATCTATCAAGTGAGTTAGAATGCCAATAAGTGGGCAGGTGAAAAAAGTACAAAGATGAGGTCAATGAATGATGTACAAAAAAACAAATGAGTGCAGCAAAATAATCCCCAATGCAGCTGAATACTAAAAAGCAAGGTACACGGTAGGTTTAATGGCAGCATACCAAGTAAATAATGTCTAGAGAGCCAAATTTCTTAAAGAATTATGTATGTCTCCTTCAGATAGGGTTATACTCTGTTCCCTGATCATTGTGCAAGAAATGAAAAAGAAAAATCTGCATATTGTTTTCATTAGTTCACTTTGAAGAAGCTAAAAATTAATTAATTATCTGCTACAGCAGATAGAAGACAGTACATCAGATCAATCAGATCACCATCGGATCACTCTATATTGTTGTGTACATATGTGCATACACACACACATACAGAGATGCACAGAAGTGTATAAACCACTAGTAGTCGGAATAAATTTATAGGTACCATGGAACTCTGGGAAACTATCAAACTGGCTCAGAGATTCTGTGCTCACCATGAAAAAAAAAAATGGGCACAGCATGTAAATCTGCAGGGGGAATATTTTTCAAATATGAGCAGTTATTCTGAAAAAAAAAATCTAAGGCATCACATTAATGTTAAATCAATAGAACAGCTCTTTGGCAAAGAAGGAACAGCTCAGTCTCCCAGCTCAGCCCTTTTCCTGATCCTATAACTCGGTACCGTCTTTTGCATCCTTATGGTGGCTCATCAGCTCTTCAAGTGAGAAAGAATAAGGAACCAAACCAACAGAAAACTATTTGCATTTCCTCTCCAGCCCTTTTATTTTGGGTAGTGTTGAAATAAGTGACATATTTTAAATGCATTTTAAATTTCTCAGTCTACTCATGACATGGTCAGACACCCAACATGAGGCAAGCAAGAAGAGTCTGGCTACTCCTGTAAGTGGGAGCTACTTGTTAAATTGTGATAGCTTGAAAGACAGCACTTAACTCTGAGATCTTTGGAACAGGAAGAATTGTACTTGAATTCACTACAATGACTACTACCAGACCATTGTCAAGTGGATTGTCTAAAATACCCAGCACTAAGCAGAAATATCCTTGATAGAATGACGAGTGATTAAAGAAAATAAAGGGGTGAAAGGCCACACATCATTGTTATGAGCTTTGATTAAGAGGCCTCCTGTATAAAAATTGTGTACAATCCTTTCTCAAACAAGGTGTAGTATGAATGGTTTCAGTTGTTATTATCACTGATGATAAGGAATTAATTTTCAACCTTATTTTCTTTCACAGGCATTTCTTCCTATACTTCACTACAAAGCTGTCTGGACCTTGTTAAGTAGCATTTTTGCAGCCTCCTCTAGATGTTCTGCCATTAGAAGGCTGCCCTTTTTTAACCTACGAGATAACCAAGGGTTATTCCAGCTACCAAAGAAACAAATCAGTATGAAATCAGAGCACCCTGGCAGCCTTTCTACCAGTGACTACTGCCTGCTATTTATGTCTCCTGCAAAGGGGGTTGCATGCTGTAAATAGCTTCTTGGCAGATCACCATCCAAGGCGCAGTGCCAGGGGTTTACCCCGGCCTTGTTAGAAGCCTGGACCCATGGGTTCAGCTGCCTTCATGGGGTCAGAAATCTGAAAGGCACTGGTATTATTTAAGGCAACAGTTTAATTTACTTTAAACATGAAAAACAAACAAGCATAATGAATTCCTCTGCAATGGTAGCTTCGTGCACACTAATGTTGAGCAAATATATTGATCACCCATTGCAAAGATGTACTTTAATATTTTGTAAAACCTTGCTAATACAATATAATAAATAAAATGGGAGAGGGTTAAGTGCATGATATTAGATCAGCGTATCCTGTAGCAGAGATATGAAATAGCTCAGGGCACTTGCTTCCTAAAGGAACATTAACTAGCTTCCATATGTTAGTCCAGCGATCAATAGACAGTTCTATTCCCAGACCTTTGTTCTAGCTCTCAGAAACATGATATTATCTAATCCATGCCCTACCTATTATCACTAAAAACAAGGGTAGTGTACATTGGTGTACCTCCATCGCCTACAAGGGAGCCCAGTTAAAATGTTCTGGGCCAGGCTTCTGTGAGAAAAAAGAAGTTTTAAGGTCACTAAGAAAAATTTGTATAAAACAGCTTCTCCGCAAGCTGGTAGAAATACTTTCTTCTAGTGGGATGAACTCAAAATCAGATGGATGTCTTTTTTTTTTTTTTTTTTGTGTGTGTGTGTGCAGAATTTCACATTTCACATTTGTACTTTTCTTGCCTTTCTCATTTGTTATTTCTGTAAATCCCACTCCTGGGATGTATTTTTCCTCTTCTCATGTCAGCTGTCCATTGGAAAGAAAAAGAAATTTTGAAGTCCTTTCATTACCCAATGCTTTAACAAGATATTCATGATAGTGATTCTATGTGAAACACCATATATGACAAGGCACTGATAAAAAAGTAGCATGTTTTTGAGATTCCATCCTCTGCTTATGACACGCAATTTCCACCCTATGACCTGTGAGGTCTGTTATTTTACACATTTTCACGGAATGCTGTTGACTGAGGAGACTGAAGAGGAAATGAAGCTTCACTTGAAATTACAAAGTTTCTTCTATGTGTTCTATAAAAAACGTCAGGAAGGAACTGTGTGATATGCACAGATAATAAATATCAGAATACAGAGCAAAGTATCCTCCCCAGGCATCCAGCAGGTCACAGAGTACCTGTTCACTCTACTTTGCTTAATCCATGAGTCACACAAAGTAGACAGACATCTGGTACTCAGCAGAAAAAGATGAGAAGATGGTTTTGATCACTGGTAATTGCGGTTTCCTGCTCTGGGGAAGGCGGCAGAACCCCTGAAACCTCACGAAAAGGGGTTGCCGCTCTCGAACCCCCACGCTGGTCCGGCTGGCGGAGCCGGGGCGCCGCAAGCACACGGATGCGGGTTGTTTCCCCGACAGAGAGTAACAGGAGACACAGCGGTTAGGAGATGCAGACTCTGTGCCTTAGAAATCCAGGTTTACTAGGGTGCAGCAGGACAGAGCGGGGTCTGTGGGATCGGGAAGGGTTGGAGGGCAGCGGAACGGGGCTGGATCCGAAGGTGCAGAGAGCAGAATGGAAGCAAACATGGGGTTAGGAGGGGATGCAGGATGGGAGCAGTTTGCAGGGGAGAACCAACCGGGACGTGGGGGATACAGGATTGACAGGGAAGCCAGGGAATGGGGGTACAAGGAGGGAGGGTACAGAACTTTGAAAACCAATAATAAACCTTGGGTAAAGGAACATTCTAGCTATTAACTCTAAAAGGATAAAGAGGAGAATTTCAAAACCCAATGCTGTTGTCCCCTGATGCATATTTAGGAGGCTACCGGCAAGGTGCCTAGGGGGGACATCTTTCTGTCACCCTGAGCTAAAAGTCTCTTCAGACCCAGGGGGCTTTGTCAGGTAGTTCAGCCTTCAAGCTCATCTGGGCTAACCTCAGTGCTACAGGTAATCTCGTCAGAAATAACTTCTGTATCATCCAGGTGGCAGTAGGGAAAGAGCAGTGCCATGTCCATGCTGCTCACTGAAGGGCACAGAACTGAGCTATCCCTCACCTGGCGCAGAGCACAGGAACATGATCTACTGTGTTCCGGCATCTGACAATAAATAAAAACGTTTACTCAAGTTTTTTAGTGTGGCTTAATGCAGCATCCATATGCACCCAAAAGTCTGCACGGAGATGCTATGGCCTTGATCCATTGACTTCGATGGGCTAAATCCAAAGCATATTGGTGTAACCAAGTGAAGCATCACATTTCCATTGTGTGGAGGCTGAAAAGCAAATGATGTCACTTCTAACATACCATTTTATTTTTTAATTTTTTTTTTTTAGTAGCTGAATCACCATATTAATTCTGGAAACCTTCTGCAATAGGATGTTATTTTTATGTCTGACAATCAGAACAATCAGTACAGACACCAAGGAAAATAAACACGAATTTTCACAAACAGTTAAAGCAACTGTGTTTAATGGTCTGAGCACCAAAGAGCAGTACTTAAGTGAGCAATACAAAGAAAGACAATGAGCAATACTTAAATGTAGATCCTCTGGGGGGAAAACAGCAATTCATTCCCCTCCATGCCCCCATCTAAATCCACAGATGAAAGAAGATGGGGGATGCCTTTTTGACAATTAAAGCTTTAACAGGAACAAGGTACAGACAAAAGATAGTGAGATGTGACTATTAGAAAGCCTGCAAAAATCTCACACTTGCACAATTACAAGGTGGTACTGCTGTGAAAAAGATTAAATCAATAAAGAGAAAAGGGAGAGAACAAGAATAGGCTGTATTTATTTCTGCCCCTGTTGCTGCTAGTGTTTACAATGCAGAAGCCTGGTCATTCTAAATGTTCATCCACATCTTACCAAATTTCATCTACTTACATAAATAAATAGATAAATAGACAAATAGTAAAAAAACCCCAAATATAAAAACCCTATGAATAAATAAATAAATAAGTACCAAGTAGGGATGCATTTAATCCATTTTTGCCAAGGCAACTTTATTTAGAAAGCTGTTTACCTTTCTGAAAAGCCTCATTAGGCATAAAAACAAAGAATGAAGTTGATTAATGTGCTCTAAGTGTGATGTTCAAATTGTAATTTTCATATACGTAAATGGATGCTTCTGCCGTATTTTGTTTGATAATTTACAGAGTTAGAACAGTCCAAACCACTAATCAGTTTCTTTTTATAAAGACAGCTGCAGAAGATCCTTTTAGAATGCTAATTTTCATTAGGGCCTTCGCTCACCAAGGAGCTAGGGCCTTCCTCACAGATAACCTCATCACTGCACATTGGCCTTGATGAAATCTGGTTCACTTGGAATTCAGGTTTTTGGGGTTTTTTTGGTTTTTTTGTTTTGCAGTGAGGTAATCTGAAAAGAAGAAAGAAGAGCAGCACAAAACTCCCAAGTGGATGGATTTAAAAGATAAGAGTGGCTATAAATCAGGACCAAGGTACTTTATATTTTCCTCTCTTTTTTTTTTTTTTTTTTTTGTTCTTTTTGTATATTATCATCTGCTGAGTTGGCAGGAGAAAAAGCAAGTTGCGCAAAGGTAGCATTTCTTTAAGCCTGTATGTTTTGTAGGACGATGACTTAAGTACTGATTGGCTTTGACATTGCAACTTTCTAGTAATTCTGTTCTAAAACTCCTTTAATGTGAAAAGTATTGTTACAACCATATGCACTGAGGCAGGAAGCAGAAAAAAAAAGCTGATTAATACACTGGGTTTCAATCAGAATCATGTTTCAATCAGAAGTAGTTATGGCATGTTATGCTGTTTTACAGAATTGCCTCAGTTTCTCTCAGCAGTGCTAAATCTGGCTCAGTGGCAGCATTAGTTTCTATTAATTTGGAATTTTCATGCTCCAGCAACAGTATTAATTTTTTATGCCACTGTAAATAGTAAGTAACCAATCAAATGGTCTAAATATATTAATGTTCTGCCTTTCTGCATAGGTATGAGGAGATTAGACTAATTCTGCTGTACAAAGAAAACAGCCTCATGGAAGCACTGAAAGTACATTGCAAGGAAAAATGATTTTTCTTGAAATATTTTGTACAGAACCAGAACAAAGTTAGAGTACTCCCCGACCTTTAATACTGCAAAGAACAGCAATGAAACAATCTACCAGTTTTCATAACAAATCCAAGTATAAGGGTTTTAAATTAATTCTGACAGTTTCAGAAATCAGTCTGAGAACAGCTGACACAGGTTCAGGAGTCCCTGGAGTATCTCCACAATGATTAGAGATCTGAATCTACATTTCAGAATGTCTTCTGTTGTCTTTCCCGGAAATACGTGCTTGTACCCATAAACTCCAGTTTGAGTCTTTTCCACTAAATCTTCCCATCACTTTCACTTAGTCTGTGCTGTGCCTCCTCTTCTCACCTGCCCCTTGATTCTCCCAGCTGCATACAGATGCCTGACCACCCTCATCTAAGTCACTGAAATTATGTATAAGGTCAAGCAAGTAGATTTGGGATCCCTCTTGTGGAGAAAGGGCCACACTGATGAGACTACATAGGCAGGATGGGTTTTTCCAAAAGGCAGAATAGTATCCCATGGTTAGGGACCTTGAATATCATTTAACTGAAAGAAAAAAATTTCCATTTGTGAACTCTGTCATTCTGCCTAACTTTCATAATTCATTGGCTCAATGTGAAATATTTTTCAATGATTTCACAGAAGAATAAGAGACAACAAATATGGAAGCTATGTCTTAATGAGAGCTGGAGTGGGGGAAATGTTTACAGAGTATTACTGAACTGAGAAGATATATACTAAAAGACCTTGATGGAAGGCTAGAAAAATATTCCATAAAAATCAGTGGCATTAGTGGTGCAGCAAATGTAAATTACAAACTGAGAAAGGATAACAGAAACACTTAGAGGCTTCCATTACTGTTTGTACTATTAAAATGCAAAAGAAGACCTCTGCTTATGCAAAACAGATTATTTAGACAAATGAACTGCCAAAGCAGCTACGTTTTTAGGTGCACGAGAACGTCAGTCTCCAGTTGAGATATGTGGAAACAAGACTGTGTTATATAGTGTATGTTATCTGTGATAAATACAGCAGTCCAGGATGAGTGAAAGAAGAGGAAATAGAAAATGCTCCTGGGTCATAAATGATTATCACAGTTAGGGTGCTGAGGGCTGATAGCCAGAGAGGTATTGGAGGCAGAGAGACAGAGTGTAAGAGAAATGAAGGAACATTGCAAGTGTTAAAGAAATGCAGCAATGGGGGTGCTACAAAAGACTCAGTTGCTGATTTCTGCCTATATTATTTGTATTTCAGGTATGACTGCTGATCGTCGCTGTGTAATCCTGTTGCTGCTACTCCTGCCTGCAGGGTCATGCCAGGTTATTAAAAAAAAAAAAAAATAAAAGCAGAAAGAAAAAAAAATGAAAAAGAAAAAAACCCCAAAACAAGTATTTAGGCAAAAAGTGATAATGAGAATCATGGCAAAAACTGTCCTCATTTGTCTTTAGAGGGACTTTGACAGCCATTTGGAATCCACAGAAATAATTTCTCACGTTGACAAGCCAAACACAACACCTGATACATGAGCTATGTCAATGTTCTTTATAACATCTGTAAAGTATGGAATGTCCATCCATTCCTTACATTTCATGGTTTACCTCAGAAAACCCATAGAAGAGTAAACATGATCTGTGAAGTGTCTTAATAGGAGAAACATTTTAGCTGAATATTCTGAAAATCCAGGAGTTTCACTTCAAGTGATATAACAATTATGTTATTCTACGAATTTATACCTATTCTCAAGAAAAAAAATGTTTCCATATGAATAAATAATTATCAAATTGTCACTAGTACAGAAAACGATGCGAAGTGTGCCAAAATGAAGGTACTTACCTTTTTGTGGGGAAGTTCTTTTCCTCTGAACTCCCCAAAAAAGATCTGTTTGAAATATGGCTCTATAAAATCAAAAAAGTTATGAATGAATTATGTTTTCACCTAGTGCTGTCCCTTTGAGGAATCTCAACTTTTCACTGAAAAGGCAGATAGATCCTCTAGAAGAGAAGAAAGAAGGTTATAGTTTATAGCAACTCTTCTTTGGAGTGATAACTGAATCCAGCAAAACAGATTTCAGTGTTAATTGTCCCTGCTGATGTCTGAAGTTTTAATTACATTGTTATCAAAACTTCCTTTGAGTCCATATGGCTTCCTTTTTACCCTTGAGTGTTACTCATATAAAAGCTGTCAAAAGAGAAATGGACAATTTCAAGAACTAGGAACTAGGAACACCTCTGGACTCATTCTACTGTCAATCTCTTGCACTGGGCAGCTGTGCACTGGATGCAGTGACCCACTTGAGCTCTCACAAGTCCCACAGGGCAGTGACCACCTTTCTCAGCCTGCTGCTGTGTTCTTCCTACTGCAGCCCACCCTGCCATCAGCCTCAGAGCACACTGCTGACCCTTGTTCAAGTTATGCTCCTCCAGGACCTCTGTCCTTTACTTCAAACCCTCAACTCCACCATTTCCCTGAGGCGAGAGCTGACTCACAGGCTGTACTGGGGCATGAGGTTATTCCATCCCAGGTGCAGGACATTGCATCTCCCCTAAATGAACTTCATGAGGTTTCTGTCCATCTACTTCTCTGGTATCTCAAGACTTCTCTGAATTTCAGCCTTGCTTTCCAATATGTTATCAGCTGTTTTCCATCACAATTTCTGAGAGTGTACTCCAGTCCACTGACTATTTCCTTAAGAAAGGCATTATATAGTTTCACCTCCAGGATTGTCCCCTTGGTTATGTCTTTCATAACTAGACATTGCTGAACTCTGATCATTGACCCACCACCCTTTGAGCTGGAAGAAGCCTCTACAATATGAAAACGATAAGTTTATGATACTCGTTTTTACGAAAGAATTATACTAAGTAAGTTGAATGGGGATGCAGCAGGCTAATAGTAAGGACTAGGAAGAACAAACAAAATAGTTGTAGGTTAGTAAAAGTATCCCCAAGGAAGAAAAAAGATTCTGTTATTAACTTTAAAACTGGATGAAACTTGAAATCTTATGTAGTCTCAGAAAGTGAAGACAACACCTTCTACACCAAAAAACCCAGCACGGGTCTTTGGTGGTTTTTTGTTGGTTTTGTTTTGGACTTTTGTTTGTTTTCATGATTGTTTTCCATGTTTGTTTCTTTGGGTTACCTCTTTTTTGTTTCCTTTTCGTTTTCAAGGGGGGTATGCTTCGTTATATTAAAAGACAGCAAAGTCTATGGATGCATTTCTGCTGAGCTTAGTAGTCTTACCTCAAAAGAACAGAATAAATTTTCCCACCTCTTAAAATGGCTTTTTTAAGAGATCAATAATCTCATTCCTTTCATTCTCCTGAGACCAATGTAAAGTTCCTACCTTACATGGTGTCTATACCCCACTTTGCTCTCTCCAGTTCAGATTCCTTCCCTTTCTCTTCATCCTCTCTCCATAAATATAAATTCAAATATTTCCTGGTTCAGCAGAACAAAGAAACAGTAGACAGAAAACTGTCCATATGCTTCATCATAAAATTTTTAATAACCCTCTTTATGACAATAAAAGTGGTTACAGAGGAAGAGGAAGACTAAATATTCTTCATCCTTCCCTTTATAATACAATAAAATCAGCTTAACTTTTAGCATAAAAAACTTAAATGAGAAGTTAAGAAAATGTTCCTTATCAAGTACAGGAAGAGACTACCTAAATTTTCAGCCTAGCCCTTAAATCTTTTTAAACAAGAAAGTTATGAAGAGAGCTGCCTGTAAATATCTCAACTATGCAAGTTTTATAACTATCTATACCATTGCCCATTCTCAAGACACTTATTTTCTGGCCTGAGAAACCTCAAAATACCATAAAAGCAACTGTTTGTCATGGCTCTGCTCCTAGCATTTTTACAGCCAGAAACAGAGCCTCAGGACAGATGCTGCAGAAAAGCTTTGCATGCAGAAGATCTAGCTGGGAATTCTGGACTGTAGCAATTAATATATGTTTTTCATCGGTTAATAGAATGTGCTTTTGGGGAGGGTCTAAATTTAGGGGGTCATTGAGAGTTGTGGAGTAGTTCTTGTTCTGTCAAACACTCCTGTTGAAACATGAAAGAGACTGGATATTGTGGCCTCCTGAGGTCCCTTCCAACCTGAATCCTATGAGCCACTTGCAACTTACCATCCCAGAAAGACCGAGGCTTTCTTTTATTAATGCTAGTCAGGTCTGACAATTATAGTAACTGCTATGTGTCACAGGGGGCAGAGATTTGAATCACACACTGAATCACAGAACAGGTAAGGCTGAAAGACACCACCAGAGGTCATCTAGTCTGACTTCCCTGTTCAGTCAGGGTCATGCTAGAGCCTGTTACTCAGAGTTATGTGTAGAAGGCTTTGGAATATCTCCAGGGGAAGAGACTCCACAGCCTCTCTGAGCAGCCTGTGTAAGTGCTCAGTCACATACTCACAGTAAAGTGAGGAAGCTTTTCCTCAGTTCAGGTAGAGCTTCCTGTGTTCTAGTTTCTGTCTGTTGCCTCTCGTCCTATTTCTCAGCACCACCAGGAAGAGCCTGGCTCCATCCTCTTAACATTCTCCCTTCAGATACTGATAGTCATTGATGAATCTCACAGTTTAGCCTCTTATTCAGGCTACACAGGTCCAGATCTCTCAGCATTTCCTCATAAGGGAGATGCTCCAGTCCTGTAATCATCTCTGTGGCACTCTACTGGACCTGCTGCAGGATCTCCATGTCTCTCCTGTACTGAGGAGCCCAGAACTGAGCACAGCACCCCAGGTGTCCCTCACCAGGGCTGAGCAAAGGGGCAGGATCACCTCCCTTGCCCTGCTTTCAATGCTCTTCCTAATGTACTCCAGGACACCACTGGCCTTCTTGGCCACCAGGGCACACTGCTGGCTCATGGACAGCTTGTTGTCCACCAGCACACCCAGGTCCTTCTCCACAGAGAAGCTTCCCAGCAGATCAGCCTCTGCTGGTGGTTTATTCCTCCCCAAGTGCAGAACCCTGCATTTGCCTTTTTTGAATCTCAGACAGTTCTGTGCCCATCTCTCCATGCTGTCAAGGTCCTTCTGAAGGGCTGCACAGCCCTCTGGGGAATCTGCCACTCCTCACAGCCTTGCACTGTCAGCAAACTTGGTGAGGTGGCATCTACCCTTTCATCCAAGTCATTGAAGGATAAGTTAAACAATATTGGGGCTAGTATTGAATTTTCCTACTAATAATAATACCCAAATTATACCCAATACCGAGTACCAGACTTGAGATTATATTTCAGCTCTATATTGCTATTACTCTTTGAATCTTTAATCAGATTCAGATTTAATACCTTTTGCCAAGTATTTCCTACATGCTATTTAAACCAATGTTGAAATACTCCATTCTAATGACTTAAAAAGATGTTCTATTCACAATATTGTATATGCAGATCCTGCAGTTGTACCTCTGTTTATCTATGCGAAAATTAGACACAGGTGAATATTGTAAGACTTTTTGCCTGGTCATCTGCAAAGATATATCAATGAATTTGTGTGAACAGGTAAGGAAGTCCTTACAAAAAAAGAACAACAAAATCACACACCCAACCCTCTGAACTAAATTACCAGGAATTTAGTGAACAATACTGATAGAGTACAGTTTTAGGGCAGAAACTGAAAAATAGACCAGATGGGAAATTTAGGAAGGCAGGATGTAATTATCCAAACTGGACTTTCATCAGGACACCAGGACTGGCATAATTGTTCTGGAAAAAGCAGTGGAATCTCTAATGACCAAAAGTGGCATAAACAATGATTTTTCTCAACATCTGCCATGTCCTCCCATGTGTTCATGGGACACCAGCCTGATGGCAATTCAGAGAAATCTGCTCATGAACCTCTACTGAAATACCAGTTAAACTGTATGAAATATCACTGAAAGAAACGCAAGTTGTGAAGGAAATCTGTCACAGCTCCTTCCATTTGTTTTTTCTTAGGCTGTCAGTTTAAGGAATACAAGGAATGCCATCAGGTAGCATGGTCATGGAGAGTTCAATTCTCCCACATGTTCTGCCGAAAGGTATTTGCACAAATGTTCACACTATATATACTTGTAAGCCATTCTTTGTAAGGTTTTCAGGCATCCAAATAAGGAATAGAAATAACTCCATGCAATTTATGCAATCATAAACTACTGTTAGTGAAATCTTACTCAAGGCAAATATACTGAAGTCTGTTGACATAAGTTGATCAAACAATTCTCAACAACCAGATTTCTAAAAATCAAAGTCTACTTGTGGGTAATTTACAAGTAGGAAAAGGTCACGCTTTATTTATAAATGATTCATTATACATAGTCTGCTCAGCACAGCTCATTCAGTACATTAATAAGCAGCACAGATGACATTCTAATATTTTAAAATTTCTTTTATATACACCCTTTCAGATATCTAACTTTTATTTCATAGTTTCAGGAGTCTTCCTAGCTATGTTACTGATAAGGCGCCCAGTGTTAAAAAAACACCTCATTTTCCCAAACCTAAGTCCTCCATAACCTGCAGTGATCCACACAGCTCTCTCTTAGATAAAAAAAAAGGCTGTTGAATTAGTCAGAATAGAGGCAAATTCCAAATCTAAGGATTCAAACACCTTTCCTCCAGTTCCTTCACATTTAATCCCCGGGATCTGATCTTGAGCATACCTAATTAGTGCTC
This sequence comes from Lichenostomus cassidix, assembly GCF_008360975.1. Taxonomy (NCBI): domain Eukaryota; kingdom Metazoa; phylum Chordata; class Aves; order Passeriformes; family Meliphagidae; genus Lichenostomus; species Lichenostomus cassidix. The sequence continues at coordinate 56,154,520 of NC_139479.1, read as the reverse complement.
ACACACCATCACAGCATCAGAGTGCCATAGAAATGTGCTGGTTCATTTCATTTAAAGTTTGATTCTGCAGCCCTGGAATTACAGAAACACTTCCCTTGACATCTACAAAGGCTGCACAAGCCCATGATGCTTCATAAGCAAAAGATAAGTTTAAACATATCACAACATACAAGAGAGCTTTTTTTTTCTGTAAGAAGCACCATTTACTGAGAGCAGCTGTGTACTGCACCAGATCAAGTTTGAGTGGTTTTAAGAAGCCACCTCATGTAGGGCCCATTACTGTAATCCAATTTTGATGGATGAAATCCAAGCATACATGCTCTCCTGGTGATTTCCTGCCCTGGAAATATTTAAATACAATGAAAGAATTAGAGTATTAAACAAATTTCCCTTTTTGACATTCAAAAGGCAGTGAAATAGGAAACTCCTAAATGCATGGCAGAGCCTTTATACTTTAAGTGGTACAGTGTATATGCATAAGCAGCTCACCACCAGTGAGACTTAACAAAGTTATTCTTAATAGCCACTCTGAGTGCTTTGCCCTCCTGAAATACTGACCTTTTTCTACCTTATAATCAGCATTTATGGATAGCATGTCCCTCTGTGACCAGTACTGTACCACTTCTGCGCTCTGCATGTACCACTTGCACAAAAGGCCAAAGAAGTTTGCTCTTTGTGAAATGCCATCTGAAGAAACTGGGCAATTATATTAAATATTCTCCATAAAAACAAAGCAAGTCTAATTACCAGCTTTGCACTCAGAAAGGGACATATTAATAACACCAAAATCCTTTCCTGTAGGCATTTCATCCTGGGAAAATAATATTTGGACTATATACTGAAAAGCAAGCAAGAGAAGATTGTGGAACACCAAGCCTAGAATTGCTCCCTGCTTTTCTCAGGTACAAGAAATAATCTTTAGGTTTTCAAGAATGGTGAGTGATTTTTCCCATCATTTTTTCTTTAAAAGATAAGAACATTTGAAAAAAAAAATTTTGAGTGATCTTTCCCCATCCATGGCAGCTGCCGTGTTAGTACATCTTAAAGCCAATTTTCCCCAGCCACTTTTATTACACTAAAATTGGTATCACAGAGCAGGAAAACACAGCACAAATTTAAAATCCCCTGGATCTCTAGCAGAGTTTTGGAATCTCATCTCACTTTAACAAGATATCCAAACATTCACCAGTACTTCAACAACTACTCTTTCTGAGACTCAGTTTCTCTATTAAGGAGACCTGCCTGAAGGAGCATTCTGCCCTAGGACCTCTCACAACCATCAGAGGATGAAAATGGGAGGTTGGCAAGTTCTGACTTTGTATCTGTAGTCACAGATGAATTCTATTTTGCAGGGATAATGGAAACATAATGCAATAAAGCAGGTTTATTTTAAATCTCTAGGAGAAAAGGAAAGAGAGAGAAAGAGAGGGAGGGAGGGAGGGAGGGAGGGAGGGAGGAAGGAAGGAAGGAAGGAAGGAAGGAAGGAAGGAAGGAAGGAAGGAAGGAAGGAAGGAAGGAAGGAAGGAAGGAAGGAAGGAAGGAAGGAAGGATCCACATAATTACATAGCAAATGAAAACATTAGAGGGCTGAATCCAGCAAGAAGTGACAATAAAACACTACCAGATGAAATTGTATCACTAACTCTTTAATGAAGAATATTTTGTTTCCTACTGACTATTTTTAGTGTAGAAAGTGAGATGCTGGTCTGATGGAAACAACACTAACCACTTCATTGAAGGAAGTATAACATATATCATATTTGTTGTATAATGAAAATCATATTTCATGTTGGATCGCAAGAAGATCCACAAAAAGAACTACAGCAAAAGCAGAGAGAATAAGTGTAACTGCCCTCATTTAGTAGCCCATAACTATACTATCAAAGTCACAGGGTAGAATAATTACATTTAATAGAAACCACCCATGGTATGAAATTGCCCTCATTTTAGGAATTCAAGGGCTGCACAGTTCAGCTTGATTTATTCAAATTATTCAGTCTCATGATAATCAGATAAAAGATTTTACATCATGTTAGAAGAAGCAGGTTTTGGGAAACACACACAGGATAAAAAAATATACTCCAAAGAAGGACAAGTTTCGATTCTCAGCACAACTGAATTGGGTAGAAAGCTTCATGAGAGGAACATTATAATGGATTCAACTTTGAAAATTAACATGTGGGTTAAACGAGTGGGTTTTGATCAAGCATTTGCAGGGCATTCACTTCTGTCTAAGAATAAATATTGCCATTGCTTCAGACAGCAGGTAGAGGTCAACAATTTAGATCTGATACAGTGTTGCCCATCAGGAAAAAGATTAGGTGAAGGAACACTGGGCTGCCCTGCGTGCCTTTTGACAGTAAACTATTTCTGCCCCTCAAGAGCCTGACAGTTATAATTTGTTTGTTCCATTTTTATCTTAACCATGAAGAGTCTCTCAGTCTCTTTTGTTGCTTGGTGTCACTGTGATCTGAGCCATACTTGTATCCAAATTTTTATATATTTTTATGGCTTTCATACAGAACCTTGCTAGGAGCTGTCAACCTGTATTGCTCCTTGCTTCCTGGTCATCAACAAACTCAGCATTTTCAGAGCAACATCCCAAAGCAGAACAAATGAACATTAGTTCTTACTATCTTTTACAAACAGAAGAAAAAATCCACAGATCACTCAGGTAAAATTCTGGGAAAGTACTGCTAATGCAGAATGGAGATACCGATAGTAGACAATTTTCCCTACTATGTGGTAGTGAAAACACTGATTTGCACAGTATCCATCATTGCATAGCTAAAGATTGCTCCACAACATGTAAATTAACACACGGTTTGATTGAGGATTTTCAAAAAGATTTGGCAGAAAATAATAGGTGGGAAATATTATTGAAATATTGAAATCTTGAAATAGAGAGGTGCCACCTTCTGAAAGTTTAATCTTTACAAAGATGACACATATCATGTAATTTAATTTTAAACAGTATCCTTGAAAGCTCTTTTAATATTTAGATACAGAAACCAAGAAATCCATAATAAAAATATAAAAAAAAGAAGGGTAGGTGAAACAACAAAAGATGCATTATGGTAGACTTGCAAAAGTGCAACTGATATTAAATATTTTTCTCTTCATGTATTAAGCAATTCAGGAAGAAAATGGAAAATAATAATATGCAGTACATTTATCATGTTCATACATATTGGAAACAAAACCATGAATAACAGCATGAGAAAATAAAAAGCAACATATAAATCTATAGAAAGTGTAGAAAAGGATATAATGCAAATTATCTAAATCTTCTGCAATATCAGATGATTTCTAAATAAAAAGAAAGTGCAGATATTCAGAAAAAGAGTGATGTGTAACCCACTGAAATACCACATGAATGTTGACTAGCTATATGAGAAAAACAGGCGTGCTTTGACAAACTACTCAAAGGAAAAGAAGCAAAACCTGTTTCATTTATTAAATGTAGAGTTTAGTCTCATGCTTTTATAGCAATGGATTTTTATCTATTATTATAATAGTCTTTATAGAGAAATTTAGGAAAAATAAATGCATGTCTGCTCGTACTAAATACAAAATAAAAACTCTGTAGTTATATGAATGTAAAGTATACTTTGGGAAAACAAACATGACAAAAACTTCCAGAAAGAGTAAGTTATCATATACCAATATTTTAAAATAGTTTTTTATTGCAGCACATCAAACATTTTTTGCTGCAATGCACATTGAAACCTACAAACCTTCAGGAAGATCAATGATTGTATCTTGCTACTATGCAAAGATTTGACATACCTTTTTCCACTATCTTGCACCTTTCAGCATCAGTTATCTGCATTTTCACAAGGCAACAGTAAACAATTTTTAAAATTGCAATATTGCATCTGAAAGTAAAGAAAAATATGAACACACTTACCAAGGAGATGACCTGAATTCAGATCATCTGGAGCAAGAACCAAGTGCAAAAGGACAACTTAGATTCCTCTATTTTTTCCATGTTCTTAACAATGAATAGAATTTAGTGAATTGTGTTGGGTTTTGCTGGGGTAGAGATAATGTTCTTCACAGTAACTAATATGGAGCTGTGTTTTGGATTTGTGCTGGAAATTGTTAATAAGACAGGGGTGTTTTTGTTATTGCTGAGCACTGCTGGCACAGAATCAAGGTCTTTTTTTCTCTCACCACCCCCCGCACCACCAGTGATAAGGCTGGGGGTGCACAAGGAGTTGTAAGGAGACACAGCTGGGACAGCTGACCCCAGCTGACCAACAGGATATCCCAGACCATATGGCATCATGCTCAGCATATAAAGCTGTGGGGGATAGTTGTAGTGGTGGTTTTTGTCTGCTCAAGTCACTCTTCCATGTGGTGGAGCCCTGCTTTCCTGGAGATGGCTGAACACCTGCCTGATAGTGAGAGATGGTAAAATAATTCCTTGGTTTTTTGTGTGTGACTTTATCTTTTAAACTGTCTTCACCTCAACCCCAGGTTTTCTCATTTTTGCTCTTCTGATTCTCTCTCCCATCCCAAAACTAGAAAATGGGCTAGCAGGTGCTTGGGGCTTAGTTGCTGGCTGAGGTTCAACCACAGCATGTATCCAAACTGGCAAAGGGACATTATGTAAGAACATTTAACTTAGCTACACTATTATTAGCTACTTCACTAATAAAATCATTGCTATTTTTATCATGTCTTTCTTAGAGGTTAGATTTAATTTAAAAAATTTGAAATAATCTAAAAACATATTAAAGAGACTGCTTTCCTAACTTAAATTTTGCAACACCTTTCTCCTTTCTAATTGAGTTTTTTTGTATATATTTGGCTGTTGACTCTTTTGTTCAGGCCAGTAAAAGTGTTTTAAAGAATTTGCTTTGCTGCAATGCTTGTGACAGAGCCAATTTGTTGCAACAGACATTTCAGCATTCTATGCAGCGGCTGTCAGAACAAAGCAAAACATACGCAGTCTTAACAATACTGTCTTAAAATCTGGCACCATGTTCCAAGATTGATCTGTATAATGCATCCTGTCCTTAAGCACAACTCTGAATGTCATGCCTATTAATTCAAAGGTCTTTTCAAAGATCAACCTAAATTCTATGTTTGTGGGTTTTATAATGAAACTCTTTATAATCAAACCAGGTATTTTAATGCAACATTTTGCTTTCTGCTGCAATCCACTATTACCTCAAAGAGATATATAGAGAGATAAATCAATATGTCAATTACCTTTAATTAAATGAATATCATCTCTTTAGAATCAGGTCTTTGCCAAAATATGAAAAGAAGTGTTGCAAGTTGGCTAGCCAACCTTTCATCAATTGGCTGATTGCTGACAGCTCAGTGGTACATGAATCAAGAGCCAGAATATCATTTGCTAACATATTGGGAAAATTATTTCTGGCAACAAACTGCACCTGCATGTTATAAGAAAATGCTTTCATACATTTCCACAACCAGAGCAATGAGACCAACAGAACAAATCTGGTTGTCAAGTCTTGTATGTATTTCACTGCATTAATATGGCATTAATTTGATGTCTCTAAGTAAGTCTTAATGAACAAAACCCAGGAACAGCAAATCAATAAATTTTGAAAGTCAGCAGATAGCATTTAAAAAAGACCCTATGTAGTTTAAAGGCTGGAAGCCACTTATAAATGGAAACAATAAAGACTGCTATACATATCTCACTAGTGAGGGAGATCCCTCTCTGAATCCTAAGTGTGGCAAGACTGAAAATGCAGGTTTCAGTAACTCCTTACTGAGTAGTTAGTTCAAGCATTTCCTCCCCTCCTCAAGGCGCAAAGGTCCCCTTATACCTTTCTGCATCAGTTCTTAGACAGTGTATATAACTTCAGGCCTTTATATTCTACTACAGGACCAGGCAGCTAAAAGTTAGGTGTCTTTGGAACAATTTAAAAAATTAAGTACCTAAGTAAGAATTTATAGGTAGAATTAAGAACAAGTGATACCACTTGTGTAACCTCAGGCACTTTGTTGAGATACCTAAGACAAACTTCCTTAGAAGGAAAACTTCCTTAGATTCCTTCTCTGGAGAGAAAATGTCCTCCAAGAAGTTAATGTATCTCATTAAAATCAGTATTGTCATGCTGTCTTTCCTCATGGAATACTAACTTTATTGAAATGGGTTCTTGACTTCTGTGCCTCAGTTAGATGGTATGAATCTTCTGTAGATATCCTAGGGCAAACTATCAGCTAAATAATTTTATCCATATACATCCTACTGTGATATGACAGTAATCTACCTTCCTTCTGCATGGATTCACTAAGGAGAAATCATGCTCTACCAATCTAGTAGACTTCCATGAAGACATGGCAGGATAGGTTCAGTGAGGGGAGAGCAGTGGATGTTGTCTGGCTTGACATCTGCAAGGCTTTTGACCATGTGTTCAAAACATCCTCGTAGGTAAATTCAGGGAATATGGGTTGAATGAACAGTGAGGTAGATCCAGAACTGGCTGAATGGCAGAGCTCAGAGAGTGGTGGTCAGCAGAGTAGAATCCAGTTGGAGACCTGTAGTCAGTGGCATTCCCCAGGGATCAGCACTGAATCCAGTCTTATTCAACTTGTTGGTCACTGGATGAAGGGATCGAATGCCCTCAGCAAGTTTGCTAATAACGTGAAAATGGGGCAGTGGTTGATGCACCTGAGGGCTCTGCTGCCATTCAGTGGGACCTTGATGGACTGGAGAGTTGGGAGGGCAGAAACCTAATGAGGTTCAACTAGGGCAAGTGCAGTGTCCTGCACCTGGGGAGGAATAATCCCCACGGGCTAGGAGCTGAGCTACTGGATAGAAGCCCTGCTGGGAAGGACCTGGGAGTACTGGTGGATGACAGACTGACCATGAGCTAAATTGCCATTATTTTTCATCCTTTCTAAATCACATTATATCAGATGATACATGTTCAAGTCTTTGCATCTCGCTTCCAGTAGGTACTGAGCCATCAATTAGACTAGTGCACAGGAGATGAGAATTTGGACTGCCTGATGTCCTTTTGGTCTCAGGCTATGTGAAATGACCTCAACAGACAACTAAATAGGCAAAAAACCCACTCTAGTACTTCCTTTCCTACTTGAAGGAAGGTAAGCACAAGAGACAAGCAGGTAATTTATGGTTAAACATTTTCCTTTGATCTGTATATTGCTTTTTCTATTTCAGGCTAATTTGATTAAGTACGCACAAAGGGGGAGCCAAAGGAGTAAGGCTTTTTCTTTAGGCAGCTAGCCAGGAAACCAGTAGCAGAGACCTAATTTATTATTGTTATTGTTGTTATTATTATTATTATTATTATTGATCGATCTCCAACTGATACACATAATTGACTCAAAATAACAGAGGAGCTGAATTAAATCTGAAATATTTGAGCATACTTAATATGGGGTTTTCCAGCACTAAAAGCTTGAATAGTTTCAACTGCTTTCAATACCACTGAAAATGTAGGTAAAATTGTATTATGGCTTCACAAGTTATTTTGTGTCAGCTGAACTTCAGTAACTGACAGTATGGATGTTGTTACCCTACTGCAAATATGAAGAAAAATGCTCTAGCTTATATCCTCTCTTGTTAAGACTTAAGCAAATGCATTTCATATTACATTTCCTGTCAGTTACACAGTCAAAGTACAAAGTAATTACCTACATCCGATTTAGTCATCTAGATGCCTTTTATAAAGCACAGGGAGAAATGGCAGCTGTGTGGAGTGATTCATCTCATTCTAAAGTAGACAGCTAAAGTATATCATAAGAAATATGCATTAAAAGCACCTATTTCTTTTTTTACTAGGGAACTTACCTGTTTAGACGCAGATATCTCACTACATTTGTGCAAGACCAACACAGTGACAACAGCTCAGCTTACACGACAATTAATCTCTAATGATTTATTTGTATGTTTGAGCTGCAAAGACTTTTTCTATGTAAAGACAGAGAAATGTACTGTTGGTTCCAAGCATTTATTGCTGATGCACATACCACATTGCCCTGCTTGCCCTGGCTGTGAAACATAAACACATGATGAATCATGGGTTACAGGACTGACACTGACTTCAGTCCTTCTGGTGCTCCAAGGACACACAGGTCTGTGTCCTCCATGCTAAGCGAGACCTGTGGGCAGAAGTAAACTCCACTCACAGATTCATAAACTGCAAATTCAGAATACACATCTCTTTCAACTGAGGTCAGGAGGAAATATATAGTGGTGTAACCAAAGTAACCAATTTTGATCTTGCCTATATTGTCATCTTACCACCAACTATATGCTTTTATGGGGTTTTTATATTTAGAAATTGGGAGAGGTTGAACAGCAGAATTGGATTAGGCATCCTTCTTATTAGGAATGTATACAGTACTGACAAAGAGGAGCAATTATAAAACAAAACAACAAAAACTAAGGAAAACCCATCATCAGTGACCTTGCAAATTCTTGGCTAAGTTTCACTCATTCTTCAAATTCCTGTTCTAGCATAGAAAGATTTACTCTTGAGGAGTCAATTTCACAGAAAATCCTGAGTTCTCTGACCCAAAACTTTAATGTGTATAGTGTCTAGACCAACATTTTGCCAGGACAAATACTGCCACAAGTCAACTATCAATGAATTTACATCAGTTAAAAGAGGAGTTTCAATTAAAAGGTAAAAAAATTGGGCTTCATATAAAAAAGTATTTAAAATGCTCTGTTATAGGTAGCTTAGAAATTATTCAAAGTGGTTTAAAAGAACATAAATACTATATAATTTATCTTAAGAATTCAAATGTGTCCTTCCCTGCCAAACCAAAATTGCTGTCAATGTGTTGTCTAAGACCGTGATTAATGATATTTAGAAACAATACTGCTGAGATATAATATGTTTTGCAGGGTGGATCATGGATCTTAGTTACTTAGGAGATTATCTGCTAATTGTAGTTCTTTATTTGAATCATAACATCATGACTGTAGCAACAGTTAAGTTGCATCTAATGATGCACTTCATTATAACCACATGGTTTTAGAGGCTTATAACTTTGTATAAATTCTCTGCTCATAAAGTTATTCTCAGTCCAAAGAAGGCATTTTGGAAGTCTGACACAACACCATTTGACTGCTTAGGATTTGCATGTTCAAAAATGTGCTACTTCTTTTGCCTCCTTCTTGATGACACATTAACATACTTGTCGTCTTATGGTACTCAAAACTCACCAGATTTTTTAAGGCGCCAGCTTGCAGTTCTCAACAAGTAGAAATGCTTCTGACACATTTGGAAGAGTGCTTTAGAAATAACACAGGTTTAAGTGTTGCTCAATTAGGGAAAGGTCAGTGATACTTGGAACTGCCCAAAAGGAGCAGTGACGCTGAAGAAACTATCAAGATTTGTTAAATTTTCCAGCCAGTGATAAGAGACCAGTCCACTGGCATAGAAAATCATGCTTCTTCCTTTTTCCTTCTCAAAACAAAGTAGACATAAATTTGTTTATACTGGCTGGAAAAAAAAATATTTACCTGTCCTAAACAATTATTATCCTGTTAGGATACTACAGTTAAACAGGTGACCATGCGTATCAACATCTGACACATGGCCACAGCTCAGTGGGCTTGAGTCTAGGAATTCTGTGGTGAAATATGGGTCTGGACATCTAGCTGCTATTGTCACGTGATCCCCAGGGTAAGAGCTTAGTGACAGTGTCAAACTAATTAAGCACCTCAGAAGAGCAGCTGTAGAGACCCATCCTGCCTCCTGAATAACATCAGTGCGGCACAGGCTGTCACCTCCTCGCATTTGCTCAACAGAAAATCAAAAACACTGATGTCAGAGTCACTGGGAATTTGCATATGTAGAGGGAAAGGGCAAGGAAAAAGAAACAACCCCAAGAAAACAGCATTGGTATGATTTGATCTTACTGTATTTGCTGAATCTTCACAAAAATGAAGCTGTGTACACCACAGAGGAAACAATGGTCACAGAGGCAATACCACAAGAGGTATCCTCCTTGTCTTATGAGGCTGTCACTCCAAATGGCATATACTGTGAAGCAATATGCAACAACTTCTCCAGATCCCAGAAAAGAGAGAGATAAATGGCATCGAATTGGCTGTGTCTCCCAAAAATGTCTCAAAGAAACTACAGCCACAGCAGGCTGAGCAGATGAGCCCCCAGAGACTGGGCTTGGAGTCTCAGACAGAAAGGAAAGATTTATTTCCATCTGGTAACAATGATGCTAATGTCTCAGAGACCCACTAGGCTCTGCAGTAGCACCTAGCAATTCTAAAACTAGATGGACATAATTAGCTTAATTACTCGCCTGCTTATAAAATTCAAAATTTTACATTATGTTTATGTTGTTATTACAGTCACATTTGGCAGAGAAAGAAGGATGTGGGCAACTGAAGCTGTAAGAGGCTAAGATGAGCCAAACCGAAGAAGTCACTGTCATCTGCTGTCTTGTTATATTATTCAGGAACTCCTGTTATACAGTATGGATCGCCTAGGACTCAGATGCCGAATGTAGCAATCCTCTATCATGCTGCTTGGCACTGAGTGACTGCTGAAAAACACAGCAACCTTGGTGGTTGACAACCTCTATATATTCACAGGACAGCTACAGCATGAACAGCTTATAATACAAGTTTCTCCACTCTGCCTCTGCCAAAATATCACTATACTCTGAAGCTTCTCATAGATATACAGCAATACTGGAAATTCCAGTCCCATTAAAATGTGTGGTTCTCTTCAGGCAGCTAAATACTGGGAGCTGTAATTTGAGAAAGACAGATACTCCTGTAATTTTGAGCAGAGGTTTGGGACAACGTGGCAGGGCAGAGAGACTTCGTGTTTGCAGCCTTAACCTCTCCGCAAATCCAGAAAATACTGAGGGGCAAATATGGTTGTTTGGGATATACTGGACCTACAGACTTTAAAGAATAAAACAAATTTAGAAGCTGACCACTGGGTCATGAGCCTTTGTAGTTTTCACATCCAGAGTAAATATGATTATGAAATATTTTGTTAGTTTTTACTCAAAATCTCCAACTGGAACTTCCAGCTTGCTGGAAATCTGGAATTCAATGTAGAAATTTGTTGTCTTACTGCCACTTTTGTTCCAAAACTTACTGGTTGATCATTTTTTGGAAGTTCCCACACTGCTTAATTCAACAATAGTGATCTCTTTACATAATGTGTTAAATGCCTTTAAACATGCTAATCTGATTCCAGTTGCACATTTGCTCTTGCTAAGCCACAGACTAACAATTTTGTAAGTCATAAGAGCAGATCCAGCTAAAAGGTGAGTAAATGGCAGTTGCTAAAAGTTACATAACCAATGTATATAATAGGTAAATTAATAGACTCAGCAAAGGAAAGAACTGTCTACATTAAAGCATCTTTCCTTTTTTTCTTTCATTCTAAAAGGTGTGAATAATAGGCTTGAAGCCAATTTCAGTGTCTGGAGAAAGCACTCCACCATGTTAACCCAGCAGCAAAAAGAACAGTAAACAGCTATCATGAAAATAATCCTTCGGGATTCTTCAGAGCATAAGACGGTTGCTCATTTTGAGGTGAAGGCCTCACTTTTTCTTTTCTTTCTAGACCCTGATTTAACTTGGTTTTCTTCCAGAGAATAAACTGCTTTATTTCACTTTCTAAATCCAATGAACACAACTGCAGTGTATACTATGTTTCTGTGTCAAGGGGCACCAAAAATATGCTAGCATTGTTGAAAAGACAAATGGAAAAACCTTGATTTGGCAAGATGTTCTTGCCAATAAAGAAGAAACAGAAACGACCCACATAAAGGCTGTAAAGCTTATCCAAAAAAGGGATCACATGGAACAGTATTACTTTAAAAGCTTTAAAAGAATGTTTCAGAAATACTTAGCAGGCAAATGAGGAAATTTTGTTTGTTTGTTTGCAAGGGCTTTTTCGTTGGATTTTACAGCATAATATGAATCCTAGGAACACATTATAGTACTTTGTACTAGACTTTAAGACCTGGTAAGTGTCTGTATTTTGCATAAAGCTATTGGGTGAGGCTGTGCTTTCTGGCATAGCTTGCTACTGTTTGATAGCATTTTAAAAGCATACTGTGCTTGAACTATCAACACACAATAATTGTTAGCTTTATGCTCCACTAGTTACTTTGTTATGTGCAATGGAATAATTACAATGAAGTTTTGTATTGTGGTACTTTTGTCACAGTTGGTTATTAGATATGGAGCCTCATTTTGAACTTTTTATTTGCTGTCTTCGCTGTCCCTTCCATGGCATTAATAATGTACTGCAATTTAATTGAAAATTGGGCCAGAAAACATTAAAGGAAATTTCAGTGATTCTGGTCATTAAAGATTTACCCTTTCTGACATATAAGTGGGGTTCTTTACTGAGTGCTTGTTTGTTTGATTTGTACTTAAAGCATGTGTATATTTAAATCCATTTCATTAAATAAAGCACAGGACAAAAAGTAGTATCTAGTGGGTTTTTCTTGTAATCATCTCCAAACACTAACATTGTGACATGGATACTAATGTGTATCATGGGAAAGGATGGGAAAATAAAGCATCTATCCAATACTTAGGAAAATATTAAGTACTAAAATGAATTTTTTTAGGCAGATTCAGATGGTGAAAAAAAGAATACATATATATACGTAATCAGGTTTCAAGAACTAAACTAGATAATTAAAGTTCATCCTAAAAATTAAACGTGTGCTTACTGTTTGCTGATTTTGGGGGGCTAGGAAGAAATGTGTACACTAAAGAGGAGTGAGAATTTGTTTTTCTCAAGACACATTTCATTCACATTTGTCATGAAGCTTATTATTTCTTTGATCCTAAAATGTTGATTTCTTTGGTCTTAATTTCTTACAGGTTAATGAGCAGATCAGTTTTCTTACTAAACTGACCAATTTTTCAAGGATATGGGTTTGTTTAGTTATTAGCAGGAGCAGTGGGACAGCAGGGACTGTAGGAGAATACTCATGAGGGAACTCTTGATCCAGCAAAGAGGTTTTGGGCCATCTAGTTTGGTCCAGAGACCAAGGGAACTCTTCAAGAAACTTTTTAGCATGCCTGCTAGGAAGAGATAACTATGGAGGCTACATTTTCCGGGTAGCTCTGGCATCAGAAACACACAAGGTGAGCCACAGGCACAGTCCCCAGCGCCCACTGTAGCCACCACCATGGCACATCACAGACCCTAATGAGACTGCAGCTCCTGCAGGCAGATGCAGCTCTGCAAGCACAGTGCAGCAGAGATTCCTGGTGCTTCCCACACATCTTGGGGCCAGTGATGATGGGCTACTTGTCTGCAGGACATAAGCCATGGTAAGGGTCTGTGTCACCAAGTAGTGAAGCTGTGAGAAGAGGTCATCAGCCTGTACAACATCAGGGATTTAGATATTTATCTGTCTTTGTGAGGCAAACTAAATAGTTTTGATTAAAAGAGATAGGTTATGATTGAAATAATTCTTAACTTTTTCCTACTTCTTTCTAATTTTTAAATTTTTTTGGTTTTTAATTTCCCCTCTGATTTTAGCTGTCATAATTTCCAATTTTACAGAAACAGTTTCTGTCCACAACATATTCAAAACAACCAGAACTGGAGCAGCCCAGTCCCTAGAACTCCAGGTTCTCCATTCCCTAGTGAGAATCTTTGAGAAATATAAATTAAAATTAGTTTCAGTGCATTGAATTAATTATTCCATTTATTGGTTATTATCTTGCTTTGTGGTTTTACGTGCCTCTGAACTGTAGATGGAATTAGAAAAGAAGAGAGAATCAACTAATTAATCTTGGGCTTCCAAAAGAGACAAAAGTGTTTGAAAGATGGGAAGAATGTAAAATAAAAACTTCATCAAAATGAAAAAAATAATACAAAACTTAAAAAAAACCTTTAAAAGATCAAACAGCTATATAAAACATAAATTTAGTTCATGTTTATGCACTGCAATTATTCAGCATCTGTGGGTATATCTATATTTGTATGTATAGAAATTTAATGCATTGGCAGAAAATGTCATGTTTCTATAGCACTCTAGAGATTATGAATAAAATATTTAATTCAGGAGGTTGCAATTGCATTTGCTAAATTATTTTACTGACCTTTTCCTAACTTATGTTGGCCCACAGTGGGTGTATGAGCACTGCCAAAAAATAGAAAAACACCATTTACCAGTCATGGAAAAAAGGATAGGGGTTCAGAAGGAGGTAGTACTCAAAACAGGCACCAGGGATAAAAATTTAGAACTGGTACATATTGTGAAAATAATTCTTATACTCAAGTAACATATGCCAAGTGTCTAAAATGAAATATGGCAAATGAGGACCTAGCAGAGGTTTTTGGTAGTCATTCTCTATAGAGTAGCACCAAGCTGAGACCCACTAGTTTGACATGTGGCACAGCATCCAAAAAAAAGAAAAATTAATTCTGTCAAAAGAAGCTATGATATATTAACTTTGCCAAACTGCAGCTTGACTCTGTGTCACATCTGCTAAACTTTAGTTTGGTCTAGGCTGGATCTGGGCTGAAGCTGGACCTGAATTTTGGAATGCATATCACATGGTGTTGCACATTGTGGACTTACCAGCCTGTGTCTCCACAGTCCTGGACACCTCTTCCCATTTCACAGTGAGGACCCATCATGGAACAACAATACAGCTTCATCTTAGACCAATGACCAGTACCAGTTCTGCTCTAGATTATGGGTGTAAATCTGTACTTACCAGCACTTATAAAATATGTTTTCTCCTATCGCAAGCAAGATATCTATACTACCACTTGTAGAGGCCCTTCCCATTAAGGGTGGGTGGTCATGCCATCTCATCTAAAATACATAGTGCACCACCAGCACTACCTGTAATAATATATCTTTCTTTGTATTTGAAAAGAAGTGAAGGGGACTTATGTTCACCTGTAATTAAATTATATTATTTTATATGGAAAAAGAGAACAGTGTCTCTGGATACAGGAAGACATAATGATTTATGCAAAATACTGATTGTTTTAATGATGTATGTATGTTACCTAAGTTATAGCATGCCTGGAAGATTTTACTACACAAACTACACATCATGCTTTAAAGTCTTCTTATAGCCCTTCTGATTTTGTAGAAGATCTATGAATAAACTATTCCAAAAGTGATTTTTTTTTCTTTAAACTAATTCATATTTTATACTTATTTGAAGAGGTCCAGCACAACTGTGGTCTGGCAAGGCTCAGAACTGAATTAATAAACACATCCAGAACTGACTATGCCCCAAAATATTCCAATTTTAACCCTCTAGCAAGTGGGGTATTTGAGCAAAAACAAATGAAGATGCATCTAGATATCTGAAACTTTGTCTGCAATAATTTAGTGAGATAAGATTTAATGAAGCCCAAGATAATACTCAATAGAAATATAAAAAAGAAAGCTTCTCTACTAAGTCATAAAGCGAGAGATTTAGGAGCATGCAGAGAGTAATTGTAAATAAATCAAATTAACTCCCAGTACAATGCATTTTGAAAAGTTCCACTCTGGAATTTATATACATATGACACTGTTGTAGAGCAGGAGAAATTATTCTTGAGGCTCTACTTTGCTATTCTTCTGTAGACACTTAAGCATAAAGAATAAGCTGTACTCACAAGTGTCAGTCTGTAAAATTATTATATGTGCTTATCTCCATTCAAGGAGTGCATAGTTTCTACTGCTAAGTTCCACATAGCAGTGTAGAGTATTTAAAAATAAATTAAAAAATGAGTTTATAGGATTGTCTGTTTCCAATAGGATACTCAGGATTTTGAAGTGCATGGCGGGGTTTGGTTTTGGTTGTTTTTTGGTAGGTTGGTGGTTTTTTAAAAAAAAATTGTATTTTTATTATGAGCCAGATTAAAACCAGCATAGGCAGTTTGCTACAGGCTTTGGTTAGAACTTTGAAGTGATTCCACCTGTACCTTTTTCTCAAAATATGCATACTAAAACTGTCAAAAGAACTATGAGTAGCTAAGGTTACTTTTGAATACAAATTAAAACAGCCTAACTAGATTTACATGTCCATGTGCTCTTAGTGCTGGCACAGTCTCTCATTCCTGTGGTCTTCTACTTAGACAAGACAGAATAAACAAGCAGTATTTATTCTCACTTCTCAAGAACAGCTTTTTAAAAAATCAGAGCAAATGAAAACACATACATTCCATAAGCAGTGGTCAAATAAAAAAAATAATTAAAAAAGCACCACATCAGTCACATTAGTATACTGTCAAACCAATCTTCTGCCTTGTGTTTTTGGTTAGTAGCACATTTCCCATCCATTATCTGGGTTTCAAAGACCATTTCTCTGGGCAGCTTAAAAATGTAAACCACATTCTCCCAAAATCTTCACTTCCTTCTGTAATTGGAACATCACTTTCCTTAAAATATTTCTGTCTTTGTGTTTCTCTTGGTAATGCTAAATAGTCATTTTTCCTCAGTTCCTGGGGTCATTCACTCTCCCCTGCCCTAACTGTGGAGATTTCCACAGCCTTCTTTTTAGATGATCTTCCTCCATTTTAATTTTGCAGTCCAGCTAGTAGAAAAAACATGATTTTTTGACTCATTCCCCAATAACAGTTTTCTCAGGCAACCTGACAGTAATTCAGCTGGTCTGGTTTACATATATTTTTGAGAATATAATGAAGTGCAGTCTGAGAATCATTATTCTTTTTGAAGGAAATCTGGGATCATTATGTCAGGCTTGGACATGTGAAGTTGGGTTAAAGGAGTCACACTTAATGTAGCTTAACTTTTAGTTCATTGCTTAGTAGATGTGGTATCCAAAAGTCAGCTGTTAAACTGCACAGGGAAGGAGATTATGCTCATGCTTTTGTTTCTTCACACTTTTCAACTGACAATCAAGTTTTTCCCTTTCCCATTTTTTTAATCTAACATTTTTACCACTTTAAATACATTGCACCTCTTAATATTTTCATGCATTCTTTTCACATTTATCAGTGTGGTTTATCAATCATCATAAGCCCTTGGAGATAAATACATTATCACCTTTTATTTTATAACAAAACTGAGAGAGGATAGGTTTAGATTGAATATTAGAAAGAAATTCTTTACTGTGGGGATGGTGAAGCACTGGAACAAGTTGCCCAGAGAAGTGATGGATGCCCCATTCCTGGAAGTGTTAAAGGCCAGGCTGGATGGAGTTCTGAGCATCCTGGTCTAATGGAAGGTATCTCTACCTGTGCTACAGGCTTTGGAACTAGGTGATTTTTGAGGTCATTTCCAACACAAAGAGTTCTATGATTCTGCATTTCCACAATCTATGGTGAATTACAGTTTAAAACTCTGAAACTCTTAAACACTTACTAGGTCTAAGGAAATTTGGAATCAAATAATTAAAAAACACTCCAACAACACAACAAGCTGAAATTACACAAAGTGCTTAAGATTATTTCTGAGATATTTGCATGCTGTGGGCCATGTGTCTGAGTTATCCACACTGCAAACATAATGGAGTAATGAGACACCTTCAAAACCAAGCCAAGGGGCTATGCAAAATATTGCACATGGCAAGACCTATTACTGCTAATAAGGCATTGTTCCTAACCTGAGATGACCACAAGTGCACTAACACCTTTTATTCTGGCAACAGTAAAGTCCCTCACAGCAGAATGAGGAGCCCTTGCTAGAGAGAGGGACTGTGGCTCTAGTTGAGGGTTCCTGAAAAGAATTGCAACTGGCAGTTCAAGCACCTTGGTCTAGTGAAAAGTGTCCTTGCCTGTGGCAGGGGGATTGGAAATAGATATTCCTTGAGCTCCCTCCAATCCAATCCAATCCATTCTAAGTTTTTATGCAATTTCCATGATGTTGAAAGTGCCTCCTGGGGAATTTTTGCTCTGAAAAAGGGAAGGTTACCTCTCCTGTTGCCTAGATCTTTAGATGCTAACCAGGCCTGCTTATATAGTAAGAGCAGCTCTTCAATATTCCCGTGTGAATTTTAGTAACCCAGGATATGCTTAATACTGTGTCTGTGCACACACAGCATGTGTGCACTGCATGCATTGAAAACATTAGGATCAGAATCAGCACATGCCTGGATTGCTTCTGAAGGCACATTTTGCAAAATGGGACTAGGGTTTGGCACACTGTGGATCAATAAAGAGAGACAGATTCTGAGCCTGATCCTTGGGTATTGATTAAGGGTCAGGTCTTTGCCTGCATCTGTCCCTGGAAATTTCAAACAGCTCTGTTGAATACAGACCTACCATAGGAGGGGTTTTCTCTATGCTGAGCTGATGGAAGCCATCTATATATGCCATATGGAATCAAGGCCCAAGTTTGGTTCCTGACACTCTCTGTTACATGTTTTAGACATAAATCTGTCACTTCAAATGTGACTGTGTCCGTCTGCATAGCAATCTGCTCTGACAGGGGTAAAGCAAACAGAGTGAGAAAGCTAAGAAATATTTCAGTTCTGTATGCTAGGCTAGGCAGGGCTTCCCCCTCTTGTTTTCTTGCTAACTAGATGGTTTACTCTAAAAGAGGGTAAGGTGTGTTAGCAAAGCACAGTGGAAAGGATGAACAACCTGGTCACTGCAGAGAGAGAAGCTGGCAGAATTGCAGCTGGAAGACATAAGCAGGATTTAACAATTTAGAGAGGTAGCAGGCAGATACACATGCACAGGGCAATAGTTTGTGGAGCAACAGAGAGCAATGCAGGATGATAACCACAAGAACTACCAAAACAGTGTGTGTAATTGCTATTGTGTCTGTTTTTGAGAACTATCATTTTTTATCACAGCAGCAGCGTCTTGCAGGGAGGCTGCAGAGACAAGAAACACATTTCCCCTGACCTGGCTCAGATGCCTCAGATACTGACATCTACACTGCAGGCACCTGCATGTGCATTAGTGAACATCAGCTTTAAAATTAGCTGAGGTAAATGCTGTCCTGAAAAGCGTATTCTTCAGCTAAAATACTGCAAAGACAAAATTTGGTATATTTAATCTAATCTATCTAAGGCTGAGGGAAGCCTTACTTACACAGAAGTAACAACATGATAGAGGAAATAATAAAAAAAAACCCCAACTGTCAATAAGAGAACACAGCCTCATTTAAATAAAAGGAGACTCTAATCTTGAGCAGTAGACAAATACCTGTTGAAAAGTTGACAATTCTCCTGTTAAACCCAGTGGGTTTTATCTTTGCATCTGGAACTGTGCATTACATTTATTTTGACAGAAGCTGAGATATTGGGAGTATGCATTAGATAATAAAATAAAATCCAACATCATGATGAGTTGCTGAAAGGTAAGCTCATTAAACAAAATTAAATACATCTTGTTAGACAAAGTTCGAAGGCAACAAGCAATCTAGGAAAATATTAATGAAATAAGTTAGCTCTCTAGGGAGAAAAAACATAATTGTCCAAACAAGAAGGAAAGTAAGAGTAGTGCTAACACTGCTGCTACAATTTTTTCAACATGTGTAAGTAGTTTTACAATATGTTCTTGTGATGTGGAGCCAGGGAAGAAGATAAAAACTAAGATGATGAGTGCAAGGTAAAACTGATTGTGCATGAGATGAATGCTTTCCCTTCCTCCCAGCAGTGCAGTTGAGAGTAAGCTCAAGCAAACAGACTTTATTCACTTCTAAATGGAGCAGAAGACAGTTTATTTGTTTACTGTATTATAGGAACACATGCAATTTAGCTAATGTGCTTTTGTGTTGTTGGTTTGCTTTGGTTTTGCTTTGGGTTTTGTTGTTTTTTTCTCCAATGTCTTTAAATTTGTGCTACTGTAGGTCTCCCTGGGAAAGAGCTTTGTCTAACAATGCCTCAAGGAAGAAGTGCATTGAAGCTGTGAACCTCGGCATGAAGTAACAATTTGTAAAGAGCAATTTTTGAGGAAGTCTACATTCAGTGGTCCTGGAAAACAACTGGTTGATAATTTTATCAGGTTATTAAGGATACTCTTTGCAAAGTGCCCTGTGACAATATACTTTCTTTCCCCAATATTTTTATAAAATTCATTTAAATCTCTACTCTTAACAGCATGTAAGGAAGTGAATTCCCTGAAGTTGTAGAAAATTGTTATCTGAGGATTGAAGCAGCCCTCAAAAGAAGAGCATTTTTACTGCTTTTTTGCACCAGGGTTTAGTCCATTTCACTAGAAAACAAGCTTGATTTGTTCAACAGTGAAGAAAATGTCCAGTTAGAGAGAGAGGGTTTCTCAGATTGCCTAAAACATTCTTTTAGACAGAAATTCTCACCTGGTAAAAACCGTATTGTCAATACCTCTATACTAATTGAAGTTTAATAAATTATAATTTCAAGTTGAGTTGAATATAAACTAACTTCAATAATAAATTTAAATAATTATACATTATTTGAATTCTTGTTCGTATATGAAAGTAGGCAACAACAGTATTTGTATGTGAAACTATTTTTTGGCCAACTATTTTTTGTTCAAGCAAGAGTTACAAGAATGGGCAATGCAAAATGAGATATATTCATCAAATGAAATGTCAAAGTCTACTGTGCTGGTAAATACTCCCAGTGCCTTTGGTTTCATGACTCCTCTGCTTACTTTTCAAAATCCTGTATAGTCAGTTATGTCAGCAATACACAGATTAAATTACTTTGCTGGCATACGTTGACATGAAGGAATTTAACCTCCTCGCATATTATGTAAAATATATGAAAACATTTCATTGACTTTTATATGATTAATTAAAAATAAATTAAAAGTTGCATTAAAGAAATAACATATCTCTCTCTGAAGTAAGGAGTCATAGTTTTAGCAACATGTACTGGTTTTGATTTCTCAAGATTATTAAATCTTTCTTTTTGGGGGGGCAAGGGAGGTTTGAAGGCAAACAGTGACTGAAGGCAAAAAAAAGTCAGAATTTAGACCATAAGTATCTGCTGAACTCTCTCCCAGGTGTAATATTCAATCAGCAGCTATTTAATCTATGTTGGTAACATACATTTATTTTTGTTATGGACACTACTGTAGCATGAAATTGGAAGAGGATTTCCTTATAGCTGAAATGTATTACAATACTTTTGTAATGAAAAACAAAGTTCCTGCTAGCTGGAAGTTTCTTCTTTTTTTATTATTCTTTTGTCTGTTCAGGGGCAAAGTAACACTGTGCTGCTTTGGTGTGTCTGCACTTCTAATGTTTTCTTTTATAGGGTTTGGAGTTAAGTTCAGGGTACAAATACAGCCACTGAATTCCAGCTTCCTATATGGAGGGCCAAATTTTAGGCCTTTTTAGGGCTAGATACTTCCTGGCAGCATGTTTCATATGGGAAATCCCTTGGCCCTACAGCCAAGGCCATAAAGGCCAAACACCAGCTATACTGCTTGTTATGTGCAGTTTCTTGTGTTTCACTAATCCTCAAGGAGGAAAAAGTAGTTGGGAATAGGATTATCCAGCTATTCCACAAGGAGTCAATACAGAGCACTGCAGCAATCTCCTGAGCCTATGAGATCCGAAACTCCACTTGGTCCCTACAGAAAGAGCAGACTAATTCACCCAGGAGGCTGACATGGGTGATAGCCATGTGCCAGCATTCCCTCCTCAGCCCACGTGAAGGGCAGAAAAAATTGCCACTGCTGTAAATATTTCCAGTGCCTGCTACTTATCAGTTTTGGGGTTTACGAGAAGTACATGAAAGAGAAAATCTGATAAACTAGATCTATCATCTGCTCAAGACACTCAGTAAACTTTACCTGCATCGTAATACAGAATTTTACAAAATCCTGGGACAATATGCTGAAGCCTACCTAGATCTTAAGCACTATTTGGGACCTGTCTGTGCCATTGTTCAATCACCAATATTTTTCTAGCATTGTGTTTGGGTCCCTTGAACTTTTTGACAACACATAAATTGGATAGTTTTGTTGGTTTTTTTTTTTTAATAAGTGATAATGTTCAAAATAATTTGTGTTCTGCAGAAAATCTAGACAATAGCCACTGAGAATCTCAAAAAAACCCTGAAGGCAAACACTTGTACAATTCCAAATAATTATCTCTTTCTTTGCTACTTTTTAACACAATGCAAGACCTGAAAGTTACTAATGATTTTGATACACATAAGAATGACATTTATGAATTCCATATACTATCAAGGTATAAAAGAAACATTTTTTTTAAATTTGAAGAGGTCACCACCTTTCTGTCCCAGAAAGCACTCTCAAAAACCCCATTTCATCTGGTTGATGGGGTTTTTTTCACTTCATCATTCATTATTGTACAGCACTTTGCTTCATTTCTGAATTCCATTTCTCCCAGATGGTTGTTAATTGATAGGAGATGGCTTTCACATTTACCATTATAGCTGAAATAATGTTCTGAAATTCAAAACTTAAATATTAAAACTATGCATTAGGCAGAAATGTCCAAAAGGTTAGACAATGGAATAATTTGTCAGGGGAGAAAAAGTTGAATCATCATTACAACTAGAACTGAAGAACAGGATAGATAAAACAGATTATTGGGAGATTATAGTAAAGGGCAAGTACCAGCTGCCCTCTGTTGCTTCCTGTTTTCTAATTTAGCAAGGATAACATATTATGCATAACAAGGAGGATCTGTGACACTCTGTAATGCATACCTTGCTATACTGTGATGGTGAAAATAGAAGAAAAAGCAGGCCAAGCAATAAACTAATATATGTATATGTATGTAATATACAGTTTGCAATATATAAAACCTATATTAAAAATTTGCACCCTCCAGCCCTGAGTTTTATAGATGATGGTATGTAATATTGCACAGGGCACCATTGCCCTTTCTGGTGTGCAGTAATCCTCACGCACATGCATTCAAGCAATTTTATATTAAATGCTCTTACTCACTTCTACAGCCTTTATGTTCTAAACAAGTGCAGTGTGTGGGAGAGAGACAACTTTCATAGATATACTGTGCCTGCTGCACTTTTAATTAATTTGTAGATTGAAAATAACTACAAGAGAAATATATGGCTGAGGGAAGACAGGAAGTATTAAAGGAGTTTTTACCACTCTATTTATGTACTTTATTTCAAATCTTGTCTCATAAGAAACACGGAGCTCATTTCATCAAGGAGAGCAACTATATAGTCTCATTTCAGCATATGTCAGTGTAATTAACAGTGTGTTTTCCAGAAAAAAACCGACCAGAATTTTACCATAGTTTCCTTATAGCGACAAGCCTTCCTCCCCAGCTCCAACACTGCTCTAATTAAAATGACTGTGACATTTCAGGACTCCCCTTTTCTTTATGCATTCTACCTAGATAATACATCTTAATTTAACATTGATTATTAGTGCTGATATTACAGTGCCCGCTGGATTTGCATTAGCCTTTGATTGTGACAGATATTAGCCCCCTGCACCACCTTGTGTAACACTGTGTAACCGAGCTCTGCCTCCAGCTTTCCCAGTTAATAAAAGGCAGGTGAAATCCCTCCCTCGCCCAGCAATAAGTGCTGGCTGCACCATGGAGCTGAGGCGGGCGTTGCTGGGGAGCGGCGCGGTGCGGGCGGGAGCATCCCGGGAGGAGCAGTGCCCGCAGTGCGGGCGGGCAGACAGGAGCCCCGCTCGCTGACTGCCGATGAGCCCCTGCCTGTCTGACACGGCCCAGGAGCTGCGATTGGCCGAGCGTCTTCGGAGGTTTTATGTCACCTGCAGAGAGTACATGACAGCTTTGTTAATGCCCGGCGTTTCGAGCCTGGCTCACCGCCGCCGCACCGCAGCCCTGGTGGCTCTGAGCGGTGCGAAACCGCAAATCCTGTCCCGCTCTCCCATGGCCCAGAACTGCGCCCCGAACCTCTTAGGGACTCTTTATTACTGACTCTTCATTACTTACTAACCGGGAATTTTGGGTAAACACCTCTCTGCTCGGGCTGACTTCCCGGCGTTAAGCTGAGTTGTAGCCCTCAGCTTTTAAACTGGAATTAACGACAGAGCTTCCCTTCTAGGAAGTTAAACGATATTTCTGCTAGATATTTCTTTCCTGAGAGGGAACTGTATGACTCAGCTTTAAGCTTTTTTTTTTTTTTTTCCCTATAAAAGCCACCAAAACTTTTATGAGTGGAAAATTTTACATTAGGTGGGTTCTAGAGCATTCATTGATCAATACTCATTTTGCATATGCACAGCTTTATACAGGCACATATGAAAAAGTCTGCATGCAAATTGTTTTTGCATTTAATGACTTTTGTGGACAGAAAGAAAATAACGTACACAAACAGCATCTGTGTGCTCAAATTAAGAATTTGTTTCTGCTTTCATTCAAGTTCTTAAGCATGAAAACATTTTGCAAATGACAAGAGAAGGACACATCTGAATTCCTTCACAAATGCTGGCTGCTTCTTTTCAATTTTTTTTCCCTTTGGAAAGCTTTCACAACTTAACCCTTGGTGTTCCAAACTTTTGTAATTTATGCCCATAATAAAAAATAAACACATATTTTCAAGAGAAACACACATACACACACACAAGAGATAGCAAAAAATAAAACTATATCAGATAAGACACATTTTTTCATGGACATGTACATATATGCAGTAGAATAGCTGAAATCCTTTTAGATAGGATACAGGTGATCCATGTATTTGATGACCTTCCATAAACCACCTTTTTTAGCATACAACAGCCCAAAGTATTTGTCTCTTAGCAAGTGCAAAAATCAAGTTACAACTCATTTGTGAAAATTTGTCCTCTATCTCTACAACAATATACCTAAAAACATGGGTTCACAGAGTTCTACACTGGCACAGTTGACTGGAGGTGAAATTCAGTGTCAAACAGGTGCTGGAGACACCATACAAAAGTTCAGCATCAACTATACTCCATTCATATATGCTTGCTTCAACATACCATTCCTATAACTGTCTATATACTCTTATTTCACTCTGGTTTTCCCCACAGGACTTTCTTTCTCCCTATTTCTCACATTGTCTATACTTTCCTGTGAAACACGTGACAGCATTTTCCAGATTTGCCATGTGAAATTCTCACTGAAGTTGGTGGGATAGCTGGTGGGGTAGTTGGTGGGAAAGGTGGGGTCAGACTTTCTAGCAGGGCCTGTTGCAATAGGACAAGGGGTTAAGGTGGTGGATGCCTCATCCCCAGAAACATCCAAGGTCCGAGTGGATAGGGCTCTGAGAAACCTGATCCGGTGGAATATGACCCTGCTCAGAGTACGGGGGTTGGACTAGATGGCCTTTAAAGGTCCCTTCCAACCCAAACCATTCTATGATTCTCTGATTTCTCTGCATAGGTCAAGAAACTGTATTAATCTAAGTTTATAAGGGGTCTCTGAAGTCTGGTATTTCACGGATGGATTTTAATTATCCAGCACCATCATTATCTTACTCCAAGAGAAAGGAGCAACTGTGCATCACAAGGTTTTCTTTTTGCCCCATGGTAGTACACGCTATATATACACATATATATTTTACCAACAGGTATAAATCATGCACTTCATCTAAGAACCCAGTAAACCAGTAAGTTATTGCTTTCTTCAGTGTTCTTGCTACACTGCACATGTTATCTGCCATGTAACTGCTGCTCAAACAATGACAATGCAAAGGGTGGAATTAAACACCTTTCATTGTCTTCACATAATTCTATTTTCCATCCCTTTTGAGCTTTTCCAGATGCAAGTCACTCAGTTTTTGTGTCTTTCAGCGCAGTAATTTGACATTCATTCACAATCAAATGTCAAATGTATTTTATGTACCTGCTGTATAATTATACAGTTCTCCTAGGTATTGGAACTGTGTATAGTAGAGTAAGTTTGCTAAAAATAACATATTTAGAGCTCCTAAAATTTTCTATATTCCTTTGACAGTAATAGACCTTTCAAGAATATTATCACTCAATACTTACTATAACTTTTTTTTTTTCACAAGTTATTTTTATAGGATACCAGGAGAAACTCAGTTATCTTACAGTCCTAGAAAAGGAATACCCAGAGGACTTCTGAATTACAATAAGTTAACCAGAATTGACACTGACACGTCAGATCCAGTACTTCTTCCCAAAGTAGTAGAATTTTATATATCATAACTTCTTGCAGCACAAGGCTAGAACTTATGTTGGGGAATCTGCCATGAAATGTTTACTGAGGGATTCATCCACTCTGGAGAATCCCGGGTTACTCATCTTGTGACAGAAGGCTCAACAAACCAAAAGCAAGAAGAAACCAAAACCATCCAGGACTATAATCATTTTAGTCAATCTGCCAATTATTGCTTCCATGAAATGTCACTTTGCTCAATACTGGTGTCAGTGTTTCCCCTTCAGCAATAGGAAATATTTTAACTTGCTCACCTACTGTGATTTGAACAAATCTATTTACTCCTCACAGTTTGTTCATGCTCCAAAATTCACTCTGCTGTGTGACAGAATAAACTAATTGCAGTATAAAGTCCTGTCTTCTGTAAAGGGTTTTACCCTAGTTGTAATATTTTCTGTTGTCAGAAATCTACATCTTTCTTCATGTGAAAACCATTTTATAAATAAAATTTTAGTAAGAGCCAATGCTGTACTGGTGAGCTTTTTGACCTGAAAAATGTACATTATGAATTTTGGGTAGGAATAATCTGAAATTTGGGGGCCTTAAAGTTCTAATGAACTCTATCCAAAACTGAATTACACAGTTAACATTGGATGATAAACACTGGATGATAGAAAGCAATTTTTTAGCTCTCCAGCTTCCCCTGCCTTAGAAGTAATGAGTAGTTCCCAAAGGACGTCAATATTTTTCCTTTCATATTAAATCCACATTTTGTTTCATAGTGAAACAACAATTTGTTATGAAGAGAATGAAATATAAGGTGAAGAGGGATGGGCAAAGGAAACAATTTTTTTTTTGTGTGACAGTTTATTAGCAATTAAAAAATACAAAAACATATCACAGTAAACTGAGACTTTCCTCTCTGGAGGAGAAAATTCTCATTCTCATATATAATTTAGCTTTGTCATGAATTCTTAACAGACCTGTAAATTGAAAAATCAACATCTACTCAGGGATAGCAGGTGAAGGACATGCAGGCTGGCACCAAATTTCCATCAGCCTTAACATGGAAAAAAAAGCCTTACCTTGTTGCCTTGTATTGTAAACATGTCCTGTGGAGACAAACCACTTTAATTTTTTTTCCTAAGCATATTTATATACATCCTTTATAAGCAGTTCCCTCTAGATTTTTCCATTTGATATCACAAATATATGAATTTAGATGTGGAACGCAGGAGAGTATAAAAAGTTAAATCCCATCTTCCTTCCATGATCTTCACAACACACAAAATTACAGTGCAGCATAAAGCACTTGCTGATCGTTCATAGTTATGTGTGTAGGAATTAGCTGGTACACAAAGAGCATGCCTCTGAATAGACTTTACACCTCTTTTGCAAGTTTCTCTTTGACTCATGCAGAGCTGCTGTGAAAAGGAAACGGCAGCCTCCATATTGCTCTAGACGCAAGATAACAAAACGCACATGCTATATAGAAGAAGCTAATGCACCACGAGCATTAAAGGGCAAATTGCCACATCCACTCAGCAAATTTGTGCAGAATTTCTCCCACTGGTTTTCATGGAGTGACACATTAGCTAACAATCACAATTTAGCTCTGTTTGATCATTAGCAAAAGCAAGAAAGAATGTTTTCATTTCTGTACTAGAGCTACTACAGATTCTGTCAGAAGACTTTGGAATTTACCCACAAAACAATCTCAATTTAAATCTTCAGAAGACATCTTTGGACATTAGCATTCCAGAGGAAACTCTGCATATGAGTACTTACAAGATAGCCTCACGTGCCCTCATATCGAAGTGTGCCTTTTCTAACATTACAGAGTTCATTCGCACAGAGATATAACAATTTCAGCCTGCTCCATTTTTTACCTTTCTTTCTTTAAATTTAAAAATTAAAATGTTGCAGGACAGAGCATAGGAGTTATAGTCTCACAAGCAATTAAAGTGTGGGTGGTGAATTTACTGCAGCAATAATATTGTGTTCAGTTATTTCTGTTCTAATGTCTGAACTTCTGTCTGAACATCTGAACATCTATCCTATGTCTGTGAAAAGTTCTCATATTTAACTTTTGGACAGGACTTATCACCTAGTTATGCAGTGAGACTCAAATCATAAATCTCCCTTTTCAACAACAAGGATTTGGTTGGGTAACTCTTAGATAGCAACATCTGCTTACACAGCAGATGAGAACTATCTTCCCATAAAGAGTGCTGCTCTGAGTATCTCAGGGTATATAGTGTCATAAAACCCACAATTGGAATAAATTATGCATTTCAAAGGTAACTTATGTAGGTGACAGACTGGTCATCATGTGATTTATATCACTCAATTCTACAGTATATATGTATTTTATTTATTATTTATTTTTCTGGCTACTGTTTCCATATAGGTACACAAGATATCTTTCCAAGATCTTAATTCCATTTGCAATTACTTCTACCCTCCATTTAAGGTCTGTACACCGCTAAGGACTGACAAAAATCAACTCACATAAAGCAATTCCAAAGGAACAAATAATGTCAATAACGTAAATACAAGAGTGACTATATGCGCAAAATACACTTTCAAATATAAAATGAGTAAAAAGGCATATCTTTCCTTGGAAGATTGTGAAAAAATATAGCCCACCCCCACCATGGTTTTAAAATTCCAATAAAACTACAAAAATAAAATACAAATTCTCTGTAATGGGACAACCATATGTTAAGGAAATTGCAATTAACATTGTTCAAACTTTATAAGTCTTGATCTCACCAGTTCATCTAAAACATGGTGTATATCTAGCCAAATTATGAGACCACCCACAAGAGACTCTTTCTGGGACATAATCTCTAAAGATTATGTTTTCAGAGAATAGAATAGAAAATTGATAACTCAAGACTCAGGTTTCCATGACCCACCTCTACATCACTTTAGAACAGAAATATTTTCAGCCATTATTCTCTATTCTCTATTATTCAGAGAAAATAACTGAAATTTGCACAAGAGTATACAGACTGAGGGGCAGATGAGAATCTAATTCTTCTCAAAATTCATTTCAATAGAAAATTTTTCAATAGGAAAGACCAGCCCTCTTAGAAAGCGTTGACTAAACCAATTTTTGTTAAAGACAAGAAAACAACACCTATATAAATAATTATAATGAATAGCATATTGTAGGTTGCCATCTCTGTAGAAGCAATAGTTAAAGATATTATTTTGCTGATCAGTACTAGAAGGAACAGAGCTGATAGTTTCTCTTGGAGAAAAACCAGTGTTCTTAACTGAGCATATCCATTTATTTGAAATCTCTTGTTTTTCAAGCCTTGGGCTAGCTTTTTTCTTTTTTTTAAGATTCTTCTGATGAGTGTTATCAAGAATTTGAAGTCTAAACTAGCAATTATCCTGTTTTCTGCTAAACTGTAATTGGAGCGAGCTACAAACTTATGCAGTTGCATCTGACAAATTCATCCAGCGTTACTTCATGACTTGGTATGTCCATTGACAATAATATTCTTTCTTTTCACACCATTCAAGAGAGTGATAGCAAAATGAGATAGCTATCTTCTCATTGGGGAATTCTTTATCTACTCATTGTCAATATTGAAAGTCAGGGGTTTTTTCCCAGCACTCATTATTCAGTGATGACTGTAGTTTCAAGTCCATTTCTTTCTTTTTATGTGCATAAAGAAACAACTAGAGAGATTCAGCTTGCCAGAAGTATCCTGAAGCAAAATCATCCATTCCAAATCAATGATGAGTTACACAGTGCCCAACACCTGTTCAATCAGTGGGAAATAATTCAGCACAGGTGTTAATGGCAAGTCCAGTTTGCATAACTGCAGCTTCATGCCCTGGAAATTCAAAAGGTCATCATCAAGATTTTACAAAGACAAACTCATTAGCAAAAAACTTTGTAATTATTACATGATAAAAATAATGTTACTAGATACTTAGATTTTAGATGGAATTAATTTGAATGACACAATTATAAGAAGTGAAGGTCTCCAAGCTACCTTTTGGTGCATCCTTAGTTGATTAATATGGAAAACTATTCTGGATTGTTGTGTGGAAGTTAAAATCACTGTTCTTTCCAAATTTTAATAAGTCTTGATATAGCCCCTTACTTCAGAAGATTTGCACAGAATTCATAACAATAACACTTTTTAAAAATATGTGATAATTAATCTGCTCAGAAAAAAAAATGGTGTATTCTAACAATCCAAGCAAGTTTCAGTTCAGGCTGCAAGAAACCTTTGGGGGTCATTGAGTAATCTAGCAGCTCACTGACCAGCTGAGTTTTAATATCTCCTAGGAGGAGTATCCACAACTTCTCTGGGCAAATCCTTCCAGGGATTAACCACCCTCTCTTAGGAATTTTTTGTTTAAATCCAGGGTGAATTTGCCTTTCTGCACCCTGTGTCCACCACTGCTTGGCTTTTCACAGTGTACATCTGTCAGGAGTCCCTATGTCCACAACTTAGGCAACTGTGTAAGGCAGCTTTATCCCCCATAGCCCTTTCTTCTCAAGACTGAATAAACTCAGCTCTCAGGCTCTCAGTTTCCTTTGCATTCACTCTTGTTTGCAACTCTCGATCCTGTTCTTCAGCTCCCAGCCACCATGGCAACTCTCCTCTGGACTCATTCTACTCTGTCAACCTCTGCCTTTCACTGGGCAGCTGTGCACTGGATACAGTGACCCACTTGAGCTCTCACAAGTCCCACAGGGCAGTGATCACCTTTCTCAGCCTGCTGCTGTGTTCTTCCCACTTTTGGAAGTAGCTGAAAAGCCCACCCTGCCATCAGCCTCAGGGCACTTGAGGTTGTTCAAGTTACGCTCCTCCAGGACCTCTGTCTACTGCAAACCCCCCAACTCCACCATTTCCCTGAGGCGAGAGCTTACTCACAGCCTTTACTGGGGCATGAGGTTATTCTATCCCAGGTGCAGGACATTGCATTTCCCCTAAATGAACTTCATGAGGTTTCTATCCATTGTGTCTCCAGTCTCTCAAGGTTTCTCTGAAATGCTTGCTCTTTAAGGTATTGATCGTTCTACTCAATTTGGTGCCATCATTCAAACTTGCTCTAGGTAAAGAAATGAAGACTGACAAAATGGAAAATCTTCATGTGTTTAAACAACCGACTGGAAGAAAGAAAACAGAAGGTAGGAATATTTCACCATTACTCTCAGACAAGTCTCATAGGAATATATGTTGAAGTCACTGCTGCTCAACAGATCCATTACAGGACTGAAAAAGAGGCTAAGCAGTGAAAAGGTAGCATTTGTTATCAGTACTGAGTTACCTGCAGTAATGAAGATACTGCTCAGTTATGGGGACTTGCTGTCTTATTTTTTTTCAAAGATGCAGGAAGCCTAACTCCAAACCCAGAGATCATTAATGTACATAAATGTATGAATATATATTTAAAAAATCCCTAAAATAATTAATGTTTTATAATGACTATTGATCATTGGAACTGGGCTATTTTATGATGAAATTAAATCTGTGAGATTTTTAGGTTATAAAGATGGCTTTGTTTGGTGCTTAGACAATTTTCATTATATGATGGAAATTTCTACTGATTTTAATGTCCTTTGCCAGCTAGTAGAACTATCTGAGCCAAAGGGCTCTTCAGTATGATCCAGTTTGAACAGTCTTATGTTCAGTGTCAAAAAAGGACATTATATGTACATGCTATCAAGGCTTTTTAGAATAATGCCATACAATTACCATGGGGTGCATTCTAACGCATCTAACTCAATGATCTAATTTATAACTTCTTCATAAAAAAAATTCCAATGCTCCTGATGTAGTTAGCTGAAAGCTGCAATTGTCCCTAAAGCCAAGTCTGAGAAGTTCAAGATCCATTTAAAGAAGTGTGATAGACCTTTTCTCTCTTTTATTTATCCTTTACCCATAAAGCATGTCATTCCTGTACCTGTTATCATTACTTATTACTGTATTCATCCATTGCCTTTTAATGTATTGCCATTAAAGTGGATGGCAAACAGTGGGCAGGGAAAATGATACGGTCAGTGCCCTGGGGATGTAGCAGTAATGGATGGATGGACAGTAATGATTCACTTACGGCAATCAGTGCTACTCCCAGTCAGTTTTGTGATGCAATATTAGTTGCAGAGGAGATATCAGATGAGAGGAAAAAAAGTAGAAAAGGAGATTAGTCTACATAAATGGGAAGGAAATAGCAAATAGTTGTGGCTTGAACCCTTCTGTTTATTGCTGGGTTTTAAAGTTCTGAAATAGATAGATGAAAATTATAGGAAGCACTAAAATGGAAATTAACTTTTTTAAAAAGTTCAAGGTTGCTGTAGACATTTTGAAAGAAAATTATGTCTGCCCTCAATGCTTTTACTGCAGGCCTCAAGACATAACAAAGCAAGGTGAAACAAACAGACTTAGGTTATGTTGTTTCATCCCAGATGAGGGCTGAGTCTCACTGGACCTGGAATAATTTCTATATACTGCATTGGTATATTGAGAAAAAGTTGTTTTGATACAAGCCTCTCAGATCAGCTGAGAATGAGAATAATGCCACTGAACACAGTAAAATTACTCATGTACTGTAAACTGCAGCTGCATAAGTCCTCTGTTAGTAAGGACATATTGGGTTGTTTTAAAGCACGGTGAAGTCCACAGGACTTGCGCAAGCTTCATTAGGGCTCTGCATGTGTCTTTTCTTCAAATTCTTGACTTCTAACTCCTAAAAAATGATAATGTATTACCTGCTCTTCAGCTATTTCAGCTACTGGAAGTATAATATACTGATGATGACAATGATGAAGATGACAATGATTTTATTTTTTTTATATATGGCACACTGTAAAACACAAAGAAAATACAAGATGAGGTAGAATTAAGTAGAAAGTTCAGAGATTATTGAAATGGCTTTTTTTAAATGTTCATCTACAAAAGAACATTATAGTCATTAGAATAGTGAATTCATAGAAAAAAATAATTTATAAAGTACCTTGACACAGTATTTTTTCAATACATTTTCTCTTTCAAATGCATTTTTCTGGTGTAATGTCTGATGAGAAAGCTGGTTTGCAAATACTTCCTGGAAGAATTACTAAGCAAAACCAGTTTGAGCAGGAGGTGTTAAGAAAGGCATACATTTTTGATTGATAGAAAGATGAAATGCTGGAAGAATAACAAACAGTGTTCAGATAGCAGCATAAGAAGCTTTACAACTCTTTAACAAAATACGTTTGTTACTATATAAACATAACAAGAAACTGAATGAGATTTTAGCTTTATAGAGTTTAATTTGCTTGTCTTCTGAAAATGGGCAAATATAGCAGCTGTTTCCAACCTTCGACTTTATGAACTTTGCTCTCATCTAGAAAAGCATTCCGCTAAGTTCTTGAAATTGGAGGTAAAGATGCAATTTCAATACATGTTAAGCCACAGAATTATGAAGACCATAACAACTGAAGAGTTTAAAACTGTATCTAGTACACTTCTTGCAAAGCTTGTGATGCATGTAATTACATTTTTTAGTTCCATATAATATTTTTCTAGCATACATGCATGTATATTACAGTTCTCTAGCTAAACATTCATTCTCTGTACCTTTATGTAATCTAAGATTTTAAAAATGCAAGTTTCAAGCAAATAGTATCAAATTAAACAAAAGAGGCAGATGTAATCTACTAGAGCAGAGCTAAATGTAAACTTCTTTATCAATAAGATGTTGCAGTGCAGGGAGACCTGTTCCTCCGTGGAATATGAGTAGCATGGGCAAAGCAAAAACCTCTGCTGAAAAAGGGATTGTTACTGACTGCTTCTACCCATTTTCCATGCCTGATGATCAGCAATTTTTTACTGTAAAGATGGTGCAGTTAATTGGTTCAAATAGCCAAATTATTTTCCACCCTGGCATTTGTATTACTGTTTTAATTCAAATCCACAAGCAGCTATCTACAAGTTAAAGCAGATAGTTTCCTTCTTCACAGAGGAAAGTCATACATTTACAATTTTTCTGCTGCAGAACCAATCTCTTTGTTTCTCATATGAGTTTGTGCTGGATGGCTTGGGAATGCAGGAGGCTATGCATTGCCCTGGAGTTCAATAAGGTTTGGACAGATTTATGGATGAATGGCATGCTCAGGCATAATACAGAACACAACCCACGGTACTCCCCAAAATCAATCAGTTTGAAATCTCTTCCTTTCCTCTCATGTCTTATCAAGAAGAAACACCCCATAGCATCCTCCAAAACCTTGGAATTTTTCTGCTCCATTAAAATCCCCAGACAATTACCTCCCACATCCTGCATGTATTGAGCACTATTTTTCATGTGGGTGCAGCCAGTGTAAGACAGAAAGAGAAGGTCCATGCAAATCTTCGTTTAAGATAAATAGTAGTAGAGTCAGAGCAGGTTATATGTTTATTTCTGCCAGAAGGGAAATTAAAAGTTGTTTATAGCTCATAGTAATTCACAAGATTCAAATAGTTTATGAGAAGAATTACTGGGCCAAGAAGAAGTGTTACTCAATGAGCCAGGGCAACATCTCAAAAGGTAAAGCAAGTGTTTGGTTTTGGTGAAATGATTAAACTAAGTTATCTCAGAGCAGCAGGAGCAACTGGTGCTATTGCTTGAGTTTATTTTCTTTTCTGTTTTTCAGATGGGGTTACACTGGAACATAAAAAAATCTCTAAATATATCTTTTTAGTACTTCAGCATAGCCCAGCACTGTCTGCTACAGTACATACCATAGGACTTTGGGGTATGGGAATTTTTTTACTTCAAGCCAATTCTGTTTTTTAAATGGCTTTTTCAGAGTATACTCAAAGTAACTGACTTGCACATCTCAGATCCCTGAAAAAAAAAAAAAAACCTCTGTCATTTTACTACCCAAAGGACCTTCTCAATCGTCCTGGTCACTATAATAGACATTACTGAGACATTCCAAGAAAAGTCATCCCTGCTTTGCCGAAGGGTCCCTCAGAAAGATAGGAAATGGAAAAGTGTCAGGAAGTTATCATTTTGCAGTAAGAAATAGGATTCACACCACTAGTCTGCTTATAATTATGGTGATGAGACTCACACACTTACCTTCAAATCGCTTTTCATTACTTAGTTGCTCCATCCAGCCAAGACCAGTGTTCAGCTGTCTTGTTCCCCGAAGAACTGAAAAGCAAGAAACAAGTGCTCCCCTAATACTAACAGTATGAAGCTAGGGCAGACACCAAGTGGAAAAAACAACAAAATGCAGATCAGATACTCTTCATCCCCAAATTTCCCCTCACATCATCAAGCCAATCTCCACAGAGCAAAACTAGCTGGCGCTCCATATGAAATCAAATTTTATTGACTCTAACACTAATTGTTCCCCCAGTACTTCCACAAGCCACAGCCAGAGAACATTCTTTATCCTAGACACCTCACATTCCTGTCCTAAAATAAAAAAATAAATTTTTTAAAGTTGTAAATGCCTGGAGGCTGAAAAGACTTTTAAACTATTTTGTTAGTATTAGTATTATTGCTGGGTTTGTTGTTTTTATTTCATGTCCAAACTGCTAGCTGAAATTAAATAATTTTAAAGGTCTGCTGCTGAGGGTGATGCTAAGGTACTGCTGCTGAAGAAACTATCACTGACGGAGTCAGAACAGATACCTCCATTTAAGGTAGCTATTCATATCTGTTCTCCCTTCATCTAAGTGGGAAGAACAAGTCCATATTTTCCTGCCCTGACTTACTATTCCATGTCCTCTATTTCCAATGAAAAGCCTGTCGTCTCTTTGCCTTCTTGTGGCAGCAAAGCCCAAACTTGCCCTGTTGAGAAGCTAAGGCCTGGAATTTGGTAGGGCATTCTTTATGGTTTACAAGTAATCTAGATTCTTCCAGTGTCATATCTAAAATATGTTTAATAAAGTTGTTAGTTGTTGATTTCAGGTGACTGTTGATCACACTGACAGGAGTAAATAGGTGATTGGTAATCAAGAGCTCAGAACACTAGAAGAAAACTGAGAATGACTGCAATTATGTAAAATCATGCAGAACCAATAATAATGAAAAATAAATTGTTCCCCCACCCTGAATGTACAGGCATAAATGGAAACAAAATGGAGAAAGAGAACCATACATATTAATGAGACAGCACCATCTAATCAAAACCCATTGTCTTCTGCCAGCTCAATCAACAAATTATTATAGAGGATAATGTTACACTTAGGAACTCTAAATGTTTATAAACAACCCAATTACTACACTGTAGTAACTCATCCTCAAATACAATCAGGTTTAATATTTTATCAGAAGAACAGAAGGAGAAATTTGTATAAGATCAAACTACATTGAGAAAGACATTTGCTTATCTTGAATAGATATGTTAAGTTTTAAATTAATGTATGTGATTTTTTTTTATTTTCTCAATAGCGTAAATAAATAAACGCCAAGCTGCCAATCTTAAAAGATTTCCAGAATGCAACAATCTTATACACCAAGACCCGAAAAGCACGCTAAAATCCTAATTGGCATATTATCAGCATTTGTATAAACAATCAAGGTGTGCCATTCAGTTGTTAGACAAGATACACAAATTCAGTTAATGTGTTTTACCTCAGCAGCTAGTGAGGAAGTTCCCACTGAATTTACTGAAAAAAAATTAGATGGGCTTACACTGACAGCTTTACCAGATTTCTCTGAAGTGTGTTAAAAAGCTCTATTGCATCCCAGATGCATCCCAGCATTCAAAGGACATTAGTATAGAAGGGTTTTTTCATCTCCAGTTCTTATGAGCTTATAACTAATTGAAATAAATATATATAATTGCATATGAATGTAGTCATTCCCAGCAAGACCAACCCATGCTTTGTAGTCCCCTTGGCAGTGACCCTAAAAAGAGCTTATCATTGAGGACTAGGAAATCACCTTTGCTTCCTTCTTCTTTACTGCTCTCTTCTCTTTTGGTCCCATGAGACAAATTATCTAGTGACAAACAGAATTATTCAGGAATGGTAAAGGCCTATCATGTTATTTAAACACTGAAGAGAAGCAGAGTTATCTAAACCCAGGAGTGACAGCTGTGACTGCCAGGATTTGTTGCCAGCTTTAGGAATGGCTCGCTCTACAGGCTTGCCAACTTTTCTAGCCTCTCTGTAAAATGGAACTAATACTTTTTGATGTCACAGAGATAAGTATTTTGAAGTACTTTGAAGACACAGAGAGTTTTA
The DNA here is from genome assembly GCF_008360975.1 of Lichenostomus cassidix. Classification (NCBI taxonomy): domain Eukaryota; kingdom Metazoa; phylum Chordata; class Aves; order Passeriformes; family Meliphagidae; genus Lichenostomus; species Lichenostomus cassidix. Next base: position 56,117,357 of record NC_139479.1, on the reverse strand, counting down.
TTAGTGTTAAGTATCATATTTCAACTACATAGACCAAAGAAGAGACTTTGGATTTCTTTCTTTTTTTCCCCCAGGGAGATGCTCTGATGCAGATGAAACCTGATTTTGACCCAACTACAAATTTGAAACCAATGGATGGAAAAATCATGTTTTCAAGGGATGTCCATGTCTAAGTAGAGAAGTAGTAGCAGACAGTTTCTCATTAATCATCGAGTTCCAGGATTAACTTTTCACTTTTTATCTCCTCAAAGTTTAAGAAATATTAAAATATGAGTATCATATTAAATGGATCATATTATTTTAGTAACGAGTATTAAGCAGTGATATTCTGAGGCCTAAGCAGAAAAATGGAAAATAGAAAACACAACCCTGTGATGTCAGACAGGGAACACTAGAGTTGAACAAGTCTATCGAAACATTTTTCAAGATACCTCCATGCAAAATCCCCTATGTTGAATTAAAATAGAATCAAAATTGTGCATAAAAGCAAGTAGAATCACAGAATCAACTAGGTTAGAAAGACCTTTGAGATCACCAAGTCCAACCTACGATCCAGGAAGTATAGAAACTATTTATATGATAACAGTAAAGACTTTCTTTTCCAGTGCAATAGCATGCAGCACAGAGAGACTTTTACTGCATCAGACAGTATCTAGCAGAATTAGAAGTTTAGACTTGAAAAACAAAGTAGGACATAGCAGACATGTTGTATCAAATTATTTCCAGATCATGGACATTTCCTTTCGAAAAAGATACTGCTATTCTGCATCCTATTGTGGACCTTGCTCAGCTTGCTCATGCATTTTTACATTCCATTGTATGGAAGAGAATGTCCCTAAAGGAGCTTGCTTTGTGTAAACAGCAAAGTGAAGACAGAGGAGGTCTCCCAGTTGGCCATGGGTGTGTATTTTTGCTTCAACACAAGCAGTAAGCCAAAGCATCTGAAAATCTCTATTAGGGAATGAACACCTAAGCATATGCCCATACTGACGTAGAGGGGGCTGGAATGCCTGAGTCCGGTTTACTTGGGAATACCTCTAATGGAGGACACAAGGCAGATAATCAAATAAACTGACAGTATCAAATTTAGTGCTCTCAATGCAGTTATGACCAATGGATACTCACAAGAGCCTTCTTAAAGAACAGATGCAGGTGTAACCACTGTATATATGATACCATAACAAATTATTAATATAAATTTGTTTCATATTTTTGTGTGTAGTGATTTGTGTAAACAAGCAAAGCACATACAACCCTCACAAAAAGGATAAGCAAACATACCTGTTCTTCACTTCCTATGTAATTCCTATGTGACTACAGAAAGGCAAGCAGCTATCGTTCTTTTTCAGCACGTGAAAACGAAGGAAACAAAGTGAAATTATGTGACAGTGTATTTAATTCAAAACAAAACATCATTTTTCATATAGAACTGAATCTGAGAAACTCCTTTTCATATGATTATATGGATGCTAGATAAGGATTAAAGAAATTAAAAAATAAATAGAGGGAGAGGCCATCAGTATTTACTAAACATGATAATCTGGCTCAGAAAATCCCCAAATTACTAGTGCTATTTTGGAATTCCATGATCAAACTACAGAAAGTAGGAGGAGGCATGACTGAACATCTGAGGATATTAGGACCAAATGCTAAGTCTCAAGGGGTGCATGCTGGGCAAAGGGTCTGAACCTAGAGGGACAACAAGTGACTCCAGCAGGAGGTTACTAAGCCATATGCTTGACAGGCCAGTCGCAATATTAATCTCCCTTTTAGATTCTTTGGCTGCCTTAAGGAACTTCAACAGCAGCCAGTTTGAAATAATACAATGGAAGTCTGTCATATTCTTTTGTGAACATCTGTCGCTGTTGAGCTGCTAGCAGAGACAGAAGGTCCAGGTTCAAAGTGTAGCATCAAGAAGAAGATTTTATTATTTAATTCCAACTTATATAGACTTTTCAAAGGTCACCCAGATTGGTCAATTTGAAGCCTCCCCCTAGGCCTGATTGGCCAGGCCTGAGCTGTCCATATTTTGAGAAACTGCTTCAACAAACATCCAAACTTTATCTTTGTTTGTAAAGCACAGGAAGAAGAGAGAAAGAATTCTCATGGGAAAAGTCTGTGCGAGCCACAATCATCACCTTTGCTTCTTCATTCTTCTGAAAGGAACTTAATTTTTGTGTCTTACTCTCAGTACAAAACTAAAATATATGGCCAAAAAATTTAAAAATTAAAGACTAATTTTAACAAGGGCAAGGTGACTATTAAAAGTAAAGATCTGAGTGAAAGACAAAGAAATTTATTCAAACACAGAATAAATTTGGAACAATTTACCACTGAAAATAGGTGGTTTATATTTGACATGCCAGCAGACTGAAAATTCTACATATAACATTGGTAGTGCCATAATATATCAAGGATTTCCACTGAAAACATTTACTTTCATTTTGCTGTGTTGCCTATATGTTATTTACAGTAGATCTGCAAATTTTAAGGGGGAGGTAAATAAGGATTGGTTATAGAACAGCTAATTAGTAAAAGATAAATAATGAGAAGTAATGCCTAGTTTATTGCTTTTTTCCTTGAAAATATATTGAGAATGCTGACATTACTTCACAGAGCATAAGATTTATGTGTTTGGAGGCTAACTGTATTTTCATCCTATGTCTGTACTCTCTCCTTCACAGCTGTCATAAATGTTCTGTAACACTTCAAATTTTATGACACTAATTACATTTAAAATGCTTGTGTAACTAATATGTAAGTATATTGTAAGCTTGTGCACAGCTAAATGAACTTCTGAAGAAATTGCTGTACTTCGTAATTGCAATGTTTGTACATTATATAATTATACTGAGTTGCACTGGGTATAAAAAATTTTGCACATACTGTAAAATCCCTGAATTTAATGAGTACACATAGTTTTAGAACTGATTCACAGTTCATGCTCTCAAGTGGCATTGAATTAGAGAAGATGTTAGTCTATCAATCCATCTCAGCATTTTATCCATGAGTAATATTTTCTTATTGTCAGAAAAACCAACTCTAATGTATTACAAACTAGTTTTCAACTGCAATTGTTATTCAAAATGATTTGTTCTCAGATTATATTTAGAAATAATTAAAAGAAATCCAAAACTATTCTACATATTTAACCCAAGATATTCTGTCATTTCCTGGAAAAGCGACTTTTTTTTTTTTTTTTTTTGCAAATTAGACAACATTGCATAACAGAAAGACTGATAAAAACAATTAGGTTCTTCTCTTTTTTCCCCCAACTCATTGTGGCACTCCATCCATCAAAGCTGTCTGTTCTTTGCTTCTCTGATGCAAAGAAACAGAATTTCAATACTTCAGCTCTCAGACTGTTTTGGGAATATTCAATTTTTTGGATGTCTGATGGTTTTGAGTGTTTTGGTGTTTGTACTAGGGCTAGTACTGACTTTACCTTGTATTTTCATGGCACTCTCTCTGGATGTAGATCTTTTATCTAAATCCATTTAAGCATCTTCTGCTTCAAACTGCTAGATAGATTAGGTGAATGCCTTTCTCAGAATCTCACTAATTATTTCATCTTTCTGGTGTTAATATATTTTTTTTCACAGACTTTTCTAAACACATTGTGGTCTTATTTAACAGAACAAAACAAACAAACAAAAGAAACTTTGCTTGAAGAGACTGACTTCCTGAAGTTGTGTCCTTTGCTCTTGCTCTTCTGCCTTGGAAGTTTGCCTTGAAGTTATATCTCTGTTGAGGGAGCAAAATAGTCCCATTAGACTCCTCAGGATTTATCAAGCCAAAATTTCTACAAATGGTTGTTGAATGGTGGTAGGTGAATTAGAGCCTGTTCTTTAGTAATCTTAGAGCTTCTCTGCCAACCAGCCCTGTGGCCAGTTCCAATGGATAATCACTGATACCTGTTACATGACATTTTTTGCAAAGGCAAACTCTTTTCTCATCACGGTGTTTTTCTTGCTTAAAACTTCTTAATCGGCAAAGATTGACTGCATTATAAAAAGAAATGTCTCTTTTTATTAAAATTATTCAGTCTGTGCTACCGTCACCTTGGGATCACAGCCCAACACAAGAGACAAAAATCAAGATGTAAATCTATACTTCCAGAATGCAATTGGCTGTTGACAAGCTACATGTAGAGTGTGTTATAAACACATGCCAGATTCCTATGTTGTACTCCAAATTTTCCCACCAAATTTTCATATATTAAAATATCAGAGTACTAGCAATCATCTCCCTGTATTCAGTAACAATATTTTGGACTTTTTCGCTCCAACTATCAGTTCACCAAGCAGAAAAAAGATATTCCATCTGCCTTGAGTACAACATAAAAGAGGGAGCAAGTTGGCCTGAAGCAGCCCCTCTTCTCTTCAGACTACTCTACTGTTGGCAGGAGTGTATCCTATTTCGACAGAAGAAGAAAAGAAATGATGATAAAAAGGCAGACACAAAAAAAAAAAAAAAACAAAAACATCCAAGGGAAAAAAAAAACCTTTTTGGCCCCTCTGAAACAATACTCTCTGCAGGGATGAAAGAGGAGATATCAGCCTGCTTTCCATGAAAAATAAAACAAAGGCATGAGCTACACCAAATATTCCCGTACATCTAGTGGGAGGTAATTGAATTAAAAATACCCCCCCCGAGGTGACAGTAATTCCTGTGCCTGTATTTGCTGCCCTGAAACAAAGGCTTCTGGCTATATGACACAATATCAGGAACTACTTTTACAACCTCAGGCAATATTTTACAGCTGCAACCACAGGTGCCAGAGTGTACCAGGAAGGAAGATACCAATAATGAGACTCGTAAGGGCTGTTTCTGGGGATCAAAATGAAAACTGGACTGGATGGGATTTATGGGAAGGTAGAGTTCAGGTTGTAGGGCTGGGGACATACTTGGGAGCTTGAAGACAAAAGGAAAGGGAGTCAGATGAGAAACCACAGAGGAAGAGAGTATCAAAGGAAAACTTTTCAGAAAAAAAATAGGTAGGAAGGATGCCAGCCTACCAGAAGGACTCAGAAGGAAACTGGTTAGTAGAATATATAGCAGATGTAAGAAAGGATGAAGGAAAGAGACAGAAGTGATTTATGCCTAAAGCATTACATTCAAGAATCAAAGTGAGGGCAAAAACACAATCTGTGTACGAATATTGGTTAAAGTAATACCATACGTTACCATCACATGTTTCTTTCAAGAAATGTACTGGATTACAGTTTCCAGGTGTATTTTGTCAATATCTGGCACTTAAAGATCCCTGCAGTTTGTTAGGAAACACACATTAATTTGTAACATTGCTGAACCTTTCTCTAGTTCAGTTTATGCACAGAAAAGTTTTGTTTGTCTATTTTTTACTGTCACCCCATCTCCCTCATACATTATGGATTTCCCCACATTTTGTGCAAACACTAGATTGATTTCAAAAGAAATAAGCTTTATTCTAGCAAATGAAAAAGTTAAGGTCTTGATAACAAAATGAGACATAAGTTTCACTTGATGAAAAACAAATAAATAATAATTTTTTAAAAATCTCACAACCTCCCCCAAACAAACAAACAAAAAACCTGAAAAATACCAAAACCAGCAAGAAAGCAAACAAAAAAAATCCCCAACACAAACAAACAAAAAAAAAAAAAACCAAAATGAAAAAAATGCCAACAACAAAAAGAAAGCCTAACCAACAAACAAAAAAAGACAGCCAAAACAACCCCCACTGCTTTGGATAAATCTCAACACTAAGGGTCTTTTAGCTGTTCCTGTAAAAAACTTAGCATTTGGGTAATTTGTAAATTAGTAGGGCTGGATCATCTCACTGTTCAGTGTAGGCTACACCTTTTTTCCTTTTTGCCATTTATTCTGCTTCTATCTTGTAGTGTTAAGTCCAGTCCATGCTGGCCGCCTTGCCCGGAATGGGCTCTGGGGCTTTGGTTGATCCTTGGGGCCTCACCGGGGCCCGGGCTTTCGGCCCTCCCCGCGGTTCTCCTCTGCTCTGGAGGCGGCGGCTGTCGGCCTCAGAGTTCCAGGGTCGCCCAATGGACGACAGGGACCTCGCGGCAGAGGCGGGTGCCTACCGACACCGTGACAAAGAGAGATCCAAGCAAGTGGGATTCTCCAGAGCACAGTTTATTAGAGGGAGATGCAAGCAGGGGGTGTGCTGGAGGCTCCCGGGTGGGGCGGTCCACGCAGCTACCGGGTGCAGGGCACGGCGGGGCTGGAATCGTGGCCACACCACCCCAGGAGAACAAAGGCACGAGGGTTTTAAGGGAAGGTATGGGGTCTCCTGGGGCGGGACAGCAGGGGCGGAGCCAACAGGGCTCCGGAACAATAAGAGGAACAAGCAGGGGAGCAAATGAACAGTGACAGGGGAGGGGACTACAGAGAACCAATGAGGGAAATACAGCAACAGAACTTTCGAGCAGGGGGAGGCAACAAGGGCAGTAACAGGGGTGGGGAAGCAAAACTTTAATCCAATAAACTTAATGCAAACTTTCCAGGGGAGGGAGAGTGCGGTTCATGGCCCGGCCTCCTCCGAGTCCCAGGAGATGGCGTCCTCAGTGGCCTCCTCATGGATTGCATTGGCCACCGGTCCTGGGGACTCGGGATCCGCAGCATCGGGCCGCCGCACCTCTACATTATCTTTACTCTTTCTTTGGTGTTTTGTAATCCGTTGGGAAGATAGTTTGAGTAAAGGAAATCTTTTCATAAATATGGCTGCAACAGCTAAAAGATTTCCCTTTAAATAAAAACAAAAATGTTAATGTAGGCTCTTAGAACTCACTAACTGCAAATAAAGAGATCTTTTTTTTTCTCTTTGGAGACATATTTCCAGTCCGTCTGATTGCTACATTACTTTGCAGATTGTACCTTAGAAACTTCGCATTACCCACACATTTTATTAAAATTAATCACAACCTCATTGTTATTTCTTCAAAGACATCACACAGAACATAATGGATTAGCTGTCAGGCTTGTTTCTTCTGCACTCCATTACCTTCTGTATTTTTCAAGACCTTTAATACAATTTGAGGAACCTCACTCCTGAAGAGAAGAGGAAAGCAGGACATTAAAACACTCCCATTCCAATCTGAACATTAGATCAAATTACTGACAAAGAGCCACACTGTGCTGCTAGGCAGTAGCCTTAAACAATGGATCCCTGCTTATTCTTTTTGCTTAAGTTTTATCTTGCTCACGGGCTATGTCCAACTGGTTTTCTAGAAGGCAGATCTATTAAAGAGAGACCTAATCACTAATAGTTTGGATGCAAGTCAGCCTTCTTAATTGTTTGGTTTCAGAGTCAAGGATCAGTCTCTCTCATGTCATTTAGTCATATTAACATAGTGGCTGAATAAACACTGAATGAAACAAAGGGTATTTTAAGAGATGTAAAGGTGTGCAGGGAACACAAGAGGCAAATTAAAAGGAAACACTAACGGTAAGTTTGTTGTTTAAATACTTTGGAGACTGTGCTAGGTATGATAAAAGAACAGAACAGAAACATAAACTTGACCTGCACAAAGCTTACCACCTAATTTATAAGACAGTTGCACCAAACAGGATGTTATGACACTAGGGTAAGAAGAAAGTAAATCCTGAGTTGGTGCTACTCAGTAGTACTGGAGAGCCCAATTATTGTAAAGCAACAGATAGTGTCAGTATTTTTCATGATCTTAAAAACAAAGGACGTTTACAAAGAAGGAAAAGCAGTGAAAATTAAAACGCAAGCCAAAAAAGAGAAAAATCAGAAAAGAGGTGGCACTCATTGTGCTGAACTACATTCACAAAAATAGTTCCAAAATCAAGAAGTACTTTGGTCCTCAATTTGGGACTTTCTGGCCATATTGTTAGTGTTATTTTATACAACTTCTGTGATTAATTCAATGATTTTTAATTACTGAACTTACCAGAAGATTTTGCTAAATATTTTCCTAATTGTTGTAGTTATTTAGCTGAAGAAGAATGAATCTCCAAGAATGCAATATATTTGTGTGTAGTTCCTAGAACAATTAGATGTAATAAATCTCATATGAAGTTAAAATCTTTATGCTGTTGCTAGAAATAATTGTTACATCTCAGCAGAAAGATGCCCATTGGTTACTCCTGGTGAGATTCTAGGGTGTTTCAACACATATTGACTATGCAATCTTCAGAAAGTCATTACGGTTTAAATGAATAATGAGGACTCTATTTGCTGTGATTTCTATTGCAGTTAAACTGGCCTTTTGGTCTGTAAAGGAAGCTACGTAATAGTGTTCTCATTTTTCTGACATTTAGTACTATTCTGATTTTTCTGATCCTCAGTGACAGGAATAGTGGATGTTTCCATTGTGCCATTTGGAAGGACATGAGTATGCTAGTGGAAGCGCTATAAGAAAGCGGAATGCGTTCTGTTAATAGAAGAAGGAAGGTTTCAAGTAAAATGCTTAACAGTGTTTGGTAAAAAATCTCAAGATCTTTCTCCAGTGACACTCATGTTTCAGTTCAGTACCCTCCTTGTTCCAGTATCTTATATGTAACTGTAGCCAATGCTGAGGCATACTAAGCATGAACAAGAATATGCAAAAAAAGAAAGCTTCTACTTATCCCATACAAACAACCGCAATTACCAAATGAACAAAAAGTCACTGGTCTGCATAGCCTATGGGCAGAAGCTTAAAACTCATGTCCTTAAGGCTGAACAACATTGTACAATCACCTAAACAAATTGGAAAAAAAAAAAAAAAATTATCTGCTTCGGGAATAAATTTTAATGTCCTTTTGGAGAAACATCCAAAGTTCATATTACCTGCTGTCCTCACACACTCAGTGGGTGCAGGAATCATGTGGAAATCCCATTTAAGATGCTCTATTGCAACTTCGTTTTGATATGAGAAAGAAATTTACACTGAGAACAACAATTCACCGGAAGAACCTCCACAGGCACATGACAGAGTCCCCATCACTGGAGGTTTTCAAGATGCAATCTGACAGGTTATGAGATAATCTCATCTAGTCTCCCCTTCCCTTGAAGCTTTGGAATAGACAAACTTTCAAGGCCCCTTCCATCCTGTGCTATTTTATGATTCTGTAGCTGTGCCTGTGGTGTGTTGACCTCAGCCAGCTGTCCACCACTCATCCAGTCACTCTTCTGAACAGGACAGAAGGAGAAAATAAGGTAAAAATGCTCATTAAAGATCAAGATAAAGACAGGGAGATAGACTATCAAATATTGTCATGGACAAAACAGACTTGACTTAAAAAAAATTAACATAAGGATAATTTAATTGGATTTGGATAGTAAGAAACAAAGATAATGTTAACACAACACTGAGCACTACTGAGAAGAGTCTGGTTCCATTTTACTTACTCTTTCACATCATGCAGTTAACAAATCATAAGATTTTCTCTGAGCCTTTGCTTAGCCTCCCCTCGTATATCAGAAGTTCAGGTACCTTCACTGTCACAAAGGTTGTATCTTTTTAATTGACTTTCTTATATTTATTTATATTTTTATATTTGAAGTTAGGCAAGATGAATCCACTTGTTTGGCTAATATAGGACAGACTGTAATTTCAGAAAATCCATGGAGCTATTGTTAGTCCTGTGTTCTTATACAGAAAAACATAATAAATGAAGCCACAACCCCTCCATTTTTTCTATCTTCCACTCACCTTCTGTGACCAGAAGGGAAAGAGAAGTCAGAAGGCACCAAACTATTGTTTCTTTCATGTTGAGTACAGAGGTCAAGATTCACCAAACTTTTTTTCATTCATTATCATGAAATGCAATTTCATGTCAAAACTAACCTTAGTTACACACCTTTGACAAGGAAAACTGTCTGTAAAAGAAGTGCTTTGTTTCCTTTCTATCTGAATTCCATTAAAAAAATTCTACACAAGGCTTATTTATTTCCAGGAACATAATTCTGAACTATGGGAACCACAGAATCAATAAGAGCATAAACCTGAAGTTAAAAAGCTGTAAGCTATTTATCTCCTGTATTCTTCTATTAAGGTTGTGAGAGGGATACACTATTTTGACGTATTGCTATTCACTCCAAAAGCTGAAGTATATTCATAACAATTGTTATTAATTGTCAGTAATTATTCATTTCATGGCTGTGTTATCAATGGAAAATAAGTACCATCCAGCTACAAGAAATTTCAGAGTTACATTTCAAACATGAATCTCTTTCCCCTGGGCTATAATTCCAGGAGTTGGATAACATTTTGATGGAAATCATCTGACTTTTTTTCTCTTCCTCAGCTGGCCAGTAGCTTACTAGGGACACTGTCCATAAGGATTTCTTATTTTGCACATACTCTCTGCACCAGAGAATCAGCTTTTTACAGTTCTGTCTTCAGTAGAAAAATACTACCAATATTTACTAGTTCAGAAACTCAAGTCCAGGCCTTAGAAAAATAAAAAAAGGCTTTAGGGATGAAAAGGAAGTACTAATGATTCATGGTTGCTTGTTCTCTAAAACAAAGGGTAAAGGTAGAAGGAAGCTTGAGGTTTTCATCAATTTATTCTGTCTAAAGTCACTACTGTCAATCAATAACTAGGTATAGTCAGGCTACTATTTCTACGTGCTCCAAGTATAACATGATGACTGAAAATTGCTATATATTACAGATCTCTCTCTTCCCTACCAGTAAGCATTGAGGTCTAATTCAATGCAATTTCAGTATTATCCAGCCCCATACACAATAGGAATTGATGATCTGCTCTTTCACCTGTTTCTGTTCTTTGTGACAAATTGATCTGATAAACCAGAAAATTAAACTGTGTCTGAAGGAGCCAGACTAAACTCCATAAAAAATAGAAGAAATGGGATATATACTTATTTGGATCAGACAAGCATTTTGATGAAACCTTAAGTATAAATCATGGTGACTAATCAAACACAACAGTGCTCAGAATGACATACAACACTCTAAAACACAGATGTGAAAAGGAGTCAGGACAAATTCAAATAGACATAAAAGCGGGAGTCATAAACTTGAAAAGGGTGTGATTATCCTTTTAACTGTGCAACCTACCCTGAAATCTTCCACTGAATTAATGAGGCCATACTGTCATCACCAAACAATGAAGAAAAAAATAATAACAACCATAACACGGCAGAAACTAGAAATCATAGTGGTGGCTTAGGTGACGAATTTCACACCTGAAATAACAAACAGCAAAAAGCGTGAACAGTTTGAGAATATCATATGTACTGCAAATACTTTGCTTATAAATATACTTAGACATAGTAGCAAAAGAATGGATAAAATGTGCTAGAAATTGCAAACCCTCAATAAAGAATTATTTATGCATTGTCAAAACACAGAATTTTCCAAACTAAAGTAGGCTACTAATATCCCACAGAAGCTGTAATACTCCTGAAAGTGTGAAAAATGCAGCGCCAAACTGGTTATTGAGGAGGAAAATATTTCCTATTTCAAAAAAGTACCATTTTCTTTTGAAGAATCTAACTGTGTTACCCATCTTTTGCGTAAGGTAATTGAACTAAAGAAATTAGTGACTTCATTTAACTGAATGATATGAAGTAAATGTTTCATTCCACAGTATTCTTCACTTGGGAAATTCCGTTGACATCAGAACTCAGCTCTGGATACATGCAAGAATGGTAACTTTTATCCATTTTTCCCTCATGGGCCCTTCCTAAGGCTTGCCCAAATAAAAATGTCATCCACCTTTTATATCAGGCTACAGAACAAGAAAATCAGTGCCTTAGAGTATAAGCTTTGACCACATTGCTTTCTACTGAGAACAAGCATCGCAATGAGTTTGCATTGAATTTGGACTTCACTAACATAGGAAGAAAGATTAAAAGTCTTCACCTCACTGAAGCTGTGAGTTACACTGCAGCCATTTCATTTTTAAACCATGCACAGCAATTACTCTGCATCACAGATGTAGCACTGGAAGTTGGCTGTGTTTTGATCCTCCTTACTGCTCATATGTCTTTAACTCGCAGACAGATATTATCCTCCTGGTATCAGAGACTTTAGAAACAAAACAAAAGGATGAGCCTTTAAAGGGTTCTAAAGAAAAAGGAAATGTCTGCTTGATAGTGTTATGTTACTTTAGGCCTTTATCCAAAGCCCACTGAATACAATGGATAGATTCCTAAATACTTCCAGAGGGCATAGTCTCTTATTTTCTGTCTGTTTCGAGTTTTATAAAAACTGTGAGATAGGGTGAAGAAGGGTGGATAGAGCCTTCCTGTTCTTCTTTGAGGAGAATGAAGGCAAATAAGATCTTCAGAATTATGTTACATCAAATGTAACTGAAACAAAACAAACAAACAAACAAACAAACAAACAAAAAAAACCCCAAACCAACACACATGGAAATCCACAACCAAAAAAAACCCCACTTACAAAATGCAGCAATGCAGTTTTCATTGTCCTTAGGATAAGACAAAGCTACAAGTGTAAAGCAATTGTCACTCAGAACATATAGTCATCCAGAGAATTATCACAAATGAGGATATTACATTTTTTTGAACCCTTCCTTTTGAGTAGTCTGAAGAGACTAGAAAAAGCACAGAAATTCAGTACAGAAATTTCCCAAACTGGCAAGCTGAAAACAATCAACTTCACCATCTCATTCCCCTTTCATCACCTCTCAAGAAAAGCAGAGATTTACATGTATTTTACAAAGAAGATTTTTCTCACTCTACTTATCTTTAAATCAAAATGCAAGGGGGAAAAACCCAAACTGTTGTTTTTCTCTTTGTTCACAGCAAGAGAAGCGTTTTTCTCTAATCACCCACTGGTTGAGGTTCTCAGAACATGCTTGTTCACAGTTTTAAAAAAGCAAATAAATAAAATGTATAGTCAGTAGGAGTACTATAATTTACTAGCATTATAATTTGGCAACATAGGCTTTATGTCAATCAGTTACCCTCTGCTACTTCATACTAACATGTTTTTTGGGAGAGGCTTCAATACATCCTGGCACCTGAAGCTGAGAGAAGTATCCAAGTCACTCCACCACAGATATGAAAGTGAACATTCATCTGTAACATAACAAATAGAAATAAATGAGCGCAAAAAACAAGACACACAACTAAGTGCTTTCCCATATCTAGTACACATAAACATTATATTCTGGTGGCATTACATTCAACAGAAAAAGAAGAGAGTCTCTGTATCAAAATAACTCTGTGGGTTCAGACCTAAGATGACACCTGGAGGAGGCAAGGTTCCATTTTTTTATCCACAGAGTGCAGAAACACAAAAATGAGACTCTATTAAATTCTGTTCTGAAAGTACTAGTTTTATTCTTAAGTTAATATGGGAAATATAGTTCATGGTAGTGTATTACAATGTCCTGCACAGCCATTGTTCAGTGCAGTTGGTATTGCAAAGGCCATTCAAATGGAAGGGCTGTATTGTTTTTTCTGTACACATGATCTTTGGTTTGGACAAGGTCAAGAATAATTAGGAGTAGTTGTGTGATTCACAAGCTAGTAAAAGTTAGCAAAAATTACAAAAATGTCATTTCAATTGGAGTAAATGGAAAATTTCCTACTTAATGAGAAAGGTGGTAACATATATTACAATAGCAATGAATCTTCAGATACTGCAGACAAAACATTATGGTTGTACCTTGTGCTTACCTCATACAAGATTGTCTAAGTATATGCTTCAAGACTCACAATGATTCTCTGTTAAAGTACATTAAAACTACAATTTTGTTTTACATTCTGTGATGACAGACACTCCAAAATAATTTACAAAACTAAAAATCTTTACTCAGGTCTACAAGCAAGTATCAGTAACGCTCACAATAAATATAATTGGGCAGCAAGGTCTCAGAAAGTGGCCAGAAAAATCTCAGGAAAAGAGGAATGACAGAAGAATCTATGGAGTTGTAAGCAATTTGGTGTCATTATGGGCCAGAGAACATTAAGTCCTTGTAGATGATTATAAAGACAAGACTGACCAAAGCATTATGCATCTTGATGAAAGTGCTAAGAGAAATGCATATTCATGAGACAATCTGCAGACACTGCTTCCATTCCAACCTCATTGCAAGCAGGGTGCTCCTTACACACAAACAGTAACTGCCTTGTTCCAAAGACAGGAAATGCATTCTTTGTCAAATTAACCTGTTAAATCTTCAGTTATCATATTTCTTAGGATGTATCAGTATCAAGTTGGAATGCCCAGCTGAACCCACAGAAAATAAGACCTACAAATGCAAAATATGCAAATATCCAGGATCTTTTTTGAAACGGAATACCTTGAAAGTAGCTTGCATGAATTCCTATATATGCTGTAGGAAGTAAAATTCAATACTACACGTTAAGCAAAAAAACAGATTTTTCATTCTGCATGATCAAAAAGCCATGGAGTCTTAGAATAGGTTTAATCAGTGAAGAGATAGATTTCTGGCTTAATCACTAAATTTCTTGCACAATAAAATGGGAAAACAAACATCAGTGTCCACTGCAGAATTCTATTCTGAAAAGAAAATCCAAAATAAGGATCTCCAAATACTTACATGGAACAATTTTAAGGAGTTCAACAAGGTGAAGTGCTGGGACCTGACTTAGGTCTCAACAACCCCATGAAGAGCTACAGGTTCAGGGAAGAGTGGCTGGAGAGGTGGACAACTGGAAAGAAATAAGGCAAAGGTTTCCTTTCTTTTCAGTACCTCTTGGTGAAGAGTCAGAGATTGCTGAGGTGAGATTCACTTGATTCGTAAGTTACTAGGGTTTATCAGTCTATTCTATTGACTGTAATGAAAATTAATATGAAAAAATAGAAATGTAAAACTGGAAATGCAAGCAAACTGTGTAAAGACTGTGGAAAACTAAAACCCTGAGAGTTATTGAAGATAGAGAATCCATGATCTGCAAGACAATGTTGCAAGGATTTCAGGATAGATTTGAAATTTTAATGAAATGTGCAGATACCAACATACTTTTAGGTTATGTGCACTAGTGTAATGCAATAAAACTGAATTTTAGCCGGTCAGAAAAATGACACCTAACTGTAGTTTTAGGTAGATTCTATCTCAACTGTATGCTACACTGAATCCTGTCCCTTTTAGAGACAATCAATAGCCTTTTAAAATCATATATCTAAACCTGATATGCACTATTTTGAATTACCAAACTGGAAGGTACATTTCTTTTGCAACAACATGATTTTGAAGCAAAAGCTTTTCCTAGTCTAGGAACTGAGCATTCACTGAACACAGTCTTTATGAGAATTACTCCTTCAGCCTATGTCTGGGTGATATGATGTAGCAATTTCAGAGCTGGAATACCACATCTAATCCTGTCGTTGAAATTACATGCTTGCAGGGGAATAAAAACCTATAGAAGTTTAGCTTGAAGTCTACAACCTACATGACAGTTAATCTTCACCTTCACTGAAGGCTCTGATAGGGTCTTTATCTAAAAGATCTCAGAATCATAGAATTGTTTAGGTCAGCGAAGACCTTTGAGATAATCAAGTCCAGCCATTAACCCAGCACCTCAAGGTCCACCACTAAACCAAGCCCCTAAGTACAACATCTACATGTCTTTTATAAACCTCCAGGTATGCGGATTCAACCACTTCCCTGGGCACCCTGCTCCAAGGCTTGACAACAACTTTGGTGAAGAAATTTTTCCTAGTAGGTAGTCTAAACCTCCCCTAGAGCAACCTGAGGGCATTTCCTCTCATTCTATTTCTTGCTACTTGGGAGAAAAAAACAACATCCACCTCACTACAGCCTTCTTTCAGGTAGTTGTAGAGAATGATGAGGTCCCTCCTGAGCCTTCTCTTCTCTAGATTAAACAACTCCATTTCAGCCACTTCTCAAAGACCTGTGTTCCTGACTCTTCACAGCTTCTTTCTGTTCCATGAGGAGCACAAGGAGTCTGGGGCAAAGGCAGTTCTGAGGACAAGGTTGCAGTGTGTAACCTTGGCGCACCCTGGAGGCAGAGCTTAAGACAGACACACCTTCACCATACCGGAACTGAAATGGCCCCAGGCATCAGTCAGGATCCCAGGTGAGGCTGCTTAGGGTCATTATGGCTTGCACAAAGTCGGGGTAAAAAATTAGCATCTCATCAAATGCTCTAGGATTTTTATAAAGAAAAATGTAGATTAACATTATTTCATAATTGAAATGGTTTGGGGGAAAAAATGCATTTGTCATATTACACAAAACTGGAAAACATATTTACTCATTTAAATTTTTTTCAGTCCAAACACAAATCTGTATTTATTTTCTTCTTAACTCTGAAATTCTTTTCACTGAATTACCTAAGTGAAGATTGAAAAAGATAGAATGCAATGCATCAGATAATATTTTTTTTATCTGGCAGGTTTAATTACCTAACATAAATATTGTAATTTATTAACACTTTTAATAATGCGACCTTCAACTATTCATCAGGGAAAACCAAACATTATATACAAAGACATTTGTTCTAAAATGACTGTAACTACTGAAACATTTTCTCTTTAGCATGTACATACACTGTATTTCAAAAAGAAGCATATAATGTTTTAATTTGACAAAGTTTTATTCACAACATGTTATTCTTGTGTTATGACTAACAAAAAAATCTATTTGACATTTGTAATCCTGCTGCATTGTGAAAGAGAGAAATAAGGCAGCAGACTGAATTTCATATTCATACATGATGATAAACAACAGTACTTTGCACTTACATCTTATTTTTCATTTTTAGGATGTCAAAACTCTTTATAAAAACTCCCAAATTTATATTCTTACTTTGTAGATGTCATCCAAGGATATCTGAGGCAGACAGACAGAATTACACGAAGTCATACAGACGTTGAGGGGAAATGTATTCAACTTTGTGAGATGTAAGAGCAGAAAAGATTTCTTGTGTTAACCTTCACCTTGCCCCAGTTGAAATACAACCTTACAGTATGAAATAAACAGAAATTTGCTAAGTTTTTCCAATAGCATGTGTTTCAAGTCCCCAGAGGTGCAGATATTAACAATAACATAGTTTCAAATAATATTATTGGCTGTAGCATGGCAACCCAAAGTTCATGTCTGATTTACTACAGAAAATGTTGAAACAGGCAATTTTCGCATTTTTTTTTGAATGATCAGTTAATGAGAAACATTAAAGGAAATCAAGTTCAGTTCCTATAGCCTTTAAATCTTCATTTATATTTAACAGTATTTAAAGTAAGATTACCACACTCACAGCCTCTTTGGAAGGCAATCAGGTCATGAAGACGAAGGTGATTTTTTTCTTCACGACTTTTCTGCAGAATGTTGTGTGTTTGGTGAAGAGAGGGACCTCAGGAAGACTGGGAGGAAATCTTAGGAAAAAAGTACACAAACAGGCACAGTAAACCTGCAGTGAAAGTACAATGTCAATCAAACACTATCATACAAGTGCAAAAGGAAAGATCTTGAAAGTATTGGAAAGTTAAGGATCACATGCTCAGCTCTACAAATATTTTAAACACTATCTGTCTCTCTGTCAGTTTCTTTTCTCCAGATTTAGAAATGCATTTTGAGGAATGGGTGTGAAAGTAGTTCCAACATGGTTATAGCTCCTTCTTCCACAGTTATGCCCCTGAAAACAGCAGTTCCTACATTAACAACTCAGAGCACTGTTGATCAGTATCTTGAATTCTAAGACTACTATGCTACCAGAAATGTCAGCAGACAGCACCACTAAGTTACAATATCAAATAATTCACCTATCTATAGCACTTTTTCCAAGGTTAAACAGTGCCAGCAATTGGAGCTAATCTAAACATCAGATGAACCTATGTTTAGAGATGAAATTATATATGATGCATGCCTTGAGATTATTATTCTTAAAATTGCACTCTCAAAAATTCATAGTATAACTGAAAGAGCTTGATGTCTGTATATGTATGTTATATATGTTTTCTCTGAACTATTTAAAATGACCAGCATTGAGGTCCTTGTGTATTGTGTGCTATTCATAAAAATCTCATGCAAAGGCTAAAGAACACAGTCCAAACTAACTGTGTTCTTTTCACTTTGGATAAACATCCAGATTATTACCTGGGATTTTTCAAGGCCTGTCTGGATGAGAAATCAGTCAGAGAATCTTAAAAGGATGTGTGTTCTTATGCGATGTCTAATATATCCAATTTTCAATGCATTTAATTAAAAAAATTAAAAAGTTGCTATGATGTAAGCTCACAGACATGAGATTTCAGAGCAACTCACTGACTTTAATTAATCCTATCATCCTTCTTCTGTGTCATAAAAATATTTTACTTCTGTTTTTGCAAAAATAAATTAAGCATTTTGCCTACATAAAAACAAGCATATAATGGAAAAGTTATAAGTGTTTACACACTTGTGAGTTTTCATTAACAACTAGAAAAGAGGCCTACAAAGCTGTATCTGTCTGAAATAAGTCCTATATTTTTCTTTGATTAATTCATAAACCTCTTTTCACCTTTGGTTTTCTTTTTCTAAATTGGAAAACAGTTATTTTATTAAATCATTCTTTCAAAAAACAAAAATATTGTCATTATTGTAAATAAGTCTTGGATAATAAATTATGAGGGAAGATGCTGAATAAAATAAACCTTTCTCTTATGACTTTCCTGACAGAATCCACACGCCTGTTTCTGCACACATCTATTAAAAATCACCTTTAACTATGTGGTACAAGTGGTTGCGGAATTGCCATGTTGATGTCCTGTGAATTATAATTCTGACCTAGAGATGTCAAAGAGATTTTGTCACTACCTTCAGCATTGGAACTTCAGTCTTTGTCTTGGAGCCAATATGCTTTACTGACCTCGACCTGTGACAGTTTAAGACACCAATACCTTCCAGCTCTTGGCTCGTGAGGTTACATCTGGCATAGCAGGGTCAGCTCTCTGCTAAGTCTGGTCAGTGTTTTGGTCTGAAATGCCTGATTTGCACTAACAGCTGCTGATATTAAGGGAAAAGTTCTCTTTTGCTGAGTCTTTAGGAGGGCAGAATCCTCAATAGAAAGGTTCAGAAGAGATGTTCAGGGAAAATAATTACTTGAACCAACAGAATTTCACTGTAGAAGCATTAAGATGTAGAAAAAGCACTTGTCATCAAGGAAAATGATTTACAGAAGTTAGACAAGCCTTCTTTGATATTCCAGTTTAGTTCAGTGAGAATTTTATCTTACTTTTCTTTCCCCTGCATTTATCCAAATCTCACCAGGAGTTTTTACCATTCCTAAATTTAATGAATAGAAAGTAAGTAATACAAAATACTTCATGAAAAATTTCTCTGAATTTATGAACGAAATTTTCTTCTCTTCTCTTTGTAAAGTAAATTCAAATCTTTACAGAGATTCTTGTATTTTTGCCTTGCAAATAAGACAGCAATTACATTAAACCCCATAAATTTTCATAAAATTTTCATATTCTATCGCTCTTGACCATTAACATAATAAAAAAAAAAGAAAAAAGTCTAAGGATATCTTTTATGACTTTGCATGAGATTTACATGAGAAATTTGCATGCATCTAGGTTATAAGTCTTTTCTGATTATGCAGACATTTTCTGTAGATTTCTTCTGGCCCTTACAATATATTGTACACACCACATCTCCTGAGAATTTAAAGCAAGATTAATATTTTAATAGATTTATCTAAAATAGGTCAAATTGTAATAAGATGGAAACCAAATGGTCCTTTGGCTATACCTATAATTTTCTAGATAATCTCCTGTATAGATCAGTTATCCTGTGAAAATAAAAAAAAAACCCAAAACCCAAACAACTTTTGAATCAGAGATACAAATCCACAGGGCATTCACAGATATCCTCAGAGCCATGGGATCCTTTCTGCTGATAAGCACACCAGAGTTGATTAACAATGTATGTGGAATACCCTCACAGAACAACACTTTTACAAGTTCTGACACTAAAGCAATGGTCAACCATCAGAAATAAAACCTGATCCTATTTGTGATAGAATTAGACACTGAGGGAAATACTAGAAAGTGATGTAGCATACTTTATGATTTATTTTTGTGGTTTAGTTTCCTTTTTGCCATGCATGGTCTTCAAGGAAATAATAAAAAAATGCCTGTTTTGCCACCAGAAAATTATACCAAACATACAGAACAGCAAACAACAACAACACAAAACAAACAAACAAAAAAAAACCTGAAAAAGTGGGTTTGAGACTTTATTCCCTCTTCATTTTTCAACTTATTTTCCAGGCCTGGTGCAGTGGGTCTTTTTGGGATAGAGTTAATTTCCTTCATTGCAGCCCAGATGATGCTGGTTTGGATTTTTCACTAAAGCAGTGTTGATAACACACACCAGTGATTTGGCTATTGCTGAGCAGTATTTGCACAATTGTCTCCCTTTTCTTCTCTGTCCCTGCAGTGGGTAGGCTGAGTGTGGGTAAGAATTTGGGAATGGACACAATACAGCTGACACAAATTGACCAAATGAATATTCCATGCCATATGGAATCACACTTAACAATAAAAACCTTGGGGAAGTTTTTTGTGTGCAGTACTAGTCATTGCTGAGATTGGATGGGCTTTGATCTATTTGTGGAAGGTGGCAGATTACTGCCTTTACATCATCTGTTTTTTTTCCCCTTCCTTCCTCTTTCCTGTGCTTATTAAAGTGTCTTTATCTCAACCCATAAGTTTTCTCACTTTTGCTCCTGCTCTTCTCCCCCTCATCCTGCTGGGGATAAGGAGTGAGCAGGCAGCTGTGTGCTGTCTAGCTGCTGGCCAGGGTCAATCCACCACAATTTACATTGCAGGGTTTTTAACTATCTTTACATCAAAGACGTTTCTTACTATCTTAGTTCCTCCACATCCTGTGCATTGGTTTGTGCTCAGTATTCTTTCCTTTCCAGCTTTATCATGATTTTTATCCCTAGTGTATGCTGAAATTTGATACTAAATTCAACACATCCAGCAAATCTGAGTTCTGCAAAAACTATCAGGAAGCCGAGATTATGAGGGTGAATCTAATCTTATACTTCTATTGCCATAGTCTAGAAAGATCTTGCAAACCTTGTCCATTTGTGATTTTCTGAGATATGTGCTATTGCTGTAGAGTCAGTAACTTAATAGAAGAGACATCAACAGTCAGGACAAAATACCTCAGAAAAATAGTGCTATACACAATTTATATGATAACAAATATTAAAGTTTAGGCTTTCACTTTGAGACAAATTTTATCTTTAATTTAAAGAAGTACTAGAGAGTGCTAGATTGTCTCAAAATCTCTTCTGGAAAAAGCCACTGGATTTCAGATGAGTACAAAAAAACACATACACACACAGAGATAGAGAATAATTGGGTGAAGGTTGTAAGAGGTTCAGCATAATGATAAGATGATAAAGATAGAAATTCACTTTTCCCTAACAGCTAGATTTCCTGTCGGTAACTGAACACAAAATGTTCACAAATACACTGTGACAAATGTACATTTCTTTAAAATGAGAATGAAGTAGAATTTAGGATTACAAATCCAAATTGTGAGTACCTAGAACCTGGAAACTTCCCGGAATATGGGAACTTCCATATTAACTTCTGTGCATTCGGGCATTTTCATCCTGGCCTCTACATCTAGCTGAGTCTGGATGGATCCTTAGAATACGTGCTCATTTTCTTAAGCCCTAGGGAAAGCCTGCTAGGCAAGAACAAAACATACACACTACACAACAGGCATGATCCATACACACTGGTCACACACATATGTCCATTTTCATTCAGAACAGAGGGAAAAAATCCAACAAAATAGAGCAGAACGAAAGGAGAGAAATAATACCTCCATTCTCTCTCTTCACCCAACAGGTCTTGTCCTGGAAGGTGGTCAGAATTTATTAGTTTCCTTACACTGAGAGCATTCTACTAGTAGAAAGAGCTCAGTGTTGATCTTTTCTCCAAAAAGTGTCATTTTCTTTGTTTTGTTGCTGATGGTGGTGGTGGGTTTTGTGGGGTTTTTTTTTCTAATGACACTTTTAGAGAATCCTAGAAGCAGAACCCAGTCTGTTTATCCATCTTATTTTCAGGGAAACCCACAGTACCTGAGCTAGAGAGCTGTCCCTCTTTTTTTTACTGTGATGAAGAGTGGATTGTTTTCTAGAAAGCTACAAAGAGGTGCTTTTAATAATTTTTAATACCTTCACTTCACTAGTAACCTTGTGGTGAGAGCAGCTCTGTGGAAAATGGTATTTGGGAATACTGCATCTCTGCACTAAAGCAGCCATGGACATGACAAAAGAGATTAATCCATTAAGAATGCAAAGTTGCAGGATAGTAAACTATGCCAGATAATTTCCCTACTATATTAAAAAATCACTGTCTTTAATACTAGGCTTCCTGACAGAAGATATGACACAATTTGTGAATTTCCTGTTCATTCCCATAAGAAAATACAAAAATTTATTTTTCTCAATAGCTGAAATCTGGGAGGAAACATTTAACACCAACCATAAAGATATCACAAAGTAATTTAAGTTGAAAAACAAATAATATGATTTTATCTTACACATGTTAATATTTTTCTACTTGTTAATATTTTTCTACTTAAATATTTTTAGTCTCCTACAGGTAGAAACCCCTCTTTTATTAATGTTTTTGTTCTAGTAGTTTAACAAATCTTAAAAACTCTATTATTTTTTCTATACTTTCTTTCTAGTGCTTAGATTTTAAAAAAAATACAAAATGAAAAAAATTCTTTAGAAAAGGCAGTTAAAATATTGCAGCAAGTGTTTTAGTTAAAGAAAATTCTTATCCAACATGACATTAGGGGTTAGTTTTCAAGCAGGAAAAGCTATGTCATGCCTTGTTCTTGAGACTCCCCAGTAATTTCCACTACTTTTCTCTAAAACAGTCTCTCAGTTTATTTGCATGAGTGCCAGATGTTCTACTTAGCAAATTCACGATAGATTGAATTATTTAAATTTAAAACTATGATTTTTGTATCGACAGTTGTCTCAGATCCATATTTTTAACACCCTTCTTGCACCCAATAACACCCAAACACAATACCTATACAACAATGGAAAGCACAAAAATAGTTCAGTGCCAAGGCAGAACAATAGAGTGCATTTACCAGAGAGAATATTTCACAATTTTTTTCAGAAACTGCATGCTGCTGATCCTCTCCTAACCTCCCTAAACTTTTAAAGAACCATTACTGTGTTATAGAGCTTCTGGGAACTGCCACTTTGAAGTAAATTTCCAAATAATGAATTTGATTTTTTAAGGAATGTACTTTCTCTGTGTGTTTGCATGTTTGAAATGGCTAATGGGGAGCTTCTATTATGATGTACTTTATTACTTATGCAGCACTATAAATGTATGAGATGTTCACAGATTAATAAAACAGAGAAGGAGTTCACAACATAAGGGGAGAAGCTTTTTGACTTTATATCTTGTCCTAGCAGCATCACCTCTGTATGTAGTCAAAGGGAGGACAGTTCTTCCAATTCCTGTGAGGAAAGTTATCTTGCGCCATTCAACTACAAGTCCCTTCTTCCATTGTTGTTGCATGAACTCCGCAGGCTGCCAATTTGTGGGACAGCATCAGTGTGCACAGCGCATTTATTCTCTTCATCCAACTGCAAAAAAGGAAAGGGAAAGAGTAACCTTCATGCTTTATGGTCATTCTGAAGCATATATAACCTAAGGTTTCTATGTCCCTTTATTTCTACCCATTCACATTTATCTGGGGAAAAAAACCACCTATAATCTTGCTCTAATTCACTTAATTGTGGATCGTTCAGAACTTCTTGAACTCTTTAAAGAATGGAATGATATTTTCATCTTCCCAATACAAGGCCCAAGCATAAAAATATCTTTTCAATCTCAGCCAATAAATTATTCATGATCCCCCAGGCAGTGTGCTCTATATCATGAAATAAATAACTGTATTTGATAATGTCATTATCAAAGAAAGCAGTTTTCTTGATGTGAACAGAGCCTTAAAGATAGACTTAACAGTACTCTTTTCGCTCTGATCCCTGTCCACAGTACCAAGAGGAGACCCATATCTGCAATCCTGTCTTGAGAAAGTGCTGCAGTGTTCATGGCTCACCTGGGTGCCCCAAGCCCCTGGGAGAGAGATGGGGATGGATCCTGGGCTTGGTACACTCCCAGGACCCCCTGCTCTCCAGGCCAGTTGGAAGGCACCCAGGCTTGACAAGGTGACAGCCACTCCTCTCCCCCTCCCCTGGTTCCCTATATGGTTATGATTCTAGAGTGTTCTTCTTTGTTCATGTTTAAGCAGTTATTTGGTTGGTTTTCTTTTTATAGTACTGTTATTTCCTTGGATATATGATTTGTCGCTCAGAAATCCCCCTTTCCCCATTTGCTCCCCAAATCTCCTCCTTCCCTTTCCCCTCCCCCTATAAAAGTTACTGTACAAGAGGGCTCGGGGCCATTTTGTCGATGCCCCGAGACCCCTCCAACTCCCCTCACCCCTTACCCTAATAAACCCTTCTTGGAGCACCGACAATCTGGACTGCATCTCCTGTTTGCTTCGCCGACCTGCTGACAGCACCTGCGCTCCCTCGGGGCCCCGCCCTCTCCCGCAGTCTCTCCCTTCCCCGAACTCCGGGCTGGTTGGGGCACCCACGGACAGGACTTCCACAAGAAAGTACTTCTAGGGGAGAATTTTAAAAAGACAAAAAGCGTTGAAGACTGGAGAACCTGTCATGATTCACGTTTCATCCACATGAAGTACTACAGCCATTTCCATCAAGACTAAAAATAAGGATACTTTATGACTGTATAAAGATTTCATTGTTTAACGCACAGGAAGAGTTTGTTTTGGTGCAAATTGGACGGAACCAAGGCTGAATTTGGGTATATGGGCACCATGATGTGGACTGCATAATTTGGAATGTGAGCACAAAACCCTTTAGCACTTAGCACTTTTGGCATGTGCAGAACACACTTGGGCCTGGAAACTGGTTCACACTTGGCTGGCCACAGAGATGAGACATGGAGGTACTGTTCTAAAGACATAATAAAGTGAAGCAGGTGAGAAACTGATCCTTAGCTTGCTGTATCTCTCACTAATCAGTTAATCAGCATTTCAGCTATAATATTAACATTAAGATGAAAGTTTGACTCCTTTTCATTTCCTTTTAAAATGAAATCAGAACTGTTTTCCTTTTATGCAAGTTTTTTTTCTTTTTTGAAGTACAAAAGAGAGAGACTAGAGGAAAGGACATCCTTGGCTTTTTACCAATCAAAAGGAATGAAACTTGGTTGAAAAAAATAAGAAGGCATTTCTGAAGAATGAGGTATATTAATTACCTGATTAAATTCAGGTAATTTAGCATGTCTCTTTAGCCATAAATAAATGTACACTTCAGTTAAACAGGTACTTAGACACTTATGCCTGGAAAAAATTACTGCTTTCCAAATAGGAATATATTTAGAGATGAAAGATAGAAAACTGGGTAGACAGAGTGAAAACTCATCTTGACAAATGTTAAAGGAATTCAAAGCCATTTGTAATCAAAAAAGTGGGTTTACCTGACTCTTCATTTACACTTTCTATGTCTATACATTCAGTCCAAGGATAAGAAACAGTAATAAAAAAATACACTGTGATCATGGGTCACTTTTTAATTTTTTGTTTCTAAAATCTCATGATACTACAGGATTTCTTCCCTGCATCCTGCTTGAAAAGGCAGAAAACACTAGCAACAGACTGGATCTTTAAATGCATATGTGATCATTTTAAGGTTTGTCCATACAGAGTGCCTGCAGGATGCATTGAATTATTATGTTAATGTAATTTGTTTGCACTAACAATGTTAGCCTCAGCAGGTTCATCCTAACTCAAAACTTTTGAGTAACATCAAAAAGGCAACTAGCGCAGATGTACAGTCGGAATATCTGTGCAAATTTTGTACCTTTCCATAAATAGGTGATTGAGTATTTAAAAAAAAAAAAATCATTGCAGTTGACTCCATTTATTCTGAATACTTGTACAGTAACTCTAGTGCCTTCAATTTGGAAATAAACTAACCCTCAGCTCTGAATACCAGAATCTGATCCCCAGAGTCCCAGAGTATTTGGCAACTTATTTGAGATCAGCAATGCCTACTAATATTGACAATATCGTATAAGCAAAAGTATTTCCTTTTAAGTAGACAAAGAAATATCCACAAGACTTAATCTCAAAGACTTTTGTGGTAAAGTGGAATTTGAAATTTAGATGTTTAAATGCAAGTGCTACAATCCTAAAAAAAAAAAAACCCAAAAACCAGCAACTCTGCTCTTGCCTTAGCTGTACTGACTGTACAGTGACTTCCCTGTTATTCTACAGTATTAATGCATTTATCCAAAGACCACTGAAGGTAAAATGCATAAAGAGCTTCTTGAACAGAATCCTAAACAAAGTACTGTTTCATTTAGGTGAATGCCTAAACCATTGAGCTACAGTGATGCTCCTCTTGTGTTCACTTTTATTACATTATTCATCAGCTTTGTGTTGAGCATTCTTACCATTTCAATGAGAAAGGCTAAAATGTGTAATTGTCTAGAATAGCTTGTTGGTTTAGTTACAGGATATTGTGGAGTTAGTCATACCAAAGCGGGAAATTAAGCCAGTTCTGTTATCTCTGGGTAAATAACTTGATTGCATGAAAGATGGGGAGCTGTTGTGTTTGAAATTTTTTTATGGATCTAATCAATGTCATTAAACTACTCCGTCTTTAAATTTTTAGTTGTGACTCAGTAACAATAAAGATCCAACAAACTCTGTGATTGCTTTTATTATCCTTAGCTATTAACTACCTTTCATGCAGAAAAGTATGCCCCCAAAATACAGGTATATTTATGGACATAATTTCTGGACAACAGAGGGGGGGGAAAATCACAGAAGTCACTTGTTGCTGATAGATAAGAAAACAGGTTGTAATGCAGCAAGTGCTTTGGCAAACCATGCGGACCACATGGGGTGTGTCAAAATGTACCCAGCAGAAGAATTCTCTCTGCAAGCAGCCTGTACACAGGCAATTATATTACAGACATTGGCACCAAGGGACAAAATCAACCTCGGAGGAGTGAATCAAATAGAGCTCAAGACACATGTTGTGAAATTGCCCCAAGGAATGGGCAAGCAGCCAATAAAGCATAAGGCAGCGTGGTCAGAAATGAGTTGTGCCATGGCCTAACATATGGGATGAAGAAAAATCAGAAGAAACTCCTTCCCTGTCTCAGAATCTAACACAAAGGATAAACTTATGTTTTATCCATGTCTTTCTCTAAGCGGTTGAGTATTTAGAATATGCTTATCACAGAAAAGAAATCATTCATCTCTCCATTGGAGTAGTCCTGAGAGCACAGAGCTCCATAAAGTCAGTTAATGTTTGTAGTTAGATTGTAGCTGGTTTAGATATATGATCATAGAAAATGCATTCAGGAACTGATTGAATTGTAAACATCCTCTCTCTATTTGTAGCTATTTAAATTTAGCAGAGATATTTCATTGTTTTAGAACTTCAATACATTTGATATTAGTTAATTCTTCAACAAATTCTATGGTTCTAAATGGACACTGTAAAATGAAAAGGTTAAAATTATGTATAAAACCTACAGAATTCTTCACAGATTGTTTAAATACAAGCATTCTTTCAGGGACAATTCTGTAATGACAGAAGACTATGAAACCAGAATTTCTTATCCATTTGTTTTGTTGGGTTTTTCTTCCCACATCTGTATTACAAAATCTTAGTCTGGACAGATGAACATTTTTATTCTATGTTAAATATAGATTCAAATATACCTTTGTGTGTTTTCCTCCAATTTCTTTACTGACTAACAGATGAAATACATTAGATTTGCACAAATAATGATGTAACTGTTCAGTAAGGAGGCAAATATTTGGGATGAAATAGTAGAAATAAAAAAACTTATGCTTTCTATGTGCAGGGTTTTTGTTTAAATAGAATAGAAATTTAAAAAAACAACAGCCAGCATTTGTTATCTAAGTTGCAATAAAAAGATGGATACTTCCTAATTTGAACTATGAGCCAAATGGGCCAATGTCTGACCCAAGGTTCTCAGAAACAACTTTGATGCTACATGCTGCATACCTCTCCAAGTTTCAGGCTGCTTGTACTGACTGAGCTGTCATTATGTGAAAAAGCAGAATTGAGAACAACATACTGGAAAAGTTGTTTGCTTTTAGAATAACATTGTCAGGCAGTGAAGTTAAGGGAGAGAAAACAACAGAAGGGAGCCATCTCTTCATTATGGGAAAAGCGAAAAATCCCTAAAACATTTCAAGGCAACCAATATCAAGAGCCAAATGAGACAGGCTCTGCAAAGGCCAGATTTGCATGGATTCCAGGCAGAATCCAGGCAGCAATATTTTCACCCAATATTGTGTGTGCCCTAGAAATGGAATCATTGCTTGCAACAGTGGCTGTGTTCTGCATGCAAGCCATAACACTCCTTTGTACAAGGTCAGTTCCTCTTTCTACTCCTTATTATTCTCAAAACAGCAGTCCAGCTCATTGATACAGTGAAGGAGCAATGTCAGATGATTGGCAAGTGTCTCACCAGCAGGAAGTTAGCTGATAAGCTTCTTAGGCAGTGAGCTCTGGTAAGCAGGAAGCACTGGAGCCAGCTCAAGGAAGTTGCCCTTAAAATTGCTTTGCTCAGACCTCAAACTCAGCTGCCTAATTAGAAGGTGTTGAAAGGAAGAGTCTCTGGTGTGCATTTTTCTATAGACAAGACTCAGGAAATGTGTTACTTGGGCAGCAGTAAACAGGGAGATAAATGTTTAAAAGATACCATAAAAAACCATCAGTCGGTTCATGAGGATGCGAGTGGAAAAAACAGACTAATACAAGTGTTCACGGAAAGGTTTTGAAGCAGCCTGGGACAGGTCCCAGTGGAAAAGCAGCAGGCAAACAGGCAAGCTATGCAAATGAGTATTGGCAATCTGAACACTTCCTATTTGTGGAACTCTATCAGGCCCAGTGAAAGGAATGCTGCATAATGACGACTATCATATTTCTCCACATGATCTGCTGCATAGGATGAGCACTGACAGACCTTTTCTTTATAGTGATTTAATCATATAGACAGGCACTCTCATTCTTTAACGAAAAGACAAAGAATATTAAATTAGGAGCATTAGATGGAGCTAATGATAGAATGTCTGTGTGAACAGAGAAGGGCTTACAGATGTAAATGCATGCTTGGCTAAGGTTATTAAAATAACATTTGCCTGAGTCTCCTCTCTCACTATGCTGAAGTAGTGACAAGGGCTGCATTGTTATAAAATTGTGAGATCTCTGAACTCATGAAGGCACTCAAATTATTTTAAAAGCTCTCTCTGTATGAGTACTTATGTGTGTCTATGTGTATATATATATATATATATATATATATATATAAAATATACATGCCAAACACTAATTATTAGATTATATTCAATATAATTCAAATTGATTTTGTTACTTAGGGTTCCTCTTCCTTCACATATGCTTACAGCCACAATACACCCCTTGCCCCTGTCAAGAAATCTCAAAGAGCAATTCCTTGGGGATACAAACTTTACCTCACTGGGGCTGGTTTTGAGCTGCCTTCTATCTCTGACAGATACAACTTTGTTGCTATCACAGATGAAAAATCATCACATGCCTAGTTAAACACCCAAAGCACACACCATTACGTAGCTTGCTCCACTGTGCAAGCAGACAGGTTCTAGTACCCACAGATGATGCCAGACAGCCTCAATTATGCATTTTTGACTCGAAGCTAATTATCAGGGCAGTCACACCATAGATACTACTGGCAGCAGGTCTGTCATGCTATGGTCACTGCCACCCTTTTCAGCTGCACAAGTAACATTCAGCTGCCCCTCCCCAGCAGCTGCCATCTCACCTTTTCATAAAAGCAAGATGACTTCATAAGGGAGAGCACAAATGCCACCAGGACCAGCTCCATTAATTCCATGGCACAGACATCCATGATCTTTGTGAAAGGTTCAGCTGTCAAACCCTCCAGGATCCTTCCTGCAACTGTGGGCTGGGAAGCAGGAACTTACCATATTTAGTGAGTGCTTGATGAGAATGCGGGAGGATGACTATGGCATGCAGTGGCTCCCTGAGTGTTTGTG
The DNA here is from genome assembly GCF_008360975.1 of Lichenostomus cassidix. Lineage (NCBI taxonomy): Eukaryota > Metazoa > Chordata > Aves > Passeriformes > Meliphagidae > Lichenostomus > Lichenostomus cassidix. The sequence continues at coordinate 56,087,264 of NC_139479.1, read as the reverse complement.
ACACATCAGTGGAGTTGGCAGCTTGCAGTTTAAGTATTAGTGCTCCCATATACACCTCTCTTTCTACAGACACATGGCACAGACACATTCTAAAGCCTTTCAAGGTTACTTAACTTCAACACATTGGCACAGCAGGGGGAACTAAAGACTGGAAGAAGGAATTATCTCTGAACTCCCATCTTGTCAGGGTGCATATTTAGAAGCTATAGACATATATGTATAGAGACATTCACATAAATAAATAAATAATAGATGCAACAGAAAATATGGATCAGAAACGGAGTTTCACAAGACAGTCCTATACTATAATTTGTGGAGTATATGTCACAGGCACAATAGGAAGTTAACGCTTAGAGGCATTATGGACTGTCATGTCAAATCATACTTAGAGAGCTTTAATATGTGGATTACAGATACATTAAGCCATACTCTCCCCTGACTATTATGTCAATGGGACTTTGCATATTTGAATAATACTACAGTGCATAATCCTAGTACTATGCCACGCTTGCACAATACGTCTGGGTATACCTGAAAAGAGTAGGAAAAGTCCAGGTTATTTGCCAAAATATTAGTTATTTTTTAGTGCATAACCACAGGGACAGATACCATTGTTTTATAAACTCTCTTTATAATGCAATTAGCAATCACAAGTGTGCATTTATGATAAAAAATGTCTGTGTGTTTCAAAAAAACAAAACAACATTTTTCCCACCCCATTCTCTTTTATTTTCAGATCACTACTTCAGTGCATTGGAGCTGAACTGAAGATCTGAAAAACAACTATACTATCTTAACTACTTCTCTTTTCCTCTGTGCCCTCCAAATGGGTCCTTGCTGTTCCCAATTACTGAACTGTCCTTTCATCTTCTCAAGGGAGATTCAATCTTTCCACATCTCTCCCTACTGATGCTCCCTCTTTCAATCAGTAACTGAATTTCATCACCTCTCTTCCACCACCAATTTGAGCTGCCCACAAATTTAGATAGCACTCACTTGTTCCTAACTTCCTTCTCCTCTACTTACTGACTTGTTTTTTCCAATGTGTAAAGAACAGGACACACACTTGGGGAGTGAACACAACAAAGCCAGAAAGGAGTATCCATGAAAAACTTTTTTCCTGTAAAACTTATTAAAGATGGTTATGGTTATGTTTGCATTAGCAGTTTCTTTTAGGCAATAGGAGCATATCTATTGAGTGAAACAGCTGCTGCTGGAACCTGATGTCCATAATATATGCAGTTTGTTGGAGATTTACTTCAGACTATACCCAGTCTTGCACCTTTTTCTGGCTTCCACATCGCAGCTGGACTTATTTTGATTAATTTCATCCCAAAGTAATTCAGTTTATGTACCTTCAAATAACTCCTCATTGCAAACCAAAGTGGTTGCAGATGGAAAATTTGCTGCAAAGGTCTGCCTCGCCTAAGTTAAACGGTAATTTAGATGCACACATATCAAACATAGTAATTTATTACCAAAATCACTTAATTTCAGGCACCAACTGAAGTATCAGAAGATTGTGAGAGTGGTTGTCAGAAATCCTTTTCCCAGCTGAGAGAAACAGATATTTCCAGAGGAGAAATCAGTAGAAGGTCAGGTGGAGTGTGCTAAAAGTTGGTATTGTTTGATGCAAAGAACTTAAAAAATTCCAAATATTAGAGGTTTGTAGGAACAACAGGAGTATCTGGAGCATATGTGTGAAATACAGCAAGATCAGGTTTAATCTTGAAAAAATCCCTACCTTTCAGGAAATACACGGGTCTTGTATTGGAGAGCTTATACTAGGCTACTGCAGAATTCTTGGAGTTTTGTATCAAAAATATATATCCAGTGCTGGAGATGGTTCTGGTCTAAATAGAGATCATAAATCTGATCTCACAGTAAAATTCTAATCTACATGAGTCATTTATCTCCCTTCACAGGTAGAAGATCTTTGTCAGCCTGAATGTCAGCCACAGCTATGCATCAAAACCTGCATTCAAGAAAAAAAATTCTTCCATCCCCATTGTTTCTTTCTAGCTCTGTTCTGGTATTTTATCTTCACACCTCCCTTTGGCTTTTATATTCTTGTGGTCTCCATAATCCTCTCTGTCCTTGTGTCGCCCCATATTTATCTAAGCACCTGTTGAGACCTCTATTTTTCTGTCACTTATCTCCCCTAGTTTCCTTCCCCCCTAATTCTGGATTTCCTTTCTTCCCTTTTCTTCTCCTAAGAGGTACTGTCAATCTATGACTACTCTGTGGTTTATGCTATAACATTTTGCAAAGGAGGAGAGACACATGTCCAGAGTGCTTGTTTATTTTTGAAGCTGTGAGGCAGCATCTACTCTTCTGTAGTTTTAGTGGTTTACCTTTATAGAGATACACTTTTTTTGAGCTATTTTCTAATAACACTCAACCTCTCTATCTAAAAAGCTACAAGAACACTGCCTGTGATAGCAGTGCTCAAGTTCAGTGATTGGTTTTTGGCAGCAGAAGATGGGGGCTAGTTTCCATGCTGTGTTGCAGGGGATCACAAATTTGAACTCTTGTTTTTCCTACCACAAAAAAAAATCATCTTACCTGTGCTTTCCTGTCCAGAAAATCAGTTAGCTCACTTCTGATGGAGGAAACTAGATAAAGTGTTAGTTAAGTGAATGAAAACAGAATTTAGGCTCAGGTTTGGGACATCTTAGCAATATGGACGCAGATGAAGAGTATTCAAAGAAGCATCAGCTTGCAAATACAATTCACAAAATATTGGAGAATGGACCTTCACCTTCTGTAGAAGCTCTTAAAAAGCCACTACCTAGGTTGAAGTAAGGAGATTACAGTGGGGCAACAAAGTTATTTTTGGTAGTGTACTACCACTATATTCCCACTAAAAACTACTTGCCACCATGAATGCATAGGAACAAATTGTCAACAAATCCTAAAGACTTCTGTGACTATGAACTGTTTTAAATATCAGCCCATGTCTAACTGTTCTATTAATAGGTACCTCAGGTGACGAATATACTTTGGCGTACCATATTATGCTTCACAACATGCATTCCTACCTCAATAAAGTATAACCTCTTGTGTCCTATTGCTTTGTTTAATTAATTTTAAAGTTCTTTTTAATTATTAACGTGAATTCTTTATTATTTTCCCTTTGCAATGGATGATTTAACACGGCTTTCATGCCTGTTCCCACCTGCTCTGACTCATGTACAAGTACAGTCTGAAGGAAAGCTGAAAGCTTAAGCTTTGATGCCTAACAGCCTGTTTTATTTTCTGATATTAGATTAGTTCTGTTGTGTAAGACACTTGAGCATTTTCTCTGTATTCTCTAACTAGATAAGCAAATTCAACATTCTTGTGTGGTTTGGGGTTTTTGTTTTTGTTTGTCTGGGGTTTGTTTGGTTTGGTTTGGGTTTTTTGTGGGTTTTTTAATATATATAAAAATGGGTAAATATGGGGGGTGGGAAGTGTCATAATAAATCAGCTTTTAAGATAGTTATGCAGTAAATTGTTTTTCCTCTCCTGTGGAGATAAAGACTGTAACAGTTTAAAGATCTCTGTCCAAAACCTGTGCCCCTGTATGTGATTTGAAGCCACTGAAAAGTAATATGCTGAAGCTGGGTGGGTCTTTTTTTTTAAGTTTGTCTTTGGTTTTGGCTATTTTCATAAACATTATAATTTATTCCTCCAAGTCTCCATAACCCTTTAAATTGCAGAACAGCAATGAAATGTTCAGGCTTCAGGAGAAAATTGCTCCTGGGGAAAAAGTCAAACCTTCTGCACTGTTATGTGATACCAGAGTATAATGAGTATGTAAAGTATCAAATTAAAAAATGTTAGCAGTTTATTATAGCTGAGCAATCACTGAATGAGAAACAGGTTTCCCTTTCATTGAGCATTAAGGACATGACCTGGGGCTGATAAGCACACTGCTGCCTCAGATTCAACATTTGATTTAGGGCTGGAGTAGTTGCCAGCCAAAAATCAACCTAGGATTTGTTTGTTTGTTTAATCAATAATTTTCCAAGCTGTTTATAGGAAAGAAGTATTGTAATGAATTAAGAAATTAACTAGGTTTAAGTTATGCATTTACATTTATCATATTCAGTTTTACTCCAGGCCGCTGCAATACAAATCATCCTTTGAATGCAGCTAGATCCTACACAACAATTCCTTATGGCTGTGTATATTTCACCACAGTTCTGCACACTTTTGGTGCCCATTTGTCTTCTCTGACACCTCCTCCTCAGTGGCTGCAATATTTGTTGTTGATGGAGAAATTACTGCTGAATTAAGGGAAATGGAGGCATTGCCCTTTAATCCTACGAGCTACCCAAGGCATCCTTGGGGCATTTGTCAAGTTCTTTCCCTGTGTCAGGTCTCCCAGTGATTCCATTACTGTGATCACACGAGTTCAACTGTTTGCAAACACACTCTGTTCCGCATCAGGGCATAATCCTGTGTGAAGGTCTCTGCCTAGTGCCAAAGACCTGGTCCCTTCACCTGCTGTGGGACCACAGCTGGTACAGCTGCCATCAAGGGTCACAGAAGCTTCCACATAGCCAAGTGTGCAGGATCCAATCTGCACCAACAAGGATGACTGGGATGACAGGTGTGTGCCCAAGTCCTGCGTGATGAGAAGTTGAGGTGTGTTGAGGGTGTAGTCCTGAGTATAACCCTCAGAAGCAGCCACAGGTCCCCTACCCTTGATGGGATTTTGCCATTAAACCCTGCACTGTTGTTTGGTAGAACCTGAGGTACTCAGCCACTCTGAGCAGTGTCTTCTGCTCAGAAACAAGTTAATGGTGGGAGACAGGATCAGGCCCAGGGAAAGGAGCAAGGGCCAGACACAGCCCTTGGATGGCTGGACAGGGTCTGGATGCACAGGGCAATTGCAGGCAGGGCTGCAAGGCAGCAGGGCTGAAGCTGGGCTGAGATGCAGCTGGCAACAGCTGCCAGGATGGGAGCACAGGATGCCACTGTGCAGCCTGACCTCACGATCAACAGTGGGAAGGGGCTGCACTCCACTGTCCCTGGCTGTGGCAGCCAAGCCTCAAAACAGCAGGTCCACAGCACTCACAGTTGCTCCTGGGCAACACATGTCCCTCTCTGTCCTGCTTCCACGGGATTTTCCTGTCACTCACGCATTTTAGAGAAAGATTGCACGCCACACATCAGTTAATGTTTTATACACAGCTTTTTGAGCAAATGAAAAATAACAAAGTGTAAATGGACTTATAACGAAATCAAACAAGTAAGAAGATGTTTTTCTTCTACACAAATAATTTAAAGATTTTGTGAAAATTCAATTTAACTTTAGAATAACCAGGACAAAGCACTCATTACACATTTTTCTTTCAATTAATTCATTCTTAATGCTAGGAATTGATGTTGTTTGTAATACAGTTTCTTTTTTCTTCTTGTCTCTAATGGAAATGTACTACAGAATGAACTGGAAGAGAACTAATATGAGATGCATCATTTAGAAAGTTAAATTTCTGAGAGAGACATTAGCAAGCAGGAAATACAGATTCTGAATAAAATTATCATCTCAGTCTTAATTACATTTATTGACACAAGTGTAATATTGTTCCCATTTCTTAGGTTTCATCCCTGATTGCTGCCATCACAATGAGCCCACCGTACAGTTTGTTTGACTACACTTTATTGCATTTTCCATGTAAATAATCCCTGTTCTGTTACAATATCTTTCCTAATTACTCTAATAGAGAAGTAGAAATGCTAATACAGGGTAGTGCAGCAGGTGGGGCCAGTTTGTTGACTTCTTTTGTGTGATTTTTGAAAGTTCAGCCTATTTTCCATATATTTTGTTCTTTTCTGCTTCTTTTCAAAAAATGCTGCTTTTCTGGTTTGATCTTACTTTTTCTCCTGCTCAGTGCTATTGTAGATGTATTCATCAATAAAGTAGAAGCGTCTATAGAACAAGATAGAGCATGTATCCTGGTGGTTAGGGTTGTAAAAACCCATGAGAAAATGGTGTTTGCACCAAAAAATAAAAAGTGCCTAACTTTTTTCTTGTGGTCCTCATGAAACTTAAAGTTTTACCAATGAGAAAAGAAATACTATTTGGAAATTAAGACATCTTGGTAGCTCTTCACTCTCCACCTTTTCAAAGGAATTTGGCCAAAGCTAAAGCCTAAGTTAAGGGAATACAAATTCTTTCAGCTTAATTTGCAATAAGCATTCAGTGTTGTAGGGGTTTTGTTTTTTTAAGTCGGAACTAAATGTGTTTTGGCAGAACACTAGCATTCTTCCTTCCTCCTCCCCTCCCAAACTCCCCTTCCACAGTCTGTTTGAACCTGGACTTTCATTGGCCCCTATGTGGGATGCTGTACTCCATCTTTGTTGCAGACATGGGATTAGAGTGATATTTTGACTCATCCAAGTTCCCACACTGTACTCTCAGACTGTGCTGGAACCTTTTGATACTTTCCTATAAATGTGCCACTAGTACACTGCAGACAAAAACCACTGCTCTGGGGTCTCTTTTTCTTCTTTCCCATCTGTGTCAGCCACAGTCCAGCCCACTTGTTTCTCAGAAACTGCTGATAGTGTTTTGTTATCCTTGGGTTGGTTTCAGAACAGCATTTTTCTCTCTGATGCTAGTCAGTAACTTTCTCATAATCAATGAATGTCATTCTCATTGGCAGGTTATTTTCATTCATCTTTACCAGGAATTCATTAGTCACTGGAGTTCTCTATAAAACATCTTGATTAATAGCCTCTCTGGTTTTAGGTTGAGTAGAAAATTTCTGCTGTATTTCATGAATTTCTCAGTCATTTAAGCACAGAATCTTAGAAATCACAGAGCTGAAGGTTTCACCTACTCCTACCTGTACACAGGCAAGATAAAAATTACTTCAACAAACACTAAAAGAATATTTACTGGCTCTTAAAAAAACCAAAACACCCACAAACAAACAAATAACAAAAACCAACAGTCTATGCAATCATCTTCTCATATTACTACACTAACCCTTGTCTTTCAAAAATTTACCAGGAATCTAAATTACGTCTTTGTTGAAAATTCAGCTGTTTTCTCTCTATCTTAGACGTTATGATCATTATAACGGTTTTTACCTAATAGAAGAAATTTGTGTGCCTTATTGTTCTATCTGACAGACTGAATAATTGTAATTTTTTCAACCTTTCATTTTCTTCGTAGTTCACTTTTTTCTAAATGTTTTATTAGTCTTACTACTCTGTACAACTTATCACAGTCTTCTCTAAACCAGGTTATTGGAATCTGTTCTGGCCAAGGATCCACTAAAACCAGGAAGAGCGAGGTAAAAGAAAAGTCTTCCAATGCCTAATATCCAACAGTCATCTTAATTCATTCAAGAATGAGATTTTCCTGTTTTGCAAAAGGATCACATTAGTGGCTTCTATTCATTTTGAGGTCTATGTTAAGCCTTTTATCTTTTTCATCAAAGTATACAGTCAGCTAGTACCTATTTCAAATATATACATCTTATTCCTGCTAAGTTCAATGGTTTACACCTGTCTAAAATTAATCATACAAAATTCAAAGAACATATCTTCTTAAATCCTCATTTTTGACATATGAAAGGTGTTTGCCACCCTTCCTAGAGTGAACTCTGATATAAAGTTTGTATATATTGCATGGATTACTCAAAGACTCTTATACCAGAATAGTGCATTGACTTTTGAGAAACTAATTTAATCAGATTTATATGTTTTATTGGGTCTTCAATGATCTTCTGAAAAAAACTGCTGCTGCCAGTGCAATTGTATAGTCACGTGAGTTGTTTCCTCAATAGTCATTTCTACAGACTTCTGCTGTGGAAAGCCAATCCCTGTTTTGTTTGGGGTTTTTAGCAAATCTTTTTTCAGTTCAGCACACTGTATTATGTAAGTAGAGCTCTCTGCCCACTGTTCTATATTCCCAATGAAATGGAAAGGGATATACAATCTTATCCACGAGGGATACATCTGTTGTTGCCTTTTCACCTGTTTCCAATCTTACTCCAGCAGCTGTTTCTCTGGACACCCTCCTGTATTCCACAGTTTTTGCTGATCTCTTCTGCAGCCACCTTCCCAAGCTCTTGGCACATTTCAGTACATTAAACCATCTCTCTGGCTTCTTGGTTATCCCACCAATATCTTGGCTGCTACTTCCTATGATGAATCAACCTTTGCACACATTATCACTTTGCATCTGGCGTTCATACCTTCAGTCTGCCAAAGCTTGGAATTTATTCGGTTCAATGCTAATTTCTATCATACCAAGCATTTCTAATTGAATTTGGGATGCTTTCTGCAGATTAGTTTTTCTCTGTCCCACTTCCATCTTCGTATTTGGCATAGGCATATCTAGCAGGAGGACTGACAGCATATAAAGGCCAATTACATACTTCTACAGCCTATTGCAGCTTTTCACTCTGCCCAGGATACAGAAAGTTAAGTGCTGGAATAGCTTGAATAAGTCATTAATATATATATGCACCAAAAAATAAGGAACCAAGGTACGTGCAGCAGGGAATAACTCCAGTTTGCTACTTGACTGCCAGAAAGGGTAACAGAATGACTTCTGAAAAGAGATTGCATTGAATGACTGAGCAAATTAGAAATTGGAAAGATGATAAGGGAAAGATTTAGAAAGTCTAACAATGCTTTGAAATCCTCTTAGTGCTGCTGTCAGTGCCATAACCAGCCTGCTGCTCTGCTACTTTGTTAAATCAGCCCTTCTAAATGCAGTATTTGTCAGTGACACTACTTGCAATTTGGTGCCAGTTCAATACTTAGCAGAATAGGTAAGGACAGCAGCAAACACGTTTGCAGCAGGAAGTTTTCTTTTCATACCAGGTGATGAAGTCCAAAGTTATCCATGGTTTATCAGTACATTTGTTAATTGTCAATAAAATGAGGCTAATGTTACTGTCCTTTACAAAGATACTATTGATAATCTTTAGTATCCAGACCTTATGTTCATTGGTAATCAGTGTGTAGCAGAGCTAAAATGAAGGGTCTCCCAGGTTATTTAGTCTCTATTTCAGTCTCTATTTGCTTTGAGCTTTGTCGTCCATTTCAATATATATTGGTAAGGTACACCCACTTTGATTTAATATAATAGACCAACATAAGTGAAAAAGATTGTCTGAGTTTTCTGTAACGCAAACAAACAGATTTTTGCATATTCCTGACTTAAAGAGCAACATGGCAGTAACCCATATTTTGTTGATGTTCTGCCTATATTAAGGGTTCATGATGAGTTTATGGAGTAGAATCTGATTGTTAATTTTGAAGATCCACAAACCAGTAATGGCATTCATTTAAGGAAACCTGTCCATAAATGTTTGATTATGAGCACATGCCTAAATTCTGTGCAAGTCAATATGACCTAAGTATATGCCTAAAATCTTGCTAATTAGCCGAGGACTTTTTTAACTAAATTGGGACCTAAGAGAACTTACTAGCAATAAAATAAATCCTTAGTCAAATTTTGTGCTTTAAGACATATTTATACACTATGTGATCATATATGGCAATTTCTATTAGAGTTCCTGCATTACTTTATGATTTTGAACTTGGGTAATGATTTTCTACAATACTGAAACCTATACAGTGTTCAAATCCTTTCTATAATAATCTGGAAAGGGGATTACAGCTGTTAATGGATTTTTTAACAAAATCTTTTATATATTCTTGTTCTATACAGAAAATGCATTTTATATACGGGAATACGCTACTGATGTTGAGGAATACTCCTGGTCTACGTATCTCTGCTTGCAAGCTGCAGGCTGAGATACAGATTGAGGTCTGGGTGGGAGCTCGAGACAAGATGTTGTGAACTTTGGGATGACAAAAGGTACGAAGGTGGGTGACACCAGTCAGGGGAATGGACACTGAGAGACACAGCAGGAGCTGGGAATCACTGACCTCTTGGATAACAAAGATGAAGACTGACAGTGAGGTGGATGAACACAGAGTGGAAGAGGGAAACTTGCCTGGGGATGAACTCTGAGGGTTTAAATGCCCAGGGTTTCCTTGGCTGGGGTCCTCCTTGCAGGCACCACCTGGGGCTGTTCCTGTGCTACTGTGCCATGAATAGATGCCTTTATGGAACAAGAAATCTGAGACTCTGCAATAGGAAACCTGGGGTTGAGCTGGTGAGGGAGCCTGGTCTGTGTAAGTGGCGTGTGTGGGGAGCCAAGGGGGACCTTTTGGTCACTGGAGCCTCCTGCTGCAAAGGGGCTTTGGTCCCAGCAGTGACAGTCTCCGGCCTTGGGATGTGACTGCCAGGGAGTCTCATGAGTGGTCAGACTGGGAAGTTTCCTTAACGCTGAATGATTTGAAAAGCACAGAGGGCCATCCAAGAGCTGGTGCCATGTTTAAAAGTAACGCTGGTCAAATGGACATGACAAAAGTACATCAAGGGTTTAGACCACCTTGGATTAAAATCAATGACACGACAGCAGCTTCTGTCACCAACAGATGATCCCAAAGTGCTTTATATATTAAACGTAGCAAGAACAATCCACCCACTACTGGAACACAATTATCTCTGTGGGAGAAGTGTGGCATTCCATGATAGCAACCACATGCTCTGCCAAGGTAATTAAATGCAATTGAAACTTCAAACACTTACATCCAGCAAGCATAAAAATATAATATATAATGTTTAAAAAACTCTCCACAGAAACAAATGAATCTATAGAGGGACATACATAAATATGTCTAGAAGGAGACAAAGCAAAAGGGTGTTTCAAAAATATAACTCCACATTTAATATTTCTTATTTATTATTATTTTTTCATGGAAACAAGACCAAAAAAACCAAAAAGAAAATCTATACAGGTTTTGCGTAATCACAGGTAATAAAGACTTCTAAAGCTTTCATTCTCACTTCCTCTGCCCACCTCTGTGTTACTGTGATTTTACTGGACAGGTAAAAGGACAGCAACAGTTGTCAAAAATTAACATGGATTTTTTCTCTCTTTTCCTCCTCGTTCCATATTGATACAACAAAATGGTTAGTAGCTAAGTGCCTGTATCTGTTGTCTGAAACTATGAAACGTTTTTCAGTATTAAAAGCATTAATTCAAGTCCTGCACACTTATCAATGGCATGGAAATCACAAAGAACATCTTGAGTAGATCTGATTAAAATTTTCTTCACCCAGTTTATTGCAAAAGCCTTTTTCCCCAAAGGACTTTTATGATGTCAATCTATGTGGACACATGAGATAGATGGAGTAAAATTCTGATGTGTATGCTGTAGAATTCTCATGTCATTCACATCTACTCTTTCTTTCTAACCAAATTTATGGTTTGAAGGTGAGACAAATTTATTTGGTGACATGATTTTTTTCAATATTGATACATCAGACCCCCGGTTTTCAAAAAAGCCTTTAAGGAATCTCATCACTGTTATTTAATTATATAATACTTTCGTTCCATTGAGTTCAACCCCATTGTGCTGTTCTGTTGGAAAGGGCCCCTTTATGGGTATATCTATAAAAATACAATTAAAAAATACTCTTTCTTAAATTTTCCTTCTCCGAATTCCATGATTTATATGCACAATTAAGTTCTCCCTATACATATATTGTACATACCTACAAATATATGTTAAAAGAACTTATTAGGTTGAGTGCTCAATCACTCAGAAATGTTGGATTTGAGGTTACTATTGAAATGTTAATTTTATCCCTCATACATATGCATTACGTTATAATCTTTAATTACACCATTACACAACATATTTTCCACAGAACCTCAGCCTCTCTACAGGCCATGAATGTATGATACTCACTTAGTGATCAATATGATGATCAATATTTCCTTTTACCCTCATTATTCAGTGTGTGACCCAAGGCTTTACTTACTTCATCCAATTCAAACCTTATTTCTGAATAGGAGCTTTGATTAATCTCTCACGGGCTGGTGTAAGAAGTTCATGATGAGGGTATTTCAGTGCTTCATTAATATGGAAGCACTTTTTACAGCTACCCTAGCGGGAAATATGGTGATATTACCCCTGTTTTGAGGACAGGAAACTGAGGTGCAGAAGTCAAATCCACGCATTAGCTTGTGACAAAATTCAGAGTACAAAGCATTAGTGTCCTCCATCCTTCAAAACTCAACCACAGTGAAATGTTACAAGATTCCAATCCTTGGGTATATGTGGTTAAATTGCCAAAAATTTCATGGGTGCTGTGAAAAGGACAAGACTAGATATCAGCTGCTACAACAGTATTTAAGCATCAGTGTTTTAATACCATTATATTTTATCTCCTTGGAAGTCATTCGCTGTGTGTATTTATTAGGGATTTTGACCTTTTTTTTTGTGTAAGTGGACTTTCACAACTCCAAACATCTTTCAAGATAGGAAAACCATTTCTCTTTCACATTATGAATTAAACGTGAAGTTGACTCAGTTGGTTAGACCATTATAATGTCAAGGTTTTGGGTTTGATCCCTTTCTGGACCATTCACCTAAGAGTTAGACTTGATGATCCTTGTGGGTCCATTCCAACTCAGAGTATTCTGTGATTTTGTGGAACACTGTACCTGAAAATTGCTGCCAGATGTCAAACATTCCAGAAGAGATGCAAAGATGAGAAAATACACCTAAAAGAAAGTGCTAGTTTAGGTTTTGTGTTCTTCTGTTGTTTTGCTTTTTCATCTTCTGAACATGTCAGCCCACAAAAGCAATCTGAAATAACAAGCACATCATGATTGCATGACCAGATGCATAAAAATATATTTTATACACATCCTTTAAAAGCCTGAAAAAGCCTGGTGCTCTGCCTTCCAAGTTTGCAGGTTCATTTTTATAATATTTCAGAAGTACTTTAGTAATTTAGTCTCTGCCTTTTTCTTAGATGTCTAGTATGAATTGGATCTCAAATCATGAACAAGTAGTAGTGAAATTTTGGTTGATTAAGGGCTGTTCTTTGTCTATTACAATGTTTTTTTCCCAATTGTTGCACTGGCTTCTTTATGTATAGATCATCCTGGGTTTAATACAATCAGAAAATTTGCCAAATTATATTTTTAATGAATAATAATAAGAATATCATTATGGATGTGTAAAGCTCTGGTCCACTGAGTTTCTGCATGGCTACAAGAGGAATTCTTTGGAGAAAAGCTGAGTGGACCAACTGTTACAGAGTTACCTCTGAGATGAGGAGTTCTAAATAACATCAGGCACATAAATGTAGATACATGAATTCATATATAGGTATAATTACAGAAAATAGCATGGTTATGAAAGTTAAATAAACATGCACAGCTGATTCATAAAGGACTTAAACATTTCTCAATAGCAGTTATATCGGGTAAAAGAACCTTCTTTGTATTTCCTGTTGGGAACAAGTTGAAGGTCAGCTAATAATAGTTATCACAAAATAGATTGTTTTAATTAAATCTGTTGTAGTGAAAAAGTCTGTTGTTTATTTGACACTTAGATTTATTTTCCTCTGTTATATAAACAGAAATAACTCAATGACAGTAGTTATAAAAGTTTTCTTAGTCTTAGCTTTAGGCTGGTGAAAAAGCTGACATTTACTCCTAAACCATGTGAGGTTTAAGAAAAACCCACAAAGTATTATTTGGGTAACTTACTGTGTAGAGGACTCCCTGTGGTGTGTGGCTCATTTCTGTATATGCTGTGGCTGCTTTCATGGTTTTTGCCAGCAGCCAAATAAAGAAAAGAAAAAAAAAAAAGGGAAAAAAACCCAAAACTATGAAACACGGAAGAAAAGAGCACTGTTGTATCAGAATACTGTATAACGCAGAGGTGTGAGATGTTACTGGCAACAGCATCCAGCTGCATCCAGTTCTATCATTAACCCTCCACACACTCATTTCCCTGAAAGAAGTATCACCACCACTAAACCTGTTTCCCAGAAGAGCAGCTCATAAAGTGATAGTTTGGCACTCTTCATGTTTATTTTGCATAACTTCTTCTTTCCACCCTATATTTCATGCACTTAAACATCCCAGTCTCAGCATGTTGCTGCAACAGAGCAGCTTGATCGAGTTTCCAATAGTTGTGCCCCAACAAAGAGTAGTTCTAATCCATAAATTTGAACAGTGTTCCAGAATTAAGAGACCATCAGCTAGAATTCATATTTTGACGTGCAACACATCACTCTACAGATGAAGGAAAAATAGGTTTTGAAGATTGTTGCTTTTACAATAACTGCACTAGTATTTTCTAACATCTTGGATTTTGCATCAGGCTTTTAGCAAAGTCAGTATGTTAATAGCATCAGTAGTTTGCAAAGAAACATATTTCTCCCATCAGCACTGTCATCTTAAAATTTGTTCATCCAAAACTACCCTTCAATGATTGAGCCAAAAGAAGTAATTTAAGACTGAGGTAAAAGAATCTAATATTTTTTTCCTTGGAGAAGGAAATAAAGAAGATTCCCTAATGAATGTGCAAGTGCCTGTGTTTGCAGTTCAAAAAGGACTGAGGAAGAATCTGCATCATGTAAATGGTTAAAGTCTGCTCCAAAAATGACTGAGTGATATGCCTGTGCCTAACAGTTTGGGAGTATCTTAGAAAGTAATTATGTATATAAAGGTATGACTGTCATAGAAAACAAATCTATATTAATATTTTTTTAGGTCAGAATAAATAAAGCTTAAAAATTTTATCCTTGCATAGTCTTTCCAGTTTCAGTTTCCCATGCTTCTACAAAGTTGCTGTTTGTGTTCATCAAGTGGCTTGTATAAGAAGCTCAAAGCATACAGAACTAACTATATTGATTTCAATGGAAGAGAGGTTCACACAGGCATTTAGAATTCATGCCTTCATCTCCTTGTATTACAAAAAGGAATTATAGCACAGAAGTGCCTGAAACACCTGTCAGCTAATGTCACATGGACAGGGATGTGCCAAAAAGTGCTAGAAAGAGCTACCAGCATGTGTCTGGGAGTGGTGAAGCAACTGTGATGTTGTGGGACCTGCCAGTTAACAAAAACGCCCTCAGAAGTACCACTGCGCCAATACAGCTGTATCACTTCCCATCATTTTCGCTAGTTCCAGTGTCTCTGCACTAGTTTCATCTTACAAGAATGTTCAAAAGCAGCACAACTTAAAGCTTGCATTTATTAGCAGAAACAGATTCTGTGACAGGATCCTGGAGGATTTGCCTTATTAAAAATAATGTTAACTGCTACATATCTAGTGAAATTTTCCTCTCCTCATAGACAGAAAGAATAGATAATAATAAAAAAATCTTGACGTTCAGGTGTATTCCGATGTTCATGCCAGTATCTGCTTGTAAAACTGTGTTATAGCAGGAAATACTTTGACAATGCTATAAAAGCTGATTTTCTGGTACTGCATTAGTTTGTTCCTGGAAGAACTGTCTTCCGTGGTACGGTACTTAATATATTTCAGAAGATTTTCAAAACACTTTTTCCACGGGCATGACTTAATCACTCAAGCATTCAGCTATTTTAAACTAGAAATATATTTTTCAGAACTTGTATATAATTCAACACCACACATTTCTCTGTTAAAAAGAAATTTAAAGAAAGAGGAAGAGAACTTGTAAGATTTTGTTTTTTCTGCAGATAATTGCCTATTCACAATAACAATTCCAAGATAACTCAGAAATGCATAGATTATATCATCATGTAACCTCTTTCGGCTGACAGGTAAAGTATACTTCTTCTCTACTATAAACCCAAGTAGTACAGTGCACATATTAAACATAAATAAATCAGCAAAAACCACTTTACCACACATATGATTCTTTCCTCTGGGAGAAGATGAGTGGAAGGATAGACCACATTTGAATTCATCATCACATTTCCTATTGGAAAAGCTCAAGATGAATGTGACATAAAAACCTGAATACATTACTGCAGTAACCGTATCTCTATTCTGGTGGGAGAAGAATATTTAATTGCAATCAGGCACCAAGGAAGAGACAGATCAAGGAAATTCATACTTGAATTGAGTTTTTAAATTAACTGAAAGTTTGTGGTTTATGGATTAGGCAACGTCTAGGAAGTGCATAGTTAAAGCTTTTAGATATCTTTACTCCCACTTTTTCCACGACTTAGAAACATCTTCCCTCAGTACCCATGATGGTTGAAATAGACATATTTAGCATCACATCTTATCTGTACCATCTCTGTCTAATGTATGTGCTCTAAAGTAGTTTTCTTTTGTAGTATCTGCAACATAATACATTTCAGCTCAAGGAAGAAACAGTGAAATTTCTAATTTCAATAACAATGGTCATAAAACTCAGCTTTGAAGTCCTAAAGCTAACTTTGCATCCTTAATATTTGTTTCCCTGTGAGTGGGTGTATAATAGAAGAAAATAGATAAAAATAAAGTCACTTAGGCAGTAACTGAATCCCCTGGTTTAAACCAAGCCGCTACTAGCACAGTATTCAGCAGGTTGCATACTCTTTCAGAGAAAAAGCTGATAATGGAAATGAGTATTAATCACATGACCTTACTTATTTCTGAGAAATCATTTTAGAATCTTATTTTCTAATCACAGGATGGACCAATGAAAAGGAAACCTTTAAATAATTTAATTTTAATTCTCTGTATCTTACAGTAAGAATTCTGTCAAGCAGCACTTGTCCCAAACAGCACCACTCAAAATTTTGGAAATGCCTGAAGTTGTGCATGCAGTTGAATTCATGTTAATTCCTAATTGGCTGGGGTAGAGCTAATTTTCTGCACAGTGGCTGGTGTGGGGCTAGGTTTGGATTTGTGCTGAACACAGGGTTGATAATACAGAGATGTTTTTGTTATTGCTGAACAGGGCTTGCACAGAGCCAAGGCCTTTTCTACTTTTCCTACTGCCACACTGGTGAGGAAGTTGGGGGTGCCTGGAAGGCTGGGAGGAGACACAGCCAGGACAGGTGGCCCAAACTGACCAAAGAGATACTCCAGACCATATGGCATCATGCTTAGTAAATAAAGTGGAGGGAAGAAGGAGGAAGGGGGGACATTTGTAGTGATGGCATTTGTCTTCCCAAGTCACCATTACATGTGATAGAGCCCTGCTCTCCTGGAGATGGCTGAACACCTGCCTGCCCATGAGAAGTGGTGAATTAATTCCTTGTCTTCCTTTGCTTAGCCTGTGTGTGTGGCTTTTTTTCTGCCTATTAAGCTGTCTGTATCTTAACCCACAAGTTTCCTAGATTTTACTTTTCCAGTTCTCTCCTTGATCCTGCTGGTGGGGGACTGAGTGAGTGGCTGTGTGGTGGTTGGTTGTCAGCTGGGGTTAAACCACAAAAGCACTCTTTCCAAAAACAAGTGCTCAGCAAATTCTTCTAAAAATATATTTTTAAATCTAGAGAAATTTCAAACATGCTTTTCTTTTACGTATCATCATGCACAGGTCTTTTCTTTAGGGACTCCTATTGTTTTTTAAAATAATGAAGAGTGAGAGTTAATGTTTCTAGTTTCAGTAAAATTTTCCAAAGCAAACCACGGTCTACAAGACAAATTCTAAAATGCCTAATCCCAGCAGTCATCTGTTTCACTTTCATTCAAGTGAAGCTCTGCTTCAATACACCACACAATTTGTATGGACTTTACTGTCACTACTAAAACGTTCTATTATGCATTGTGACTCCCTGATGTGTCTAATTGTGTTACATTGTCAGCTTTATGAAATCTACTGTAAAAAGCACTTTATTCTTCTGTCTTTTCTGTGATGTTGTGCATTTCTTTCTTGTATTAAGTGTTTGCTAGTTTTCTATTAGATGTTTTCTACTTTAATTAGATGTTTGGAAGTCTTCTGGCTTTAAGCAATGTAGGCTATAATCAAGCTGCAGTGCTTTATTTTGACTTTTTTTCTGACAATATCAAAAACGTGTTTGAATAATTTGGGGATACTACCTATAACTAAACTGTAGAAATGCAATATGACAATAGCTTCAGAATAGAAATGCTCAAATGGTCATGAATTTTAGAATAGTTTGTCTAGATTTTTCTCTTTTTTTGTTGAAAATAATTATTCTTAAAGAAAATCTAATGTGGATACATAACAGACCACTTTACAAAGATTTATTTGATAATTATATTTGTAAATATAAATTTCCAAAGTTTAGATGGGTTTGCATTCATCAATTTTTTTTTTATTTGTCCACATACTTAGGAAACCAACTTACATCCAGTTATTATAGGCTTTGGCATAACATTTTTCTATTCTTTAAATTATTCGATCCTCTGATAACACTGAGATTTTTCCAGACTTTCATGGGCAGGTATTCTTTATATACTCTGAAGTATTTTTTAACTGTAACGTGAATAATTCACAAATACCTTGACTATTTTCTTTTTTTTCTCTTTCTTTAATAACAACATTTTATACCAATGTGGACAAAATGTCACTTTAAATCAGAATATACACACGGATTTAAAAAATATGAGAAGGCACTACACATTAAAATCAACATAAGACCATTGCTACATTTGAAAAGGGTCTTTTATTTTAAAGGTAATGTTTTATAGCAAAGGATAAGCCCAGATATTTTAAAGATATGTTGAAGAAATACATGCAAGAAAACAGGAAGGAAAAGAAGAAAATGGCATTTAAAATATGAAACATATTTTGCTACCAGCATACAGATAAGTTGTGACAGGGACATCTAAATGCATCATGAAGAGCTGCATGTAAAGAGCTGTACATAGAGAATCAGTAACAATGCATGAGGACATCTTCTGTTGATCCAACAAAACCCATGAAGAATGGTTTAATATGTAGTCTTCTGTAATGTCTCACGATTCTTAACTCATGAATTTTTCCTAACTCTCATAATAGTATATGTGGTTGGTTTTTTAAGCCTAAACTCCTGTTGTCAACTAATAGTTTATAAAGGAATCTGAAGTGTCTTACTTGAAAAGTTTGTCCTCTTTGGGTTTGTAAAGAAAAGACTGTAGGTGTATAGGTTCTGAGAGTTTAAAATCAAAATAGCAAAGAAAGACCATCTTTAAATTGATATTTTTTAGAACTCATTTTAAAATCCTGAATCTTTTGTGTTTGCATCATATTTTTGAATGTCCAGAGAAGGTAATATTTAATCTATTGTTTTATAAATATACTCATTTACTATTTGACATAATCTTTTGAAGAACCTTCTCACAAAACACAGTATCTATGGAAATCTGACTCGCTTCAAAGAATTAACAACCTTCTCACATTATAGAATTCAACTTAGATTGCACTGAAACCCTCCTCAAATCAGAAGCCAGTTTCAATCTAAAACTGCCAATTTAGATAAACAGTCAAATGCAGGGGAAGAAAGGCAGCAACATACTGTCTCTGGCATGACTTCTCTTTCAGACTGAAAGTATTTATTTAAAAGGCCTTGAAACAGCTTTTCAGTAGGGTATTCTGCATTTCTAAAATTTTCTGTAATGTTTTGGAAGTCCAAACCCAAAGCATTTAATTTCTTCTCCCCTTCTCCTCAAGTGACTTCCTCTATATACCCTGTAGGGGTTTTTTTCCATTTTTTTTTAATGCCTTTGAGAAGCAAGAAATGTTTCTGCAGCATTTCCAAGAATAAGTGAAGTCTTTGTGATTCCCCACAAAAGATCACAGGGGAGCTGCTGCACACACATATTTCCATCATCTAGAAGGGCAAATAGGCACACAGAATCTGTAATCAGTTAGCATAAGCCATCCATCTATTAGTTCTCATTCCAAGAAAAGGAGTGGAAGGCTGGAACCACTCCTCTGACTTCTGGGCAGTGACACAATGCAAAAAGTATTGCAGGCATTATGCCCTCCTTCCTCCTGGAGTTCTTCACGGCAGGCAGGAAGTCAGGAGCATGCACTAGCAACAGATTTGCAACAGGATTATAACTCCAGGAAACCTGCAAAAGAGATGTAGGGTATCTGAAAGACTTGTCTTTTGCACATTCATGGCCTTTGATCTGAGAGACTCTGCCTGTGTTTGAATTTAATTTGAGGACAGTATTACAACCCTTAAATACAGTAGCACAAACATGTTGTTTACTGAATTCCTGTGTTAATGACTGGTTGTTCTGAAATATCAATGAAATACATTTAGCAGCCTTACAGTGTCAAGCAAGAACCTTGCCTTTCTCAAACACTGCTGTTGCCAAATTCCAGAATAATCTGTCACAATCATCTCACAAAGACTTTTTTCTTTTGTAAATCCTCTAGGATTTTTGGGCAGATGGATGCAGTTTGACAAAGAGGGATCAGATTCTCTTCAGAAAACATTTGAAAATAACTATATACATCAATGTTTTTCACAAAGTGTCATTAGAGGTATCATTAAAATGTTTGCAGAGATACTACAGAGACAAACCAATTTTATGGAAAAGCTAATTCTATCTCTGACAAATTCATTTGAATCTAAATATTTTTTATTGCCTGCCATACTCATTGTGCCAGTGATTCCTAAATACTTAGCCATATGTGATTGAAAATTATGCCCATCATTGATTTTCCCTTTTCTCCTTCTGAAGAAAAATAAAAATCAACAAAAATTAATGACGTTTTTCAATCTTCATAGAGAAATAAGAGAGATGAACCTACAGATGTTACTGACAGTTGCCATGGTTATAAAATGTGGTTTTTCATTAAGCTCATTGTACATTTTCTAGTGTAAGACAACAAGAGATAATTTTACTATATCTGTAGTGTCCACAGCTTGATAAAATAAGAAAGATTGTACATAATTAATAGCATACATTACACTCAGGACAGTAAAAAATTTGTTATATTCAAATGATTCCATGACATAGTCCAAATATTTAATATTCAGTATGATCATCCATCAAAAGATCTATGTCTGATTAAAATAAAATATCAGTATAGATAGCAGATGAAGTTCTAAAGATTAAGCACATGAAGAGCGGAGAGGAAAACAAAAGAAAGCAAAAGCAATGCAGGATGCAACAATCATAGGAATCACCTCCAGCCAATAAACTGTCAGCTTCTTTATCAAACTCAGTCAGAGGAGCTGAGGAATTAGCTTTAGGAATAGCTTTGTATCATCATTTACCAGATAAATATGTCTCATTGTTTGAGAAAATATGTTGCAAAATAGCCAAATGAGACTTAAAAAAATCTGAATTAAAAATAACATATGTAACCTATATTATATTGAGAAAAATAAAACTCCATTTTAAAAAAAAATACTTCTGGCCAGTTCCAGAAAGAATGTAACCAACTTAAACTGTTATGAAAGCTCTGTGCTGATATCTGTTGCCCTTTAATATTTTATTTTGAGGCTGGTGTCAGAAATATTTTGTGTATCAAAATATTTTTATCCAGTTTTCAGTAGCAGATTGAACACTATGTCAAAAAAAGTCACAAGAAGTTTAAATAGTATTACCTCTAATCAACCTAATCCCTTCACATGGCCTTCAGATTCCCACTGAAACCTCAAGTGTCTGTTTTGAGCATTGTTCATCAGAATCTTTGTTCTTTGGTAAAGTGTCATTAAGTCAGGTTACAGACTCATCATTTCCGTCTTTCTCTGCTGAGCATCAATCAGTATCTACATTTCACTTTTCCTCCAATGCTTCTACTTTCCTTTCAACTTTCATTATCCTCATTAGAAACACATCCATATTTTTGCTTTCATCTTTTCCTTTAAGGAGCTGAAGGATGACAAAATAGTTTTCAAAGGGAGCTGGGTCAGAAGAATAAGACATTTCTGATGAGATTTTTCTACCATGCAAAACATAGTAAAAAAGAAAACAGGAGGAGACAAACGAGACCTATCTAAAATTAATAGGTCTTTTTTTCCTTTCATAAAGAGTTTTCTAAGAAAACACAACTTTTTATGGACCCTAGTGAAGAGTTTAGGAAATATTTTGAAAAGATATATTAACAGTAACTCCATGGTTCCGGTGATAATTACATTGATTTAAAAAAACTTATGGGACAGAGACTGTACATTCCCATATAACTTATTTAGCCCATTGAATAGTACATAATTTCACAAAAGGGTCTTGAAAAGATCTTACTAAAACTGAATAGCTTCTACTTCCCATCAATAAGGTAAACAGTTTTGTTCCTTTGTCAAAACATGTTCGTAAAATTTGTCAATTTCTATCTCTTGCTATAGTGAAAATGAAAGAGGAAAAGAAATCCTGTGAACAGAGTACATGGAGAAAAAAATGTCTTTTTTCATGAGTTCTGTATAAACATGTTTTGTCAACTGTTTCACCAATTACAGCAGAGCTGTAAATCTACCAGCATGTGCTAGCTTTGAGAATCTCTTAATTTTGCTCACAGCATCCATGTGTGGAGCCAGAGATAATTCTTTCTTTCAATCACTTCTTATATCAAATAACATTTTTGCTACTTACAAAGTTAAAGAAATAATCTGCTCCTCATAACAGAAATTAAAAATTCTGCTTTATATACATTAAAAATAATATGTTGTAATTTTTAAAATGGAAAATCAATTAATTAAATCAAGAGCCAATAGAAAAAAGCTTCCAGAGACAGATCCACACATAGAGCTGAGGTGTGTAAAAGTTTGTAAATGGGGTCTCCCAAATCAGACATGCTAGCTGCAAGACCTGTTCTAGAGCAATTAAGGTATCAGTAGTGCAAGGCCAAAGGTTGAAAAGCAGGTTTATGGACTTCAAATATGGACTTTTGGATTTATGTACATTCCATTTTAGATGATTTTTTCTCTGTATCTGCCCCCAATTAGAAAACAGTTCAGCACTCCATGAGCTCCAATGCAGGTTCTTCTTGATTTTGAAATGTCGATGAGTATTTTAAAATATAAACCCTTAGTCAAAACACTACAAATATTATATGGTAGTAACGTCAGACACTCGCCAGCTCAAAGAGGTTGTATTCAGTATTCAATATATGAGAGGAAAATTTATATAAGGTGTAATAAGTAACACACATAGGACAAATGTTTGACATGTGTAAGTAGTTGTCTCAAAGACAATTAATCCAATTCTTCAGGTCTCTTAAAGATAGAGGTCTTTGAATTTTAATTATATCATGGATATTTATGGTATTTCCCCTATTTCTCCACCTTGATTATCTACACAAAAATTTCTATACATTTGTTTCTTCAGTCATTTTTATGATGGCTATTGTCAAACATAGCGCAGCTATTAGAAAATACACAGAAAAAGAAAATTATATCACCAGAACAGATTTTCAAGGAGTTCGATAGGGAGGAGAAAAAGTAAGAGTAAGCATATATAAATGGGCTGTAGAAGAAAGAATAAAAGAACAGTGTTCCCGAGGTCATGAAAATGGTGCATCTAATCTGTCCTGCCTCTGACTCTGGCCAGGAAAGATGCCAAGGGGAAAATTATAAGAAAATGGGGCAAGGCGAAACTTCTCTCCCGTAAATTGTCCAAAATGTCAGTAGCCTGAAGTTAGGAAGTTCCTAAACAAAATGTTGCATGTGCTTTTTGGATCTAATTGCTCCTGTGGAATTTTCCCCTACTTTTTTTCACCAACTCATATTCTGGAAAGCCAAACATCCTAAGAAAATGAAATCTATGCTTTAATTTTAAGTTCTATGAAAACTTTTTACTTATGTTTTTCCTGAACTCATGTGTCTGTATCATGCCTAACTTTAGTCAACCATTTTGTACTCTGAACACTTAAGACCATCTTTTGCTGCCATTTTCAACACCTTTTGTAGGAAGAAGATATCAGGACTGTAGAAGAATTCAAAAGAGATGTGTACTGTTGAATAAATCAACATTATAATTTGATTTGCCATTTCACTGTTTATCCTCTTTTTGCAATTTCCAGTTTTATTTTTGTTTTGCATTTGACAATTGGATATGTAAAATCATCTGTTTTAAAAGCCTCATTTCTGGGCATTTATACCTGATTTAGTACCTACTCTTGTTTGTAAACTCAAAGTTGACTTTTCCCTTCACGTGCATTATTTAGCATTTCTGAATCTTGAGTTTCATCTACATTTTTACTGGGTGCTCTGTAGTGTGAAATCTTGCTGCAGATTCAGTCAATTTCAGTTTTGTTCAAGCTGAAGAGTTATACAACAGCACCAAATTTTAGGATCTTGCTATTCACCAGGTATCCTGAGTTATATAAGAAAATTTAAGCAACTTCAAAAACCAAAACTTGTAGGATATCTACATTATCTTTCCTATTTCAGAAAGCAACCAATAAAGTCTGCTTTTTATTTTCCACCCTTTTATCTATTATTGGTCATGAAATTGCATCTTACTCATTGATAATTTTGCTTCTTTATGAGCTGCTGGGGAAGGATATAGTTGATAGCTTCTTGAAAATACTTGTAGGGCATTTCAAGCAGATAAGACATACATGTTTGTTAACATTTTAAAAGAAACAATATATCTACTCTGTGAATCACAGACTTGCTTATGCAAATGTTGCTATGTTTAGTCATAGTCTAACCCTTTAGAGTAGATATATTATGTGTCTATGGATGATATTATTTAACATATTTCCTTCAATGTTTGCCTGAAATAGCAGTCAGACATAAAAATCTTTAATTTCCCAGACGCTTTTGGTGTCCTTTAGAAAACAGTCATTACATTCATTCATTCATCTGATACTAAAGCCAATTTAAGCAGTAAGCTATCTATTACAAACAAGATCAGCAATCTCATATTTAATTTTCTTTAAAATTCTCAGGCAAAACTAATTTCGTCCTGACAATACATAGCTATTAATTTGTTATAAAACACTTTTAGGACAGTTCCTTAGACCTGACATCCAAAAAGAAAAAAACTTCTTTAATGGCCATCACTGTTAATACCAATGCAGAGAATTCTTTAATCTTTTATGCAGTGGCCTTATCATCTTCTGGCATCATTTCTTTTACACATCAATCTCATGTTGTTTATACAAATTTTGTTGGCAGGGTTTCTGCTTCTGCCATATTAAAAAAATGAAATATCTTATTTGTTTTTATGCTGCCAGCAAATTGCTTCACAAGATCTTTTTTTGGCCTGCCTTATTGTGTACTTAAGTTTATGTTGCCCAAGTCTAGACTGCTTTCTTTCATCTTTCAGACACAGTTTCTGCTTCTCAATTTTAATGACTTTTTCAGCCTGCTTGAAACAGGACCATTGGCAGTGAGGAATGCAAGAATCATAGGACCAGGAACCAAACAGACAAGAGCAGCTTGAACCTAGCTGAGCAGAAAGGGTAGAAACTGAGATTCTGATCTCTCATTTGAGAAGTGCTCTGCTTTTCTCTTATGATGATATAATGTAAAATGCATACACTCTGACAGAAGCAAGATCTCAGTCCATCCTCATCCAGGGGAGGGCAGAGCTGGTTTCCCAGGCTTCTATTTTCTACATGGCCTAATGACTTAGCAAGGTGACCATCACCTCGGTATTTCACAAATGTCTGGGACCATTATCACTGATTTCTGGCGGAGAAACTTAACGGAGACAGAGAATGCGACTTCACTCAAAACTCGTATTCCTGAGTGTACAGGTTTTGTCTAGGATAATATTCTTCATAGAGGCTTGCGTCCTGCTGTGTTTTGGATTTGTGACTAAAACAGTGCCATTAACACAGGAATGTTGTAGCTTTTGTTGAGCAGTGCTCTCACAGCTTCAAGGCCTTCTCTGCTCCTCACTCCACCATCAAGGAGGCTGGAGGTGCACAAGGAGTTGGGAGGGGATGCAGCTGGGACAGCTGATCCCAACTGTGAAAATGGATATTTAATACAATATCACATCACGTTCATCAATACAAGCTGGGGGAAGAATGAGAAAAAGAGGGTGTTTGGAGTGATGCCATTTGTCTTCCCAAGTCACTGTTAGGTGCCCTGCTTGATGGTGAAGCCCTATTTTCCAGGAGATGGGAAGCAGTGAATTAACTCCTTGTTTTGCTTTGCTTGTGTGCATGGCTTTTGCTTTACCTAATAAACTGTCTTTACCCCAACTACAAGTTTTATTATTGTTGCACTTCCAAATCTCTCCCCATCCCACCATGGAGAGAGTGGAGTCTGAGCAACATTAAATCTGAACAGGCAACAAAAGTTCTGTAAACACAGGGTGGGCCCCAATTTTAATCCAAATATACAATTAGAGACAAGAACCTATCTAGAGCTAAAGGCTGTAGTTTGCTTTCCCATGGCAAGCAGTGTCAATGAAGTGAAATGGCCTCAGTTCACCTTCCATTCATGGTTCTGATTTTTAGCTTTGCAGGTTTTTGATGCATATCTTCTTTTCTACTGCGGAGGTGTGACAGCCTGAGGTTGTCGCCCTGGAGCCCCAAAGCCCCTCAGTCAATGTGGCACAGATCCCTGAAGGAGACCATGCCAACTCCTGGGACTACAAAGAGGGAGAAATCTGAGCTGCCGCCCTCCTCCCCATGAAAGTTTTGTATTTGTTTATTGGTTGAAAGCTGTTACCCTGCCTTTTCCCCTCCCCTGTTGCTGCCCCGACCCAGAGTGTTCTTTCCCCCCTGCTATCCCATTGGTTGTTGGTTCTCCCGCCCCGTTCGCACCTGATTTGCTCCCCCGCTTGTCCCTCATATTTGTACTGGAGCCCATTGGCTCCGCCCCTGCTATCCCACCCTGGAAACCCGTACCCCCTATAAAACCCCATGTCTCCTTTGTTCTTGGCCTTTAGCGCCTCATTGCTACTCCTGCCTCGTTTGCCTGTAGCCCTCGCAGTTGCTAGTGCTGCGTGCCTAAGTGCCTTGGGAGCTCCCCGACATCCACGCTACCACTTCTCCCTTTAATAAAAGGATCTTGGGGACTTCCACCTCTTTCAGTTTCTTTGCTTTCTGCGGTCCCCCTCCGCCCAACAGAGCACCCCTCAGCACAAGGCCGACCTCCCCTCCTCTTCCTTGGTGCAGCTCGAGATGACCTGAGGAGAAGGACAGTTGTAGGTTCCGGTCCACTCGGAGCTAGCCTTGGGGACTGAGAGGCAGCCCAGCGGGGCCTGTGCGGGCCGGCTACCGCAACATTCTACCAGTTTTAAAAATAAACTATGCAAAAGTCTTTCCTAGCTTCTAAATCTGCCACTCACCAGAAAGCTAAATCCTAGAATTAATATATAGTCAATCCTGCAGTAAACATTCATGTTCCTGTATTGGTCTGTCAGTTTGAATCAAGAGTAATTTTTAAACAAATATCCCATTGTTCTTACTAATCACACTTTGTATCACAGCATGGAGCAGTCTCAGCATGCACAAACCAGGTTTCTTTAACACTGAAAATAAAATGAAGCTTTCAATGGACTCCAGGTACAAATGAGCCTTCAAATATTCATGCATCTGGCTAGTCTGAGTTAAAAATCTTGTAAAATGTGTATTGAATAGGCATCAGATCTTCAGACTAACTGTTTTTCTCTCCTTATCCTTGGCTTTGCTCTCCTTATCCTTGGCTTGTGGTCCAGATGTTTTAGTCACGTAGATGGAAGGAATTAAGGAATTGTTACTAACATGCCCCTTGGTAGCAAACTTCTCTTCCTGACAAAACAAGTCAAAAAGCTTAACCATGATAGACTCAGAAACATTGAAAAGATTAAGTAATGTTGTATTATATAATACTTTTTAAATTTATATACACAAAATAAAGTTGTTGTGATTTAATACACTGGTAAGTCTATACAGACACAACATAATTAGATCAACATTTCTGTCTATGACTGCTTATGGCTCAATGTTGGATAATACTGCATCCCCATGGGCATCCAAATATAAAAAGAAAAATATAAAACCACTACATTCAAAATAACATGATTGTACATATGTCCTGATATATGTACTATTATGCCAACAAAAACAGTTTAATTTGTTTTCAATTACATTTTAAAATGTACATAAAAACAATTGACAGTAATATATATTCCAAGACTTGAAACATCAACCAAAAATATATCTCAGTATTTAAATTCTGCAAAAAGCGTGCAACTAAGCTGGTCTTCTTTTTATTATGGTTTTCAGTGATCTTTTACTGTTTGTAATTCTTTGGCTTTTTAATAAGCAGAATTTTATTGCTGCTTGCCATCAAAGTAGCTGAGATTTTCTAAGCTTTCCTTGTCAGAATCATGGAAGTTATGTAGCCAATAAAGTACATTTATCTATGCTGAGAATAACATACTAAACCTTTTGGTATTTTATAAGGAATTGTTATTTTGCAATACAAGCGACTTGCCTAAAATTACTTTTCAAACCATGCAGTTTTCTAAACAGTTTTGTTCTTCCACAATTACTAAACACTCTGTCCAAAGTCTGTGCTGTTTGTTAGCCTAGGACAATATCTGCACAATTATTCAGAACTCAGAAACACCCAGGCTTCCCAAATATTCTTTTAAGACATAAAATAGTACTTCCTGAAAATATTTCACCATCTACCAAGGGATGCAATTTACTTTTGTAAAGTGTCCTTCATGAGAAAATCTTAAGCACAATGCAAATAAAACTAAATGCAGTAGATATGTAAAAGGATAAATAAAGCACAGTGTTAAATCTGCCTTACAATTGGATAGTAATTTTCATAAAATCATTAAAATATAGACTCATAGAATAATAGAATGGCTTGGGCTGGGAGGGACCCTAAAGATCATCTGGTTGCAATCCCCTGCCAAGGGCAGGAACACCTTTCACTAGACTATCCAATGTGGCCATGAACATCCCCACGCGTTGGATATCCACAATTTTTCTGGGCAACCTGTTTCAGTGCTTCACAAACCTTCAAGCAAAGAATTCCTTCCAAATGCCTAATCTAATGTAACCTTTTTCAATCTGAAGCCATTCCTCACTGTCTTTTCACTACATGCTCTTGTAAGTAATCTCTCTCCATCTTTCTTGTAGTCTCCCTTCAGGTACTGGAAGGCCACAATTAGATCACCCTGAAGCCTTCCTTTTTCCAGGTTGAACAATCCCAATTTTCTAAGCTTTTCATCACAGGAGGGCTGCTCCATCTCTCTAATCATCTTGGTGTCCCTCCTCTGCACTCACTCCAACAAGTCCGTGTCCTTCCTGCACTGGGGACCCCAGAGCTTGATGCAGCACTGCAGCTGGGGTCTCACCAGAGTGGAGCAGAGGAACAGACACCCCTCCCTCATCCTGCTGGCCACACTGCTTTTGCTGCAGCCCAGAACACATTTCGCTTTCTGAGCTATGAGCGCATATTGCTGGGTCATGTCCAGCCTCTCAACCAGCAGGACCCCCAGGTCCTTCTCAGCAGGGCTGATCTCAATCTGTTCATCCCCAGCTTGTGTTGACACCCAACCCAAGTGCAGCACCTCGCACTTGTTTTGTCACACTTCATAAAATTCCCACACACCCACTTCTCAGGTTTGTCCAGGTCCCTCTGGATGGCATCCTGTCCTTTGGGTGCATCAACAGCACCACTTGTCTTGGTGTCACCCACAAATTTCCTGAGGGTGTATTTAATCACTTATCTATGTCATTACTGAAGATATGTAATAAGACTGGTCCCAATATAGACCCCTGAGGGACACCACTTGTCACTGATGTCCACTGGGACTCTAAGCCATTGACCCTCTGGGAAGGACTAGATGAGATGCATCCCAGAGTCCTGAGGGAATTAGTTGGTGTAGTTACCAAGTCACTTTCCGTGATATTTGAAAAGTCACGGCAGACAGGAGAAGTGCCTGTTGACTCGGAAAAGGAAAACATTGTACCATCTATAAAAGAGACAGGAATGAAGACCCTGGGAACTACCAACCTGTCAGATTTGCCTCTGTGCCTGGAAAGATCATAGAACACATCCTCCTAGAAGCTTAGCTAAGGCACGTGGAGGACAGGGAGGTGATCCAAGATAGCTAGCACAGCTTCACCGGGGGCAAGTCCTGCCTGACCAACCCAGTGACTCTCTACAACAGGGAACGAGGGAAGGGTGACTACATGGGTGGAAAAGGGAAGGGCTACAGATGTCATTTATCTGGACTTCTGTAAAGTCTTTGACGGGATCACCCATAACATCCTTCTGTCTAAATTGGATGGGTGGACTGCTAGACAGGTACACCTAGACAACATTCATGTCAAATTGGTAAGGAGCACAGAAACAATTTATCAGATTACAATTTAAAAATTCTAATTTCTTGCTTTGGACCTAACCAAAAAACCCAGCCCAAATTTAATCCTGAAATTTTTAACAGTTGGGAGAGTAAAAACATAGTTTATACTGCACAATCAAAACTTCTTATAGAAGTCCAATATCACCAAGGTCATAGTCATTATCTGAGGAAGTTAAAAGAGCTGCCACTTGCTGATACAAGCATGGATTATACTTGAGATATCTGTGTTGAAGAACCAATCAATAGCAACTCAGTTTTATCTTTATTATGTTTAAGAAATTTTGTTGACATGCCTGCTTGAATACCACAAAAAATTACACAACTCATCAAGAAGCCTCGCAGTACTGCAAAGACTGAAACAAATGTTCCAGTGAGTTATCAACACACGTATGACACACGACAATGAATGGAAGTAGAACAAGAAATATAAAGCAAAAGAGAGTCCTGAAGAGATGGTGAGCTCCACAATTAAAAAAGTTATTGGAGGTTAGTTGAAACAGTAATTTTTTAAAGCAACAAACTGACTTTTCCAGAAGGAAGATCTAAACCAGGCCAAATTAACAAAATAAAATAAAGCATTGTGGTCCATAGCCTGATAAAAAAAATAAAATATTTTTTGTCAAAAAAAATCTCACCTCAAAAGGAAATATGCATTTCATTGCCAATTCAGAAAAGTACCAGGCTGATTAATATTTGGAACATTATAACTACAAGAGGTTAAATAATTAAAATGCAGATATTCTGCACAGATATTCTTTACCTTTGTAACAATCCTATTTCGCTTCAAGGCTTGAAGAATGAGGAAACTGTCTCCTCTGGATTTGCATTAAAAATTATAATCCTGAAATTCTATGGCCTTCACTATGGAGGTGAAACTAGTCAATAATGGTTTCCCACCATGAGTTTTGAATTTGGTGAGATAAAACTAAAATAGGTGAACTAGGTAAAAAAATACAACCAATTCATAAACAATACAAATATTTCCTTTACTGGAATATTCTAACTACTGCAACATGTAGTTTTGTAAGCATCTGGCTTACAGCATATCAAATTTTACAGTCCATAATAAGAAGGGTTGTTCTGAAATGCTAATAGGATTTAGATCTTGTTCAGACCTTTCAAGCAGTGAAGATCAAGTCTGGACTTCATGAAAATCATTTCCTTTCAGAAATGGAAGAGTAGCAGCAGTTAGCAGAGCTTCTCAGGACCAGTGTTTATAAAGCTTACACCTGAGGTTACTGTGAACATAACTCAGCCATGTGAGTTAGTTTGCTTTAGCCTGAGAAACAGATGTGATGCTGACAACATCACCTTGTTTAGAATTATCTATGGACATTGCCTCACCTTAACTGTTCTACACAAAGAACTTCTCAGATCCATGTAAACCTTACTTGGCATTTTCTGGTGATGTTCTTAGGCCTTTTTTTTTGTGGTGATTCCCTACATGGAAACCATGAAATCACTGAAGAGCAATGGTCAAAGTTTTGGCTGCATCCAAAGAAAAACTATGAAGCTGGTGAAGGATTTAGATCATGTTTTAGGAGGAATGGCTGAGGGACCTGAGGTTGTTTAGCTTGCAGAAAAAGAGGCTGAGGGGAGACCTCACTGCTCTTTACAACTACCTAAAAGGAGGATATTTGTGGTCCTTTTTCTGAAGCAACAAGTGATAGGACAAGAGGAAATGCCCTCAAGTTGTGCCAAGGGAGTTTTAGATTGTCTATGAGAAAAAATTTCTTCCCCGAAAGGGTTATCAAGCATTGCAACAGGCTGCCCAGGGAAGAAATTGAGTTACTATCTGCAAGGAGCTTAAGTGCAGGTTATGCAGCAGTGTCCTAAGGCACATACACACACAAAAGTAGTTAATGTTCTGAGACTTAAAATTAAAATATCAACATATTAAAGCAGAGTGAATATTAGTTTCCTGGGTACTGACTCTAAAATAGGACAGAATTTTACATGACTGATGCAGCAATATCAAAGCTGAATAATTCTTAGATAGTGCTGACAGTCAAATATTAAAAAACAAAGTTTTTTAAGAAGAGATTTATCTTCTTGTATTTGCATTCTGATTAGAAATCTAATGTCTTCATTAGGCACAGATATCCTGTTCTCTAATATTAGGAAATTCCGACATTAAAAAATACATATTTTGGAGTTAATCCAGCAGTTTAAGATAACAATAGCAATGAAAAAAATATATCTTGTATACACAGCTACTGCTGGAACACGGTCAGGTTTTTGGTTGTTTTGTATTTTGGGGGTTTTTTTAAGAAAAAAATGTTACAGAAACAGGCAAAAGGACACCCACAGCTCTGAATTTGTTTTGACTTTTTCCACGGATTTCTTCTCAGTCAAATATTCATGTGTATATTCTCTGAAGAGTTTAACACAATTCACCTCAATTAGCATGTTTTTATCCTTCTATTTGATTATTCCCAAATTAAAAATTTAAACAAGCTAACATAGAAAATCCTTTCATGGTAAACAAGCACCATTGCTGCTGGCAAGCTGAGGTGCTTGAAGCATCCCTCTTGAAGCTGTGTATGCCTTGAAGGTGTCCATCTGGTTGCTCAGTCTCTTCTTAAGGAAAAAATTCATGTATTCACCCAAGGGGAGCCCTGTTTGGTTGTTAACAGCTTTAGAATAATTTCCTCATTAAGTAAGAGGGTAACCTGGTCAGGATTCCTTCCAAGGCAATAACTGTTCAGCTAAAACTAAGATGTTTAGTAAATATCTTGGTAAATTGGGGATTGGATGGCTGAGGTGCTTGGGAACAGGATACTGAATATTTCATCACAAGGCCAGAAAATTCAAGATAGTTTTGATAAAAGACTCATTAGCCTCTAATAAGGTCTCAGTGACATTGGTACATAATATTTTCAGTGTCCAAATTTCCAGCATGATGCAGATTGGAGCATTTATCAGTTCAGAAATTTGTTATATGATGATTGATTTAAGTAACCATCACATCATACTACTATTAGTAAGATGCCAAGTGGATGTCAAATGCAAGTGGGATATCAGAATATAGACCAAAAAAAAGGAAAAAAATATTAATTCCAAGAAGAAGAATAGAGGAGGAACTATTGGAGTTACTTCTTTCCTCCTATTACAGTTCTCAAACCAGTCCCAGCAGGACTGATATCCCCTGGACAAGCTCATTTTTTACCATTTTGGCACATTTACCACAAAAGCCAAGGATGGAAGGAATATGAATATAGAACTACCTCCTTTCTAAAATGTCCCTTTGTACCAACATGTAGGAAAGGCTACATGAGGGAAGCTTTTCGTCTATTGCTCATTCCCTACCTGTGCTACTTCTATTATTTAAAAAGTGAACTTCCGTCTGCACAGCTGTCCATCTGGTGCAGCATAGAAGCATTAAATCCAGAATGAAACATTAAAACACAGGAGGAAGGCAAGAACTGAACCCCAAGGCAAAACAGGAGCAGTGCAGTCCTTATGGACATGGAGGGTACAACACTTGTTTGCCCTCAAAATGAGCTAGAACAAACCTTTATTCCAAAGGCTAATGCATGACTTGAGGGAGAAGACAGACATGGAAAAATGTCTAGTTGCTGTTAAACACAGGCACTGAACCCTCTGCATTTGCTTTACAGGGATTGAATTCAGAAGTAAAAAACAGATCCCTTAAGATCTCTCCTTAAATTTTCTTCACTGTCTTAAACCTGAAACAGGAATTTCTTCTCTGGTTTAGACCTGAAATAGTACTTATTCATCCTTTTTACAGATGTGCAAAAATAGAATGTCTCAGTTAATTTCTGCAGCATTCTAGCTAAATACACACAGTGCTTTACTGATTTATAATAACTGTTCATAGCCATGGTAAGATTTATTACTGTACCTGCAGTTAGCAGTACAAAATAGAAGTCATCTGTCCAAGTCTCTGAGCTGACATTATGGAGCTCACAGGACTCTGATGTTTCTCTTCGCAATGCATTTACTGCAAATGTGTATTACATTTTAAAATCCTTAACAGGGGATTATATTAAAAAATAACACAAACAAGCAAACAAACAAAAAAACCCTTTCTAAAATCTGAAATAGAAAAGAAGTAAAGAACCTACACAAAATGTCTTTTTTCTCAATTTTTGGTGCCTGTGGATTACATAGTGGAACACAGACAACGGTTATTTTCAAAGGCAGAAAAGATGTAATATGACAGTAACTTGAAATAAACAAATACCAACCAAATATGATACAATGGCGCATAATGCTTTGGGGAAAAATCTTACAGATATTTTATAAAGAAAGAAAGTTTAATACAGATGGCACTTAGAAACCACTGAAATTCATAGGAAAATTATTTATTTCCCAAATCTTGAAAACCATATCTTGCTTCTTATTGAAGACTGTAGGATTAATAAAAGTTCCAGCTCATAAATTTCTTCCTAAAAATCCACTCCTCATGCTCATATGTCATCTTAATCCTTTCTTCAGTTCTTTTTCCTTTTCCAGTCCTGTTCCTTCACATTAATAAAGGGAAGTAAAGATGTCCAATATACTGAGCACTGACGAAGTGACGAACAGAGAATACAATAATCTAGATTATCTTTTACCTCATGTCATAAATAATTATCAGAGCAGGATTGAGACTATAATCTCTGTTTGGCTGCATTTTGTGTCATAAAGCATGTTAGATATATCTAACAACATCTACAGCACCTTAGCACCTACATCTCGCTAGCACTAGACAAAGATAAATTGGGATGCTTATGTGGACTATTTTGATGTCTACATCTCCTAATGGATCTAAGTCATATGAGGATTTCTACAGCACTCTCGGAAACTAATTATAATGAGTTTTTAAATCTGGCCTAAGTGACCTTTCAACATCTAAACCAAATCTGAGGCTAAACAGGGAAAAATCTTCTTCTACACAAATTTTTGGGTAGGCAGTTGAGTCATTAAATCTTCTTCCGAGTTCCAAATACTTGTGGAACTATTTTTTTAATGAATTTCTGCTCTGCAACATGATTTTTTGAGAAAGAATAACTGACATTCTATTTTGATCAACAGATACATTACAAAACCCAGTCTACTCATTCTAGACCTCAGGAACTCAACATTCTCACTTCTGAGAAGTAGTTCTCTTTCATATCTTTCCTTAGGAGGTTTTATTTTGTCCTAATTTTGTACTGTGGCAAAAGTACAAAAAGAAAAACAATTTATGAGTGGCAATTAATTAGATTGCAACAGCTATATTTTCTATTACCCTCTGGATTCTCTTTTTCTTATAAGTTTTATAGTAGGCAGATAAGCAATAGAATTAATAAATTAATAAATCTTTTGTTGATCTTCAGAAAAAAATATAATGATTGTATCATTATGAAAATGGTGCTTCCTTTCAAAATGTCACACATAATTGTGCATAGCCAGACTCAAATGAACCAGTAAATGGATTGGCGTTAATAATTATATTGGATATGCATGCAGTTTCAAGTATTAACTAATAAAAATGATTGATAGTTTTTAGATAATTGTATTTAAGAATATGAAAGAACTTTTAACAAAATGTGACTTGTAGCTTTTTAGAGAAGTTAATTAAATACTTGTTAAACATAATAATTTATTCTATCACTGTTGTTTTATGAATAAAATAAAATAAAATAAAAAGGATAATCTGCATTTTTTACAGTGATCGCGTGTCACAGGCCTGTAAATATAGATCTCAAGTCCTTTTGATTATTCTTGTCTTCTATTCATACTATCAATCTGATTGCTAAAATTCTTTCTGAATTCATACTCATTAAGTTACAGTGGCAGTTTTGCCTTTACCTCTTTGTTAAAGGCTTGTGAGTTAAAACAAAGTAAGGAAAAAATAATAATAAAATAAGAATATACTACAATTAGGAAGTTGTTTCAAGACTCGATCCTGAAGACTTATCTGAGATTTTCAAAAGCTGATGTTTCTTTTCATCTTGCAATAAAAAAAATCACTGGTTTTAACTTGATTTGTTATGAGCTATTAAGTGTTCATCTTAGTAATGTCAGTTGCTGAAACAATTATTACATCAAGTAATGTCTCATTTTTCAGGGACTGTGGCATATTACTAATAACACTGCCTAAATAAAGGTGAGGAGGGGTGGTTACAAAGTCACAATTCAGCTGACCATACAAAGATATACCCATATACCCCAGAATCTTTTTGGAAAGCAAAATGGTCAACTGATATATACCAATAAAAAGAGAAGGCAAGAGAGTTTTTTCCACACAAAACCAGAAAAACAAGTTTTCCTTATTAGCTTTGCTTTATTAAGGATTTAAAAAACTATGACAGTGATCAATAGGAGGTAATGCTTGGGAATTTTCCCCATCAGAGTTTGATATTGGTTATCACAAATAAAAGCTCTCTGGATTTCAGTTCAGTGATATGATTTACCAAAAGTCTGGGGAATTCTTGACATACTGTAACTCCCTAACATGCAGCATATCTAATACTGTACCTGGAGAAGTAGGATGTGGTCAGAAATCAATTATCACCACCTATCCCTGTGTTTGCAATGTTGCAAACATAAAAACTAGCAAAGAAACACACTGGTCAAGCAGCAGAATGAGATATTCAGAAGTTATGAGGTGCTAGAATCTTCATTCATCTATCTTCACACTGTACTTTATGGTGCAGTTCATAATTATGTGATGAGATAATATTTTTACACAAGTTCATTCATCATTTCAAATAGAGAATGGAGTACGTTCTGTAAATGAGAAATAGAGCAAAAAACTTTCACTAAGCTGTCTTTTGTTCCTTAGCTTTGCTACTACAGAGTGACACAAGTGATAGGAGACCAAGACATGGTTTCCACTTTTATTGAAGGAGCATTTGAATACCTGACACTCACCTCTAAGATTACAATCAGAACCAGAAAGCTATGGAATATTTGGGAAGGCCGAAAGAAGGTTTCAGTATGTCTTCTTGACACAGTTCAATTCTGATAAGCAAAGTCAGGAGAGAAGGGGCAAGAATTTATGTGAATATCTTAGCTACGTTCATAAGGACTGGATCTCTTATTTTGTGTTTCAAAGAGCACTGAGTGATTTTAAGCGAGGAACAAGAACTCCAACCATTGAGCTGAAAACAACCTTGCTTTAAATATCCTATAGGCCAAAAGGTAAGGCATTCAACAAGAAATATTTAAATAAATTAAGACATTTTTATTTGAGGAATGTAGGGATATTTTTAATGTTTTATTGCTCACATTCTTCAAATATTTTCTAACTCAAGAAAAATAGAAAAATATAAATATTTTCCGTTTTCAAGATGATAGATATGGTACTTGCAACATACTTGGTCAGATAGTTGGTAAGATATTGGGTAATGAGATGCTTAGGTTTCAGTCTCTGCCCCAGTGAAGATTTAGATTTTGTATAGGAAAAAAATAAACAATCAAGCAATCAAATCTCTTCAGAAAAATATCAGTGACAGAATTTAGGTGACAAAGCAGTCTCCGCTGAAGATATTTGGCAGTGGAGCCACCTTTCAGAAGCAGCAAAACAGTCTGTATATCTGACTATCTTCAGCAAATGATTTTCACCTTCTTTGGGCATAGCAGGGCACAGGTGGAATAAAGGAAGAGAACAGGACAGATACTGGCTGTAGTTTTTTGCCTACATGCTCTTCTAAGGAAAAAAAAAAAAAAGTCTTTCTCTTCTCATGAGCAGAATTCTCATTCTTTAAATTAATAGACCAAAAATCTCCCATAAATCTCTGACTTATAGATCACATATATATTAGTACCGTAGTTATAATGTTTTGAAAATAATGATCATGTAATCAAATTAAATACAACCAAAACAAAACCAAACCAATAAAAGTGAGAGAGCCATATGTACATATATATTTATAAAATTGAAATATTTAATTGTATTTTTCTTCAGAGTAAACATTTAGAGAGCAACCATATACATTTTTAAATGTTTGATAATAATAATGCTCTTATTAGTAACAGTACACACACATTACTGTTCAGAATACAGTAATCTTGCTGGCCAATAGCAATGTTCAAATGCAGACAACAGTTTTCCTCAACTTACCAAATGGAAAAAAAAGGAATTGTTCAAAGACATTTTCCACTTCTCACCCCAATGGAAAAAATTTCATCTTTTTCCCAAGAAACAATTAGACAAATAGATCTTGCAATATTTTTGGATGACCATCAGATTTAGATTATTCTGGAAAAGAAACATAAAGAAGAAGGTCCACATTCTTAGGAGATACATTTCTTCTTCAGTATTTTGTCTGTTCTACACTGTATGTGACCTAGGTCAAATACCTAAAGTGGCTTACAAACTTCAAAAGCCCCATTGTCGGCCACTGGATTTTTTCTTTCTTAGGGAAAGACTTAGCTCTTTAGATAATGCTGTAATTTACACTTTATCAAGCACAAGACTAATATTACTACTTTTATTATCAGCTATATACCTAGTTTATATAACTGATTAAAGGTATATGTTGGACAATTTATGGCTATTTAACAGAGTATTTATATTTGTCAACCAACAAGAAACATATGATATTGAGGTTAGGGTGAGTATTTTAAATGTGCAGACTCAGAAGACTCAAAGAACTTTAAGAAGTTTGAGCATTACACCTCTCTTATTTAATTGTATGAGTTGCGAACTCATGAGGGAGGGAAACATTCATATAGCACTTTAAATAGTCAGACTTTTAATTACTATACATGTGCATAATCTAAGTTGATCTGATCAGCTACTTTTGCATAAATTTTCAAAGGTCAGTGAGAATTGTACCCATTTGATAATATTACTTTTTTATTGACCGTTTATCTACACAATTCACATTGTTGATTTTTGCTATTTATAGTTCAAAATCACTGAGCTTTTGCTTTATTATGTGCAGGACAGAACATAAACAAAAATAGTCTAATCTTTATTTTCTGATAGCTTGTATGTCAAGCAAGAACAATAGTCTTTAGCAGAAATAGCTGTAGAGATTCTGTGAAGAGGTTATACCATATGGACTGAAGGGAATTTTGTTACTCTTGCAACAATGACAAGAAAACAGATTTATCATTTTGAAGTAAGATCAAGGACGGCTCCATGGAGAATTTTTTCAGTTAGCAATGCATAATGAAAAGGATTTGCATTGTGCAAGAGCATAAAATATCTCTACAAATGTAGAGTGCAGATCTCCATAAAAGTTAAAAAAAAAATGGAGGTTAAAAGTATACTTTAAAATTTTAAGGCTTGAAACCACAAAAAAAGAAAGGTGAGACACACACTAATGTGAGACACCTTTTGTGTATTTGCCTGCCTTTGGAAATGAGTCATTATGTAATCCTGTAATCACTTTACCTGAAGATGTCATTCATCAGTGTTGACACATCACCATATTTAAAATAGACTTACCAATATGCAGGTTTGGGGTTTTTTATATTTTCTCACATACCTTGATAAAGCATAAGAGTAAAATGTTAACATGAGTCTTGAAAGTTCAGTTTCCACCTTGTATAATGCATTTGGCTCAGAAATGACATATACTTGGCACTATTCTGCTTCATCAGTGTTAATCATATTTTCTTTCAGCTTATCTTCAAAGATTTCATCTGTCTTATACATTCAGTACTCCTGGTTTCAAAGTCATTTTTTATTTCCTTATCTTTTTTTTTAAGTTCTTCAATGTTGGTTATTTAATTTTTTTAACATTGTTAAACAGGATTTTTGAAGGTATCTCCCAAAAGATATCTAATATATAGAAAATAGAGTTCACCTTCAAAGCATATTAGATCACCCTGTACTTTTGGTTGCAGAACATAAAAATATAAGAGTAAAATGGCTAAATTGTATTTTAATCAGGATTCCTGCTCCGAAGTCAAGAAAGTCCATCATTCTTACCAGAAGTACAGGTAGCAAAGCAGTGAGGGAATGAGAAAGGTAATTCTTAGAGGATGCATATTTTGAAGTACTGTACAACATCCAGTAGAGTGCACAACAATTTAGATCTCACTCAGGATTCTGTGGAACATAAATGCCTTTAATTTTATGATGTGATGTATGATAGTCAGTCATAAAATACATAGAAATTCTTAAATGTCAATGTATACAGCACTTTGTAAACAAGAAACACAGCCAGGAAGTTTGATTTCTTTCTGGAAAAAAAACCCAGGTTTAAAAGACTGGAAAGGGAGAGCTGCCATCTTCTGTCTGAATTGGAACCTCTATGAAGAAGGAATATTTGTTTGTAAGTATGACTCCATTGAATTCCAGATTTAAAGACTCCTAGTCCTTATGAAATTTGAAAAAATTAGATATAGGGACAGAGGGATATTTTCTTCACATTAGGAAATAACAAGTGGATCACATGTAGCAAGAAGATACACATACACACATAATCAAAGCTATATTTCACCACAGTATTCCAAACAATGATTTGGCATGAATGCATCAAAAATAGATGTTTCTTCTTTTTCTTCTGTTTGAAATATGCTTTTATGCTTGTTACAGTTGCCCCATGTCCTACTTTTCAGGAAAATACAGTTGATTTAGGAGCAATGTACATATTTTGTATTGATTATAGGGTTAAAAAAAATAGATTTAAATGAAGTCTTCAACAGAATTGAAGTTCACCCAGACAAGGAGAAAGCTATGCTTGTACAAGTGTTTTTAAGTCAACCAGAGAAGGATTGTTATTTCCGTCATAGAATCATAGAATGGTTTCAGATATGAGGAACCTTAAAGACCATTCAGTTTCAACCTCCCTGCCATGGGCAGGGACACATTCCATTAGACCAGGCTGTTCAGAGCACCATCCAACCTGGGCTTGACCAATGTTGTGGTAGTTTTTTAACGCTTATTTTTTAGCAAGTTATTACATAAGAATAACCAATTAGCTAGAGGGCAGTAGGTCTTTCTGTCCAGACTTGAAGTACAAATATTGTTAATTTCCAGCTAGAAAACCAAAATTTTTGTGTGCAGTAGGTACAGAGTGTACTGACCCTGCCCTCCTCATCAGTCAGTGAAGAAACTGTCACGACCAGGAAACAATTCAGACTATTTAAGATATTAATCCCCCAAAATATTTCAATGACTTCACCAACCTCAAGTGATGGCAGAGATGGCAAAAAAGGATGATATTTTTCACCTAGACCTAACACAGATGGGACTTTTTCAGCTGTGAGGCTTTCATTTCCCAAGAAATACTTCAAGCTGGCTACACTCCTTCCAAAGGAATGTCAGAATGTAATGTGAGTGCTACAGCAAACATCACAGACTGTAAATGACATGAAGACAGGTAATAGATAGTTTATGAAGCATAACTGGAACTTGGTCTTAATTTTTCTGAAGGAAAAAAATCAAAAATTTGTTCTTGCCTCAGGAGTGAGGGAGAGGCTGTGTTCATCCAGTCATTTGTACAACATGGCACACTGGCCTTCCAAGACAAGAACTGCAGCAGTGCAAAACCTGAGGGCAACCCCCCCTGCTGCGGGGGGGAGGGCTGCCCTAGAACCGGAACACGCAGGATGGTCATTCCATGGCCACGAGCTGTGGGGCTGGTCAGACACGGTTCTTGTAGAAGCGTTGCAGGTTTAGAAAGGCAGCTGTTTGGTTCCTGGTCTCCATGGTGTTTTTATTGAGGAAAATAGGGGTGGAGTGGGGAGACTGGGGAGGGGGAAGGGAAGGCAAGGGAGGGTGCAGGTTCCATATGAGTCCAGAACCAAAGAGGCTGTTCCGGATCTTGCTGGGGATTTT
Organism: Lichenostomus cassidix; assembly: GCF_008360975.1. Taxonomy (NCBI): domain Eukaryota; kingdom Metazoa; phylum Chordata; class Aves; order Passeriformes; family Meliphagidae; genus Lichenostomus; species Lichenostomus cassidix. Next base: position 56,045,536 of record NC_139479.1, on the reverse strand, counting down.
ATCTCTAGGGATGGGGGGCGGTCCTGACTCACATCCAGTCAGAAGGGGTCAGGGGGGCGGGGTCAGGGACAGGAAGGACACACGTTACAACAAAGAACAGCATTTCAACACTGCTGATGCACAGATAGATCTTGTCAGCAGAAGGTGTGAGTCACATGGCAAACTTCAGCAATAAGGTTCTTAAAAGTGATGAAAAACCTCTTAAAAAGACCAAAAATATATAATGTATAAGTGATTAAAGTTTTTTTTTTCCCAATTGAACAAGCTGCTCTGTGGCACTTTACGCATATACTATCCTTCCATATTGGAAAGGTAGCCACCATTTTGCTGTGTTGTGTGACAATCTACTACTTTGTCAACCCAGCCATTAAAAAAAAAAAAAACCAGGAAAATTGTTATAGTGGCCAAAAATTGTTATAGTGGCCATATTCAAAATTTATGACATCCCAAAATGTGAGGAAAATAGAAACAGTCAGTTTAGGTCAGGCTAAAAATTCATCTTGCCCAGTATCTTGTCCCGGAGATAGGTCTGTTTCTTGTTGAATGCCTGTTTAATGCCTAAGGAAGTATGTAAGAAAGGGGATGATGTACAAGATACCATCCTATAACATCCACTTATCATTTTCCCAGAGAACTCATTTCCTCATGGCACAACCTGCTTTGTCTTGTGTTTACTCTTAAATAGTTTCTTGTACAAAATTCCTGAAGAAAATCATAGAAAGGACTGACCTGCTGTATATCACTTCATTAACAAAGATATGTGAATTGAAATCTTATTTCAGGACTATAATCTTCTTTAAAAAAAAAAAAATCCATACCAAAAAAAATACAAAGAAGACAAACCGTGAACATATAATAGTCTGTTTCACATTATTTATTGTTTCTGTAAAACAAAGACTACACGATCCATTTTGCATTGCCTACATCTACCACTAAAAGGGATAGAAAAGCTAAATCAAGGACATAATGACAGAACATGATTTAAAGAAGTACTATGCTTTGTTCACTGTGATTTGTAGGATCTTAGTAATTATTCAGACAAATGGTAGGTACCTACAAAAATGTCTGTAAATCCCCAAGGTTTCATCTATTTCACAAAGAAATGGTGTGTAGCCAACAGTTTCTGGTGATTCTATTGCAAATCTTTGGTTAAAACATGTTAGACAGGAATCTGGCAGGGCAAGAAATATTGTTTGACTTGTATCAATGTTCTCACTTATTTCTATTTTTCGTTCTTTCAATTTAAAAATTTATCAAGGGTTTAATTATATCTCACAGCCTTGGGCATATAAAAGCTGATGAAATTATGGTCACAGATGCTAATTTTGTGTGAGTTTGGAGGTATTGGAGCAAAATATGAACTATCAGGTAATCGGGATTTAAGACTAAATCTGAGGGAGGAAACAGTGTCCAAAAAAACATTCAACACCTGTTCATACAAAGTGCAACCTATTCCTATTAAAATGCAGAGATGTTGAATCTTCTCACTATGGCATTCTACAATGCTGGTTGCCTTGGAGAAAGGTAAATACCCCTAAATAGACAGGTCTACTTAATGATGCTGTATGAAACACGGTAACAATACCCACCACAGTGTTTTCCTAATCCAATTTAGAAGAATGAACTCAGGTCAGGAGGCCAATGTTTTAAGTGGAAAAGAATATTCTTTCTGATGGCCTTACTTGTGAGAAGTGCTCAGGTTTGTTCAATGCTGTTACAGAAATTCTTACAGGTAAGATTTCCAAGAATGTTCTAAAATAGTAATATTCATTGGAAGGCTGAAGAAAATAAGATGTCCACTACACTTTTGTCATAATCATAGGGCTGCTATCTACTCTCTAACAGACAGTATGATTTTATTAACAACAGTGGGCAAAAAAAAGCTAGCTTTTCAAATATACATTTTACTTCCACAGCCTTTTTCTGTTATATAATCAAAGGGACCAGAATTATAGTGTAATCTGCCCAACTGTGCACCATTTATATAGCAATCATATTTCTATTTTCTATCACATATGGCTGCACTATGCTTCTTTACCCACAAGTCTGCAGGTATGTTCAGGTTTTGCTAATTGACACTAGTCTTAGATGGATAACCCAGAATTTAAAAGACAATTTAATTTATATTCTGCTATGTTCTATTCAGACAAGTAATTATATCAGGTGAAGTCTACTGAATATCATGAAAAATCCAGCCTCACACTGCCCAGACAAATAGAGATGTCATGATGAAAATGGAGTAATTAATGAAATACCATTTACATTAATAGCCCAATTTATATAGCATACGAGGCTAAGTTTATCGTGTTACTTCACTAATTCTCTGCTCTGATCTCATTTGGCAAAGGATATATTTTTTTCAATTTTGACAATTTTTTCCTGTTATCAGCTCTGTATTCAGCAAAAAGAAAACAATAGCTAAATGTAGATGATGGACACAGAGATTTCCTCTATAAAATGATTTTTTACAAATTACATGTACTATTGATATTTTTTCATCATCTTTTTACCTTTTACAAGGTATTTTAGATGCCATTAATTCCAGGAGCAATTATGCTGATTTCCACAGAGTCACACCTGGGATGAATTTAACCCTTAGTGTTTTCCGCAACACTCAATTGTCACTTTAACTCTGAGCCATTTGTTGGATTAAAAGGGTCTTTCCTTGATCTCAAAGTTCATCTAATCCTGTCTGTGACTCTGTTACCTAGTTATGTGAAATGTAATCACATTCTATTGACTAATGATGTTCTCTGTGATTCATACTCATTAAGTAGTAAACCTATTAATCTCATGGCAATTTTACATGTTATTGCATTTCCCTTAACCACATAATGAGTACTTATTTCTTTCTTTGTAACAAATAAAAAAAATAAATTGTATGTATATGGATAATATTAAAGGAGTTCAGCTTTGTTCTTCTCTAATCTGTATTTGACCAAAAATATCATCTTGAACTTCTTTGAAAGTAACCAAGGAATTATCTCCCTAAAGCCTATTTAAAATGACTAAAATGATCAGGATTAGAAAACAAGTTATACTTTTGAAATAAAAATCAGAAAATTTTATTACAGAATTTCCATTTCTCCTGAAAATGAGCATGTTTCACTACAATTACGTCTTCTTTGCAAGTCCTTTTAAATCCAACCACACAGGATGAAAAATATTTATAACATTAGCTTAGGTTTATGGAGCAATGCTTCCTCAATCCTCTTTTTATTATTTTATGTTGGCTTTGAACCCTTGCCAGCCACATCTTTCCTGCTCTGTGAGTTCTTTTTTGCATCTGTGTCTTATAAGTTTCCAACAAAAAAAGATAAGAGCTTTTCACCAAGATGAACTGGGAAAAAAATAACTAAGTGAGGGACACACACAAAAGATCCCAGAGGAGGAGGCAGTGATCAGAGATGTGTTCAGTAAGAATCCTTCTTCTACGTGATCATTTGTATTATCAAGAGATATCTTGAGAAATCCTCCACAGCAAGGTGTCCTCATTGTATATTCGGGCCTTCACTGTATTTTTTCAAATACTATTTTGCCACACATGACAATTCTCAATTTTGTATACTTTTGTAAGAAATAGTGCCAGTCAAAAGTACCAAACTACATATGTTATGTATTAAGGTAAAATATGAAAGAGAAAAAACCTAAAAATTCATAGACCAAACATAAATTCTTTTAAGAATGAATGGCTACTTTGGAGGGCATGATTGGGGCCCCTCTACACAACACTAAGGAAAAAGAGAAAGATATAAAATAATGCCTAACTGGTTATCTGTAATGGCTTCAGACCCTAGGTTTTTTACTGTTTTGCAAAGATTTACTGGATATTTATAACCTCTTTTACTGGAAGGCATGAATCTTTCCTATATACTACTTTTATTTCAGGGCAAAGTCTACCATGTGGATCATATTTTAGACCTTTGCAGGGTAAGGGAATTCTGTAGTTTGACCTTTCCATGAATCAGTATGAATTCCTCAGGAAATTATAATTATGAAGGAGGCATTAAGTAAGAAATCAGGATCTGCTTCACTCCTGGAAGGCAAGAAAGAACAAAAGGTTTGGTCTACAACAGCAAGAATGTGCTGCTCTTCACCCCATTAAGAGTTATACTCTAACCATAAGAGAACACTTTGATTTCTGAAAGCTTGGGTAAAGAACTTTTGTTATACATATTCTTCCTCTTTTTTTATTTTTCAATATCATGACTATTTCTGTTTAGTAATAACTTAGACAAATCAAGACTATTATTTAGCATTAAGCAAGTGGTGAAAAAAACGTTTATAGTGATTAAATGTCACCTAATAGTGGGTTAAGTTGTCAGGACATCAAGGGAAGTAATTACTGCCATTTGTTTTTTACCTTTAGTCCACATCTGGTTTTATCTATTGTTGAACCCTTTGAGTTAAAAGAGATATAGACCAAATTAAGATAATACAACAAAGCAGCACTGGAATGACTAGGGAACTGGAGCACATGATATGTCAGCAAAAGCTGAGAAACCTGAACATGTCTAGACTCAAATAGAAAAGGTTTAGGGAAGATCTAGTTGCTCTCTTTAAGTACAGAATGGTGAGCTACAGAAGAGGCCATGGCAGACCTTTCACAGACATGCATCATGAAGAAAAAGCAACCACAACCGTAAGATGAAGCAATACAGTTCTCACTAAATACAAGGAAAACAAATTTCATTTTGAGAATGCTTAAGCACAGGAATGAAGCAAGTTGCTACGAGATGGAGTTTAATGTCCACCTAGAGTTCCAGGTCCTGAGCAACCTGATATAATTACAAAACCAGCACAACTCTGAGAAGGAAGTTAAACTAGAGGATCTACAAAGGTCTCTTCCAACCTAAAATATTCTATGCTTCCATATAGTATGAGGATAAACATTCGGGACACCCCAAATGTCTGTTTTGCTTACATTCTCATTAAAATGTATTGTTTCTTCATCTGTATCACCCAATAATTGCACAGCACTCTAATTTTTTTCACAATGCATCTCAATACTGAAAATCAACTTTTCCAGATCTAGATTGATGCTTCTCCCCAGTTAGTTTTGGAAATTGCATGATGATCTATAAAACACAACATGACTTGTCCCTTATTTTTATTAATTAAGTTCTCAGTTATGCAGTTTATGCACAGCCTCTCAGCTGAGTCTGTGGTTCCTGAATCTCTGTGATCACAAGAGGTATTTCTGTACTGTTAGTTATTAAAAGTTATTAATATAATTAATACATTTGCATTGCACCTGAAACTTGAGGCTCTGTGGGGCAAGGCTCTGTCTGAATACACGCCGTTGGAATGACCCCTCCCATCCTTAACAAGCTAAAAGTCACAGGAGAGAAGACAGGCAAAATCTGTGAGAAGAAAAGGAAAGTAGAATCTTACAAATAGGAAAATGTGTCTGAGAGTATTGTTCAAGGCATTTACACAGGACATATTTTAGAGCCAAACAGATATTTATTGAGGATGTTTTCAGTGATTTAATCACAGGACCATTTCTTCCTTTCTTCTGCCTTTCTTCATGGCATGTCAACGGGCTTCTTTGATGAAGAAAGTCATAGCTCTGCCTATCCTGCACTGGCTTACAGGAACGGAGATGACTGCTCTCTTTGGCTACTTCTGAAATAAATTCCAACAAGAGGAAAATAATGACAAATATCTTGTCTTTGTTTATTAATCAAAAGTGAGGCAGAAGGATTTCTCTCTGCACAAGAACATTACCTATTTACACTCCTCCTTGGGACATTGTAAAAAATAACACTTTTAAGAGGCAGTTCATCACAACTAATTTAAACCTATACATTAGAATGAGATTAATTAAATCTTTCTTTACATACACTGCAGAAACAGTCTAGTTAGGGTATCTAGCACAGAAATAAAGTTTACAGGTGGATCTCACATTCAAAGTTAGTGGATTGCAAAGTTAGTTATAAATCTACCAACCTAATATTCATAGGAAGTGGCTGGCTATGTCAACCAGAGTCTGTCTGTTATCTCTTGCTTCTGGGACCCAAACCTTCTCTTTACTGTTTCAGGTAGACTGCTCAGCCATTACATGTGTTGACTGCTTTAAATACTACCTCCTCTAAGATAAAACATCCCAATACACTCAACAACTTTTAACCATAGACTTCATTTAATATTAGGTCCATTGCATGGTGCATTGTAAGCATAATTGTTTATGGTAGTGACAAACCTCATACAATACAGTCATTTCTGCAGTGACTTACATCAAAAGAGTGGTTTCCAATTGCTTAACAATTCATTTTCATGCCTCTATCATGCATTTTTGCTCAGATGATTATCTTATTTATGTGCTCAACATCATTTAATTTACTATATGAAAGACACATAGCTGTTCATGTCCCATGTTATCAAATGTTACATTCAATTAGTTCTATGTCATCCTCCTACTGTAATACAGGCTGTTGATTTTTTTTAACCCAATGAAATCTTTCTTAGTCTATTGTTTATCTTTTTATCAAATAATTGTCACTTCAGTGATACAGATACATTAAGTAGGTTTTCTGATCTTTAGACCCAGATGGTTGTCTTGGATTGATGATATGATAATCCTTTATCCCCTATCGTTGGCTTATATGCCCAAGAAAGAAAAAAAATGTGTGGTCCTGTCTCTTTAACTGCACCCAGCCGCAGAGAGAAACGCGGGTTTTTTTGAAAACATTTTCCCCAAGCCTCGCTCCGGGGGAGGATTCGTCGCTCGGCAGAGACTGCGTGCTGGACGGGGGTCGGAGTGAGCTCTGTTCCCGTTTTTTCCATTCTTCTTCTTTTTTCCTCGTTTGGACCCCTTCTCTTCGATCTGCTTTGCCACCCGGAGACCCAGGAGGGCCAGAGGACAGCAGAGCTCTCCAGGGAGCTCCACCCGGCCCCGGGTGGGGGGCGAGGAGGAGAGGGACTGCGTCTGAGAAAAGGACTTTTTATTCAGGTTGAATAACTGCCTTGCACCTTGTTTTTCCCCTTCCCCTGTGCCTTATAGGGCACTCTGCGTGGTTTTGTTAAATAAATAGTTTTTCTTCACTTTCATCTGAGAGGTTCTGTTGTGGGTGGGGGAGGGGGTGTCGGGGCCCTTCGCTCTCGGAGGAGAGAGTCTTATCATTAACCCGGGACAATGGTATTGTTTCAGTCTAAAATAATATTAATCAAGTTCAACATAACAAAAAGCACCACAACAAGAAACATACCAGAATTACCTAACATTTGTAGGGGTTGCTGCTGATATAAAATGACTGGTTGTCTTTTAAAATATTTTGTTTTCCTCATTTATGATGTTGATATTGATAATGATCCATTTTGGGAATCTTTGTCCAAAACATTGATTCAAAACATTCCACAATAAAGTGTGAGACTCAACAGTAATTTGCAGGCCCACCAGTGATCAAATCTCTTTCAGTTATTTACCCCTTGATCACCTTTAACCCATCTAACAAAAATGCATTCCAGAGACATCAAAAATACAAAATAAGGGGTTTAATAATGTTCTAGATAGATCACCATGTGTGAAGTGGGATTTTTTTCAGATAGCAGTACTAGTACCTATGCACAGATTAGGCATTTTCCTACTTCTCTTACCTCCACAGCCCAATTCAGTAAGTATTCTTCAGGACTGCTTTATTCATAGGAATTCCTGCATGCTAACAATAAAAAAATAGAACCTTATATTGCAATGGGACAGTGACAATAGATGCATGCAAAATGTTCACAAAATATATATTTTTTTTTCTCTTCCCAGAAGAAAAAAAAATGAGACACTAAAGGTTTTTCTTTATAGGTAATTGTTTCTTTTTTCCATTGGAAACAAATTCCAATGGAAAGGTAAGTCTATTTTCAGTTTTCCTCCGCATATAATTTCCTGTGAACAGCATAGTTGTGCCAGCAGAAGCTAGCATCTTATGGACATTAGAATGGAGTTGGAGTAGGAAACTCATCAGCTTTTACTCTATTCCCTAGCCCACATATCCCAACAGAATAGTTATAATCTTTGCCACCTAAAAACCTATTACCAGAAACTTCTTAAACTTTTAAATTCCAAACCAATTGAGGAAGAAAAACTTTCACAAGATCATCTAATCCTGGAACAGCTATGGCTATCTGCCACTTAAAGCAGAATTTGACAAGTACATGTCATTACCAGAAGAACTCTTGAGACTGTTGAATGTTAGAGTAATGGATAAGTTTAATTACTTAGGTAACGTGAAATAGAGTAGGGAAAAAGAACTTCATTGTGTGGAAGACAGCTTCATAACACACAGAATACAAACTCAAGCTTGAAAGGATGACCTCTTCCATCTGCAGTTCACTGACAGCGTGGGATGGTTTGAGAACGGAGAAAAATAAAACTCAGGTCAAATAATATTTTCCTTCATACTAGGCAAGACTCATGTCCAGAAAAAGAAAAGAGTTATATAAAGCAGAATTACAAAATTAGCAGATGAAAGATATATGAATCTGTCATTATTCTAAGAAAGGAGGAACTCAAATGAAACAGGTATTTACCTCATGGGATAAAAAAGAATAAAGCAAATCACTGCCAACTGTTAAAAGGATTGCTGAAGGGTTGCCACAGCATGACCCTGCCCAAATTAGTTAGTCAGGAAAGCATCCCCAGAGAAAAAAATCTTATGAAAGGTAAATCTCATATGAAAAAGAAGAAATTATACAGAATGCAGGGAGCTGAAGGGTTGTAGAAGTTGTAGGTTTGTCACAGATACGGTATTATAAAAGAAGTGTCATTTTTGCATTTTAATAGAGTATTTCTAATTTTCAAAGTCATGGCAAAACCAAAACCACTAGAAAGCAGCTGTTGTTCTGTTTCACAGAGGCTCGCAGCAGGACCTTGGGTACTGGCAATGCCCAGGACCAATGGCATCATCCTGGGTAACATCCTAACATGTCCACCTCTTTTCCCATCCATTTTTCATACAAAATAAATTTGGGTGTCCAGAAAAAAAAAAAGGGGGGATTGTGTTTGTGAAACACTGCAGTTGCACAGAGTTTCAGATTTGGATTGCTAGGGGACCAGGATCTTGTAATGACAGGACTAGGTCTAAGATCAATTTACGTGTGGCATAGAAAAAAAAGATCTCTGTAAGATTGCTTGGTCTCTGATAGAGCAATTAAAAGCTGGGTTAAAACTGACATTCCTGAAAAGGAAGATGAAAACAGAAACGTTTAAAAGGTAATGCATCATTTTGTTTCTGCAAGCCATGGTTACCCTCAGAAAAGAGACACAGGAAAGTGCTGGTAACAGCTGGTCTTGAATCACTTAATGTTTGTAGTATTTTGCAGTTAATTCAGGTAGATGAGGCTCAGGCAGAGTAGACTAACTGCAGAGATTTAATACAGAGATTTGAGAAGTGCTGCTCATTACACAAAAATGAAACACATCAGCAATGCATTTCTAAGCAGAGAGCACAAAAAACCTGAAAATATAGAAGTGCTCATGTGTGAAGAGCTAATGTAGCAATCCAGGGATAAACTGAATCCTTGATAATATCAGATCATGATTGGAATCTGGAACAAAACAGCCTAAAGGAGAAATTAATGTAAGACTCAGATTTACCTCTAAATCAGTTATCAGAATTTGTCTAGCAAAGAGAGCTACATAGACCAGACAAAGTCATGGTCTGCAGACAGTCCTCTGAGACTTGCAGACATAATAGAGAATCCAGAATACTGCAAGAAAGAGCACCTGAGGCAGAAATGCATTCAGAGGTCAAAGTATGAATCTATTGAAGCCAGAACATGATGTTCCACATGCTGTGGTAAACAGCTGGAGTCAGCTGAAACAACTGAGCCCCAGGATATGGCAAAACCAGAACTAATAGACTTACTGCTCTCTGACAGTAGTCAACCATATTTCTCACAGGAAACACTGTCCCCACTCCAGCATTGTCCTAGGACTGCATGCAGGACATTAAATTACACATGCAGGAGATTAAATTACACATTCTTATTTAGTTGTAATTAGCAATTGGATCATAGAGATTTTAAATTTTGCATTCTGCTACATTATACGTTATCTACTGAGCTACTGTTTTTTAAGTTCAGCTAGAAACAAAGAGAGCATGTCTTTAAGAAACCCTGATGCAAGATATTTAAAACTAGATGTAAATATAATCTAAATGTATAAAAGGTTAAGCAGTTAGAGTTTACACCCTGAGGGATTGAGTTTCAAGTGCCTAGCTCTCAGTGAGGTAATGCTCAACCCACATATGGCCCTGTTTTGCTAATTAATACAGATGCAGATAACTAGACTAAACTAGTACTCACAATCTGAGGAAAGTCCTGTCTTTAAGATATTGCTCCAGACATCTTCACTTGTTTCTGAGACCTGTGCTTTTTGGTTGAGCTAACATCTGTGAAGAAAGGTGGAACATGGTCACACGGTGAGAGATAAGACGGCTACAGATTGAGTGTATCGTTCTCACAGATATCAGCATCTGACAGTTAAGGGGTGCTTTGATCTGCAAAGTAGCTAGACAGACACCAGATAAGTTGTGAAAGAACAGGCAACACACACTCTGGCAAAAATTCCTTTAGATAGTCCAGGAGGACTGCATCCGATCCTCATTTCAAAAGAAGAACACTTTTCTTAAGAAATAATTTGGTGAAGGGTATCTTTGATGGTTGAAAAGGCCATATCTTCAGTGCATGTGTTTCCTTTTTTTTTCCACAACTCAGTTCTCTAAGTAGGCTTTAAAAGACATCGTCAAAAAGTATCTTTGAAATGAAATACTTGCCTAAATAAAATTAAACTTAGAAGTTTTAAAGACTTTCTTCAAGTGTGTATGCTTTCTTGAAGCTTGAGATCTGTCAAATTCTATGTGGTGTGATGAGAAATATCATGTAGCAAACAAGGCATTCTCAAATGAGAAGTTAAAACAGATACAGTATAAAGGCCTATACAGGATACATGCACAGCTTCATAAACATTCTTAAGCTCCATAAACTCATATAATAAATCTGTTGCTCTCTGATATTATTTGCATACTTTGATATAAATTTAATGTTATTTGCAATGATCCCCAATTCATTTTTCAAGCCTATTCTTTCACAGTAATATTTTGAAAAAGAAGCAGCATTTAAAAAATATGACTGCTTAACCTAGATGCTCACTCACTCCTACAAAAGAGAAAGCCATTACAAGACTAGACCATATATGAAAAGTAAATATATCATCATGGTTATACATATCGAATGTACAGTGTATGAGGAAATTACATTCTTTATGCAAAAGAGACATTCTGCTCTATAATTTCAAACTGAATACTTTTTTATCTTTCATTTTGGATAGCTTTTATCATATTCACACTTTCCTACTTTGCTACGGAATAATGAACGACTTCAAAAGGTTATATTTTTAGTTGAAAAGATTTTCATCTGAATTTTAATTAAAAGAGAAAAAAAAGAGAATGAAAAAATTGAGAAAGGGGGAAAATTTATGGCAAATTTACAACAAAACTTCCCCTTCTGCCTCCAAGTGAACACTTATTTTGTAGTATCGTGTCCATGGCAAAAGGTATACAACATCATTTTTGGTACCTGTGAAAACTGTATAGAAATCTAGTTAACACCAGATAATAGAAAAAGAATCAGCAGCAGTTAGATTTGTCAGCTAGCGCAAGAAAGCAAAATAACACTTACTAGCTGTCTCAGTAGAGCAGATAGCTCATGTCAAATGTTAAGGAGCTGTCCTTCCTAGAAAAAATTTTTAGACAGTTGAATCCACAAATTTAAAGCCAGTTTATAGTTTCTTCTAGTTTTGTTTTCATTATAGCAAGACCACTCTTACACTGCCTTAGTCTCTCCTATAAATTATTCCTACAAACGCTTATATGTGAGTAATTTTATGTGAGTCATTCTCTTAGTAAAGCTCTATACATACATACATAATTATTTATGAGAACAGGCCACTGAACTCTGTGTAGAACACAACAAGCATTTTTCTCTGGTCACAGATAGAAACTGAGCACACAAGAGAGAGCTAGAATAGTTTGTCATTTGAGAAGAATAATGCCCCAAATCCATATACAATGTAATGAAAATCCTCTTAATATAACTAAGCGCAGTATGTCTGCTTACATATTTCCGTATGTATTTGAAGTACTATGTATACAAAAGCCTCGAATATCTTCCAGATCCTAAGTAGCGTAATACTGATCACAAGAGTGATTGTTTACAGACAACCAGAGCTGGAAGTCAGCAATGGCTTACAGTGAATCATTCATGGCCAATTCAAGATCTGAAAAGAACAGTGGTTAAAAGTTAAGAGCTAAAAATGAACTGCCTGAAATATTAGTTTAAAGCAATGATTTCTATGCTATGCACTCTCTTTGAAATTCTTGGGCCTTAAAAAACATTTTTTTTTTCAAATAAACTTTTCCCAATGTTTCAGGTTGCCTTTTTTCCCAAATGTTTGCTGATTTATGGTTTCTTGTAATATAAGGATTTTTCTTAGATGAAAATAGAAAACCAAAAGCTGACTAACACTCTGCAGAACCTTTGAATGAATCTAACAGTAGGCCATGTTATAAAACAAGCCAAGTAGAATTTTCAACTGGCTGAATCACATGCAGACAACAAGAAGGAAGACGGAACAGAGACAAATTTGAATGAGGGACATGAAGCCAATGAAGAAAACTGTGCATTTTGATGAAGAAACCAAGATATCATTACAATAATGACACTATAAGTCACAACAAATACACCCAAATTGCATGTAGCTCTGCAGATTTTCACACCACATCCTCCACTGAGTTACAGAAACATCATTCTTATGGTCAGAAGAATGAAACCAGGATATGATGTGGTCCACTGAGTTCAAGTAGAAAAATATTGCAGACCCATTACTGTAAATTGTAACTGGTAACAAAAACAATAGACCTGTCCAGACCAGAGAAGAAATTACGTATAAAAGTCTGCTAAAATGTCTTGAGAACACAGGACCACATTTTTCAAAGTAAAGAATGAATGGAATATAGGCACTATGTCCTGCAAGGATTTCTGGAATGTGTTTTGAATGACAAACTATTGCACTCTTTAGTAATTAGTTATTTAATAAGCAATAACTGACAATAAAGGAACACGCACAACTGAAGTTGTTTGTGAATTGTAGCTCTCCAGTGACTTTGTACACCCAAAAAGTTTCCCATAACAGCAACCAGTCACATAATTTAGTAGTGTTTCTATACTGTGGTTCTCTAGATAAATAACATTTGGGCTAAAATTCTCATTTTCTACTGATGACTTGCACAAGCCTGCAAAAACCCTCTACTTCTAGCATTTTATTAGCACTTTGGCTTCAAGCAGAGCCATTCTGTCCAGAATGTAGCCCAAAGTACCAAATTAAAGTAAGAGATTCTTTGCACTGTTTTCTTCAAATAAAACAAAAGTATCAATACATTGGTCTTGGACCTAACTTATGTAATCATCTGCCAGATAATTTTATACAACTTTATAATCACTGCTGTAATTAGTGATGTTTCTTTTTGTCTACTACACAGTTCAATTAGCACACACTGTAAAGGAAATAATCCAGTTTCATTTGCAAGGCAGGTAATTTTTATACTTGATTAAACTTGGTAATGTGGAAAAAAATATCCTTTTCCTTCTAGTTTCTACATTGAGGATTGTTCTTTAGTGGTGAAGATTTTTGCTTTGTTTAAATATACCCTTTATTTTGCATTTTCAAAAGAAAAATATCATGAAATAAAATAATGACTACATAAAGAGAGAAGAAAATTCAAGAAATAAACTCATTGACAGCATGATGCTGATAGGCAGGCAGTTTGAGATATTGAGAAAACTTTTGATTCTGCACCTAAAGATAAATATTTATGTTTATGATAAATGTATTTCTGATTCACCAAGTGATACAATGCTCTCAGGAGAGAAACCCTCTTAAGAGTTGCACCTTCAGTTCACAAATTTTAGGCTATAATTCAACGTGATATACACTGAGTAATTCCATTTCCGTGTCCTGAGATAAACATTTTCTCCTGCACAAAGTGGAGTAGAATTGCTGAAGCTGTTTGTAACAGCATAGAGGTTTATCTTATTGTTTATATGGCTCACAACTTTCTAGTTATAGCTGAAGCAAAATGGTAGAAGAGGAAATGTTTTAAGTCAAGAAATGTAGCTATTCCAAAATATAACCAATTTCATAAAATCATTGGGAGATACTAGAAGGTAAGATATATAAATAAATAAATCAGGGTCTTCTGATTTCTATGAAGAGTTCAGTAGAAGTAACATTCATTAAAATTTCTGATTCTCGACAGTTTTGAGATTAATAACTCTGAAGTGACATTGTATAGAAATTATTACACTACATATATGTAGGTAGTATTACAATATATTGTGTTACATTTGTTATATATGCATATATATATTTGTTTGCTTTCTGCTTTATAACTGAATTATGCTTTTGTAGTGTTACATATCTGAATTATTTTTCTGCTACAGGAATGATGTGCCTTTTTATTGTCATGTTTTATCTAAATGTATGTGCATTTATACAGCCACTTATATAAGTTCCTCCTAGAGTAAGTATATAACATTAAAAAGAGTATTCAAAATAGAAAAGGGTTATCTGTTCTTGTTAGTAAAAGCTAGCCTGCTGCAGGTAATTTTTTGTAACATTGATATCAGTTAGAGGCATTTTGCTGCCTTAGGAGCAGAAAGCATATTTCACTATTTAACCAATGACCCAGCCAACCCTGTTACATATCCTGTAAGACTTTCAAAAGCTTCTGTTATAGACTTTGATTATCATCTGTCCCAAAGCCAAAAGCACCTGTGATTAAGGAAGTCTTATGGCTCTTACTGAATGTAAAATAAATTTAAAATCTGGAAATCAGTGACAGAAAGAGTCATTGTTCCAGTTGTTGAAAGGTAATTGGATTACAATAATGAGCACGTATTTCTGTTTGGTAATTACTGTACTTCCCTGAAAAGACTATTGTGCAAAGGTAATTGTAATGGAGAGTTTCAAGAGTTTCAAAGATGTGCTTTTATTTCCACAGCAACTGTGTTTTACACAGTGCAGTGCTGATGACATCAATTAAATTTATTGCAAGGAGATAAATGTACATTTTTTAGAATATTTTATATATTCCAGCATCTGATCTATGAAGTGATTCACTGGGATTATTCAATGGAAACATTGAAAGAATGGGAATACAATGTTCATTGGAACTATACCATCTGGGCGCCACATTTCTAAATAAGCCATGGGGTTTGACTTGGGGACCCTACTGAGCCTTGTTTATGAGTCTGATTAATAAGCAGCAGCACCCTCAGATGAGGGAGTGCCTGCAGGCTCTGGATTTGCAGCCTCAAGGTTTACAATCTCACAGGCTTGACAAAGCTGTAGAAGCTTCTCTTCTACCGCCTTCCACCATAAGAGCAAATAAGTAATGAATGTCTAAGTCAGCCTTTGCAACTGAGGCTTTGAAAACCTGCCCAGAAAAATCTACACTCTAGACTTAATATGCTGAGTTTTTGACCTGTGAGTGAAATGGTCCACAAACCCCACCTATGATCAGGCTCCGGCTAAGGTGCACTCTGTGTATACTTGGAGAACTGACAGTTCTGAATTCCCAGGATGTTCACCTGAGCTGTTCCCAGTACTCTGATGGCTTGAAAACAGTACAGATCATCACCTCAAATCTACTCTTCACTGGCCTGAGAAGTTCAAGTTCTAATTTTCCCAGAACATGAGAAACAATTAAGTGGATAAATGGAAGCTGTGGTGATATCTGAACAGGCCCATAATGTGGAGCCTGAGTAACCCATTCCCGTGCATCCCAAAATACTCCAGTCACTGGGCTCAGATTAGCTGTAGTGTCCTTGCATTGAGGCTACAAGCAAGCTGTCACTTGTAAAACATCCATGAGTCTCTTTGGTATTACCCAAAACTAACAGCTTAGAAGCCGCAGGAGTAAAGACCATTTAAGTATCGCTGACATTTGCCTTCAGCTATTCTCCTTAGCTGTGTCAAATTCAGATTGCCTCACTCTGTATGAACAAATTCAGGAACCACATTTTCTCAAATTTAGGAACCAATCTGCTACTGATGTTGCTGTTATTTAGGAGTTTCAGAGTACATACCAAAGTCAACAAGCATATCTTATAACATCAAAAACTGATATTAGAATAGGAAAAGTATAAAATTATATTTGCTTTTTCTTTCACCACACATTATCCCTTGCATAAGTGCATGGTTGACAGCATGTGGTAAATATATTTGCCAATTCCAGTAATTTTGTGAATTTTAACAGACATGATTTTCCACTGAATGTTTCTTTTTTGTTGTTTTTTAATTTTATAATTTTTTTTCAATTTGAAGTGTACATTTCATCCCCTCAATGAACAGACTTGTATTTCAAGTGATTGGTCATGTAACGTGGATAGAATATGGTAATCAGAGTTAGTAATCCAGAGAAATGTAGGTATCTTGAGTGAACAGTGATATGATAAATTAGTAGCTTTTTGAGTAAATATGATGACCTGGATTTTCCTGTTACTTTAGGCATGCTACAGTGTAGGTATCTCAACCTATTTCCTTTTATAGCTGATGAGAGAAACAGTGATTTAGCATACAGTAAAACAGACCTGGTTTAGATATCTAACTCAAGAGTGCTTTGAACTTTCCCTTAGAAGCACTTATTTCTCCTGGGTGATTCACTGTATCTCACACATTTCTGCGTGTAATCAGCTGAATTTCACTGCCAGGCATTCCTTAAGCAGTGTCTCCAAAGCAAAGCAGCCATTAACTGTAAGGCAGACCTCCCCAGAATAGTCACCCTTTCCCCAAATAGTGCAGTAGCATGCAATTTGCCCATAATTTTCTCAGCATCAGATTAATGGTTAGGTGAAACAGATATGACTAGACTAACAGTATTTTGTTCACTGAGGATTGTAGGACTTTGCAATAACTTGGTTTTTGTTTTGGCCACCCCAAATGTAGTCTCTCTGTTTACGTGACACAACTGGCAAACATTTTAACCTGGCAGACAAGAACCCAGCAGGCTGGAACTTTTCCTCATACATTTCTACTTCTGCCTCCATACACCTTGAAGCCAGTTTAATATGACAGGGAGGGAATCTTGTTAACTCTACATAAAAACCTTAAGGGAAGGATGAGATGTGAGCCTGCCTCCTTCCAGCTCAAAAAATCCCTCTCAGTTCCTAGAGAATTCCCAATTTATAAATGTCTGTTAGACAATCCCACCAAATCAGTCAATTGTAGCACTTTTTTATTACCACCAGGAAGGATCTTGTTTCATTCCTTGAAGACGAGCTGTAATTAAGCAACTTAGATTTGAGGCAGGGTACAGAGTCAGGGATCATAAGTGGCTGGAAGCACTTTCCAATGGTCTTTCAGTCAGCCAGCAGACTGCAGAGATGGTCAGGCTGTTAGAGCCACACCTCTCATCACTGATTCCTATGCTTATATCATAGGAGTATGCTTATATCATAGTAGCCCCTCAAGCAGCCCAGAGGTTTCCTGGATTCAATTCTGAGTTTCTCAGCTCACTCTAGATCCTATATAAGAAGACATATATCTAAGTCTAAAGTCTGAATCCCACTTTGTCCCCAGGAAGACAAGTTAAAGTGGGAATTTATAAAATCCTTATTTTTGATCTAGCTCATTCTTTTTCTTTCTGTGGCTCAATACACTGTAAATTATTCCCTCCAACAGCTTCAACAGAAGATAATCATTGGCAACAGTGGCTGAGCCATGAAACCACTTAGGTTTATCTTGTGAGAATTTCTGGCTGTTATGGCAATCCAGACAAAAACTGCCTCTATCCCTGTTTAGTCAGGTCTTCTTAAAATTAGATAATGCAATGGATGTCCATTGAAAAGTTTGAAAGAAGGGAGATGGAGTATGGGATTTTGGAATTGCTAGATGTTATCAACTATTTTCAGTGTGTTAGCAAAAGTCAGATAGCTGGGCCAAATACCAGCAGAAGCAGATCAGACTTTTTCTTTAGATTTTTGGTAAAAGATGTGAAAGGCTACAGAAGTAAATAAATAATGAAACTGTGTAATATAGACAAAATGAAGGAAGTACTACTCCTAAGGAAACTGCTACAGGTAGAAGAGGATGTGCTTCAGACAGAAGTACACATGCATTAACTGAATAAAACTGCTTTTTTTACTGCAAAAGAAACTCTGGAAAGAAAAGGGTAGCCATTTGTGTTGGGGGAACAATTTATGTTATGGGATATTTAACAAGGCCTCAGAAATCCAAGATGAGTAGAAGCTAGAACCTGAATTCCAGAGGCTGCTGAGTATAGCGTGACAGGTATATCCATACTCTATAGGGGGCAAAAATAATGGAATAAAAATAATGGAATAAGGGGAGCTGGAAGCAGTGCTCCAGGTAGGGTCTCATGTACATGGAGTTAAAGGAGCAAAACCACCTACCTCCACCTACTGATCACACTTCTTTTGATGCAGGCCATGACATGGCTGGCTTTCTGGGCTGCAAGCACACACAGCCAGCTCATGGACAGCTTTGCATCCATCCAGATCCCCATGACTTTTCTCGCAGGGCTGCTCTCCACACATGCATCCCCCACTCTTTATGGGTACTGGGGATTGCCCCAACCCAGTGCAGGACCTTGCACTTGGCCTTGTCGAATTTCATGAGCTTTTCATGGGCCCACTTGTCAACCTGAAAAACTCTGTCTGGATGCCATCCCTGTACCTACAGAACTCACATTTAGATCTAACCTTTCTTATAGGTATTAAAAAAAAAAAAAGGTCAATATTAAAACATTTAGTGTGCTTACAGAAATAAAAAGAAACCTACTTAGATGTTCTTAATTGATAAATCTGTGTCCTTACTTGGACTTAAGCGACAGAATTTATGCTTTACTAATGGCAGTCACTGTGCCCCCACACCCCCCCAAAAACCAACCAGTCATTTAATCCAGTAACTTCTGCCAAATATTTAATAAGATGGCAAGAATTCTTCATAATGAGAACAGATGAAAACCACAGAAAAACATTTAAAACTGACTTTTGGCAGAACATGAGATATAGGATAGAATACATTGAAAGACAGGGAAATGAAACACAAAGCACCTTGTGCTTTGTACATTTCAAGTAGATGAATTTCATTGACAATTCAACCAAAAAGTAAAGTTTCGTCTACCTTAAACACAGTGGCACATTGTATGTCTATTTCCTTTATTCCTTTTCACCTTACCATTAGTGTGCATCACAGGCAAGCTTCCTTAAAGCACTCGGTGGTGTGGTAGGAGAATCACCAGAATGCTTTTTGAGAACTGTAGTCCAGGCTGAGAGTACATGCCATGGAGTAATTTAAAGCCTATTGGGAACAAAGTACTGTCCCTCTGATCTTAGACACAAACAAAATAGTATGAATACAACCCAAAATTTAATCTTTCCTTTTGAATTTTTCAAAGAGGAAAAAAAATTGAAAATTAGCAAATCACAATATTTTCAGCAAATTTTTCCTTTTCTATTTTATTTTAATTTCAGCCAAAATCCTTGATCTATATATGATTTATATGTGACATGGTATTTACGATGTTTTGGGGAAAACTTGTATATTAACAAAACAGTGATGGTTCATCTGAGTACTGAACAATACAAAAGCTCAACTAAGGGAAGAAACCTTTTATACTACACCTAGACAATATTCTTGGCCAAAACATAGAATTACCTCCTAATTTTACAATTTATCTGCTATTTTTATTTGATATATTTAAGTTACTTTGATTTTCATAAAAAGAAGGAAATTACAGGCATTAGTAGCTCAAATGTTTTGCAAATGTGCTAAAAGCTACCAAATGGCACAATATATGCTGCTTTCAGTACTTCCTACCCAT
This sequence comes from Lichenostomus cassidix, assembly GCF_008360975.1. NCBI lineage: Eukaryota > Metazoa > Chordata > Aves > Passeriformes > Meliphagidae > Lichenostomus > Lichenostomus cassidix. Next base: position 56,025,638 of record NC_139479.1, on the reverse strand, counting down.
ACAAATTGGCCATGCAGTGTGTTGACCTACCCGGATGTTCCTCAACCCTGAAATAATTCTAAGCAGACTTGCATAAGAATGGAAAAGAGTCAGTGTTAATCATTTTTATTCCCAGTCTCACCATTTTTCTTTTTTATAATGTCCCATCCAGACTGAGGTCACACATCCTAGGAAATTACTGCAGCATGATAGCGGGTTATATTAGCTAATTTCTATCTTAATTCATAACTCATCATGTTGTGGGTTTTATCAGGATAACCCTACAGAATTCTGATTAAAGAGAGGCTGGTGAAATAGTAGAATCTTTATTTTTCTTCTGCCATACAATAGAGTCCAGAAGTAACCACTGGGATTTATTCACATGGTGTGCAAAGCAATCTGTAGAGACCGAGTGTCCTCTGTCATCTTTGATAGGTTATGTGCTCCAAATTGAATATCAAACAGCCTGTTGGCATCATCAATCGTGGAAAAGGTATCTTTTCTCCTCTATTTGGAGCCTTAATTTCTTTGGATTATGAAAAAGAAGGCTTCCTAGCATCCTTCACCACAAATTCTCTCTTTAAGCTCATAAATCTATATAGACTAAGCAGAGGGGATTTTGCTACTTTGCGAAAAAGGTGAATTCTTTGGCCTTGAAACATTACTTGGTTTTCTGCTTTTTTTCTTTCCCTTTTTCTTGTTTGTCTGCAGAGAGAATAGTATCACTTTTTGAAGACACTACAAAAGAAATAATTTCAGGAGTCATCTTGTCATCTACAGGAAGAAGGATTCACAGATGTTTTAGCTGCAGGTCAGAATGTCTCTTTTGAAACCCCTAATCTACTAAACACAAAAGTACTTCTCCATAAATTACTGACAAGAATACTGTATGCATCTCTTCAACATCAGCAGCAGGTAATCTGAAAACTTTTCTGCTTTTAAAATAATTTCCCAGATACTCAGTTTTAAAGGTAAATTACATATATGGTAACAATTATTTTTACATTAGTGCAATTTTCCTTAAAGGCACTGGACATTGAATGTGACCCATAGCATTGAGCACCATTGTTTCTTAAAATATTCCTATCAGCAACCAGGGATCTTCAATACTCTTGTATTTCTATATTTGCTTTTTTTAAAGGAACAGATGCGGTATTATTTAAATTTACTGGTTCAAGCAAATTCACATTTTTATGCTTTTCAACATGACCTTTTATATTGTGCTTTCAGCAAAAATTTGTCAAAATTAAGCCTCTTTTTCACCTGTAGAAGAGGTCTTAAATTGGGCAGAAAGGGGAATACTTTATTTAGTAATGAAGTCATCTCCTGTCAGTTCTAATTAACCCTTGTCTATAGGCAAGGTTTGTACAGAGCTGTTGAGAAATCAAGGATTTCCTGGACAAGTGAGTCTTTCTATGAGATAAGAACGGATCCATTTCTTCCAAATATGGATGAACACTTTCTGGTTTGACAAGGATGGGTTGTTTTGTTGTTTTTTGGTTTTTTTTAAATCTCTTCCTGTTACTATTCATGTGAAGCTTCTGGTACAAATCCAGAAGTTTTACTAGGTTTTACTTTCCAATGCTGCATGCAATCTGTACTGCACTTTCACTACAGTGCCTGGAATCATGACATCGGTGAGCCACAGCTTTAAAAGAGAAAGCATAAACACTTACTTTGTAAACTTGTCTCCATCTCCAAATTTGAAAAGTGGGAAAGACAGCAATCCTTAACTTTCCTCTAGGGAACAAGTGAACAGCTCTCTTCTCCAGCAATACTAATCATGACGGACAAGTTGACAGTGTCATCTGAGTTTTTATCAAGCCCCAGATTTACTGTTTTAATTCCTCCTAGTGTAAATGGCCAGAAAGGGATTTTTGACACTCACACCCCTCACAATACAGCAGCTTTGTTCACTGGGGTAAAAATTCAAAGATGTATTTCAGGTGCCTTGTACTCTTTGCATTACATGTCACGGTCATTAGATCAAATAGAAACAAGGAAGACTTATAAAAACAAGATGAAGATTTATGGTATATGGATAAAAAGACAAATCTTTTCATTTTCATCATGGTATCAAGGTGCACTTTTTTCAGTTCTCAGAATGTTTAAAACACAAGTAAATAAAGGTAGGTCTGGATCTCTCCCAAATTTTTGTGTTAGAGCAGGAGAGGAATCACATAATCTCCTTGTAAAGGAGTTTGCAAACTCTTTTGCTTTTTCCCTGTGCTGTAAGACACTTTTACTCCCAGTCAATCCAGGACTCGGGCCAGGCATAAAAATTACCTGTGTAGAAAAATAACCCTACAGAAAGATCAAGCAGGGGAAGACTGAAGTAGGGGATGGGAAAAATTTCCACAAGCATAACTACTGAAGAACATGAAGCTGCAACTTAAAAAAAAAATGAAAACTTCTTCCAATCAAGCTCACAAAGTGAAAAACCAGTGTATATTTGTATACATGCAAGATCAACTTGAAAAACACTAGGTTGGAGCAGCTCTATTGCTGTCTACTAGCATTGGGAATGAGGCCAGATAGAGAACATATATTAATATCAAAACAAATTCTAGTTTTTCAAGTGAGATGAAAAATCCTTCCCTAGAAAATACAGCTGTGATATGAAAATACAGAAAGTACAGATGCAATTTCCAGTTTTCCTAAGGGTTCCTATGATACAAGCTCTATTTATCATGTGTATCTCTTACCTAGAGCTCACAACATTTGGTCATTTTATTTCTCAGATCTTTACCTCACTGTTAAAAAAGAAAATCAAATTAAGAGACCACCTTTCATGAATTTTGACTCCTTTATTATGCAGGGTTATTATATCCACCAATTTGAGGAATTTGCTTTACACAGAGAATGAAAGTAAAACTGCACTATCTTGGTTTAAGCCTAAGTAAAGGTGCTCTTTTATTCTGTTTCCCTTATGGTTATTTTATTTTTCCCTCCTTTCCCTTAAAACTGATACTTTTGTGTCATTCTTAAATGACTCTTACAATTCATAGGGGGACAATTAAGGAATGCAATAGATTTTTTCCAAAACTCTTGGGTTTTTTTCCATGTTATGTACCTCACAGACATGTTACTGGGGGTCAACCTCTTCCTTTTTTGGTACACAAATAATTTCATTATCTCTTTGTTATCAGCCAAAGAAGCAGTTAACTGTTTAAAGTTTAGGGTCAAGTGAAAGCTATCTGTGGCTTTATGGGTAATAAGGTTAGGTTACAAGTGTCAAGTGAATATTCATTAGTTACAGGATGAATACTCAGCATGTAGTAGTAATTTGCATTTCTCCATGCTTCCAAACCTAATTCATGGCTAGTATTGACATAGCAATCACATTACAGGCATTATTTCCTTCCAGACAAAGGAATAATTGATTTGTAATAATCCTGAAAGTATGTCATCAAAACTTTCTAAAGGAGTGACTCCTTTAGAAATCTGAAAGAATTAATGCAACTTTCTGCCTCTGTTATTGCTGACCTTCCTCTACAGTTTTTAAAGAAGACTTACATGAAATAGTGGAAGTTATAATAATTGACACATTTTTATTAAGTAATATCATTCCATTTTGTAAAGAGTTTGATTGATGTCTGAATGTCAGCAACACTTATATCTCAGCAGCTTTTAAAAGCCTGAAAAAGATTGCCCAGGACATTAAATAATATATAACTGGAGCTTAGATACATATGTTCCATCAAAAAATTCATTGCATTTATTTAACATCAGACATTCCTCATCCCTTTCAGCCATGATAGTTTTTAGTAAATGTTTACCCAGATTTCATTAGTACAGCACCTGTGTTATATAGCAAAATTTCATTCCTATGCATATATTTTTCATTGAAAGAATTAAACAGGGAGCCACAAAACAGTATAGGGATGGCTACAAAAAATTAATTTGCAATGATTGTGTAGATAAAAAAATCTTCCCTTCTCAGGAGCTAAAAGTAGATTCATCAACATATGTAGTACTTGCTGACTTTTGCACTCTTTCGTCTTTGAGTTCCAGTCATTTCTATGGGCTCTCTAGCTCTTCACATGTCCCAAGCCAAGGCAGTAATTAAAGACTTTTTAGTGCTGAATAGACAGGTAGAGGCTCTTTCTGTTCTTCTTACCAATCCATAAAATAGAATCAAAAAGTCAATAAAGCCAGACCTCTCTCCATTGCTTTGGAGAAGAACAAAATAGAACAGGTACTTTTGCTTCTCATTTTTCAATAGAGGAAATTTCCAATTTAGATATTATAACACTAAGTAGACATCAAACTATTTCTAAATTCAAATGAACAGAGTCACTGTACATTTGTAGTTTGAAAATGTTAACTCCCTGAAATCAATGATGGGCCAGTCATTGAATTTCATGAGACCAGAATTTTGTCAATTATATTTTGCCATCAGTTTAACAGCAAAGGACTAATGAAAATCCTTTAAATATGCAGGTCAAATTTCTTCAGAGATTTGATTATTATCTATTTTTTAAAAAAGCTATCACATCTCACTTTAAGACACAGGCACCACTGCCTAATATTTCCCTTCATATATTTTACTCCAGGACCCTTTTACTTATCTTTTCAGAGTTATATTACTGACAATGTTAATTCCAGGACAAATATTTTTGGGAAAAGGTGTTGGGCTTGTTTTTTATCTGGATGAAGATAATGGCCAGAAGCATTCACTCAGTCACTTTGTTTGCACCTCCAAAAAGATCCATATGTCAGAAGTTATTTCACGTAAAAAGAAAAAAGAAAAGAAAAAAGAAGATTAGGAAGGAAAGGGTTTTTTTTTTATTGTGCCTATAAATTCCATTAACTGAACACCTTGCATGAGCAACAGTAAGTGAAGGAGAGAGAAGGGCATTTTGGAATACAAAAAAAAAAAAAAGGTTATTTCACTAAGGAAAATAGATATTTGCAAAATAACTGATTCAAACACTGTGGAGGAAGATGTTAACTGTATATCCCACTGGAATGTGTGATATAATACATTGTGGAAAATACCTAAGGTTTTGGCAACATACCTGATTATGGACATGATTGTGTGCCCATTTAGCCTGTATCTAGACTAAAAAGTTAAAAATAAAGCATCTTGGCAATAGACATAGCAAATTTCAACAATTTGACATCCATCAGCTGCTTGCAAAATATTCAAGGAAGCCATTAAACCTATTGTACCTTTTTTCTTTTCCATCAATGGTAAAGAACCCAGATCCTTTAAAAACCTGACGGAATGTAAATTTTCTCATGCAGAGGTAGTGAGGAAATTAAGCTATCTTCTAGATTACTTCATTGGCTTCTTTATCAATTTAAAGATTTATCATTGTCTCACAAGACAATTTACCAGTCCAATGTTTTCATCATACTCTGCTTCAAGCTACTGAAAAACAAGTAATACACTGCACAACTTGCTGGTCAGATGTACAGCTCAATTAGCAAATTTTACATCGTGAACATGCATATCAGTTCATGTAAACACCCATCACTGTAGTATTCAAATACTCCCAAAGTAATTATTTATTCTCTGAAATTATCGACTCGATTTACAGAAGTAATATTGCACAATTATATTGACATACAGTACAGGGAGAGAAATTTCACATAAAACCCATTCTGTGTCAGAGTGGCCAAAACAGAAGATGTTTTGACAATCTTTTTTTTCTTCCCCTCAACTTTATTTTATTTCTGCTCCCCAAATACAGCCTGGAACAGGATGAGAAGCACAGTTATTTTTTGGTATCTGAACCAAGCTTCTCAAGAGTCCTTGTTAAGAGGATGACTTCTAAACCATCCACTTTCCATGCAGGAGCCCAACAAACCAGTGTGGAAACCCTGTAGGAGAGGAAGCGACTCAGCAGCTCCTCAGGCTTCCTACTGGAGTTAATAACTCGAGACAGCATGTGCAGCTGTTGTGAGAGAACTACACAGCTTGGATAGATAGTGAGACATGAGAAATCTGGTCTTGCCAAAGAAAGTGAAAGGCCTAGAGTGTGTTATTCCTGTTCTGGGCCCCAGTTTAGGGGAGGAAATAAAGATTTAGAATTGATTTAAAATTATTTATTAAAAGCAATGCATGACCTTTCACAAACTATTTTTTTTAATGTCCTGTCTGATTTTGAAAAGTTTTTCCTCAAATCTTATTTTAATTTTACATTGGGGAAATACAGAGGAACTTATTTTGGTTTACATCAGTGTAACTGGTATCAGCATCAGGCCCACTGTCTCCATTGTAAGCAAGTCATGAATGGCCATTCTTCATGGTCATATAAAATGATACAGAGGTCTCTTAGCACAATCATTACTTTTTCCATTTTCTGTAGACAAACAAACCCATAAAACAGAACTGACAGATGTTATAACCCAAGAAATTGAAAGAGAAAAACCCGCAATACAGAAGAACTAAAGAAATTCTAAATAAAGTAAGACTGTGACAACCTTCTGGAATACACCTACTTGTATTTCAGGATTTGGAAAGCATAAAAGATATGTAAAAAAAAAGTTACTGCAATTGCTGTCCTTGAGAGATCAGGGTACTTCAAGGAGCAGCGGAAAGAGCCCAGCACACTTGTTTGGGATGTGCAACACAAGTTTCCTTCTATTTGTAATACATCAGGTCTCTATAAATCCGTTCATATTGTGTCTTACATTTAGTATGTTTTTGGTTTTGTTTTTTTTTAAAAAGCCTGACGTTGATTTTTGAAAAAGCTTAGTGTGTGTTTTAGTTACGCTCAACATCCAAAACAAAAATATATTCTTTTCCATACACTGTATCGAGAACATATTGTGATTTAAATTAACAATTGATATCTAATTAAAATAAATAATTTCAAATAACTAAAATTCTCAGACATTTAAAGTTTCATTCTTTGTTGAAACTATGACCTGAAATTCAGCCTCAGTCACATCTGACTGTAGTTGGAAACTTCTGAAGTATCAGCTCTCAGGCTGAAGCCACCTCAACCTAGTGGGGGAAAAAAAAAAAAAAAAAAAAAGCATTTCTTTGAAAATAAGCCTTTTCACAGAGATGTGCACAGGCTGGAGAGATTTGCCAGATTCTCTGATTTGAGAGTGGTTTCAAATGTAGCAATTTCAAAGATCTCACTTAATAGATAGCATGGCTTAGGCTGCAGTTGAAAGTGTTGGTTTCAACATTGCTGGAGGTTTTAGGAATATAGGAATTAATAATGGATTGCACTGAACACAAACAGCACATAAAAATACTCACACTGACAAAGAGTTTTTTCCTACTTTTTCCCTATCCTGGGGCACATGTAGCTAAGGCAGACAAATGTAATGCATATTACCACCAATGAATTAGTGTTTCATAACAGCATCAAACCTCGTTAGTAAAGCTGAAAGTTGGCTCTCAGTAGTTTAAACTGGATTTTGCTCCAAGCTCTGCACTTCTATAATTTTCTAACTTTGGGCTTCCTCAGATTCCGACACTGAATCTGATATTTTGAGAAGGTAATGTGTACATACATATACACATCCATTTCTACTTGCCTGTGTTTGTGGACATCTCTCTTTACCAGTTGTTCTGTCTACTTAGCTGTATATTTGAGTAACGACAGTAATTGGAAACCCACATTATAGAAATATAACTGCAAATACAGAATTAACCAAGCGAGCTGTCTTGTCCTTGTACAACTGCTCATTGAAGCATAAAGCAGACATAAAGCTCTTCCAAGTAAAATGTATGCCAAGCTATTGTAAGTTTCAATTAATGGTTTTTAAGTGGCTTAGGATACTGAATAAAATGTAGATAAACACAGGAGAAATGGTGCATATGTCTTTATATGTGTTTAAAATCTGTCTCTATAGCTTTTAGGTTTTATACGTTCTGGATGCCTTGCACTGGTTCAGTAACACAAAGGACTCATAAAACTGACTTAACCAGCCAGTTAAGCAACATTAACAGGTGCTTTGTATCCTTGTAGCGGATGCCTTGGGTCATCAGATTAATTCAAAGCAGTTGGAGTAAAGGAGGGAGGGCAACCTTTGAAGTAGGTGAGATCCCTTAGAGCTTGATCCCCAGCCAATTGACATCAGTAGTAAGATTCCCGTTTGTCTTAAATTGCTGATCATAATTAGCATAATTGAATGGATTGCATCAGCCATTTCCCCTGCACTCTACTGTTGACCTGAAAAACTGTTTGTTAGCCCTTTTTTCTAAATAACAACCAGGGACTTCAGTATGACTTAAAACACACAGTATTAACTACAGTGATTTTTAAAGGTAAATACAAAACTACAGTTGTGCTGTTGATAGCATTTCTGCAATAAAATTCTGAGCCATATTTTGGTTGCTTTCAATGCCTCAGTAATTCTCTATTACTGATGTTACACCTTGAATGATTTGGGTGTTGTGGTAGTTTCAGTGATGAATGCCTAATCTCTTCACTCTAGCTTATGTTCTTTCTTACTCCCTCTCTGTCTCATGGCTGCAACAACCTCCTTTGCACAGGCCTGCCAAAAGCTTAGTGAAGCTGACACTGCTCTCCTCTCCTTTTTCCTCTCACTAATCGCTAGAATCCAGAAAGCTTCTTCAGAATGGCATAAATATTGTAAGAGATAAGCAAGCAGAAATTATGAGATACTTATTCTGGTCAAGTTTCCATACACTTCAAAAATCCCAGTGGTGGTTTCTGCTGGGGATTATTAATGATAATACCCAGGCTCTCAAACCTCATGTCTAACGTGGTTTCCTTCCACACATCGCCTTAATTCCCCTCAGCCTTTTCACTTTCTCCCTGCTGTTTTGATATCTCGTATGTCTGCACTGAAATTGAAGCTGCCAAGCAGGGTTTTCCATAGCATTTGTTAACATAGTTACAAAAGTTCTTATCTTTAAAATTTCATTAAGAAGCTAAATCCAATCTTTGTAATAATACCAATTGGAAGGATGTTTTATATATAAAATTAAAGATACAAGACACTGTATATGTAGGTAAATGCTACAGTTTACTGACTGGCAGTGTTAACTTTTGAAAGCAGTGGGGTTTTGGTTTTGTTCTGGACAGTTGCTCAGCTGCCAATCAAAAATCTTGTTATACATGAATCTGATGTCAGATCAATATCTGACAAGATTTTTGACTGTCAGGACAAATTGTTAGACATGGATGTAACATTACATTCATGTATAACAAGACCCATGTAAAACAGCTGCCAGTGATAGAATCCTGTCACTCATACATTATCAAAACTGTTAGAGCAGCTCCCTGAGATCTCGTGTGTAAAGTAGCTACATCAGAGACTGAATTTCATCTGTAAATCATGAGCAAAACTCAATAAAATTACAGGTTCAATTAAAGAAGACAAGAATCCATAACTATTTGTGTTTTTTGATTCACAATCATAAAAATGTCATAGGGCTTTCTTCTTCCATATGGTTTCTTCAGCATAGTAATACTCATGTTCTACTTTCTTACTGTCAAAGATATGGAAATGTGTTTGATTTATGTTAGTGTGATTAACCAATGAAACATCCTACAAGTTACACTGGCAGCTGCTAGAATAGGAGGGGGGGTAGCAAGAATTGAAAAGAGGAGAAAAGGAATTCATTTATGTTACATGTATTAAATCCAAAGATCACCAAGAAAGCATATATGAAATGTTTAAAATTCATCAGCTGTACAAAAGCATTGTTATGCCATATTTATTTGGATTATTAGTTTATTTTCTAGATTTGCTCTAATGGCACCAATCTGGCGGACTGATTTCAGCAAAAATAACAGAATTTTGAGACATCTTATAGTAGTAATATCTACAGCATATTAGGGTGGATGCAAAACAGTTCAGAATCTCCAGCCTGCACAGAAATGCAAGTGTTTCAACTGAAAAGCAATGGAGAGAACACAGCATTTCAGAAAGGCATTCACAGTGAAAAGAGAAGCTGAGCTTCTCAGATTTAGGTGTGCCCAGATACAGGCACACCTAAATCTGTGAAATTAAAGAAGTGGAGTCTGATAAAGTGATTAATTTGCCTAAATATAGGTTATCTCATATTATCGGAATTTCTCTAATGTACCTGAGGTCTAAATGTGGAGCTGAGAACCAGAATACGTGAGAATCCCATGCCTTTCTGATGCAATAGCTGGAGATTAGGAGTACCCTATAAATCTAGGACGGCTCTAGAGTATTACAGTGAGTCATCAGGTGAATCACACCCTGGCTCTGCTTTCATTACTCTGCCTATTACCATGGTAATTTACCAAGGACTATTCTTTTCTCTGAACACAGACAATAAAGTGTCAATATCAAATACGGGTTAAGTCCAAGTTGCTGAAATCTACATCATACTTTTAATATTTAAAACATACAGTGACACTGTGTTCAAGAAGGATGCATTCCTAGGATGTGTTCATCCCACATATGAGCAACACTTTTCTTTCCTTAGGTATTGTAGCTGTAAATCTGTTAGCCTTAAATTAGGTATCCCTAAATCTACCACCAAGGCAAAACTAGTTATTTTGTGTTCCAAGTATTTTGAAAACCAACATTGAACTAATCTCTTCTGTTCAATGGTGAGTGATTTTTGGACTGAAAAAATTAAAAAACTAAATCTTTCCAAGCTTGCAGAAATGCTACAAACTCAGATTTGGAAGAGAAATTAGGTAGGCTTTACCCAAGCAGTGTTAGGAAGCTTCTTTAAGCAGGTAAATATTACTTTTAGTGCTACAAATAAGGCAATTCTTTAATTGTAATATTTCTCATATAAAGGGTAATTTGACCTTGCATCTCCCCATATTTTGTCTTTTTGCTTGGTTCAATACCAGATCTCATTTCTGCTTCACTTCATTTAGAAGACAACTGACCACACAGTTTCCTGGCACCAAAAGTTTTAATCAGAACTGAATTGGATTGCAGCCTCTTTTTGGTCAACTGGATCAGTTTATTTTCTGGACAACCCTTGAAAAACCATTGATACAATCACACTTATGAAGTCCCTCACTGTACAGGCAAGAAAAGCTATGGAGATCTACACCAAAACGAACTAGTTCAGAAGGGATGACTTGATCCATGGATGTTCGATGATTGAACATTATGACAGGACCAGAGGAGCCTTAGGCAGTGAAAATGCTGTGATTCCATAAAGATAAAATACAAAGACATGCCAGGCCCTTCCTTTGTGGCTTCCCGTTTCAAACCCAGAGTGTTTGTTCTCGGATCTCTTTCTTTAAAAAACAAAAGGGCAGGGAGTTAACCTGGTAAACACAGCTTCACTTGAGAGACCTACATTCTTTGCAGGATTACTTTACAAAAGTAGCCTGCTCTCAGCTTTGCTTTATCCATATTTCTGAATACTATATGTTTAACACATTCATTTTATTACTCTACTAAATTCTGGATGATACATTGACAAACCTGTTTTCAGTTACCATACCTTGTACTTCTTCTGTTTGCTGACAGTATATTCTATTTTAGTAGTTGGTTATGAATTGCCTTAAGTCATCTGAACTGCGTGATCCAAAGATGTTCATATTTCTTTCCTTCCCTGATGGCAAAGAACTACTTTCCTTTCACTGTCTTTTTTAAAAAATTATAATTAGTCTAGAGTCTTGCCTCTACACTCATTCATCATTCTCTCCTATTAGTCTTATCACTCTGTAGGGCTTGATAGAATTGGTTAGTAAAATCACCAGTAACTCAAGTTTGAAATAAGGCTATCAAAACAGATAGGCTTACATGCCAACCCTCTGGACAAAGTGTAACTGTAAAGAATGGGGGAAAGTGGTAATGAGAGGAAAAGCTTACACCTTTGGGAACCCTGCTGTGCTTCTGTCACTTTTCCATACTTCTACAGTCACCTTTCTGTAGCTCAACAAGTAGAAGGCAAAACCAATGATAAGAAATTTCAGTTAATCATTTAATTAATATTATTAATGTTGTCCTCTGTAGGTTATTATGTTGTCATGAGCTGCAACTTCTAATGCCATGAAAGTGCATGGTAATAGGCAACAGGTTAGAATTTTTTTCTCTCTCATCTAGTAGTTAAAAAAATACAATAAGCTGCTTTTTGTGAATTAAGGGTGCATTTAAGCAACAGAAGCTCTATTAATGAATGTGATGAAAATTATAGAATCACAGATGTTTGTCAACAAGCTATTACTGAGTTAATATATAGTGTTGCACAGTCTTAAGAAATCAACTTTCACATCACAAAACAACCTCAGATCTTCTGAACTTTAGCAATAGAATCTAACAGGAATTCCTACTTTTCAGTTGCTTGATTATGAGAAAATAAAGAATTTGAACCATTCCTTAAGGCTGAAGGAACACCCATAACTGCAGACAATTAATTTGTCAGCTTATCCAGCATGTTCAGAGCCTATATCTTCCAAAGAGCTATGGAAGATTCAGGAAATTGATTTTATTCTTTGCGTTTTAAGGTCACATTTTTAGGTATCTGTAGCCATATTGAGAAAAAGGGAATGGCATTACCTAACATACGCAAAATTTAAATGGTTAAATCTAAGCTAGATTTTCCTTAAAAGTAGTAAAGAGAATTTTCATTTCTGAGGTGTGAACCTTCTGAGCAAATGTAGACAAGATAAATGTAGCTTAAAACTAATTCTCTTCCATCAACTCTGCAGAGATCCTAAGCTGACTGGCCAAGGTGAGGTGAATACCACAATGCACTGAAAACTGAAAGCTTTGTCTCCACAGGATCATATGAAATGTCAGAATTAGGTACTTAGGCTTGTAGTGCATGCTAAGAGAAAGATAGATCTCACAGTTATGTTGATCAGGACAATTGCCAGGAGCAATCATTTATGAACAAGTCATTTTTGAACACCTGCCCTTTTGAGGGATACAAAAACCTCATTCTAATAATCTTTATTAGACTTGGGTTATACTCTATTTCAAGCTTCAGACTTTATGATTTTTTCTGGACTCTAACAAGAATTCCTACATTCACAATAGCTCAACCTCAGTAGACTCAATCAGAGATTTCCCATACACACAATTGGAAATATTTAATGGAGTGGAAATACAAGCTTGAGGAGGTCTAGAGCTCATGTTTCTTGCTGAGTCGTGACTGCCCCAGATATTGGTCTGCTCTGAAGCAAACAGGCAGAAGTAAGAAGCTGCTCCAGTGCCAGCTTTATTTTGAGCAACTGGACTGCTGGGATGTCTTTTTATGCAAAGCCTGTTTGTCCACCAGACCTACTGCAGAAACTTAGCAGGTTTAGGTACCTTCTCTGTATGCATGGAAACCACAGTTTAGTTCACATGGGTCATACCTATATTAGACAACTAAATGAGGCCAGAACTGTTCTCTGACACTGCAGCCAAGAGGCACAGGAATAGTAGGCAATATCCTTAATCTCCTGGAGGAGGACGTTTGACTCCAGCCTTACTTTTGTGAAAGGTATCCAACCTTTCTTAATTCCTAAAAAAGCCTGGGAGTTCTATGGGAGAGCAATAATTTAATATAATTGACGTACCATTTCTTTTAAATAAAAATTAAATATTAATAAGCAATTTAAACAAATCTATTCTTCTCAGATGCTATTATCAACACAACCCAAAGGAAATTTTTGTTGTAAAATGAAGAAACATGGGCTTTTGTGTAATTGGGTTGTTCCTAAAAGCAATTTTTTGAGCTGTTCTTTTGCATTTAAAAGTGGGCTGTTTGAATTACTTTCCTGGACAGCAAACTGTTTCTTCTATAATTTGAAAAAAATCTTCAGGTTTCACCAGTAAACTAGATTTCTGAAATCGTTTGATTCAGCCCCAAAGGGTATATTAAGGCACACTTTTCAGGCAGAATGAGACTGAAGAATAGCCAAGAAGGACTTGTTAAAAGATGTTTATGAGCTTAAGACATACTGAAAGCCAATTGTTCTTAGACTGTTAAGTCATTCAATTTGGCAATAGCACAGATAAAAGTGGATTTTATCCCCACACCTTTTTGAGGAAGAGAATGTAGAAAAATTAAGGAGAAATCAGTGGGTGTAGATGAAGATGAATGAAACTATGAGATTAGTTCAGTATTATGCTAGAGTGTATCTGTGCAGTGTAGAGAGCCTTAATTAGCAAGTCATTTGCAGCAGCCCATAGAGCATAGGAATATACAGGAGTATGAGATGGCTGGGTTAGTATTTGTTATTCACTATTTTGTGTATCTCTTCTATTTACTTAGATGGCGAGCTCTTTGGAACTGACATTGTCTTCAGGCAAAACTACGAGGAACATGAATAACAATTTTTTCATACATGAGCTTTCCAGGACAATAAAATGGCATTGGTATGATTAAATATTAAAGACTGAAGACACTGTTTAAAGTAATCTGAATATATGTATTTAGTTTAGATCTCTCATCCATAATTAGCCAGGAAGCTTTCAGACACATGAAAAAATTTTTTTAGTTCCCAGTTATGTATCAGTTAAATTTACTGCCATTTACACCCAAAAAAAGGATTATCATAGCTGGTGTTGCTTCAAACCCTCCTTACACCAGGACAGTTATCTAGGATATTTTTTACCATGCAGAATTCTCAATATCCATTGGGAAAGGATCTCCAAGTTACAGAATCTGAGATATCATCCCTCAAAACCTGAGAAATTTGTGATAAGCTAGGTACTTAAAAAATACATAAATGATACTGGAGGTCTTTTCAGCCCTGAAGTACAAAAAAATAACAATAACCTCAATCTTTGTTTCTTCTTTCAGCCTTAGGCTGAGTATTTTAAGAAACTTCTTACAAGCATAGAACTGAATTTTATCTGAAAATTGTGTGAAGATAAATATAGGGGGATTTTTTTTATTAATATGAAATACAGTGTATAAAGTAAATCCTTATCAGAGTTATGTAAAACCTTGGAGAAAGTATGACAATACCATCCTTCTTCCCTTATCTTCAGTGCTGTAAACATTTTTCAGAAATAATATTACACATCTGACATGGGGAATAGAAATGTATCCAAAACTCATCCAAATCTACTCCACAAGCCTCTTATAGGAGCTTTAATGACCTCCACTTATACAAATGGATTACTGAATGCAGAAGAAATTATTGCTAGTCTGAATGAAAAGGAGCCTTTGACAGGCACAGTCATTCACAGATTCACCAAATGACTAATAAAAATCACCTTTGTATCTGCTTTCTTCTGTGAATTACTGATGTTGCTGGAGACAGAACAAATTAGCAGGTTATGAGGAAAGAAAGTCAAGCTCTGAAAAATAAATTAGCTTAGTCCTAATATCCTGCTGGGCTCCATTCTTGTCTATTTTTCTTGTATAACAAAGAACTTTTGACACCAACAGAGTTGACATCAAGTGTTTTCTTGGGTACTTTCTCCTTACGTTTCTTCCCTTCAAACAGTCTTTATCAATAAGGACTGAACTAGGTGTCAAGTAACTTTATTGGAGGTAAAAAGAAAATAAAATAGAGAAGAACAGAAAGGGGAACATGCCTTCCTAAGAAATGCACTTCTTTAATACTTTATTTCAAACTGTGTTTGGACATAGAGTGGCCTATTAAGAGGAGTAGGCAGCAAATGAAGGACAAGAGAGAGAATGAGAAAGAGAGAAAGGAGTGCTGAGTCAAAGAAGAAGGTAGAAGAAGAGGAAAGAAGGGAGTTGGAGAAAGAAAAAGAAACACAATGAAAGGAAGACATAAGAAGGAGCAAAGAAGAAGAAAAAATAGAGAGAGAAAGAGAAAGGGAGAGAAGGAAGGAGGAAAAGATAGAACAGGCAGACTTAGCACAAAATGATAATGAAACCATCCTGGCCCCAAGCAGGCAAGATTTTTTTATCAAGTTGAAAAAAATTGCAGTTAAACATGGAAAATTCAAATTAAATATTTAATGAAAAGAATATTGCTTTGCTGACTGAAACAAACTAGACAGCACAGCTAAAAATCAAAGCCCTGTTGCCTACTTATGCTTTGTCATTGCCTTAAGACTACCCACAGAGAGTACCGATGAACTGAGATTTCACAGGTTTGACCCTAACTGTGAATTTCCATACTTGGGTAATTGAAGGGCAGCCAGTAGAGTTCTTTTGATGTTGCTTTCTAGGTGTATCTTTCTAAAGCCAAAGATTTTTAATGGAAAATACAATTCCATCTCTACAGTAGGAAACAAAATGTTGTAGATAGCACAGCAGCTTCTTAAGCAGGCCCAAAAACCATGGAAAGCAGTCAGCCCTATGATTCACACACACCTGTCAGAACTGCTGAAGCAGGATAGAAGACAACCCAGCGAGCACAGCTGAGTATGGAAAATCAGCAGGCTACCAACAAGGCTGAAAAATACAGGCATTTTTTTATTCCTCCCTTTTTCTTTTTTTTTCTCTTTTGAGTACTGTCAGTAACTTCAGGGAGAAAAATAATAAACCTAATCTGAAGATTTATTAGATTCCACTCAGCTGGATATTTAACCTGTGGTAACTTGTTGGTCATGTGCTTTTGAACGAGGCTATGACTTGACATAAGAGTTGGGATTGTCCCATAACATCCCCTTTCTGATATACTTTTTTTTTTTAAAACAACTGTCTTGATATATGAAACTAACAGCTTTTATACCAGGCAGCATTAATTCCTGCCATATCCTGTAGCAGTGAGTAAAGACACTGCTCTGTGTTCAGAGAGCATCTAGCATAACTAAGCCCAGAGTCTCATCAGAGACTGGGAATTTTGCTGTTTAAATAGTAAATGTGGAAGCAAGAAGTTTGACATGCTGAAAGAGAATAACTCCTTAAGTACTTGGATATACATAAACCTGCTGGAAATAACCACAAAATAGTGGCTTTTATTATTTTAATAGAAAATAATAGTATGTCCAGAAACTGTGTATCCAGAATCTTTGGTGAATTGAATGTGAGAGACCTTATTCTCCATTCTTTTTCTAATTAACCCAAATTTGAAGGGGCTTTAAACTGTACTCTTGCATCTGTTCTCTGCATCCTACTCTTGGTCTTTGAAGTACAGCTTTATACTTTATACCCATCAAAAATGAGTTGGTATGGGGAGTCTGCTTACTCTTTTTAATAGTTAAATGGAAAGGCATTTGAAAGGAAATTGCTACCAAAAATAAATGTTCAATAACTACAGTTTTACAGTTTAAAGCAATTAGAAGAAGAGGTCAATATACCCATGTAATTGAATGCACCAATTTATTTAGATTAACATTATTATATTTCCTAAACATTTATTCCTTGAAAAACAAACAACAAAACCCTCCCGTTCTGGAAATTTTGAATAAGCAGCTGTAAAAAACATGGGATTTTTGGTTGTATTCACTTTAGTAAGAAAAACTGTGTCAGTGCATTAGTTCAAACAGTGGCCTTCAGATCTTTTTATTCTTTAACTCTAAGCATCCTCCTGGCTATGCTGATGCTCCCAGTCAATGTTCTGGCAAAGAAAAGGGTGCAGCACATGTCAATAGTGGTTTTCATTTTGGATCTGGGTAGCATCTAGATTTTGCCTTGTGAATCTAAGTAGCATAAGCAGTGCCTTGTCATTCAGTCCCTGTCTTACTTACTAAGAGGCAATAAGTGCTCCTGCACTGCCAGAAGCAGATACTGGTCGTCTTCTCTCATGTCATCTTCACTACACAAATATTAGTTCATTCAGCCACCACTTACCAAGTCATCCAGTTCCCTTTGGAGCAGGATTGGGGTGGGTTCTGAGAGACTTCCAGGAACATCTCTGTTAAAATATAGTGGGACAAGCTTTGAATTGCTCCCCACCAAAGTGTCACCTGTCACTATGCCCAAAGGTTTACACCCTCAAATAATCTCATCTCTCGTGTGCTTTGTGATATGGTATGCATAACCTGCTGATCAGTTTTATGACATAAAAACCACATTCTGCAAGCTGAAGCATCACCACTATGCCTCCTACTCACCTGTGCACACACCTACACAATAAATTTTTATCTGAGGTTCAAAGAAGCTAAAGACCAAGAAAGGACACATCTGCTCAAGAGAAGGTGAGGTGTAAGCAGAGTGGATACATCACTGAGCATCATTTGGCAGAGTCAGGGCTCCTTTAGACTAATGGTTTTAATATTGTAGTTGCAGGCTGTGTCCCCTCTTGGGCTTCCTGCTGTCACAGTGGGCAAGGATTCCTGACAGCAGGTGGACTTATGCCCCTTTTTTTCTGAAAATAAATCTTATTTTATCAAAGCAAGCTAAAAATTGTATGTCAGATGGAAATAAGTTTAATTCACTACTAGTCCAAATTCAAACCATGGTTCTACCATGAATTGCTAAGTGCAAAGCACTAAGAATAAATAAATTCATGAAACTGATACGTTTTCTTCAGTAAGCAGAGAGTTAGATCAGTGTTGGATATTTTTAAAGTACTGTCAGGAAGATTATGACCCTTTACCAAAGTTCTGAGAATTGAACTTCTTACAGCTTTCCTAATATAGACCAGAATGTGATATGATGTGATCTAAACCATCACCAGCTGCTTCCTTGAGAAAACAAGTAGCTTCCTAAACAGACAAGCTAAGGAACCCTGACCTTTAATGAATTTGCATCTTGATTTTCTTTTGAGTTTTTAGCTTCTACTATAGGTATAGGGCCTAAACCTGATCTTTGTCAGTTTTATCAGACTCCTTCACTAGAGAAACTTTGATCAAAAAGTGGAGTTTTAGATGTTTATTAACTCACAATCTTTGATTAACTAGTTTCCCATTGATTTTGAAAGTTACAGTGTATCTCTGCTCACACTAAATGCGTTTTAAGGGAAGTTGAATCTTGTATCATTTCCCTCTGGAACGGCCTAATTAGAGACTTTTTCCTTAACTAAGTTGTTTGCAAAAAAACTGGTTTTTTTTCCTCTAAAGTCTGTTTAAATCAGGCCAAGAGACTCATAAGTTTTAGGACAAAGTGGATACTATCCTCTTGTCCTATCTCTTCATTCCTCCCGCCTCACTCATGTAAAAAGCTTGATCCCACAAGGTTCAGTTAGGAAATACAGAAAAAAAAAATCTCATTCTTCTCTATCTCACAAATCCAAGAAAGGGTGCTTAAGATTTCTTTCAAGAAAAAAGAAGACTGGATAACATTTTTAGAATGTTTTTGTTAGACACTTTAGAAAACAGTAAATGTCTTAACCATGATATCCAAGATAATATTAAGGTACTCAAGATAACATAATATTAAATTCTATTTTTCCAGTCTTTTGTGAGACCACGAAATATGTTTGTATGTATGCATACAAAATTTAAATGTCTTAAAGGATAACAAAAACCTGATTGGATGCTCAGACATGAACATGAGATTCCAGAGACTTGAAAGCTCTCTATGCAGTTCCCCTGTTCACAGAGGAACTTGGAGATGAAAACATAACTTGGGAAAGAGCAGATACTTTTTTAATTGATGCAGCATTCAGAGGTGTTTGGTTCTGCCCAGAAAGAGAAAAAGAAATATCAGGAAAATAACAGGAAGAAATCCCTTCGCTTTCAGGCCATAATAATACACTTCGAGTATGTTAAAAAATATTCTCCAACCAAGTGCTTAGTCTCTTGGACAGTACCTTCAGACTCCATTGGCAGATGTAGGTACTTTTACCCAGTTATGGGAAAGTGAGATTAAAAGAACTGACACAAGGGAAGAGCAAGAAGAGAGGGACAAAATCAATACAATTCATGCTAAACTACTTGCAAACCAAAAATCTGTTTTAGCACTACTGAAAAATAGTCAAGAATACATGTGGAAGAAGTAATAAAAAGCAGTAAGACACTCAAAAAAGTAAGTGCTTTCTCTAGACACTTTGACAAAGTTCACATTAAGAATTATGGCATCTGTCTTGCCTTCATGTCTGTTTGTATGACTCTTTACCTTCTCAGGTGCACTATACTAAACACTAAAAGCATTATCAAACTGTATCACATATCATCTCTGTGAAGTACTACTGCAGACCTAAAGAGCCAGAGACGTAAGACACAGCACATAACACAGTTTTCCTGGTGCTTCAACTTTGTGACATATACACCTTTCTTCCCTCTCTTGAATGATCCTAATCAACACCATCACATTATTTTCTTCCTTTAAGACTGGGCACCAGGCTGAGGGCAGTGAGGTAGCCATAAACTTGGAAAAACTAGTGACAGAGGTAGGCAGTCATATTATTATGCTGTGTGTTGACTGAGAACTGAATATACTGCAATAAGTATTCATATTCTGAATAGAAACTGCCTACCAGTGCAAATGTGGCTGTACATTACATAGATGCATTTAATTTGTGTTTACACTTTCTACGTTCAGTATTAATGTCTAGCAGTGGACAGACAGTTCAAAGAACACCCAATCACTTGTCCCATGTGCCATCTGTGTTCTGCATCCCTTTTCTGAGTTCTGCATTATCACAGTTATTCCACTGGCAGCATGGGTGAGAGCTAGGCTGCAAAAAGGCTGATCTTGTCTGTATGAGCTGCAGTCACACTAGTGATCACAACCCGTAATCTTATTATCTTCACCATCTCAGCAGTGACTCCTTACTGAGACAAAGCTCAAAACTGTTACACTGGCTCTTTTCTAAGCACAAGCTCTCCCTTGCCTACAGAAATAGCAGGAAGGAGGGATTATAGCTCACAAGATTCAATTTTTGCTAACAGAAAAAGGATCAAAATTATGCTGATTAATGTTAACAAACCTCAACCTTCCTACCACTTCAGTCAATGAAAGATTAAATTCATGTGAAATTAAATAAATATAATCAAAGTGAGGATGAATATTTTTAGTGTTAAAAACATAAAATCATACTCAGACATCAGTACTTTGAGTCTACTATCTCTAGGGTTGTTCTTATTGGAGAAAAATGGCCCTTATTAATACAAAGCAAGTGGCAGGCAACATGATAATGAAAATGGCCACATGTTGCCTTCTAGCAAAATTCAAGAAACAAGCTGGGCACCTTATACTGGAATACACAAAACAGTAACAAGAAGGTATTCTATAAATATGTATGTCAGAAAAGAAAGTCCAAAAAGTGTGTAGCCCTCTGATAAACAAGAAGGGAGAAATGGTGACAGATACGGAGAAGTATGAGATACTCATCAAGTTGTTTGCCTCAATCTTCACTGGCAGTCAGGCTTCCCACATCTCTCAAGTTACTGAAACTCCAGGTGGGTACTGGGAGAGCAAATTCCCACCCACTGCAAGCAAAGAACATATTTGAGACAACCTGATTAAACTGAACAGGCACTGGTCTGTGGGTCCTGATGACACACATCCCAGGGTCCTGAGGGAGCTGGCTGATGTAGTTTCCAAGCCACATTCTATCATATTTGAAAAGTCATGGTGGTCAGGTGAAGCCATTAACTTGAAAAATTGAAACAACTTTATTTTTTAAAAAAGGGGAGAAAGGAAGATCCAAGGAACTACAAACTGGTAAGCTTCACCTCTGTTCTTGGGAAGATCATGGAGCATATCCTTTGGGAGCAAGTTTAAGGCACATATGTGCAAGACAAAGAGATGACCCAAGAAAGCCAGTGTGGCTTTGTTAAGTGAAAATTGTCCCTGACCAAGCAGATGGACTTCTATTGGAGTCCACAAGTACACAAGATGGAGTAACAAGGGAAGACCAACTGATGTCATCCACCCAGACTTCTTTAAGGCCTTTGACACAGTCACAAATAGGAGTGGATTATTCAGTGGATAAGAAATTGGCTGGATGGATGCATCCAGACAATTGTGGTCAATACCTCTATGTCCAGATGGAGGCTCAGGATGAATGGTGTCCCTCAGGACTCTGTCTTCAGACTGGTGCTCTCCAATATATTCATCAATGACACAAACAGTGGCATTGAGTGCACTCACAACAGGTTCAGGGATGACACCAAGCTGAGTAATGCAGTTGACACACAGAAGGAAAGGATGTCATCTAGAGGGAAATGAATGAGAAGGATGCCCACAAGAATCTCATGAGGTTCAAAAAGTACAGCTATTGCACCTGGGTCAGGGCAACTCCAGACATCAGTACAGACTGAGAGAAGTCACTGAGAACAGTCCTGCAAGGAAGGATTCAAGGGCTGGACATGAGCCAGCAGTGGGCATTTGCAGCCCTGGGAGCATCCAAAGCAGCATGGCCAGCAGGGTAAGGGAGGGGATTCTGCCCCTCTACTCTGAGAGAGTAACTCCTCATGAGACCCCACCTGGAGTACTGCTTCCAGATCTGGTGTACTCAGCACAAAAAAGATATGGACCTAATAACATGGGTTCAGAGGAGAGCCACAAAGACAATCAGAAAACATCTTTTTTGAAGACACGCTGAGAGAGTTGGGGTGGTTCAGCCTCAAGAAGGCTCTGGGGAAATCTCATTGTGTCCTTTTGGGTACTTAAACAGACTTTATGGAAGAGAGGGCAGGGATCTTTTTACCAGAGCATGAAGTGAAACATTAAGAAAAAATAGTTTTAAACTGAGAGGAGAGATTTAGATGATAGGAAGAAGTTCTTTACTGTGAGGATGGTGAGTCACTGGAACAGGTTGCCCAGAGAAGTTTGGGATGGCCCATCCCCAGAAGGGTTTAGGGACAGGATGGATGGAGCTATGAGCAACCTGGTCTAGTGGAAGGTGTCTGTGCCCATGAGAGGGGGATTGTAACAGATGGCCTTTAAGATCCCTTCCTACCCAAACCATTTTATGAATCTATGAAAATCTGTAAACACAGATTTAGAAAACTTATTGGTTTTAAACAACATGAGAAGGGTACATTCAAATCAAATCCATTTTCTGGAGTGTCAGTGACTAAGAAAGGATCTGGAGAATGCTCCTGTCTACTCATAATTTGCATTTTGGAACACTTGCTTTGGCCATGCTATTTAAAACCAAGTAGATGGATGGAAGCAAAAGACAAACAAAATGCAGATGAAAGAGCCAGTCACGGTAATTCCTCTCTTCTACACAAAACAAGTTAAAAAATTTTGAGACTGGTTATGTGCCCTTTTTGGCTTGGTAGAGTACACACTGGTATCTTTTGCCTTTCCACAAGTTCACAGATTGCTTGCAGTGAGGAAATTAATTTTATGCTCTGATTATTGAAGCTGTTCTACAAAGAGGGAGTAACGGACTTCAGCCTATTATTAGTGCACTAAGCTGGGAGGAGAGTCATGGTTTCTAATCCTTGCTCCCTGGACTGGGTCTGTATTTTAACCTATGTGTATTTAATGTAGAAGGTACAACTGCAGCCAGTGCTGGGATTTGTAGCATTCACACTGAGAGTATGAAATCTCTAAAAAAATATCCCTAATTATAAGAACCTTTCTGAATTACAGGGACACTCCAACAAGGATTAAGTTCTGTTCTCCTTACTGTGCCATTTAACTGGATGAAGACAAAAAAGGAAAGATTATAAAAACTGTAAGTGTCTACTAAATTCTTAAGCAGGATAAAAACAATGTATTTTAGAGAGATAATGGGTTCATAATTTTCAATACTAGATATTTAATGCTTCCTCCACCTCCTTTGGAGTTTTGTCCTGGCAGATATGTCATTGGCTATAATTAGACATTAGAAAGAGCTGTCTACCACTCCTAGGTCAAATCTTGAAACTCTTGTCAGACCAGTTCAATATATTTATTTTTAATAAATGGACTGGAAAACTTCTGCTGCTAGTTTTGTGTGTTTCATTCTCTCTCTCTCACACAGAATTAGAAATAGAATCAGAATTAGAATTCTACTTCTGTGGGTCTCATTCTTCTCTCTCAGAACTAGAATTTGTCTAAGAAATGTTGACATAATCATGAATAATTCCCACTTGGAAAAACTACTGACTCTCATCATGGTTTTCTATTCTGAGCCTACTTCCTTTTTCTTTTTAATGTTAAAAAATTGGACTTCTTTTGTCCTGAGAAAGGCTAATTTAATTGGTGTATAGAAAGGGTCACCAATAATTGCTCATAGAAGTCTCATTTCTCACAAAAGAGTGTTACCTGAGAGATTTCTGTTATGCAAACATGCAGCATGACATGGAATCTTATTCATGATTGCATATTCTGTTATGAACTGAAGTTTCAACTGTTATGAAACTTCTTTTTAATTTTTTTGTTGAAATAATGTCCCAGAGGTTGCAGTTTCATAGGTTCAGTGGTAATGAATTTTGACAGATGTGTGAATGCAAAGGACTCAGATTCCCTTTTTGTTAAAAGGAGATTCTTAGGCATGAGGGGCTCAGAAATCAACCTGTACAAAAGAATGATAGGGAGTAGCAGAACCAGTAGCTCATGCTACAACATATATGAAACCCAGTGTAGCCAGAACATGACTGCTTTCTGTTCATGCAGATTTGCCTATCAGCAAACACTATATTCATTACAAATCATTGTTAATTTTGATATGTACTTGTTTTTCTCCTCAATATGCATAGGAAAAACTATTAGCAGCTTGGGTAACAGTCAAAGGACAGAAAAATAAGAAGAATAATCAAATATGCTATTGTTCTAATTACAATTACTACAGAATGCTTCTGTGGTAGAGAAAATTTGGAGTTAAATTTCCAGAAAAATTCAGAATCATGGAATCATATCATGGCCTGTTGGTCACACTTCTTTTTGATGCAACCCAGGATGGAGTTGGCTTTGAGGGCTGCAAATGCACATTGACATCACATGTTAAGCCAACTTCAGCTAACACCCCCAAGTACTTCTCAGGCTTGCTCCCAATCCATTCTCCACCTTGCCTATACTTGTAATTGGGATTTCCCTGACCCAGGTGCAAGACTCTGCACTTGGTCTTCTTGACCTTTATGAGGTTTGCACAAGTCCATCTCTCAAGCCTGTGCTCACCACACAAGAGAGCTTGGTGTCAAGTAGTGACAGGCTCAAAAGCAGATGTCTGCAATTTAGATATCTAAAATTAAGTGAGATCAGTCTTATTTAGATTAAAATTGCTGCTGAGAATGAGTAACAGTCTGTGATACCCATCTACTTGGCACCACAGCTGAGTCTAACCAAACTCAGAATTAGGGCTGAAAAAGCAGAAAACCTTACCAGCAACTCAAAACAGGCAATAAAGCAGAAAATGTCACTTTGCAATCTGCTAGATCTAAAGAATTACTCCAGTTTATAGTCATCAGTGCTGACCCACTAATAGGTACCTTATACTGCTGTATATGTCACTGTAAACTGCTGCTACTCGTAGAATCAAACTGCTAAAAACACCCAAACTTGTGAATCAAAACCAATGGAGGACAGAGGTTTCTATAATTTATTTTTTTTCCTAAAATATCTCTCATGCTTCTGGCTTTATTTTGCATGTGCTTTCTTCAGGTAAAAGCAAGGATCAACAATCCTCCATTGTGTCTGAAAATCTGTTGATTTAAAACCTGGGTATGGAAAAGATAGTGCCATAAAGGACTTCCTTTTCAAAATTGTTAACTCCTGTAAAAATAACAAGATAAAAAATACTACAGGAGGCTGTACCAGCATCACGATACTAACTATTATATCCTATCCCACTTTCAGTATGTAGTTACTCAGGAAAAAGAGAACAGAGCAATGTTCCACTGACATATAGTAGCAGAAGAGCAAACAAAGGGATGTGCGATGATACCACCAACCATGAAGTTAAACTAGCTCAACAGCACTTTTTAACTGCAAGTGGAACAGCCCAAAGCAGTTAGCATCATGTCATTCAAACCTTAATTATTCATATTTTCACTCTAAAAATGTCACCTGCTTTAGCTTCTTGTAGGAAATAATAATTTTTCATAATACAACAAAGAGAAAATGTGATTCACCGTATGCCATAAGTAGTTGAGAACACCTTTTTAAGCTTAATAGAAATAATAGGAATGGAACAATTACAGCTTTCAATAGCGCAAAAGAATTGTTTCAGCATACCTGGAGCTGATGAACTGCAAACATTCCTTAAAATAATCACTGAAGGTTTTCAAATTAAATCCATCAGCCACAAAAATTATAAGTCATTTGCCACTGAATATATCATATATCAGGTGTCAGCAGTGGGAAAGAGAGAGCTTATACCACAGAAGCTCTCCAAATATCTCTCCCTCACTGGTATGAAACAATCTTGTCTTCTCTGTCCATTTCTTCCTTACTTCGTGGTGCTGCACAGAAGCACATTAGGAGGAGTCATCACTGACCATCCAGGCATCACTGTGGTCATCTTAGCCAACTGACTGTCCACTGTTGGTTACCATGGCTATTATGTTTTTATGAAAAGTGACACAAAGACACTAACAAGACTTTTTTCTAAAGAAAGAGGCGGCCTTAGTTATATTTATGCAATGGCAATTTTTTTCATTCTGTTATACATGCTTTGAGAAGGTACCCAATGTATAATCCCACAGAGAGGTAGAGCAAAAAATGCAAAAACGTGGACTTTATCTCAACAAACTTTTGATGTCATTATCTGACATATTCATTTAGATTACCTCTACAGTTAATGAAAAGAACGAAACACTTCTCTGGCATGATTCATGTGTTCTGCTTTCGTTCAGTTTACCCCATAAATGCCTACGTTATTCTAAGGATCATCTAGAGAACCTACCATGATTCATTCAGAAGCTGACTCTGCACTATAGATAACTGAAGCTAATTGAACCCAAACTCTTTTATGTTTTCTAAATCCCATTCAGGTGGTACTGTGTGCTGTTAGGTACATGCAAAGGCATGGACTCAGTATCTGCTCAGTATCAAAGATAATAAAACCATGCATATATAAAATTTACATGTCACAAGTCCCAGGCAGTAGCTGACCACGAGTTTCCTGACTAGTTTCTGGGCTCTATTTTCTGCTGAAGTCCTATTTAATGAGTCAGACACTGACTTTTCTTCCAGATCTAGAATGCCATGACTGTCTTGCCATAGTCAAAATTCTAGGAGAAAGTCTTCTAGGGATGGAAATGTTCTAATCTTCTCTGTGGAGTACAAATGTTAAAGTAACTTCAAATCAATCAACTCACAACTGAAGGCAATGCAATGCTGAATAAATGAGCGAAACAGTACAGCACCTGATCGTTGAGCCTTCAGCTAACAAGAATAACAGGAGAATATGGTTTATCCCTGTCACAAGTGTCTGTAAAAGAGAAAAGGATCTGACACATACTTATTAGTTTTTTACAGCAAACCAGAGGAGAATTGGAAGTAAGGGCCCTAATCCAAGTGCCAAATGTAATCTTACATTACACTGTAACTCAAATCCCTATTCTATATATATTGTACAAGACTGTCTGCTGGAAAAACAGCTATTGTAGCAGAAGGAAAAGGTAGTGACAGGCTACTAAGGCAATGTTATTTAGCATAATCTCACTGTTTCTCCAGCATTACCGAATGTCCACAAAGAAGTGATTTTAAACCTAACCTATCTGTTTCTGTTAATTCAATTTTAAAAACAAAAGCTCAGGATCATTTTTAATGCATTTAGAAAAATTGACTGATATTTATAAACAAGCTGGAGTGTGAAGCACATATCCTTGAATCTCTTTCCTTCATCTGAGAATAAGAACACTGGCAAAGAGATAGTTTCCCCACAAAGCCAGGCAATTTTCAGACCTGATATTTCAGACCTGATATTTCAATGAGCACTACTTCTTTTGTCATACTGGACAAACTTGCTTGACCATGTTGAGAATTCTTCCCTGTTACTGTGTATTTTCTTGCAGCATTTTGAAGGAATTTATTACTTTCCTCTTTGTCTCACTTAGAGGTGACACTGGCAGCTAATCACAATATGTCACACTATGTCAACTATCTGTTGACTCCTAATTTAGAGTAGAATAAAAGATGACGGTAAATCACAAAAACCCTGTAGATAACACAATCAAGACCTCCTTTAAGAATTTTCTGTTTCAGCAGGTTGTACTTCTCTATCCTGAGCTAATGGAACAAAGAAGGGTTGTGTGGGGGAAGGTTGAAGATTTCTGTTGTGGTTTGTTGTTATTTGGTGTTTGGGTTTTTGGGGTTTTTTTAATTATGAATGGCAAAGTCTAATCCACAAACAGATAAGAGTTAATCTAGCTGGAGTTCTAGAAATAAAATGTAATTCTTTCTTTTGATGAGTCATAATTTTCAAGGGAAGAGGGTGTTTGTAGCTGAAATGGACTAGCTCTTGAATTTATCCTATAGGGCATTTAATTCATGGCTTTCATCCTTTTTACAAACCTGAAGAAAAGTGATCTGACCTCTAAAAAGCACATTTTCAGAACATCCCACAAGACAGCAGGAAGGAATGCAGATTATGAATTCAGTTCCAGCACCTTGCTCTTTAAAATGCTTTTAAAGCCTGTCTTATTCATTCATCTTTTAACAAAGATGAATGCACATGACAGGTTTTATCCTAGTCAGCCTGGTAAGGCAAAAATAATATTAAATCAATGCCAAAGTGATCAGGGATGAGATCAGGATCAAAGTTCTGATCAGCCCACAATGGATTATCCTGTCTTAAACATTACAAAGAAATTATTTTAAAAAATAAATAAATAGTTAGAAAAATATAAATATGTGCCTGAATCAGCTAATACATCTCACGGCTACCATTAACCAAATTTTATTCACCAATGAAATGACACCTGGAGAGAAAAAAGGTAAACATTCTTGGTGGAGGACATGACCACTGTGGAATTAAAACAGAAATAAAGTCCTTGAATACAAAACAGTACCTAAACCCGAAGAGTTCAGATACCATTGAGAAAGACAATGAGGAGGGTGAAGGGGAGAGGAACAAACAATATAATGAATATGTATAGCTGCTAAGTGTCAATCTTTCAAGTTCTGTAAGTGTGTTACACTTGCTACAAAATATTAGGGAAAATAGCAGCATTTAAAAAATGTGTTAATCATTAGCAGACTCAAAGAGAAAACTTAGATTCATACAGTTGCCTTCTGTACCCACCACGTACAGGCCTTATCTTTATATATCAACAGGAGAACAATGAATAACCGTATTCCTTGCACCATTTACCTGAATAAGACTTGCATAAATTCTTGTAATATCACTGAAGGTCATTGTCAAGTATCAGAGATTCTCACATTTTTTAGATTTGTCGATCGAGATACCTAAGGAATATTAAACATCCAAACCCTTCAACAACAATTACTCTTATTAAATAAAATCCTTATCAGCTGTATCTTTATTGCAAAAGAATTTTCAAACCCCAAGACCTATCCCTAGCAGTACCTGATTTTTGCAAAAGAGTATTAATCAAGAAGTTTTAACATTATCAACTGCACAAATGAAAAAGCATTTTCCATTACTTATTACACAAAGCTCAGTGAGGTAAAGAACAAATCTTAAGCCTCCAGAGTTGAGCTGATGCATTATTTTTCCAACATCACAATACTTTTGAAATACTTTACATTTCAAATCAAAGAACATACATTTTAACGGTTATTTACACAATAACATATGCCTTGTCAAGGTGGTTTGTCCTAAAGTATGAATTGGTGCCCTTATGAAAGTTCATTTTTAGGTAATTATTATAGTATGGTTGTAATTTATTAAATCAAAGTATTTTTACAAGGAAAGTGTGGGCACTTATTGTAAGACCAATGACCAATATTTAATTCAAATTACGTATTTAATTATTCAATTAATTTTTATAAAAGCAGGAACCAAAAGGAAAAAATGCATGCATGTATGAGAAAGTTTCAGCCTTACAGGTGAAACAAAAAAAAACTTTAAGCCAAATATTTGAGTTGATTTTCATTTCACATGACTTCTGCCAGAATAAAGGTCTTTAAAAATGTAACATTAAATTTATGACGCCTGTTTTTAAAGCATTTTGAAAGGCATATTATAGTAATGAATGTTTTTAAACCAAAACATAAAGTAAGACTTCCAATTCAAACTACAGTCCAGAAAGTTTTATGCCAGACTATTGTCTTACCTTCTATGAGTGGATATTTTACTTACATGACAAGCATGTAATATGGTTCAAGGCAAGTTATACAATGACTTTTTCTCTGTCACAGAAAACTTAACAAAATACCTTGACATTACTGGATGATGATCCAGAAAAATCTATATTCCATGCCACCTGTGGAGAAGTACAAGTGTGTAAAATAGATCTCCCTAGTAGGTATAGCATACTCTTTTTTTGTCTTTTGTAGTCCTACTCCATGTTTTGAATGTGCATTTTCCTAATGAAAATAGTTTTAGCATTTGTTATTTAAACATAGAAGCAAGACAAAGAATACAATAGCTAAGAAATTTGACTTTCCATCAAGCATAAATGATTATTCACTTGTAAGTAAAAAAATCCCATTGCTCTTCCTAAAATCATCTGAAACTTCCTAACTTGTATGGATCTTCAGCAGAGCAAATGGCAAAACCTTTTTGTAATACAATACGACTCACAAATATTTCCTATAGCTTTATCACTGACATGCTGTGAAAGCTGCCTGGAGACAGGATCAATGGTGGAGCCCTGGTTAATATTCTGTCTGGTTCCATGCCTCTGGTTTCATGGCCAATTTGGAAAAGAGTAAATGTTTTCCAAATTTCAGTAAAAAATGGTGTTGGCATTTATCCCACTACCACAGCAGAGAAGAAGATAAAATTTGCCCACAATTCTTTACATAATAAGTGATATCTTGTCTATACAGAGAAGGAAGTGGTAGCTGCAAAATTGGTGTGCTAAAACTAAATTGGAAATTTGAAGCAATAGTGAAATGCTGGTGATTCCTAAACAAAGACGCATTGCCAAAGGTTCTAATCTCAAGTATCTTCCAAGCCTTGGAAATGGGCAACTTTTGTGCCTCAGGCATCAGACCCAAACCAATTGGCAGCAGAGCATGCGTGTTTTTGAGTAAGATCAGCATTCCTAAACCCAGGAAGAAAAGCTAAGGAAAATAAAGCCAGAAAGAGATTCCACTTATTCTGGAAAGAATCTCACTAAGTGGTACCAAAAAAACCCAGATGATTCAATGTGTCCCATTCAGCTAAGCTTTTAGAGTTTCTCATCATAGCAAAGAATAGTAGAGAAAATCCTTACATTATCTGGAGAAGTGAACAAAAAGTCATGGCAAGTGTGTCCATGGCAACTTTCCACAGGTACAAAATTAAGCAGTCACTTAACAAAAGTAAAACCATGAGATCTGTGACTTCTCCTAAGACTGTGCTAACCTTGACTTAGCAACTCACTGCAAAAGTAATCATTATACCTCCAGTTTTAGTAGCTCTTCTGGCTTATTTTATGAAGGTTAATAATGCTTTCTGCATGGCACTGGTTTTCTGACAGCACAGATCTAACACAAATTACTATCCAGGGAAAGAAACTTCTTTTGGATTTTACCTAGAGGTACTCTCTCTAAACCATGAAAGAATTTCAAATACCCCTTTACATGTTTGATACCAACCTACTCCCTTCATCTCCTTAGCCAGCATTAAAAGAATGAGACAATAATAATGTCCTGTGCTGTACTGATTAGCTGGTGACAAGCAAAATGTAGTCAGTCTTGTATGCTGGTCCTAGATGATGCTATCAGGTTGGAGGAGATGGAGCTAGATGGCCTTCAAAGTCCCTTCCAACCCAAATCATTGTATGATTATATGAATGAAGAAGCAGTAAGAAGAAGAAGCAGTAAGAAGTACAATTATTCATGACAACTCTTTGTAAGATTACTTCCACTTCAACTCTGTCCATTCTATTCTCTCTTCCTGATTTTTTTCATATGTTCTTCCATTTTCTTCTAGCTGTTTTCCATCCAGACTCAGTTTTATTAATAAAATTTACCCACCCCACTGTTTAATGTTTCTTTTTCCCCATGGGATAATGAGTATTTATTATGATTCCCAGCAACACAGAATAGAATCAATTATTTTGTCTCTGCCAGGTAGGATTTCTTCCCAAAGCTTTATCTGCCTGAAAATTAAGTAATTCTTTTCAGGGGAGGAGTGTTGAGCATTCAGATTTCATACATTTTTTTCATATACAGGAAGTAAGAGAGTAAAAAAATGTTACATGTATATCTTTATCTATATCTACATATATTTACACAATCACTTGTGTAAGTGATTACTATACAGTCATGATAAAACTTGGAGTTTTTGGCCACAATACGCTGTGCTGACTTAAAGGACATTCAAGTCACATATCTAAGGCACAGCAGACTAGGAAAAGCAGTCAGAAATAACAACTTCCTTTTGAAAAATGGAACTTCCATCCAGTACAAAATGTCGAGATTCTGAAATAAAGTTGTAGCCAAAATGAGGACAAAACATTGAAATATCTTGGGAGTTGGTGGGTCAAATATATTTATTTTAAAACTTTCATTTAAATTCTGTCCTAA
Source organism: Lichenostomus cassidix (assembly GCF_008360975.1). NCBI lineage: Eukaryota > Metazoa > Chordata > Aves > Passeriformes > Meliphagidae > Lichenostomus > Lichenostomus cassidix. Next base: position 55,993,447 of record NC_139479.1, on the reverse strand, counting down.
ATTCTCTTCAGGTAAAGTGAAGTCTCTGCATTGTGAAAAAAATAAAAGCTGACATCATTCCTTGCCCAACAGTTGACCTTCAAAGTGACTTCTTTTGTCCATCAGCTCTGCTGGAATTTCCAACAATATTGCACTGTTTTATTACCAGCCCATAAGTGCTCACTTTTCCTGGTACTGTTCTCAGTTCTTCTGCTTAAGAAAATTCAATGCAAAAACACTCACTGGCACTAGGGGTTGCAAACTCAGGGGAAGTGTTTATTTTTTGGGTTCTTTTCCCCAGTCATAATTCATAATGTTCTCAAGGTGTGACTTAATGATATATGATATAGCCAGGAAAAAAAATGAAATCAAAATAAAGTCAGTTTTAGAAAAATATTACTTTGTGTCTTTGAAATATAATTCTTAATTTAATTGAAGTGAAGCACTTTGACATCTTAATGGAATTGTTAAAAAAATCAGATTGTGTTCACATGGATTGTTGATTTTTTTCAATCAAGTAATTTGAGAAATGCACATTGAATCAAGACCTCTGATTTTGTTTTTCTCCTTGGGCAAAGAAAACTGCAGATAATCATAGAATCAGAGAATGGCTTGTTTTGGAAGGAATTTTAAAGACCATCTAGTTGCAAGGGTCAGAGACACCCTCTACCAGACCAGGTTGCTCAAAGCCCCATCCAACCTGGCCTTGAACACAGGGATGGGGTATTTACAGCTTCCCTGGGCAACCTGTTCCAGTGCATGATCACCCTCACAGTAAATAATTTCTTCCTAATTTCTAATCTGTACCCACTCTCTTTCAGTTTAAAGCCATTCCTGCTTGTTTTAGCACTATGTGCCCTTGTCAATAGTCCCTCCCCAGCTCTCCTCTAGCCTCCTTAGGTACTGGAAGGTACTGCAAGGTCTCCCAGGAGCCTTCTCTTCTCCAGGCTGAAAAACCCCAATTCTCTGTCTTCATAGACAAGATCCTCCAACCCTGTGATAGTCAATATGAAAAATTCGAAGCATTTTTTCTGGATGAAATTTAAAAATTGGGAAAAGTATTTCTTTCAAATCAAGAAAGAAATTTCTAATTTCAAACAACAACATCTTGCACAGATAATAAACTATTATACACATGCAAGGAAAAAATATAATATTTTTATTAAAACTTTGGTTATAAGATGAAGTTATTCTATTTCCCTAGTATAACAATAAAACTCCTCCTGAGGTCTGGAGGAATGTCTGCTTATGCACCTAGGAGTCCATAAAAGTCAAGATAAGTTCCCTGTCAAAGGAGCTTGAAAATAAAAGCGCAAAGAGATGTGTCAAACTGTAGCTCCCCAAATTCTGCAGCTTCTGTACTGTAGGGCACACTGCACAGCAACACTGCCCTGCAGCAAGAGACCATTCACAGCCTGAGGTCTCCGAAGAAGCCCCAAAGTTAAAACTTTCAATGGAAATGTGACTATTTTGGTGATGCAAGTTAAAATAAAAGAGTTTTAGTAAGTATTCTAGATTTGGTGGACTGCCCAGTCCTAATAAAAAATCCATATAAAGGAAAGACTGCTGGCTAGCTCACCAAACTCTGCCAATTAACCACCTGAAGGTCAGAATCAGTCATGACTTAGCTCACTTAGAGATAGATGGAAATGAGCAAGCAGCACAGCTGAAGGCTTTTGTTAGACCTAGTGTACTAGTCACAGATTAATAATTTAATTTCCTTCTGGCTTTCTGTCTCCAAGGAACTGATGAGCTTTGACACTACTCCTTCACCAGAATTGCAAAACTCACAGCCCTAGGAGAAGTAGGAGTCAAGAGCTCCTTAAGTTCTCACTCACTTGAATAGTTTCTTACCCATAATATATTTTTCAGCAGGAAGATATAAAGTTACTGTCATCTAAAGCTAATAAGTCATTTACATGATTAAAAAGTAATTATGAACGAGTATTGTTGGGTTAGATGAAAATACCCTGTATCACTTGTCATGCATAATATGCCGTACCCTTGTTACATATGGAGTTTTGAAAGGTGAAATAAAATGCAATCATTTATGTAATTAAATGTAGACAGGAACACAAAACCAGAGTGGAGGTGCCTATGGTTTGTGATAGGCAGTTTGTATGTCAGCAGACAGAATAAATTTAAGTTGAGTTTAATTACCAATTTTTGGAAATTCCCAGTTGCTTTTCATAGAAATTATTATCACATCATATCCTACTAAATAGCATTTATTAATGCAATTTAAAAACCTACCATATTAAATATGATTTAAACATCCTTTGTAAAACTCAGCTATTAACTGACTACACACTGGGCACTAGGAAAAAAAAAAGAAAAAGAAAGGTTTTTACATTAATTGCAGCATTTTGATAAAGAGTATTAAGAACTAAGAAAGTTGTTCTTCAGTCTCCATGCACAGAAGCCTTTGAATTTAAAAAATCTGGTAATGATTAGACTCCTGGCCTGCTCTGAAATGGCTGAAGAGTCAAGATTGACAGCTCAAGCTGGGGCTTCCAGAGGGAGCATCTAGGTCTACAGAGTAGGAGGAAAGCACAAATTATTTGTAATGCATCAAGCCAGTACTTTAGGGGAAAAGAACACAGAGGGACAATGGGTTAGAAGAGCAATTCAGAAAATCACCTACTTGGAAGTGGAAGTAGATGTATCAAAAGCTACATGAAAGGGAATTTTTAAAAAGCACGTAGTCAAAATTCTGCCTTGGAGCTCATGATGTATCACAATGCTCTTTTGGCTTGCAGAGCTCTCCAGGCTTGCATAGGCAGATCACAGTAGGGTGGCTTCTTATCTCAGAAACATGTTCTTTTTCAGTTCTGGAATCTTAGCTACATCCTCCCAGGTTGGCCTAAGGTCAGGCTTCTGGGATCTGCCAAAATTTCAGCTGGGATGTGGATGGATTGCAGGGGCCTGTCAAACAGCATAATGGTTTCCTGGTGTGATCCTGCAGCATGTTTCTACTCTGCAGTGCGACCATGGTCCTAACAGAACTCATTTGAAACAACATGGACCACAGAAAATTCTACAAGATGCGTAACTCCAGCAAGGACAGTGCTGTAGCTAAAATAGGAAGTACAGTGAAGCAGACTGATGGGATCCATCAGTTCCATCAACTCTTCATTCTTCATTGAGCCCTACAGGTATTAATGGTACCTGCCCATGCTCTTTTGTCACCCAGCCTAGGTCAGGAAGCCAACTGATAAGGCATCCTATACTCAGCATCTACTGCGCAAGGAGCCACAGACTCTCAGGGTAAAAATTATCTCATTCTCAAAAGATCTAGCATTAACACTTAAATTAAATAATGACTTATTCATTTATGTGAAATTTATTACATTGTATTTGAGATATAAGCACTAAATTTACTTAAGTAATGTTTTATTAATTTTAAAAAATTACTTGAAAGAGTAACAAATTCGACTTGCTACTTAAATAATTTAATTCCTTAACTGAATAATTGTTTTACTTTATATTTCAAAAAGTAAAAGAAACTCACAGTTGCTTCATGCTGTGAAATGGCTTTCAACTTTTTTAGAAAACCACCTGTGGTTCCGAAATGTTTAAATGTTAGATGTTAAATGTTAATGTCCGCTGTCATGAACTCCTCAAAGCAGAGAGTGATAACACATATATCATAAAAATACATATTCTTCCATAAACCTCAAATTTTAATCCTTGTTCAAGTATAAAATACTATTTTATATAGGATCTTAATATTTAAGTTACAGTTTGTTTTACTGCAGATGGTGAAAACTAACATGGAGATTTCAAGTAATATCCTTACCTTGGAAAAGCAGAGTGGAACTCTTAACTCTGTATTCAGACCAACTCTTTATAGGTTGAACTTGATGATCTCAGCAGTCTTTTCCAAGCTAATTGATTCCATGATTCTGTGAAGTGAGAATATGTGAGAGCATCAGCCCTAGAACACCCAGGACTGAAGGTTGCCTACAGGCAAGAACAAAGCAAAAAGCAAGAAATTTCATCTGCTTTCCATGGGAAAACTTGGTGCCTTGAATGTCATTTGGAGAACATTTCCTGCCTCAGCCCACATTCAGCCACCCTCTCCATGCACACTGCTGAGATCCCACTGCAAAGGCAGGCTCCTGGGAAATGCTCAGTGAAAGGAAACACCAGTGATCAATATCATCTGCTAAGATCATCCTCTTTCTTCTTGAGCCAAAATGAGATAAACAGAGGTTTTTTTCAGCTTGGAAGAGGGATGCATTGAAAGGGCTATAAATGTTAATGAGGGGCACAACTGTGGATATCATGGAGGACGTGAATACTGCAGGGGTGGGCAGGGGGCTGCAGGGGCCTCTGTGAGAAGCAGTTTGGGCTGTTCTGTGCTGGACACAGCTGGTTCCAGCTGTCTCCAGCTGAGCCGCCTCAGGGTCCCACAGCCAAGGCCTGGAGCCCTGGGTTAAACATAAAATGGTGAATACTGCTGCACAGCAGCAGTTCTCATCTCTCTGGGAGAGAGATAAGTTAGAGAGTCAGTCCTATGAGTAACAGTTGAGGGAGCTGGAATTCTTTAGCCTGGAGAGAAGGAGGCTCAGAGACCCAAAATGAGGTAGTAGCAAGGTTGTAGCAAGTGAGGGTTGGTCTCTTCTCCTAGACAACAGGACTAATAGACACAGTCTTAGGCTACATCAAGGGAGGTTTAGGTTTGACATTAGGAGGAATTTCTTCACCGAAAGGGTGATTAGACATCACACTGGGCTGCCCAGGGAGGTGGTGGTGTCCTAGGAGGTGTTTAAGACTGAACATGGCAGATAGTGCTATGGTCCAGTTGACACGGTGATGAAAGGTTGGACATATGTGAGAGGTTGGACTTGGTGATCTCAGAGGTTTTTTCCAACCTAATTGATCCTCTGATTATTTGAAGTGAGAATATGTAAGAGCTTCAGGCCTGCGGACACCCAGGTTGGTGAAGAAAAAGCAGGAGAGCATGCTCCAGACACCAGAGCAGAAATTCCTCTGAAGCCCATGGTGAAGACCATGGGGAAGCAGATATCCCTCTGCAGACCATGGAGGAGCCCACACCAGACCTGTAAGTTCTTTCATCCTATTCTCACCCCTACTGAAGAAGCAGAAGGTCTGGGCAGGTGAACTGGGCAGCTGTCTGGCTACTAGCCAAAGTCTAGCTACCAAACTCTCCTGAAGATTTTGACAAATTCAGACAGGTAGAGCTCATTTGCTTAAGAAGTAAATTGTGCACTGGCATAAGAGAAAAAATGGCACCGAAGAAGTGGTTAAATAAAGCCAAACAATGTAAAGTGCACATTGTAAAAGTAGTTCAAGAGGGCAATGTCATGCATACTTTCCAGTCTGTTCTTGGAACTTGCAGGTGCAACAACCCTTGAATGCAAGGAAAGACTTTAGTAAGGACTAACTTAGCAACAATGTACACATCATCTAAGGAGTTATGCCGTGGAATAATCTGTGTTATGTAATTTCCAGGAAGAAAAAAAAACAATATTATATAAAATACAAAAACTAGATGGATTCTGTCTTTGAGATGTTACACCTCCTGAGCAGAAGAAAACCTTTTCATTCTGCAATATGATAGGAAGTCAAAGGATTAATGTTAATACCATAACAACAGATACACATGAAAAATGTGTGCATTATCACTCTGCCCATTCCCTTCAATAAAGTCCTAAAACTGCAGTCAGGAAAGCACCAGCTTGAAAAGAATGAATGGCATATATGCTGTGTTTCTGGCTGATAGCACAATGTTCAGGTAGTGAGACAATGACAAATTCCAGCACAAGCTGCTGAGAAAGAATCATACACATTGAAGCCAATTAGGGCTAGAGTTCCAGCATTTTCTAGCAACCTGCGTATCTTGTGTATACCAATTTTAATTGTGGATGCCTTTTGCCAGGAGCTCAAAACCAAATGATTATGTGATATCACTTAACCCTCCTCCCCGCAATAAATATGGTTCACCATGATTCCAAAAATCAAACCGTATGTTGAATTTTAAGTCAGTTATATCTGACTAAGCTACAATTGCCTTTTTTGTAGACATTTTCTTGTTTAGTTTGGTGAAGTATATAAAATTTAAAGAGCTCTAGGAAAAAAAATTAAGGAGCACTGAAGAGAAGTGTGTTTTATGTTAAAGTCATTCCTATGAACACCTGTGAAACTGTGGAGTTTAATTGGACCACATCTGCTCCACATTTTGTGAATTCTGACTGACTATCTATCCTTATATTGTATTCAGTTGTCTCTTCCTTCTTCCTCTCCCTGTGTCTTTTGGGATGAAGTTTATATAGGATGATACACCTGAGACATGAGCAATCTAAAAATCTGCAAGTTGTGGGGGATTTGGGTAGTTCTCAAAAACAGACATTCAAAAGGCAGACAGATTCACAGGCTTGGTTGGTATGGTATTCTTCCAAAAGAATAACTCTGGCAGTGATGTGGCTTATACTGACCTCACAGAGACCAACAGATAAGGAGAATCAACAATAGAAGTAGAAGGAGAAATTACAGTTTCCAGATGAAATATTTCTGCCCCATAGTGTAAAAGCAAGACTGCAGTTGCTTTCTTCAGAGGATTTCCATGCATCATCACAGAAGACAGTACAAGGCCATATCACGTCCTGAAATGCACTCTATATCTGCTCATTTTATGCAACATGGGTTATACTGATTCATTGTGGCAAAAATCCTACTGACTTCCTGGATTAGACTCTTAGTGCATCTTTATGAGTCAGAGCAGCAGTAAATCACTATTATCTCAATGGATTTGGAAGCAGAGAAAAAGAGGAGAGAGAATATCGCAAGACAGAACATAAGCAAGACTGTGATAAAGTTAAGACTTCAGTCTAACCCTCCCGATTCTGCTGCTGCAGAGTATTAAATTAAATGTACTTCAGTTTGAATGAAAAGCTATCTGAACTCCTGGTTTTGCTTCTGCTCATCTCAAAACTGGCTGTTTCTGCACTTCAGTCCCATTACAAATGCTCCATTCCTAATAGAGAAAAACCCCAATCTGTATTCGCATAACACACAAATATTTGGAAAATCAGACAACTCATGAAAAGTTGCCAATATTATTTAGAGAGAAAGATCAAGTTGTATCTACATACACTGTAATAGGTGGAAAATTCAGGTTGATCATCCTGCTCAGCATTAGGCAGCTCAAACTGGATGTAACCACAATCTGTACAAAGCATCCTGATCGACAAGATGAGAGCTATACCAGATGTATTATCTCATGTTCTCTTGAAGGCATGTTATAGACAGGCACAAGAATTATGTGATGAATTTAAACTCTAATAATTGCTCTGGTTTTCCCAGAGGAAGAACAGAAGAACTGTGGAACTCAGGAAAAATAAAAAATTATATAATAAATAAATAAATAATTTTTTTTAAAAGCTGAGGTTCATATTTATAATGAAGTTTTTTTGAATCTCTGTCCACTGAAATAGAGGAGATTTTGACCACTGATATTTGATGGAGTACCGAATGTTTTTTAAAAATAATTTTAACAATTGTATCTATTTATTTGAGGAACAGTTATAACAAGGACGATAAGAAAACAAAGATAAGAAAATCTGCAGACTTTACACATGATTTTAAAAGGAATGTAGGAAATAAGTGGGGAAAAAAATGCTGTACTTCTAAAATGACAGCAGATCAGCAGCCTGGAGAGAGTTCAATTTTCTCCTGTCGGGAGCTCGAGATTTAAGTAAAAATTAGTGCTTAAATATAAAAATATTTTGTTATCCATTTGTTTGCAGTACATGAATTACTTATATTTATCTGGAATACAGGAAAGAAAAAGCAGTATATTTTTTCTCTGGAAAACTCATAAAAAATATTGTCCTTCAGAAGTTTTCTGATCTGTCAACAAGAGCTATCCATCTGCTTAAATAAGCTCCATACTTTTCCTAAGTTCCTCTTCTTTTTTTTTTTTTTTTCTTGAGAAAAATTTAATCTAAATTTGATCTTTAAAGGCTCTAGGTGACTGTGTGTGATCCATAGCTGTTAACGTGAGCAAGAAAGCTTTGAGAACAAATTTCCAGAGCAGGCAGGATAAAGGCAGAAACCTGCAATGAATGTGAGGAAGAAAAAGGGTTCTTTCGCTTCATAATATACCTTTTTAAAAATAATTACAAAATGCTATAAAGAGCATTCTGTAGTTTTTTTATTCTAAGTTCATTAATATAATTAAAGTCTGGGGGGAGAACATTCATATCATGGTCAAGAAGACCGTGGACTGAAATGATTTTTTAAAAATTCGAGCATGTAAAAATACCCATGATGCAATGGGGACTTTTTTTACTCTGAAAGTTCTTCACCCATCTCTTCCAAACAATTCAGATGGCTTCATTACATCCTCCAGGCCCCTTTCTGCTTTTATATTTTCTTCACCAAATTGAATCAAACTTTTCTTTCACTTTTTTCTTCTTGCTACAAACCTCAAAAGTTAACCTACTGGAATTGAGAACACTCACTTGAAAAACTATGTGTTTAAAACTACATGGACACTATAATGACTAGAGATAGGTAACACAATGTCTCCTTCTGTTTCCATCTATGGACAATGTCACATAAAATCTTCATCCCTCTTTGCTTCTTTATAGGCTTTACATTGACAAAATTTGTCATAACAGATTTTCCACCATACAGAGAAAGGAAATCACAACTTCCCATAGCCAGAAAATTCCCAAGTTAAATGTGGTCTGTTCTCTAATTTTAAAATAAAATTTTACATTTTCCCATTAAGAATATAAAGATATTTAATTTAAGAAAATACTCATATTTAGATGGGATAAATTTTTAAAAGTCAAGAAAATTGCCTTTATCTTGACTCATTCACTGGGAAGATGCTGAAAACACTAATTAGTCATTAATGCAGCTCAATTTGCAGTCTTAATGTCTCAGAGACAAAAGGCTGTTAAATGTTGTTATTATTTGTGTAATAGTAGAGATACACGTCTCCGTTTAAGGTTCCCCTTGTTCTAGGAATTACAGGCTTCATAATGATTAAAAAGAAAAAAAATCCTACCCCAAATAACCTTATAACATAAAATTAGATTTCAATAAATTACATAAGCAAAGCAATGAAAGAGAGAGTAGTTGGAGCAAAGCTGTGTTTTACAGCATTTTTCCTGAAACCTGTTGTTCCCATAAACATTGAACCAACTAATATCTCCAGAGAGACGAGTGGTTAGGTCAGTCAAAGGTAGCTTTCTTTTGTTCAAACATTTTCAGTATTCCAGCAAGCAGAATCTTGGGCAAACGTAAGCAGCATGCTGACTAATTACAACCTGTCATAATAAATAACTGGATCCACTCAAATTCAACAGCTCATGTAAAGGAAGTACTCCCAGCTGAATTGTGCAGATGAAAGAAAAGTCAGTTATATTTATTTAGTATTCTGTTATTCAGTTGTGTCTCTTCTCGCAGCCTAGGTTATAATCATACAAGTCATACCTTCTGGGGATATATTTTTAGAACTGCTAGTAAAAAAATAACCCTTATGCTTGAAAAGTTTCCAACAAATAAGGAGTCCTGACAAATTTGACAATCTGCAGGAGACAAAGCTGTGTGGTGGAAAACAATACCAATCCAAAAGAAAAATAAAAATAGTTAAAGTGAGAAAAACATTGTACAATTTTCCTACAGCTCTATATAGTAAAGCTTTTGATGAAACAAGAACTTTATTATTTATGACAAAAATGCTAATTCTGTGGTATTATGAATCTAAATAAATGGCATTTAGCTAGTGAATAGACTGTCAAATAAAAAGAATTAAAAAAAGGAGTAGCACTTGAGATTGGAATTTGCCTTTGAGTTTGACTTATTCAGTATTACATATGCTACCTTCTAAAGATATTTTAAGTAAGCAAGAATGTACAGTCTGTGAGAGCTGTTTGGAGATTTTCTAAGTACAAAAAGGCGGAGTGAAATGTGCTGCCACCCTCTCAGTTAATAGGTTTTTCTTAAGGCTTTTCTTAAGTACACCTATCCCTGACTCGCTTTTTCAAAATAAGCCTGGGCCACCTTCAAATTGTCTGGAAACAAGTCTTGCTCACTCTCCCAAGTTTATACCTTAAGGAGAGTTAAACATTCACTGAACAAAGTGTGCTTCACTGCATCATATTGTGAAGCACCACCCAAGCCATCAAAAGGAACTGTGAGATAACATCTTGCCCAGCCTCCCCATATTAATTATAATCCTGCAGCACCATTATCCATTCAAATTGTCAACTCTTCCTACATGAGCAATTAAATATGTACATTCAATTTCTCTATTTTAACTTCTTTCTTTTTTAATTTTTCCTCTGGAAGTTATTAATCCTTCTCTCCCAAAGTAGTATTTCAGAGAAAGAGGAGGGGGAGAACACATTATCCCCATCAGGTTTTGCCTGTTGTCTTTTTTTCCTTTTTGAGGGAAAACAATGTACCTCTCCCTTCCATTTTCCAGAGTTACATCTCAACAGCTAAGGAAGAAAGGAAAATCTTGACTACTCTTCCCATCAAGGTGCGAAAGCAACCAGGAAGTACTGCACTTGCCTAAAGATAGCGAATCCTGACAATAAACAGCTCATTGCAACCCTAGAGCCACTTCTGTATGGAGAATTTCCTCTGGCAGTACAAAAAAATACCCTTCAGAATATCACCATAAAAACTTTTTGTCCGATCAGGAATCAGTCTTTAGAAGTCCCAGATACAATGTTATACAGACAATATAGTTAATCTTTGATTAACTAAACTAACTTCCTGGGCCTGTCTCTGGAGGTCTTTGAGCAAGACTTCCTCAGATGCTTTCCACAATCATCTCCTCCTCTCATCAGGCCTGCTAGCTGCCAGTACCCCTCAGTTCCTCGTCACTTGAAAAACTTTTGCCATGTCTTTTAGGTTCTCCATCCTTGGATCTTCACCACTGAGTAACCAGCTTATAAGACTGTTGTCTTAGCTTTCCCACCTCCTTTTCTTCTGATTAAGCCCTAAAAAAGGTTTCTGCTGCTCTCCTACCTCTAACGCTTTTCCTATCCCTAAGCTCCTACCACATATCATGGAAAGTGTGCTGTTGCCCAGCTTTCGCCATGTTCATCTCTGAATTGTCTATAGGCAAACACCTCTGCTCCTATATTAATTTCTGCTGAGAAATCTTGCTGTATCCTATATCTTACCAGGGATTTCAGTCCAGGCCTCACTGGCCTCCTTGGGCAAACAGTTTATTCAGTGCAGTGAAGGTTTTTCACTGCTGAAAGGACAAATTGATAGAACTGGTGGTGACAAAAGAAGTTATAACCTGAATAAAATGACCTGGGGTTTAGTGTGGACCTCCAATTGGGCTTTAGAAAAGAAAAGAATTTGATTATCATATCTTAATAGAAAAGCCAATTAATTTAATAATGAGTAATAGTTGCATCAAGGTATTCTGGTAAAAAGAATAAATTAGAGCAGAAGATAATGGTCATCATAAAAGGAAACAGTTGAGGAATTTTGTTTTCAAGAACTAAAAAAAAAGTGGTAAAACATACATTTTGCACATATTTACTTCTGTTTGGTATCGTTTTCCACTGACTAATGAGTGATCAGAATATTCCTGAAAAAACTGTCAGTTTTGACACTAAACATTAAAACATTGCTGCATGTCATCTATAAGATTATCATTGCCTCCTTTTATGTACATCACCTATACACTGTAGTATTTTACTGTGTCACAATGTTGCCATATTCAACCTCAGAAATTATTTTCTGAATACTGAATAGAGGCTCAGCAGCCCAATTAAAAGTGTGAATTGGCAAATCTTCTGTGAGCCCACCAAGGAATACAAGGCAGGAAAAATTATTTGCAGTTTTACTCAAACTTCCAATAATTTACACAAATCTATACAGACAAAAAGGTGCTCTGATATATATCACAAATCCTTTTTGTCATCCTGCTTTTGTAGGATCGTGTTAAATCACTTTTGAATCAAAAAGATTTGAACCTGACAGTTCCTGTGTGTTGGATAAGTCCCCTCTTTGCTGTGTCACCACAGGAAATGTGCACTAAGTATGGAAAAGTCCAGGAACTCATACTGTTGTCTCTCCCCTCTCAATCTGGACCATTTTTGCCTTACCTTCTATAAAAAGGACCCAAAATAAATCCATCTATTCAGAAGGAACATTTTCCACAGTCTGAAATTATTTGTTGGAGATAAGCCCTGATGCTCCTCTTACTATGATACTTGAATGACAGGAAAATCCTTCTTCTTCAACTCTGCTGAAACATTTTATCCTTCTTTTTGGCCCCATACACAATAAAGTTTGCCTGTTTTGATTTTAAACTCCTCAGGATGGGAATTATGTCTTCTTGTACACTAGTAAATCCATTGCACAATGGAGTTGAAATATTCATGGGTATTCTGAGGAACTATTGTTCTAAAAATAATATTAGAGAAATTTGATTTTTTTTTTTCCAGACAGGAGAGCCTTCCACCCTGTGATGGTTTGCTGTATTTCTGTTCTGAATTTTGGCTAGGACCACTGTCTTAAAACAACAGTAGCAGCAGTAATAATGAAAGAATCTAAAACTTATCTTTATCTGCAAAAATACCATAAGCACAAAAGAAATATTTATACTAAATATGCATATGAAATATAGTAAATATTTTGAGACATAGAAATAAGATAGATTACTGGAGCTCAGTTGTGGCAGTTGGTTTTACTGCTCATCAGAATATGATTTTGAATAGGGCTAGTTAAAGAGATATCTCATATAAAATTAAAGAAAACTACTAATAGAAAGCAATCAGCCAAAGATCTCCACAACAGGTAAATAATATTAATAGTGCCAAATATTATATATAAACACATTGCTTTCATCTGATCTGGCACACTTGCTAATAGCGACTAAAAATAATTATAGGCTGAGATGTTTGCAGATAGACAGTGACCTCATTAATTGCTGTGATGGAGATAGTGGTAGCTCCCTGCAGTGAGTCATTATTGAAGTGCATAAAATAACAAACAATGACAGCTAGCTCGTAGTGAGTGAAGTCTGACAGATGGTCAATAAATTAAGAACTGACACATTTTTGTATCTAAAAGGTACGTTTGAAGTCTTTTGGGGTTCTAACAGTTCTTCTCCAGAGCACCAAATCTGGATCATAAAAGTTGATATCCAGTTTAAGCCCTTTAAATATAAAGGAAAAGAGAAAAACCCAAATCCTCCAGCGAGTAATCAAACTGCAGTAGGCACAAGTTTCTAAATACCAGAGACACTTCCTCGTTCACTAGCACTAGGAATGCTGCATCATTTCTACTCTGCTACTGCACCATGCTGTGCACCACCACAATGCATTTTATGCTAATGTGATGAGACGTCATGCAGTTTGATATGATGTGGAACAACACAGTGGTGAAAACTTATGGACCAACGTAATTACTTTCAGACAAGAATTATTAACTCAGCTGGCAGAACTCGGATCTAAATGTGCATGATCTGAGGATAAATAAATAGATTATATAGATTTACTAAAAACGATTTGCAAGAATGGATATTCTGTTTTGTCTGACTCTGCACATGGTTCTATTTAAGTGCTTCTCCCTATACAATAGTACATACATGTATTCGTCTCCCTTTTGCTCTTTCAAGACTGCCATCTTTCATTAATATTTACTTGGGTTTTTTGAGTTTCACCCTTTATAATTAACTAAAATAAACATTTGGGGGAGTGTTTGGTTTTTTAAATAGCTGAATTGGCTAACACTCTGTTAATGAAACAGCTCTTTTTGGTAGTAGCATTATTGAAGAAGTAATCACAAAACTTGTAATTAAAAATAGATGTCTACATCCTCAGCAGAAATAAAGCACTTTTCAATTTTGGAACAGAGCCAGTTTCTTTTTCTGCATCATAGTCCCTGGAGTCCTCATGACCTGTTTATTGAGGGAGTTACACTGGACCAGGCACATACAGCAGAAGAAAACTTGCAAATCATTTTTGCAAATAACAACACTTTGACAGCAGATTTTCCTTGTAGTCACTGTGCTTGTTCTTGCAAGCACTGAAGAGGGTAAGATTTTATTCAAAATTCAAAACCCAGAAATGTAGACAAGATTTGTGCAGGCTCAAATGTGCAAGTGAGCATATGAAAAGAGGTATTGTGCTTTCAAAAAGTGAGGAAAGGAAAGGGAAAGGCTCTTATCTAAGCAGAGGAGGCCAAAGTAAACAATGAGCAGCAGCAGCGGAAGACACAAGTCATGGGTTGAAATGATTCCACCACAAGATTTCAAGAGGGCCTATATCCTGGAAGACCCTAAGGACCAAGGATCCATCTGGTAGTTCTGCTGATTGCTTAAACACAATTAAGTACAGGCAAAATAGGTGACCTTTTGGTTTTATTTAACTTGGAATACTTAATGGAGCAGTGAGATGTTCTCTAAAAGTGTAAAGGAGACCTGGCCTAATGCATTTGATAAGAGACAAAGGCCACTGTACACATTTATGCTGCTAAGAATAGAGAGTAACTGGTGACAGCACAGCACTAAGAGCAGGGTATTCAATCCATCTCCTTCTTCGGCTGCTATACAGAAGTCATTCACTGTTTATAAGAGGGAGAAATGATGCAGCAGCTTCCTAAAGAGTGGGGTGTTTCAGTCCAGCTACAAAATAAAGCAGGTGAAGAAAACACACATCTAGCGTCAGCTTTTTTATTAGAAATATTCTTGCTGTGAATTTGAATATGACAAAGGAAATCGAATGAATTTTTATACAGTCACTAATAAATCTGTTTATGAATTTCATCAGATATTTTATAAATGTGAGACCTATAAAAAAGGATATCCTGTGTTGGGGTAACTGAAGTCACCAAAATATTTCAAATATTCTAAAGTATTCTATGTCTTCATATTACCTTTATCTGTCATTCCATATGCTCAAAGAACAATCTGCTGCAACCAGCATCAACAGCAAGAATCAGGGTGTCTTGTAGGGGTTTGTTTCAGGCAGATTAGTTCAGAAAGCTTGTTTCATCCCAACAAGGACCAAAAGCATTGCTATCTGACATGGATGGTTACATCCATGCAACTGAGGGACAAAATTACAAATAATTTGTTGTGAACTGCTTAGGAACAATTGATAAGCAGCAATTTGTCCAAGAAAATTATTCATTCACCAATTACAAATAATAACTAATCAGTGAAAACTATGACTCAAACTAGGATAATCCAAAATCAGATAAAAGGATAAATTCACTGAAACCATAATTGTATGTAGTGAACCAAAACCAGAACCAGGTCTCCTGACAACCACTTATCACCTATTCTCACTAGCCATTGCTGACGCTTGTAGCTATTGCTACAAAAAAAAAGGATCCTTTCAAATGTGTCTGATGTTGAAAACCACTTCCTTGTTTTGCATTGTATTTTTTGTTATTGTAATATTTGCATTGTATTATTTGTTACATTTGTGAAAGGATTGAAGAACTATTTGATTTTAAAAGAAGCAATATTTCAAAGTTAGAATAGATTAATGAACAGAGAAAAAATTATGTTGCTTATCTTTTTTTTACTCATTAATGGTAGCCTTTTAGGCTGCTTCTTAAAACAGCTATTAAAAAAAACCAGCAAAACTAATACAAAACTTGTAATTTCCCCCCTTCTTAATGCCTGTTCTAAGCCCAGTAATACTTTTATAGGCTGTATTGCAAAACAACTGTAAATGATAGAATGCTTAAGGATTTCTTCAAGCAGATTGTTATGAAAATGAGTTGACCTCATCCCCTTTTGTCAATAAAATAGGATATTACCAAAAGGCAGCTTTTGCAATTACATCTGAATTGGTTTTCAAGCTTCACAGAAAGGTCGATTCAAACAGTGACAAACATCACCTTGGTAGGCACCACTGCCTACCTCCAATTTGGGAAAGCTTTTATTAGCTCACATTCATGCTGAGGGTCAGCTTTTCAGGGTTCTTTTCTGAGAGACTGAGGCATGAAAGCTCTTGAAATCTCCATTTACTTAATGAAAATAATATTACTGAATGAATGATAATCAAGCGATGTTTTCATTAAGCCAAGCAATTTTCTGCCAGTATTTCAATTCCCCTTAGCAACATGTATCTGTGAGGGTTGCAACCTAAAGGCTCTTTACAGCGACCATCTCTCACTCCTGCAAAGGACGTCTTGACCACGGGAGGGTTAGCCATTTGAATACACCAAAGTAGCTGTCTAGAGCTCTCTTTGCTGCTCTGCTCCTTAACAGAATTTTCTTGATAATTTTCTTTATTGCTACTTATTTCTGCAAAGTGTATGTCCTTTGATACAGCCATGTTGGGGGAACAGAGCAGCTATAAAGATGTAGGGTGCTGTAAAGTGAGCCCCACTGTCAGGGAGAGACAGGAGCAGGGCTATGCTCTGTCATGGGGGAAGGCCAGGGGCCAGGAGCTGCAGCAAGGATAGCAGGGCAGGGACCTGGCTGGAAAAGGACAAGGACCCTGAATGAGGCAAGCAGAGCAAGTCCCACGGCAGCAAGCCAGTTCAGCCAACATCTAGGAGCCAGGCAAGCCCATGGTAATGAGATGAATTCAGGGTGAGGGCAGGAGCTCAAGTCATCAGATCACAGCCAGGATCAGTAATGTGCATGGCAGGCACAACAACTCAGGCAAGGACAGAGGTTTAAACATCCCTCCTGAGCAAAGAGAAGCCAAGCTCTTTTCCCAACAGCTCTTTTCTCAACAGTGTGGCTCAAGGTCACCACTACACCATGTCACGACTGGCTAAGAGCCTTCCTTTACAGTATCTTTTAGAAAAATACCAATCATCTCTAACACTTACTTGTAATGGATTAGGACAAAATCAAGGTTATAAGAGATCCTAAGGATGGAAATGTGTTTGTGTCAAAGTAAGTCTCAAGAGGATGCACAGAGCTAGAGAATAAAGAAACAAAGCAGAGGACTTGGAGAGTAATGTTCATGACAGATCACTGTTGAAAAAGAATCACTGCAGACAAAACAAGACTTTTCAGAGTTTTTCATTGATTTTACTGAAAAGAAGTTCTGCATTTCATCTAGTGAAAACCTTTCTGAAACCAAGGGCTTAGTTTCATGAATAGGACTTAATAAATAAGTAGATTTGCTTGCAATCATAAGTATTTTATAACAATATGTAATTGTGAGAATGTTTTGTCTGAACAGGGATGTATTCCAGGAAGAAATTAGAAATATTTAATGAATTTAAACAGTATTTGACTAATACTTTTACTCTTGAAAATGTAAGACAACCCTTTTGAGAAGAAAAATCATTACATTCCATCATATTTTTCTAATTTTTTCTTATAATTATTCATCAAGAAATGTTGCTAAATATATCTTTTTAAATAAAAAGACAATTCTAAGAAAAAGTAAAATTAACTTAAGCCAAGAGAAATCCCCTCTTCAGACTGATATATTTTTTTAAGACTTTTAATGCTACAAAAAGCAGAAAGGATTGTCTCATGCTTTTGTTCAAACTTTTAAGTTCAGCTTAGAATCAGTTATTCATAAAGCTTTAGTTAAGACATAAGGATATTTCATGAACACTATTAAATAAGTTTCAACATCTATAAAATCTTAACATCTTTCTGTTTCACAAAATGATTTGCAATTCTAGTCTTAAGAAATAAAAGCTTATGAAGTGCTAGGTATAATAGCAGACTAAGATTCCCTCACAAATTCAAGACCTAATATAAGCCTTCTGATTTTTCTAGTGTGTTTCAGTTCTGGAAACACTTTGTGAATTATATTACTGCTAATCCACTGTGGGATAACAGGATGTAATAGAATATGAAGAGATGCAATTATGGTTTTCTGTGTACAATTCAATAATTCCAAAATGCAAGTGCTTCTTTTTACAGACTTAGACATTCCTTACTCCCGTAGCTTTAGTGTTTATTACAAGCACAGAAATGTGCAGTAACAGAGGGTACATCAACATCTCTGATAGCATTTTAACTATCTACATATCAGAGAATTAAACTGATTAATTTTCCAAGAAATCAGATTACCTTATAAAGAAACTTTCAACTTTGTGAGAAAACTGCTTCTGGTATATGAGATAATTTATTACAGCTTGCATAGATGTCTTTATGTCACAATAAAATCTGCAATACGAACATACTGACATACTGGGACTGTTTGGCTGGGCTGATAAAAATTATTAGATCACCTCAGGATTGGATTATGTTTATTTAGATAAAGATACAGCAATTTAGTCATGTCACAAAAGATTTAGTAAAGTCTATGAAATTATCAGAAAAACTGTGGTGTAGCTCATTGTTTATTTTAGGTCAGGAGGTTAAGAATCATAACAAACATATACATCATTTGGAGTGCTGGTCCAAGCTTAGCAGGTTTTCCTGGTTCAGCCCACTCAATATTGAGAGGCTCATGTTCAAAAAATTAAATATGCTACTTCTTCCAAAAATACTAACAGCAAGCCTGGAAGTCAAAGGGTTAGAGTAACTAATATGACTGACACTCTTAATAAGACACCTCAAATGAACTTTTTCAAGGATTTGGATTAATTAGTTAATGGATTAATTAGCTAATATTATACCCCAGGGAAGGTATTATTAGCAGAAG
This sequence comes from Lichenostomus cassidix, assembly GCF_008360975.1. Classification (NCBI taxonomy): domain Eukaryota; kingdom Metazoa; phylum Chordata; class Aves; order Passeriformes; family Meliphagidae; genus Lichenostomus; species Lichenostomus cassidix. The sequence goes on along the minus strand of NC_139479.1, from coordinate 55,974,875 downwards.
CATGGGTGATGAGCTTTTGGGATAAGTAATAATTAACAACAAAGGTGAACTAGAGAAGTCCTTCTGTAACTGTAGACAATAATAGCTGGCAGGAAAGGTACCTCGATGAAAATGCAGCATTAGTAACTGTATTGCACCATGAGTTGCACCAGCCCTGTCAGCAACTGCTCAATGCTGGGAAGCAGCCAGATCGTTCTGGCCGATCTCGACACATCGGAGGGCAGTGTAATTTGGGAACCACCATATGGCAATAAACATGGCTACACAGATACAGCACAGCCCCTCATCACAGTGTTATTAGGCACCAAGAACACTAGGTGACAAAAAAAGAGCAGACTGTCTGGGGCTGCTGCCTCACTGCTGCCTACATATACGAAATATGTGAGCATAATGTTTTGTTTTGGAACCTCAGAGAGATAAGTATCCCGTCTGAAATTGAATAAACAAATATTTCATTACTGAAGTCAATTCTAACCCACCAATCCTTCCACTTGTATGGTTAGAGAACTGATAGAAGTCTGAAGGATATTGCTGAAATGCTTACAGCCTACACAGAAGCTCAGAGTTTATTGTGTGTTAAATTTGTCACATTTCCTTCCACAGAAGAAATTGCTTACACTGCTCTAATGTATTTGCAAATACTGAGGAACTTAGGTTGAGGCATTTAAAGCAGAAATATTTAAAGCTTGATAAAAGCTGGTGCATATGCTATTATTTTTTCTTTTCCTTTTTTTTTTCCTTTTTTCTGCCATGCACATCAGTCAGGAAGTTTCAGTGTGCACACAAATAACATAAACTGCCCTCCATTTTCTCTTGTTTTTCAGTATTACGTCTAAAGTGTAGCTACCTGCTGAGACAATAAACATGACTTCCCATGACTTTTCAGTAAATGGAGCTCACTTCTGAGGCCCCAGGGCATAGTCAATCTAAAATATAGATATGAGGGCTGGAATTAGAAATTTCATGATCAGCGAAGTGTACTTATAGCAGCTACATTTTGAAGGGGCATTCTTTCATCTATTAATTATATCCCACTTCCCACTCTCACCAATACTAGCGACTCATCATTTTACATATTTAATGGAACATGACTAAAAATACATCAGAAAATTAATCGGTATTCATACTGTACCAAAAATTTTCAGACTTTCCGTTTATTTCTTTCAGGCAGGCTGCTAAGTCTTGGAAAATCTAGAAACAAAAGGAAAGGACTTACAAAAAAAAATTATTATGACAAGATAGCTGCAGGATATAACAGAAAATCAGTGTTCACTGCATAGCACAGTTCAATATAGAAAGTAATTTCCCAATCTTTTTCTGTATCTTTGGCTCCCTACTTCCTTGCATGTCATACATCACAATACAGATTTCGCAAAGTAGATAGCATAGTGACACTACCAACCTCCCTAGGCCTCATCTTTAAAGTTGAAAAGATATAGAAATAGAGATGGAGAAGTATGCTGATTTGTTTTAGCAATACTTTAATTTTGCTGATCCCTCAAAATAAAGGATATAAAAAAGAGTACTCAAGCAAAAAGAGCATGCTATAAGGAAAACTTTTTATTTTACTGCAGTTTTCATGCAAGTTATATCAAAATTTAAGCTTTTATTTAAAAAGATTTATCTACCTCCTGTGTCTGTGACAGGAGATTCTTATAAAATATTAAATTTTTAAATGTGACTGCTAATTAGGACAAAATAAACTGAGATTTAAAAAAAAAAAAAAAAAAAAAAGCTTATTTATCCATGAAGAGTTTTTAACCCTAAAAGCATCACTCATCTGCACTAGGGAAAGCAGGATTTACAACTGCCCGTATTGGAATTAAGACTGAAGGAAATGAAAAATTTGGGAATTTGCCCATGGTGGATTTTCTGATTTAGGCTATATCATGAAATACCTAGGTATATTCATGTTTGCTGAAAAGGCTCCTAGTATGCATACATCCAAATCAGGGACTGTAGAAATTATTACTTAGTGAACATTAAATATATTTGGAAAATTGACTAAAACTGAAAGATGTTTTGTGCTTCTCTGAAAAAAAAAAACATGGGATGAGACAGATGGATGGGATGTGATGGATTGGATGGGATGGGATGGGATGGGATGGGATGGGATGGGATGGGATAAGGATGAGAAGCTGCTTGAAAAGAGTACAAAACTTGCTTCACAAATAGAAGGAAATAGACCATGAGATTTTGTGTGCTCAGGTGTGAGAGGAGGGGTCATATCTAATTTAGTTTTAAAATCAATGTAAGTTAAAAAAGTGTGCAGAGACTGAAGATTTCTCTGGGTAACTAAAAGTGCATGATATCAAGATTTTCAGTCTAAAAGTTATGACCCAAATCCAACCAACACTGATGACTGGCAAGGAAAGTTATGCACTGAAATGCAGGCAAGGTAATTTTTTTGCTAAATCTATGTATTTTCTGAATTATAAGTAAAAACATCCATTAGAAACTCTCTTAATCATTTTGTACGATTACCTACCTAATGTTGATGCCTTAAATCCTGCCTTTTTTGTTCTGTAAATCTGGAGCAACAGATATTACACATAGGCTTTTGGAATAGTGTAATTTATTACAGAACTTGAAGATCAAAAATCTCCAAAAGACCTAACCACATGATGAACTATTATTTGGAGGAAAAACTAGAATTTCACATTTCTAAGCCCACTAATCCTACCTGTAGTGCCATACAGTTGCTCCCCCTTGCTTTAGCCCTGTGAACCCTTAATTACTCTATGTAAAGTGGAACTTTAAAAGCAGGAGAAGAACATTGCCAGAAAACACTCTTATAGACTGTGGACTGTTGGATAAAGGAGAGAAGAAATCACCCTTTCCACATCACTGTTTAAGAAGAAATTCCAGGTACATTCTTCCAGAACAAATCTACTTCAGGTCAAAGTAAAAAAGTTATGTCCATGACAGATTAATGATTTTAGACACAGCCCTTTGTAAGAAATCATTTTAGGAAGAAAGTCCTCAGGAAAAAAATTCAGTTTTATGAGATTCATTTCCAAAAAGCACTTAAGAACTTCCACAAATTATGCTGCTTCTAGATTTCATCTTTTAGTATGTTATCTATAACAAAACACATGCAAAACCAAGCAAAATACTGGACTGAGATGGTAAAATGAAACACAGCAGCTGAGTCTCTTGAAGTTTTTAAGGTTTTTGGAGAAGGCTGCTACAACCATTTTGCAAAACACATGCTGTATTGGTAAACTTTAAATCGGATAGAAATCCAGTAGGATGCAGAGAAAAAGTATAACAATCTGCATCTGGCAGCTAGGAGCGGCTTAACTTGAAAAATGACACAGCCTTAACTTTGTATTCTAAGATAGTGCTCAGTGGAAACAAGGACACAAATAACACCTTAGGCTATGCTAATTCATATTCTTTTCAGGTATGAGCAAGTAATTTTTTTAATAAGAGGATAATCATATAATTTATATTGTCATTATTATCATTTATTATTATTATAGGCCAAATGACGTAGGTTTTTAATGTTTATGATGTAAATTGTTCCCCAAAAAGACAGGTTTTTCTTTGTGGGAACACTAGAACATTATTTCATTTATTGCTAGAATTTATTACAATTATATACCACAAGCTTGCATTTTAATGGGACTAATTAAACAAAATGTCAATCTAGTTACCTATTCCTAAACTGTTGGAAGATAATACCTAGGAAAGTTACCTGTCTAAAGTAGGTTGCACTGGAGGATTTTACATACAAAACAAAGCAATATGTTATGGAGCATGATTGTTCAGTTAGTCCACTTAGCATGGAGCACAAACTCCATGTTATTATCACAAAATTGTTGAATGGACAAAGAAAGATTTCTGCCCTAGAAGGTAAGTGATACAATTCAATTTACTATTTTTTCTCCCAGTTACATTTAATGTTCCCTTTTTCCTTCTCTTTTTAACACCCAACAGAATTATGTTTTATCCATAATCCCTCATATCTCTACATGCACCTGAAAACATACTGGAAACTAGAAACAGGAAAGCTGATGTAGTGTTTCCAGCCTGAAAAACATTTCCACTTTCATCAATTTTGTATTAGTGCATGAAATTAATTCATCAGTAAATTTTATTGGAACAGATACAGATAATTTTTTGAAAATCTCAGGGATTTATATTCACTGGATTTTTTTTAAATTGCTTTTACTTTGTATATAAAATTTATGAGGGTTTGTGGGCAGATTTTTTTTATTTTATTTTCCTAAAGGATTAATTCAAACCACTTACAAAGCTGCCAAACTATAGGTGGCTATAGTCAATTACTGACCCTAAAATATGAAATCATCTATGGCTCCCCCAGGTTGATAAATAGGGTGTATGTTTCTTTCTAAAATTGTTATTATTGTTGTTGAATTTTTTTCATTGGGCTTGATTTCAAAGTCTGGCATGTTGGCTTCTCTGTATATTGAGAAAGAGCAAAATAAATAATTGCTTGTCACTTCTGCACGCTGTGCAAACTCTCTGTAATGTAAAGCCCACATCACTTAAGTGGATGAGACAGAGGTTAAGACTAAGGTGTTTTAGTGAATTATATGGGAGGTTTGCACAGTGCTAACACTTGGCACTAGCTGAGATTTAACTGTGACCTACTTGTATGAGTACTGGCATTTGCCAAATAATTTTACATGATCATATGTTAATGTTGTGAACTGCCTGTGTGAAAAAATATGATAAAAAAAAAAAAAAAGAGAGAAAATGAAAGAGAAGAATCGGAAAGTGATAAATAAAGCACTAACTGTATATCCAATTACAGGTCAAAGACTAACACAGCCCAATTAAAGCAGATAATACAAATTTCCTGAAATATGAAGATCCAAACTGAAATTGTACAGAACTGGAGACGGGAAAATCCTACTGGCCAAGGTAACCCAGCATTTAAGATATCTGGGTCTCAGCAGCTGTAAAACAAAAGGAGAGGATTTAGGCTTTAAGCATGAGTCCAAACAAAGCTAATGTGAAGTGACTATTTTGAGGGGAAATTTGAACAATTGGAGATATAAGTATAATTTATATAGATGAAACAAGGAGGAAAATTATAATTTTTGGCACTTTTTCCAAGACAAGAAACATGGAAGTTTGAATTGTAAGCTATGAAGTGCAATGTTGGTGTTTTAGGTAAACACAGTGAAAATTAGGTCTTACAGCTCCATGCCAACTTTCATGGTACTGCTTGCTATCCTGTCTGGAGTTGTCATTTGAAATGCTGTACTTGAAATACTTTATACCAAAAAACTGAGTGGGTACACCTCTATGAGCATGCAATTAAGTACTTTTAGTCATAATTTAACACCAGTTGTGTAAATAAAATCAGGAACAATATTACATAGATTTCCTTTGGCAAATATTCTCAATGTCTCTGCTATGACTGGAAGTCATGACCAGTGCCTGATCCCCAGTTATGTGTATATGAATCAGAGCTGCTTTTCACTTCACATATTGCCATCCAAATGAGGTGCATTTCTGTGTGAAAAAGGAGGTTTCATGACCAGAGCTTTATTATGGCTATTTCTGATAAAATTTCATTTTGAAAACTGCTTTTAAAACCATTTAAATACCCATTAGCTTTCAGCGCAGTATATAAATTAGACAATTGCAGAAAACACAGAGGCAAATGAAGGGTTCTCTATGGTTTTGGAAAGTGTGTGTTTCTAGTTAATCATCCAAAGATATTGCATCGCCTACTTGGTGTGGCAGGTGAAGAAGAGAAAATGAAGCCACTGAGAGACCTCATTGACACACCCATGTTAATTACCCTTCCTTTTGAGTATATATTTGCATAGATATTTTTCAATTCTTCATATGATTTGCAAGTACTTCCTTTCTATATTTGATCGTCTTTGAAGTTTTTCATTGAAGATATTATCATTCCTAATAATTTTCCCAGTCTCAGAACAGAAATTCCCTGCAACTTCATTTTGCTTATATTGAAAAAATATTAAAATGCACTTTTATGATCCTCCATTGACAAAATTAACCGTTTTTGCAAAAAATCTTATTGGAAAATTAATATCAAAATGGCTTTAATTTTCAAGGTTGATCAAGATCATTTATTTGCAGACTGGTTGTATTCAAATAACTGAAAAAATGAGGGAAGCTTCCATGAGGAAATGAAAAAGCATAACAAATAGCAGATGCTGTCAGCAGGACGGCAGAGACATTGAAGACCAAAAAAAAGTTACCACAGGCTTCACAGACTGTAAGGTGGGTCGCAATGCTCTCTGTTTCATCAACAAAATGCAAAGAAACCCTGGACATTCTCTGCCTTCTAATTTTGAGTTTTTAGAATAAGTCTCTCTGGATTTTCAGGGTTAAATCCTTTGGCAGCAACAGACTGTAAATATTCCTCCACCGCTAGAGAATAACTGTAAGGAATATACACTTTGCTATTCAGAAGGCAACCCGTAGCAATTTTCCATGCAGCCAACCTCCATATAACAAAGGACACTCACATGCACTGCTGTTATAGACAGCTGCAGAAACTTACTCACATTTCTGGCGTCCAATGCCAAGCTACTACATCCTCGGGGATGCAGAATGGTGAGAAAATAAACATGTATTTCATGTCATCAGAAACAAAAGATGTTTCTCCATGATGAGATGAAATGCAAGATCTTGCCTTCCTCTAGCTATAACATTTTTGCCAAGATTATAGACAGAATTAATGGATAAAAGCAAACACACTAGATAATGAAAGACATCCTCCCAACAGTTTTCTTATGCCTGGAGGATGAATTGCTCCAGTGGATGTCCTCCCTGCCTTTCATGATGAGGTCAAGAAATTTGCTGTCACTACCACGGTTGTGATTAATGATCTGACTGGTAGTGACAGTAATCAAACCATAGACTCTGGAGTACAGCTAGTTCGTGCTAGTCTCCCAGTGGCTTGAATCACTACACTGGCAGGGGATCTATCTGCTTCTCCTACAGACATTTCCTTGTGTCCTTCTTGAAGTAACTTTTCATGAAAGTATGGGTAAAACCAGAGTGAGTCATGACAATTTAAAATATTAAAACACTACATTGTATTTTTAAAAATCAAGTGACAAAAACCTTTGTAGCATTTGGGGAAAGAGTACATAATGAATAATTAAACTATTAATAATATAATCCTCTTAAAAGCATAGAACTGCCACTTGAGAAGATTAGGTGTCTAACGGCTCGCAGTACAATGAAAGTGGTAAAAAGGAAGAAGCTGAATTTCCTTCTATTTCTCCTCTTTTTGTAACAGATTTTCAGTGCATTCATTTTGATTATATTTTGCTAAATGTTCATTAGTTGAGCATACAAAAATATCTGTGTATAAGGATTAGTGGGCAAAAGGTTAGTATAAAAATATCACATTGGCCAAACAATGGTAAGGATTAAAGGGTTAAATTTTGAAACTGGGATGATGTCAAAGTCCACTGAAAGCCTGAAGGTGAAGACAGAGCACAGGAAAGGAGATGACAGCTGAAATGAAAGAGACTGATAAAAAGGTTATACAAAAATAACAATGGAAAAATCTATTAAACCTACTCTATTCTCAGAAATAAATTTCAACTTCCATCTGGTTAAATGCTATCTAAATTAATTCTTTGAATCACACAGGAGATAGAGTACTAGAAATAGAAAGTACTTACAATATTCTTGAATCTGGTTAACAAGTCAAGTCCTATTCAGTTTCTCACTATTTGAAGTTTTCTCTCCAGGCCTATCCTGTAGCAGGATATTTAGCACATCACACTGTCATGAGAGAAATTATAAACATTGGCACTTGCAAGTCTAAAAGGACCATATGAAGAAAACGAGACTTTATTTGGGAAGAGAGCAAGTGAAAGATCACTGTAGGCAGCCTAGTAGACCGCAAGTTTTGCAGCAGTAACACAGTTTTGTGTGGCAACTTTGCTCTTTAACACTCTGAGTTAGATGCAGAAGTAAGCCTTAGCAAGTGAAGCTCTTGGTTGTATCAGGAGCTGTATCTTGGTTGTATCAAACCTGGCTGGTTTGTAGGGAGGAGTCATGAGAGGTGGACTGGGCAGGACAATGTGTTTTAATTTTGTGAAGACAGCTATCTTGTCTTGTTCTAACATACTGGGCTTTAGGACAGATGTTGCAATGAATGTGTGGTCTCTGTCTAAAGGAGTACTCAGCGTGAAGAAATCCATAAGTTATGTAACTCCTACTTCAGGGAGCTGTTACCCCGATCCCTTGTCTTGACAGGACCAATTAGCTGCCTATTATTCTATTTAGCATGCTTTATTTATGTATTTGTTTATGTATGCATTATGAAAAAATAAAATTAAAAAAACCCCACACCATTCTGACCACAGTTTGGGCAGGGGGGGAGGAGGGGGAAGGACCAAAAGGTATGATATCCAGTTCTCTATCTATAACATTATCCCCTAATGGTAATCAAATTCCAATAAAAAACCAAAACAAAAAAAACCCTAAACAAAGCAAAAAAATTACAAGCAACAAAGGCTTTGATAGCTTTTACTACCACGAAGAAAAAAACATGAGATAGATAGATTTCACTCTAATTTTAAGCTCTTTTTTTGTTGTTCAGAAAATAATCTTGTTCCTTCTCATACAGTTTTACTTGAGTGATCATCTACCAGATAAGACATTGACTACCCTGTCATAGAATGGAATAATATATGTTTCACTTAAAATTAATCTTATTAATAAAACATTCATGGAAAAGAGCTGAATTACATTTATTTGCTGCTAAACTCAGAGAGTTACTTTTTAATCTCATTATAGTATGACCTTCCAAAGTCTCTGTTGCTTAGTCCTTTTTGGGATGGAAAAGAGAATTGGTTGCTTTCTTTTGTTCTTAACTGTATTTAAAGCACGTTGTAGAAGATACACTTGTATTTAGTTTGCCTAGGTAAAATGGGTATGGGGATCGGGAGGGGAGGGAAGGCAAGAGCAATAATAAGCTTTAATAAGGATATGAAAATAGCCTTCATAAAATAAGGGTAAACAATATTGCGATCTAATTTACCCCCACATAAAATGCAAAATAGAACTGTGTGTAATATAACATTAGTATCTTTATTGCCAGCATAATCTTAACTAATCTTTTCTTACATTACTTCAATAGTTACAGTAATTCATCTGCATGAAATTTAAATGAATAAGGTTAGCCTTGCAATTGAAACTATGCCAATTCTTACCCTTCTTCTATTCACAAAATCCTTCATTAGTATTTGCATATGTTCCTGGTTCCAGGCAGGATCAGCCTCCTCAGAATGTCACCAGCCCAGAACAGTTTTCCTCTGAACATCCCCTTCCTTTGTAATACATAAATACAATCTTCTGGGGCTCTGTAATTATCCAAAATGAGCTTTAATGTTGCAAATTACTTCAGCACCCCTATGATTTATCTGTTGTAAACACGCTTTATAATATTTATATTCCTATTAGAACCTCCACTAATAATGAACTGACAGAACATAAATATTTACATGATAGTGCATGGACAAATGCTTGATACCCTCATATTAGTTACGTTTCTTGTTCTCTCTATCACACTTGCAAAAAAAATAAACCTTTGCAATTTGCCGTCTTCACAAAAATATCTTTGAAAATGGCTCAGAACATTAACAGAGCTTCACATTTGCCACACTTTTCTTTAAAAGAATGGCATTCCTTCATACTTATGCAGTCTGGGTTATTGCTTCTTCACATTATGCATCATTACTCTGAGTAGGTGTCTTATCAGCAGCTCCAGTTGTTGTGGAGACGATTGGAATTAAGCACTGGAAGCTTTTTATTTATCTTACTTGCTTTATTCCTACAAGATTTTCAGCATATAAGCTTCTTTGTTCAGCTCAGAATTGGATACATTGCCAGGCATTGTAAAATTTACATCTTCCTTTTTTTGTATTTGTTCTTAAATTGGATTGAAAACAAAGTATGGCTTTAATTAAAGCTCTGCTTAACAATAGACAATTTTTCCATACAGCAGAATTTCTGAGCAGTTGTGAGGATTTTGCAAAGGCCTAATAGGTGACATTCAGCACTAAGCCCCAAGTAGAACTGCAATATACTTACCTGTGCTAAGTGTCTGCCTGACAATACTCGCACAAAGAAAACTGTAATAATGCTGTCGAAATACTGACTTAGCCAACAAAACCCATGGAATTTGAAGTGAAGGTTGCTTTAAACTGGGTATGATATGTAATAACTTACAAGTTCAAAGGATAAATATTGATGTTTAGGGAAGGAGAAGGGAAGGCAGACAGGCAGGCGGAAGGAAGGAAGGAAGGAAGGAAGGAAGGAAGGAAGGAAGGATATCTAACATCTACCATTCTTCAGCAAATCTAGTTTGCATAACATGGACATTTACAAAATTAGGGAATACAGAATTAAAAATAAATTTCAGCCCTTCTATCAAGGCTGATTTTACACTAGATATGTTGTAGATGACAGAAGGATGAAAAATGAAAAACCCAACCAAACTTACTGGTCAGTCTGTTAAAAGCTGTTCTATAAACATTCTCATTTCAAAGACTGCCTGAGGCTTTTTCCCTCCTTTCCTCAATACTTCACAGAAGACATCTGCTGTTCAAACACAGATTTTCTGTTGCCTGATGAGACTGAAGATAGTTGTTTGAAATGATTGCCAAAAAATATTGTACTTATTCTAGAGGTGATAATGTGTAAGAAAAGCATAGACAGTTCTCAGTCCACGTTGAAAAAAGGACCAATAATTACAGCTTTCTGGAGGGCTGTCGGAAACATCCAGAGCAACTGTCCTGCATACTTCACTTGTGACAGGTTTACATGTCAGGAGCCTGGTGAATCTGTTTTGAAGAGCTGAGCAGAAGGTTCTCCCTGTTTGGTAGGAGACTAAGAGTAGGAGAAGATTAACCAGGAACGAGAGAAGATGAAACAAGTCACCCAACCAAGCATCAAATCGGCTAATTTCTAAGTACCCTATAATATGCTGCTGTAGCTGTCAAAAAAAAATGTACCCTGAAGGTGACTCAGCTTCCTACAAAGGCTGTTCCTCTTGCTGAGTCATTCACATCTAAAATGGAAAATAGTAGGAAAAAAAAGAGAGAAAGATGCTAAAGTAAAATTTCCCACATAAGGGAGTGAGATGTTAAAGAAGCCCATGACAACAAAGTGCATTCCATTACATGGAAAAAGTAAGGTTATTTTTAAAGTACTGAGTGTAACAACAGCCTGATACTATGTTTTTTAGCTGATTATGACAAGAACTGATGCAGATGCCACAGTGAAAAGGCACATTATCATGATGCTATGTCAAATGGACAGACTGCTCAACAGAGTCATAGTCCCACTTCAGAGCAGGTCAGTGACCAGAACACAAGGCTGCAGAAACACCACTGAAAGACTGAGAGATAGGATATCTTTTCTTTTTCTCTATTTCCATGGAAATTTCATGTATTTCACTGTGTCATCTGTGCTATACCATTAAAAAAAAAAAAAAAAGAAAATAAACAAAAGAAAACACAAAAAAAAAGCCCCCAAAAATTGAGGTATTTCAATTTTATGTGAGTAAAATTAACTGAGATGTGGGGTAAAAGGAGTTTTGCTACAGTTTTTCAGTCTATAGAAATCCCAGAACCATTATAGAACAAGTCAATAATGTACCTTGAGAAATTAATTTTCACTTACAAACAAGAACAAATGCATATCTGAAAAGCAGAAATAACTTCTAAACAAACACAAAATATCAACTGCTATTTTCAGTATTTTAGATCATTAAAATGTGAGTATGCTGCTTTTGAAACTACCACTGCAACACTTCCACAATAATCTTAATTCATCTAAAAGATTGAGTGTCTGCCTCTACTCAAAAAGTCTCATCATCTATTCTGCTATACTTAGCATAATTCCAAATAGAGAAAAATAAATTTACAGAAGACTAACAGGCATCATGCTGTAAGTGTCATGTTCTGTTCAGACAAATCACCTTGTCTTTCTAACAAGTATCTTTTCAGGTTGGTATTGCTGAAGTATCTAAGCAATCAAGATCTCCAAAACAGATAAAAAAATAAGAACTGCAGTATTGGGTTAAACTCAGAGTTCAACTAGTCCTATATCTTTTCTCCTGGCTTGCACCAAAGCAAAAAAATCACACAGAAGGCAAGTGTCATATAATCTATTCCTCCTATGTCTCCTTGAATTTCAAATAGCTACAGATTTCTTTAAAGTCTGAAAAGTGTGAATACAGTGGTCACCAAGCTCACATCGATACACAAAAACAAGCAAAAAAGGATTTTTTTTTTTCTGATGGGGATTTTCATTGGTTAAATGCAGTGAAAAAATATATCAGATTACATTATAGATAAATCAGATGCCAAATGTAATTTCAGAAAAGGAGAATATTTTTAGATTTAATGACAGAAAAAAAATATGGCTTTAAAATGGGTAATCTTCTATTTCACTAAATGTGCTCCCTGACTGAGACCTTGTACGCCAAGCTTCAGCCTGAAGCAAATTGTTATAGTCGAGCTATTAACTTCTAAAAATAGGGGGATGTGATGGAAACATTAAGAAACCCACTACTGGGCACAACCACAATCCAGGGGAGGATGAAGCAACACTCCTTTATTTTTCCTTCTTTACCTCATCACATTAGAGCAGTTTGTGGCACTGAACTGTGTCTGTGCTAAATGCATTTTGTTTAGCCACTTTACTTCTAAACAGCATCTTATGATGGTGATATTTAATCTCTCTCTCCCTCTCTCTTGTTTTTGAAGAAACTTAATAACAGCCAAATACTTCAGGTCAGGCACTTGCCATTTGTGACTTAGTACTTTTAAAAGGTGCTACTTCCTGGGGGAGAGAACAGATAGGCTGGAGGATTGCAAGAGTGATCTGAAATTAAAATGCTTTCCAGAAGGAGGTTTTTGCATTTTCACTTGAAGCATTTCGAGAAACACAACACTAGAGTGAGCATTTTGTAACAAAATGTGCAGCAATTATTTATTTTTCTGTCATGAGCTGTGCATTCTCAGTGTTTTATTGTAGTGTACAAAATTTCTCATCATCTGCTATTTATTTTACATTCAGCATTGTAAAACTAAAGAAGCACTGACTCATGAGTCAGCAGGTGGTTGCCCCTCTCCAGAGGCATTCCATGCTTTTTTGCCAAACCATTTAGCACATCTGCAGCCTTCACTAAATCATTTTTAAAAGTAATATCGGTAATAAGAGTCAGAGAGCCTTGAAAGGTATGTGTGGTATGTGTTCTGCAAACAGGCTCTCAACAAAAATCCCCAGAGCTAGGAACAACAGTAAAAATCATCTCAAAGGAGCAGTAGAGAGTGGAGAAAATGGATCTTGGTATAGAGGACATGCTATTTATGGAGGTCAATCTGCATCAGCGACATAACATTTCAGGGCTATTCAGCTATAAACACATTCTCATGAGTTGTGCAGGGTTTTAAGGAAAAGATCAAAAGATGAGCACACACAATGAGTGTGTGTGAGTGCTTCTCACAGCATTAACAGACTGCTTTTCTGCTTTGACCACAGAGGGGTGTGCTGCAATCAGGGCAAAGACAAACTGGAAAACAGGCTTTAACACTTCAGAAGGACTAACTAAATCAATACACTAGAGTCCCAGAAAATGCATTACATTGCAGGAATTTTTCGAAGTGTCAAGAAACTTAGAAATTTGCTAGTGCCTCTGCTCCTGAGTCACCTGGACAGCCTAAAAGTCACTCCCAGTCCACCTACTGGACCTGACCGAATTCTGCAAGTGTTTCACTGCAGGTAGATACCAATTTGGATACAGATAACCTGTTAAAATCAAGTTAAAGTCTCTTGGCATGTGTAAGGCACAAGAGATTTGGCCTTATGCACAAACCCACTCTTCAGAATTGCTTAGATCAATAGGCAGCTTGTTAGTGTGTTTCGCTTGCTTGTGGGGACAAGAGATTAGATTTTCAGAGCTTAAATGCCTAACTCTATTTGAATCCCACTTCTAAATCTATCTCAATCCCTATGGTAACCCTTGGTTATTTGACAAGCAGGGTAATAATTTGTCATGCCAGAGTCTTCCATGTGTTTTTTCAGAGACCTTATTGACTTCTGAAACTGCATTTTCTGGATATTTTCTGGCTTCGATGGCTGTTGTTCTTCAATTGCTACTATACTGTATTTCCAGTCATCTGGTCATCTCAGCAAAACTGCCTCATTCACTTGCCCAAGAGCATGTGACACTGTAAACCACCTTCTCTTGATTTCTGCCAATATAGTTTAGACAATACACAGGACAGTCCTCCAACAAAAAGTTTCCATTTCTCTTCAATCTCAATAAGATGAATGTTATAGTCTGTGTTGTAGTCTGTGTTGGCACCTGGAAATTCCAGAGAACATGATGATAGAAAATCACTTCTTGTATGGGACACAGATTTTCAATATTTGTCAAAATATTTATTACTCCTTATTTAAAGGTATACTGTCCAGAGCCTGAAAAACTCTAACAGTTGCCCTGGATACTGGATTTCAGTGAGTAGTAAGTGCCCCATGTTTCAAAAATATTATACTCTGCAGATAAAGTCATTTGACTTTCTACAGTTTCAAATGTTAAAATTACTTTGCTTTCTTCAGCATTTTATGGGCATTTTGTGGATGGCTAACTCTTACCTGCTCATCCTGTGATGTCCAAAAAACAAAGCAGATGCACGAAAGCAACTAAGTTTTTTGGTGGGTTGAATGCTGAAGTACCAGATATGCCTTGTGAGCTGTGATGTGATGAATATGAGATAAGAGGCATGGAGACCATAAAATAATGCTGAAGACATAATGCTTTAAAAAAAAAAAAGAAAAGAGAATAAGCATGAGAAAAAAAATACAGAAATCCTGGAGGAACACTGAAAAAGAAGGAGAATGGAAAATGGAGAAACTAGAGAATCCAAGGAATTTTAATGTAAGGGGAAAATTTAATTGATTTTTTAGTAGCTTTTAATTTGGAAAATTTCATGCAAATTAAGAAGTATGCCCTAAATTCACCAGTGAAAAAATTTCCCAAGGACAATTATAACTAATAGGTGTAAATCAATTCAGTTAATCGGAAGTAATGGATGTAAGAAAAGTAAATGGATAAGGTAGATTATAGATAGAAAATGAGTTTTGATAATAACAGATAGTAATTAATAGGCATTTCCTTAAGAGGAAGGGGTGGGTAAAAATGAAAAAAAGGCAGAGCAATAAACCCCTTTGTAGGGACAATTCCAGGCAGACCAGAACTACCTGCTATGTACACACAAGGGAACACTGCAAGTTTATGGGGTACAGGCATTCACCTAAGATGTCATACAGGGCCTTGGTCCTAGTTAGTGCATACAGAATTCATGTCATGTCCTGTTCCTCCTTGCCTCCACTCCTGCAGCAGTGGCCGAAGAGACACAGGGGATCTCCGATTGTGTGCTGTTGCTGCTCATGATCGTGACAATAATAGAGTTCACTTCCTGGAAACTGATTCTGCTCTGCAAGCACAACATAAATGTTTCTGAAAGGGAAGAAAGAAATGTTCTGAAGATGATGCTGGAGAAATACAATAGTGTGATAGACAAATAAAAGACCTTTGAGAAAAGAAATTTCATTCTATGGGTTTGAAGAGGAAACAGTATTTTTATAAACATTTCTCTTGGAAGAGAGAGAAGACGACAAATGCAGAAAATTTCAGCCTTACTTGCAGCTGAACAGCTAGTATTGACAGTGGTTTTACTGTATAGGACTGTAATGACTGTGCCAGCCATTATCAGAACTATTTCAATATTCCAGGTCCTCAGATTGTCCCACTGAGCAGGTACTACTCCTCACTACATCCTGCCATTTTAATACTGGCTTTAGTTTTTAGACACAGACAATGTCTCTATAAAACCTTGCAACTTGTACCATCATTTACATCTATACAGAGTGCTGCACATGCCAAAAACACTCTCAGATTGAGAGTGTCCTGACAAGACATACC
Source organism: Lichenostomus cassidix (assembly GCF_008360975.1). Taxonomy (NCBI): domain Eukaryota; kingdom Metazoa; phylum Chordata; class Aves; order Passeriformes; family Meliphagidae; genus Lichenostomus; species Lichenostomus cassidix. Next base: position 55,958,902 of record NC_139479.1, on the reverse strand, counting down.
TTTTTCCTGCACTGTCGCTATCTATATGGAAAAGGTACCAGGCAAGTACAATCACCTCAGTGTCCCTGGGCATATTGGCTACCTTCAGTGAATCCTGAAGGGAGATGCATCCCTTAAGTCTATTTCCAAACTGACTATGCTGCAAAGCAGTAGTCTAAATATTAAATGAGTGTGTTTCCCATTTGTAAGGTAACCAAGCACTTTGGGAGCAACTGGGGCTACCTTGTCCTTTCCACACAGTTGGCTGATTTGATCAGATGAACCTTTCAAGAAGGGATTTCAAAGCACAAATACCACTGAATACCAATTAAACCTCTGTTTATATTCCACCTAGACATATTTGAAACTCCCAACCCTCCAAGTTCATAGAGAAATCTGAGTGTCTGTCTGACAGTGACTTAATATGTCTAATCAGAGTGTCTAGAGTCACTGAGCTACAGAGTCCCCACTCCACTACTTTCTCGTGTTGGAAATTCCTCATATCCCCATGGTATCTACATTTATGATACAGTCACAGGGACACCTCTGTAGGCATCTATAAATTGTCATATGTATTTGACCACACACAGATCCTGCTGAGTGGCTCAGAGCCCTTGGTGTCTCCTACACTTAGGAAGACTTCTCATCAATGCATTGAATCTAATGAATTAATTGGGCAGAAAGGAGAAAAAGAAATTATTGATTTTTCACTTGGTGGGTCAAATTCTCATATGGGATATGGGAAATCAGATTTTTTTGTAGGTTGTGGGGTTTGGTGGTTTGGGGTGGTGTTTTTTGTATATGCAATTATAGTTGCATAATATATATTATAATTGTATATACAATTATAAAAGACATAAGAGCTTGGAGATGGAGTAACGAAATCATTCATTCCCTTAGACTGTTGCTTTCTAGTGGGCTTTTTTTTAACCTGGGTTATAGGAAGCCTGTATTTATGTTTCTGTTCTAAGCTATGCCACTGGGACTGCAAGATAAGGCACAGCCTTGTCCCAGTGACTGCTGCATTGACTATCCATAGATGTCAGGGAAGTCTTTGCCCACCTCCCAGGAGAAAGAGCTGGCCATAAGTACTTAATTCTAGAAAGTTTGGAGCTGACAATCTGATATCAGAGGGATTTCCAGTGGGAAATCACTGCCTTCCTGTGTTCTGGAATATGATGTCTGACCATGTTCAACTCTCAGGGGTTAGGCCCCCCTCTCTCTTTTCAGATACTTGAAGCTCAAGCAGCTGAATCCTGCTTATCTATTTTTTCCTAAGATTATCTCTTGTCACTGTAGGCAGAAAATATTTGGGCATTTGCAGGAATGGGGAGGATGCAGCATATTTTTTGAAAAAACCTATTGAAATTGTGGACCTGTGGCTCTGTACTTAACAAGTGTAAATATTTACTTTCAGAAATAAATTCAAATTACCTAAAGAGCTCACATATTTTTTACTTCTGATTGACAATTTTGGCCTCAAAGCACAAGGCCATATTTCAGAGTTATCAGTGAAATGTACTTTAACACTTGGCAGAAATCAGTGATCTGTCACAGAACAGGGACTTTTCTCTCCCAAGAGCACAGCAGGGAGGCCATGGCCAACTCCCTCACTTGGAGTTTAAAGAACAAGCAGAACACTTCAACCATGGGGATAAACTTAAAACGATATCCAGTTAGGAGTACAATGCAGGTGTTTCATCTCCATGTAATAGAGACAAAGACAGTGTTTGAAGATTGACATTTCCTTGCCCAAGGGTGAGTTTCTCTAGGTAGCAAACCCTTAGCATGTGTCTCTCCCATAACCAGCCTCAACAGAACAGCACTGTGGCCAGCAATTCATTTGCTAATACATCAAGATTCATATTCAAGTCTGAATATTTTCCTGTATTTGACCAAAACAAAGCAAACAAAAACAAACAAAAAAAACCCCGGTTGCTGCTGTCATTTTCAGTAGGGTTAATAGTATTTTCCTGTAGTCTAACTTGCGTAGGTTAAAGAAAAAAAAATTGTATCATGCTAACAAGCATCTAATTCAGTTCAGAAATTTGTCTCATTAAAACTGCATTTCAAGGTTTTGTGAAGCTATTAGTGATTATTTTTCTGGTGCCCATAAAAATATCTTTTTCTGTGAAAAAAAATCCTCCAAAGTTGTGTAGTTTTAATTATCATCTCCTCTAGCATAAGAGCACCAAAGGAGGGAAATGTAACACTAAATGTAATAAAAAAGAAACAGTGTTCAGATAATATTGCAGAAGAAATCGAATATTGTGAAGCATGGAATTACACATCAGAAATCTCATATAAATTTAAATGAAAAGTTCTAATGGGAGGCCTTTTAATCTAATGAAAACATATGAATTTGCAAAGGACAATGTCTCTCATTTAAGCTATCAAATTTGATAAAATGATCTCAGAAAGGTTTAGGTCTAATTATATTTTCAAAAAATAACAGTTGACAGAGAAATGTAATAATCTTCTTGAAGAGAACTAACAGAAAAAATTAATTAAACCAGAATGCAACAGCAGGGAAAATGAGGCTGATATGTGCCTTGTTTACCAGGGTAGAAACACATTCAGCAAAGCAGCTATTGAAACATCAAACTTGTTTTATCAGAATTGTTTCATCAGTATATCAAATATTCAAGTGACTACTACTTGAAATATCCTTTCTTCAAGACTCATCAAATGTGACTATCTACAATTTATCCAACACATAACTATAAACCAATATAACACTGAAGTACTTCCCTCAGATACACTTCTTTCAATGATGAATATTCATATTAGTTAAATAATCATACGTTTTGGCAAGTGATCTGGCATTATGTCCCTGTTAATAGCAGAGATAAATGTGGCAGTTTATTCTTTCATAGTTCTATATAGTTGGATTCTAGCATTATTTCTTTAGGGTTTCTAGCAAGATTAAAAACCTGTTTCTAAATTGTTACTCTTTTTTAAGTATGTCTTAATAAAATGAATGTAATGGGTGATAATTTTATTTGCTTATAATGAATAAAAACTGGGCAAGTGAAGAGTTCTGTATTCATGTTGTACTGATGATGTGAATATTTCCCTTTCTTTCAAAAAATGTAAAATTATAATTTTCCTTAGATAAAAGGAAAACAGTGCTCCCTCTTAACATTATCATATACTAGCTGAGTTGAGATTTTTGCACATATTTTTTGTATTAACTACACTATTTCCTAATATGTTCAAATATATGTTGTCTGCCCCCAGTCTGGTATTATTTTTAAAATGTGCAGGGACAGTTTGGGTTTTATAACCAAACTTGAAAAAGCACAGGCATTATCCATTACTGTTCTCTAAACCATCTTAGAGCTAATTTTGACTTCAAGCAGACTTATGATAAAAGTATACAAGTTTTATGTATCAAAGAATATTCTAGACTTATTCTGTTTGAATTATACCCCAGGCCTTGAAGAAAGTTTTAAAGGACTTAGCTCATTGGAAGTCATTATGCTTTTTATGGGCAGTCAGAACAAATGTTATTAAAATGAATAACTCAGTAAGATTCAATTATTTATCACAGGTTTTGCTTATAATGATACCACTTTCCTTTTTTGAACATCCTGACAAAAAATTGTATGAAATAATAGTTATTCGCAAGCTAGTATTATTTGACTTCAGCAAAGAAAGAGATTTTACTTTGCCTCACAGATTTTTTTCTTTTGCTGTGCTTTTTAAAGAGGGGTTCAGTTTTTGTGTTGAAAGAGACTTTTCAGAATTAGTTTTCCAGAAGAGAATGTGAGTAATTTGAAATTAAGTCTTTCTTCCTGTTGTCTATAGCTGGAATCACTGAACTCAAGTCTACAAAATTAATATTAACTTCAGGGCTAGAGGAAGAGCAGAGCCCACAATGTCGGATAATACTATAATGATACAATGTACATGTGTAGGTTCTTAGTGATATGTTGTCAAAGTCTAAAGTTGCTGAAAATACTTTTTAAAATTCACTCTACAATTTATTAACTGAAAACAATTAAACAAAATTATTTTATTTTTATAAGCAGTGTTCTCACTGGGTTTTAGCTCTTAAAAAAAAAAAGATAATATAATGTCTGTTTTTAAATATGAAAAATAGTACTTAAAGCACTATATGCTATAGACTTCCTTTGGATTCAATTACTCTTAATTATATTTTACTAAATATCAGGGAGATTTCCTAGACAGTCCTGTTCAGCAGATCATGAAAAAAGCCTTTTCTTCTTAACAGACCACAGAAAACTGGACTTGAGTGTTCTAATCCTTAGAGCTTCTTGGGATCTTCCACAGCCTCTGAAAAAAATCAGAATTGTATGCAAATGTGTGAAAAAGTTTGTTCAATCATTATATCTAGAGTTTGAATTCAGAGAAGAAAAAAAACCTGGGAAAAAAAAGCCTGGGAGAAGTTTTTATGCTGAGTCCATTCTTTGTCATTCTTCTAGCATTCCTTTCAGACATGAATTTACACTCCCTACTCTTCTTCTGCCTTCCTTTCATAAAGTTTTTTTATCCTTAAGTTATTAGCACACCTGCTTATAGCCTCACACATGCACACAGCCCTTAGTGAGGTGACCCTGCTGACTCCCTAGTTTTGGGGATGACCCTTACTGCTCCAAACCAGCACAGCCTGTCTAAACTTAATGCTTTCTGTGAGGTACAATATAATTTTCCACCCCATGAGGCAACCTTCAAACAATATTTCAAAGCTTTTGCACACATAAAATTTTACATATCCCTGGGTGGCAATTTGTATAAATACTTTTTTTTGTCTGTTCAACATCTGTAGTATTTCCTGTTCTCCATAAACAGTTGAGTAAAGCTGCTAGTTTATCTTTTCTTGACCTCCATATTCTGCAATAACAGGACCACTGGGAGAGGACATAGTGCCCTGTCCCAGGGAAGGTGGAGGGGCAGCAGGAGATCCTGCAAGCCACCAGCAGTATTAAGGACAAGAATGATCTGGGAATGGACATGCAGCTAAATGTAGGGGGTGACAGAAACAACGTAATATTAGGCACTGTGTACACATTGTTGTAAACCAGAAACCGGATTAAAAATAAACCTTAAGGAAAGAATCTACCCTGCAAAGACAAGGGCCAGGAAGGAGATTTGTTTGCAGTTTATATTTTATTTTCTCATCTCTACCAGATCTGACTTTTGCTATTCGCTGCCTCATACCCCTGTGTGTCATAATAAAACCTAACCTTACAGAAACAAAGCTATTATAAATTCACGAATGCTGCAGGAGTAGGACTGAGGCCATGGTATGTCTGAGCTTCAGACAGCTTAAATTCCTCACACTAACCGCAATGTCACCTGTCCTCTGTTATGCAAATGTCCAGGTTTTGATAAGCATTCTTCTATAATCTTTGCCCATATAAGCCTTCTCTCAGCTAACTGACCAGTGGAGCACACAGTAGAAACTTGGCAGGCTACCTATACCTACATATCATATTATTAAATAAAAATTGAGGAGGACAATCATATATACAGAGAAGAGAGCCAGGTGCTATGTCTCTGGCAACCATATATTTAGAAATATAGAAATAGCCATTAAATCTTAGAGATCCACCAGAGGTCTTTTGAAGCTCAACAGCTACAGCTGAGCAGCCTAAACTTTTTTCTTATAAAAGCCAAATGTGATCCACTTAGTTTCAAGAAAGATTTCTGTTGCAAAATTTTTGGAAATCCATTTTCAACATTTCATTCACAAAAATTGATAGAATATTTGGCATTTCTTGTGAAATGTGAATTTATGCATGAATTTGGAACCTTTCATGTAGGGAAAAATTGTATTTCCTTTATTTCTGTTGACTTATAATTATTTTTCATCTGAACATTATTCTGCTATAGGGAAAGAGGTGCATAATGCAATACTATCTACTATGGCATATTATTTCTTTCATACTCTGTTTTTTTATTTTAAAATATTAGGGCAATTTTCTCCAAGAAAAAGCAGAAACATCCCAATTTCTAGATGAATGCCCTCTTCCTGTGATGAGACACGGATGTATCTAAAGTCCATGGAAATGGACAAAAGTCATGCTGTTCCTGTTGAGATGACTTGAACCAATCAGAGGAGAGCAGTGTTTTACAAAATGAGCTTTAGCTCAGGGGAACTAATCTCCCAAGTCTACCTCTACAGATGATGGAGAAACAGAAGCATCTCTGCAGGTAATTTGAAAGAAGATTCTATGATCTTTAGAGAAGGAATAATACTGAATTTAACTTTAGATTGTTCCTTACCTTCCAGAGGAACCCATCTCTCTCTATTGAACACCTTGAACCTGGGGAGATTAGCAACCTAGGACAATGGATAATCTTCACATTTATATCCCAAATGCTTGACTATTTCATCATAACTCAGATGCAACCTGATCTAAAGCATACGCTCAAATGTTGGTATCTGTAGCAGTTGTCTTGATTTATTTCTGCATATAAATTTTTATAACTTGAAATAGCAAATATTTCTATTGTTTTGACCCCAGACAGCAGCGATAAATAATAAATAAAATAATATTAATATATTAAGATGCAGTTTTATACTAATGTTGTATAGCTACACATATGAAAACTTTGAATTTTGGGAGAAAAAACTTTTTGACAAGTTCTTCTTGTGCTGTAAATAATTATTTTGCGGGTTTAACTTTTCCTTAATCAAAGGGATTTAAAGAGAAATTTTGGCTCCATCAAGGCAGAATTTACAGGGTAGGTTCCATAAAAGAAAAAATCCAAGTAATTCTGCTTTTAGATGATTTCCACTTTTTGTTTATTTCATGCTCCACATGAGACTGGGACAATTAATGAATATTGACAGCACTGAAGCAGTAACAACCACACCTCAGCAATCTCCATGAAAGAGACCCTAGTGTTGGAAATTAATTTCTTACAAGGTGACAACTCCATTTTCTTTCCACTACAGCAGATAAAAACTGAATGCTTGGTTTGGGCTGTGTATAGCAGGTAGTACCATGAATATTCTGTCCCAATTGCATTCCCCCTGCTCTCTGCCAATGACAAAGCAAAAGGCAGCCACTGCAGCAGTTCTTACGAATTATCCAATTTCAGTGTGAAAAAGATCAAGACATTCTCTCACCACAGAGTGCATTTCTGAGAGGCACCATCACCTTGGCTGCCGGGCCAGCCATGCCCTGTGGTGGCTCAGGTGGGGACACCTGGAACTGGCTGTGTCCAGTACAGGGCAGCCCTGACCATTGCCCACAAAAGCCACTCTGCTGCCCTCACTTCCACTGCCTGGGAACCTGCTCTGAGTAAAACCACATGCCTTACAGGACTATAAAAAAAGACTTCCTCTCCTTGGTGTCAAATCTTAACCCCAGCAACACCCATGACAAAACTTCAGTACTATTTTTATCCATAACATTTGGTTTTGCTTTTCAGGACTAACTTGTTCTGCCCTTTTAAAGTTCCCATACAAAGGGGGGACTTAGAAACTTCCTTTCTTAAAAACTTCCTGTTTGTTTTATCCCTGCCCTCATTGTTTCTGCACTTGTAACTGTGACTGAAAGAATGGAAATCCTTGAACTGTTCATCCTTACTGTCTCTTGTTTATAATTCCTTTTTCCTTGGCTTGCTACAAATCATTTCTATCAATCTGAGTTTGTCAAGTAAGATTTAATGAAATTTAATTCTTGTGCTTTGTTAAAATCCTATTATATCACAGCTCTCTGTGAATCTTTTGAGCAATTTTGTGCAAAATTTGTTTTCTAGCTAAGTACATCCTCATTTCAAGGATGCTCATTGCTCTAAACTTTGGTGAGCTTTTGTTTATTTTGACATTATACAGTTTTAGCAGAAGTTTCAAACTAAGAAACTGTGATTCCAGAGTAAGGAGGTAGTTTCATGACAGTAGTACTGGACACCTTGGAGACAAAAAACAGAAGCATTTGAGGAAAGGGCTGATGAACACAGACAAGCGCAAAAGCATAGATGGAAAAAATAATCAAGATCCAAAGGATAAAGAATAAAAGTTTTGAACACTTCCTTGACCAAGCTAAAGAGTAGGCCAACAATTACTTCAATCAATGAAATGGATGAAGGTGAAATTCATTTGGAAAAGATGAAGAAAAAAGTTGAAGGAGAAGGCGTGATTATTCATGTTTTGCACACAACAAATTTTCCACGATAATGCAATTCCATCTGTAGGCAGATAGAGCAATACAATAAGAAATAAAGACTATACTTTTACATTACAAATATGTCTAAGGTCTGTTAAAGCAAAGATGATGGCAGGAATCCATGAGGTTATATTTTATAATCTTTAATTACTTCTATCAGGACTGGTTGTTCTACCGTCTTTTGCTTAAATAACTCTACAATGAATATTTTTATGACTTAATGTAAATGAACAATGGTTACCATTAATAGAAAAATTGATTGAGAACAGAACAGCTACTAGTTATTATTTGGATCTCCCAGGCGACCTAATCTGTTAAAAAAATGTATCATGGTGCTCAGGTAGGGATTTCAGAGACAGATTTAAGAACTTTAACACACAGGAGGCACTTTACCTTTAATGAACACACACAGCATTAACAACCTGTCATGTAACAGATGTAGAGCACACAACAAATACTTAGAGACACTATTCCAAGGAGAACAAGTCACCATATTTTTTGTCTTTTTTATATACAGCTGTGATTAGACAGCCTACATTAATTTTATGTGGCAAAGGCTGCATTATGTTTGTATTTGTTCCAGGAGCAGTGATCAAACTTTTGTAGGTATCATTCTGTTCCTTTTAGTGCTTTACATGTAAAAAACAGTCTATTTTTTTCCAAATGAAACAAAGATGTGAGTTAAAGTTGACGTGCAGTTTATTTTAAGCAACTAAAATGCTTTTTATATACTGAATTTCCCAAATAACAAGGGTAACGGGAACAATCCTCACTTAAATGATTTCATTTGTTTTGTGTCTATGCAGCACAGGTCACTTGGAATCCAGAATAATGTACTCACTTCCTGATGCACCAGTTTTTCTATAATCTGTAGTCTGACATCACTGTGAAGGAACCTTAATTAGACACAATTAAATAATGTGGGTAAGTAAAGTAATTTTATACTGGCCAAACTTAAGAGTCACATTAATACCTGAGGATCTGGAATGAATGTTTTTCTAAAAATATTGTATGATTAAGATTTTACGTATTTGTGCTATGTACCAAGTTTAAAAATAATTTAGGATTAAACTTTATTAAGTTTAGAAAGTTTTCTGCCTCCCTCATGTATCCAAGCACTGTCAGATTTCCTTGTGACTATAACTAGGTTATCAGATCAACCAGACAGAACCTTCATGTCTAGTTGCTAATTATTCTTTATTACATTTCATATGATTTCTCATGTATATGAGCAGTTCTCAGGAGTTATAATCTCTTTTATTACACTACCATTACAATTTTATATACCTAGTAGCCTTTTATAACCACAGGAGAAGGAGGAAAAAAAAGTTAAAATCATGAGAAATATCTCTACAGTTGTCTTTATAAAGAAAAGACTGCAGAAAACTTCTTCCCAGCCATAACATAACTTAGAAGAAAAATTTTGTGTTACTGGATGTACAGCCCAGATGTGCTTAACCACCCTGAATAGAGGCTCTGGTATTTAAATACTACAGCTTAAGGACACAATTTGTTTAAATTCATTAAAATCTTTGAGCAGTAACAATTTACAGTATCTTTACACAAGGTACAGCAATTTGGTTTTCAAATAGTTTGGCACTATGACTCATTACCCTTCCATCATTAAAAAATTTACAGCAGGTGACAAAAAAAGTTCATTTATATACAAAAAGTATAACTTCTATAGAACATATATAATGCTGATTAATTCAAATTTTAATTACCTGATATTCAAGCAGTTGGACGAGGACTTTACTATCTTCCTTGTCAAACTCCAGCACAACCATTTCTTTGGACCATAGTTAAAATTATCCAGAGATTATATTCATTATACAGCCAATACTCAATAGCATTTTGTGGTATTTGCTTTTCTAAGAGAAAAAGAACTTTTGACAAAGATGGAAAAAATTACCACAGAGAGAACGATGACCAGTGTTGTCACGGCACTGTGACAAATTGCACAAAAAGATAACCCAGTAGTTTCCAAGCTGCTCTACTTCCGGGGTCACAATCTTCCTTCCATTGAAAAGAAAATAGATTCACAACTACTTATGTGGTAGCAGATGGATCTGCAAATTGGTCTTCCAGGAGCTACTGACACACATTCTGGATAAATTATATTTCAGGCACCCAAAAGAAGGTTTGAATGCTATAACAAAAACTCTCCCTATGTGTTGATAAAATATCTTTTAATAGATTTTTTTTAATTAACCATGATAGAATCATTCTTAATCTTCCATTTGGTAAGATAAATAACCTTAATATCAGGAGTATTTCACTTTGCAGTGGCCTTTAACTGTATTTGTTCAGTCCTGTGGCACTTGTCTGACTCCCATCCCATTTATCTTCATGGCTTTTTTGAGAGGGCATTTGAAAATTAACTTACATAATAAGAAATTACAAAGTTATTTTAACAGTGGTAGTCCAGGCTTCTACTTTAAGTCATGAAGAATGAAGTACCCTAGACTGTAGAGGACTACTTCAGCTTTTTAATTCTTCTTGAATTTTATAAGTAGTTAAGGAATCAGCTCTCCAATTTACAGTGTGATTTGATGATCTGATGTTTGCAAATTTGCTCTGTCTGCATAACTACTGAGGAGCATGTATTTTTAGATGCTATTCTTCTCCAAGTTTATTGATATAAACACTGGTTACCATACTTCCTTTTTTTTTTCCTTTCGAAGTTTTTTCTAACTCAAGAAAAGACAGAACTGTCTTTTGGGGTTTTATAAGAGAAAGTTCCCCTCCCCTTACTATTTTGCCTAAATGATATTTCCTAAAAGATGCATAAATGGTGATTTTAAAATTCCAGTCATGTGAATCATCCCCTCAGGTTTCTGTTATACCAACGAGGTTGTGTTTATGCTCATAAATAAGCAATTCCAATTACGCTTGTTTATTACTCAAGCTCCTATCATTGGTGTATAGGCAATTAAAGATTAAAGAATTTCTTCTCTCCTCGTCCTTTGGTGTCTTGATTAATTTTGTTCTCAGCATCACAATTCTGCACTGAAAGTTCTTGTGTTTCCTCTTTTCACCCTTCTCTTTTATTTGATGCCACCCTAACCACTGCAATATACTTCTTTGGTACTTGCCTCAGTGATGTTTTTTAAGGAACTTTAAAAGGTTTTTAGGACTTCCTAATGCCTATGTTGAAATTAATTCTCAGAACTGATTGCCATTTTATTAGCAGAGTAACGCCTTAAAAGAAATCCATATTTGATTGGCAGCCGACTATGCCATGCCTCTGTTTTACCTTTTAAGGAAGCAAACAATCTATTTTGGGATTGTTCGTATTGTGCCACATTTCTGATCATTTTCATTAGGATAACTTTTAGTACTACAAAATATTTACTAGTATCTAGCAACCCACTTGAAATTGTCTTACATACTTTTAGCTAGAGTGCTACTGGACTGTGCTAGGGCAGACTGAATCAGATGTCACTTCATATAAGCAAAGATCATGCTCAATTCCTATCACATCAAAGCAAAAGGAATTGTGGCATGGTACTATGAATTCCTTTTGCCAAGCTGTCAGGCAAGAAAAGCTGAACAAGCCACAAAAACAATTATGTTCATACGCAGTCATTCTTAAGTGTGTCATTTCTTAAGAAAGTTTTATGAATAATTCAAGTAGTGACTTTAATTAGTGTTTAAATGATCAAAAAGATAGTTCTGCTTAAATAATTATGTGATTTTACTAGCAACTGTTTTACCACCATGAAAATTATTGAAATAGAAAACTTCCTAAGACAACTAATCAAACTTGAACAAATGCAGACACCTCTATATTTTTCTGCAGGTAAATTTGAATGCTTTAGTCATGCAAGCAGAGTTTACAGCACATCTCTTGGGAGTACACAAGGATCTTAATAAATCTCAGTTATGTCTTTCACAGGTAACAGATATTGTTAAGACTGACATGTACGTCTTTCTTCAACTTCTGTCAAAGCCAGCCAAATATCTTGCATTGTTGCAATTTGGAGGAGGAAAAGGTCCAAATCAATTACACTCTTGCAGACCTCTGACAAGGGGTTCTGATTAATATTTTTCAGCTATCATAACCACAGGGTATAAATCCTGCTTCATGGAAATCAGTGGAAGTTTTTGCTCCGGACTTCACACATTATCTCCATCTTTAAAAGGTGTGATTTGGTTGCCTAACTGGAGTTAAACAATATCACTTTTGGCATGCTTTCATAATGCACCAGATCATCTGTCCAGAAGAAGGGCACCTGACTCTGTCAGGTCTGTCCGTCCCACATGAATGAATGCATTACAGAAAACCTGAAATAGCACTAAATGCCTGTGTTTAGGCCACTGAATTTTACCCAAAGCATTTCTTAGCTTAGGAGTTATATATAACTGATGGGGACGATGAAAAAGAATTCCATTTCTATATACATATTTTCTTTTTTAACATGGCTTAAGCATTCTATGATTCTATGAACTTGTAATTCAACCAAGCCTTTTTTAAAATAGCAATGTCTTAGGTAAAAAAACCCAGGAAACTGAAGATCTGAAAAAGGAGATACTTGCAGATCTCAACTTTTCATGGGAATTAATTTATAATATTTATTCTAACTTTGATTACTAAAAAAAGTATTTTGGTTTGTCTCTACCTGCCTCTAAATAATCTTTCTCTATTTTCCTGTCTTCTCTTAGACTTTAACACGGTGAGTGTAGCAGTAGGTTACTACTTTAGCGTGAGATGACTTGTTCTCCACTGACTGTACTGATCAATTTCCACAGTGGGAGATTAACACCCAGCCAAAAGACAGGCTGAAAAGTCTTAGACACAGCCTGGAACAAAATCCTTCTTTCAGATGCTGGCACACAGGTATTTGGTTCCACTGAAACAACCAGAATATCTGAGAGTTCATAAAAAGGCAGCGAATATGATGCTCAAAATCTGTGCCTGCTGGAGGGCAGGTAAGGCACTCTAAGGTGTCTCACCTGGCCCTAGGTGGCTGTGTTTAGGCAAATTAATTGGGCCCATAGTGCCTTTCTGACAAGCTGGGGCTAAGAATTCCCAGATCTTTCTAGGAAATGTTGCCAGATCTTTCTAGGCAGAGAGGAATAAAGGCTATTCTAGGTTTTTGTTCTGTGATTATTATGTTTGATGCTAAAGAAAACTGTCTACCTTACATCAATCAAGTTGGCTCTCAATATATTATAAAAGCATGCAATTGACAAACAATGTGCAGAAGAGTTTACACCGAAATTCTTACAACAGTGAAATTCTGAAAACAGTAAAATGCCTTCTAATGGACTTACTGGCATTTATATTTACAGGCAAGCAAGTTTCCAAAACACAGTAAAGCTTTCTCTTTCAGAAGTAAAAATACAGTCTTGTGAATTGTAAACATCCTTGCATTTGCAGATTCATTTGGAGCAAGAGGTGATTATCAAAAAGAGGATGGTAATCTCACTAAATGAGTGAACTCATGAGTATCTCAGAATATATTATTCTCATGATGTACAAATGTTCAAACCAAGAGGTGTTAGAAGGAAGCAGAGTGAGGAATTTAAAAAAAAAAAAGCAACTGCTTATATTTCAGATACATTCCCCTTTTTTTCATCATCATGTCTTGTAATACTGCAACAATGGGGGTGAGCTGAACATATGTGCAGTGCAGGGTTTTGAGGGATTAGTCTTCTTAGTCTAACCTATAGTGTTAGAAAACAGATATCTATGTTACATTAAGAAAACTATTGAAGACTTATTCTTCATGGGCACCCCAAGGTTTCAGGAAAAAAAATAATATTTTTCAAGGTTCTTTTAAAAGACAAAGGAAGAGATGTACATAAAATTTTTGAGTCACCTGTTCTTTGTCTTACATTGCTGTTTCATGAGAAAGTCTTACAGAGAAAGAAGAAAGTCACTTTGCAGTCCTCCTGGGATATAGAAATTATATATGAATCCATAATGTCTTCTCATCCATGCATTACTGGGGAAGGGAAAATAAAAGTAAGCTTTCTCTTTCAGCCCTGCACTGTGCTTACTTTCTTTTTTCACTGATTACCTGCTCTCTTTGCTGTTGAAATAATATGGAAAACACATAATGAAAACACATAATAAAATCTTAAACTATTTAATTTAAACCCTAGTGTTTGCTTTAAACAACATATACAGAAATGGTCATCTACATCCCAAAATAAACTCCTGGCAAACAAACAAATTCAGCAACAGCTACCATGAATTATAAGAGGGTTTTATATTTCCTTCAGCATAAAACAGGGAAAAATAAATCCCATCAGTAAGTAAATGAAGTGGATCTCAGCATAACCAATCTATGAGCTGAAAATTAGTTTAATTCCCATGGTAGGAAGTTTAAGAGATTCATAGATTAGAAGGCCAGAAGGGACTGTTGTGATCAAATTTATAAACTTATGCAGAGATTTGCAAAGGCACAGAAGACATTTGGGTATGTAATTCCCACTGACTTGCAAAAGAAGTTGGATTTTAATTGTGACTTCATTACAAAGCTCCCCTTTCAAAAAATAGTAATTTGACCAATGCCCTGAATCCTAAATCAAGATGCATAATAGTCAATGTCACCCATGATTCAATTACCAGTGTCTCAACACAGTCAAAATGCAAACAAATTATAGGACTCTCAGTGCTCAGTATTTTTCTTCTGACATTGCCTGCAGAGGACCTAAAAGAAATTTGATAGCCTGGCCTGTTCACAGACCTGTGAAGCCATGGTGGTGGTGAAAGTGTCTTTAGACTGAAATAGAAAACATGGCCTATGTGTGTTTCTATCTGAAGTAAGCAGAAGTACAGGCAAAAGCTTACACCTTGAGGGAAAACACATTTCTTATTTAATTTATTTGACAAAAATTTTCCTTCTCTGTGGAAAATGCCCTGATGACATCAACACATTATAATAAATTATAGCTTTTCAAGCTTACTGGAACAGAGTCAAGATTCAACTTGGAAGGGGTTAAATGCCTTCCTGGTACAAAAGGACTCTTATTAAGCAGGAAAAAGCATATTCATCACAAAACTTGAGGAAATTTGTTAATCTCTTATAACAGGCTCTTTCTCCGTGGTCTACTTCCCGTATTGAAATACAGTTTATCTTAGTTTTTAAAACAGCATTTAAAAAAGCGACAGAGGAAATGTTCTGCTGGGTAAGACAGTGATCCTTCTATTTCTAGTCTCCAACAGTGGTTGTTAACATGAACTCTTATTTTGTTGGATATATCTGAGGTCTTCTAGTGAGAGTTTTAAAACTCTGTATTTCTCTTCTGCTAAGTGCTTTGTTTTTTTAATGTTTGTTTATGCTTTATTTCACTATTACTGGCCATGCTTTCTGAAGTGTTGCCACAAGCACAACTACATGCCTTTTTCTATTCCAAATGTTCTGGCTCTGAAGAGCCAGCAGTTGATGGTTTTCTCCAGCAGTCACATTTTGAAAATTGCTGTTGGTCTGAAGTATACTCTCTCATTTCAGAGACAGAGGGAAAATTTAAGGCTGGGGATACTAGTAGAACTGAAGTTTTCTTAACTGGAAAGAAGTGTTTTTTCAGTGTATCTGCTGCTGCTTACTTCCCAAGGTGGCTGACATGGAAGCTCTGGCTGACAATACACTGACCTCCCAAGAACAAAAGAAAAGAAATCTCAGCAATGTGTTTGTTGTCAAAACACCCTAAGTATTAGTACAATCTCAAAAACTGAAGAGATTGTGGGAATTTTTTATACATTCGTCAGTTTCCATCTACAATCTGGGTTCTTCTACATATGTTAATAAATTTATGCTCTGAAATTATATTTTTGACTAATTTTGGCCAACAACTACATTATCTACTAAATGGAAATAAAGAGAAATTGATCTGGCTGATGCATTTTTTTGTAGGGGAAAAAGTAGCTCCATCTTTTCAGAGACAGCTTTTCCAGTCAAATACCCTATTGAAAAAAGTAGACGTCACTGGCTTCAACAAATCATATTTATGCCTATTCTGGAAGTCTAGGCATATGTAAAATTATAACTTTGAAATGGTAATTAAATTATGGGAAGTAGATAGTGTACGTTTTCTTTATCTGCTAGAAAAAACAGCACCACTTTGTCTTTCTCTACTACTGCTGGCTCTAACGAAGATTAAGCAAGTATACTGAAAAAGAGAAAAAAAGCCCTCTTTTCATAAACTTAGTTCTATATTCTCTGTAAAATACAGAATCAGTTTTCTATCCAATCCCTTTAAAATAGTCATGCTTACAGTCAGACAAAAAATTACTTTTGAATCTTGTAGAGAGGAATGATTAGGCTAAGAATTTACTTTCATTTTATAGGACCAGATAATATCCCCAAGATGAATTTTCACCAGGCTGCTGTTACCTTTGGATTCTATTGTATTGAATTCAAAAACCTTTAAAGCTTTTTTTTTTTCCTTCTCTGTTTTTTTTTCCCAGATTTTCTGTCACACTTCTTCAACATATCTCTCTCTCTTCATTGTTCTTCATAAAAGTGGAATATAAGGACCTGGATGCTCTACCTCTCCTATTGTCCCATCTCTCTTCACCCCAGCCAGTGGTGACTTTCTGTGGATTCTCATATAGCTTAAACATCCTTTTTCTCAGACATCATCATATACGTCAGTTTGCACTTCAGCTAGTACATGGAAGACACAAGCCTAAAGAAAATTAAAAAACCTCTCCCTTACTCCATTTACTTATTGCTTTTGGTCCTTCAATGGCCCTTTTACTCAAAGTCCTCCAATTTGCCTCTGGTGAAACAAATTCTGGCTAGCTCTGTTCACTCTCTTTTGGCTTCAAAATGAAAACACCATGGTTTGTCCAAGGAAGCTAAAATTTCACCAAGTTTACACTGAACATAGAAAGATTCAATTCTAAGAAGCCATTCATTTTGCAACAACAACATTTGCATGTTTAAACCAGCATGAAGCATCACACATCACATGGCTGATCCGGAAGAATTCAGCAACCTGCTAACAGCAGGGCTATCTCTTTCTCTCCTTTCCTCCCCACTCTTTCTCTCCTAATCTACTTTTTCTCTTCTATGGATCTGAATACCTGGGTGGCTGTTGTTGGGCTGAAATACCTGATTCCATGCACACCTTGATTAAAATACTACTGTGCTACCAGTGTGTTGGTTTCATTCCTTTATACTGATGCTGAAACTTGATTTGTTAGGCTTTGTTTAAGCTCACCATATAAGTAGTTCTCTTTTGATCGTCTCACTGGTTTTCTTGAGAATCTTGTTTTTTCTTGCTTGCTTCCTGTGGATATAGAAGCCAATCTACCTCCAGGGTGACTGCTGTGCTTACTCAGAAAGATAATATTGCCTTTGGAATTAAATTCTAGAAAAGCCAAGAAAAATGACAGAACCTACAGAATTGAGGTACAGAGGCAAACCCTACTTTTTTTATTTTGACTTTGGTTTTAAAGGACGTAAATTCAGCATTTGTGGAAAACAGACACATAATGACTACTGTTTAGCATATTCTTTTCTGGCAAGCTGAGAGAAGAAGCTGTACTGATAACAAATGCTGCAGTAGATTTTTTTTTTAATCTTGAGAGGTGATAAAACATCACAGTAACAGCATTGAGCTAGGAAAAATCTCTATAAAAGAAAAAACAATTAGACACATGTAATGTGCATTAAAATACATTACGTTTCTCTTATTTTCATTTTACATGAGTACAGAATGCACAAGCTACAGTGGGAAAACAGCTGCAACTCATTACAAATATGAAACATCAGGAATAATAACGTATTCTTAACCTTTTAGTAAGAAATTCATACATAATTAGTGCATTTGAAAAATATAATTCTTGAGATTAGTTCACCCTAATGAAATCTCCTTTCATATACTTCCACTTTCCTTTTATCCACCCATAATCCTCCTTTCTTGGTGTCAAAACAAGAAGAGGAGAAACACCAAAACACAAATTAGACAGCTTTTAGGCGCTTTAGAAATACACTGCTTTTACAATGTAATTAAATTATGATAAAACTTTGTATTTTGTAAAGTTTGAAGTGTTTAAAGATGTTTATATGGTCTGAGAGAAAAGGGGATTATCAGTATTTGACTTGCAATTATCTTGAAAAATATTATTTGGGAATGTATTAAGTTAATTTCGAAGCTGTCTTTGGTATCAGTATGTTCCTTTATAAACAAATAAAACTAACTTCTATTTTCATCTTATATCTTCTGCTTCTTATCAGAGAATAGGAAGCAAAAATATCAATTTCACATGTGCAATGAATGATATTTCAGCATTTTGGATGCCTCAGCAAACTAGGTGTTTATTCATTACTAGTCAGAAATTATAAAATCATTAGCCTCAGTCTTCTAATTTCACATATTTATTTCATTCCACAATGTCCTTTGAAAAAATCCTGGCAATTTTTTTAATATGTTATCACATTGGTCACATCTTAACTACTGTGTGAGAACTGCATCCAATAGGCACAACCTGAAGCGAAGCCTTTTAATTTTCTAACAATATTACTGAAGCAGATTTTACAGAGCAGGCTTAGTGTGATGATAAGGAGAATTAGCCTGTGCTTTGAATGAGAACATCTCTGTTATTGTTTAATAACATGTAAGTCATGTTTATGGCTGCTTTCAAGTTCTGTTCTATAGCGTATTGGTAGAATGCTTGATAGTGGAGTAAGGGAGAAAGGCAAAAAAGGAAAATTGCCAAAAAGATAAAATCAGGGAAAGGAATATTATACCTGATTGTGGAGATGCAGCAAAAAGCTGCAGCTTTCCCAGTTCAGATGAAGTGGTTTGAGTGGTCTTTTTTAACTTTGAGATATAGCAGTCTCAGTTTTATTTAGGATCTCCTAGGTAAGCAGACTGAACTATCTCTCCCTTTTATGAAAGTAAAAAGATCTTTTTCTTTCACACAGAAAGATTTCTTTTCTCTCCCTGATGATTTATTAAGAGTTTGTACAAAGATTTCAGTCTCCAGTGAAGTCTCCTAAATTGTTCATCTTTAAGCATACACAAGCATGTGATAACCTAATATTTTTAATGCAAAAATATGCAGAAAATGCACTTTAAAATACCACAGGGACTCTTAATACAGCAAAAAGAAATTGGAAAGGCACATCTGCATTTTGTTTTTCTCTTACTGAAGCCACCATGGTGGCTTGGATATTATCCATGTGACATTCTGAACACTTTTATACCTTGTTAGTGAAACTTTCTCACACATTTTCTTCTGCATCCACTCTGACAGTACACAAGCCATCTTGAAAGAATCCTTTAAATAATATCTTTCATACAGTGAGTACTCTATTTTTTATTATTAATGGCTTTCAGAGCATGGCTTGTGAACACAAGTCTCACTACTTTTCTTGGACAGAACTACTACTCCTGGAGTTGTCAGCTCCAGCTGTGCCACGGAAGTCTAAAAATAAATGGATATGCTGCAGCCTGGTGAGACTGTTAAACTCCTGTGGTGCTCATTCTTGCTCCTTGGTGAGCTACACTAGTTCAGCAGGTCTAGACCAAAGAAGTTCCACCCTGCTCCTGCATAGTTGCAGAGCAAGGTTTTGAAGTAGTAGCCTGTTTCTTGGGAATGGGGAGGAAACTTGTCTGTCCTTGTTAACCACGGAATAAAACACGTTGAAGATCCTTTCAAGTCTGCAGCAGTTCTGCCATCGCATGGTGCCAGCGCAGGATATTCCTGCAAAGACCTAGGGTTTTGAAGGAATATATAATCAATTCATCCCTACAAATCGGTAGAACAAAAATAATTCAGCGAAAAACACTGGTTTTCCCCCGCAGCATGCCCTCCTTGTTTCCCTTTGTACCCATCAGAGTGTACCATGTACAAATGAGGCATAGCCAGTCTCTGAGTACAACTGCTGATGTTGTAAACTCATTTACATAGCTCTCCTTCGTCTGAGCACCCTTCTGTAGGCATTTTTGCCACTTTCTCCAAACAATGTGGCATCTCTGTGTGGGTTTTTCCTATCAGAGGAAAGCAGCAACACCTTGAAATAAAATCAAAGCCACCGCCTTAGAATAAAAAACTTATTTTCAGAAATGTAAAGAGAGTACATTGGATGTGTCATCCCAGTAGTTTCAAAAACTGAAAAGGGGAAAGGGTTTTAAATAATTTCATCAGAAGCCAACACAGTTAAAAGTAAGCACTAACTCGGTTCTCTGGAAGAGAAAGAGAGAGAAAGCAGATAGTACCAGTTGCCTACAAAAATATAAATGTGTTAAGTCACTTGAAATAACCATCAGTAGCTGCAGCTGAAAAAAAAAACAAGTTACTACAAAAACTAACATCAGTGCTAGAATTCAAAAAGTTGCTTCAGGCTTTTAAAATTTGGTAATAGAAGATAATACATTTTATAAACTGTCAGCTCAGTGATTTGACTTCAGCTTTATCAACTGCGAAGCAAGAGGTCAGGGTTAAAGAACAGCCAGAAGACTCCTGCCTTTGGGACCAGCAGAGATGAGAAGGATCTGTCCTTCTGGACTCAGGGGAGGGAGGAGGTGGAGCACACTTCTCTCTGGAGGACTCCCCAAGTAGATGTCTAGCTCCAGCAATGACAATAGTAATTATAATCTCGAAGATGGCAGAATAGCTGAAACAGCATGGGGCAGTATTAAAAAAAGGAAGAATCCTCAGGAGCTATTGAATACCCTTTGGAAGGCTGAGTGTGCTTGCTTCAGAAGTTTTCCTGAGCAGTGAATAGCGGGATTTAAGGCAGCAGGTATAAAAACATGTATTGTTGGTATCTAAGATAGTGGAAAGCAAAATCCATGAATCATCATTAGTCATTATAAGGAAATAAAGTGATATGTTGTGAATTCAGATGAAGCCCTTGACAGAGGCACTGACAGGCAGTGAAAAGACAGCAGAGCTCTCAAGCCTCCCTTATAATGATGGCATTACAATTGGATTTTACATGAAGTGTAGTCTGCTTGTTCCTTAGCTGTCATTTCTGAATCAGCTAGGGGCTGACACATTGCTGCTCCAACAAATAACTTATCATTGAGCTTACAAAAGGTTAAAGTTCTCTTTTTTATTTACAGATCACAAAAGCAGAGAAGTAGTGAGAGGTAGTACTCACATTCATTTATTGAATTTGTGCCTCTAAAAACGGAACTGTGAGACAGGCATTTAGCCAAGGATGTTGCTAGTACGCAGCCATTGTGGCAACTCTGCAAAGATGTTCTGAACAGATTCTCAGCTGCTTTGCTCCATGGAGAGCAGAGAGAGGATCATTCCCTCCAGCTCAGGAGCAACCCTGTACATCTACAAAAGCAGAAACAGACTTGCCTCCAGGAGGCAAAAATGAAACAAAAAAACACCACCAACAAAATAAAAACAAATAAACAAAACAACAACAAAACACAGTGTACACATACAAAAACCCAAGAAGAAAAAACTAATTCACACAAAACCCAGGGAAAAAAACCTCTTCAATCAGAATATGGTAACTACATAAAAAATTAATTCTGAAGGTGGTCTTTACAGAGAGCTGGTTCTCATTATCAGTAAACATTTTCACATTGTTCCTTGCTGGACTATGCACTGATCCTAACCTCAGGTTTCAATATGTAAATGAGACTGAAGGAAATTAGCTCCAACGTTTCATCTATTGCCTAGTGTAGGGATCACAAATCTTTTAGGTTGGTATCATTGCTTCTCACTCCCATCCCATCTGCCATCTTTTCCCCTCACTTATTTCTTCTCTTCCCCAACTTCTGTCTTCATAGAGGAATGAATAAAGACTTCCTATCTTCCTTTGGAATCCAGCTAAGCTTCTGATGCTCTCAAGTTTCTCCAGGACTCACAGCATCTTCTGTCTTTTTCCACAGGCAAATAAAGAAAGAACAAACAATAATGAAGCTTTCAACACTTGCAAGACAGTGAGAGGAACTTACATTTCTTGTCAAGAGATTTCAAAGTGGAAAATGCACACAAATTGTGTAGGTCATAATCACAGCATAAGACCAGAAAGAATCATTGCATTATTTGTGTCTGACACTTCAGTCACACAAAACATTACAAGTTAGACCACTACACTTCATCTCATTTATTCCTTTACAAAACTCAGTAACTTGCATTTGATTAAAACAAATATTCTTGAAAGGTATCTGGAAGAAATACAGAAATGTAGAATTTCTCGTTTCTTTTAGTAGTTTGCTCCACCAGTTTATCAACCATTAAAATTACTACTAAACCCAAAGGTTTATTTCCAGGTTTGTTTGGGGTTTTTTCCTAACTGCAGCATCTTGCTATTGGTTCTTGTTACAACTACAGTTATTTTTTTCTTTTATTTTAATGAGATTTAAAAGCCCTTAAATATGCAGGGTGTTCTCACAAAGCATATTTAAAAACTGTAATCAGACTGCCTGTAGATTTTCCTTTTGACAGATAAAACTGTGAGAATATCTTAATAAAGTACACCTCTCCACTCTCCTTAAATCATTCCTGTGGCTTCTTTCTGCTCCATTCCAATTTTTTAACATCTTCTTCAAAATACAATATACTGAGTCCTTCTCCACTATCAGACACCCTACTATTGTATTGAGGAATAGCATAAAGCCTATAGGAAAAAAGACGGATATTGAGGAATTATCAGTAATGACTTCAAGAGTGTGAGGAAAGAGTCAAAGTTATTTGATCATTAAAGCGCAAGATAGGAATTCAAGTGTCTGGGGTTTAGTTCCCATCATATTGAAGACTGTTATGTAAATTTGAATAACTATTTTCCAGAACTTTCAGATTTTGTTAAACCAGGTGTAATAGCTGCAAGTAGGACCCTCCCTCGGATGTTGCAACATTTAATTCTTTATTTGTTCTATGGCTTTGGGGTCCCTATCTGGAAATCTTCATTACAATTAACTTTCATGTACCATATTTTTGTTAATGTGACATAAATGCAGGTATTATAGAAACGACTGCAAAAATCTCTACCAGTTACTTCTTTGTAATATAGAAGAATCAGTAAAGTTGAAGGCAGATAGCAGTGGTTTTCTGATTTCATACCTGAAAACTAAAGGCTTGAAAGTCAGAATCAATTCTTAAGAGGAGACTCCATCTTCCACTATAACAACAAAGCCCAATTTTTTTTCATGCATCTCTACTCATTCAGTATAATTCTTCTATATACACAAACAGAAATACATATTTATGTGCAAAGTCTAATTCCAAGGTTGGGAGGCATAATGGAGCCTAATTTTATTATACTGGATAATTTTCCTAGAGGTGCATATTGATTTCACACTGTCAAACAAACTGCGAAATACATTATAACAAAACAATTAAAACTGCTGATAATTATTACAATTAACTCACTGCTTCATACTAATGGAGTGTTCAAGCATCCGAGAATTCCTGATTATCAGAAACTAATGGATGTTCAGAAAAGGATGTCATTTTCTGTAGCAATTTGTTCTTGGCCAATTTAATGTTCCCTCAAAACAGTTTTCTGTTCCCAAATGTCTCATTTGTGGCTTTACAAAGGAAAGGATCATGACAGTATTGTTTCAGTGCTTATTTTATCTTCAGAAAGTCTCAAGTCTGTTCACTTTGCCATTATGCCAGGAGCATATAGTCCAAAATGAAAGAATCATGGAACCATTTTACACATTCTTTTGCTAATCAGAGCTGGAGGATTCTCATTCAAAGTGGTGATAAATATGAATTAATTCTACTGAAGTGTAAGAGTTTTGGCTGAAAGAACACCGATCCACTTTATCTAGCTGTTTTTCTCTGTCCTGTGTGCTGCTTTGGCTGTGTGAAGCCTCCTTATTGTATAGCTCTTGATCCCCATTGTGCTGCTGTACCACTTGTGATGCTGTTCCAGTGCCTGACCATGATGCTTTTCTACCAAGAACCCAATACCCAAGCAGACTTTTGGTAATCAAATCTGACCAGTTACTGCAGTAACCCTTTGATAGAAGGAGCAAGCTGGGAACAGCATAGGACAATCCCTTAATGCTTACTTCTGTCCACATGCATTTTTTTCACTTACAGTGCCAGATGCACATCAATCGAATGTTGCACTGAAGTGGAATATTTTCTGCAGGGAGTCATACAGCTAGTTTGGCAAATATGTTATTGTGCCAATGTTGAAATCATGATACAATAATTTGCTTTATGAAATAATTTTATATGCTTTTCAATAGGGAGCACTGTGATCAAAGGTGGCATCAGTTTTATGACTGGACACCTGCTTTACAGAACACAACTTTTCCTGTGACTAACATCTTGGGAAAACACATCTCAAAAGCTACATTTTCTGAAAAAGCATGAGACAATTTAATTCCTTTCTGAGATTTGTATTTCCAGTATCTTCATTTTGTTATTCAGAGAAATAAAGTAATTAACAGGAACAAGCAAGTATTACTATTCATTTTTTCAACCTCACCCACGTGGGTTTGTGTATTGAACTTACTGGAGAACATCTTGTGATGTAAAGGTCCTACAACTTTTAGAAATAAACAATACAATTAAAATAAATAAGCCATCACAGCCTTCTGAACCTTCCCATATAAAACAAAAGAAAGTGAAATTTTTAATATTCCTTTATTATAAGTATTTAAAATATTATACATTCTGAAGAAAACAGTGTCTCTTTGAATTTTTAAATAAAATTTCCAATAAACTGGGGCAGAATTTCCAAGGATTACTTTAAGACCTTTAATCTTTCTTTAAAGTAGGAAATATATTAGTGTTTTGCTGATTTTTAAAGCAGGAAATACCTCAGTGCTTTGCTGAATCAGGGCCTAAAAGAGCAATCCAGTCACACTCTGGGACAAAAATATCACAGTGCGTAAAATATCCATAATGTGATTTAGAAGAAAAAGGTCATTTTGAAGCATAAAAATATTTAAGAGTTGAAACTTTAAAATGTTTCCACACCCAGGGTAAGCAATATATACCTTCACTAATACATTCACCTAGTAACACAGCTTAGCTAATTACACAGCTTGAACAAACCTCTTTGTGTCACTGGGCAGAGAAGTAAGGAGCACCTAAGTCTGAATTTTAATGGCTGAGCAAAACACCACAGCTAACAGAGATTGAAGGCAGAAGTCCTCATCATGCCAAATTTCTTTTACCCGTACCTGGAGAAGGAACGAACTATCTCACCAGTTCTTTGGTAAGCATTTTTTGGAGAGACAGCACAGAGCAGGGAAAGATTTGCAAGGAACTGAGCGAAGAAATTGGCTGTTTTTGTAGCCTGACTGTGCTCATTGAAAAAGGAATTCTTTTGTAAATAAGCAGGGTGGCAAAAAAAAAAAGCCAGTCTATCAGGAACTTCTGCTAATGGGAAGACCCCACATAATCCTGAACATGAGGATTTTTTACATGTTGGAATCGCATAACAACATATTAGTGTCAAAAGGCATGAACACCTAACTTTTGGGACCAATATATGTTGCTACCTCTGCTATATTTACTTAGAGTTCAGTGCATCAAATGAAATCCCCAGCTAGTTGCATATTTGCACTGAATCACCTAATAGAGCTATGATTTTACTGCTGTCACAGTAAAAAACAATTATTTTCTCCTCTTAGGTTTAAAATGGAGAATTAAAATACTAGTGAAAAATTAGAGAAGGCCATAATGCTTTTGAAGGATTTTGGAGTACTCTGGGCTAGGATACAAAAACCTATTAGCTTCTTTCTCTCAAAACATAGATGTGGGCTCACATCTTCAGCAAATATCTGAGAACAGCTGAATTGTACTACAATTTCTAGCACAGTGTTCTTTAATGATTTTTTTTTTACTACAGTCTCTTGCCTCCCACCCCTTTTTCAGACTCCAAAGCAGGCTGTCATAAAGAGTTCCTTAGAATGACTCACGTTTTAACACTACCATGGATATGTAAAACATGAACTAGACTTACTAAAAGAAATAGAATTTAAATGTAAAGCAGAGGAAATACTTTTTCAAGGAGCTATGAGGTTCACTGTAGCCTCTGAACGCAATTCAGCTCTTGGGCTTACCACTTCACAGAAATTGCTCAAGCTACCAGACAGGGCAAATAGATGCCACACTGTGGCATCTGTGGCATCTTTCTCTGCTGCATTCAATTGAACATATCCTAGCTTGGCATGCTCAGACAACTTATTTGTGTTTGTAAAACATTCATTTTTAGTTTTTTTCTTTCCCCTAAGAAACTTTCCCATACATGCCCATGAATCAGACTGCAGATGTAAGGCATCACATCTTGGTTCTGACATTTCAGTATTCTTTTTAAACCTGAAGGCCATTATCACATTCAAGGATCTGAAATGCATGTAACACACATTTTAATTCTGACTGTATGACAGACCAAACTAGGAATGAAAAGATGAAGACGTGTCATCACAGATCCCTGGAAGAACAGCAGGAGGTGTCGAAGGTAAACACAGTAACAATATGTCCCAGCCCAAGATTTCACTGGAAAATGAGAAAATGAGCACAGTGATCAAATGAGCAAAATTCAAGTCCCAGTTGAGCCATATGACACTATTAAGCACAGAGAAAACTTTTATTTCCTTATATCGAGGCAGTCAAAATAAGCTTCACTAGATGAGTTGTTAATTTTTTATTTTTCACATAAGAATGCCCCTCCCCCCAGAAAAAAAACAAAAACAAATCAAAAAAACTGAGGCTGTTGGCAGGCTAAGCTAAAAAGATTACTAACTGTTGGTAAGTCGGAAAAACACTTTTAATTTGAGCATTTTATGAAGGACACAATTAGGCGAAGTCACACAGCAATAGTAAGGTAGTATGAACGACTTTTTACCTCCTGCAGTGAATTTTAAACACCCAGAGAAACAAAACTCTGTCATCACCTCAAGCAGTTTATGGTCAGCCTTATAGATGGGGAGAAACATGTGCCCTGAGAGTGTGGGGTGAAGAAAGAGAGTTAGATTGAAGCTCTTTGCTTCCCTGCTGAACAGAGTCTCAGGTAGGTCATGGAGGTGAATCACACAGAGCTTTTGATAAAGTATTTGAAGCAGGGAAGTATTTTCCATTGTTCACATCACTTCTGGAGGCACACTGAAAGATTATTTGTGTCTCCAGCAGGAAAAGATTTGCCTTTTTAGCACAGGAGTGCTCATCTGCCATTTTTTTCATGTCCAAAATATTGATGACTCACTTCAGAGAAAATGTGATGGATACAAGAGTAATCAAGCAGTGAGTGAACCTGATGAGTGCATTTCACATCTGAGGCTTGTTTCCCTTTCTCTGTCCCAGGCTGAAGTGACTGTGAATTATTTTAATTAATCTGCCATAGAATGTCATAGCCTAAATGAGTTCAAAAGATTTCAATACAATCCGTAGCACATCACAACTACTACCTTCATCTACAGTCATTTCTGTAGTCTTAAATCTGAGAGACATGCAGATAAGATGACAGGTGTAGCATAAAAGAATAAAATATAGTAGAAATCAATTACAGTCAAGTAATTTTTCTTCCTTAAGCAACATTTTTATAAAAGAGAAATTACTACAACAAAAGTGACTGTAATTTCCTTAATGACTGAAAGATCTACATATTTTCCCTAAAAACTAAATTTTATTTTTTCAGTGTAAATTATAAATAAATTCTCTAGTTTTTCATGATTGCTGTAGTTCATCACATTGAAAACTGTGCCACCTGCACCAAGAGAGATGCATTCAGTAATTCATGTCCTAAACAATCAGATGTAATTAATATGATAGTCACAATTAATATGATGTTTTCATATCTAAGATGAAACAGGCAGATGGGGACAAGATTCTCACATGCATCTGGTATCACATAATAGGAGCCTGGCAAGAGACTCTTTTTTTTACTTCCTATTTGCATATTTGATTAAGTAGAATCATAGAATCATAGAATTGTTTGTGTTGAAAAAGCATTCTAAGATCATCAAGTCCAACCATAAACCTAACAATGCCCAGTTCACCACTATACCATGTCCCTAAACATCACATCTACACACCTTTCAAATACCTCCAGGGGCGATTATTCAACCTCTTCCCTGGGCAGCCTGCTACAATGCTTAACCACCCTTTCATTGAAAGAATTTTTTCTTAATATCCAACACAAACATTTCCTGTAGCATTTTGAGGCCATTTCCTCTTGTCCTATCTCTTGTTATCTGGGAGGAGACCAATCCCCACTTTACTACAATCTCCTTTCAGGCAGGTATAGAGAGTGATAAGGTCTGCCCTGAGCCTGCTTTTCTCCGAGATAAACAAGCCCTGCTCCCTCAGCCACTCCTCATCAGACTTGTGCTCCAGACCCTTCACCAGCTTTACTGTCCATCTCTGGACATGCTCCAGCACTTCAATGTCTTTCATGTAGTAAGGGGCCCAAAACTGAACATGTCACTTGAGGTGTGACCTCATCAGTGGTGAGTACAGGGGGACAATCACTGCCCTGGTCCTGCTGACACTATTGCTGATACAGGCCAGGATGTCATTAGCCTCCTTGGCCACTTGGGCACACTGCTTCATGGTCAGCTGCTGTTGAGCAGCCCCAGGTCTGGGGCAGGTTCTGCTGTGCAACTTTCCAGTCACTCTTCCTGCAACCTGTAACATTGAAGGGGATTTTTGTGACCCAAGTACAACTTGGCCTCATTGAACTTCATACTACTGTCCTTTGTCCATTAATCCAGCCTGTCCAGACCCCTTTGCAGAGCCTTCCTACCCTCCAGCAGATCAATACTCCCACCCAACATGGTGTTGTCTGCAAACTGACTGAGGGTTCACTTGATGCCATTGTCCAGATCACTGGCAAAGTTATTAAACAGGACTGGCCTCAGCACTGAGCACTGGGGAAACCCACTTGTTACTGGCCATCAGCTGGATGTAACTCCATTCACCACCACTCTCTGGGACCGGCCAGCCAGCCAGCTGCCAGGACAATGCTGTGGGAAACAGTGTTGAAGCCTTTACTACAGCCCAGATAGAAATCAGCACCAGCCTTACCTTCATTCACTGGGCAGATGACTCTGTTGTCAAAGGACATGGGGTTGCCCAAGCAGGATGTGCTTTTCACAAACCCGTGCCAGCCAAGAAAAATTCCCTGGTTGTCCTGTACATTGCATAATGACACTCAAAACAATCTGTTCAGTGACCTTCCCTAGCACAGGGGAGATCAGGCAGATAGACCTGTAGTTCCTGGAATCTTCCTTCTGACCCTTCTTGTAGATTTTCTAACTTCCTGTCAACTGGGACCTCTAGATAAGCAGTTCCCCCAGCAAAATTCTGTGGGACTTATATTTTCAAATTGAAAAACAATGCCAGAAATACATTAATTGTGTGTAACTTATTAACTGAACTTCTATGATGGATTCTTATTGTTAATGATGTAGTCTATTGTATTGCTGAGAACGGTATTTTTACATGACTTGAGAAGGTTGATTCCCTTTTTAAGATGGAAAGATGGTGGGCTATATGAGTTCTATATTTTACAGAAACCAGAAGATTACCTTTTGACCACCCCTCTCACTTCTATCTGAGAGCAGCTTTCACAAACTTCAGTAAAAATTGTAGGTCTAAATAGAGTATTCAGCAGCCTGACTCCGTATCCTACTGTTACATTTCCAAGACCCTCTTACCTTGGAAAATTCAGCCAGTGGAGAAGGAAATATATCTACCTTTTTAATAATAAGTCAATTTTTTGAGCTTTCATTATGTATGAAAGTTACATGCTGTAAATCGATCTCCTGCATATATTTTGTGTCTCTCTTTCATGTTGAAGCTGTTCCACTCTTTTATGGAATAATTATTATTGGGTTATAGCAACACTCAGAATGACCCTTCACTTCTGTCAGGTTTGAGACAGAGGATTCAAGCAAAGATCTGGTCCTAGATACTAAGTAATTCAGTTACTTCTTTAATGGACATTTTCTTTGGTTTTGTAATTATGTTATTTTCTTCCAAATATTACATTGGGCCGTAATAAAACACTTGTTATTTTTTCATGCCAGTCTGCCAGTATAATTGAGGTACTGTAGACGCAGTAATCCATTCTCTTCACTGTTACATGTCTGATTTCCTTCAGTTACTGTATTCTCCCAAACTTTAACAGTTTATTTCCTGTGGGGGCTCATTTGGGTTTCTTTGGGGGTTTTTCTGATTGGTATTTGTTTTTTTCCCAGGTAATTTCTACAAACAGGAAATAGATCAGTTTTGCATTATGGCTAGAAATGTATCTGGTCAAAGTCAATAATATATATAAAAGTACTGACTGACTATTTTTGATAAATTCATGTGAATTTTTAAGAATTGTATTTCCTAATAAGAATTCTATGAGACTAGAATCTCATATGAGGCACTACTACTAAAAACACTTTATCAAGTTGTTGTTAGTGGTGCAATGTTGGATCGAGTGGTTGTGAGGGACTCAGCTGAAATGAAGGGCAACAAAATAAAAGCAATTCTATAATGAAGGTTTTAAATGCAGAAGAGAAAACTTGTGGGAGTTTAATTGAATGTAGTGAAGGTTTAGAAACTCCCTAAGCCATGAGCATGGGAATTTTCTTCGATTTTCATTACAAAATGGAGGAAACTTGGAGAAAAGGCCCTCAAATCTAAATGGATGAAAATAGTGTCTTCAAAAGTGAGAAAAATTGAAAAGCTGCAAGAAAAGGAAAAAAGGCTTTAATCAGTAGTGAAAGTTATGTGTTACAGGTCAATATGTTTAAAGAAGAAGTGAGAACTGCAAAAGTCAAGATAAATTAGATCTTGCAAAGGATATTAAACAAATACTGAAAAGTTTCTTATCCACATAATTAAAAATAGATCAAGGAAAAAGATTAAATATAATCTAGATATGGCCCCAAAACTTGAATTAATATTTTGCCTCAGTTTTTAGTAAAGTTGATGGCATTAAGCATATTAGAAGAGGCAAGATGCCTTATAGAAAACAGGGTATATAAATGTAAATTACTATAAGTAGGGTGCAGAATCAGAAAGATTATATGATCTCTTGGGTAATTTGGTCTTTCAGCTGAGTGTAGCTCCTGGGTTTAGTCCATATAGTACCACTGCAGTTGTGAAAGTAAAATTATTATTTTGACAGTTATTGTAATCTAATGATTTAAAAGTAATTTGAAGGAAAGGATGAGTTAAAACTTAAAAGTAAACAGATGATAAGGTAAAATACCCTAAGAGTTCATAAAAATTGTGTTGTCCAGGCTAATAGACTGCTCAGCTGTGCTTCATATATGATTTTAAATGAATTGTAGGTAAATTAAATGAGGGTGAAATGACCAATGCAGACCTCAATAAAGAACTTTTTACCTTAAATCATACTAAAAAAAAATGTGTAGACTAGAAGGTCTTGCAGTTTGGGAGGAATAACAATACTTTTAGCTATCAACCAGGATTCTATCATTTTGAAAGGACAAAATGGAAAGAACTTAATTCATTTGACGGTAGGGTAACTATGGGCCATGGAAGTTAAGAGGTTGCAAAATAAACATAGCAATAGGAAAATGCAGGAGTGAGGGGAAGACAGAGCAAAACCTTTTTTTTTTTAACAGATTCGTATGTGAACTCTTTTATTAAAACAAAGCTGCCTCTGTCAGTTGAAAGATTTACCTTTGGATTTTTATGGCACATACTCCTAACATATACTGATTTAATATGACACTCAACAAAATTATGTATGTTTTATCAAATGAAAAACCTAAAGTAGAATAATATATACACTTTGTTAAAAATAAGAATACCAATACAGATTTTTCAAATACATATTTACTCTTCCAAAATGGCACTACAGATACCATAATAATGACCAAAAAAATATATAATGACAGAACATATGCACAGAAAGCAAAATAATATTTTGGCAATGTTTAAACATATATGTGTCTGGGATTTATGTCAGTTTCCCTTCTGAGTAGATCTTATTCACTGTTTCCCATAGATTAATATTTATATAGAATATGAAACATTGCAACACACTTATAAATAATCATTTGATTAGCCTCATCCCTTTAGATTCGATTTCTGGCAAATAAAAACCCTAGCCATGAAGACAAAATGTCTGCTGAAAAGTTTTCAACTCAGTATTCAATTATAAAGTTTACAGAAGTGTGTTGTGCAGAGAGATGGTCTCAAGACTCAACAAGCAAAGAAAACACATTGACTATTGTCACATCTGTTGGCCTTATGTTTCTTTCCTACGACAAAACATGTCATACATATCTTATGTACTTCTACTTTCACATTCTGCATCTAATTCCATATTTCAAGAGAATTAGAGAAGACATGCATTTTTAGAGCTTAAGAATTCGAAACAGGGTTTAACAGCATTCGACTGACCAAAAGAGAGACAAAGTCTACCAAAATCCAAATAAAACCATTTTTTCAGAGGGAGCTGTAGTGTAACTATTTGCTCAGAAATAATTCACAATTTAACATTTTTCACTGACTGTTCCTCTCAGGTGCAATTCAAGAACCATTCTGTTAAAACTCATACCCAAAAGACCGTTCCATTTCTAAACATAAAGCTGAAAAAAAGTGATAAAGCATCCAAATTTTTTCATCTCTTAAGCTGTTGCCTCTAGTTTCTAGATTACAAGGGCACACTTGAATATATAATTTTATGGCTAGAAATAACTTATTCTGGTAAAACTTTTAAAAAATAAGATTATTGGGTATTCTGTACAGATTATTACAAAATCTTAGAGGAACCAATTGAACTAACACAAAAATGTGTGAAGTTTCCCTTCAGGAAAATCAGACCTATTACTGATGTTTTGCCACCATACCTTCCAATTCTTCTGTAAACACAGCCTAGGAAAACAGTTTTGTCAGATGAACAGTTGTTTTCCAACCAGCAAGACACAGCCCCATACCTGCAGCCATCTAATTCAAAACCATATTGACATTCTCAGATATTTTAGGAACAGACATGAATGCGATATGATAAATATCAGTTTGGTATAAAATTTTACAGTGTTTCAATGAAAAATGACTGGTACGCTTTCTGCTGTTCTGCATGTTCCTTTATGCAAAACAATTTGTTTATGTATTTGGATTAAAGAAGTAATTTATGTTTCTCAAGAAGAGTTCCTACAGTTTTTATAGGGTTCCATGGATTAATCATATGCTAGCTCTTTTTTGTAGCAAGGTTTTACTGAAAATTAAATTGATCTACAGAGTCTCTCACAGTAGTAATTTGACAAACAAGGATATCTGCAGTACCCATATAAATGAATAAAAGCATAATATCAACATAGTAAGAGACAACATGGTATTTCTACCTCTAAATTGTGCAATGATATTATATGCCTTAATGAGATGGTAAACGAACATACCATCAAATTCTTATATTCAAAATTATCTGACTAAATTAAATAATTCTCTTGTGATACCTCCACCTATGTCCTTTTTTTTTTATTAACTTTGCTGCTAAATAGTTATTTCAGTGATTCAAATACCTGGAATAAAGCACTATTCTGACATGATGAACTATTCACAGTAACTTCATGCCTCATGTTACAAGCTTCAAAACTGGTACTTTAAAAGTAGCAAGGCTATTTCTTGTTTTGTTTGGCAGAAGTGAACTCCGTAAGAGTAGTACTCTTTCTGAGATTTTATTTTCTCTGCAAGTTCTCTGACACTATTGACAGGATGATCTAAAGTGAAAATCAATGTGAGTTGCAATAGTTTTGAAAGGACAAACAAAATCCTAAAAATTAAAAACCATGGTGCCTCTTTCCTACCAAAACATTGTAACTGGTTATCTGTGCTTTCGTGGACCTAAGACTGTCTATGGATTACTAAAACTACAGTTTATGCAAAACTAAGCAATGGGCTGAGTCAGAGAACACCTAGGCAATCTTGAGATGCACGTCTATGGGTCTTGATGGGATGCATCCATGAGTGCTGAGAGAGCTGGCAGACACCACAGCCAGGCCTCTCATGACTGTCTCTGAAAGGTCCTGGTGATCAGGACAGGTGCCTGAGGACTGGAAGAAAACAAATATCACCCCAGTCTCTCAAAAAGGGCAAAAAGGAGGACCCAGGGAACTACTGACCAGTCAGGCTCACCTCAATCCACAGAAGTGAGGATTGAGGTGAGGATTGAGGGAGCGCCTCATTCTGGAGGCCATCTCTATCCACATGGATGACAAGAAGCTGATCAGGAGTAGCCAGCATGGGTTCACTAAAGGCAAATCACACTTGACCAACCAAATAACCTTCTATGACGAAACAACTAGCTGGATGGATGAGGGGAGAGCAGTGGATATTGTCTACCTTGACTTCAGCAGGGCTTTCAACACTGTCTCTCACCATACCCTCATGGACAAACTCAGGAAGGACTGGATGAGTGGACAGGGAGTGGACTGAGAACTGGCTGAACAGCAGATCCCAGAGGGTTGGAATCAGTGGCACAGGGTCTAGCTGGACACCTGTGTCTAAGTGATACACCCCAAAGTTTGATACTGGACCCAGAATTGTTCAGTTTATCCATCAATGACTTCGATGAAGGATCCAAGATGGTTTGAAGGAGTCCCTGCTATTGCACCTAAAATCTTCCTTGGCAAGTTCGCTGATGACAAAGTGGGGAGGAGTGGCTCTAGATACCCTGGAGTGCTATGCAGCCCTTCAGAAGGATCCTAACAGGCTGGAGAGAGGGACAGAGAAAAACTGTCCAAAATTCAACAGGGGCAAGTGCAGAGGCCTGCACCTGGGGAAGAATAACCCACCAGCACAGGCTGGAGGCTGATCTGCTGGGAAGCAGCTCTGTGGAGAAAGATCTGGCATCCTGGTGGAGCACAAGCTGTCCATGAGCCAGCAGTGCTCTGTGGCCAAAAAGACCACTGGTAGCCTGGGCTGCCTCAGAAAGAACATTGCCAGCAGGATGAGCGAGGTCATCCTGCCCCTCTATTCATCCCAATCTGCAAAGACTCACATCTACTGCAAATCAAATAAAATTTGTTTTTAGGGTAAAATCCTGTAATCATGGCCCTAAGAGACTCAGTGGGAATTTTATCTTTGTTTTCAATGGAGTCAGTATCTCACCCATAATAAATAAATAGTGCTGGTAGGGGAGGGGTAAGAAATGCTGTCAGGTGACTTAATAGCACTTTGCAGCCTAATTGCAGTAAAGTATCCTGCTCCAGGCAAGAAAACTCTAATTTTATAAGGTGACATGAACACAGGTTAGAGAGACTGTACATGTTTTTTTCACATATATAATACTGCTGACTTTTACTTTATTGGAGTAAAGGTCTGATTATCCCCAGAGACACCTCAAAGTATTTCTGTAGACCAGACCTTAATCCCTCTGCTGATCCATCATTTCTTGGGTCTATTTCACTTGACAAGGCCTTGACCAAAGCCATACTCCAAAATTCTCTAATCAGGAGCTTGTAATTTATTGCTCACAAACAACTCCAAGACCTGTGCTCCCACCTATGAACCATGGGTCATGAATCTTGGCGTCATACTTGAGCTTGATTGCAGCCAAAAATATCCAGATTACTTTTCAGATCAACACATAAGCAGATGCACTACTTACACTGCATATACTTAATTTTCATCTCTTAAATAAAATCCATCTGACCTTGACTGTGTGCTAGCTGAAGTGTGCATGCAGCACAAATGTGGAAACAATGAGCATAAACTCATTTATTGCCTTCAGGATAATGGATTTATTTCTATGCTCTGGGTAGAATGTGCTCATCCAGGAAAGCAAAGGAGAAATCCCAAAAGGTAGGTTTTTCCCTGCTTTGCAGAGCTGCATTCTAACCCCTCTCCCACAGAGCACTTCTGGTGCTCGTTTGGTCAAGAATGCTATTAGAAGAAGCAGAATAAATCTTTAAAATAAATGTAACCTTTAAGATCACCTTCTGTTTTCATGCTGAAAATGTTGATTGTGGAGTTTCATTTCCATTTTTCACTTCCAGTTTTTCCCTCTGTTTTACAGAGCTTGCCAAATTTCCTTTTTTTAAAGTCATCCGTACCTATTGTAAAGTGGGTTTGAAAGACCCAATAGCAGGAAAAAGAAAAATTATTTAAACATAAATCTATTTGGTCTTGAGATGCATATTGTGTTTGAGGACTTTTCTTTTTTAAACAGTAGTTGATGTGATATTACAAAAGTGCATGTTAATAATTCACCTATGGTCATATAAAAAGATCTATTTTCAAATATTAATCTGAGCATTCACTGTATTGTTAAGTATTTTTCTGTGATAGTTACACTTTAATTCTCTCTTATCTTAATTTTGTCCCTAGTAATACTTTTTGTGAAATAGCGTGTTTGTCACTTAGTATGTAGTGCACTTTCAACATGTATTGTTTAATAAAAATAGAATTAAGTTATTAAAAATAAACACACACAATGCATTACTCATTACTGGAAAACCAAACTGTGTTTATATTGTTTTATGTCTTCTGATGGCTAATAGTCCCTGAAACCACAGTATACATGATATAGAGGTTTAATTAAGTCTAATATTTAGGGCTTACTTTTAGTCAAGTACAAGACCCTGTGCAACAAGGTGAAAACATTTACTGGAGGAATGTAAGATTTCTTCATTCTACAGTTCTGTTGCAATTCATTTTCCTGACATCAAGTATAAAAGAAGGTCAGTTTAAAACAAAACTAACTAAGCAAACTAAAAAAAAGGCAACCAATGGGAAAAAAAAAAAGCAGGTTAAATGATGTTGATCAGATGTCATTTTAACTGATTTTACATTTCTACATTAATTAAGACACTTTGGTTTTTCTCTCTTCATGTATCACAATTGCATCCCCTGTTTTAATGTCACTGTATCACTGCTTATTTTTACCCCTCCCTTCCATTGTTCTCACTTGCTAATGTCAGCTTCCTTCTTTTGTCACATTCTGAGGAAGATGCCAAATGAAAGCATCATTAGCACATGCAGAAGTCTTCAATGACTGAGCTCCCATCGCTGGGAAAATCAAGGCACTGATATTTAAATACAAAATCCTTCATTTCACAAAGTCAATCTGGCAGTTCTTTACCTTTCAGGACAACTGAACTCCCAGTCTAACACAAAAATGAGCCTTTTGGATTGCTGGGGGTTAAACCAAGCTGCTAGGAAAGCCAGAGAGAGGATCTGACTCCCAGTTGCCTCTGCTAGAGAAATTAATCCTGGAGTTTAGCATCTGGATCCTTCAACTGCCAAGCTTGCCCCAGTTGTGTGTTTCATTGCTGGGCTAGATTAAAAAAGAATGATGAGCAGGAGCAGGTTCTGCTCCATCAGTGACAAAACAAAAGGAGAAAAAGTATCACAAAAACAAAACCCAAAAACCCAGCAACAACAAAAAAAAAAAAAACCCAAAAAAAACAAAAACAAAACCAAAAAACCTTAAATCAAATGTGTCTTACCATTGCATGTGCATGCTAATGCACACTGAAACAATGCCCTGCTTTAAAGCTGTGTCAAGAAAAGTCAGCCATGTCTGTCAGTTTGTTTTTGCAAACAGCGTGAAAGTTAGAGGTGGCAAATTTGTGCAGGTTCAAACATTAGGGTGCCACCTGTCAAGTTTTACTTTGAGCACTCAGGTTTATAAAATGTATTTTGTTTCATGGTGAGGGCAACCCTCATCAAGCATTCCATTCTCACACACACCCTGTACACTCATGGTAATGTGATTTCAAAATGCAGATGTGCTCCACCTGCTAAACTAAAATCCAGATATGGGCGTAGTTCCTCTTACAAAGTTCATACAAGATTTGAGCTAGTCACATCATACCTTGGAGTCCATCTGCAAAGCTGGAAGTGCATTCAGATTCTAAAATTCCTACTTTGTAATTCATGTCAGGATCCTCATAATTTTATTTGCATAAATGTCGGATGCTCAGGAGCACATTTTGACATGTTGCCGATCCATATGTTTTAACTCCAACATTTTGGATTCTAGCCTTAACCTAAAAATCAGTAAAATTGTCTTGTGCTTTTCCTGTACTCAAAACAAATTTTGAGAGCTTCAATCATACCATCAGAAGTCAAAAAAACTGGACAAAACATCCACCATATTGATGGCGGAGATGAAGTGAATCGGCAAGGTGAGGGAATAAAACTTGGTTTTAGAGCAGTCTCTCAAAGATAATAACTTCCCTGGTGAGGTCTATCTGATTTAGAGGGGAGAAAACTAATCCAGCTCCGCGGTTTCTGTAAAACAGCTGTAGTTTTATGCTGCAAGATTACGGTGTGTATGTTACATCTCAGGGAGTTGCTGTCTTAATGGCAGAAAATGTATCTCCTTGAACAGCTACAATGTGCCAAAGGTAAGGATAATTTATTCACCTACCTTATAGAGAGGCCAGGACACACAGAAGTTGATGATAAGAAGAAATGAACGCTGGAAGAAGTAACAGGGTGAGAAGTCCATAAATGCTGTTCAGCTCTTCTTGTTGATGCTGGAGGAGTCTATAAGTATACATCAGAAACTGGGCTACAATGCTCAGATTAGCAGATACACTGCTTTCCCCAGGTAGCTCACAGACATAC
Organism: Lichenostomus cassidix; assembly: GCF_008360975.1. Lineage (NCBI taxonomy): Eukaryota > Metazoa > Chordata > Aves > Passeriformes > Meliphagidae > Lichenostomus > Lichenostomus cassidix. The sequence goes on along the minus strand of NC_139479.1, from coordinate 55,920,334 downwards.
TACTCAGTCTTTTCCATCACAAATCTATAACACAGTCATTTTTCTTCAATGTAGGAGATCATGCCTACTGGCTTAATATCAACAGTGTGCTATTGGCTGGGTTTCTGTGGCTAGACTATATCCAGAGCACTCACTTAGTGTTGCACTTCGGCTGGTGTAACATATACTTTCAAATATAAGCACAGGGGGAGAAAAAAAAAAAAAAGCAGAAAATCACTTCTGCAACTAATGCAGATTAAAAAAATCAATTTTTAAATTTGTCTCTTACTCCATGGTCTGGTCAACACGGGTAAGACTTTCAAAAGTTTCTGTTTCTGCTAAGGGACATGGCTTTTTAGATTATGCAATTTAAAGAAATACCATTTTTGGGAGAACTGGAACCAAGCTGTTTTAAATATTTAGTTTTGGTTTTCTTAAGGAGGAAAGCAGAAGATATCCAAATAGCCACTCATTTTGAAAATACTGAATCACACTACTGAATATTGATCTTACATATAGCATAGCTACAGCATGCATTTGCTATTGCTACAATAGACGTGAATATACAATTACAACTATTTGGTCAAACAAAAGGAAATGTTTCTACGTAACAATTATGTAGTTTGTACAGATAAAAAAAATATATTTTCAAAAGCAGAATTATTTCTATCTATAGAAATTCCTTTTTTTATTTTAATTTGGTAAAATTCCTTCTTTATAGACCATATCTTTTCAATCCTCTTTCACAGATGAAAATGTAAGACATCATTATCATATTCTAGCAAGAAAAAAAATTAAAGTGTGTCTTCCATAGGACAAATTCAGGCTCAAAGTTCAGTTATTTTCCACAAATGATTAAAATTAAAGCCAATGAACATATAGTAGATTTGTAGATAAGTGTATAAGCTGTCGTAACTAAAGAAATATTTATGTTATTAATTTACTAAAAATTACTATGTAGGCATTATGGTATTTTTTTAAAAAATTCAAGTATCTGAGGCTAAGGGAAGAAGTTTTCCTTCATACCTTGTAGTGCGTGTATTACTTTGTACTAAATTGACTCCTGCTCCTGAAAACTTGGCCTTTTCTCAAAAGCAACTGAGCAAGTTCCACAGGAAGAAATATATGAAATACAGTTGTATTGGGTTGACCCTGACTGGGTGACAGGCATCCACCAAAGATGCTCTATCACTCCCCTCTCAGCTGAACAAGAGGGAGAAATTATAAAAAAGGTTCATGAGTTCAGAGAAGGACAGAGGGAGATTACTCACTGAATACTGTCACGGGCAAAATAGACTCAGTTTGGAAATATCATTTGAATTTGTTACCAACAAAAACAGAGCAGGATATTGAAAAGTAAATTAAATCTTGAAAACACCTTCCCCTCACCTCTCCCTCTTTTTCAGGTCTACCTTTTCACCCCCAGCAGCTCAGGGAGACAGGGAATGGGAGTTACAGTCAGTTCACCACAGGTCACTCCTGCTGCTTCTCAGGGAGAGTCCTTCCCCCATTCCAGTGGGGGGTCCCTCTCACAGGCAATAGTTCTCCACAAACTGCTCCAGCATGGGTCACTTGTCCATGGGCTGCAATTCTTCAGGCACAGCATCCTCCAGCGTGTGCCCTCCCACAGGCTTCCTGCCACCAAACCTGCTCCAGCATTGACTTCTTTCCCCATGGGTACCCAGGCCCCTGCCAAGAGCCTGTTCCAGCACAGATCTGCCACGGGGTAAGGGTCTCCTTTCAGGCATCCATCTGCTCCAGCATGGGTCTCATCCATGGGCTGCAGGTGGATTTCTGCTGTCCTGTTGACATCCATGAACTCCAGGGGCATGGCCTGACTCACCATGGTCTTCACCATGGCCTGCAGGGGAATCTAAGGTCCAGTGTCTGGAGCACCTCCTCGCCCTCTTTCTCCACTGACCTTGGTCTCTGCAGAGCTGTTCTTCTCACACATTCTTACCCCACTTTTCTCTGGCCACAATTGCATTTGTGCAATAACTTTTTTACCTTTCTTAAATATGTTTTCACAGAGGCATTACCATCATTCCTGATTGGCTTGACCTTGGTGGGTCCATCCTAGAGCCAGCTGGCATTGGCTCTGCTGGACATGGGAGAAGCTTCTGGCAGCTTCTCACAGAAGACACCACTATAGCTCCCCCCACTACCAAAACCTGGCCATGCAAGTCCAACACAACAGTGAAACAGGCAGAGAAAAATAGAAAACTGGCCATTTTAAATACAAAGAGAGCCAAGAGACTTACAAGAAAAACAAGGAATGACCTTACAGTGAAGGTAAATAAGTAGGATCCAGACTGTATAGAAACTGCTCAATTTAAGTTTTGCTGGCTGAAAAGCAAGACCCTTTTAAATGTAGTGTGATTTCATTTTGGTGTTTTTAGTTTGTTATATTTCTAAAAAAACACATCTTTAAATATTAAGAGGTATAAAGATTGATTCTGTTATGTTTAGTATGCTCTAAAGAAAGAATGGACCAGTTCCACTCCATGGCCTTGGCTGTCTGCAGTAGCACTATCACTTTTGTAAGCTCTTTGTCCAGATACTTAAAGCAAGCACAAAAGGAACTTTGGCATAATATAGGCAACTGATTGTAGACTAAAAAAAAAAAAAAAAATTATAAAGAAATACAGAAATTATCCACCAAAGAAAGAAAATTTGTACTGTTTCATGAAGATATAAAGCCCAAGTCGATAATATGGGAAAACCCAAAGATACAAAGTAAATGGAACAAATTATTGCTGGTACTAATTCTAGAAATTTGATAGGGAGATCATAAATATGGATATGTATTGTGGAATCATACAATTTAATCAAGAAATGAAATTTATTATCTGATGAGCAATGTTGAAGAGGTGACAGAATATCTCTCAGAATAGAACTTGTGTCCTAATCAGACCAGAAACACATATTCTATCAAGCAGGGGAGTCAAATTGCAATTCAGTAACTTCAAAAATCCAAGCTAGATATTATGAATCACCCTCACAAAACAGGAGGGAATTGTCTACCTCCACAAAACATTGTGTGAACAATATTCTCCACACTGCTTCTTTTGTGTCATAAGGCATGCTATTGAGGACCAGATGCAATAATAGTCCCTAACTAACCTAAGTACACTGTAACATGTAAATTTAGACCTGGCTCCCAGAATGAAATTTTAATCTTAGAACTAAGTAAGCACATATAACCTATGTACAAGGCATAAAAATCAACTCAGAAGGGTAATGAAAATAAGCACATAGTATGAAAAAGAAGACAAAAATAAGACCCAAGGAAATGCTGATCACTAAACTTGCCTGTAATTAAATTTTGTGTTTGGAACTTGAGACCCAAAAAGCTATGCACACTTCTTCATTTTGTATTCATTTCTGAATTCATTCCTGAATCTAGACTGCAATTAGTACTTTTTCAAAGAATGAAATATCCTGGGCAGGGCATAAGGTACCTTTACACTTCAGAAGAAGGAACAGTGCTTGTTGTAAGAAAAACTTGGGGTTCAACACTTCTACCCTAAGGAATTCTCTTCTTCATCCATAATTGGTTTTTTGCCCAATGACTCTTCCACTGGGCAACTTTTATACCAGGATAGAGTTGCCGAGCAGGACTTAAAAAGAGTTAAGGATTTTTCTGGTTTTTGTACTGCCATGCTGGCCAGGAAGTTGTAGGTGCAAGGGAGGTTGGGAAGTGGCAGCTGGCCCCAGCTGACCAGAGGGATATTCCAGACCATATGACATCGTGCTCAGATATAAATCTGAGGGGGGTAAAAGCAGGAAGTATTAGGACATTTGGAGTGATGGCCTTTGTCTTCCCAAATCACCATTAGTTGTGATGAGTCCCTGCTTTCCTGGAGATGGCTGAACACCTGCCTGCCCATGGAAAGCAACAACTTGTTTCCTTGTTTTGTTTTGCTTGTGTATGCAGCTCTTTCTTTCCCTATTAAAATGCCTTTATCTCAAACCATGAGTTTTCTACCTTTTATTCCTCCAATTCCCTCCCCGATCCCACTGGTGAGGGAGTGAGCAAGAGAATGCACGGGGCTTGGCTGTTGGCCGGAGTTAAACCACATCCACGCATAAACAAAAACTGTCAGAAAATAATATATTATGATCCTGTAAGAGACAGGTAAGAGACAACTTCAGCAACTGTAGTACGTAGCTATTCTTCCTTAGAATGCTCTTCCTGATCCAGCAAGTCTCCTACAGTTCTGCAGTGTTACAGTGGCACAATATCGACAGGAACATGGATGTATAACTCCCTTTGTTGCACACTCTGTAAAATGAGTTTTTAAGTGACACTACTGGCAAGTGACAATGCTGGGATTCACCTCCTTTGTGCTAAAAAAAACATAAGCACTAAGATCTTCCATTTGTGTAAGCGATTGTCCTTCCTACCTGAGGCTAGAAAAGTGAGGAGGGAAGGAAAAAATTATTCACCAGATTTTAAAAAGAAAGCTCATTCAGCAGCATTTTATTACATGCCTAATTCAATTTTGTTCAGTTCCTGTGTTCTCAATCCCAGGAAGGTGTAGATGGGTGATCTTAGCCTGAAGAGTTCTAGCTATGCACAAAAATAAGAAATTATAAAAATAAGGACTTTCAAGGCTGGACATGATGGAATTTTAAATATTTTTACATACAGTGAACACTAAGCAAAGGTTTCTTTACGTAACAATTCTGGCTGTAGTGGACATTTGCACTGCTCAGCAGAAAGCAGGTTCCCAGGAAGGAGAGTGCACGTTCCTTGGCAAGAACTCCATACAGTTTAAATCCATTGCACTCTTTGTGACTTAAAATGCATTCTAAAATACCTACTGATCAGTTCCATATGTATCAAAGCCACATGCAGCATCTGGTATCCAGCTCTACAGAATAGCCCAAACCAGCTTATCTGCTCCATGTGCCATATGGCATCACCCCAAGAACCCTTTGTAATATACATATAAGACAGACCTGAAATTGAGAAATTCAGGACCATGACATCGCCTTCTACTGTGTTTCAAAATCACTCAAAAATTACATTATGCCATTTGGAAAAGTGCCTGGACCCACACTTAAAACTATACACCACTTGTTGGATACTTTCTGTGTCTTTTTTTCGGTCACTAGTACCCCTTGAGACTAAATTTTGAGGACTAGTTTTGAAATATTCTCACATGTAAAAAATTCCGTAGCTAAACAGCCATTTAAAATCCCTAACTACATAAAAGCCACAGTAGGCTCTTAATTTCATACACAAATGGGACTGAAACATTGCTTGAAAAAGTCAAATAAAATTAAAAGATTATTTTTCTTATATTTAGGTGAAATCAGCAAAATTGATCTATTGTTAACTGGATGAAAAAGGCTAAAGTGTGAAATTATATGCTCTTCAACATGTAGCAAATTTACACAAAGCAACAGGAAGGATTAAAAAAAAATTATAATATCATTTAAATGAAACAAATACAGCATAATAGGTCCACATTCTGAATGATAGGAGGTATGTATCATTCAGAAAAAGAAACATTATTGACATTACTAAAACAGGTAAAAATAAATTGTCTTTAAAAAGTAAAGGAGATGTAGAGGCTGTTAAGTTACATTCTGGAATATCTATTATAAATAAAATATATTTTTGAATACCATTACAAAATATTCAGAAACATAGTGAAAGTGCATTTAATGAAACACTGTTAGTCATCCAGAATCTGCCTGTAGACATGAAATCTATTAATGTGGGAGACTTGTGTCTGCTGAATCTCATCCTGGATGGTAGTAGTAAGATGGTAGTATCAGAATTTCATTCTGATAGCAGTTTATCCCTTTTCTGTATGTTTTTTATTTGACTGTCACTTGGTGTCAAACATAAGGAATTGGGTCTTGTACCATCAGCTACAGGTTATAACCCTTTTTCATTCAAATGAACCTCTTAGCTAGATTCAGAAACCGAATATAAAAATAAATCTTTTGACTACATCAGTACAATAGTAAGGTTTTGATGACAACTACGGCCTCATTTTGTGTAAAAAATAGTAGTTTTATAAGCCATCGTGAGAGGCAAGAGGGATGATTCATTCTGGGATCCTTAGAAAGAAATGAAAAAGAATTAAATCCCACCAGAGAAGGGAATTGTCCACCTCCATGTACTTACTAGGTAAAAAAAGGGAAGAGTAGGAAAAAGTATTTTGGACAGAGAAATATTAATGCAAAGAAAAATGATAGATCACTGAATCTTATGGAATGCTTTTGAAGAAAATGCAAAAATATTATTGGAATAGAATCATAAATTGAATAATTTATAAAAATAGGAAATAAGCTTTGACTTTAATTACATATATGTATGTCTATATAAAGTCAAGACCCATCAAGAAACATAGCTATGACTAGCTTATTCCTTAGTCAATTGAAAAAAAAATCAAAATAAGTGAGTAAATACAACTATGTTACATAAGGTGTTACCCACCTCATTTGTCAGGAGTTAAACAGAAATGGTCTTCAACAGCAGTAGCAGCAGCCAAACTGTGTGTCTAATGTTGAAGCAATCAGATGAGCAACCCACTGAATAAGCCCTGGGAATGTCAAAACTCACAAGCAATGTTCCAAGTGGATTCATGCACTACTGATTTATAAAATAGAAGTAAAAATGGAATAGAAGCGACTATTCCTACATGTATAGGGATCAACAGTCATTTTAGGAACCATTTTGAGCTGCACTGTTAAGTCCCTTCTGTGCTTTAAACTGGGGTAGGTCTGTTAATTCAATTCACTTATTTCATCTGCATTGTAGAGGCATCAAAATGAAGAAAACCAGTAATGAGGCAGGAAACTACTTCCAAAATTCTTCAGAGATGTCACATATCTATTTACTCCTCTTCCTGTTCCCTTCTGAACAATCACTGCTATTGTCTTTGGCTTTATTCTTCTCCATCTGCCTTTGACACTCTTCCACTGCCTTTGGCAAGCTCCTTGTTACCCTCTGAAGTTATACTGCGTCCACTGAGGGCAATGGAATGATTTCCAGTCATTTTAATGATCCACTGACAAGGTCTAACTCTTCATAGAATCATAGAATGGTTTGGTTTGGTTTGGTTTGGTTTGGTTTGGTTTGGTTTGGTTTGGTTTGGTTTGGTTTGGTTTGGTTTGGTTTGGCTTGGTTTGGTTTGGTTTGGTTTGGTTTGGTTTGGTTTGGTTTGGAGGGTACCTTAAAGATCATCTTGTTCCACCCCCCCACAATGGGCAGGGACACCTTCCTCTAGAGCAGGTTGTTCAGAGGCCCACCCAGCCTGGCCTTGAAAACTTCCAGGGATGGGGCATCAACAACTGTTCTGGTGCCTCACCACCCTCACAGTAAAGAATTTTTTCCCAATATCTCATGTAAACCTGTCCACCTGTCACTTTAAAGCTGGGATTACCCATCATCCTATCACTAAATACCTTTGTAGAAAGCTCCTCTTTAGATTTCTTGTAAGATCCCTCTAGTTACCTGGAAGGCTGCTATAAAGTGTCCCTGAACCCAGCTCTTTCAACCTTTTCTACATAGGAGAGGAGTTCCAGCTCTGGGATCAACTAAGTGGCTATCTTCTGGACCTGCTCAAACAGGACCATGTGTCAGAGACTGAAATAGTTCATGCCTCAAACATTGATATAAAGTTTTGCTCATTATAATAAAAAGTGCATAAAGAAGCTACAATCAAAGAAGCCTCCCTGAAGATACCTGACTGGGACTTTGGACTGAGTCAAACTGCTGAGATTAGATAAAGGGAAACCTATTCTTCAGTTATCTCAGGCTGAAAGAAAGGAATGCATCCACAAAGGCCAAAGCCACCAGCTGCACTGAGGATCATCCCAGCTGAGTTTGGGGTGGGGGAGAGCACAGCTCACAGAAGCCAGGTTTGCACAGACTTCCCCCCCAGCCGAGGTGGAGGGAGCAGGTTTTTGGTGCGTGGCATAACCTCTGGTCAGAGGCAGTAAAACCCATCCTCTGTTACACAAACTGGCCCAGCTGTGGAACCTCCATCCACGGGACTTTCACGTGAGAGGCAGCTGAGGGGGAGTCACAATCCATCACAGACCTCCCAAAGCTCTAGGCCTTGCACCACAGGAGTGCAGGTGATGCAAGCAGAGTCTGCTGCTAGAGACTGCCCCTCCCCTGGGGGGACATGCCTGGACATTGCCCCTTGCCTGAGTGTACATTAACCCATGGCATTCTGTGCTTTGTGGGGGGACCACCACCAAGAAGACCAGCTGGACAGGATCAACACAACATCGTTGGGATCCACGGGTGGTGATATTTTCTTTATTCTGTCTCTGTCATCCTCTTTCTGTCCCCCCCACCTCTTTTCCTACTTCTCCTTTTCTCTCTTTTCCTACTTCTCCTTTTCTCTCTTTTCCTCTCTCTCTCTCTCTCATATTTACTATCAAATAAAACCTATACTATTGAGTGGCATATGGTCTTGTTTGTACCTCAATTTGGGGAGAGGCATTTCTAATAACCTTAATAATTGGATCATAACATCATGTTCACTCATGCAGGCCTCCTGGTAATTTTGTTCTACTTCCTTGTTGTTGGGATACATCTCTCATGAGCTTGGAGGAGGTGATCTGTGAATTTTACCCAGCTTTCTTGGGCCTCTCTTTCCTCTGGGACTTTATTCCACGGTAGATCAAGTAGATCACTGAAGAGGATGAAGTCTGCTCTCCTGAAGCCCATGGTAGTGAACTTGCTTTACACCTTTTAACTGCCTGAAAGATCTCAAACTCTACCACTTCATGGTCATTGCAGCCATGCTGCCCTTGAGCTTCACATTCCCCACCAGCCTCTCCTTGTTGGTGGGAACAAGGTTCAGCATAACACTTCCTCATTGGATCCTTTGTCACTTGGAAAAGGAAGTTATCATCAGTACATTCCTGTAACCTTATGGATTTCTTATCCCTGGCTGTGTTGTTCCTCAACACACATCAGGGTGGCTGAAGTTTGCTATGAGAAGCAGGAATTGTGAACGTGAGGCTGCTCCTATTTGTCCATTAAGAGGCTCATCCACTCAGTCTTATAGGGCAGCCTGTAGCAAATCCCCACTATAATGTCACCTGTCCCTGCCTCCCCTTTTGTCCTGACCCATAAGCTGTCAGTCAGCTCCTCATCCATCCCCAAGTGGAGCTCCATGCTCTCCAGCTAATCATACCACCATACCCTGCATGTGTGTGCAAGTCTCTGACTCCTTTTGTTTTTTTCTCATGCTCCATGTGCTTGCTTAGAGACTTATCAATTGGGTTCTGATGAAGATGACTCACTGGCTGGAGTGGCTGGAATTCCTTTTAGCTGTCTTTCATGTGCTCCCTTGCTGACCTGCAATCCTTCTCCAGGCTCTGGGCATATCTTTCTGGCCCTGGCATCAAGCTGGTATGAGTGGGATGGATTGACTTTTCCATTCCACAGTAACTCTATTTTACAGCCTTCTTCACCATCTTGACAAATTTATGACAAAATATGCTGTTCTTTGACAATTAGAAACCATCTGACCACAGTAAACCAGGTTTCTGAAACTGAGTCTCAGGGTCATCTTTGTCTGAATTTCTCTTTTTCCCTAATTTTTTTTCACTTTTTGAAATAGCTTATAATTATATTCTCCGCCTCCATCAAAAAATCTCTCTAATGCTGCTCTATTTCACTTATACTCTGTAACATTTATATTATTTAATTATGTTAAGAGTTCTGGGAAATAGTATAATGAAAGGCATTATACAAAGCAAACGTACATTGTATTGTAATTTAGTTTGGTTACTTTAGTGTGTTTATATGCTTCAAGACTTTCTTCCCTAATAGTTAAATTCATTTATGTCACAGATGTTTGGTTATTGGTCTCCTGCCTCTTCTTAGAGGTACTGTAATTGAGCACCTGCGTGTGGGGACAGAGGGAATTGGGGGTTCTTGATTAATTTTCTCCAGTTATAAATTATTTATTGTCTTGTACCAATCTCTTGTCATCCTCTTTGGGACTCTTTTAAACTGTCAGAGATACCTATTTACTTTTAATTGATTGCTACTCTGTGCTCATTGAGTTTTCCTAGATGACAAACACAGAAGAAATATTAAAACTAGCCATATCTAACTACAATAAGAAGAGGTGGCATAGTACAAATTACTGCTAACAGTGCAGCCTAATGTTTTGAAGTACTGAATTCTAGACAGGAAGATTTAGTTAGCCTCAAAGAATGGCCAGTGATTTTAAACTTCTTGGGCAAAATGCTGCAGCTGACCCAGTTTGAGCACAGGGGTGGAGTACCGAAACTCCAGAGGTCCCCTCCCACCTCAAAAATTCTGTGATTCTCTGAGACAGCTAGCTAAATATCTAGTTATCTTTTTCATGGAAAGTTAAGAAAGGGAATTAGGCTCCTTAAAATCTCATGCACAATACTGGGCAGTTCCATTATTATCCAATCTGTTTCTCTGCACTGATTCTTTGAGCCTAACAGTACTTGCCTTCTTCAGTATGGCAAGTGCATGTATGTTAAAAAAAATAAATTCTTGCTATATTTTATAATAATGACATATTGTAACTGTCTCTGGTTTACCATATTCTTTCTTCAGAATCTGACAAGCATTTATCCCACAAGATTAATGAGATGTTGAAAAAAAATATCAGCCCTTCACATGTTAATTTTGTCATTCTGGCTCACAAAAAGCCCTTGAGTAAGAGGAGAAAAAATTACCTCACCACAGGAAAATACTGTCCACACCATCATGTGGAAAAACACTCTACCTGAAAAGATCCAGAGAACAGCAGAAACAGTTGCCTCATGAGAGTAGAATTATTATAATATACCAAATCAATAGGAGGTCAAAGATACGGCACCAGAAAGGTCAGGAAAATGATAACAGCATTCGGAGGAGCCAGTGGAACTGTTAGCAACATAACATCTGGCTGAAGGCTCAATAGACTTATAAATGGATTACTGTGAGCAATCATCTGCGGAAAACATCAGGATACAGGCAACTCATATTGGAACTGGCTATTTAAGTTACTTTAAAAAAATATTGTAGGGATGCATAGCAGAATTTATAACAACATACAGTAATACTTTAGGTGTATCTACAGTGGGATTTTTTAAAGCACTCGAATATAGCTACAATTTACTATATTGAAATTTTCAGAAATAAGAAAAATATCCCAATTCACCATACAATCTCTACCAGAAATCCTGGAGCCTACTTGCTGAAAAAAAGTTCTGGTCAAAAAAAAGGAACCTTTTAAAATGAGGACACTCATGTCTGCCTTCAAAATATTTATTTATATATACCAGAAGGACAACACACTCAAAATACACATTGTCATACAGGATGCGTACAAGGACTTATCAGCAGAGATTCAAAGCTATACCATCCCATCAGGTTTTAGTGGGAAGAAAAAATGATGATACATAGCACACTGCTATATCTAAAGCTCTTGTCACAGTGCTGCTGGCATGTTGTTGCTCAGCTTTGATCAAATTACTTCACACTCATATTTTACACACGTGATGAGAGATCCACAGGAAGATAATTGAACTCCTCTTTCCTCCACAGTCAAATAAATCCTTGTACTCCCTTCTCAGTTACTACCTGAATACATTTCAAATGGTCTACTGTAGCCAAAAGCAGCCATTGGAAAGTAAACTGTGTAGTCCCTTCTCCATGTTAGTGCCACTTGCCATTTCTACCCTTTTCTGAAACCAGTAGGCAAAGGACATGCAATGGAACACAAAATCTGCAACAAGAATCCTAAATTATTTATCCTGATAATTTTTTAACAATCAATTCAGCCTTGAGTATTATTAATTCCTTTCAAAAAGAATGAATATGCTTTCTAGAAAATACTTTTACATGTTTTGTATCATAGGCATTTGTATTTACACTTGAATTTTAAAAAGATATCTGCAATGGTATTTGTTCACTCTAATGTATATTCACTGTCCTCTCAGAAAAGAACTGTTTCAGAGGGGGATGGTACTTAATCCAAGCCATATTTCTATATTTAAACACAATTACACCAAAAATAAAACCATCACAACAGAGGACCCATGTATACATTGCAATTCTTGAAATGAAAAATAAGAAGATTCACTCATTTAAATAAAATGCATGAAGAACTGGGGTTTTCATTTCCTAACCAAGTATATTGATAGTATTTTAACTAAACCATTATCTTTATTGCACTTCTAGAAAGACCTTATCATAAACCAGTGGTGCTTAAGGCATACTAAAATTGTAAGGATTTTCTCTCTCAAAGAATTAGCACAATGTCCCTCTGGCACTGTTTAGAAATTCTTCATTTACTCCACAAACATTAAAAAGCTGGAAAAGCATAAGTGGGAGCACCAAATAAGCATTATTTAACTGCATTCAAAATCAGCCTAATTTTTTCAAATGATTTATTGAAGATTATTTTAATGTAAGACAACTCATAATACAAAGGACAGGAAGTTTTCAAAATTCAGACCTAAGTGGGAAAACTTGTAAATATTAGTGCTTCTGCACCATGGGATTACTTTTCATTAGCAATGAAAACAGCTTTTTAAAGCATTTATAATTCCTGTCGATCAGCGTTGTCTTTTTTCTCTCTTTCATTTCTCTATTATTCTGTTTCAGGTGGACAACAGGTGTTCTTACACCAAAGTGATGTGTTTTAGTCAATGAAATATATGTCACTTTTCTTCTTATTCAAGTCAGTTTTAGTAATTTCCCACTCCTTCAAAAGCAGATTTCAGCTTCTTCAGGAACGTGATCAAATGGTGTTGAGCTCTTGTTCCAGCTGACTCCTAACTAGGGTAGGTCACACATAATTTCAACAGGGAGATGAAGATCCCAACACAAGTACTGGATCTAGAGTGGATCACAAAGGAACAGCATTTTGTACAGATGGGAACAAGAAAATCTGGATCAACTATTTCAGCTCAAAGGAGACCTCAGCCTCCTTAGAGCGCCTCAGGATGGGTGCAGTGCTGGAGATCTGGGTTCATGCTGTTCATAAAAAAATTTCTTCCTTGTGTCCAATCAAAATCTACCCTCTTCCCTCGGGACCCACTCTAAGAGGTCCATGTCTTTTATCTGCTTAGGACTCCAGAGCTGCATGCAGCACTCCAGGTGGAGTCTCATAAGAGCAGGAACAAAGGGGCAGAATCCCCTTCCTCGCCCTTCCAGCCAAGCTGCTTTTGACACAGCCCAGGACAGGGTTGGTTCTCTGGGCTGTGAGTGTACATTGCCAACTCATAAACAATTTTTGTCCACCAGTCCTCCTCAGGATTGCTCTCAATCTATACATCCCCAGTTCATGCTGGTAATGGGGATTGTCTTGACCCAAATACAGGACCATTCACTTGGCCTTTTTGAGCTCCATGAGATTCACCTGGGCTCAGTCCTCACTACTGTCAAGGTCCCCCTGGATGGCATTCCTTATGTATCAACTGCAACACTCATCTTGTCATCTGTAAACTTGCTGAGGGTGCACTTGACTCCAATATATATGTCATTGATGAAGGTATTAAATTGGTTTTGTTCCAGTACAGACTCTTGAGGCACACCACTCATTTCTGTTTTCCACTTGGACGTTGAACTTATGACTGCAACTCCTTACATGTGACTATTCAGCCAATTCCATATGCATATGACAGTTCATCCATCAAACCCTTATCTCCAAATTAGTAGCAAGAATATTGAGGGAGACCATATCAAAGGTCTTATAAAAGTCCAGATAAATGACATTTATTAATGATTTACCAGATAACACCTATTAATGACTTTCCTTGTCTACAAATGCAGTTACTTCATTGTAGAAGGCCACTAGATTTATCAGGCACAATTTGCCCTTGAAGTCATGCTGGCTATTTCTAATCACCTCTTTGTCTTCCATATGTTTTGACATAACTTCCAGGAGGTTCTGTTCCATTATCTTACTAGATAGTGGGATGGCACTGACAGGTCAGTAATCCCCAGTGTCCTCCTTTTAACTCTTTTTGAAAATGGGTGTGATATTTCCTTATTTCCAGTCATTGAGGTCTTGCTTTCATGGGATGCACCTACAAATTCTGAGGAAACTGATGTCATTGTGATGCCAATCTCAATTACTTTTGAAGGGTCGTGATGGCCAGTGGAGGTTCCTTAATGGCTGGAAGGAAGCAAAGGTCACCCCTGCCTTCAAGAGAGGTAAATAGGGTCCAGAGAACTACAACTCAGTCAGCTGCACCTAAGCCTTGGAGAATGTGATGGAGCAAATAGCCCTGGAAACCTTTTCCAAACATGTTAAAGGAAAGAAAGTGATTGGACTGATCAGCATGGATTTACAGCAGGGAAGTCATGCCTGATCAACCTTGTAGCCTTCACAACAAAAGGACTAGCTCAGCTTGGGGGCAAAGGGGGAGCAGAGGGCTAGGGAACAAGTGGCTGTTGCTTATTCCAATTTCAGTAAGCCTTTTAAGAGTCTCTCCCATAACATCTTATAGGCAAAATGAGGAAGTATGAAAATGATGAGTGGAAAGTAGTGTGCACTGAAAACTGGTTGAACCACTAGGCTCAGAGGGCTGTGGTCAGTGCCATGAAGTTCAGTTGCAAACCATTCTGCAGTGTGTCTCTAGCTCAGTGAAATCTGTATGCATGAGACTGGTGTGTTTATGATCAAATAATTTCTAATCATAAGTGCTTTAAGCAAAATTGTCTCCAAGATCCCTTCGGACAGAAAAGTACTAGTTCCAAGCAAACATCCATTCAAAACAATGTAGACATATATATCTATGGTATTTCTCAGACATTCCTTCAAACCCTTTTTTTTCAGTTACAACTATCTTTGTAATAGTATGTGAAAATGAAACTTACCCAGAGAGACAGACATCAGGCTCAGACTTTAGATTTTCTGTAATTCAGTTTGAAAATAAATGCCATTAGAGAGTTCATGTCCTTAGAAGTGAGCTTTATCTTTTTTATTTGGTTTATCACAAACGGCATAATCCCAAAAGAGGTCTATCTATTATACTACCCCCAACAGTGTAAATACATGGTTAGTTACACCTGTACATGGCTTTCATACATCCTTAACACCTTCAAAGTAAAATAAAGTTTAATTTTGAAATAAAGAGGGTCAAATATGGAACTCTGAGCAAACTGGTCAATTGAAAAGTGATCCTGTGCACAGCAGGGAGGTTGGAACTAGAGGATCTTTAGGTGCCTTCCAACACAGGGCATTCTATGAATATGATTCTATGAAATAAAACAAAGGCAATTATCCTAGCAACATCCAAGAAAAGCAAAAAAGAGTTCATGCTGATGCAAGGAAACAGTGAAACATAATTCATTGAAGCATTTTATTTTTTTAAGATACGGTGAGTCCAAAAAATGAGCCAAATGCAATGCAAAGAACAAGAACAGTAACACAGCTGAGATGCTAAGTGGATCAGATCATAGAGACTAGTGGAAAGGAGGAAGGAAGATAGAAAAAGAAAAGGGAAGATGACCTGCATGGTCATCCATGAACCAGTTGTGTAGATTAGCAAATCTTGCAGCTCTGGGCCACTGTCTCTGAACTCAGCTCTGTCATTCTTCATCAAGGGATTCTGAGAACCGAGTTTCTGCTGCAAGTAATTGCTATGTATTTCCAAAATTATAACAGCCAGTGCTAATTCTCTATGTGGTGAAGGTAACTACTGCCCTTGAGCACGGAATGCTTTGGGAAATGAGTTATCATTCAAATGCTCAGAAGAGGGTATGTGATGCAAGTAGAGAAACAGACACTGGCTTGTGCAGCAGTCATGGGTACTGCTTCATTTACTTCAATAGCTCTCTTTTTCCCTCCCTCTCCTTCCAAACTCCTTCCCAGTTACTGATTATTGCTGCACAGAGGTGAATTAGTGGTGCGTTAAAAAGAAGAGGGAAATGGTGTAATGAAAGATCTAGAATGCAAAATATGTGAGAAACATACTGCACTGTGACATAAAATTGCTGAATTAATAAATAAAAAGCATGAACCTATAATACTACTACTTACTCTTCAGCTACATCTCTGACTTTACAGTACCAGCAATGCATAGCATAGTCTTTGTTTCAAATGAAAAATTTAATTAAATACTAATTTAAAAGAGTGTGTTAAAACACTGTATGCATACATACAAACAGACAAAGATAGGAAAATTTTAAAAAATTAATTATTTAACACAACCCCAGTTAACGTTTACAGTTAGAAAATGCCGCTGTATCAGGGTGGCATCCCTGCCCAAGTAGGGGGTGGGAACTAGATGATCTTTAAGGTCCCTTCTAGCCCAAACCATACTATGAGTCTATAAATGTTTGCATTTATGTAATACTTGCTTTATTTGGAATAGAATAAGCACATGAGGGAAATTTGAATATATAGTGTAAATCAGCCTTGGTGATCAATTTCTTCAAATGGAGCCTAACAGCCTTTTTCATTTGTTCAAGTATAATTAAGAATAAACTCATTGAAGTTGGAGTTATAATTAGACACACCTTGTGATATATGAACAATCCACTCTATTGATGTGAAAAACAGATATATTAATTTTTATGAATTTATTAAACAATTATTCTGTCTTGCCACTTGTTCTAGTGCAAAACATGTAAGTCAGCTCAGAGTAGTTTCAGTCACTGCAAAGTTGATTTCCTTAACCGAAATCTAAACTCAAGGTGTGACTATGTGTGCATCAAATGTATTCTCATGCCATGACCAGCAAAAGGATGTGACACACTGACTGGTCCTTTTGACTGCTTTGAGTCATACACAGAGCAGAGATATTCAGTCAAGGAAATCACACTAAATCCAGTGCAGAGCTAAAACTCCAGATTTCATGTATGGCAGACATAAATACCAACATGACCTGCTTTGATCTGCTGATCCTTCCCTACTGGATTGAATTACTTACTAATGTAAATTTAATCCATAATTTCTGGTACTTTACATTCAAATTCCTGCCCTTGATGACTTTTGTATAACAGGAACAAGGACTGTTCCACGCTAAAACTATTTCTATCCACAAATTAAGCTTAATTTTTTCTCCCAAATCAGCTGTTTAAAATCTCAGATTCACTTTAGAATTTATCTCTGAAGAAACACATCTCTTCATCTCTTTGTGTCAGCAAGAGCTGAACTCCTTGCAATCCTCTGAATGCTACAATGTTCAACTCAATTTATCTTCATTGGTCCAAGCTGGTTTTGACCAGTCTCATCTCTCAGTGTGTTCTAGGAGATAAGTCCATTTTTGTACTAAATTATGAAAGTGAATTCATTTCTTAATTTTGACACGACATCCCTGACAATAGACCCCCTTGGAGTGGCAGAATCAGAGAACCAGTGCAATAGGAACTGGTGCAGTACACGGCAGAGGAATATTGTCCCCAGTTTAGACAGCTTTGGAAGACTAAACTTTGATTTCCTTGCTCTATTAAATCTCCTACAACTATCAAGCTGAATTTGCTGTGTCTGTATACTTCTCCCTAATCTTCTTTGACACAATTCTCTTTCTCTTCATATCTATTCACTGTTATTCCCCCATCCTTGTTAATATTGTCACCAACAGGTGGACAAATCAAGTAAACCTCAGAAACATGTTCGCTGTAGCAGAAAACAAAAGCATCCACATCAAAAAAAGAAAAGCAGAAAAGAAAAAAAAATGTACATTGAATCTCTGTTTCATTAATGCACTCAGCCTTTAGCTGAGATTTCATGAGGTAAATGGCCCAAATCAGGCTACAAAGACATTTGAAAATGCATATATATCTTAAGGCTCTGTATGGTATTTGGCTTTAGAACAATTATTGGAGAATTCAATTAATTTTGCAGGCTACTTTATGCTGATCTGTACATGTCATAAAAGAGAACTTCAGGCAAAAATAATGCTGTCTTTTGGCATGAACATTGCAATGCAAAGCAACTCTCCTGGGACAATCTCTATTGCTAGCATTTCCAGAAGCAGCTTGGGGGGTTGGAGGGGAGGCAAAGGAGGGAGGGATTGTGTTGTTAGCACTTAATACCTTTCCACTCTACAATTACTTTTGAGTAGTTATTCTTGAGCCATTTTGGGGTGGGATCCTACAGCATAAAGGCAGTTTGTACATGGTTATTCTGACGAACCAAATAACTGTGTGGGTGCATTGACAAGTTAACATCAATTAAATTGTCACCAATGCTTTACAATTCAGTATTGTAACGTTCTGAATTAGATTAAGTAAAATAAATTTTTATAAAATTCCTTTTTGCATGCTCTTAGGCAAAATTCTGAACAACACAGTGGTATTCAAATAATCTGAAGAGAGGTATAACCTAAACAAACAAGACTGGTATTCCTAAATGACTATTTTGGTCCAGTGAATGTAGTGAAGGGGCAGGGGATGTGAGATGTCAGAATAGAGATATTCTTGAAACTCACTTGTACCCACTGAGTAGAATAAAGACAAGTCCAAGAGCATCAGTAAATCTGCCTTAACAAGTCCATTCTGCAGCTGGATGAAGCCATGTCATAGCAAATTACAAGAATCCAATACTGTCCCTCTCTAAATTAAATTAACAACTTGTTTTTCATAAAAAAATACAAACCTAAAAAGTGCTAACGAGCAGAAAGGTCTGACTCAATGTTTTTGCTTCTGTCTATAAACCTTCTTCATTACAATGTGAGGAGACAGGAGAAAGGAACATTTTGCTGCACAGTTATCAGCATCTCTAGTACAAGCCTTCATCCACTCAAGTAATCTATTTAGGATTTTGGGAAGGATTCAGTTGCCTAAACACTATTGTCTAATGACTTTTTAGTCACTCCAAGGAAGTAAAGACCTATACATAAAGCTGACAGATACCACACAAGTATGTACCCTTTAGTAACAAGGTACAACAACAAAGTTGTACCCTTTAGTAACAAGAGCTGGGAGCCAGGCAGGACAGCCCACAGCATCTCATAAGCAAGAGGTTACTTAAACAGGACTCAAGTGCATAAAGCTATCAAAGTGTTTATATCTACCCTGACTCTGTCAGACACAGAGCATAATGACAGGTCTGATGAGTAGCTCTGAAGGACAGTAAGCATGAAATTAGCTCAGAGAAGGAATTTCCTTCCCATCCTTCTTTCTCCTTCAGCAATGGGCTGTTGGCACTGTTAAATTCTGTTGATATTTAATAAAAGCTAACATCTGTGCCTTGCTTGCCTCCAATTACAGAGCTTCATCCTAGGGCCACTTTGGAGCTTCTTACAAGCACTGATGCTTGAAACACAGCTATAACAAAAGAATGGAATGACAGCTTTTTTCTGCCTCTAGCTACCTTTATTTGCTCTTTTTTATTTTATTTGCCTCAGTTTTGTTTTTGGTTGGCCACCCTAAGTGACCAGCCTGCAGCAATGGCACCCCTGTAGGAGACCATTTGATCAATCTATGCAAGGCCTCCCAGGAGCAGAAAATATCAGCAAAGGATGCTTCCATGCTCCAATTACATGTAAAACCACAACACCACTGCTAAAGCACTGTCAGATCCACTGAATTAGCTGGAGAGAATCACAGGGATTCTTTGTCTATAAGCCATGAGAGATAATGTGAAAGTATAGTTCACACTTGTTAGCAATGAACTCATTCTAAGAAGGTTATTTCAGAATTTCTCTCTAAAGCTTCTTTAGGGTTAAAATTCACTTCAGATCATGTTCAACATCTGTCAGCAAGAAGCAAAAGTGGGGGAAAAAATATATCCAATTTTATCCATTCTTACCTCTCTAATAGTCTTCTGGAACTGCTAGATGACTAAGAATAACTGATTTAGAAAGAAGACAATATAAAATAAGAAAATACAAGAAGGAAGAGAAAATGTAAAAGGAAAATAAAACAGTTCAACTGACATCTGAGTTATATTGAAACAGGCATGCCTTCACTATCTAGCAAGCATTTCCTAGTCACTTAAATTCAAATGTTTCTCGATTTTTCAGCCTCTAAATAGTCCAGTTTCTCCACAGTGCAAATGTTGGCTTTCCTGAGTCATCACCGTTAGTGATAATTTTTCATATAAATAATTAGTGAATTAGATTTCATGTAAACAATATATTTAGGCCTCTTTTGCTACATAATCAATTATAGCCATAACATAGAATATCTTAAAACTGTTTTACACTGAAGGAATTTACATATGTGTCTAGTTCTATATCTTTTATGTGCAATTTTTAACATACTTATATATTAAAATATTCTATGTATTTCTTGCAGACATTATGCAGGAAATAGTAAAGTTGGTGTAAATGAAAATGAGCTTTAGTAGATAAGTTTCTGAAATTATGTTGGACTGCATTAGCATAAACCAAAGAATTTGTTTCTCTCCATGTTTTCCATTTGACCCTTGACATGATTTTTACAATGCTGTGAAAATTCACATTTTAAAAACAAGGTCTTTCCAAGATATTCAGGCAGAAAAATGGTGGTACATTTGGCAATTCTGAAATTTTTGGATTTGAGTTCTATTCTGCAAGCTGGTATGTACAATATCAAGAAGCATTGCTGATCCAACTCAGAAATTTATATATAATTTTCTATGCAAACATACAGATAACTGCATTTCTTTTTCTGCTGTACTGCAAAATGTTACTCTGGGGAGATATCTGATATTCCCATCACACTAGTCAAAGCCAGGCTTAATACAAGGTATTGCAAGCAAGAGAAATAGGCTACTTGCATGCCAAGAATTCAGGTTAGATCCAACACTCTCTGAAACAGAGCAGATTTTTCCCCTTTTCCCCTAAGGACCTCCAGGTTATTCAGCAAATGGAGCTGAACCACTCTACCATTTTTCAGTCAATGTGAAATAGGGTCTAAATGGAAAAGTAGTCTGGCTGTGACACACGACTTCAGATACTGATTTGTCATCCACCTCAATGAAATGCTTTACTGAAGAGCACTGAGAAACTAAATTTCTTTTCATATTCTTATCTGCAATTAATTACAGATTCAGCCTCCCCATCAAAAAAATACCTCCAGAACAGACAATCATTACAGAAGAACACTGTGTCAAAGAAAAACTAAGCACACACTACACCTGGATTATTCTCTTTAATTGAACTTCCTTCTTAATAGCAACAAATAAAAACTTCTTTCTCCACTCATAAAAAGCATTTATGTCTGCATCTTCAAACCCTAGTTTCACACACAACTACAGAATTAGGTCCATTTTTCATAAATATTAAGTTGATGATAACATAATTTATACATATTTTTGAGTAATTAGTATCATTTTTATGATCTAGACACTCGCATAAAAATCAGGACTATAGAATACCTGTAAAGAACCAATAGGGATTTTTCTTATTATTATTTTTAAATAAATACAGCACCAAGTCATTCATTCTTACTCTTTTTAAATCAGTAATTTTCCCCCAGAAAATATGGCTTCCTAATATAAAGGATGAGTTGGATTCACAAAAGCTTTTTTATATCTAAAATGTCAGAAGGTAAGTCCATTTCTTTGAATAGTTGTAAGGCTAGAAATTAGAGCTGTATGCCACTGTAAAGGATCAGTTTCCCAGTTTCTAACTTTGGAGCATCCCAAGATACTGGATGTTAATGTCATGACATTTTAGATATAGAGAAACTCTTTTAAGCTATATTTAGAGATTTCAAAGGCTCCCACTGTAACCTTCACACAATTGGACCTACAGTAAACAGGGAATCTAACTTTACCTTAAGAGTACAAGAGATAATCCATAAACATACTTTAATGCTTTGATATGCACCTAAAATAGTTCATTTCTAACATATGTGGCATGAACAGAAAATATGATGATATGATTATACATTAAAGGTTTTACCACCATAAATGTAGGTCATCCAGAACAAATAAAACTGACAGCAAAGACTTTTAGAAATGGTAGCCTAAAGTGAAAATTTTCAGTCTGGGCTGAGTACTCAAGAAGAAGTCAGCCTTATTCATTTATTTATTTATTTATTTATTTCTGTCCACAGAGCTAATATTTCTCTTTAAAGTTGAAGCTTTTTTCGTTGCAGAAAAACTTTAGAGACTATAATATGGCATTTGCCCACACCCTCCATGGAACTTTCCTGGTCCTTATTTCAGCACCAGAGATTCTACACAAAAACAAAAATCAAAAAAACCAAAATAAAAAAAAATTTGATGAGGAAACACAGGAGTTTGTATAATCTTTTGTATTGTCTTCCGCTATAGAGCTGTGTATTTATGTATTTATTCAACAGTATATCTTAAACTCGATGGAGAAATACACATGATTTTTGAAGGTGGATAGACAGGACCCTCGGACCCTTTCATATATAAATTTATTTTTAAAGTCTACTAGTATTAGATTTTATTTGATTCATCTTCTTCATCATCATCACCTCACTAATATAGTAATTACAACTAATTATAATGACCTAATTACAAAATAGTTCCCAGATACAAAGAATTAAATTTAGCAGAGTAAGAAAAGCCTAATTGTTAATATGGTTACCAACATTTTGTAAGGGGACTGCATTTAGATCAGATTCTCCTGCACTCTTCTCCTTGTTCCTGGGAATAACCATGTATTAATTTGTCAGGCTAGAAACAAAAAAATACAATCTTGTGCATATGCCTTAGACTAATGTTATTTCTATGTGACAAATTCCCACCACAAATCTCTTAAGATTGGTTTCAACATCAATTAAAGAATAAACCATGGTCAAATACCACACTTGTTACCTGCTGAAATCATATGCAAAGCAGCAGTGCTATCCTGAGGGTTTTCATTAGTTTGAAAGGACATATCAAACATATTTTATTTCTTCCTTTTTCCTCTACAAATAATAAAGGGTCATCAATATGCAAGCCTATCATAAGATACATGTTATAAGTGTTACTACTCAGCAGAATGCCTAAAATTTAGGAAGCAGACCTCCCAGAAAGTCAGCAATTTAGAGATTGTCTTACAAAGCACTGCAAAAGTAGATGTTCACGCACAGCCAGTTTTCCCATAAATGAGGTTAATTTGTGTTAGCAAACTGTCAAAGAACCTGTCATATTCCATTGTCTTTCCAAGTACAAAAAAGTTAGAAAGACTACAAGACTGAAATAATACCCCAAAGGAATCCCAGGCAATGAAGAAAGTCAGCTGGCTTATAGCTTCTTATTTTGAAATTACATCTTATTTTAAGGAGTAACTTTTTTTCCTAATTGTGCATATTGAAGAACCCTGTTCTGCATTTTTATTTTCATAATATTTTCTTTAGAATCGCTTTAATGATTGCAGTAGTTCTGTGGAACTATTTGACCCTGTACAAATGCAGGTCAAATGTTTCAATCCATTACAAACTTGAATTAGCAATTTGATGCTTTTTGTTCTGTGCATTTCTAATGAAACAAAGGATAAAATTTCATACATTCCTAAAAACAAATACATGGTACAATTAGTAATAAGTGTTAGTTAAATACAAATCTTTATACAAACCAGTATGTACTGGAGATGTTCAAGAAAGAATCTATGTTGTAGCTACCACAGGGCTAATGCAATTATTGATATTAGTTTTGTGATTTTAGAAGTTTAAAATATAGATTGTACTTCTAAGAAATTTTAGGAGAAGTTAGAAATGCAAAGATATAGTTGGAGTAATTCTAGAGAAATAGGAATCAAAAGTAATCTGATGCATTAACACAGGAGAACAGTTAAAAAAGAGCTTAAAGCTGAAATTCACAATTTACTAGTAAATGCCATACTTGGTGAGATAACACGGAATTCAAGGTATCTTAATATGAAAGAAATTCTGACTTCACACTGCTTTCTACATGGTTTTCAGAATATAATTGCTTTGATTTCCTAGGACTTGAATGAGCACAGAAGCAGGCAGCAAATAGAGAAATATGTACCTGTTCTCTTAAAGGTTATTGAAAATATTCAGTAAACAGGTTAAATTTTATAACTATGTTGCCTTATGGCAGATATATTTACTAGAATATTACTAGAATTTTACCTATCTTTTCTTCCCCTTTTTAACAAAAAAAAAAGTGTTCAGTTAAATCTTGATATTATAGCACACTGTATAAATAGTTGCACATTTTTCCACTAAAATGCTTCACAGTTGCTTCTTTTTAATCAATCTCTGAACACAGCAAGTGCATGCTAAAATCATATCGTATTTGGTTTTGTATCACCAAAAGCAAACAATTATCTTTACTGTGTAAAGTTAATGAATCCTAGTAATGAGTCTCTAGTACACGGGAGAAGATACAGGGAAAATAACAGTAAATTCAGATGTGTTACCACAGGGAATAAATTGTCTTATCATGCCTTTGGACTACATTTCTCTCTGACAGCTACATTAACCAATGGTTTAGTTTAGTTCTAGTTTTCAAAAAAAGTATTTGAAAAGTGTAATAAGAAGTGCAGTGTCCTTTCAAGACTGAGTCTTCTCATGCATCAAAACCAGGAAAGTCTTCAAAAATCACTGTCTACTAGTTAGCATTCATTAATGACATTTACAATTTCACATGCCCAGGCCTGATTCTTATAATTTCCTATGAGGTTCAAATAGCTTGAACTCTTATTGATTACAGGCCATTCAATATTTTTCAAGAATCAGACAGGGACAAAAACATGCAGCCACATGAACCATTTATCTAGACAAAGAAATTAAACCAGTGCAAACTGTGAATTTAAAATACTGTGGTCATGTCTGCGTAACTCTTATATGTAGAACTGTTTTCTGAATAAAGTGTGTATATATATATATGCATACCTACATACATACACACACACACACGTGCAAATAGCAATCTCCAGATAGCTTGGAATGGGATTAGGATCTGGTGTAAGAGAATTCACACAGGCCTTTATATTGATCTGCTTCAACTTACTCTGCCACTATTATTAGAGCAATATATCTAAAAAATCTTCAGTGAAAAATATCTTTGTGATGCTGCAATTTTTCCAGAATATTTCTAAATGTTGGAGACATCACTTACATAAAATAATGCAATATATTCATCCTTTGATGTTGTTTCTATTGAAAAATATAGCCATTGAAATACAGTTTTAAGGCTTTGATTTGCAGATACAAAATATTTAGTGGGGGAGCAAATTCAAATCTATCTGTAATTAAGATTATATTGGGACACATCCTTTCCTTTCTCCAAAGTCATGTCATCTATTTACCAAAAAAACTGAAGTGAGTGCATCATTTCGTGTGTACATAAATGCAGATACAGACTTATCCCCTAGAAAACATTTTCTCTAAGGTATTTTTGTCTATTCATTGCATTAAGAATAAGAGCAAAATATTTAAATATCTACTTTTTGTTTTCCTTCATTATTGTTTCGCAAACTGCTAATTAGAAAAGATACTTCATACAAATGAGTAGCTCTTATATCTGCTTTAACACTTGAAAGGTTACAGCAATAGGAAAAGGAAGAACTTTAATTAAAGAATGAATTATTGAATACTCCATTTTAATTGATGTAACCTTCTGCTATTATTTTGTGTGTTTGTAGATATTTTAGGTGATTCTGTAATCAAGATCACTCACAAAAACAAGTCTTTAACTACTGAGGCTAAAGAATGAAGGGTGCTGTATGATCACATTCACCCATTTAAGTTCAAGAATCATGTGAAGTATGGTTTCCATGACAACAAGTCACTAATTGCTAACAGAAAATAAAATAAAAATCAACCTTGATGGAATTTGGCAGTGACATGGAAGCCGAAAAACCTTCCAAATAATTATATGACAATTTTCATGTATGATGAAGAAATACAAGCAACCCCACCTTCTGAGACGTGGTGAAAACACTCAGAGTTCCAGGGTTATTTTGGATTTGGCAGAGCTGGCTGCATGCAGTAGTCATTGTGCATTGCACTTGATAGTCAACACCTACATTCAGTAACAGATAAGAAGAGATGTTTGTGATGAGGTGATGAAGGATTTTTTGCATCCTTGGGCTACAGATCAGCAAAGGAAAATGCTGTGGAGAATGCATGAAGTAAAGAAATGACACAAACAACAAGATTTTAGCATAAATTCACAGGGTAAGAGGAAAAACAAATTAGAGGAGAGCAGAGGGGGAAGAAAGGAGCTATAATCATACATAGCGCCCATGCTAACTTACTAGTAAGGGTTTCAGACACTTCTAGCTTGCAGACAGAAGGAGTCTTTTGAGACAGGGAAAACTACTTGGAAAGTACAATAGTGCCATTCAGAATTTACCGATTTATGAACTGCTGCATATAATTTGTAAAAATTGCTTCAGCCTGAGTTACCTTTCACCAGCTCTGTAAGTCGACTCACTGGGTCACTAGGAGTGAACAAGAACATTTTGATAAATTCAGTTTCCATGACAATGAATTAGCCATGGAAAGGGGGAGGTGTTGAAAGATCTGTGTTCTGTAGAATACTCTTCAAATGTTTGCCTGTTTTCATTTTTAGCCATTTACTTCTCATGGCTCTGTTCCAGCACTCTAATTCACCAGTAGCTGGTTTTCCTCCACAGATTAGAGGAGTAATTCATCAGTGAATGTTTCACTCAGTGGCCCCTTCTAATGTAAGAGAATATATAAATGAATTTTTCCAATTACGCTTTTTTGTTTGTTTAGAAAGAATGCAGCAGTCTCTTGTTGTTGCTCCACTCTAACCTGGCTACAGAATACTTAATCTTTCCTATTTATTGTTCACTACTGTACTTAGGAGTACAACTGTAACTTGCAAGATGTTGGGAGTTCATTCTAAATAGCCATGAGCCCCCAAAACAAAACAAAACAAAACAAAGCAAAAAAACCAATGCTTTGGATTGCTTCAAAAGGAACAAGGCAATAAAAGTATGTCATATTCCAAAGCCTGCTATAGCCTACATCAGTGGGAACTGCTGAGAAAAAGACCTCCGAAAACAACTGGTATTTATTTTTGATAGAAATGCTTAAGTTATTTTTCATTTGTCTGCCTTTTGAAAGGCTAAGCCAGTGGGACATTTGTTAGTGTCAGAACTACAATCTACTCAAACTCAGGAATGTCATTCAGCCATTTTCAGTGGTTCCTATGTGAGAGCCTTTTACTAATGAGATTAAGAGTGAAGTTGTATAACCATTCACAAAATATACTTACAATTCAGAATGAAAAGTAGTAGGGAATCAGAAGAGCTATTTCCATGGCTATTGGGATAGATGGGTTTCCATCTGGAGACAATTGAGACAAATTTGACTACTTCAGACAGTAAACCTGTTCTTAGTACCTCTAGCAATATACTCCCCATTGCCATATATAAAAATTGAAAGGACCGAACACCTTGTTTCTACTGTTTCTGCAGAAAAGCATTGTTTCATGTGCTCCACAAGAAATGGAAGGGTTTTTCAACAAGTTGTTAGCATCTGTGACAGCCCACCATGTGCTAAAATGTCTAAATGATTTTCAAAAGAAAGAAAATGTTGCCAGCAGAAAAAAGGGGAAAAAAAAAAGAAAGAAAGAAACCAAATAAACCAATCCAAATAAAAAAAAAATAAACCACCACAACAAAGCAAGCCACTTCACAGAAATGAGAGGGGAGGGGAGGGGATTGGAGGGGAGGGGAGGGGAGGGAAGGGGAGGGGAGAAGGGAGGTGTGCAAGAGAAGAGAGAACAGAATGCAGGGGTGGAGAAGAAGAGGAAAAGGATGTTGAAGGAGAAAAGATAGGGGGAAACAAAAAAGGAAAGGAGATATCACTTTTGTATGTACCTCTGCAAAGCAGTTCCATGTCAGTAAGAGACCAAATTCTATTCATTAAGGTACACATACTGATAAATGTTATCTGATATTTGCATATCTGTTTTTGTTTCTCTTTTCATAGGTAGTTCACACAAAGAGGGATATTCACAAATAACTGCATATTTTCATAGACTCAAAGACAGAAAGGAAAAGTAACTACTGGGCCACAAAGATCATCCAAGGGTTGGAGCATCTCTCCTATGAAAATAGGCTGAGAGAGCTCAGGTTGTTCAGCCTGGGAAAGAGAAGGGTTCAGGGAGACCTCACCACAGCCTTCCAGCCACCTTAAGGGGTTCATGGAAGGGAGATAGAAGGACTTTTTCCACAGGTAGATAGTGTCAGGACAAGAGCCAAAGATTTTAAACTGCAAGACAGTGGGTTTAGACTAAATGTTAAGAAGAAATTCTTTACTCAGAGTGTGGTGAGGCACAGGAACAGGTTGTCCAGAGAAGCTGTGGATGCCCCATCCATGGAAGTGTTCAAGGCCAGGTTGGATGGGACCCTGAGCAAGCTGGTGTATTGAGTGGCATGACTGCATATGGCAGCGGATTTGGACCTAGATGATCTTTAAGGTTCCCTCCAATCTAAGCTATTCTGTGATTCTGTGATTTAAAACTGTTTTGCATGTGAGGCATATTCCATCCTAAAAAAATTTCTAATTTAAAAGATACGACAATTTTCCAAAATGCAAATGCCATTAATACTAAAGTATTACGAACATATTGCAAGGTGGAAAGCAAAATAATTGTTCTCTTCAATGAGACCTAGTTGTTCTAAAGCAGACCCTCACAAAAGAAAAATAAGAGCAAAAAAAGATTAATCCAGGATGATCAATATTCAGTAGCCTTGAGTCCCAGTCTTGATTTAAAACAGTGGGGGGCAGTTGCCATCAGGCACTGGAGTGCATGTGAACAAGAATAAGCCTAGTGACTTCTTTGGTTTATCTGCCATGTGGAACTGTTTCAACATCCTTAATTCAGATGTGGATGAGGGGCGTTAATAGCTCCACACTTCCACTCCCGGAGCCGAGGAATGCATGCCGGTCACAGGCGTTCAGGTCCCATTGATATTAATGGTGAGAAATCACTCAGCCTGCTGTTCTCAGTGAAGCACAGTGCAAAGCCCACTGCGAGAGACAGATGTCAGGGGCTTCTTCACTCCATCCATGACCTTCAGCTGGCACCAGACTCTGTGGTGCATCTCGTCTTGTTAACATTTTAACAGGTGAGAGATGGATAAACAACAGTTCTCTCAGACCTGTAGATTGCTAATAAGTGTCACAAAATACACACCAGAGCTCAGGTGCAGATCATTAAAAAGGAAGCAGGAATGTGAGGAATAATGACACGTCAATCTACCTCGAATCAAGTTTGACACCCCCATGATACTAGTTAGCACCAAGCTCAGGGAGTTTTGCCTTCTGTTCTTTCGAACTTGAACCAGGAGCACAGCACTGGAACTTATTTCCAGATGTTTTTGGTTAAACTTTGAGCTTCTGCTCAAATTAAGGAATAAAATAAGAACATTCAAAATTTCTTTTTTTTTCCTAATAAAGGTTTAAGTGATCTAGTCAAGCACTGTGAACTTTAACTAATAGTTTCATGCTACAGTAATGGCACCTATTATTTGAATTCATTTCCCATACTGACAGCACAACTCAGGCATACACCAGACTATAACATTTTAAGTGACTGGTGATTTTCAGTTGTGCTTTTTACAGTACACTTGTCTGAACTGCAGACTGGAATACATAGACATGTCTGTGTAGAATACAGCTCATACTACTTTTTCTTTTGCTGCTATATAGAAAAAGGTCTATTTTTAAAAGTGCAGTATGCTCAGAATATGTGTGCTTTCACATGCTAAATTTGATCAAAAAGAGGAAATACGTGAGATAAAAGACAAATCTTTAAAAGTATTCATCACTTCAGTCAAGCACATGCTTTTCTAGGCTTTATCATTATCACTGAATTTTGTAAACTAACAATATGAAGCAGGGAAAGTAGGAAATGTAAACCCAGTACTGAGCAGCAAATTAGTCAAACATAATTTTTAAGGATCATCCATGTCTCATAGCTACCACACACTTAGCAATTCAATTTGTATGTTTATATTTTATACATAAAAAATATTTTATACACAAAAAAACCCAAGTCATCAACTTTCCCCTCCAATGCACTGCAAGCAGAGATGTAGCCACAATTTGGAAAGCTGTAGCTATACACAGGAAGAGACTTATTCTTTGCCGCTGCTGATTCAGTGTTATTTGAGATGCATAAAATCAGAAGTTGATCATAGACAATTCACAGAAAAATGTGACAGGTAGTAACTCATGCTGCCTCACTCTTTTCAGCTCACAAATTCATGGCTGGAAATTTCATTTCAAATTAGGACAAGGTTAGGGAAAGAAGTCTGAAATTTTTCTGGGTTCCCCCACATGGCTTAGGATTCCAGCCCTATATGAGGCAAAAACTGGCTCCAGCATGTGATATCCTGATGCTTCATTATGCATTGGCAAGACCACTTCACCACGATGTGTTCACTTTGAGTTAATTTCACTTAAGGGATAAAACCTGCAAAAGAAAAGTTGACAGCTTGTTTCTCCTGAACTTGAGATATGGAATCATGTTAACACTCAAGTATTACCACTGACTTGAAGCTGACCTAGAAACCAAGCCATAGACATAATTTATAACCACAGAACAGAGACTAAAGTAGCTCTTTGGAATGACCTATCTATTCTGCAATCAGTCTATTTTCTTTTAAATGAATTTTGCAAAAAATAAAATCCATATACTTTTAAAATAGAATATTTTCTTTAAAAATGCAAATTTGCAGGCAGTGGGATATTAGTAACATACCCATGCATCAGAAGGTGAATTACTATTATTCATCTGTGCTATTTCCAGTCACGTTATGGAAAGAAATTAGAAAATGTGAATATATTTTACGCTTTTCTGTCATGTCCATTACAAACTCCTATATATACTCTTTGACGTTTGTGGGTGAGGTTTTTACTTTAATTTGTGTGGTTGGTTGGTTGGTTGGTTGGTTGGTTGGGGTTTTTGCTTTCTTTTGAGAATTAGGGGAATTTCCTGAGAAATATGAATTAAACCCTTGCTAGATCTGCCTTTGCAGAAATCTTTTCAGTGTTCAAAATCAGTAAAACCTAACTCCAATAAATGTATTAGGTTCTGGACAGTGCTGAAGTCAATAGCTGCTCTTGTAACAGTGTTATAGTTTAAGCACTGCTGCAGGCCTATACTAGTCTTGAACATGGGATCAAAGAGATAAAAACAGAGTGACAGCATCTCTTTCACTTTATATTCTGCCAGTCTAAAGATCTTTACATGAATTCGATTCTCAGTGACATTTGGCCATTGATTTTTTTAACATATCTTTTGCATCAATGTTTTTCAGGAACCTCCTCCAAGGAAGATGACATCAGAACAAATTAAGAGTATGTGTGTGCCTACTGCATGAAAGACTGTGGGGTGTTTACCCATCACCCCTACTAAAGATTTGTAAGCAGTGTGCTGGAAGCAAGATCTCTATATCCCACTGACTGAGTATTTCTGTGTCACCAAGAATTAAAGGCAATTTTTTTAAATTCGCATATCGTAAAACAATACCTATCAAGGTACAATCCTCAACCAGGTGAATTCAGTGGCAAAATTAACATGTTAAACAAACATTGACCTGACCAGACTGATTAGATGTTTACCGCAACATATTACAGCCCACATTTTGAAGTGAGTGGGTGACTCTCATTGTAACTTTTTGTCCAGAGCTGCATGATGTACATATTTTTTTCCCAAAGCTCAGCATATTCGCTGCTGAACTCTTCAGAAATCTGGCTATTTTTTTTTTTGGTGAGATAAATAAAAGATGAGTTCTCTTTAAAAAGCCCTTCTTACGTACCATAATAAAAAAAAGTATCAGAACTTGTGCTTTTCATTGCTTCCAATCTTGTGTAGATGGCTAGGAAACTAAATAACAGTACAGAACTCAAACAGTTGACAAGCCTAAAAAATAAGTTTTTATGAAAAATGCTGATGTTCAACGACTTACTTTTTGCTGTGCTTTAGAAAGGAACTGGAACTTTAAAAAACAAAGTCACAAAATATACAGAAAAGTGGCTGGAAATCTGCCCAGCAGAAAAGGACCTTGGGGTGATGGTCAACACTCAGTTGGACTTGAAGCAGCAGTGTGCCCAGGTGGTCAAGAAGGCCAATGGCACCCTGGCCTGTATCAGCAATAGTGTGGCCAGCAGGACCAGGAGTGATCATCCCCCTGTACTCAGCACGCAGCTGTTCCTCAAGTCCTGCATTCAGTTCTGGGCCTCTCAGTCCAGGAAGGACATTGAGGTGCTGGAGCATGTCCAGAGAAGGGACACAAAGCTAGTAAAGGGTCTAGAGAGTGAGTCCTGTGAGGAGCAGCTGAGGGAGATGGGGGTGTTTAGCCTGGAGAAAAGCAGGTCCAGGGCAGACCTCATCACTCTCTACAACCACGTGAAAGGAGATTGTACCCATATGGGGAATCAGCCTCTTCTCCCAGGCAACCAGTGACAGGAGAAAAGGACATAGCCTCAAGCTGCACCATGGGACATTTAAGCTGGACATTAGGAAGAATTTCTTCACTGCAAGAGTGATTAGGTATTAGACTGGGATGCCAAGGGAGATGGTAGAGTCACAGTCCTTGGAGGTGTTTAAGGAAACGATGTGGCACTTAGTGCCACAGTTTAGTTGACAAGGTGGTGTTGGGTCATAGGTTGCATTTGATGATCTCTAAGGTCTTTTCCACCCTAACTGATTATGTGAATCTGTGTTTCTGTAATATGAAACCTTTTGCTGACAGGTCATACATTCAGAAATGCATTCAACTTTTTTTTCTGTAAGCACAAATCCATCCTACCTGTTTATCTACTCAATAATGAGCAGATGATTTCCAGAAAAAAATTTAAACTTTTAGAGAACTGTATATTTTTTGTGGGTCTTTATATCACAATAGAAAAAATATGAACAAAAAGAGACAGCTAAATAAGAAATTGGTGGTGTAGACATTTTGATTAAGTGCCTAAAATGAAGAACACATGAAATCTGGACCAGTCTGGTTCCTTGAACACTTCCTTATTCACAAAAAATAATTGCAGGAGAAGCTGTTAGGCAACAGACTTAGTCTGCAGCTGCCTCTTCCACAGTTTAAGTGAAATTCACTGTCACTGAACTACAGACCATTCAGGAAATTATCTCCCATGGCATAAATTTCCCCCCATACTATCTAAATTTAAAAAGTAATATAATTACATACTTTTACATACTTTCACACAAGCTTTTATTTACAGTTAATCAAGATTTTGAAATCACTTTAGATTGAAGATACATTGCTAAAAAGTCCTGACACTTCTTTTCCTCATTAGATATGCAGTTACTCCAGATAATGAGACATTGCTTTAAAGCCAAAGCCAGCAGCCCAATGATCGGAAAAAGGGGATAAAGCTGAGAGTCTCTAGACGGAGTAAAGTTATTTAAATATCAGAACCAAGTGCCTCAATTGCTGTGCGTACTATGTGTTTCTATTACAAGTTTGTCTGCACAGAGTTCTCATTCAGCCCTGAAAATGGAGTTTTCTCAGCTTTTCTTTTTCTTTTATTATAGAATAAATGTATTTCTTATGACCAGTTCTAGGAAAATCTTTTTTCTTATGGCGAGATAGTGTACTGACATGTCTTAACAGAAAAATACAAGCCTTCTTTACCTTGCAAGCCATTTTTTACTTATTAGCTTGAGTTTGTGCTGGCACTACCATTTGTATGGTGGTTACATCTCACAATTTTCTATATCAGTAGGCAGGTTCCTTTGGCACCACAATCTACTATTTTCTTTCAGGAGAAAAGAAGCAATATGAAGCAATATAATCGGGTATTTTTTCAATAAGCAAAACATGGCAATGTAACCACACTATTACATGTGAAACCCACTGTGTAAGCAGACAGCAGAAGAGGATTTTGTAGAGCTCACAAAATCTTTTCAAATGCCTTATTTACAATAAAATTATAAGCAACAATATTTCAGCTGTTGTGGTTTCAGCATCTAAGAGACACAAGGGTTGGGATTTATATATCATGATGCACAAAATGTAAATGTTTAAGTCTTTAGCCAGGCTTCTTTGCAGCTCAAGGTGAAAAAAAGCCTCCAGAACTAACTCCTCTGACCTACCCTAAATGTCTCCTTTACTTTTACAAACTCAGTTTATGGAGGCTGATGCAGGTATGGTAAATCTAACAATAAAATCCTTATCAGAGAAGAATGAATTCCTAATCAAGGCTAATTTGAAGAAGTCATACATCTCATGCTTTCCAGTAAAGCTGGAAAAAGCATATGTCTAACCCACTAAGTGGACTTTGTGCCCCAAAGTCTACCTTCATTGTTTTTCGCTGCATAAACTGGACCAAAAAGAGGTCCCTCTCTATATGTGTTGTGCCTTTACAGACTTTGATATTATCTGACAGTAACTCAGTTTCAGAATATTTTCAGTTTCTGCTGGATTCCTGGTTCCTCATTGTGTTGGTCTGGCAACAGGGTTAGTGCTTTGAACCCTGCACACTATGCAGGTTATGGTCAGAGTCAGAGTTTTCCTATTAAACTTAACCCCCACTTTCTTTGCAGGAGTTTGATTTCTTTCAGATACGTTATTTTGCAATGAATAGGATTTTGTGATTTTATATCTTATATTGCATGTCTTTCCTAACCAAGGAGATAATTCCAGCACAGCTTAAGCATATTTTACTGAAGGATCCAAGAGCATTTACACTGAATCTGTTCAGATTTAATGTTCTTCAGTGACTTTTTTCTTTTTCTGACTCAACAGAACCAACAGTTTTATCATATCTTTACATTACCTGCAAATGGGGGGGCGTGGGAGGAGGGAACTGAAAATAATTTTCCAGTGCCTTGGGGATGTCTGGTTATTACTGCCCCATGGCACCCCCTGATGGAAAAGGACACATGTCAAACCACACTCTGCCTGCCAAACTTGATGTTTCCTCGCTGGCTAGCTGTGTTCCAGCACAGTCATCAATGACATCCAGGTACACTAAAACCTGGAACCAGCTCTCCTGCCATCTGCAGAGCAGCAACTGCTCACTCTTATCAAAATGAGGCCTACATGCCAGGAGAATAAATAATATTTATGATCCTTTTCTGACATATTTGTAGCCTCAGACAAAAAGGAAAATGAAAAATATTAGTGTAAGAGAAGCAAAGCCATACAGCGTTAAGATAAAGCACTTGGGAAAAGCTTTACTTAAAGTACATGTCATGACATAGTGTCCAAGGAACATTTTTCACTGAGTGAAAGCATGCTAAATTATGCTAGTACTGTCTTCTCTTCCATGTGGTTGCTGACAGATGTTTGGAAAAGAAAATCTTCCTTTCTGCTTGACCTTAAAAGCTGTTTATTATATATTTATAATGCTAAACTGTAAAACAGTACAAGAAAATTGGAGTTCTTCTGTGATAGTAACAAAACACTTTTGCTTTGTTACTCAAATTATGTAGAAAAAATGTTAAAAGCTGTTTCTCCTAACATTAATAACAACAACAACAACAATAATAATAAAAATAATAACAATAATACCACTTATCACTTGTAATTAATAACTAGATTGGAAAAGTTCCATTTACTTCAATGTGTTTTGCCATACATCTACAGTGGAAAGAGAATTCTGCAGGCAGGTTGTGGTAAAAACCTATCTATTTTCCTTTATTAATCACATTCTTCCCTAACAGCTCTGTAAAATGTGTACATGTCCAATATGGGTAACATGCTCTCAAGCTTAGGTTGAGTGAAAAACAGTAACGATAATTTACATGAAAGTGGTTAATGTAATGGGGAAAGCTGGAGGAGGTGGGTGTAGGGAAAAGATGGAACAATGGAAGACATAAAACAAAGCACAGGAAACAAACTGATTTAAAGACTTGGAATGACTGGTTATTTTTGTACTAGGATAACTGTCTTAAAGAGGAAGAGTGATTAAGTTTTAAACAGGGACTGACAAAAAAATGAGCAGCCTTAACAGGAAGGGTACCCGGCAATGGAAAACAAGTGCCCCTGGGTTACAGCCATGGGGAGTTTCATGCCTTGGAGTTGCTGGAGAAGCAAACAGTATTTTTCTGTAATTTCTCAAGTACAAGTGGACAACTGGACTTTTCCAGGAGAAAATCAGAGAGATGTGACTTCTTTCACATTTCTCTGATACATAGTGCAGAGGCAATACAAACTCAGATAACAACTACACTGAGTAACACAAATATAAATAACCAGTACTGAGCTCAGGAAAAGTAGAACTACAGAGTATGTTTTTCAGGTGTTTTACAAAATACGAGCAATTTCCACTGGAAAATATTTTCTTTTTCCCCTTCCTTTTTTTAACCTAAACTTCCAGGAAAAATAACATCATCATTTTGCCAATATTCACACCTTTATTAGGACGGAATTACCTCTTGGACTGCAGCAGGCTGGAAAGTAATTTCCTCCAAAGGTTCTTAAATAATCTAATTGTATTACAAACAGGGAAGGATAATTGCATCAAAGTATTTTTACGCCATTTGTCTTGTAGCAAATCTTTGATATGGAGTTCAGTAATTATTACACTGAGAAGTTGTACTGTTAACAAGGTGTCTGTTCCTGATGTAAGCACTGAGCAGTAGTTTTTGGGAAATTGTGCCCCAAATGTTAAGCATGAAATGACAGGAAGAAACATAAATGGAAGAGGAACAAGAGGACAAAGAACTCTGAATTTGGGCATTGAGTCTGTAAATATGACAGGCTAAGTTTACATCTAATGAAATTTTGTGCCATAAAATGTTGCAGTTATTGAAAAGGTTTCTCTTAGTATCCTTTCAAAGTCCAAATTTCAGTGAGAAATTAAAATTTGTAACCTTTTTCCCTCCTCCTAACAACAATATTCAATAAACTAGAATTGTTAACTAGCCTTCATAAACAAAACCTCTCACCTTGGGTGTTTGGTGTATATCTGTCTTTTTCAGTAAATGATAATTTGAATAGAAACTAAAATACTAGCATAAAAACTAATTTGCTTAAAAATGTACTGGGAACTTAACATTGAAAATGGATGTCTGGGAGAAACAGGGATATTTGCTTCATGCAACCCTCATTTTAAAAGAAGTAGGCTACAAATGAGACAGTGTAAGTCCTCCCTCCGTTTCTGTTCTCCAGCTGTCAGTGGTTTACTTCACTGTTACACAAGAAACATCACTGCCACAGAGCAGTGCTGAAAAAGTCACTAATGTATTACCATGGCCAGCCAGCAGAGCTCTTTAGAACTTTTCACTGTTAATGCATTAGCAAAACATGGAAATGTTTGTATGTCTTTTCACCAAAAAAAAAAGTTTTCATTATACCAAGGGGTATTGGTACCTTTGACAACCTTCTTGGAAACTGTTGTAAAAGCTATGTCTTTGAAAAAACAATGTGAGGAGGCAGCATTTTAAATTTTGTAAACCATAAGGACTACCTGTAAATGGAGAGCACTGCAGCCTAGAAACTCTGCTGCTAGGACAGTTAAATGGGTCCCAAGTTTAAGCTGCACAGTAAATAATATGCAGAAGAAACAGACACAGCATCTCACCTGGAGCATTGTCCCGTTAAATCCTGGACTCTGTTGCAGAATTTAGAGACTCCAACACTATACACCATTGTTAGGTTACAGTTTGAACAGTGATACACTACTTTCCATGGCCTTGGTCAGTCCAGGCAACTAAAGGTTACTATGCTTTTTACTGAATCCAATGATAAAGACAGAAAGGAATAAACTGGACTAAGAGCAAAGCTGGTGCGATGCCAATGAGGGGCCCCAAGACAATGCCCTGCTATGGACCTTCTTTTTTCCCATCATAAATTACTTAAAATGCTATCTAAATCAGCCTTGTGTGGTCCTTATCACCTAGATCTCTGCAAATGCTCTAGCTGCTCTTCCTTAGCACCAGATCCAGCTTTGCAAATAAACCACACTGCCTGCTCAGTTTCCAAAATATTAAAACACAAGGTAATTACTTGAGACATTGTGATGGCAAAGCAAACTTTAACTGAAGACAAAAGAAACATTACTTCTCTGTTTTTCCTACAATGTTAAAGGTCAGTATGCAATAACCAGAAAATAATTAACACAGTTACACATTCTCTTTTGATGAGTGCCCAGCTAGATGCACGTCAGGTAGCAGCCTTGAACAAAAGAATGCTAATTCAACTGTAATGTGATACAGAGTGTTTTGATTTATAGTTCTTAACAAACTGTTTTTTCCTTCTGCTCTGACTTACAGTGCCTCGTGTTGAAGTGCAGTGTGATTAGAAACTAGCTGAGGCTGTGGCCTTTTGCGAACAATGGAAGCAAATATGTCACTCAAATGCGTTTGGTCTGCATTGACTCAGCAGCTCTCTTGGAGCTTTGTTTTCTAATATCTAACTAGGAATTTTTTCTGTAATAGCTGATACAGGACTCAAGATATTAACATTCAGCACTGGGCAGGCTTTCCTTTCGTATTTAGGTTAATAACTGAAATATTAATCTTCCACATTTTGAGTAAATAAATGAAAATCTATCTACATGCTGAAAAATGTAAATCACTGTATACCAGCTGTCACCAGGGGGAACTATTAATTCATGCAGCAACTTTCAAGGCTGAACTATTATGGACTGGCACACCATAGAAGCACACAAATATTTAGAAGAGAGAGGACTGGCAGCTTTGTAATACTAACCACACTAACCACAGGTTGAAAGCACAGGGACGTATGACACAATTTCAACTGACGTGGCAATTAAAACTGGGCATAGAGTTTATAGATATAAACTATATCTGTATAAAAAAATAAACATTGAATGGTATATTTACAATATAGGACCCTGATGTATTTAAGAGATTATTTTTGGTGAAATAAAATGTGATTCAATAAAGACAAGTCCACTGTAGGATCGTGTCAGTGACCCATGAGAGATCCCCGCCAAAAATCTCCCAATCTAAAATAACATTGTTTTGATCTTTTTTTCCTACATTTCTTGGCAGAAAGCCTTCTACAGGTCATGAACAAAAATAAAACAGAGACATTTTTGTCAAAGCCTCTCAGTCATGGGTTTTGTTAAGAAAAATCAAGGAATTGTTAGCTCTTCAGCAGGGACATTTGAAAGGAAAACATGATAATGGATTTAAAAGAAGAGATCACGACTCAGTAATATGTTAGTAAAACAGTAATAGTTCCACAAATTCCACCAAACTTCTCCTTTCCATGCACTCTCAAGTGCCCTCTAGTCCACTCAAATCTGAATGGACCCTACCCACCTGTAGTTTACAAGATTTACTCTGATTCAGATTAGTCAGAGACAGCAAGCGGTAATAATAATAATAAAGACAAGGAAAGTATATTTACCAGGTCAATTAGTATGGAAAAAATAACATCTTAGCAAGAATAATGCTACATGAAAAGTATTGGCTTTGTTGTAAATTAAAAACTAAATACAGTTTCACAACAGCACACTGTCACAAAGATAAATATTATTTTGAATTGTGATAACAGATATAGTACATGTAAAAGAAAGTAATTATTTTGTTTTTTATAGGACTATAGAACGGCTTGGGTTGGAAGAGGCCTCAAAGATCACCTAGTTCCAAACCCCCCTGACATGGGCAGGGACGCCTTTCACTAGACCAGGTTGCTTATAGAGCCATCCAGCCTGGCCTTGGACACTTCCAAGCATGGGGCATCTACAGCTTCTCTGGGCAACCTGTTCCTGTGCCTCACCACCCTCACAATAAATATCTTCCTCATATCTAATCTAAACCTACTCTGTTTCAGTTTGAAGACATTCCCCCTTGTCCTGTATTATATACATGCTCTTGTGAATAGTGTCTCTCCATCTTTCTTGTAGGCCCCCTTCAGATACTGGAAGGCTGCAAGTAGTCACCCCAAAGCCTTCTCTTCTCCAGGCTGAACAATATCAATTCCCTCAGCCTTACCTCATGAGAGAGGTGCTCCATCCCTTTGATGGCCTTCATTTGGACTCACTCCAACAGGTCCATGTCCTTCCTGCACTGGGGACCCCACAGCTTGATGCAGCACTGCAGCTGGGGTCTCACCAGAGTGCAGAGGAGCAGACTCCCCTCCCTCCCCTTACTGCCCATGCTGCTTTTGCTGCAGCCCAGGACACATTTGGCTTTCTGGGCTGTGAGTGAACATGGCTGGGTCATGTCCAGCCTCTCATCCAGCAGCACTCTGAAGTCCTTCTTGGCAGGGCTGCTCTTCATCTGTTCATCCCCAGCCTGTGTTGATACCAGTGGTTAAATTTCCAGACACTACCATGCACCCTCATCTTGAGCTTGTCCAGGTCCCTCTGGATGGTATCTGTCCTTCAGGTGTGTCCACTGCTCAGCTTGGTGTCATCTGCAAATTTGCTGAGGATGTACTTGGTCCCTTCATCTGTGTCATTACTGGAGAGATTAAATAACACTGGTCCCTGAGGGACACCACTCGTCACTGATGTCCATTGGGACTCTGAGTTGTTGACTGTTACCCTCTGGATGCAACCATAGTCAGTAACATGACTCTGGTTAATCACTCTGGGTAACAACTTTCTATCTGTCTAAAGCACCTATCAAATCCATCACTCTCCAACTTAGAGAGAAGGATGTTCTCAAGGTCTGTGTCAAAGGCTTTAGAGAAGACCAGATAACAGACATCTGTAGCCCTTCCCTTGTCCACTGATGCAGTTACCTCATAATAGAAAGCTGCTGGATTGGTCAGGCAGGATTCATTCTTGGTGAAGCTGTGCTGGCTGTCCTGAATCACCTCCCGGTCCCCCATGTGCCTTAACAAAACTTATAGGAGGATCTGTTACATGACCTGCCCAGGCACAGAGGTAAAGCTGACAGGTCAGCAGTTCCCAGAGTCGTCATTTCAATCATTTTTAAAGATGGGTACGGTGTTTCCCTTTTTCCAATCACCTTGGACTTCACCTGACTGCTGTGACTTTTCAAATATTATGGAGTGTGGGTTTGCAACTACATCAGCCAATCCCCTCGGGACTCTGGAATGTATTTCATTGAATCCTATAGACTTATGTACGTTCAGGTTCCTCAGGTGGTCATGAACCTGATTTTATTCCCGGTAGGAGGGATTTGCTCCCCCAGTCCCCATCCTGCTGTCCATCCACTGGAGAAGTGTGGGAAGAGAGGTTGCCATTGAAGGCTGACACAAAAGAGTTGAGTTCCTTAGCCTTCTCCTCATCTCTTGTTACCTGTTCACCAACACTGTTTATCAGGGGGAGTACACCCTCTTTGACCTTCCCTTTCTGGCTGACATACAGACTGGAGGAAGACTTTCTTGTTATTCTTTGCTCCCTTGCCATGTTCAGTTCCAGCTTCACCTTGACCTTCATTGCCCCATCCCTACACACCCAAATTTCATCTCTATACTCTTCCCAGGTTACCTGTCCTTGTTTCCACTGCCTGTGCTTTTGCTCTTTTCCTTTAGTTTGACCCGAAGTTCTCTACTTCCCATGCTAGTCTCTTGCCTTCCTTACCTGATTTATTGCTCCTGGGGATTGCTGGGGATTGCAGTTTTCTTGACACTGATTAAGCCTCTGTTGGGTTACTGGGTTTAGTTTCAGGCACAACATTTTCAAAAAGGCAGACAAATTGGAAAGAGTTCAGAGGAGAGCAACAAAAATGATAAAATAAGATCTGTGGGAAAAGGTTAAGTGAACTGGGCATGTTCAGACTAAAGAAAAGAACACTGAAGGGAGGCATGACATGTCTACAAATACATTGAATTGCTATAAAGAGGATAGGGACAAATTATTCTCCTTAGTCAATGAGGACAGAACAAGAACTAATGGGCTTATGCTGCAGCAGAGAACATCTAGGTTAAGTGTAAAGGAAAAACTTTAACTAATAGAAATAGTTAGAAATACACCATGCTGCCAAAGCAGCCTGAAAAACTCCCTCTGAGGCTTAGGTTTTAGTTTGTTCTTGCTTTGTATCTGGTAGAGGGAGGATCACACTGGTAGAGGTTAAGGCTCTAGCCAGCTTCCTTCTGCACTGCAGATTTCTGATGTGACCTTGGGCAAGCCGGTTAGCAGCACATTTCAGCTCTCTAGCTGTAAAACAGTGAGATAAGCAATTTCCTAGCTCTCAGAGATGCTGTAAGGATAAATACTTAAGGATTCTCAGACACAATATGAGCCATCTAAGCAACTACACAAATTAAACATTCAAACCTTCCACACTGCAAAGGCACCAATCCTCTGATATACCTGTAAGTGCCTTCCCATCCACAAGCCCTGTGTGAGTGCTGCAATGTGCTTTAGCTAACACATC
Organism: Lichenostomus cassidix; assembly: GCF_008360975.1. Classification (NCBI taxonomy): domain Eukaryota; kingdom Metazoa; phylum Chordata; class Aves; order Passeriformes; family Meliphagidae; genus Lichenostomus; species Lichenostomus cassidix. Next base: position 55,878,251 of record NC_139479.1, on the reverse strand, counting down.
CAGTCTAGGATGCATTTGGATGATCCCATCTTTGCTTCTGAGAAAAGAAAAAGTACAGACCAACAATAAACCAGTGGCTGATATAACAGGCCTCTAGCAGCTGGGCCTAACTACTTGTTAAAGTCAGTGGACTCTACTGTCTTAGCAGAAGAGGCATCAAGCCTCAATACCAGTCATTATCATGAAGAAAGACCATAGCTGTCTGTCATAGCTGTCTGCACAAGGTCTGCCACGGTGATGTTGCAGAGATCAACCCTGGAAAGCAGATTAAAACCTAGTTAGAAAGGTAGACAACATTAAAAGTAAAAATATAAGATGTGAATATAAGAGGAACAAATTGTTGTTGTTGTTGTTGTTGTTGTATATTTAGTCAAAGGTTTGTTCTTATTTGTTGCTTAGTTTCATAAGGGTAGTTTTGATGGCTAGAAAGGAGCTGCATTTCCTATCTAAGAGTTATTATCAATAATATATTCTTTGAATAGCTCAAAATAAAGCAGTAGCAGAAACATCTCATTAGAAGAATTGTGATTTTGTGATATTAAAAGTAGAGGAGAATGTGAAAGAAAATATTGTAAATAAATGTAGTCAGTTTAAATCTGGGATATTTTTTTACCCAGCATAGGCTCTGCAAAGTATCTAATTGCATTCTCTATTATTATTATTATTATTATCATTATCATTGCCATTATTTATTATTATTATTATCATTATTATTATTATTTCTGCTGCTGGTTTTGATGTTTTTGTTGTTATTGTTATAATATTCCTGTATAAAAGTGATGCAGTTCCCTCTCACTTGTTTAGCTTTACAGATGGACAGAACACACATTTCCCTGCCTCTCAATACAGGGAGACTCACAAGAAAAAAATGCTGCATTTCCAAGCTATTTTGTCCCATACCTTCTTCAGCTATAGCCCAACTATTCTGCATTCACCAACCTGCTCCCCCTTAGTTCAGCTGAGACATCACACTCTGGTTACCTATAGTACACACAGGTGCAAGAATTACTTTTCCAAACATATCTCACAATCCAGGCTTTGCTACTCTAGTAGAAACATTCCCTTTGAAGAATTTGTACTTTAACTATGCAGTGTAAAAAAAATTAGGCATCGTCTAACTTCTCCATTGCAATAGAAACCCTGAATAAACATCTGAATAAAAGAAATGAGGAAGAACTGATTTTCTATTAGCATGTAGAGCTCAAGAGGCAACAAAATAAATAACAAAACATTGCCACCTAAAACATTTACATAAAAATAAACTGAAACCATGTCAGATTTCTAGTGCTGAAACATAAAATGGGACACATTTCAAGAAAAGAATAAATGTGTCTCCTCATGGGCACAAGTGGTTTCACTGACTAGCAGCTATGCAGAAAAAAAAAAGTGATGTAAATGACAGAATAACTGGAAAGTAAGTCATGAGCCCAGGTGGAGCAAATGAAAAGCATGACACAAGATCTCAGAAGACCTTGACAGCACACAGGCACAACGAGCTACATTAACCCAAATGCTACAGATATTTCATCTGGGAAGTTAAATGTTTACTGCATGAGTTATGTGCTATACGCTTATTCATATGCATCTCTACTTTCCCTACAAAAGCCTTTCAAGTAGAATCGTGTGAACCATGGACTTTTTTTCCAAATTCAGTTGAGAAATGAACAACAAAAATTCAGCTTAATATTTGGCTTTATTTTCAAGTTGTTTCAGCCATCTTCTAATCCTCTTGAGGGGGGGAAATGTACAGCAGAATGTGAAATGAAAAAGTTTGTTTGAAATAAAGAGCTATGATGTTTTGTTTCAAAAAATAAAAAGTAGAAACAAGAAAAAGACTGGTAAGGAAGAAAAAAATCTCCAAAGGGAAAATAGAGATGCAAGTCTAACTTTGAACTTAGACACTTCCCACATTGTAATCAAGTGACTTGCCAGCCAGCCACACATGTATACCAGAGAAACAAGTGAGAATGAGACTGTGGGGAGTGTGGCAGCAGTTCTGCACTCACAGTACTTTCTTTCATCTCGTAGTACATATATTTGTGCAGTTGATACATTTACCAGTTGTATTTTTTCATGTTGCAGACAACAGTTTGCCCAATAGCTTGTAGACAGTGCTTTGCAAAAAAACACAAAACCAAACCAACAACCAAAGTAATTAAAGGTTGTAATAACATAGAAGGAGCTCTTGTACACACACTACACAGAAGATGATCTGTGAGGGTTTCACGTGTGTACTCCTCAGTGACTCAGTCTTAGACAAATTATTTTCTGGGTTGAGATCAAAAAGGAAATAATTAAATCCTTTCTTCTCTTTTTGAAATACTCTTGAAAGGTTATTTATCTTAGCTCCTATGGAAATAATACAGATACTCTGCTTCAGACTTCAAGGAGCACTGCATGTCATTGATAAATATAGGATGTTGCCAAGTATTTCCTGGCATTATTTAGTACTGAATAGTATTGCAATACATAGAATCACAGCATCATAGAAATTTTTAGGACGAAAAAGACCTTTAAGATCCTCAATTTCAACCATAAAGCTAACACTGCCAAATCCACCACTACACCATGTCCCTAAGTGACACATCTGCATCTCTTTCAAATATCTTCAGAGATTCTTAGTGTACCAAATCCCTGGGCAGCGTGTTCCAAAGCTTGACATCCCTTTCAGCGACGAAATATTTTCCTAATATCCAAACTAAACATCCTCTGGAGCAACTTGAGGCCATTTCCTCATGTTCTCTCCCTTTTTACCTGGAAGAAGACACTGACTTCCACCTTGCTGCAACCTCTTTTCAGATATTTGTAGAGAGCAATAAGGCCTCCCCTCAGCTTGCTTTTCTCAAGGCTAAACACCCTCAGTTAACTCAGCTGCTCCTTACAGGATTTGTGCTCTATACCTTTCTCCAGCTCTATTGCCCTTCTCTGGATTCTCTCCGGCACTTCTGTGTGTTTCTTGTAGTGAGGGGATAAAAACCAAACACAGGTCTCAAGATGTGGCCTCACCAGTGCTGAGTACAGAGGGACAATCATTGCCCTGGTCCTGTTGGTCACACCATTGCTGATACAAGCCAGGATGTCATTGGCATTCTTTGCCTTCTGGGAACACTGCTGGCTCATATTCAGCTGGCATGTTAGGCTAAAGCCATAATTAAATATTTCAGTAAGTTTTGTGTATTTATTTGCATTTGTTTTCTTTCAAGCTTTATGACTTGAATGATGCCAGTAATAGAGGGGAAACATGTTTGTCTTTCTGAACTGTCACTGATGACACAGATAAGTAAAATGGATGTAGGTGTTTCTGTTTTCTCTCTTACTAATGAGGCTTTTCAAGTGTTTCAATAATGAAGAGTTTGACATTCGAAATGTTTGCATCTATTGCCCTCATCAGGGTATACCAGGAGGAAGAATGCCCAAGTTTTGTGCTGATAAGAAATACAGAGGTAATCTAAGAAAGACAACAGCATCTGGGGGGAAAAAATGAATAAATATAACCCCTTAGGATTAGTGCAGTAAAACACCTGTGGAGGAACACTTTGACCTACAAAAAATTACACTGCCAACAGTGTAGCTAGTGAGTGGTTAGGCAGTGGAATGACAATAGAGCCCACCGGCCTCTCCAGTGCTAAAATGAGAGAAGAAAGAGGCAAAAAAACCAGTATTTGCTGCAAACTACTGTTTTCATCTGTGCATTTAGGCCAATGCCAACTATTCTACTCCCCTGCATACTATTAGATTATTTGACTTGATCAATTAATCTAATTTTACACTGCTTTGGGGAACAAAACATCAACTAGGGAAATATATTGATGGTTCAGATATGTTTCATTCAATCTTCTCTATCTACAACAAATTGCATATACCATAATTTTCTTGAGCTCAACTGGAATCAGACAAGGCAGTTTCCTTGCTAACTGCTTCAAGCTCTTGGTAGGTGTGTGAATCAACACATCCAGGTAACCAAAGGCAACCACCAAACCACAGCTGAAATGCAAAGAGCAGATTTATTTCATTACCTCGCTGACAGCTCCAGGCAGCAGAGACACACAGGGACTCTCAGGCTCTGTTGGGCTCAGCTCATCCTGGAGGGCAGCAGAGGTGGATGAGGGGCACTCTGCACCTCACTGCAACAAAAGCTTCATGCTTGTCTGTGAGTGTGCTCTCTCTCCCCAGGTATTCTGCTTCTCAAAACAGGCAGACGATGAACAACATTAGGCATAAAAAATGGGGGTTTCCCACAGTAACATTTTGAGCATTCCCAGCTGCAATACCACTTGAAATGAAACTATTCCCTCCTCTTTAACAAACCTTCCAGCTTTAACCCTTTCCTCCCAACAGTAGGCAACATTCAGCTTAAAAAATAACCCTTTCAGCCTTTCCTCTATTTCATTATCCAGCTACTGAAAACATGTCCTTTCCTTCCTTGCTACCCTGTTTCTTTCCTCCTTTCTCTGAGCTTTTGCTTGTCTGTCACAAGCTCTCATACCCTTAAAAACACAAAACCCAAGAAAATACCTCCATGTGTGTATGTATTCCAAATGCCCTGCTGGTGACTGCTGTTGTTTTGGTTCTCAGTTCCACTGGGTTATTCTCACAAGTTCCCATCTTTATCCCAAATTATACAATGCTGCTTGCATTCACGAATGAAAACAGAAGGCATAACTAATCTCATTGAACATTTCATGAACAATTGCTGTACGTTAGGAATCCTGATGGAAAAAAACACAGCCACAAGCTAAGCTGCAAGAGGGCTGGTTAGAAACAGTCTTAAATAATAGATCAGAAGATCACTTTTGCAAGGAATGGAAAAGAAATGTGGCATATGAAGAGATGGAAAGATACTGTCAGGAATAACACTGTTTAGACCTCCAACCTTCTAGATGTAGCATTGTCTTAAGAAGGTAAAAAAGTATGTTTAAGTGTTGGCTTGTAACCCTTTTTCCCTGATAAGAAAAAAATAAAAGTAGTGGAAGGAGAACTGATTTAAAAATTAAAAGAAATCCTAGCTCAACTTTACTCTCTCTTATTGCTCCATTCTCACTTGAGTTTTAGTACAAAAATGGTTAGAATGTAAAAATTATTTCTTTCCAAGTGGAGAGCCAAAGCCAAGAAGAAAAGTTTCTCATCAAAATTTGTTTAGTTGAAATGCATTTGTTCTATGAGAAACTGAATAAAAAAATATGTAATAAGCTGTATATTTTCTCTTCCTTCATCACTAGACAATACCGATATTCCTTCCAGCAACCCAACAAAATGGAGATGAAGCAGCTGCTCTAAAAAGTCCAACCACTGGAAAGCAGAGTGAGACTTGCAAGGAGCAATCTTCCCCATGGCAGAGACTGAGCTTGCATCAGCAACACTCATGCAACTTAATACTACATGAGAGAGTAGATAACAAAATGTGTTTCATATCACTCCCTTTTTAATGCCTATACTACTTTTAGACTCCTGCTACTAAACACAGCCCTTTCTAATTTTTCACCTTGTCACCTTTTGCAGTCAATAGAGAGGAACAGGCATTTTTAAAATGACTGACCCTGTTTCTTCTGACCCATTTTAAAAGTTTGTCCTAGGATGAGATAAACTGTACTCCAGTAGTGTCTTACTTTCTCTAGGGTGAGTCATAGGAGTTCAGACATGGACATCTACATCACACACCTTCACCATAGATGTCTGTAATTTGTCATATAAATCCCAGCCAAAAAAAAAGAAAAAAAGACCAAGGGAGAAAAAAAAGGAGAAAGATTGAGAGAACAAATAATACCAGAGTCCCCAGTATGTGATGTAACCTAAAATTTAAAAGCTAAGAAGTAACAAATTTAAAGAGAAGAAAAGACAAAAAAGATAAAAAATAAAAAAGCCAAACAGAATCTCAAAAAGAACTCAAATACCTCGGCTCATCTACATGAAGTGGGTCAGAAGCAGCATGTTATCCTTTTCCCTTAATTTTAGACTGAAAGGTCACCTAACTCACTACCACTGCACGTTTGTGTTGTGTGGTACATCTGCTGGTCTCCTCATAAAAATATATTTTAAAATATATCAACTCAAGGAATGTTGCTTTTTCCTAAAGGAAGGACTGAAACCATTTTTTAAAAGCATCCTCAGGTGATTCTTTATTTTTTAAATAACTGTGAACATTCTTTTTCCTAGTTCAGTTCCATTTCCTTCTGACACCTTCTAAATAATTTTATTTGTTTTCACACATATTAAGCTGTTTACAAGCACTAATTTTGGACAAAAGAAAACTTTTCTTCACTGCTGTTATAGTTGGACTCAATGCCATCAACTCAGCAAGGGTTAAAGTGCAATTAACAGATTTATAGATGAGATCATATAATGACAATGAAGTACAATTACTTCAGGGGATTTTTTAATTTCCAAATTACCATGTCATACAAATTCAACAATTTGAAAAATTTTGGGGTTTTTTTTCAGAATAGGAAGGAATTCAAATGACAGAGAGTGGAAAAGAATATTAAGAAAAGAAACAATGCAGAAATCTTTCACTCTGTTAACAGAGGAGACTTTTCTTTTCTTGCAGTTATAGAAAAGGCACATGTAAAAACCTGTCTTTTTCAGATGTATTCATGTTACACTTTTTCTCATTTTCCAAACAAAAAGAAGTGTGTGGCATTTTGTAAAAGACTGAAGCTTAAAAGATCACAGTTTTTGAGCACTTTTTTACATTTTATACAGTTTTTTAACAGCAGTAAATGTTGATAGCAAGAGTAGTAATGGGAAGAACTGAGTATGACAGGGAGTTTTTAATAGTCTCTTTTCTCTTTTAGACTTAATATATTTCAATACTTCAACTGTTTGTAAATTCTTTCTATAAGAGTTTTAGTATTCAGTTATGCAATATTGCACTTCAGGTAATCTTATTTGTAAATTAATCTGTAGGATTGATATTAATATGTAGTTTAATTTGTTAGGCACAATCTTGAAAATCATAAACTCACTTTGCATCCTTACATACTCATATATTAAAGAGGTGTAATTTATAATAAACATCTGCTTTGTAATACTGATGTGACAGAAGGCATTAGACAAGGAAAAAGGGCTTTAGGTGTGATAGACCAAGCACAAATATGCACATGTATAAGTAAACCTTTAAATTATACCTGAGTGATTTTCTTATGCCAGTCCAAGAATTATTAATACACATGTCAATGTCAAATTTAATAAAGCTGTTGCATTAATTGTAACTATGGTGTCTTGTACTAACACCTGTCAAGGTGTTTCTGGTGCAGAAAATCTTTGTCATGAATGAGCTAGATAACATAAATTATAAGTGAACTAGCCTTTTACCTCAGGAGATCCAAATTCAAATACTGTTTTTAGTCTCAAACAAGTTGTTTGTCACACCCCACTGAACCTCCAAATATGGCACAGTTCTGCATGGCTGGAAATCTGGACTCAGGAGATGTGAAGGATTGGAATATCAGGCTGTATCACTAATCAAGATTATGGTGTATTGGCAGAGACAAGCAGGAAAGTGTATATGTGTGTACAGCAAAGCCAGCTCCTTCCCTCACAAGCCAGCACTATTCATATCTTAAATTCCATAAGCAGGAGGTTTGTTAGCAAATTTTGGACAGAAAAATAATATGCTGTTACTAATGACAGCTTGTGCGAATCAACCTCATACAACTGTAGATGATATTCTCCCATCAGAAGCAATGGTATCCATGTGAACAGCAGTCAGTGCCACTTATCTCTGAAAATGCTGAATATTATTTTTGAAGCCTGAATGCAAAGATCTATGAAGACTACAATCCTATAAGTTTCAGTTTGCTACAGAACTGCTCTCACATAAAATAAAATTATAGAGAAGCATCTTGTTCATAAAAAAAAGAAAGGAAAAATTCCCAGTGGAAAGTCAATGAAAAGTATTTTTATGCCAATAATATCATATATTAATATATCTCTGCAGCAAATGTATTCATTTAAAATTAATCCATCCAATTTTCACTGGATGTAAGACACCATACCCAAAGGCTGTCACAGTGCTAGGTCTGTGCAGAATCTCAACTCACATTCATTTTTACAAATATACACAGCCAGCTAAAGGAAGCTCCTGGCATGTTCTTGCATAGAACCTCCAGCACCCATGAGAGGATGGCACCATCTCTCATCAGTGAGCAGAAGAGTGAAGAGGAGGGTACTGGCAGCATCCACACAAACTTTAGTAAAGGCTATGGCAAAGCCACATTTCAACTTGAAGGTCTCATCATTACATGTTCTCTTTTTCACACATCTAATTAGGCTTCAGGAATACATCATTAAGGATCTCTAGGCTGAAAGTGGAGCTGCAAACCTTCAACTGAAGAGTAAGATATTTATATTTTTAGAGTAAAGCAAGGAACACCCTTGTTAGCACCAGGCCAAGTTGTCAATTTGCAAAGCCCTAGGTTAATTTTCAGCACCCCAAACAAAGATCTGCTGTGCTACATCAATGAAAGCAAGAAGGAAACAAAATACCCTCAGCAAACATAAGTCAAGATGTAGAGGGCGAATACAAATCAGAGAGTGACTATTCAAATAAACCACAATAAATCTCAAGTCCTCTATTTGCAAACATTACATACATATATCTCTGCAGCTTTACAAGAGCTGTTTGCTGGAAGATAAACGGGATGGGAGCACCATTTTACCTTTCCTGTCTTCCTAAGTGAAACATCCCAGCTGAACAGACTGAGATCTCCAGAACTAAGAAAGATGAAAAGAACCTACTCTGCAGGTGTATTTTTTCTATGAGGTTTTAATGCAGTAAAACATGCTCTCAACCCCATGAGCGAAGGAGGAAGAGGACAAATTTGAGTTTTGCAATATTCAGATACCCAGCAGAGAAACCTAGACAGCAAATTTTTGTCTTTCTTCATCAGTAAAAATCTGCCTAATTTTGGTCTTAAATAGATATTTCATTATATTAAGGTACTGGACTTTGTCTCAGTACAGAAGCTTCCAAATGGCAACATTAAGTGAAAAAACTACTGACACTACAAAAACTTTTCAGAATTGCAGAATGGCGTGTTAGCCAAGAGCTATGTCATCATCTGCCAGTCCAGTAACAAATATATATTTTATAAAAGGCTTAATACATATTTAAACAAATAGACAATTATTGCTTCAGAAGGTAAATGTGTATTCAGCTATTTATTGAAAGAGAAATCCAATTTCAATTGCCTTTAAAAAAATAAATAAAATATGTGCACAAACTTATACAGAAATGAATATGAAAATCAATTCAAAGGCCACAACTCCTTAACAATAAGCAATAAAAAAATGTCCAAATGAAGACCTAATGCTATGCTTGTTGATGTTTATTATGGAAAAGGACTCTATAGAAAAACATGTCTCTGTAATTCACAAACTCCTGTCTGTTTTGTAGTTGGCACTTTCTTCTGTAACAGCACAGACCAACAAGCAATGTTTTGACACACTGATTTTGTAATGGAGTAAGAAACAGATAGTGAGTAAGTAATGTGTAATCGGTAAATAAAAAACATAGAGACTTAGGGAATACAGATCACTATATTCAGACTAAGTTTTCTGATATTTATTTATGTTTATATTTACGTTTATAAAATCACTATTCAAAGGTTAGAGATATGCACGTATGTTCACATATATTTGTGTCTGCCTTCTACCTAAACAAGGAGATGTAACTATGGTTTCTATCTCAAACAGAAACTGGTAATAGAGTCACATCTTTCTTTGATAAACATTTTTTTATGAAAATGTTCAGAATCCTGCTTTTCATAACAAAGTTGGAAATTAGCAAGAAATAAAGAAATTAAAAATATAGTAAAAACTGCTTTTGGACACAGCTGTTAGTGTTATTTCAATCAGAAATTTTCTCAAAAGCTTTTATTCTTACCTTTTCTTCGAGCTGCACTCTAAGGATTTGTTCAAAATACATCTGATTCTTGCTTACAAACTTGCCTATCTCCTTCTCTAGAGTTGCATCTCTCTCACAGAGGTGCATATCTTCAAAAACAGTCACTAGCAAAGCTCCTTCATCCATATGGGCACATGCATGTTCTCTTGGTGCTTTGGATAGTTACAGGTGACTGAATTTGGGGTGGAGGGTGCTATTGTTATGACTATCAGGTTCCATAAAAGATAATAACTATCAATCATAATTATCTTAAATGAACTAAAAGTGGATTTTGTCTAATGAGTAAAAGGTGCAGTATACTTTAAAAAGATTCACGCAGAACTCTAGCATAACTGCAATATTGCACTTATTAGAGGTATGAGAGACCAAAACAATTTTAGAAGTTTGACATTCTCTTTCAAGGAACAAAGAAAAAATCAAAATTAATAAAGGTCAATCAAGAATGAATCCAAGTCATTGTTCTAAGATCATAGAATCATTAGAATGGCCACTAAGTGAGTACAGTCAATGGTCATTGAAGAGAAAAAGAGCTCACAAGTTTTTACTGAAATATAGGTAAAAAGAACTATGTGAGTCTTTTAGGAAAGTAAAAATAAAACACTACTAAAGTATTTAGACAATCCAATCATTATTTTGCACTATATATATATCAAAAGATTTCTGGCAGATGTTTTTAAGTGAAAAGCCTACCTTAGTTCATTTACTATGTCTTTTGATTTTGATGGCAAGGGATGTTCTAAGAGTCAGAAAGCTCATGTTTTGATCTAGACAAAAAAAAAAAGGCAGAAGAATATCATCCATATCTCTGAAAAGCTTTGGAGTAAAACAGAGCAACAGATTTCAAATTAAACAATCAAGCATGCAGATTCCTGGGACTAATGAACCTGGAAAACATTGCAAGTCATAAAAGGTTATGAGTTTCTTTCGATGTGATTAAGACTGTGATCATCATGCCAGCCCAAAATGACAGGGAAGAAGTACAAGGAGTCCTTGAAATGTATGAAGGAACATTTATAATGAGAACAGGAGTGCTTCTGTGGAAAGAAAGCCAAAGACAGATATTTGCAAACCTTCATAAACACTTTCAAAGATCTTAAGAAAAGAGTCCCTAGTCCAAAGGTGCTTTGGCAGTGAAAAGAAAATTAAGTTGTCTCCAGAGCCACATCCAGTCTAGTAAGAGCAGTCTAGTCCCAATTGGATAATGAGTCATAATTGTTAATGAAACCTGCATGTCAGTACAGTCAAACACAGAAGGAGACTCTGTGTAGCCTTAGTAACTGGATATGGCATGGCTCATGTCTTTAATTGCCAGACACCAGCAGTATTTGCAAACAAATTGTTATGGCACGTATTGTTAAAACTTAGACGTGAAACTCCAGCAGATAGGATCTCCCCCTGGAGGTGTTCACCAGCATCTACTGCTTTTTAGCCGCTTCAGGGAAGTGAAGCATTCATTCTTAGAAAACTTGCTCGCTAGCTGCTAAAATGCAGTTGCCAGCGACATGACAAAGCTGGAACAAGTGGATCCCATTTCCTAAAAATCAAAAATATATTTCTATTATTATGGCTATCAGATCTGCAAATCAAACACAAGTCTAAGAAAGATTTGAGGGTTGAGGACTCTCTCTCTAGTAACATTTGACAGGAGCGAGGTAGTACAGAGTAAAGTGTGAGATATTGGTACATCAAACTGAATTTTTAAAAAGTACCCTAGAAAAGTATGGAGACTGGGATTCTCTAAATAATTGCTCAGGAGAGGGAGCAGCAGAAAGTGGTCCCAGCTCTTAAGATTGGAATGGTTATTGCCTGTCACTAGTCTTATCTGAAGCCACAGCTCTCAGATTTACGTGAAACTCTTTCAAGATACCACACACAGTGAACTCGGGTAACATATGAAAGACTGTTGAAAAAGATACGGTAAGACCATTTAGACCTACCAAAACAAAAGACAATGTTTGGAAACAATATCTGCAAGGTAAATATCAGTGTTTACTTCATACAGCAAGAACAAAAGCCCTGCTAGAAAAAGAACTCATATTTGTGACAGGAACTGCACCTAGTACAAAAATCAGGCACAGATTTGTTTACATTAACTGAAGAAATTCATTGCTCCTACGCTCATTGTCTCATTTCCCGGAGCCAGATTTGCAAATGGATATTACAGCTGACTCCAGGGTTATGTATATTGTACCCCTTCCTGCCAAAAGTGCTATGCTTAACACAGTTACATCTAAATATGGATGTGAAGATTTTGGTTACAGACAACAAAAAAACTTGAAGAGTAGTTAGATGCACCCATACACAAGGGCAAGCAATTTGCAGCCTCTGGATCTAGAGGTGTTACTTCCCATTTTTAACTGTCTTTCCTTTAAATAATTAGACAAGACTTTGTTCAGTGGTAGTTGGAAACTATCTGAAAATATAGCTCAAATTCCAAAAGCTTGTGAAATCAGCCTCTGATCATCTTATAATTACGCTGAAGGATAACATCAATGAAGCATTACATCTTGACAATTTATTTTTTATGAGAATTAATTATAAAAAAATGAAAACAAAACTGTCTTTCATGTAAGAAACTTATAGAAAAAAAATTTAATAAGGATGCAAGGGCAAATTCAAATAAAGAAGTGATAAGAATGGCAAGCTGCCAACAATTAATGTAAAAGTTAAATGAATCTAGCACATAACATCTCTTGTACCTAGATTGTTTTCTAATTAATTGTTGTTCACCAGACAGGATGATAGAACGGGTGAAACTTTTTCAACTTTCCTAAGGAAAATAAAAGGAATGCTGTCTGCCGTCTTGTCTTAGATGCTTTCAGCAAGAGAACAATTTCATCAGAATAAGTCAAATAAGAGATCATGCTATCTATATGAACAGGATAACTGGGTTCTGCCAACAGCACTTTCATATCTCCAGAGAAACTTGCAAGTACAAATTATGACTGAGCAAACCCTGTAAGGCAAAAAAATTAAGATGAAAAATGAAGTTATAAGCAAATTTAAACTACACATAAGTATTGCTCAAGTGAATATGTTGAATTTAGCAAAACTAAGATACTTGAATGTATTTTTCCATTTTGAAATGAAAATTGCATTGAAAAATGTTAAGTTGAACTTATAAAACCTAGATATCTAGAAAAGGAAAATACCCTTATTTTTAGCACATGTCTTTTTTTTGTGCAGAGAAATTTGCAGAACTTTTAATTTTACTCAGATGAAAACTAAAACATTCTGCTTAGAATGAAACAGAATGCAGTTTTTGCAATATTGTGATTTAGCCACAAAACTAAAAGAAAACAAGCAGTCTGAAGTTTTCATACTGACCCTTTTTTAATTTTGGTGGGAAATGCACCTGCAGGCATTACACTTTCCATGTGCTCACATCATGTAACAGGGGTTACATTACTCAAGCCAAAGTACTGCAGACATAAATTTTACTACAACACAAGAAAATAAACTCTCTGCTGACCACCCTGTTTTAAGACGACCAGTATGTACTTGATGAACACCCCAGCACTAACACTCAGCAGATAATGCTTCCAGATATTCCAGTATTTTACCAAAAATATTACCAGGATATTAACTGTTTCATCATGGAATGAAAATTTAGAAGCCATTGCTCAACAGTGTGTGTGTGAGCTAATGAATGACTCTTTTTAAGTCCCCTCCCAGTACTCTAAATTAAGGAGGCTGCTCTTGTGTGGAACCTTTCACCCTGAATTTCAGAGCTTCACAAGCAAAGAGGAGACATGATAGGCTGATTGATTGTTTGGGTGTGTGGACAGCAATACACACTGTACAACTGCAGGATCGTTGGTGAGACTATATGCATCACAAAGCTCATGCTTAGCCTACATGTTAAGATTTTACAAGTATTATCACTGAAGTTTTTTTAGTAATATGTATCCTTCTTCACAGAATTTATCAACACATGGGAATACAAGAGCATTTTTTATACAGCCGACAGAACGTGGGATGACTTGTCAGGAGCTGAGCCTAAAGGTATAAATCAATAGATCCCTGCTAGCGTGATCAAGAGCCTATCTTTCAAAAATACCAGGAAAGCAAAGGCCCCTATACACTGAAACACTATTTGCAGCTCTCCATCAGTGTTGCAGACACTACTCCCCAAGGCTCCATTGGGTTTTAAACAAAAAGAAAGGCAGATCAATAACACAATGATCAGAAAAATTGAAAGGGTTCCTCTCTACAAAAATAAACCCCAACACATTATCGCTATTGTTGCTGCTATTTCAGCTATTATTCAAGATTGTGAATAATGCTTTTATAATGGATTCTGTAGGGTTAACACAGCAAGACCTTACCTATTCTATCACTGAACAATGGGTACAATTGAAGGCCTAATGAAAGCCTGTTTTCATTTACCCAACAAAATTTAATTTCCAATTGTGTGAAACCTTAAACAATGTATTAATGGATTTGGGGAGGGTAATATTACTGTGATGAGCATCTGTCTGTGTACTTTCATGCCTGCAAACCTATACCTCTCACAGTTTACACATGTGATCATGTATTTATGACAGAAGTGCACACATCTGTCTCAATAGATACAATCTTTACCTATGTTTGTAGCACTCTCAAGGTATCAGTTAGCCCAGCAAATAGCAAAAAAAAAGCATAGGTAGTATTTTACCATGAAGCTTTGAAGAGCTTACTGTGGTCAGTATGAAAATACAGACCAGTTTAATGAAGCAGTAAATAGCAAATCAGGACATTTCAGGCATGTCTCCAACAAGCAATGGAGTGTGGTATGTAAACCCTGGAACAGCCTCATCGCTGTTATCTCCTGAGCAAGAAGGGGTATAGGACTATCAACAGAGCATATTTTCGAACTAGCTAGCTCTGCAGAGAAGCTGGGATGGCTGGCTCAGTCACAGCTGTCACTTCCAGCACTGCTTTGGGTATCAGAGATTGTTCCTTGGCACAGCTCTGCTCTGAAGGATGACACACCAACTACATGATCTCTAGCCAGGGGGTATCTCCAAAGCCACCATGTGGAAATGTTTCCTGTTTCTATAACTGACCCTAAAGAAATCTTGAGTGTGCTCTCCAGCCACTACCACATGCCCCCTCATGCAATAGTTTCTCTCTGCATTTTCCTTGAGACAGCCACACACATGAGCCCCAATCCACATTTCTTACAGTGTAAAGCTCTTGGCAGACTATATCTTTAACTGGTAGCCTTGCCATATAAAACACAATTGCTGATTTATCTGAAGGGTGTATGATGCATAAAGAGCAAAGATAAAAATATATGCTTAGATTTGTTCTTGCTTGCTTTATATAGATTTAGCTGGGAAAAACACACTATCTACATGCCTGGAGTTTAGAAAGGGAGAAATAAACATCCCTTTCTTCCTTGTTTCTTTATGGATTGCCTCTAGACAGCAGCTGTACACCATGAATACATTTCTGGTGTTTGTCTCTTCCTGCACATTGCACAGAGTGCAGATGCCTTAGAGAATCCTGGACTGCAATCCAGGGTCTGAGGCATAAAAGTTAGGCATTGTAAAGCTCAGCATTATGGGGTTTTTTTTGTTTGGATTTTTGTTTTGTTTTGGATGGAGCTTTCTAGCCCCAGGCATGTTCAGTCAGCACCGACACCTAACATTTAAGCCATTGCAGCATCTCACACAAGACCCTCACAGCATTTCCCCTCCGCAACTTTTATGTCTTGCCTGCAGTATTCTTATTCTGTAACCCCATCACATAACACTACACAGAGTACTGTCTGACCTCAGCCACCAAGAATTCAACAGAATATTTGCACTCCACTCTGCAACACCCTCTTGACTTACTTCTTATGCTTTCGAAAGATAAGATAGCAGAAGATTAGCAGTAAATCTGAAAAAAAAAAAAAAATCTGGGAAGCATATTTTTCCTCTCTCTAATAGTTCATCAGGAATGGGACAAAATTTTACCTTGCACTTCTGAAAGTGCTGTTGCTTGCACTAGAAGAATTTTAGGTAGGTACGTCATTACCAAAGCTCTGCTGCGATGTTGTTTCCCAGGATGGTAAAATCAATACATACTTTCTGAAGAAATAGTTTTGAAACTTAAAATGTGAATTTCTCGGTTTCTTTTTTTTCTCAGGTTTCAGATGTTCTTTTGCCTGTGCTTCCACTTTCTTTATGTTATTAAACAGAAACAAAGGAATCTTCAGATTGTTGGGAGCAATAGATCATACTATTTTAATATGTTGTTACTGAGGAGAAACTACAGGAGTTTTAATCTACAGTGTATCAATATACATCAAAATACTTCCTTCAGAGCAGTTGCATTCTATCATCACAAAGTAATCTACAATAATTGGCCTATACATGCACAGGTGAGAAATTGGAATATTAAAGGTTTTATAATGCAGTATGCAATACAGTTACTTGATAGGTCTCAGTATCCAATGCATTTACTTTTTCAATAAAAATATTTAAACTTTCATCATATGGTCTAGTACAATGAACACTTTGTCTTAACACAAAAATCTGAAGTGTAAAACTACATGAAAAGAAACAGTTTACTTCATTACAGCTACTGTACACATTTCAGGCAAGCATATTAATGCTTTTTACAAGCACTAATGAAAACTTTCAGCACTTCTGTAATGCAGTAAGATAAGTTATTCTTAGTGCATAGACAGGGACTGTGAACCACAAGATCAATATTGGTTCAGATATTTATATTATAATTACTGTTGAATTCAGATCTTATATTCATATTTCTTTTTGCCAAGATAAATAGCATCCTGATAGGGTGTCCCTATACTGTTCTCAGTAGGACCTTACAGAATTCTTGCTCCAAGTGGTTATTGATAGTAAACAACAGGAATAAAGGAAGAAATAAGATCTGGAGACATTGCTGGCTTTCTGCTCTGTTCCTGTCCTTTCTTCACTTCACTCCTACCCTCCATTTGTCTCTCTCCTCCTCCATTTGTCTCCCTCCTCCTTGATTACTTTGTCTGAGAAATTAATTCCAATAGAAATGTAAAATCAGAATCAAAAAGAGCCAGGAAAAAAGGAAATTAAAAAAAAAAATTGAACTAGGGGAAAGAAACAGACCCAATTCAGGTGCACAAGGAGATGAGCATGAGAAGAACATTCCCTGACTAAGTAAGCAAACTTTAGCCCAAACAGTAAAAACTTCAAAGCAATCCATTAAAAAAGGATGCAAAAAAAAGATGTCTCAAGATTGGAGGCCAAGACTCTGTCACTTTGTCTTTTCCCTTGATTACTCAGGCTGGAAAACAAAACTGAAGCACACCATGCTTCAAATGCAGATTTCTTTCATACAAGAACAAGGGAATGAAGAGGGTGAAAAAAAATCATTCCCAAGTTGGGATGACAGTGCAGGAGACAGATTCATCAGGGCCTGAGTCTGAGAAGCACTGTTATACTCCTCAGGGTAGGAAAGCCCAAAATGGAGCTCCATAAGTTGTAACACATGGTCCAAGCTTTAATGGAATTTATGTATCTCAGTAAAAATCCTAAATAATCAAAGAAATCCTCTGAAAATGTTTATGGAGACACAAAAATGTTGTATGAATTTTCTCAATAATTTAAAATGAAGACTGATCAAATAAAAAAGTTTATCACTAAATTTCTCAGAATGTGTGCTGTGTGATCCAGAAATTTTAGGAATGTCCTGGGTTTGGTTGGAATGGAGTTAATTTTCTTCACAGAAGCCCATACAGTTCAGTGTTTTATATTTGTGACAAGAACAGTGTTGATAGAACAGCAATGTTTTATCTGTTGCTGAAAAGTACTTGCACAATGTCAAGGTCTTCTCTGTTTCTCACTGTGACCTACACAGCAGGTGAGCTGGGGTGTGGGCAAGGAGCTGGGAGGGCACAGAGCTGACCCAAACTGACCAAGAACTTATCACAAACCATACAATGTCATATTCAGCAATAACACCAGGGGAGGGAGTTTTTCCAGTGCAGCCACTGCTGAGAGACTAACTAGGCATCAAATTTCTGGTGGGAGGCAGTGAGTGATTGCCTTTGCATCACCTCATGCTCCCTTTCATGTTTTTCCCTTCAGTTATTAAACTGTCCTTACCTTGACCCACAAGTTTTTCTCACATTTGCCCTCTGTTTCCTGCCCCATTCCAGTGAGGATGGGAGTGAGTGAACAAATGGATGGGTGCCAGCCAGAAGATAACTTAATCTGTGAGAAACCAGGAATAAAGAAGAAAGATAAAGCAGCTGAAATGTCAATGCTCAGACATCCCAAAGAAGCTCTAGAGAAAGCAACAGGTACATGTAATCCAAAAAACTAAGCACAACAAAGTGCAGAGCTAAGGCTGCAAGGAAGACTTGAGGGCTCAGTGGTGGAAATGCTTTACATATGATGACTCATAGAACTGTTACAGTAAAGAGAAACCAGTCAGCTAATTAAAAATTTACTGATACAAAGGATTTATATATATATATATATATTACAGTAATGCAGTGGAAATTGACAAAAATAAATTATTTACATAGTGTGGACTATCAACTGCAAAGACAAGATCATAGAAAACATGAGCAATTTAAGGGCAGATAGCAGGTTCACTACATGAAGATTTCCTTAGCATTACATGAGCAAAGGAGCCTGCAGTCAGGCTAACCTATTTTAAAATCAGATTATGATATTTTCAATAACAACTGCAAACACAAAACCAAAGGATCAATGATGTAATTTTGAGCATCTTACTTAACACAGGAAAGATGTTTTCAGATAAAGGGAGCTAATTTAAAAATTTAGTAGAGTTCAGGCAGAGAGCAATGATTTACAATTTAATCAAAATTTTAAAACATAGAAACCCCAAACACACAGAGTAGGCAAACCCACAGTGGTAATTTCTTGCCAAAGGTTAGCATGTTTTAGAAAACCTGAAATGTCTTCTTCTATCTTACGTATGAAGATAGCTGAAGCAATGTTGCTGGAAAAGCACCTTTCTTTCAAAATGCCCAGTGTCTTAGAAGAAAAAAATATACAAAGAAGAGGGGAAAATAAGGATGTGATAGATAAAGACATCTTTGTGAAAGTCAGAGAATACATGTTGGCTATGTAGTGTGGTAGATATTGAAATGTCAGGCAAAAAACACTTTTGTATAGATTCAAGCTATTTGAATAAAACACAAAATGTGCTTGGTGCCAAATGTCTAGAGTCATGAAATATTGCCTGACTTGGCAAAAGCAAAAATTAAAAATTACAGGAAAAAGACCTGATGCCAAATTCCAAAATGCAAAAGACAGATCTTGGCAAGTATACCTGAGTAGCAAAAGTGTCTACCTCACCACATTCTACCCAACAGAAATGTATCCAAATTGTCTTAGGATGTTCACCAGAATGAAAATTAATCCAACTACGTCACAGGCAATATTAGACAGACACACTATTATAGTGGGTATAGCAGACCCTGATTTTAAGTTCTTTTGCGTGATACAAGAATCAGGGAAATCAGTCAAAAACTGCAGAAGTACAAGGTGACTTCATGGTGAGCAATACTCACTGCAGTATAGATCACATTGAACAGTCCTTTTCCCCCAACACCTCAAATCTAAAAAAAGTAAATACAAAGTGAGAAATGTCCATACTTGAAAAATTACTAGTAATTACTAGTAATTACAAAATGTATTTATGGGGAGGCAAAAACAACTCGTGTGCAAATCTTTGAAGCTATTGCTGAAAGATGTCATATGACAAATAGTTCAATAAAACATACCCATTAAATGTATCAATGCAGGGATGTGAGCAAAGAAACTGTTGTCACTGTGATGGTAGTGAGATGGGACACGGGGCAGTACTCTTACAGAAGAGAGTTGTCACGTCCGGGATTACTAGCATCACCCAAATCTAAACAAGTTAAAATAGAAAAGCAATTTCTTGTAACAGTGTTTGCATGCAGAAGTTTGAACAATATAGTCAAGGATAGAAAAACTATTCCAGTAGGAAGTGCCCATAAATCACTTGGGAGTGCTTTTTAAAAAACACTGTCAGTCACAGAAAGCCTTTAGTGTATGCTATTGAAACTGCAAAGTGTAAGCATGAAAGAGACTGACAAATACATTGCTGATTTCTTATCCAGAGCAGCCTTGCAGTGCACAACTACAACAATTTAACAGGAATGTGAAATCTCTAGCCTGATATTAATGCAGAAAATGCAGAGAGACAGAAGCATCAGCTAAGTCTGCTATGTGCAGTTTCAAGGTAGGGGCTACAAGATATCTAAGAACAAATGATACAAGACATAGATTTACAAGTGCTTGCATCCATCATTCTGTCACACTCTGTCAGGACAGCCAGATGCTGTGGGAGAAGCCTTGTCTGCTTCCCAAGAATACTAGAACTGCCCAGATGAGCTGAGAATCCAACACAGCATCAT
The DNA here is from genome assembly GCF_008360975.1 of Lichenostomus cassidix. Taxonomy (NCBI): domain Eukaryota; kingdom Metazoa; phylum Chordata; class Aves; order Passeriformes; family Meliphagidae; genus Lichenostomus; species Lichenostomus cassidix. The sequence continues at coordinate 55,857,957 of NC_139479.1, read as the reverse complement.
ATATAAAGTCAATTGAATCATAAACCCAAGGTCAGTAAAACTAAATTCCCTCAGGTACACACTGAAGCCCTATAGGAATAGTGTTTTGTTCTTCCATGATGCAGTGACACTGCATGCTCTGCAGCAGTGCTGCACTAAGCTAAGGTATTTGAGATCTCAGAAGTAGCTTTGTCATGCTTGTGATGAAACAGAAGTTTTGCTACAGGACACCATGCTTGCTAAAGGTTTTTATTCTGATGACAGTATTTGATAAAACACAAAGAAGTCACACAACATCCCAGCAGTCTTTGGTACAGACTGCTGCTGTAGCCACAACTGGGGATTTTGTTTGCAAGTCAACACAGATTATTTCTTCATTGAAGCGTGCTAACTGGACATGAGTGGCAAAATTCAGATTCTCTCAGTTCTGTTGTCTGAAAATGTGGGCAACCACATGTGACATAGAAGCGTAAAATCCTATTCACTGGAAATATAACCAACACAGCCAAGGAAGTCCTCGGGACTCTTCATCTGAAAGAATATATCTGCCTGTTTTACAGAGCATAGCTATTCTTCAGTGTCCAGACTGATGTGCTGACAGGCCACCACCAACTACAGTGGAAGTTTAGATACTTGGTGCTCATATAGGTGCACAGATACTTTACACATAGCTTAACTTAGATATTTTAACTTTGAGCTGGATCGCACACTAGTGGCATATTCACATCACATAATTTCAATTATCTGGAATTTAGTAGCCAGCCAGAGCATGTTGCCAGCTTCTTTCCATAGTCAGCAGAAGCTTGAAAACAAAACCATTCGAGAGGCTGACTCATCAAACCTACTAAGGCACCCCTCTTAAGATATCTTGTGTGTATTCAGAGATGCCTATTTCTCCCCACTGACTACAGAGGTAGTTTACTGAAAGAGACTAGGAAGGACTAATGTGAAGTGAGACAAATCCCACCCCTAGACAATCCCATAGCCACTGTCAATGCTGTAGTGATGTATTTTAGCAGGTATTGTATCTTATATCATATCTAAATACATCAGAGAAAGAGCAAAACAATTTTGGTTCCCTGCCATCGTCTGTGCCTAAATGCTCTCAGGTGGGATACGAGGGTTTTACCCCATGAATTACATCTTTCTAAGCGGCAGAAAGAGGAGTACCCTTAAAAATCTCCTAGGAAAGACAAATAAAAGCACGGGAGGGGAGGGGGAGGGAGGGGAGGGAGGGAGGGGAGGGAGGGGAGGGGAGGGGAGGGAGGAGGGGAGGAGAGGGAGGAGGAGGAGGAGGAGCAGGCGAGCGAGCGAGGCAGCAGCGCGCGCGAGGCGAGGCGAGCCGGCGAGCGAGGCAGCAGCGAGGCGGCAGCAGCGGAGCAGCGAGCAGGAGGCAGCAGGCAGGCAGGCAGGCGAGGCAGCAGGCGAGGCAGCGAGCAGGCAGCAGGCGGCACAGCACGGCGCAGCGCACAGGCAGGCGGCGGGCGCGGCAGCGAGCGCAGCCGAGCAGGCAGCAGCGAGCAGGCAGGCAGGCAGGCGAGCAGGCAGCGAGGCAGGCGAGGCGAGGCGAGGCGAGGCGAGGCGAGGGTGTTATTGAGCCTTGATGGCATGAATTGTCAAGCTCACTAGGGAGACAGGTGCAGAGCAAAATGTTCAGGGAAACCACATCAAAGAGAATCTATCATTCCATGCTGGGAATCAGACACTTATAATTCACTAATTGAAACATTCTTTCTTTCATTAGAAATGGATAAATGGTTTGCAAAGGTTTATTAACTAAAATTGTTAGTCATTTTTTAAAGATTCTAGCAGAATAGTAGGGAGCTTCTATCAATAATAACTTCTAATGAGCAGATTATTGCCATGTATACAGTATTTATTAATAGTTTACCAGTATATTATGGTCATTAGTACCATCTGCTGCAGATAATTATAACCATGTTGATAGGTGTTTGAACTGATTATAAGACACATATGATTCAGTTAGACTTCATTAGAAATTATTAACCATTTTAAGGAATCAGTTTGTAAACTCATTATAAACTATTCATAAATGAATCTTTATTTAAAGGATCACAAGCTTCAATTGTTTTTCAGGATCAGATGATATACACCAAAAATTTATGCTTTGCAGTTAAAAAGGCTACCGGCTTAACTAATTAGCATTTAAAATGTGTATTAGAGTGACACAATTAATAAAAATTGTCACAAATATACATAAAAAGACTGAACTATGGAGTAGCCTTTCATGATATGTGCAATGTGGTATGCTGCTCATTCAAGTGATTGCCATGACTAATTTATATTCACATTTAGCTTTTGCTGGCATTCAGAAAAATGCGCCATTAAAAATTATACAAAACAAGGGCATAAAAAAGTGTCTAGGCTGAGAATATTTATGCCAAGCTATGTTCTGGATTGAACAAAAAAAGTAGTTCAATTACATCATGAAATCAGTAAGAAAATTTGGGTTTATGATAAAAACACTGACAACAATGGCAGCATAAATGAGCACCACTGAAATATCCCCGTCTTTGGAAGAAAATGTTCATGTACAATACATGCTGGTACTACAGACGGGCACAGCTTAGCTGAGACATTCTCAGGGCTTTAGCTGTTTACTTAGGCAGCAACAGAGTTCTTAGAAATAGTTGCTATGCCAACCCATCATAGGACTATATATATATACATTCATGACCAGGGCTTATTTTGAGAGCTCTGTCACCTTTTCTTCCAAAAGTTTAAATATGCTACAGCTGTATGGTTTCCATGAAAGCAAACCTCTGTAGTCTGTGGACTACAATGCTCAACCATGATTTTTTCTAAGGTAGGGTGTTGAGTATCTAGAGTAGCATGAAGACATTTCAAATAAGAAGCAGAACGGCCCTTTGACGTCACATTTCTACAATCACTGAACAGACTGTTCTATTTGCAAGCCTCTAAAGATTTGGTGTTTAGATGATAAAGGGCACTGCTTTTTATGATCTATTATTAACTGTCATGTGTGTATTACTGCAGGAGTTCTCTGAAGAGAAAGCAAAGCATGTTTTTGTGGTATGATGATGAAGTGCTTTTTTGTACTATTAATTAGAACAATTTTCCATATTAACTCTATCCAGCCAGTCTTCTTTTTGTAATACAGGAACAAGGCGTAGTAACCTACCTCTGGAGCTTAGAATTGATGCCTTCAGATAAATATGCATTTAAAAAGAATTAAAAAATCATAGAGGGAGCTCTTTAATTACCTTATTCTGTTTATGTTACTTTAGGGGCTTTTTGTTCAAATGCATTTGGAATTTCAATCTATTTATTTAGTAATTATTGGATGACTACATGTAGCACTGCCATTTCAATTAGATTTTGATGGCTGATAAAACCATTGTTGACAGCAAGTACACAAGCAAATGTAGGGAAACCAGATTAGCAATGTTTGTGTCATTGCATTTAAATAAAACTAAATGTTCTGGCAGAAATGTGATCAAATCTGAAGGGAGAAGAAAAACAGTAAATGGCATGGGAGGGATGGGATCATGTCAGAGATAATAATCTTTCTTTAGACATCTGGATTTTCTGACGAAGATTTATTTCCTTTGGAGACTTAATTTTAATTCCTGGAGAGTGTAGCAACTTCTTTTTCAGATTGGAAACCCAAAAACATTCCTATATGCCTTCCAACAAGATTTTTGCAACAAGACAGACTTCTTGAAATGTGAGAAAAGCAAGAAGATAGGAAAGATCTCAATGCAGATACAAAGAGCTCAACCCACTAGAATTGATAAGGCAAGAAAAGCTATTGTGATAAATTCCAAAGGTTAAGACATTCTGTCTATTCTAAAGATCAATATTAAGGTGAAAGGAGAGGATGAGTGTGATAATGCCATTTAAGAATGACGATATTCTTGCCAGATGAGAATCTGCATCAGACAGTTGTTCTTTTTAAGAGCAAAAGAGAGGAGAACTGAAGCAGCTGTCTCTTGTGTCTCTCCAATTAAAATGAATGACATACTTTGTATTCATTCAAATGTCTATAGAAAAAATACCTGAAACTAGTGGACAAGAAAAAAAATATATACATGAAATGTTCTGAATTAAATTTGATACAGCAGTGCAGCCTCAGACTTATGCAGTTCTCTGCTCAATCTCAAAGCCTGATCCAGGTCAGTGTTTTTTGGTTGTTACAGCATTGGTTTTTTTAGTATTTCTCTAGGATGCAAGAGATTAAACTCATTTTTCAGTGAAATAAATTCGTTTTAAGGATTTGCAAGTTTTGATGGATAGAGAAGTCTTGCATTTCTTGGTGAAAGTCTATATGAAAATCTGAGACTAAGAAAAATAATTTCCTTTGTTTATGTCTCACACAATTTCATTATTTCCTTGGCTTTTAAATTTTTTTCTTCACACATTTTCTGCACATCATCATGGTTTTTGCCCTTCGTCCATGAGACAACATAGGCTTTGCAGTTCACATCCAAAATGATCTTACTCTCTGTCTTGCCTAGGTCTGTATTTTATTTCACAGATCAAGCCAAACCCAGTTCACAGTTACAGTCTGCAGATGTGCTTCCTTAGAAATCACTGTAACACAAATTTGGGGAGCATTAAAGAGAAAATATACTAACTTATGTATCTCACTAGCACAAAGTGTGAGCTTACATGCATGATAAAAGGACCAAAACTCTTGAAACTGCCTGCAGCTCCACTGCAAAATTCAGTCTTCATTTGAGAACCATGGCTGCAGTCTGCTGAAATGCAAATAGGAAGGATCACTGAAGCCTTCCTTTTCAAAATCAGCATGCCAGGTCTATTGCAGCTACAGATGTCCCAACAGTCGCAATACAGAGACAGAAGAGCTAACTCAAGCAGCACATCACATCTCTTGTCTGCCTGCTAGAGTTGGTTCAGACTGTGCCATAGGAACCAGCCATCTTCCAAACATGCCAAAAACACATACCTTTGGTTGTCAACAGCATCATGGTACTAGAGTTCAGAGCAGAGCAGCCAGAGAGAATTTCTGTTGCAGAAGTATTGCATGTCTTTGCAGCAAGGAACAGACAGTGCAGATACTGAATTAGTGGAGAAGAATAAGGTGGTTGTGATTAGCTTTGACCTTGAAAAGAATCTTAAAGTCTGGATGACTCTCAGGGTAACTGCAGAGCAAGGGTAAAAAAGAGGGGGCGCAGGTTCTGAAGGACATCCCAATCCATTTTATGAGATAGCAATAGCATAGATATCCACAATTTAGCTGACATCATCAGAATGTATGTATCCATCCTTAGTTTCTCCTTGACCTTTGAATTGCTATTAAAGTCAAAGTTCTAAATCAAGTTGGAAATTTCAAGTGCGATCTTAAAGAAATTGTATCTTTCATGCTTACCACTGCTATTATTACATTAAAAAGTAGATTTTATATTTTTTTTTAAAATACAAAGGAAAACAAAGTCCTCCCTAAAGTACATTCCACCAAATTGTCAAATTCAAAACAGCAAAAGAGTGTGCAGGACTCATCCTAAAGCTAGAATACAGTAAATCAACAATGGAGCAGAATTGCTGCAACACAGGGATTGGGGCTTTTTTCCTCCTTTTTAAATTTAATATAACTGACTTTCCTAAATGATTTATGGGTCTGGGAGTCCTGCCTCTGTTATCCTTTCAAGAACAATCATAGTAGGCTGGAATGGTTTGAATGGCTGAGCTAAGGGAGAATCTGCATCCTTATCCATATAACACTCTGGTGCTCACTGAACTGTTTCTTCAGACTTCTATTTGCAACAAAACTGCTGATCTTAAAACAGCTGCATTATTTCTGTTTTAGTGCTCAATCTGTAGAGAGAGAAAAACATGAGAGATTAATGAGATCTTTTTCTTCTCATGTTACTCCGTTTATCTCATAAAATCTATTTTTCAAGGCTTTCTTTCCAGATCTGCCTGATATCTCTTTGTATCCTCCAGCAGCCCTCTTCAATTTCTCATTTTCTTTTCCAGTGCTTCATCACCAGTTTCTCAAATTACAATGTTATGGGAGAAAAGGTAATAATTAGTTTCACTTTTCTTGATAGATTCCTCATAGTCACAAATATCCAACTGCAAACTAAAGATGAAGCAAAAAATAAAAAAATTCTGCTGGCACCAAGGATTTTCTTATAATTAACCATTCTATGCCAGTAAATTGGGATTTTTTATTTACTCATGAAAACAGTGTAAGTCAATATAGCTAAATATGAAAATCTCTTCAAAAAATCTTAGATCTATAAAGGACATCACAACATGAACCTATAAATAAAAATAGTAATATACAGTTATTCTATTCCCTTTTTTATTTTTATTCTGTTATACTGATAATTGATAGCATTGTTGAATTCCACTAACCACTGTGATTATCCATAGTTCATATATTCCTATGCGGTAAATACCAATGAATCTTAGTGCATTATTGCAGAGTGAAACTCCTGTGCTACTGTAAATAAGGAAACTACTTAAAAACACCACACACAGAAAACAAACACAAAGTCAAACCAAGCAGCAAGCAAAACAGCAGCTCTACTCTGCAACACAATATGTTTGTATAAAGCTGTCTGTGGTCCCCTCTCAAAGCACAGAAGAAATTCTCAGATAACTATGATCATTACATGAATTTCAGCAGCTGCCATTTCAAATCCAGTAAGAGCTTGCTTGATCTTACTTTCAATCACAAATATCCATGGCATCTCAGGCATGAATTATACAAGTATATGCATCTTCCTAGATCAAAAAACTTCAGATAATTTTCCACTTGAAAGAAAGGAGTGAGAATAAGATGTGACAAATGCTAGTCACATCAATTAATGATCTTCTGGGATATACTCACAAATTACCCGGGTGAGGACTGCATCAAAACCTGGCTAGAATAGAGCAGAAAATTTTAATATAAGTAATTAAGTACAAACCAGATTCCCTGCTGCAGTTTTTCCATAATTTTCTCTACCTACTCTCCATTATGCATTTTTGTAGTGGTGCTCAGTGTTGTTAAGCATTTACTGATTTTTCATACAGAAGTTACTATGTCTGCCCTTTGTCAAGTTATTTTTTATGTTCATTTTATGACATGTATTTTTAATCTTGCTGTATAAAATATGTGTTTAAACATGTGTTTAAACATGTGTTTAAACATCGTTACCATTCCATCTATCTTCAGGATGCCTAAAAAGTAAAAATAGTTTGAGGTATATTATATTTATAGATTTTCTTGGAAAGCTGAGAAATTGTGTGAGTTATTTAATAGAACTCTCACAAACTGCATCCTATCTTCCCAATACAGTTCAGGAGCCATTTTGATAAATTAAAACTGGCTTCTAATGATGTAAGGGGTTCAATCCATAAAATCCAAAAAGGGCTTTGATTTTAACAACAGCGCAGCAAATCACAAACAAGAAATATTTTTCTTTTCTTGTTTGTTGGCAAAGGAATTCTAGATTTTAAGTGAGATAGCCTCAGTATGGTTACAATCTCCCTCTATGCTTTTCCACCCAAGTATGTGTCAGCGCTGTTTTATTTCAACAGTCGAATTAAATTACTCTTGCACTTCAGCTGTGCATCTAAAATTGCTGTTGTGAAGTCTTCCCTCAAAAGAAAATTAAGGGGGGTTTGAGGTGTGAGGAAACCTCAGTTGCCACTATTTGTGTTTCATATGAATTAGTGTAGTTCATTTATTTCATTCACTGAAACAAAATGATTTTGTTTTCTTTAGTGTCACTCAGAAGCCTAGAATTCAATTCTTAAGAAACGCTGAGACAGAAACTGTATTAGCCTGCTCTAAAATACTGACTGAAGATACTTCTTTGGTAAGCTGTGTTTATGTCAACAAAAAAAGATGCATTAGAGATCACACACACAGCAACAGGAACAGAAGGATGGAAACCTGTGGTTCAACTGTCCCCCTAGGTGAGTAAAATTTTATTACAGATATCTCACACAGCAACTGTACAGCTCGCCCCAGTTGGCACCAGCAAAATCTTGGCTTGTAAAGCATATAATTCCTGTCTTCTATAGAAGTATGTGCAGCTTTAGCAGCCAACGAAGCCTTTGAATGTCAACACAAAAGCTTCTGGGAGTTTCTTGTTATAGCTGATTAGGAGACAAGTAAAATGAAAATTCTTACTTTATTACTGAGTGTGATGCTTAAAAATATAGAAACTCAGGGGAGATATCTTTTAGGTACATTTTCTTTCTTTTTCTTCTTCTTTCTTTTCTATTTGAGCATGCTAACTTCATTGTCATATGTTTTCTTCTATACATGGCAAATATTATATAAGGGCAAATTAAACTTGGTTTCTATGCCAAAATGCAGAAAAGATAGTGTTATATTTTTACCTATCTTATGATGGATGGCAAGGGAGCCTGTGATATCAGGGCTGGCCATCCTGGAGAGGTGGGCTATAAATGGACCCGGGGGCAGAGTCCAAACTGGGAACCGCATTGCAACCAACTGGGAAACAAGCCAGGACAATCAAAGCAGTAACAAATGCTCCTTAGCTGCATCTCAAGACGAGAACAAGAAGAAAAAACATATTGAGATGGTGAGTCTCTTTTTACAAGGAGTCATGTGGAAAAGGTGGGGTGTAATGGGTACAACTTCCTCCCGGGGAGATTCCAATTGAACACGAGGAATATTTTTCACAATAAGAACAATCAGCTATTGGAATTAACTCTTAAACAAAGTAGTGGTTTCCCCAGCACTGGACACTTTTAAGATTCAGCTGCAGAGGGTGCTGGGCCATCTTGTCTGGACCATGCTTTTGCCAAAAAGGCTTGGACCAGATGATCATTGGTGTCACTTTCAACCTGGTATTCTATGGTCCTCTGATTATCCCACATGAATAAAAACCAATCAGAATTGTTAGGTGTATGGAATGTCCCTTCTTTGCTCTCCCAGGACCCCCAGTGCTCCTAAAGGAAGAGATATGAAGATGAGGATCTACCTAACTCCCCCCACAAAATGTAATCTTGTCTTAGTGAAGACAATAGTCACTTTCAAAGATGTTGCCATTCCAACCATATATTCTATGCATACACTGAAAATTTTGAAGTGTTTTGCTGAAAAACTTCAAGCATTTCTCCTGAGGTGGTGTGGGTCAGTTTGTTTTTTTTTTTCAGATTCTGTTAAAACAGAGTCACAGTGACAGTAGCAGAAACTACGCAGAGGTAAAAGTAAATTAATGGGAATTTGGGAGGAAAGAATTTCATCATGGTTTTGTAGAGAATGCCTTTGGCACTGTACAGTAATTAGTACAAATTTGCTACATTGCCAAAAAATGTCCTGACTCAAATTTTGAAGCTTTGGCATATTTTGCTTGTGTCTTCACTTTCATTTTATTTTCTTGATAACAGACAAATGTAAGTAAAATTATAAAGATGAATTTAAATAATATACAATGTGTTCTGTGGCCTTAGTCTTTCATGCTCAGGCAGGATGTTTCTTGGAGGAATGAATGACTCCTTAGTATCAGCACACCAGCAGTACTAGACAAGCAGAAGATGGTCTTTCATTATAAAAGCCAAAGTTTTGCTAGCAGCACTCTTATCTTAACCAGTGTGATATCAAGATTATTACTGAAAGTAAAATACAGCATACTGTTTTGTTCTAATATTTTTTGCAGTACCTTCAATGGTACCCCAGAATCTCTTGAATGTCGTTTATAAAAAGATTCTAAAGAGACTGAAGCTTGCACTTTCCATTGAAAAGAAATAAGATTCTAAGGTAATGTAAGGTGCTCCTTATCACTTTTTTTTCCTGTGGCAATTGTAACACAGAGAGAACAGCCCCTGACTGGGAAATTATAAGGAATCTTAGCCAAGGTAATATTGATGCTTTATGGTGGATATATGCTTGAAGTCAAATTCTTCCTGAGTAATGGGATTTCTCACTTAGAAGCAACTGCCAAAGAAACTCATCTAGCTGAAGTTTGATTTCAGAGTTAAAGAGAAATAATCATTATTAGAAAGATGAAACTCCCCATTAAAAGTGACACTCAGAACAATTGGCTTAAACCTTTCAGAATGGGGAAGATACTTTGGACATCAAGTGTGTTGACTATGGAGGGTAGCATCTAGCTCAGACCAAATATTTAACTTCTTCCTATCTGAAGTTTATCACATGAGTAACAGCTGTTTGAAAGACTTTTGACTTCTTTGTGTCTGAAAAAATTGAGTTAAAAGTCCTAAGCAGGTTGAATTGAACTGTAGGGAGGCTGAAGATCACAGAAAGGTTTCAAAATACAATGATTTTCAATTTTTGAGTATATGAAGCTTGGGGATAACTTTATTTTCATAGGAGCCAATGAAAGCCCTCTTGCTTCCAAAAAAAAAAAAAAAAAAAATTGAAAAGCATATTTGTGACAATAACATTCATTTTAGGAAATTACATGGCAGGAGGAAAACTGTAAAAAGAGTGGTGACTGAATTAGGACTGCTAACTACATGCACATGTGCCCAGGCAAGTTTACAGGACTGCCAGAGCACCCAGACCACAGCACTGTTGCAACAGGATGGGTGTCTGCATTTATACAACTGTTACACTATTGCATTATTGATCTGGTGGATCATTCTGAGAGTAAAGTTGGATGCCTATTTTTAAAAAGCATTCCTTAACTCGTTTAGCAGCTTATTTCATCCTTAACTTTTAGAGAACTTTAGTCCTCATTACCACCCCAGGATAACAATGGTGTTTTTTGCTTTTTGGGTTTTGCCCCTTTCTTGGTCACTAAACAATAGCTATAGAATAAACTAAAAGGAGGAACCAAACAACAGAATTTCTTTCAGTATGTTCTCTGAAAACAAATGGAAACCCAGCCTTCTTCCTAGTACTCCCTATCATTTTTCTATTGCTCTATCAATCTTCTGTGTTCCAGTTTTGCCATTTACTCTTTTACCTTCTTAGCACTTTGTTTTCATGTTAAAATCAATGCTGAACCAACACAAAAACATTTGCCTGTAACAGACTGGCAAAAATAAAAATGAAAAAACAAAAAGCAAATATTTTTAAAAGCCTAGTGAACCTGTGATTGTAGCAGTGGTCTTGTCACACATCCTTGCTGTCTTTTAGCAAATTAATGGCCATCCATCTTCTTAATCCACTTTCTCCTTATCTTCTTTTATTTTTTCTTTCTCCACCTATGTGTAGATCATGTATAGTCCTAAGAGGAAATGTCAAATTTCAAAACAAAAAAAAAAAGCATAGGAACTGCCAATTTAAATTAACTATTATTTTCTTCAAAATGGGGGTCTAAAACCCCCATTTTTTCCTAAGCATGTACTCGACAAAGTTTATATGTATTAAAGCACTGTAATGAATATTTATTAACTTATGTCTTCAATATAATATTAATAATAATTTTATATGTTAAGTATAATTTTCATTTGATAACAAGTCAAAGAATATCAGTCCTGCTTGACATAGACCACTAACAATCAACAAACAAAAGGAACTTGAGAGGCAAGACATGGAAAATCCTCTGTACTATTAGAAAGTATTTCACAGAGAGGTTTATCAACAGATAGAGTATGACATTTTCATTAACTGAATGATCACTCGGTCAGTCCAAATCTGCTGAGGTTTATGGAAATAGCAGAGTTACAAGAAGTTGGCTTAGAGCTTAATGCAAGTCACAGCACAATGACTCTTACATTATCATTGCATCATTTCATTTACACAGTCACTCTAATTGACTTTAATAGGTTTTGGATCAGAGCAAACGCACAGACAAAAAGATTGATTATACAAAACCAAAGTGTTTATATTAAACTTACCTCAAGAATATACAATCTCAAAAAAATCTCTATATCAGCAGCTAGAGGCTTTAGGAATTTGTGGCAGCCAGCACAGAGACATTTTGTTAGATTCAATTTAATTTTGAAAAGATAAGGTTTCCAGAAACTTCTTTTTCGGATGGGTTTAAACATAGAATCTGTCTCATGGATCACCCTCTGTTCACACTGACCACTAACAACTAACTAATGATTAGACACAGTAGCCATCATTTTCATCACCCCAAAATGTTAGGAAATTATCTCAAATCTGACATTTTTTACTTTTTTTTTATATTATTTATAAAGAGAAAAGAAAAACAAGAGGACTGGATTATGTCATCATCAGCAATCTATATAAAAAAGTAAGGCTTTTCTGCATGTCACAGGCAGTCCACAAACTACATTTTAAGAAACTCTTAAAGCTGATCCCATGCTATAAAGCATCATTGCATCACGTCATTAGAGGAAGTGGATGTAAATCACAGGAAAAGCACTGCAGTCTGTTGTGTGAAAGAAACAAAAAAAACCCACAAAAAATCCCACAACAAAGAAAACATCGCAGCCATGCTGAGAATCAAAGATCGCCAGGGTGGCAGTTTTGCCACAAAATAAGTAACAGTCTGAGAAGAAATTTAGGTCTTCACAGCCTAACTTTCAATATATTCTCTGCTTTTATTTAAAAGACATGTACAGATGCTTGTCTGGATGTTTCTGTAGCATCAGTTCTGTGGAGGTCCAAGGACTAAATTTTCATGCATACATCCATACATATGGATATGTTTTACACATTAAAATTATAACTCCAAGAACTGTCAGTGCTAGTATTTATCTGTCATGCAAAAGCACTCATTCTGGAATTATGAGAGTGCAAAATCTGAGATGCATGAGTGATTACTACCTCAAAACATTCAGTCACAGTCTTACGTATACTCTATAGGACTACAGTTTATATACTTTAGTCCTCTTTTGTCTACCCAAAAGATTTTTTCTTGTACTGTTATTAGATAAGTGAAGAAAAATATATTCATAGAATTATATTTTTTGCAGAATAAATAAGTCCTTGTTTGTTGACCTTAAAGACATGACAGTAGCTGATCTTGGAACAATCACTCCAGTTTGGGTTTTAACATAAATTTTTTTAGGCCTATTCTGCTTGTGCAAACTCAAGTCATGTATTGATAAACTCAGAATACATTCCTCTCTTTCTCTACTCCACCTTTTCCCTCCTCTTTCCATAACTGTTTTCAGTCTGTCAAGGATTTTTACTCCTATTTCTTAAGGTTTCTTTTTTTTTTTCCTTTTCATTGTGCTCTTCAAGTTCTCTGATTTTTAAAGACAAGAGAAATGAAATGAGATATATAATCAAGACAGTTTTCACTTCACTTGTTTCTCTAAAAGACATTTTAAAAGAGATTTTGATGAAGGAGAAAAACAGCCCTACTATGTAATGATCTTTTCTATGGTAATCCACCCACAGGAGCATTTTAATATGTAAATCACATTATTGTCTCACACATGACAATCTGATGGATTTTAAATTCCTCATTTGTTAAAATATAATGAACACTTTTGCTGCTGTTATTAATGCAATAGCACTTTGTTCATCCAAAATGGTATAGTTGTTCAAAGCTACATAAGGTGATATTATGATTGAGTCATTTGAGACCTGGCAAATATAAATAGTAAGGAGCTTATTTTCACTGAAACACACTCTAACCCCTTGCTGGCAGCAAAGAGGTGTAGAGACATTTTCATGTCAGCAAGTAGGTGTCCTCCAGGTAGCCCAGGCAAATAATCCCCTTACTAAAATATATACAAATAAGTAAATATACACAAACACATATATTCTCATTGTACAATGATTTTTAAAAGCCAAAAAAAAAAAAAGGGAAAAAAACCAAACAAAACCAGACAAAGTTTTATGGACTGATGAATAGACATCAAAGCTGTGACAACAGAAAACAAACTCCTCTTCTTACACATTGCTTTCCCTTAACAATTCCCAGGTATATATAAGCAAACACAAAGAGAAGTAATCTAAAGAAGAGATAAAAATAACTAGAGCGTGTTTTGAAGGATGTTGTAAATATCTTTTGGCATGCATTTATTTGGATGGCATTTTCTTTGCCCTCTTTGTGTCTTTTGGAGAGCATACAGCATATTCTTTTTAAAGATGTAAACATGAAAAACACAGACTCAAAAATTGTGTGCATGCTATATTGTGCTCTTAAAAATCCAACTCTATTTACTATAAAGGGCAGAAGTCTCAATACTGCTACTATCAGCAGAAATGAAGGGGTACAGAGTCAGAACAAGTCCCTTATTGACCTTATATTGTCTAAACCTTCAAACACTAGCAAACAAAGCAAAACAAAACAAAACAAAACAAAAGCCTTCCACCAGATCACTGAAACTGTGAAACTTATTTTGAAAATATCAAGAGCATTTAAAGATCATAAATAAAGGTCACTTCTTTGTACTGTCACCACCTTTTCATACAGTACAATTGACCTACAAAAGATCCTTTAAATGGTTTCTAAAGCCATAGCATTTCTTTTAGGTTCCTTTGCAAGCAGTTAGGATTTGCCTAGAAGTGAATGGAATGATAATTCATGACTGCATTTTTCACTCTCATTTCAGATGCATAGGAGTGTGAACATTTCTGCAAGAAAATTGAAAATGTACATAGGCACTTTTTCAAATTACTTTAAAAAAGCATAATGGATTTAACACGAAACAGGTATCCTAATAAAGTAAAACTCTAAAGAATTTTAATGGAAGGCAAAAAATACCATTCTCAGAGGGATTATCTAGTCTTTGCAGCTCTGCCTTACAGCAGAAGGGAAGCCACTAAACAACTGTGGAGAAAACAGTGATTTACTAACGTTATAACTTTGCCATAAATATTAGGGGAAAGGGCACAAAATATCACTTTATTGTGCTTTTAAGAAGCATCTAACTAAAGAGGATTGGTCAGCACCAGAGAAGTACAGTAAAACCATTAAATTAAGTAATTGGCATACATCAAATGAGTTAAATGGCACATTAAAGAGAAAAACAAATTTAAGATTACTATCTGTAGTAATGTAATGTACTAGTGTATGATTCTCTAACATTTCAAACTAGTGCACCACCACCAAAGCTTAAGTTTCCACTGCATGCCACCCTTGTCCTCAAGCTATTTGAAAATATTATGCATTTTATTATTTAATCACAGCTCTATATGAACTGGCATGTTAAAGAGAGGGGAAAATATCATACCAGGAGCAGCCAAAACTTGGCAACCTTCAATTTATTTGTACCCTAACTGTCATTTTTTCCAAGTTATTTCCTAATCACATATTTCCCATACAACACCCATTCCATGCCACTAAATGTCTTCTGCTTTACTGCAGTCTTGCATTTCTTTCTGGTTCCCCTCAATCTTTCAATTACTGAGGCAAAGAAAGTTTTGTTTCTTAATAGATGCCATATTTTCAGATAGGCTTCATCTAGGGTAGTAGTGGTACCAGTTGTGCAGTATGAATGAAGGGTATTACACCAAAAAAAATTCCCTACAGACTGGACAGAGTGAATTGACTTTTTTTTTTTCTCTGAGAAACTAAACAATTTTGACATTGCTTTGTTGCCCAAGATACTACAAATACAAGAAAAGACCTTAGCTGGGATTAATTTGACTAAATACAGACATTTACTAAGTAAAATTTATGGGTAGGTCAAAGTGAAAAAACATATTGTTTCTTTCCAATGAATGACAGTAGGTACTTCTCAGATGGAATAATCTACAGTAATTTAATATTTAATTTTGTAGTACCTTGAAACACCTATTTCTCACTACTGATTACAAAAGAAGACTAGAGCAACTAACTGGGCTACAAAAAATTGCAGTGGTGACCTAAAGTTAGCTGAGATAAATCTGACCTCTGTGGCAACTAGACCACAGAATAAAAGCTAGTCTTTGAGGATTCTGTTTGCTTGCATTCATCTATGTAAATCTGCTATGTGGAGAAAATACGGAGGAGGTAAGAATCTCAAGCCTGTTTCTTATAAAAGCAAAGAAATAGGAATAACCTGTCAACTGTCTGTGCAAGTCCAAACAATTTCAGAAAGATTACTATGTTAGAGACAGAGAGATGCAAGTTCTAAATTTGGTTTTTAGCCAAGTGTGTGAAAAAGCCTTTGTACCAGAGACGACTTTAGAGAATGATTGATATAATAATTAATCCAGCCTAATAATTTCAAATTTTATTCTTTCAAATAATAACTTTAAAATATGTTGTAGCTTTAGCCCAACCGAAAAATGTTTGATATACTTGGACATACTTCTATGGCAAGTGAGAGATGATAACGCAACTTCACCGTTATAAAAGTATTTTTCAAATGAATAATTTCATTAAAATAGTAATGGGCAATATACCTTTCACCTCATTTTAGACACCCATGGTGTCTGAATCACCTGAATCATTCAACTGAAATTCCATTTTTAGTGAAAGAAGAAAAATGGGCATTTGAAGACACAAATCTTTTGACTTATTTCAGAAAGAGATTATTCTTGCCCTACAAATGCTTATTTCTCTTCATAAAGGGATATGACTTACTTGGATGTACTCCTTCACATTCTACACTTGCATTCAGTGAGCTGGCTCTCATTCCACAAAGTATTTCTGCAAAATTTCATGATGTTTTCTTAGCCCGGAGAATTAGAGAAGATCTGAAAGTATTGTGGTTTTGGTTACATGTCACTAACAGCTGAGAGGGACTATTTCCATATTTTGGATGGGGAAGGGGTCACGAGGGGAAAATGGTGCATGTGTATACATATATAATTCCACAGATGGTTTGGAATTTAGTTTTACATGGACTTAATTTCCTTCTCAGATGGTTTGAGCATAATGATTCTCAGAACCTGTTAAATACTTATAATTCTTCTGGCCTGCCAAACATGGTATGTGAGATTCTTTCCACTTGCAAAATTGTTTTCTGATCTCCTAAACAGCACTGAACCACATTTTTGTCTTTAGATAAAAAGAAAACTTCAGTAAAGGCACATTGTTGATTTTGATATACATTTTTGAAAGGAAATCTATCCGTTTAAAGTGCTGAAAAAAGTTAACCTACAATTTTGCACCATAAAATGTATCTAGATATTTATATTGTACCATAGTGAAAAACCCAGTAGGCCTAACTATGCTCTTTACCAACCAAAATCATCTAGACCTCTCGTCTCTCTAAAAACTAACCTCATTGTTATGTGACATTGTTTAGTGTGTTCCATTTAGAAATGGAATGCAGAATGAAGTACAAATTTAGGTAGAAATGAATGATTAACTATTAAAAGTGAGTAGACCACATTGCAGACAAAGAATATGGCTAGAGCAGAGTGCAAACACTTTATCATGTGTTTCTTTGGGTTAAATTTTAGTTTTTAAGTATGATTGAAACAAAACCTCTATTTTTATGGCAAAGAAAACAGTCAACCTTTCCCAGCATAATATATTCGTATTGATAACGCCATGTACATAGGATCGGTGACCTTTCTCTGATAAGTACAGTCCTCAGAATTTTATCTTATTCTACCAGTTTTAGTATAAGGTGTTTTCCGCTCACAGAGCCCTATCTTCTCCTGAAGTTTTCTTGAATTTTCACCACCAAAAAAAGGGTCATATATTTTTTTCTCATTCCTTTTATACACCAGGTTGCATACTATTCAGAATTTATAATTTCTACATGTTTAAATTTCACAAATTTAGCTTGTATAAAATTTTTTATGTCTGATTATTTGGATATCATATTGTCATTTGGCAAATCAGTTCTCTTCTGACTTGTCAAATTTTCTATTTTTCATTTTTTAATGTCAAGTATTTTGGATTCAGTTACAAGTATTCAGCAACATTTTCCCCTACCAGTAAGCATTCACTCCACAGTGAAAGAACTGTACCATATTCTCAGCAAAAATCCTAGACCACTAAATGTTTTATCAGAATTACTACTTTAGGTTCATAAAAGAGGAAAAGAAGTACATTTATCATTGATTTTTCTCTTTTGTCCTCCTAAAACTATGAGCACCATATTGAACTTGGTACAGAGTGCTGCTAAGTACTGGAGATGCACCTAGTGGAGTAGTCTATGATAAATAAGCACCATTCATTACTTCCCCACAGACAAGGAATTTAAAATCCATCAATTCCTCACATGCGAGGCAGATTGCGATTTACATGTTAAAGTGCCCCTGTGAATTGATTTGCGTAGGAAAGGCTTCTGGCACACTGAAACAAAAGATTAGTGAGCATGACAAGAGTGCTATTAGCATAGAGAGTACAGATTCTCCTACAACACACCTCTCAACAAACGTAAATATATTCATCACAAATATGTAGATCTTGGTGGGTTTCCCAGCCAGGGAGGAAACAAAGGTCTTGTCTCAAGAGCAGTAAGATTAATGTTATAAACACTGGATGAGCCTGTAAGCAGAGTCAGAAACAGGGATCTGCAAACGGACCTTCCTTACACCAAACTCGGGGGGACTTCTGGGTTTGCTTTAAGTGGTAAGATGTAAACATAAATATTTTGAGCTAATCTGCTAGATTTCCTTTTATTAACTCTATATGGAAAGAGAATGGTATGTTACATCTTATTCTAAGGCACACCTCTAAAACAATCAAGAATTTCCTCATACTATAATGGTATTTTCTTCTTCATTTTCTTTTTTGTAATAGAAAACAACTACAGACACAGTTACCAAAGCTCTTATTATAGGCAATGTAAAACCCTTTAACCACAGTCACTAGAGCCTTTTCTGCTGTTCATTCTAAAACAGGTCATCCCACAGTTTCTCTGCCACTCCTTCCTCCTCAGGGGGAGGACTCACACTCTTCTCCTGCTTCAGTGTTGGGTCCCTCCCACATGAGAGATGAATTTCTCCAATATGAGTTGTTCCCATGGGCTGCAGTTCTTCACAAACTGCCCCAACATTGGTCCCTTCCAGAGTGCAGCCCTTGAGGAGCAGGCTGCTCCAGTGGATCGCCCATGAGGTCACAAGTCCTGCCAGCAATCCTGGCTCTGCTGTGGGCTACTGTCTCCATGGGTCCACAGGTCCTGCCAGGAGCCTGTTCCAGCATGGGCTTCCTATTGGGTCACAGCCTCCTTCAGTGTGGGGTCTTCCACAGGATACAAGTGGATCTCTGCTCCAATTGAACCCCCACGGGCTGCATGGGCACAGCCAGACTCACCATGGTCTGTGCCAGGGGCTGCAGGGGAAGCTCAGCTCCAGCACCTGGAGCACCTCCTGCCCCTCCTTCTTCACTGGCCTGGGTGTCTGCAGGGCTGCTCCTCTCACATGTTCTCTGGCTGTATTTCCTCAGTTTTTCCTCCTCTTAGTCTGTTATCCCAGAGGTGCTACCACCACTGCTGATGGGCTCGACCTTGGCGTGTAATGGGTCCATCCTGGAGCAGCTGGCACTAGCTTTGTTGGATGTAGGAGGAAGCTTCTTGCAGCTTCTAATAGAAGCCACCTGTGTAGCCCCCCATTACCAAAACCTTACTGGCCTGAAGAGCCTTTAAAGATCAAGTGTTTAAAATCGAAAATTATTTCCAAGGAATTCAACAGCACAAAGAGCACTTTCCTGCAATAAATAATGCACCATGACAGTGCAAATAAAACCCAAACCTATAGCCAAGATATCCAAACTATGACACTTTAAGAGTAGACTGTGTAAAGTATTCACAAAATTTACATCACTTTTGCATCAAAAGTGGCTTGTGTAGGCTTTGTTTACAGCCATTTAAAAGAGTGATTTCTTCTGCAGTTGATTCAGAATAAAAATCTAATATTAGATGCTTATTATCAGCCCTATTAAACTTTTCCCCTCCACTGTCTGTAAAGGCAGCTCTGACAAAACAGTTTCACTAAGCTGAATCTAACCTTTGGAAATACTTCAATTTAACTTGCCTCAGATGATTTGAATCGTTATATGTAAGTGATAATGAACACCTATAGCAAAACTCAATGCTGCTAGACCAGACCACTTCCAGTTCTGGAATGTCTCCTGCAATCTCCAGTTTCACCTTTTGCTGCTGTGTATGATAGGCTTCCGTTCAAATCACAGGGCTAGAAATATGCTACAGCTGCACTAAAGGAATCTCAGCTGCGCCCCTGCCTTGATGACTTAGCCCAGTGATCTCTACTCCTCTCCATCATAGTCAAATGACCAGAAAACACAGGACTATGCATGAGCAGGGAAGACACTGGATTGTTACACATTTCTTTTGAGGAAAATGTTGCCAGAGAAAAGTAATTTTCAGGCGGTGGGCTACCAGTTGTGAAGAGGCTGAAATTAATTCAGGGCTTTGTACATTTTCATGCTATGCTGATTGAAAGTTCATTCTGGACTTTACCTAACCCAGCTTCTGCTGTTTCCCCTCCAGGAGGTTTGAGTATTAAATGGCATTGATTCTTCCTATGGAGATAAAAGACTGCAAATAAATTAACATTAAATGTGATATGCCCTTGAGAAAGCCAAAACACTGAGCTAAAAAACATCAACTTTAAAAGATTTGGCTGAGGTTAGTGTTCTTGATGTCTTAGTATTGTGGCAAAGACTGCAATAGTGAAATACTCTGTCTTCTGCAACATATTGCCCAAGGCACTAACGCTGCCAGGATTAGGAACAAAAGTATCTTTATACACAAGCACCATCCCACTAAAGTCGGGTTATTTCAGGGTTAGGTCCCTGCTTTCTCTTTTTGAAATGATGATGCATATCCTTGCATAGTGTTATTGTTCTCTTTAACTACAAAATATTTTTTAAAAAATTAGTGTGATTTTCTAATGGGCATTTGCAAATGCTTCATAGAAACTCTTTTTACTCCTAAAGATTATGACATTGAATGTGCAAAAGGAATTGAGGAACAGCTTTATATTCACAAAGTTTTATAAATTGTCTGTTGTGTATGGAAGATTTTTAGCATACTTATATTTATTTTGCAACAATAAAAAGCCTGTTCCGTATTGCTTTTCCTCTATTTAGAACACAAATTAATTGAGGTCATGGTTCTGTTAGGGGAACACGGTCATATTTCTAGCAAAAACACCATGAAAATTTAATCTGTGTCTGAGAGACTTTTGACCTTTCAAACTTGCAGGGTATTTATTATTCCTCTTTTATTTTATGTTGGGAGTCCTCACATTCATCTGTTCTCTTTAAATATTTACATTGTAACTTCTCCGGGTAAAGTACCACATGCTTAGCTTATACATAACGCTCATTATTTGTGCTCCTGCCCTCCTTGACGATTTTCCATTTTGTCGAGGCATCTTTCAAAATTGCAAGGGAAAAAAATCATCTTGACTGCTGTTTCCTAATTATATATTGTAAATTATCTTTAATAATTACTTCAATGTAGTATGGAGAGTAAACTATTGAATGCAATTGCACCCTTTCATTTCTATCATATTAGTCTCACCTTCCCACTTTTCCATCTTTTCCCTGTGTGATCATTTACTTTCCTCTTTCTCAGGAAATAAATCTAAGTCTTCCAACTTCATTTATACTTTATGGTTCATATTTTATTTATAATCTTTGTTTCAATTGCCTTTACTGATAATTTATTCTACTTGTTCATTTATCTTTTTTGAAATATATTAATTCTGTCCAAGTTCTCTAATTTTCCCTGTTTGTTTACTATGTCTTGTCAGATTGTCTAGATTTTAACCCGTTCCTAGTGTAAAGACGTGCCCATGTTCTAATTTTTTTCTTTTTTATTCTTTTTCTTTTCCTTTTTCTTTTTTATTCTTTTTCTTTTCCTTTTTCTTTTTCTTTTTCTTTTTCTTTTTCTTTTTCTTTTTCTTTGTCTTTGTCTTTGTCTTTGTCTTTGTCGTTGTCTTTTTATTTTCTTTGTCTTTTTCTTATTTACAATGTTGTAATTGCCTTCTCCTGTTTTGCATTTTATATTTAAGAATTTTCCAGTGCTTATTGGATCACATGGAACAACAGTTCTATAGTGTTACAAAAATTGTGAGTTACACTGATCATGTAGGAGGTGATTTGAGCAGATTTCTTACCAATAACTTTTAAAATGCTTAAGGTTCTAGAACAGAACATTGTTCAAGGTCTGATTATTTAAGCGTACATCTCCTCTTTAAAGCCCTGAAATAATGGTTACAGTACAGTTACTAACATGACCCATAATATTCTAGATTGATTTTTGAAATGCTGTCCTTATTCAATAAATAAAATTATTATATAATAATAATTTCCTTCATTTGTTTTCTCTTACAGTATATTAGAGTCTATTCTAGGTTTCCTGGCTGATCCAACAGAGAGTACATTGCAAGAGGTTTTCACATCAGTTTATTGAAAAAATTTTTCTTCTCCTTTTTGAGGTCCTCTGTGGATATTTTGTGATAAGTATAAAACAACATCTGAAGAAAATGTTTTAAACACAATAACTATCTGTAGGAATTATATTTATCTCCTCTGCATTCAGCTCTCTAAAATATAGGCAAGTGATCCTAACTGGTTGTTTACACTCCTTCTTTAATTAGATTAGAAAAAGAGGAATTTTCACACAGCAGTAGATGCCCACGCTGGGGATGGATATGTTATTATGAGGTAAGTAATGCACAGAATCCCTTTTGGGTAAGACCATTGCTGGTATTTATTCAGACTTTGCCTGGCATGATTTTAGGCAATGTGAATTCCCACTTTTCCAAAGGGTTTCTGGGCACAATTTGGGAACTAGAATGTACTAGGCACTATTCATGTCAGGTGTGTCACTTGTCACCACATGGTTTTTGTTCCAAAACAGTGGCCACCAGCCTGCCCTGCTTCATCAGTCCTGATGAGTGCTCTGACAAATACAGCCTGGATGTCTAAACTTTAAATTACTTGAGAGAAATATTATCTCATGGGCACATTTTGCAGTCTCACAGAATCCCTTTTCCATGAAAGCAATTGCTAAAGTGACAGCAGGACTTTATTTTAAATGTTTGCATTTTCTTTAATGAAATTTAATTAATGAAAACAGGAGCCAAGGCTCAGATTTGACATGTCTGGCTTCAGTTATTAACTGGCCAGCCAGGCCAGGAGACAAATCTCTACAGCTAACAGAAAAAGGTGTCATGAGTTTTTCTAGTGACTGCAATCAACTTTAGCCCATAGACCATCATTTCAAAATATTTCTAATATGGCAGTTTTCGTTCCAATTTTTGATAAATTAACATAAGGCAAAAATGGACCAAGCTCAGGCTCTTCCCTCTGGGGACATTTTAGAGTTGGCTGTAATGTCCTTTCATCATTTAACAATTGGCAATAATATTCAAATGGCAAGAAATCCTCTTTAACTTTCTTGTTTTGTTATTCTGGAGAAAATGTCATCAGCTGTGGAAAGCATATGGATCAAAATTCTTCACTAGCTTTTTTCTTTTTATTATCCTATAGAAAGATGATAATTCACAGCAAAAGCTGAAAGGCATAGCAAGTATTATTTAACTTAAATAACAGCAATTCTTGCCTGTCTGTGTACTTGTCCAGACTCTTTTTGCTATGTCTTACTAACTGTCCAAAGATTTTGTGGTGGTTTTTGTAGGTACAAATATCACAATATGTTTTTAATGGGGGGGAGGGGAGAGAAACACACTTCTAAGACAAAACTGAATTACACTTCTCATAATATACAAATAAGAAAAATGATACAAAAATTCAGACAAAGGGCCAGACTTTCAAGGTGTTCAATACACAGAGGGTCTACCTGAGAAAAAGCGTTTTAAAAGTTCACTTATTGAGGTTTTGTAGTAGGAGATGTCAGATTTGGAGTATTTTGAAACCCTGGGCATTATTTACATTTACTGTAAGACCATGAGACATGCCCTAACATACCAGAGGCTCACCTGTACTCTGGCTGTGGCTGACAGAGCTGCTTAGTGATTAATGACAGAGACAGGGGATATGTGATGAATGATCTCATCTTAGCTAGGTCTTCCTAACTGTCAATGATTGAAGGCATTCCTGAAAAGGATGCTATTCCATAGGCTCTGTGGCATGAACCAAAGCCCATTAATACAATGATATCTCAGATATATATAATAATATTTTTTTTAAGCTGGAAAAGTTTGTACTGCAGCAGTGGAAAAGGAGGATTCTAAAGAGAAATGTAGTATTGTTGTTGGCAGCAAATGCACAAATATCTAGATTAGTTGCTCTGTTACACAGAAATCACATGGTTTTAGTGGCCCTTTCCCTGTTTTGATTCACCTGACTAGTTACTATATTATGAGCTTGTCTTCACACTTTATAAATGTGAAGGAAATTTTATATAATTCCAAATCTGAATTCTCTTTTTCTTTGTTCCACTGAAATATTTATGAAACAAATTCTATGCTTTTTTTTAGGCAGGGAAGGAAATAGGAATAAATTAATTAACGCAATAAAGAAGAGATCCTTCTGCACAGTGAGGGAGATTAGGAGGTAATTGTCTTTTCAGGCAATTATTACCAAACCTTTGCCAAGAATAAGATTTATAGAGAAAAGTTAAGGGAGTATCCATGTTAATATGGACACATTGAAAATAGTCTTTTAAAAAGCAGGAAAGCAAATTTATGCACTCCAAGCACAGCTCCCTGTGCTCTTCAAAGGGAGTGACTTTCTTTTCTTTTTACTAGCTCCTCCGGGGTACTTTATGGACCAGTTCTCTCATCTCAAGTGTCTGATCCCAAGACATAAATTAATTTTAGATGCAGTTTTTATTCTTTGTGGCTGCTAAAGCAATATTCACTGTTTGTTTTGGTTACCATGGAGATAATTGACTTCCTGTGGTGGCAAGAGTCTTTTTTGGGGTATTAAAGGGGCTTGGATCTAGGGATTCTCTAATTTTCATGCAGTGAAGAAAGTAATTTCATCAAGAAAACCTTCGTAAGATTTCTCTCCCTCATAATTTGAGTCATTCTTGTTATAATTGTGTGAGTATTTGGGTGTTTTTCTCTTTCCCACATTCCTTCTATAGCTCAGCCTGCGCACTCCACGATGCTGACTCAAACCACAGGGAAGGTAGATAGACTATTTATTAACATTGTACTTTGGTCAGGCACAAGCTCCCAACAGCATATTATCTGATATAACATCAACAGACACAAAGATAATAAAACATTTGATTATAACTTAGCCTTCAAAATGGATTGGTTAGCATTCAGAGACAGACATTTCTGACCAAAAAAAATTCCTGTACTAAGGTTTTCAATAAAGAACAAAAACCAAAAGCTATTCAGTTTATATTAGTGATCTCTCTTACATAGCACTAAAATTTGGACTGCTCATACCAACTCTGCAAGCTAGAGACCTCAGCATCTGTATACTCAGCAAAGAAAAAAGGCATGTTCCAAAAGTATGGATAACAAAAAAATGCCCAAAAGTACCTTCGAAGGAATTGCAAAAGTAAAGATGGTGTGTAAGTCCTTGAACCAAATGCTTTCAACCACAAAGTATGGCAAGGGACTTTCTGCAAAATTCTGCTGAGCTTGGGAGGGGGGTTTTATTCAGTATTTGGAAAAGAATACTCCAGCAAATCGGCTCTGGCCAAGAAGGCACAAAGTTGGAATAGTTAACTTTGCTGAGACTATTGCATGCACTATCCATGGCTTTCCTTGTGCCTTTCACAACAGCCATTCACAACATCCCTCTCTTCTGAGTTCAGGCATTACCATGTTAACTATGAACAAAAACCTTAAATGAGCCAAAAGATACTGGGACTAATGTCCAGTGACCTGTTTAAATAGCCCTGAGCCTCCATATGCCTGTTCAGGGTTTATACACTCTCCAGAGCAAGCTGGTGCCACTCAGCGTAACTCCATACTAGTGGTCAGGAGCCAGGATGGAATGGTGGGATGGAGCTGGTGGCAAGAGCTGCCCTCCACACCCACGGACACAGCAACGGTCCTTCTGCA
Source organism: Lichenostomus cassidix (assembly GCF_008360975.1). NCBI lineage: Eukaryota > Metazoa > Chordata > Aves > Passeriformes > Meliphagidae > Lichenostomus > Lichenostomus cassidix. The sequence goes on along the minus strand of NC_139479.1, from coordinate 55,832,261 downwards.
GCAGAACAGAGTGCAACATGATGTGAGCACCAACAGATGTGCTCCCACAATGCCTGTCTTGACCCCGAGATGGTAGTGCAGGTCCCTGAGGAATAATACCTCTAAGTCCTCCAGCTGCAATGGTAAGCTTATGCATTTCCCAAACATGAGGCTTTCACTGAAGACACAATAAAGCTTTTGCACAAATCTTCATTAATAACAAGAATTAAAAGGGGATTTGTCTTGTTTCCACACTAACAGTGGATAAAAGCATATAAACACAGGAGGGATTATAAATAAAATCTACATTAATCCCACGATTAGCTCTCTGTCCTCTAGTCCCCTCCTCCTATATCAAGGGTCATGCCCTTTAAAGCAGCAAATTTGTTACAGTTAACAAAAAATGTACACAATAGTTGTTCTAGTTCTTTTCTAATGCATTGGAGGTTTTAGTTTGGTTGGCTTTGAATTTGGTGTACAACACCAAAATATTCACAGGTATTCCATGCAGAATTATACTTTTACTGCATGAAAATGATGTCCTTTGTACTTAAAACATTTCACAGAAAAAAAAATTAAAATCAATAATAAAAATGGAAATCTTTGAGAACAAGTAATAGTAAACAAAACTTTAGAAATCTCCTTTCAAATGTACTACACAAAATCAATTTACCATGACCATGAGAGTCAGCTATTCTTGCCCTTGTGACAGAAGACGGAGAAAAAGGAAAAGAAACAAATTAAAGCAGTACATAAAAACCTTTTGCTTCCCAAAGCTTTTGAGTGTTTTTGAGGTTGAAAGATGCTTAAAGCAAGCTTTTGAATATTTAGCAATACCATCTTACAATTTCCTTTTTAGTGTCTGACATAACTTCAGCCTTCAAGTGTATCAGTCATTCATCTCTTCTTTTTTGTACATGAAGGTTTTTCTTCAACCAAATCAGTAACCTGAGACCCACTACTGCTTCACAGTTTCCCTGCCTCCTGTGTTTGCAGTCTATCCATCTAATCCACGTTGTTTGTTTACTAAGATTCCTTTATTACATTCATCAAAATCTGAATCCAAATAACAACCCAAGACCTAAACTGGAAGATATCTGGACAATATTAAAGTACATAGACTGTACAAGAGGATTGATCATATTAGAGCAACATACTGCATTTTGTTAAAAAAATAGCAATGCAGTCTTCAGCAATCATGAAAAAGCAATTTTTAAGCAACTGTCTCAAGGTTTCTGGGCTGCTTTTGTGTTCAGATGAAATTTCTATTAATCTTTCCTAAATTAACTGCACTGAAGCACTCAGGAATTCTTTCACAAAATGTTCATTCCTCTGCAATACTTCCAAAAGAAAGCCTAACACAATGTAGCTGTGAGAGATAGGAAGAGGAGACAGAAATAGGACTACTTAATTTGGATTTCCTAAAAGAAAAACTTAAATACGACTTCTTTTCTAGCACTGCAAATGTAGTTACTGTAAGAGGTGTTTAAAACACTATGATGGTTTTTTTCCCCCACATCTGCCCTGACAGTGTATTTAGAAATCATGAATAGATAAATCCTATTTTCCTATTATAAGGTCAAGTTACATAAAGTTCCTGCTGGTAAAACAAGATCTTTAGCATTCTATTGGAATGTTAATATGTCTAAAACTTCTGAGACTCAATATTGTGATCTTTCATGATTTACTTCAGATAAAACTCCTGTGCAACTCCAGCAGCACTTTAAAACACAAGATTTTACAAAGTCGAAAAATATTTTCAAGCTAAAGTAAGTGCTTGAAAATATTCAATCTAATGTCACTGAGTTTGGAAACCTGTGTTCTAAAAATCCAATGTGCAGAAAGTGTTCAAACATAATATCAGCTCTTTCCCACAAAGTTATGGCAAACATGAATTTGTATCTTACTATAGTTCAAGAACACAGTACAAATGTTATGGTTCCAAATATAGTACCAAACAAAAGAAATCATTAGTCTCTAACTGTTTTTGCAGTCCTACCAACATTGTATTTATTCATCATCTTCTCTGAACTATGAACACAAATATCAGGTTTTCAAACTGAAAGCAGAATTCCAATAAAGTTATGGGATTCCCTTTTTTTTCAACCAAATAAAATATGTGTATAATTTTTGCACTGAAAGATTAAATTCCTCTTCCAACAGCATACAGTTGGAGACTGGTAAGGACTAAACTAGAAGTAATAGCAGGTATTTGCAATCCTGTGTTTGTTAACAGTGAAGGTTCATAAGCAAGGGTGACAATTCGTTTAAAAAAACTGCAGTCATTCAAACATGAAGATTTCCAGTTCTGTCACTGAAATAGTTTGAAGAAATGCATCTTTCAAATATCAAAAATAAACAATTTTAGGCTTACAATAAAAACACAGCTAACTGGATACTTTTCTGATGAACATTGATAGTATAGCTTTGTGGATTTTGGAAAACTAGTGATTCTTTTCCTAAAGTAAACTTAATTTTTTAGTTACCTTAAGTACTCATCACTTTGCAAAACTACCCAGTTAAGGTCTGCTACTTCTTTTATTCTATCTCATTAAAAGCTTTATTAAGTCATTAGAGATGTTGAAATAAATTCTGTAAGATTGTTTGAAAATTACTTCTACTCTAGCAAGTCCTGTATTTCCACACAGAGCCATGGTAAAGCATCCACATGATGGAATAAAATCTTGGTAGTCAATGATTTGTTGGGGCTTTTAACATCAGGATTTTATATTTAGTTTTAAATCTATTTTTGAAGTATATATTGTCAGACACAAGTACCAAAATCATGTTTCCCCTATTTTCCTTTCTATGTGTTCAAATAATACTGAGCCCCAGAATAGGCAATTCTCTCTTAGCCATAAGTAACATGTTTAAGGGCCAATTTCTTACAACCACACAGGGCTATAAATGTGAGCTTCACACCACTGAAAAGAGGCCTCAACTTCTCTTAATGGAAGGTCAGGAAACATCAGGCCATAAAATAGTGACATTGTAATATATAGAAAAGCTATTTTACAGAAGGTAATTTTTAGAGGTTTCAAAAATTTATTAGCTATCATTTTCCTCTCCTTGTGTATCCCATGATCTGGAGGGCATGGTAAAGAAGCCAACCTGACTCAAAGTAGAAGGGCATGAAAAATAATAATAATAAAAAAAGGAAATGAGACAAAATATTTCTAAAACTTTCTTCCTTATTTTTTTATTCTTTCAAATAAACAGCGTAAGCAACATGTATAATCATGTAGTTTGGTCTGTTGGATATATGGCATATGATAATAGAGTAATATGAGCAACTAAATCCTCAGCTGATAAAAATAGTTGTAACCATTACTGCCAAGCTATACATAACAACTTAGGAACTTTCTCTCTTTTTTTCTTACCCCAGATATTCAAGCTATCAAAATCATGTTGCCATATGCTAAACCTCTGATATACACAGATTAAGTAACATTAGTTATCTATGTGCTTGTACATACAGATTTTTGTTTTATTATTATTAAATTTCTACATCCTTCAATTAACCAGGACACGAGGAGCTGGCTGACTAAATATCTACAAAGATCCACAATGTGACTTCTGGACATGGGATTTAGCTCTAAACTCATAACTGTTGAATGCCATTTTTATTTGAGTCCTCATGTATGTATCCCCAAATCAAATTTATCATGCATGAGTCTCTTTAATTTTCTTTTGGACATTGTTCTTGTGTTTCAGAAGTCTGAAATAATGTTTCTCAAAAATAAAAATTTTGCTATTGTCCAACTTTGCCACTAAGCACAAACGAGATTCTCGACTTGCCAGCACAATCCTGCACTGCACTACTGGGAATATCACCTTGTGCAGAGACTCTTGAGCTGATGCCAGTCCAAGCCAATGAGTGGTCATGTTAATGAGGAATGTATGGAAGCTTGAAATTGGAAAGACTTCTCTTTTTGCCTGCCAGTTTCCAGAACTAAGCTGATACATTCACACAGCACAATGCAACACAGTATTTGTGCTACATATGAAACATCTGGAACCTGGTTTTCTTTGATCAAAAGGCAGCTTCTTTTTCAATTTCACTTGAAATCTGTAGCTATTAGGATTTCTCTAGTCATTTTCAAGATGGAGAACACAGAGGTCAGGGTGATGGCAATCTAGTAACATCTATTCATTTCCACTGTCAGTAAAGGTAGATTATTTCAGTCATTCAAAGCAAATTAGACATATTCCATTCTTCCAATGGAATAGGCAGTGAATGATAAACACTTATTACATTATTTTTCATTTAAGGGCATTTGTGGCAGACATATATCCAGGGTGACATTTGACTACATTAACCGCAACAAAAAGTCACTTATCTCCTCAGTACCCTGACAAATTCACTACAAACACACAAACAAGGTAGAGGGTCTTATAGGCAAAACCTCATGAATTTTACCAATCTGAGAAACTGTCCAGAGAAGTGGATGCCCCATCCCTGGAACTGTCCAAGGCCAGGTCACACTCACCCTGAGCAACCTGGTCTAGTGAATGACTACCCTGCCCATGCAGGGGTGTTGGAAATATATGATATTTAAGGTCCCTTCCAATTCAAGCCATTCTACAATTCTGTGATTAGTTTAGGTAGTCTCAACAGTATCTAACTTTGTAACAAATGAAGCAGGGGAACCACCTGAAAAATATAAGGTGATCTCACATCAAAAGGGTATACTGAAAGAGAGGCAGATTTAAGATTGCTTAGGGACCTTAAATAATACATTTGATAATTTAAGTGTTTGACTTTGCAGTGCTAATGTTCTAGTAGTTTAATAACATAAAAAATGTAAAAACAGCACTGTGTGATCTGAATTTCAAATCCATAATCTCCATTTCTTAGCAGTATTAAATTGTAAGTAAGGTCTATTTTCCACTACAGAGAACTACACAGACTACTCAGAGGAGCCACCAGGAGAGCTCTGCAGTGTAGTTCTCTGTCCCTTGTACTGATGGACTAACCACAGATGCTGTCCCACACAGCCCTTCTTTGTTTGGGACACTTATATGAAGGGAAGAAAGAACATATTTGCTGTGCTTTCACACAGCTTCAGTGGAGTTTCACAGAAACTGGCTGACAGTACAACATTGTAAATAATTCAGAGAGGAAAGTTTCTTTTGAAACTTATTTACTGTTCACACAAGTGAAAAAAAACATATACACTCTTCACTCAGACAAAACTTAAGTCAATAGGCTTCAACCTGACAGAGAAATTCATGATGAGGCATTAATGGCCTCTGTAGCGAAATAAGTGAAGAGACCTGCTCATGGGATGCTTAAGATTGATGCTATGATGGGATTTTTCACTGGTCTTTCTCAATAACCCTTTGTTACCAGCTTGCCCTTCACCATGATCAAAAATATTTGTATTTATAGAGGTTATTTAACCCTAAAAACAACTTAAGACTAATGTACTCTGTCCAGATAAAGCTTTTCATGAGATTAAAGCTGTTAAATATGTCTGCATATTTCCTACTGAACAATGTGGTTTTATTCCTGAAAAAAAGGATAATCTTTCAAACACTGTTACATGTTTTATCACACTGTTTTTTCAAACACAGTTTAAACCAATGTTAGTCATACACAATGTCCAAAATCTTTGAAAGCATGTTTGTGTTTCAGTTTCTTAAAATTTTTAGGTGAAAACAATCTTACTAAACAAACTGACAAGAACATAATTAAAATTTCTTCACTTCCTAAGACATTGCATTATTTTTAAACATATTAGTTAGTTGCAATTCATTAGAAAAAAAATCCACAAATGTCTTCAGTATAATTCCATGAAGAGTGACCATCTGTTTGCTGTCATTATTTTTAATAAAGTCTATATAATGCCTGTTGCCAAAATAAAATGCATCACCAAGCCCCAAACCAGCTGGCTTAACATGTTATTCAGAAATTTTCCTGCCTGTGTCATCCACCTTTTCAGGCTTTTTGAAGAAACATGGCCAGAGCACGTTTGTAGTGACAACAGCACCCCACTACTATCACGGTTCCTCAGGGCTTTCTGAAGCTGTTTTGAAGGACTGGCCTGACACCTCAAAGCATTTACAAACATGCACACACAGAAATTTGAGATGGGATTAGTTTCTTAGTGTAGTTCTTAGTATAGAACTTTTGGTATGAAGAACTGACCCTTCAAAAGTGTCAATAAATGATCAGATAAGAAAAATACTGGGAAAGCTATGTGAACATGACTGATTTTGATTGCTGGAAAGTATGAAACTGTTAACTTAGCCATGTGTATATGCTAGCCAAAGGACTGATAGCAGAGGTTGATCAATATTTGTCATATTAAAAACCACCTTTAAACCTTTAAATGAATAATAAATTATTTCTTTCGTTAGGAACACAGGAGGGCCACTTCAGCCTCTCAATTTATTCTCAGACAAGTGATGGTTACTGCAGAAGAATTTACTAAAGATCTCTTTTACGTATTCTTTTGACATGTGCTATAAAATGCTTCCACACACCTAGAAATAAAACGAAACAAGAAATAGATTTAAACTCTATTATACAAGCTTTATTATATAGTTTCAACACATCTGCCTAACGTTGGCAGTGAGCTAAACAAAAGCACTGGGGTATTCTCTTGGATTTCTAGATGCTGGACCAGAAGAACATGGATCTTCTGTTTCTTTTGATCCAAATCTCCCAGCCTCGGGTAGCTGCCAGATATCCTAGACAATTTTGAAAGGCATGCAACAATTATATTTAGGCAACTGAACAGGCCATAATGACACAAAGTGGTGGAATTTAGATAACAGGTTGAGAAGACCAGAATTAGCTGTCTATCACCAGAGATATGAGCATGTGAACTAAACTATATTTAGTGGAAATCATTGGCTTCATTCAACAATGCATAGATAAATACCTGTGTCATTTAATCTCCTCTATGATTTTCTTCCCAGCCTTTTGGAAGGACACATGTCAACCATAGGTCTTACATCATATCAGTCACCCTAGGCAACCTCACAGATACAGGTATTTATCCTGCTCTCATCAGTATGGTCAGAGGAGTCTGGAGAACCATCCAGATTACAAAATGCATATGAGCTGATGTAGGTTAAACTTGTGTGCCAAAAGATAGCTGCAGACTAAAGTCTTCCACCAGAAATACCCATTAGACTCAAGCACAGCTAGATATATATTATTAGTGGAAACCTAATATGGAAATGGTCCTAAGAACAGCAGAACCTTTAGTCCTCTTTGTGACTACAAGCCTTCACTTGCAGAGATTTTGTATAAAGGGCTTTGGTTCCACTGTGTGAGGAGTGCTCTTTCCTCCCTCTGCAGAAGATCTCAGCATATTGATATCTACTCCTTTCGCCCTTTGACACTAAAAAGAGAGACTTTCTTGGTCAGTGTAAGCATAAATGCTCCTTTTCACAAAGGATTATCTTTCTTCCCTATCTTTTAAAGTCAGGAAATGCGGTTTGCAGAAGACCTAGTGAAGTGGAAAATCCATTTCTACAGGTTCTGTAGAATGAAATACAGTTATAAAAAAATTCCTCTACAAAGTTAAGAAATTTAACAAGAAATTAGATTCTTTCTGTACAAGGTTTAATCCAGTCTATAGAATTTAATAGAGAATTACATCCTTGCTATAGAGAGGCTTACAGTTCCCGGAGAAAGGTGATTATTCTCTATTTAATACTACAGATCTTTTTCTGTAAGAGTAATTTCAGATTCATTCAACTGTTATGCTTCTTCTGCCACCTTGGAAATTATCGCACTTTCATGAGTTTGGCATGGCTCCATCAATAGAACCAGAAACATGAAATTTCCATTCCTAATCTGAATGTGCAATACTGTACTGTTTCATGACTTTCCACTTGATAATTCATATGTACCATCGTCTGTTGGATTTAGACTGTAATTTTTAAGTTATATTTAGAGAAAGGGCTAAAATGATTTGGAAAAAAGTCATTCAAGAGCTCCGGTATTTCAGTTTGCAGTGCTGCTATGCCAGTATCTTACTTTATTCAGCCAAGGAACAGTCCATTTTAGTCACATCTTCACCTTCCAGAATACATGAGGCATGTAATTTCTCACATAGCAAGTGAAATATTTGAATTATTTTTGTGTTGCAGGTTGCTGTGGTTTAACTCTGGCTGGCAACTAAGCACCACACTCACTCGTTCACTCCCCCACCAGCAGAAAAATATCAGAAAAGTGAGAAAACTCATGGGTTCAGAAAAAGACAGTTTAATAGGTAAAGCAAAGTTGCATGCACAAACAGAACAAGGAATTCATTCACCACTTCCTATGTGCAGGCAGGTGTTCAGCCATTTCCAGGAAAGCAGGGCTCCATCACACGTAATGGTGATTTGGAAAGACAAACATCACCCCAAATGCCTCTGTCTTCTTTCCCCAGATTTAAATGCTGAGCACGATGTGAAAAGGTCTGGCATATCCCTTTGGTCATTTAGGGTCAGCTGTCCTGGCTGTGTCCCCTCCCAACATCTTGTGCACCCCCAGCCCTCTCGATGGTGGGGTGGGGTGAGGGCAGAAAAGGCCTTGACTCTGTGTGAGCTCTGCTCAGCGATAGCTAAAGCATCTCTATTTTACCAATACTGTTTTCAGAACAAATCCAAAGCACAGTCCCGCGATAATGACTATGGAGAAAATTAACTCTATCCCATCCAAAACCAGAATAGAGGTAAAATATTATCTATAAATATGTATTCATTACAAGATTATTTATACAGGAATGTTCCCTCCTCATGTTATGGTAAAATGCTGCATTGGGTTTGCATGGCAAGTCTTAGTTAGTGAGGTCTACTGGGGTGGCTTTTGTGAGAAGTTGCTGAAAACTTCCCCCTACATCTGAGTCAATGCCAGCTGACTCCAAGATGAACCCCCTTGGCCGAGACCAAGCCTATCAGTAATGATGGCAGCACCTGGGATAACAGAGTCAAAGAGAGCAGGAAACTACAGAAAAAGAGCTGTCAGAGAATGTGTGAGAGAAGCAGCCTTGCAGACACCTAGGTCAGTGAAGAAAGACAGAGAGGAGGTGATCCAGGCACCAGAGCAGCAATTCCTCTGCAGCCTGTGGTGAAGACCATGGTGAAACAGGCTGTGCCCCTGAAGCCCATAGAAGTCTGGCGTAGAGCAGATACCCACCTATAGCCTGTGGAGGACTCCACACTGGAGAATGTGGGTGCCAGAATTAGACTGTGACCCCATGGGAAGTCCACCCTGAAGCAGGACTCTGTCAGGACCTGTGACCCTGTGAGGGACTCATGCTGGAGGAGGCTGTTGCTAAAGGAATGCACTCCATGGAAAGGTATGTGAACCCTATGGAGCAGTTTGTGAACTACAGTCTTTAGGAACGACTCGTGTTGGAGAGGTTTGTGGAGGACTGTATCCCATGAAAGGGATCCCACTCAGGAACAGAGGACAAGTGTGAGGACCCCTGAGGATGAAGGAGCAGCAGAGACAACGTGAGATGCACTCACTGCAACCTCCATTCCCCATCCTCCTGAGCTTCTGAAGGGGAGAAGGTAGAGAATTCAGGAGTGAATTTGAGCCAGGGAAGAAGGCAGGGGTGGAGGGAAGGATTTGTTTTCATCAATCTACTCTGATTTTGAATTGATCAAGTTGATTTGAATTAAACTAATTTCCCCAAGTCTGTTTTGGCCATGATGGTGATTGGTGAGAAGTACAAAAACAATCAAAATAAAGAAGCCAGCAGCCCCTGCATTTCTACACAGTTTTACCCAAGTAGACTGTAATTGTAATAGAGGGGTACCAATGTCACTCAAACAAGATCGAAGTCATGCAAATGAATGTAAAAAGACCAGTAAAATGCAATTATGTCATTTAATATTAAGTGTTTCTGCTTAGGAAATCTGCCCCTAAGCTAATGACCTTAGGTTTTTCTTACTGAGGAGAAACAAATCTACATGTTAAGGTTTACATCAGTCATTTGACCTAATTAGGAAGGGAGTGCACATCCTGTGTACACCGATGTCTCTCTACTGATTATTAAGATCCTTGGCAACTGGTTCACCAATAATGTAGAGATCAGCCTCTAGGCAGATTAATAACACTCTGTTTGGTTTTGTATTGTAGATGTGTTGATTGTAGTTTAAAAAAAAACCAAAAAACAACAGGCATCACCAAACATCCATTTTTTACACTTATATCCCTAAAAATATTTTATGAGGAATCCAGAAGAGCTGCTCACCTGCATCATGAAGCATTGCTTTGTTTCAATGTAAAGGAGATGCTTTAAAGCTGGTGCTGAGTAGCTCCAGTGAACTGTATGCTGTTAACCACGATTTTTCTGCCAGTGTTCTGCCAGTGTTTGGGAAATTGCTCTCCTAATGAATTAATAGACAGACATGCTCTGTAGTTTCTTGAGCTAATATTTCAGACTCTGCCATATCAAATTCAATTTGGATAGCAATTAATAATAGCTTTCTGTAAAGTTAGCTCCCATTTTAATAATACTCACTCTCCTAGAGATGGTTGATTTCTCCACAAATGGGTCTCCAATAATTTCAACAGATTTGTTGTTATAACTATATGTAAAAGTTTCTGTGAAACTAATGCACATTTAGTTCTAGATTCCACTCCTTTCTCAGGGCTTGGATGATAAACACATCCTTCCAGTGCTGTGTTGCTGTTTTTCTTTCGGTTTCAAATCTTTCATTTAAGGTGAATACAAGGGAACTATACAATTGTCCTTGAGGGGATGCCTTGTGTAGATATTTGAAAGGAAAAGTTTCAGTTAAAATTTTGTTAATATCATTATGGAGTCCATGAGTGTTAAAACTTTGTGAAATGTCTGCCAAGTTAAATTTTAAGGTGCTTCTTGAAATTTAAAATCTGAGTACAGATTTTGATATTTCCAAGATACTTCATGGTTTTTAAAAATAGTCTTAAAAGTTTCTAAATGGCATCATTTCAATCTGTAACTTTAAAATGCTTATACTTAAAAGTTTATATACTACAAGAAATTCACATTAATTGAGCAAAATGGAGTACTGCTAACACCATAACCTCAGCAAGATTTTTTGCTGTAGATGTTAAGGAAATAAAATAAATTTTAAAAGAGAAATCAGAGGAATTATTAAAAATAGTACTAAAGTTAAATTTTAAAATACAGCACTACATAATCCTCCAGAACTATATAAGCAAAACAAAGCAAAACTAGATCACGAAACATTAAAACACCAACAAAAAAAATTTATTAATTCACTTTTGCCTTAACATATATGACAGAGAAATGCTGGAAAAATCTCTGAATTCAATATAGGTGATCGAAAATTTGATATTGTCAGAATAAAGAAATTAAAGAAATATAGGGGAGGAAAAATGTAACCTTATCTTGCCAGCTGCAGTCAATTTTTTTGTACATTAGGTACATTAGGTCTGTACAAAAAATTATAAAATACTAATAAGTTTGACTGTTCCCTCTCCTGTCTATATGTGATATTTTTCTTCATGCAATAATTGACTGTAAAAATATGTGCATGTGTACACTTCTTCAAAAAAGAAAAGAAGACAGAAAATAAAAGGAAAACAAAAAGGAAAGAAAAAGAAAAAAAAAGAGAAACAGAAAGAGAAAAAGAAAAAGAAAAAGAAAGAAAAAGAAAAAGAAAAACAGAAAAATAAAAAGATGAAAAAGAAAAAGAAAAAAATGAAAAAGAAAAAGAAAAAAGGCTTTCTCTAGAAAGAAAAGTGGCGGTTTTTTATTTCTGAAAAATGAAATGTAAGGAAAAGCAGAAGCTAGTTCTGCTATTAAGTGCTAGTGTTTCACTTTGCTGAGACAGAGATGAAGAGAATAATGCTAGTGCTCATGGAGAGAGGATACATTTTCTACCTAAAATATTTACTTCAGAGGAATTCACAATGGCATAAATTTTAAATTAGTCCTGGAAGCCAGAGTATTCATAAAACTGGGATTTTGTCTTTAGGTTCACATATGGGTGAAATGAAATTTCATATAAATTAAAAATATTTCATTTTGCTTCCATTTGATAGACCTGTGGAATTATTTTAAGAACAGCCTTAAAGAATATTATTTGTGTCAGCATTTTAATATAGTATATTTTTTCCCCCAGACATTGCATTTTGAATGTGTCCTGATGTCCTGCACCACTCATAATCAAGATGACAAAATCTCAGTGTGAACATTTATAATAAACAAATTTCCTTATATCAGTACAACGCTTTTTGTTGGGCTGTAGAGATATTGTCTATTATCAGTCACAACTTATAAACTAATCAAGTCCATCTTAAAATTATAAGGATTTTTATTCCATAGTTTTTTCATCTGTAGTCTCTAGATGAAATTTTGTTTGATATATCCTGCTTTTTTACATTAATACTATACTCCGTGGGTTTCTAAATTATATTCTTCTCTAGTATTAAAACACCCTGGCTTCTGATATGGTTCTTTGTGCCCACAAGTAGTAACACTGAAAACCCCAAAAAGAGGGATTCCAGGCCTGCAAATAATTTTTAAAAAAACAAACCAGATTCACAGGCTGCATGTTAGGTTATTAATTCGAGGAAAAAGGAAGACTTTTGAGAAAAAATGTGTAACAAGTTTTGCCTGCCACAGAAATAAAGGAGAATAAACAGTCCTGCTGAGTCACTAGATAGTAGCTCTGTATCCTCTGATTTTGACACAATTGCTCACTGGGTGGGAAAGAAAAGATGAAAACTCCAAACAATAGAACCCAAATAACCCACTATCTAATTTTCTGAAACCTGGGAGAAATTGCAATATTTTTAACTACTTCTGAAAGAAAAGAAAAATAGTATCAATTTAGCAATTTCAGTAATCTTTGCTTTTCATTGTAATGTGCTGTTATTGTGTTAATTTATGGTGTCTTAGTTGCTTTATGTTTTTTAACCTGAATAAGAATAATATGTGGACACATGTGATATTTAATGAATAAATTAAATCTGAGTTGATTTATCTGCTCTACCTTTGTTTTCAAATTATTATTCAGCCCTGTAAGAGGATAGGGTGTGTGCTTCTTATTTGCAGTAAGTATTTGAGAAGTGAGCCTTAATTTAGAACAGCTTCATTTGCATTGAAATCTTATTATTGCTATTGAAAAAGTTTAAATTAACCAAGAGTGAGGCTTTGGCAACTGGAAATGGTAAATCTCCATGAATAATTTACATTGGTTTTGTTTATACTAATTAAACCTCTCCTTTTTCTCTATTTTGTCCAATCATTACACGATTGCAAAGATTCAGAGACAATAAAAACTAAAGGAGAGGATATGGAACAGATTTGTTGAATAGTGCTTGGCAGGTAAGCAGAGTTCAAGGTTATCTTTTTAGCAAATGTTACCACTCAGCTGGGAATTAGTTTTGGGTACCCATCACAGATGGAGAGACTGCATTAGGACTGCAAGAAACACTGACTGAGAGAACAGGGCAGAACACCATCTTTATGTATTCTGGGATTCATAGGGTAGGAGGACTGAGAGGAAATAGGACTGAAAGTTACATCTGTACATACAATTTTCTTTTAAATTGGACTGACATACTTTAGGCTTTTCTGTAGCATACGTATTATACCTTTAATTAGATTTCTTTGTTTTAAAAGTGAAACAGTGAAGCAAATCAAAATTAATACCTAATTTCGTTTTGGATTAAATTTCAGAATATATAACATTGGCAAATGGAGCAGCAAGTTATAGCTTCTTCTATTCGTGCTAAAATACTGTGAGGAGAATGGAGGACATGTGAAATAAAAAATGCTAATTTCTAGACATGCACTTTTGTTGCAAAAACCTGATTTTCTCAAGTTGCACATGCAGGCTATATTAGTAATGGTTTTCCAACAGGAAAAATATTTTCCATTTTTTGCAACTGCAGAATCCCTCTCAAAATAAAAATAATTATCATTATGACACAAAACATAGCACATCATCTAATTAAAGTGTAAGTATATTCTAATTTTAAATGCACTTTTAAAATTCAGATTTAATTAACATTTTTAAGGTATCAGAATGCATTTTTTGAAGACTTGTGTGGTAGGTAAGTCTGGACACTCAGATTTGGTTTTCAGTAGGAATAAAATCTAAAAAATATCTTTTTAATAAGTGTTACAAGTTTATACAGAACAAATTTGGTGCAGCTGCTTTCGAATGGCCAAAGCAAGTTTTTGGGGCAATTCCATTCCTCCTTTTATCTTTTGCCACAGAGATCAGAATTTAAAAAAAAAAAAACATACCAAGAGGACCCACTGCCTTATAGGTCTAAACAAAAATGAGAGAAGTGAAGTCTACATTCTTCCAATTTCAGCTTTCCCTCTGGCTTTATTCTTGCTACTCCAGGAATATTAAAAAGAAATGCAATGTTTTTAATGGACTGTCAGCAGTATTGTTTTCATTAACAAAAGGAAACTCAATCAACTGCTCTGCCAAATCTCTCTGTCTCTTCTTTGATGGGCATGATAAATGGTGCCAAGCATTGTCAGATGCTGCCAAATTAAATTAAAATGATAGGTGTTCAAAATCTTTTAGGACTAAGCCTAATGTAATTTTGATCATATTTCTTCCTGAAAGAAAAATAATAGTAAAAAGTAAGCAAGAAAGACAATAAAAGTTTAAAGATAAAGTAGATTAACGGAAACATTCTATCATTAAATTTGCTTTCCAAGGCAGTGACACAGATTGACTGAATCCAAAATATGTCTATTTATACATGACTGCCAGCACTACTAAGAAAAAGATTAAAAATGGTGACTCACAATAGCACTACAGAAACAAATTTTTTAAAAGTGACATGAAACAAAAATGCGTATAGTGAGTGTTTTAAAATACCCCAAAGTTTATCAGGCTTTTAATCAGTCATGTTTAAACAGTAAAATTCCGTCTGGGATTACTGTTAATCCCAGCAAATAAGGAGAAAATGCAAAGCTTTTTTTAGGGGACAAGAGTTTAGTATTTACAGACACAAACAGCAGTAATAGTTCTATTTGTATTAGAAATAGTTGAACTGGTTGAAATATTCAACTTGGTTTATAATGTGATGTGCTTAAATAGGCTAATTCCATTGAATCTTTCAAATCAATGAATTTGTTCTTCATGCAGCTACAAGTTAAACCCTCGGGTTCAATGTATTCACTCCCAGGCCTCTTTAAATTTTGAAGTCTGTCATGCTGCCCCACTTCACTTTTAAAAAAGTAAACATCCGTAGAGGTTTCATTGTGAGTGTTGTATTACCTGAATTTGCAGGCAGTATAACCCAGCTTGTAAGAAACCCAAACCACTGTTAACACAGTAGTGGTGTTTTTAGGTAAAAATTCCAATGACATCAATGCAAGTTTCAAAAATGGCTTTGCATGGCAGCTGTTCTTGGCAAAGAGGCAAAAGTGCTGGCCAAGTGGCACATCCTGAAAGTGGCTCGTATACCAAACAAAGCACTATCACAATGTGCAGAATTATATTTTGCTTAGAACTGAAGGTTGGAAGCAGCTTTATAGTAAGTCTTCTGGAAGTGTTGTATGATTTACCACTATTATATTTACTGTTGGTGGCCATGTGGGCCAGCACTGGATAATACTGAGGACATTTATGAAATATTCTTTACCTTTCTAGCTCTATTTTATGTCAGTAGTTCAGACGATTTACAGCTGCTGTTCTGTGTAGAACTGCACTGTGAAATGGAGCTTATTGCTAGAGCTCCAGGTCTCATGCCTCCTCCTACATAGTATGTGTCTTTTTAATTTGCAGTGCTGCTGACACAGTATGCTTGATTAGGGACTAGTGTTGAAGATAACTCTGTAGGATAAAATGCTTGCTCTCTTAGTCATGTTGTTATATAAATTCTGCCATGTGTACATGCCAAGAGAGAACTTAAGAGATGTAAAATGTAGCTCGATGTAAGTAAGAATATGTCTATTTTAGTACAGCTGCACAAAAAAATACACTTTGGAGACTTTGACCCATGGCAGTCATGAAAGTAATATAGCAGGATGATGAAGGGGTGTTATATATCCTCTGTTACTGATTATGGAACAAATCATTGTTTTGTTTTATGCAGGGACCAAGGCCCTTGTAGTAAAGGGAGCAGTCCCACAGCTGGACTGAAATGCAGATTTTTCAACGTCTGCTCTGGTGAAGTAAACAAAGACATTTTGAGAACTAGGGAGGAGGGCTTAGGACTAAAAAGGTGTGTATTTTAACAGAGATGTAATATAGATTATTCTACAGCATGCTCTTTAGAGACAGAAGAGATCAATTATGGCTAAATTGAGATGTGATAGAAGGAGATTTAGTGATATGAGGAAGCTTAAATTAATCCCTCCTAAGGTAATATCGACAAATGTTACTCGCTGGTGTCATCAGTCTAGTGCTTTCAGCAGTCTGTGACACAGGCAAGAGTACTGCCTCATGTGAAAGCAAGGAAATGCTCCCTCAGCAGCCAAAACCAGCTCATTGGATTGTCAAAACCCTGAGGAAAGCCCCCCAAAATAAAACCTTAAATGCAGCCTTAAGGATTGAATTTTTGCTGTCTCATCGGATTGCCCTTGGTCTCAGCACCTTGCTTCGACTCCAGGCAAAACCAGCGGCCAGCCAAGGCTCAACACCTCCCAGTGAGACTCTCCTCAGAGACTCGAACAGGCTGGAGCCCACCTAGGGTTGAGCCCACCTAGACCCACAGCCATGTGGCTAGCACAGGTTTTTCCCATGAGAAGTTTTCTTGTGTTTTGTAAATAAAGATAAAGTTTGGATGTTGTTGGAACAGTGTCCCAGAACTTGGGCAGTGCAGGCCTGGCCAATCAGGCCTGGGGGAAGGCTTCTGACTGACCAATCTGGGTGACTTTTGAGAACTCTATATATATGATGAAATCAAAACAATAAAGGTCATTCCTTCTTGCCACTGAGAACTGGTGCCTTCATTACTCTGCTAGCTGCTCAACAGCGACACAGCCATGCCTGGGGAACTGCCTGGGTAGCCCAAAGAGTGACAGCATCCGCCCTCTTGGCTTCCACCAGTGCTCTCTGCAAGCCCCTTGCACAGAGCATGGTTGTCCTTGTCTCAGCACTACACGTCAGCAGCCCCTGGCCCGTAGAGCTCTATTCTCTGGGGACAGACGGGAGCAGTCTTTATATTCCTGTGGCCTGTTTTTCTGCTGGTCCAGCATGGCTGTGACAGCGAGGACAAAGATGGCTGCAGGTCCCCAATGGGTTGTCCCCCAGCCACTCTGGGACAGGTGGCAGATGCTGGCACACCCAGCCCTCCTCCAGGAGTGCCTGCAGCACCTGCGCCTCTGCCCGAGGCACATCTATCTCTATCTGAGGGCTAAAACTCAGAAAACTAAAAAAATTTTTATTTTTCCAGAGGGAAACAAAACTATGGAAGCTGTGTACACTCCCCTTCATGAAGGACCATTCTGCTTTTCATACAGACTATGATTAAACACTTGTTCTTATACTGCTGTGGTTCAGCTCCTTATGTGATCTTCAAAGGTGAAACCTAAACTCCCTTCCAGCCCTCTAAATTCAATGCAACTCTGCATCCTTTGATGATACTCCACATAAAACACTTTGAATGTGTGGGACTTTAATTTGATCTGATCCTAAAAGCCATCATACTAGAGCAGACCAAAAGTCTGTGTAGCCCCCTGCAGCGGCCAAAGCCTTCATGGCTCTCAGTGGATTTCTCATCTACTTGAAGTCTTCTCTTGAACCCACTCACTGTCTAGATAGCCTGGCAGGATGGCACTGAAATCTTTCTGTCTACAGAACAAACAGCACCTTAATGAGACAGGATACTTTTTGAGAGAAGAGACACAGGGAGAATGAAGGAGCGATGGGTTGTGGAACACCAGATATTGCCCGGAAAACATCTGAAACTGCATAAATGCAAGTTGTTAATACAGCTTTGGGTTGGATTGAGGGAAGGGAGGAGAAAAAGAACCTGCTGGTCACAGACTTGAGAGAGATTTAAAATTAGAAAAATCCTGTTTAAACAGCATCTTTGAAAATTATAAATTGAGCTACTATTTGAGGGCAGTTAAATACTAAACTCAGGGGGCTGCAAGCAGAACCTGACAGATTTTGAATGGCTAAAACAGCATTTTCTCAAAGGAAATAATAAAGCTCATATGCTGACAGTTTACAGCTTCAGAGAGGGAAAGAAATTTTTAAAAAATTTTAAAAATCTATTTTGGCAATTAGAAACTGTACTGGAGCTATGAAATATGAACCAAAAGAAATTTGTGTGTTCCTTGAAGATTTCTTTTAACACCATTATGCTTGCAAGAAACAGGTCTCAGGAGATAAAAGGTCAGATTCTGAAGGCTAATATGTCTGGTTACTCAGCAGAATAAAAGGCCAGATTGGACTGTCCTTTAGAAGGTAAGGAAATTCAAAAGTGATTTTAAAAATATGCCAGCAGGAAAAACTTCAGGACTTTTCCAATTCTCTTGTGATTTTTCTTTTTATATTTTCTTGAAACACTCGGTAACACAGATACCTTGGAGGACAAATTTGCCTTTCCATTACGATGGAGGCAAATTTTATGCATTCCTATAATTCATAAGCATATTTAAAAATGTAGATATGGATCCACTCTTCTGTTTGTCTAGCAGAGTATTTTCCATTACTACAGACACAAGAAATAGAAATTGAGTTTCTGCACAGATACTTGTTGAGACGTGCTTCAATCTGGTAAAAGCAGTGAATGAGATAAAAGAGGTGAATTAGAAGAAGAGGGTAGAACGAAAACTGGATATTCCATGACTAAGCTCAGTTTGAAGGTGGGTTTAATTTTTTTGTTTGGAGAGACTGAAACTGCTGACTGCAATAAATAAAGAGCTGAATTTACTGCTTTTGAATGTCACAGTACCTTGGTTCATAAGGAAATACATTACGTTGATCTTGAACTCAAAGAAGCACCACAACTGCTCCAACAAACCTCCCACAGTGAAAAGGCTCTGCCTTACCAGTCAAGTTCAAGCAGACTCCAGACTGAAGAGTTGTGAGCTTGCATGGTGGGCACCCACCCGTTAGCTGTTTGATGTCCCACAGAGCCATTTGATAGAAGCTGTGCTTGCTCATCGTTACTCTTTCTTCCTGCCTCCTGAATTCTGCCTTAAGATCTTGCTGCTTATCTTCAATGGACTTTTGACTACATTGTGATCTTGCCAGGGGTTTTGGATTTTCCGGTTTCTGGATCAGCTTTCCCTGATCATGATACGTGGATCTAGATCCAGCCCCTGGCTGTCACTGAGCCATAGCAGTTAAATATGACTACTCACATCCAGACATACATACACAGTCAGATCTTACATATGCCATTATTAATCTTGCATTTCAGATATGCAGCATAACTATTTTATTGTGATTGGAAAATTGTTAGTGTAACAGTTAAATACATCCACAACACACTAATGATAAGGTGATTAAGTTCTAACTTTGCTTATAAGGCAGCAGCATTTTAATGGAATCACAGAATAAAACACAGAATGGCTGAGGGTGGAAAGGACCTCTGGAGACCACCTGGCTAAGTCCTTATACTCAAGCAGGGCCACTTAGAGCAGGTTCCCCAGGACCATGGCGAGATGGCTTTTGACTATCTCCAAGGAGACCCCATAACCTTCCTGGATAACCTGTACTAGTGATCAATCACCATCACAGTGAAAAGGTTTTTCCTGGTATTCTGATGGAGCTTCTAGTGTTTCAGTTTTATGCCCCTTTCCTCTGGTCCTGTCACTGGTAGAGAACCTGATTCATTTTGTCCTTACAGTCTGCCCTAAGGTATTTGTATTCATAAGATTCCCCTGAGCCTTCTTTAAGCTAAGCAGTCCCAGCTTTCTCAACCTTCCATCAGAGTGATACTCCAGTCCTTAATTCGTCCTTGTGACCCTTTGCTGGATTCTCTCTGCTATGTCCATGTCTTTCTTGTACTGGGAAGCCCAGAGTGAGACACAGTATCAGAGAATCATAGAATCACAGAATATCCTGAGCTGGAAGGCACCCATGAGTACCAAGCCAAGCTCCTGGTCTTGCACAGGACAACCCCAAGAATAATGCCATGTGCCTGAGAGCATTGCCCAAATGCTTCTTGGAATCTGTCAGGCTGGTGTTATCGCTTCCCCGGAGAGCCTTGCCAGAGCCCAGACTCCCTTTGGGTGAAAAACCTTTTCCTAACATCCAACCTAAACCTCTCCTGACACAACCTCAGGCCATTGTCTCAGGTCCTGTCACTGTCACCACAGAGAAGAGATCAGTGTCTGCCCCTTCTCTTCCCCTCATGAGGAAACTGTAAATGCAATGAGGTGTCCCCTCTGTCCTCGGTTTCCTTTTCTCCAGGCTGAAGAGACCAAGCAAGGTCAGCCGCTCCTCATCTTTATAACCTCCTTTCAGACTCCCAGCTGTGGCCTACCCATGGCAGAACAGGGAAAAAGGATTACCTCCTTTCTTCTGCTGGCCATACTCCCTCCATGCAACCCAGAATACTGACACCTTGCGTACTGCAAGATCACACTGCTGGGTCGTGTTCGACATGTTGTCCCCCAGGACCCCTGAGTCCTGTTCTGCAAAGACACTTTCCACATCAGCAGCCACCAGCATATATTGGTGCCTGGGGTTCTTCCCCAGATGCATGACTTTGCACTTCCCTCTGTTCAGCATCTTATGGGAGACAGTATTGATAATTTGAAGGTGGATTCCTTCACCAGCATCTTCTCTGCAGGCCTGTAATGTGATATTTGACTACAACTGGCCCCATGACACATCATATATTGCTATATAATCTTTATGTATTTGTGTTGGCCACTTCAAAATTACCTTAGAAAATTAATCTTATTTCATTGCTGTATGGGTTTAAAATGCCATATTAGGTTGGCAAAGATTGAAAGATTTACTGTGTTTGTTCTAAAGAAAGCATCTCTTTCATACCTTTAAAAAATAATTTATTACTGTTTAGAGTTCTGCACTGATTGCTCTTTAAATACTTCTAACCTTAATAAAAATATCTCCAGCGCAATCCTAATAAATGTTTTATCAACTTGTGAACTTCACAGAACAGATGATTTTGAGACTGACATGAATAAAATTCAACTAGTTAGAAATTATCTGTAACACAAAGATACAAAGTACTTTGGTGGGGGACTTGCTAAAAACTTTTTTGTCTTGCAAGGACTAGCAGCTCTTATCCAAATAAAAGCTACTTAAAATAAGGGAATTTTAATGCAGTAATTGACCTACATTTTACTCTGTATACCCTCCATATTCATTTTCTGCAAGTTCTGTCCAAGGATATTGAGGTTTATGCAATTTCCAGTAGTATCAGAATAGAGCAATCTTCATGAGAAGTAAAATCAGATGTTTCCCCTCCAGAGAACTGGTCTCATTACAAGGCTGCAAAGACAAGTTTCTTCCTTTTGTTTCCTTAAAGCACAAGCTGTCATTCCTTTCTATGCAGTAGTGATGGGAAATTATTTGGAAATCACAGAATGATAAAATAATTCAGATTTGAAAATCTTTCAGGAGACCGTTTCCAACAGCTTTTCCAGGCACCTTTTGCAGTGCTCAGCAGACCTCACTCTGAAGAATATTATCCAGCTTATCCAGCTAGAATTCTCTTTGCTGCAGACTGTGACTATTGCCTCTTGTCCTTTACTGTGCTTCTCTGCTTCTCCATAAGTGCCCTTTTAGAAACTAAAAGCAGCAATTGGATTCATACTTAACATTCACTTCTCCAGGCTAAGCAAACAAAGCTTCCTGTGGCTCTTTCTGCATATGAAGTGTTCTGCACTCCTAGTCACTAGGTGACCTAGACAGGCATCTTAGTAACTCTGGAGTGGATTCTTTTCAGTTTGTCAATGCTTGTTTTATACCAAGGAGCTCAAAGCTGGACAAAGTGCTCCAAAACTCAGAAGGCTGGGTTCAAGGAAATAATCCTTTCCGTTGATCTGCCGGCTATCCTCTTGCTAATGCATCCTAGTGGCCATCCTTCCTCTCCAGGACGCCTTGCTGCCAGTTTATGTTCCACTTGTTCACAAAGACTGTGCCTCCTTGACCAGTGCTATTCTGCAGAGCTGCCACCTCTCCACTCAGGCCCAGCACACATGGGCTTATTCCATTCCAGGTGAAGCACTTTGAATTTACCTTTGCCAGATGTGCTGAGGTTCCTACTTGCTCATTCCTCCAGGCTGTGGAGGCATTGCAATCCTGATCTCCAGTGCTTCCGCTGCTTTACCTTGTCTGGTGTCACATGAGAAGCTGACAAAGGTGCTTTCTGTGCCATTGCCCAAACAACTGATGAAGACATTAAACAGTACTGAGGAGTTCACCAGTGGCTCAGCTGTATAGAAAGCTCACAGAGGCAAAGTGGAGAATGGTTAACTGCTGCTTTCTGAAGCATTCAGATACAATAATAATAGATGCCATAGGGAATACCCATGCGGAAAGTAATAATTCAGTCTTCAGAATGACATTTGAATAGCGTGCAGCAAATAGGGCCTGAGGCCACACATCAAATTCTATGGATAAAAGAAAAAACTAGCATCTGCTCACTCTTTAAGCATTATCTATCTTTTGTGTTGAAAGGAGCAGGGGTTCAGTGAAACATCTCCAGTGATCATGTGGTCATGAAAAAATAATCATCACTGGTCATTTACTGATGTGGGCAAGGGGACTGAATCCAATATTTCTTATTTTATAAATGCTTTTCATTGCAATCTGTAATGCATGCACGTAATTGGAATGGGTGAAAAGGCTGTGTCTTGAAGCATAGTCTTGCCACTATGATTCGATGAAAATGCTGCTCTAAACAGTCTTCATCTTAGCTGATCACTTCTACAATATTATAAGAAGAGGAGCAGATTCAGTTACTCTGAGGAATAAGAGAGAGAGAAGTATGACAGAAGCGAACCAGCTATGCTGATTTTCATATTTTGTGGAGAAATTGAATGAGCTATAATTTATTAAGCTGCAGTAATTATTAATATATAGTCATCTCTTTCAAGATTTGTATACTGCTGCTACCATCAGTGTATTCTTCATTTCGCATATTAGCTGTCTAGGGATTTGGACCAAATTCCAAGGCTGCATCTGTCTTTAATCATGGCTTTTACTGAAACCAATACTAAATGTATCTTTGGTTATTGTATACATATCTGTGTATTGAAATGGGCTGCTGATATTGCACAGTGACAATTCAAATATTTATTTGTACTGTCTGCCAAGGGGAACTGTGTGAAGAAAGCCATGTTTAAGACACTTTAAATAATTCCCCTCAAAACAGTCAGTGTGTAAAAATCCTGTGCATACAAATATGTGCATGCAAGCACTAGGTTGAAACTGGAAGACAAACTATTGCTACTTGTATTTTATTACACCTGTGATAAATATATATTAATATAGTGTTGGCTTTTCGTAGATATTCATTGTGTGTATGGTTTTATTCTTTTTTTACAGAAGTAGTCTTGTCATAAAGATAGAGGTATATAACCAATGCTTTAATTTCTGTTATGAACTAGATTTCGATATTGTAGTAAAAAACTAACAAAAGTAGTTTAAAAGACTTTTCTTTACTAACCACACTACCTGCTTGACTGGATAACACCCAAAAAGAAGACCTGCCACTGATACCTGACTATCAGCCTATAAACAGATGCAAGGACTATGGACCCAAGTCCAAACTGGGAGGCGATAACCAAGACTGGAAGAAACCACGGCCGAAAAAGCGCATGCTCTAAAAAGGCGGGACCAAGGAGGAGCCATGCAAAATAGTTCTTGGAACATGCAAAATAGTTTTGAGAAAAGTTTGAATATGCATGAATGCTTATGAATAGGCATGAGGCTGACGCAATACAAAGAGTATTTAAGACGACTCCCTCAATGGCAGGTGTGCTTCTTGCCTCAGGGCCAAGCACCCAGCGCTGTTTCTTTGCTTTATTGTTCGGTGTCCCCTATTGTCTTTTATTAAACCTTTTAAATTTCAACAGGAGAGTGAAGCGTGTTTTTCACACACCTAATTATTATTTTATTTGCTAACTATTTTCAAATCCTAGCTGAAAAGGAACAATAAATCATATTGCATACTTGTAAAGGTACAGCCTTGTAATGATATATCTCTAATGCATGTTCCAATTTTCCTGCAGTAGGCAGATACCTAACAGTTATTAAAGAACTGCACTCGATAAGGGAAGTGCAGAAATCTGGGATGTGTTAAGATGCTCAAAAATACATGACTGCTCTTACTTGACTGAAAATATGATTTACACTCCTTATGATTTTTTCTGAAAGAGGAAATCCACTAACTTACTTTAAAAAAACAGGACCTGCAAAGTTTCTACTTGTTTCCTTTTCAAGCAGTTCAGGGTTTTTCTCTTTTACAAGAGATTATAAAGGGCCCAATAAAGAACATCAAAAGAAAATTTGTTCAACTTGAAAGGTGCTGAAACAATTAATTGGAATGTCACTATTATAATGAGGCAATCATGTATGAACAACTATTACTTTTATTAATGATCTGCAGAAGGCTTGTATTTGCAGCTAGCTTGGGTGGACTTTCTATCCCTGAAACTTTACATATCTCCCTGTCTCTTTTTAAATAGTGCTGTAACTTGCTCAGAAATTTAATTTTCACTTGAGCAGGAGAAAAATCATTATGCAAACAACAAATATATTAATAAAATCTTTGAAGAATTGTGATATTGCCTGAACAGCTGCAACGATTTCTTTTACTGTGCAGTCCCCAATCTGGAGGACTTTAATTCTGTTCTCTTTTATATGAAAAGATGCCATTTCTTTTCACTGGACATCATAATTGCCAAAAAAGGTGGCTATGGCTTCATAAAAGTGTCAAATTTATAAATAGCTTTTTCCAGCTATCATATATATCTAGATGTATGGGGGCTTCTTTACTACTACGGTGCACTTCCAGAAGTGTTAGTGTTAAGTAATGCATTTTAAACAACTGGAAACCAGAAATTCTAATAGCAGGTTTTTAATCTCTTTCAAAAGACAATCTTTTACTGCTGACTAAAAGGCAATAGTGGGGAGATGCTCAGTGTTGATAGCGAAGGACACTTCTAGGCATGTAAATGTCATATTTTGAGGTCGTATCCTGAATAAGTGGGAAATACTTCTTTTTTAATTAAAGAAATTAAATGCCCACAGACTTTTTTTTTTTGTTGACATGTAATCAGGCTCAGTGTTTCACAAATCCTCTTGCCCAGCTCTTTATTTACTGAGCCGTGTGCCTCTGCTGTGTTGGGACATGGAATGTGCCTCTAACTGACCTGCTGACCAAAGCCACCGGTTGGCACAGGCTCTTGACAATGCCTGTCAAAATGGTTCTTCCTCAGAGAGGCAGCTCAAAACATGGAAATGAATTCTAAGGTTTCAGTTGTACAATTGGTTTCAGAGTCTTCTGCATAAAGCACCTCACAAAGGTTTACTTTTTCTCCTGTTACACTGCTGTACAGCACCAAAGTGGGGTGGGACGGTTGATACATGACTTAACAGATGCAGAAATCCTTGGCTAGCTTCTCTGAATCCAGGGATGTACCATGCCAAAGTTCAAGAAAATTGTGGATAAAAGGATTCATACATGATGAACAGGTGAAGTGCATAGTGTATAGTATGTGAAAGCATTTTCCAAAATTACTCTGGAAGGGGTTTATATTTTTCTTTTCAACTTTTAGCTAAGCATATTATTTATCACACAAGTGGTTTCACGTCAAGTAGGCAGAGGAATTATGTGAGCTCTAGTGATTAAACACAGAGATGTTAAACCTTGTCATAGCCTTGTGTTTGTCTCTGGGGCTGTCACTGTAGGAGGTACCAGCTACTGAGGCCTGTCAAAATCCATTAAATGTGATCTGCTGCTTAATGCCCAGATCTGACGACAGGACAGGGACTCTGATAATACAAAAGGAGCAGGTAAAAAAAGAGTGCTCATAAAAGGATTCCTGCTGAAGTGCAGAGAAATAAGTTTTCGTTACCAGTTTCTGAAAATCATTTTTAAATAAAAAACAGTGGGAAATTTAGTAGAAGGAGTGCTTCATAACTGGAGAAGAGACACTGATGAGATTCTTCTTTTTCTCCAAGAAACAAATAGGAAATACCTGTCTCATTCAAGCTAAGCAAGCATTGCTCTTCTGCTGATCAGAAGAATCTAAAGATTTTATGTAGTTAGGAATGTCCTAGCAGTCCAGACCATGAAAGTTGGGGGAAAAAAATCTCTGAGAGCACAGAGATGGAACTAGAAGCTAGGAGACAGCAGAGGGCAAACATCAGACTAGCATTCTCCGCTGCTGTCTGCAAACAGAAGCAGAAAACAACACTTTTCCCAGTAATTCCTCAGTGTTGATTACTCACACCAGTGCACAAAAAGAATTTGAGGCATAGCTTTCTGCTTTCCTGTTCATTCATTTAGATTCAGATGGGCAGAAACAGTATGGGAAATTACACAGTGCCAGAGCCCTGGGGATCTGCCTGTCCCTGGCCACCCCAGTTGTCTCCCCCCGTTCTGCCCATGGCTCAGGCCCCTGTTTCAACCCAAAGGATCAAACAATGCCATGGCAGGGCACTTTATAGAGAGATTTTCCATGGTCTTAATGAGCCTTCATTAGTAAGATCACTGAAAAAAGTTTTCCTGACTTGCAGAGGTTTGACATTTGACTGAGAAAAGCCTTACACTAAACCTTTGTTTGGTCAAAAGCAAAGAACACATTAAAAATTCATTGCATATAAGCAAGCACGATAAGATGCGACAAACTTAGATTTGAACTGGAGTGATACTTGTGTTGTACAGAATGTTTACTCAGTAGCTAGAGCATGAAGAGTTTTCTGTACTCACAAACCAATTGTGCATCCTCCATTTTTCTTGGGTTTTTTTTTTTATTATCTTGTCATAAAGATACTAATTTTAGAATTGCTATATCTATTTTGATACTTGCAGGACTATTAAATCTGTCCTAGTTTCTGAATTAACAAATATACGCACAAATGTACTAGAATATCAAAACCACAGAAGATTTTTCACTCAGGGACATATTTTTATAGCCATGAGATTCTAGTATTTTACATAGGTCTGAAAGGAATCTCCTAGCTCATAAATCAAAGTTCCTACTTTTTCAAGGAATTACACACATGGCTTTATAAATTTATCGAGTCCCATATAAGAAACTGGGATTTTAATCTTGTTACTAGTACTGAATGGCTGTTGAAAATGTCATTTCTATGAAGGTTAGAAACTCTTCCCTAATTCACAGCTTAATTGTGTTTACACAGTTAGTTTCTGTGCCAGGCTCATCCTTTAATTTAACTAGTCTTGCCTTCCCTTTTTTGCAATGCACTTTCAGACACAGGTGACATTGCCTCACAGCTTTCATCTTGCTGGGCTAAATAAAATCAGACTTCTTTGGGAGGGGTTTGTCTTTTCAGTCTTTTATCCTAACACCTTATGCCTGAATTAGCTGCAGTTTTTCTTGATTGCAAATGACCAGAATAATTTACTGTGTTCTAGATAATAACTTACAGATCATAAAAACATATAAATCACTGATGACTTATATTCTGTTTTGGTAATACAGTACTTTGCCCTTTTAGAAGATGCATGGCTTCACTCTCATTAGGTGGAAACACGTTCCTCTTTACGGTAGTTTGAGTGCTGACTTCAGTGAGGCCAATATTTTAGCTCTACTTTTCAGCAGATTTAGGAGTCATGAATGCATCTCGACATTTTGTGAGCAAAATAAATCCCTTTAATTATAACAAAATGTTAAAGCTCCACAAATGTTCTCTGGATATTACACCACTGGGAAATGAGGCAATACTTAAAAAAAATAAAAATCAACCAAATATTTAAACCGAAGAAGAGATGAATGGGGGAATAATGCTGATCTCTTGATAAATGTAGAGTTATATCTAGTTATTCCTTCCCACTACCTCCAAAACCTGGAAGAGCTATCTGGTTTTAATGACAGTTCTTTGTTTGATCAGTATATGTATCTTCTAAGGATGCAGTTTGGACAAAGGAAATCAGTGTATGACTACACATGAGGCTTAGGTAATAATTAGTGGATTATAGCATTGATCTAGACGGAATCAAAAGTGACTTTTTTTTGTTGTATAATAAGTTCAAATTCATCTTGCTTCCAACGCAGTATTTCCAACTGTTGTATTTTAACTACCAGTCAGTAACATCTCAACAGAACTGTTGTACCTCCAGTACATCAGGAACATTTCTCCTATTTCACTAACAGTCTGTTGGCATGAGTAATAAAGAATTTTCCTGAGACACAGACACGAGGATCTGATAAAAATTAGCAATATATCCTGATGGCATCCTGTTGCATATCTTTTCTTCAGTAACCTCAATATCAAATTTAATTATGTAGGTTGAGCTTTTTAGACTTGTCTCAGGATATAAAATTAATTCCCATAAATCTCCTGCTCTCCACATTCTGCTCTGTACAGAGGTTAGTGAACAGCTGTCCCCCTGCCTTGCTGCTCAAGAGGGCTTTCAAAAGGGCTGTAGTCTTAGGCATAAATATTATTGAAAGACTGACAGACTTCTGCAAAACTAATTTTCCCATCCTCTTATCAAGGATTTGTAGACAAGCAGGCACCTAGAAACTGCTGTTTAAAAGCTGAACCATACAGGCTAATGCTTCTAAATGGAATTGGCTGCCTTAGGTATATTTACTTGTTATTTTACCTATTTCTATCCAGATTCATTCTTCCTCCTCTCTTCCTCTTGAATCTTAATGAATAGTTATTCACTTTCAATTGGTTGAAAAAGAAACCAGCAGAGAAGATGAAAGCTCACCTGAGAGGCTTTAGGAGGAGTTGGCAGTCAGTTCTTCACTGTTGAAGACTTGCCTCTCAAAAACTCATCAGGAGATGGGCAGTGTCTTGCCATTGTTAATTTGAGAGTTAACTGTCACAAATACAGATTGGGGATGTGACTTTCAGGCAAGCATTATCGTTATTCTATATATTTTACAGTATTTTGGGGTCCTTCATGAGCTCAAACATTTGAGACAAGTGTAACTGTTCAATTATCCACAAGGATGTTATTAATGGCAGCTTCACACAGAAAGCATTTGTGGAATAACAAGAGAGCAGAATGCATATTCAATATCCTCAGCAGAGTACTTTAGTAGCATCTTGTAAACAATGGACTTAACTCTGCACTTATGTGTAATGTGTGTGATTTGTCAGTACAGTGGTAGTCTGTTTAAAATATAAAGTAGTGACATTATAGTTGTCATAAATTGAACTGGCCAGCATTTTTCCAATGGGAAATTTTATTTGAGGGAAAAAGTTTTTGTAGGTAATAATTCTTAAATTGCAGGTATTCATAGTTTAGTTTCCAAAGTGGTGGAATTTAATTTCCAAACAGGAAAGTTGTTTACCCACAAGAACCCCTGGTAGTCTGAGGTTTTAAGAATGAGGTGGGAGATCAGTGTGAAGATGCTCTTCTGTGTGATTCAGAAGAAGAATTTAATCTGCAGATTTTCTGTTGTTAGATGAGTGGCCTGATCACACATTTTGTCTACTCTGGATGCATCTTTCCTTTCAGAAGTGTTCCACTTTGTATTAATAATGCATTGAGGGAGAATAAAAGAGACTAGTTTCAGCACTGCTTTTGGGTACAGGAGAAGAAAGATCAGATATGTGTTCTGAAGGATATTTATTTATACATATAGCAAGTAGCAGCTCCAAAAAGAGATACTAAAAGACCCTTCAATTTCCTCATGCTTTGTAGCCTGGTGGGCTAGACATTCATCGTGTCAGACTGACGTTTCAATTGCTGGACTCAATCTTCCAGAATAAGGATTTCCCTATCTTAGGAGAACACACAAATATGAATGTGTGAGAATCCCCATATTTTATGGTCTTAGCCTCAACCTCATGTGTACTGGGAAATTTCACAAAGCATAAGGAATCCACAGCACTCTGCACTTTGCAAGTCCTCCCCCTGGCATTTGAACCCACGTTACATGCCAATAGTAAAGTAGAAGGGATTTCCTTCTCAGTGGTACCATTCTTTGATTGTATGAAGTGATATTCAAGCAATTTCTCCAATGGTACACCGGTTGTAACCAACAGCTCCAAGGGCATATTCTGTAGAGATAAAAAAGAAAACTGTAGTAGCCTTACAAGAATTCTCCTCTTATTCAATCTTTCAAAGATGTGCTGTCTAATATGCATAAGGTCTCCAATATTGTCAAATAAATTATCCATCTACAGCATGAACTCATGAACTACTAGACAGAAATTCTACAAACAGATTTAGGATACCTAGGGATTAAAAGACATGACACAAAAATTATTTTCATTCCTTTCTATATTAGGAGTGGTTTATGCTGTTAGTCACAAGAAAAGTACAGTTTTGTCAGTAAGGTTTCCTGAAGAAAAAAGCTTTTTGTTTTTCTTTATAATAATTTCAAAGTGCCAAAAAATGTTTACACTTCTAACAGAAACAAAAAATTTAGACACACCTAAAACCATTTAATCTGAGTCATGTCTATTTTCTTCTCCTTTCTGCTTTTATCCTACTATATTTATTGTTGTTTTTCTTGTCAATGGATAGACATAAACACTGTTGCAGGAACAACTGGAAAACAGGGACATACATTTATGTAAATTGCTATTGATTCAACTTAAAAAAAAAAAAAAAAGGAAAAAAGAAACCAAGGCTTTCAATGTTGTGCTGAAGATCATTATGACCAGGGCTGCCTATGTGTAAAGAATACCTGACTGAGTTCTGCTGATATTCCTTCCTAAATTCTATTATGAATTTATAGAGTTAAAATTGTTATATCTAGTTAAAAGCCTCTGCCCAAGATTCGCCATTAGATGTAGATCCTTGTGTTATTTTCTTTTGGTCTCCGAACAGTGATGGCTGTTTTATTTGTTTATGCAGCTCTGGACTCCATAGCTGACAGCTCCACATTTGGGAACATCTGAAAAAGAGGTCACATGACCTTTCCAAACACGGGAGAACTCTGGTCTTCTCAAGATGACCCGAAATGTTCTAATTATTGGTTATTCCCTCTAGTTGGTGATGCGGCCAACAAGCACGTAAAGTTCAGTGAACCCACAAGTGTACAGCTGTTATCTTTGACTTGTGGCCAAAATAAAAATTGGAACAAAATTTACCCAGACAAGTATAAAGCCTCCTGTTTAAAGCAATTATTTTCTAGGCCAAATAATCAGACTGAAACTAAGGAAGAGTGAATCCTTTTTCTAGAAACATTTATTCAAACTAGGTTCAACATTTCAGAGATGAGATGTTAACACAGATTACTGACTTGACTGCACAAGTCTCCCAAAGAACAGCCAAGTCTCAAATCTATTGATATGTGTGCAGTTTTACCTCGTAATCCAATTGTTCCAATTTCATCATATATGTCATCTTTTCTTGCAGAATGGAAGTTGAACTTCTTTGTCTCCTGCATAATCAAGGTGAAGGTTGAAAGATGGCAGTGGTAGGTCAGCTGGAGTAACCTTTGATACACATCAGTGATGCCTGCTCAGATGCACCAGTTTGGAGCAGCCAGAAATGAGAAAGCAATAGATCCCTACTATTTTGGACATCAATGTTTCTTAGGAAATTTCCATTATTAACTAGTCTGGTCTTCTTATATGAGGCCAAAAAGTTACAATAGAGATCAGAAGCACAGGAGAAATTGCACACACCTCCTCTTCCCACTACTTACCCAGGCACCTCTGTCTGATCTGCTCTTCAGATCAATTTTGTACTACCCAAGACTATAGGGAAGGGAGACAATATAATCAGAAATAAAGTTTCACCATGCTTTTCATAGCTGTGCTTGCCTGTGTTGTACAGCAAGCAGACACAAAAAGCTGATTCCTGAGCATATGTAAGTCACATCTGTAGTAAGCCAGAGGAGAGAGGTCTTTCCACTACAGTGAAAGTGTGTATCAACTCATCCGAATGGGTATTTGATTTCTGTTGAACTGTATCATGAGTTGCAAATCAGCTTCTATTTTCCAGGTAGTATAGCCTGCCTGAGTGATAACAAGGCTTAATTAATGTGCATCTGAAAAGCTCCTTCCTCTCTTTATTTTGAGACAAGGCACATTTGTGCAGGGAACAGTGCAGGTCTTACTAGCAGATGTAATCCTATCCAGAATTCCCCCTGCACTGTTTGTGACAATAACAGAAATGCAGCATTGCACTGAGATAATACTTTTTCGGAATAGAAAGCACCTTGTTACATTGGATGCAAACCCAATTGTAACTACAACTTCTTACAGCAGATTCAATAATAGTTCATATTTTATGTTGTCAGTTTGGTAATCTGTCATCAGCAACAGTTTTCAGAAGTGTGTTGAACAAATGAATAGATGTTCTCACTTATTTGCATTGTACACCTCAAAAAAACACAAAACCCAGTAGAGGCTGCCATTCTTCCAAAGGATGGGTTTAAATGTGAAGTGTTTTTAAAGGCACACTTTTTTATATTGGTGGGAAATTGGATTTTTCATGAAACAAAAGAGAACGTTTTTCAAGGTAATGCTTGATAGAGTGACAAATAGCTGGCAACTAGTCAGTGCTTGGACAATTCTGTCTATAAAGGCAATGTTGCAGTCAAAAGTTTCTACAAACATAGCAGGCCACCAAAACATTTCATTGCAATTGTTGTGTGTGTGAGGGAGAAAAATGCTAGCAAAATACATCCCTTCCTAAACTGTTTCCTGTCTCTAAGTAGCCAATAATGTCTTAGCCAAGGAATTGATTTTATCTTCTCTTCTTCCTTTGAATAAACACTTATTTGAACATATTAAGCCATCTTTCTGCTTCATTAGGTTCTTACTAAGATATGTCTGGTCCCCACTCTAACCAGACATTTCACAAATAAATTGCTAGTTGGAGTAACATATAAGTAGTCATCTTCAAGCTGCAGGTAGTGAAGTGGACTTGTTTCTCCTCAGTATTCCAGGTATTAAATGCTTTCTTTCCTGTGTGAGTGCTCAATTGCTTGTCTCATGTTTTGGGGTGGTTTTATTCCCCCATTCCAATGGGTTGTGTTTGTTGTCTTATCTATTTGATGTTTCACTTATGTTATTTGAAGTACATTTTTCCTAGAACACATAGGGATATGAAAGCTATTACCAGGAGGCAAATAAAATGGATTAATCTCTATGTGATAAAGCAATCAGATTTCAAGATAAAACCAGAATAATTACCATGGCATCTTATGAGATATGCACACACACTACATGGAGGGAGAAAAGAGTATCACACCAAATTATATATATTTAAATTAATTTGCTACACAAATAATCTATCCTTTATAAAGTACACATTGTAAGTAAAAAACATACCAATAGATTATTTTAAATTCAACTACAAGTAGAAGTCTTGCATTATCAACTGATTTTTGACCATCCAAGCTGACTTTTGTTTATTTCTCCTCAGATGCTCCTGTGCATTTCCAGTGCAATTTCTTCTGGAGGAGGAGCAGGGCAGAGTGGAGTGCTTGGATTAGGGAATGAAGGAGTTTCTTGCTACTTCATCAGAAGTCAGTACTTATGGGAAGAATATCCAGATGGGGAAGCTTGGTCTATTGCCCAGAAACCCTGATTGTGCATGACATGAGTGAGAGTTTGACAGCCACAGAGAACATCAGGTTGCAGCTCAGGGGGAAAGGGGTGCAGTCCCACCTGATGAGCCATTCAAATCTTCCTGGTTTCTGCAGAGCTGATATGATATTTTATGTTTTGAGAGAGTGGGAAGGAGATGTCCATCAGGCGGAGTAACAGGGAACTTAAGCATTAGCTGGAAGGAATGCTAGAGAGGAAATACTAATGAAAGGAGACAAAGACAGCATGGTCTTAAGAATTTGATGTGACATAATAGGAGCCAGAGAGGAAAAGTAGCGTGTGGATAGCCATCACTGAGGGGATGGCAGATGAGAATGCTTTGAGTTTGTAAGAAAGGCTAACATGCTAAAGAGAGGGTTGGGTGAGCGCAATACCAAATGTTTGTGTCAAAGGAGAGTATGTGTGTGCGCGTGAGCACGCATGTGTGTGTGAATAATCAAAAATTAGTTCACTGAGTGGTCATGAAGAAGCCAGGCTGTTAGAATGGCTGTAGGAAAAAGGGTGTTGTGATGTTAGACAAGAGGAGGAAAGGGGAGAGGCAGGCAGCAGATGTTGTTCATGAAGGATAATGGAGTGATGTTTTACAGGGTCAGAAGTCACACAGGACAGTTACAAATTAGAAAAGTGGGCTGAGGTGGTATCTGGCATGGAAATAAGTGGAGCATTTAGGAAGGTTTATTTTAGTTCAGGTATCTGGTGACTTGCAGGGCCAAATCATGGAACCAAGCAATGCCCATGGAGTGTGTGTGCTCAGCTGAGGTAGATGTGATACTGCTGTATCTTGTGGCCCTTCAAAGGCTTGCGGCCAAGCACACTTAGCCCTCTAAATGTTAGAGAGATTTACTAATAAAAGCCAAACAGGCTATACCATCATTAGCTTAAAAAGTATAAAGAGCGTTTGCTACAGTCTGAGAAGGAAAGAGATTTTAAACATTTAGTGTCCTAGATTTGCAGTTATCCTCTGCACTGGTGCATCACAGAGCATCATTACAGTTCCTGACTTCACACTGTAAAATACAGAACAGTAGAACTGCAGGGTGCAAAGAGGTTGCAAAGTTTGCAATTAAAAAAAAGTACTATAAACAGATTAAGGTGATCGTCTGCCATAAACCATGACAGCATCAGGATTGTTGGTTTTATGGCATAGTTGTTCTGTTAATCAGTTAAACTGTTGTCTTATTTTAATAACCTACAGGTAAATTACTCTGGTTTTTAGAGGGGAAAAATATATAAATGCATTAAGAAGGATCTCTATCATCATTTATCATCTGAACAGAGGGACAAGGTCTACTCTACTTGGGATATGAGCACAAAAAAATTGTGTTAGATTTATGAGTCTGCTTGGAAAAGTATCTCTTCTATTTCCTGTCCTGCAGAGCCCCCTATCTATGGGCTTGTTCTGTGCAACTTGAATTTTGGGACTGTCTTGTAAACTCATTTGATTTCCCCACATAAAGTGAGATTTTCCTTGTCAAAACCAATGCTCTGTCTTTCTTATACAGCGGCTTGTGAAGTTTCCTTTGTTTTGCTCTTAAATAAAAGGTTTTCTTTCAACCTCATTGAACTGCAATTTGTAAATTGATGTAGTTGCCATATCAGGCGAGAGAACTCAAGATATATAGAAACATCGTGCTAAATGTCCTTCTGAATATTTAGCACTGACATGAATTGATGCCATTTAATTCTCACTGCTACAGCTCTGTAAGATTAGAATGATTTTTAATGAAGCCCACAATCAATGTCTGCTGGTCACGAGATGGAGTGAGTCTATTCCTTCCACATGTGAATGCTTCTAGTTGTTAGCAAATCAGTTGCCAGCAAATGTAACAAAAATATGCGCCAAGAAAAACATGATCAAAAACTTCAGGGAAAAGTTTCTCTCCTGACTGAAATGAAAAAGTGATATTTTCCTTTCCTATTTACATTTTTAAGTGTGTGCATGGAAAAGGGAACTTGTGCGCAATAAATTACTGGCATAGTAAGTAAGCGTAGTGGGTTTTACCTCCTTTTCTGCTTCAAATGTGCCTATGCTGAAGCAAGAAATGCAGTGCAGCTCATGTAGGCTGCCTGCTCTGCTACAACAAGTGTAGTAATACAACACAAAACTTGAAGCTTGCAGAAGCCTGTGCAGACCTCAGGCATGTAACTAGGAGACATAACCCTGCTGGGCTCCCATCTGCTCTTGTGACACTGCTGGCAGGACTCAGCCTTACCAGTGTTAAAGCAGGCTGTGCTACATCAGGATGAGCCACACTCTTAAGTTTGTAGTTAAGAGTATAGTGACCAGGGAAAAGTCATTCTTGGTTCAGTCCCCATTTCAGTGTGTATGCAGGAAAAATCCAGCTCTAGTGAACACAGATGTGTTGCTATAAAAAAGTGGGCCAAGCAGCAAACTTGAGCACTGGACCTTGACAGTCATTGGGTGACTATTAGCTTTTTTCTTTTCTGTGCATTCTATTTGTTTTCTCCAAGGTGGACTTTACCTGATCATTTGCAGACAGACACAATGAAGTTTAACTTGCTGTCTGAGTCAGACAAGCATGGGACAGTGTCAATATGAAAGCCATACTCTGCTTTAGCTCAGTTCTGTGCTGGTATCATCAGCTGGTATCATCATCAGTATATCATCATCAGGTATTTGTTTTTAATTAATTCTGTCAGCATCTCTTAGATATTTTTCAGCTTGGGCAGCTGAGTCTGTATGAAACCCAACCATCTCTGCCTGGGGTTTGGGGCTTTGGCAAGGGATGGGTATCTGTCTACCAAGGCATGGTACTGCTGAGCTGTATCTGACTTCTAGGTGCCAAGAAAATGCAAATATCTTTTTCTGATAGTGGCAAAAGAGAATGCTTTCTAGGAAGAGTATGTGGGTTTGACTTCTTTTTATGATCTTTCTCCTTATATTCCCATGGTGTCTAGAACTGCTATATTAGAGTAGTTAAAGTTGTTGCATCCCTGTCTAGTGCTTTTAGTACCCCTTAACAGATGTGCTGTCCATGAATTTATCTAACCTCTTTTAAATCCTGCTGATACTGTCCGCTTCCACAGCCTCTGTGCTCAGAACACTATCTGCTGCACAAATAAAAGAACTTTCTTTTATTCCATTTAAACGGAACTCCTACAGTTCAATCCAACATTAGTATGCAATATTTAGGAAATAACAGTTCTGCATTCAGCTAATCTATTGCTTTCATTATTTTGCAAACCTTGTTCATATCCTTTCTCCTGCTTAGTGTCTCCAACATAAAGATTCTCAGCCTCTACTCTTTATAAAGCAGCTGCTCCTCATTGTAGGCTCTTTTAACTGTCCTTTTTCTGTACCCTCTCCAACTCCACTACACCCTTCTTTGAGATGCAGAAAACAGAATGACACACAGGACTCAGGGTGTCCACAGCAGAGCTTTTGTACATCAGCAAATGACAACCTTTCTTGTCCACACCATCCATCCTGGTGGTCACCAAGATTTTGCAGGCTTTGTTGGCTGCCCCGGCACACTGACTCAGTGATTCAGAGAGCTGCCAACCCTGCTGCTTTAAAATCTCCTTCACTAGATTTAATATCAGTTCTGATGTCAGCACCATGTAGACAGGGTTTAGATTCTTTTTTTCTGGGTGCATTACTTCATGTCTGTCTACTGAAGTTCACCTGCCAGCCTTTTTGCCTTAGGTGGCCTTGTGTCTGCAGACTAGGAAATGTTATTGTTAATTTCCTTCTCCAGGGCACTGATGATCTCTGGGAGACCATTGAAGAGTCTTTTTAATTTAGAAAAATGACCAGTAACCTCTCTGTATAGCATCTATTTTTTAACCAGCTTCCAGTCTATAAAAGAGATCTTTCACTCACTGCTTCCAGTGACAGTTTAATTCTTTCACAATCTTTGATATAGGAGCTTATCAAAGACTTTAAAAAAAAACTAAATATATTATTTTGGCAGGTATTGTCTTTGTCCAGGTACCTCCTAGTTAAGTAAAAATAGATTAGTGTTACATGATTTCACTTTTGAGAAGCTGTACTGACTCTTTCTGCAGGAGTCCATGTCCATTTGGGTTCTCAGTGGTGTTATTCTCTGTTATAAACACTACCATCCTAAGAGCAGAGGAAGCCACAATTCCCAGTCCACTCTGTAGCTCTCAGGATCTCCTTTAGCACCTGGAGCTGGAATTCATCAATCATACAGTTGGCACAATGACTGTAAATTGGGGCTTCATGACTCAGCCAGCACCTCTACAATTTCACATTCAAACAAATAAAATATGTGGTGGTGGAGGTTGTCAATTAAGTACTTTGGTACCTGGATAGACATCCAGCTTTTCATATACAGTGGTTTCTTCAGTAACACACATAGTGCACATCCTGTGTGCCTTAGAGCCTCTGTGTAAAGCTGATATTGCCTTTGGCAACTACAGAATGTCTCTCACTCCCAGCTTCCAGGAAAATGGAAGATGCTAATACTCTCATGCTGTTCTTCCCCTTGTACTTGCTGTTTCTCTCAGTATGTCAGTACTTGAAAAGTGCCAGGCATATGTTGGTTGCTGCCTGTCACTCTTGCTCTCTCGGAGTCTTGACACACATGCATTAGATATGTGACATATGCTAAGAGTGAGCTGTTGATGTTTGAAAAGGATTTCCATTGCTTAACACCAGCGTTGTGAGTGATAGCCCTCCAGCTTCTCCTACCTAATTCTGTCTGTGTCCCGTGACTAGTTAACTGTGTGCTCTGATGAGCCTGCACAGTGTGTGGAATTTGCAATGTAACTGTTCAGTGAGTTTAATCAGTTGCTAACAACCCTTTCTTTGACCTCTGCTTTGGGAGGATGAATTGGCAAATCCAAAATGCTTCCATTCCCTGTCCTACTGTGCATTCTTTCATCTTTCATCTGCTTATTTTCCTCTTGCCATTTATGTATTTTATTTTTTAAATTTTTTGTTCTTATTTCCCCTTTTCTCTGTATTTAATAACACATTTTAATGTATTTATTGACTCCTGATTGATTCTTTAATCTATCTTTCACTTTTTCCTTTCCCCAACTCATTTATTCAGTCTCTCACTCTCACTCAGAGTTTGGGAAGCTGATATTTCCAGAACCAAATTAATTAATTGTTTGGGTCAGAAGGATGTTATATAATCAGGGTGGGATGGGTAAGAACTGTCTGGCACAAAAGGCTACAGTCCAGTTTACTCGTGATAGGTCAAAATCTTGAATATCATCTCTTCAGTAGTTCTAAACCAAGTTTTGTTTAGACTGGATGATTCAATGACACTTATACCAGCAAAAAATTTGGCCCTTGATAATTTTATAGTGAATGCCAGTCCTGTTGTATGATGGGATTTTTCTCTTCTGAAGCAAGTAAGAAATTTAAATAACTATGTAATGGCTGAATCACAATGAAAATAATTCTTTAAAAACATTGCACATATCAATTCTGATCCAAGTATAATCCTAATCAAGCTTCTATAAATATCATAGAACACCTTATTATCATGAAGAGTGACAACAGAGTCATTGAACTTAAAGTGTTGTAACTGGGCTTTTTACTTCATCAAATAGAACTTCTAAACAAATTAGAGATATGGTAGGAAGGACGTAGCTTCTGTCTGCTACCTTTTATCCAGGAGGAGCAAAAATGACTGGCTTACATGCAGAAATAATATTTTAGCCGTGATGATCCAAGGGATATAAATTACCTTCATTTGATAAAACAGCTGGAGATGGGTGGGGTGGAATACAAGTTTGAGGAGCATTTTAGGGTTATTTAGAACAATTTGCATAGAGGCTGAGCATGACCCAAATATGCCTTCCTTCAGACACTTCAAGAATACTCTCCTTTCTGGTCTAAGTGTGTTTTGGGTGAAGTTGAATAGATGTAACAAAGAAGGTAATTTTTTGCAGATTCGCTTTTGCATATAATGTCATTGTAATGGTCTGATAACCAGGGTTATGCATGATCTAATTTCTGAGGATGATGTCATATTTCATAAGCATCCAACAGAGATGATACAATCATTTCACAGAGGGAGCTATATGATGTAATTGCCAGCAACAACACATGGATCAGTGGCTCAGCAGGTTATACTCAATTCATATTTTATATGGTGCTAATATGTCTTTTTAGCTATTTTTTCATCTGAAGATGCCATGGTAAAGAACTTTTACTTTTGTATTATGTTCAGATTTTTTACTGCTAATCCGCCTTCTTGTTTGTTTTTAAAATAGAGTGATTCAAAATGTCATAAGATTTTTTCACTTTGGGGGTTTCTACGCACTTTGCCCACTTTATAACCTGATACTAATTGAATTTGCTTGGGGTTTGGTAGCAGGAGGGCTGCAGGGGGGTTGCATGGATGGTTTCTCTGAGGTGCTGCCAGAAGCTTCCCCCTTGCCTGTCAGAGTCAATGCTGGCCAGCTCACATGTCTCCTCTAACTCCTGGTCATTCTGTTCCATAGCCTTCCTTCTGCCAGCCAGATACAACCAGCTCATAACTCATCATAGATGGAAACAAACAGAAGGTCACATTGTTACCTCCTTGCTCTGATTTTTGTTGAGGTTAAAAGCTCTTTCAAGTCTTTAACAGTTCTTCCTACATAAAGACCAGGTTAAGTAAGAGTCAGTCCTCTGAAACTAAGAATAATGGAACTAAAATTGCTTCCACGTGCAAACAAAGCAGAGGCTGAATTCAGAATTCAGACAAAATTGTGAGGCAACTTTTACTTTCTGGGCCATCCTTCTAGTCTTGCCTCATGAAGGATTGTTGAGCAAATTCATTTCTGCCTTTTCAACTCTTCTTTTTTTACCAGCACTCTTCTTTGCACGTACACGTTCAGTTGCACTGATCTCTTCTTTATGCCTTCTTTTCTTTCTTTGGGTATTTTCCCCCTCTCCCTCATCTCATTTATTTTCATGTTTCCAAGCTCTGTTTCTGTGATTATGCAAACAAAAATGGAAATCATTCAGGTTCTTTCTCTGAGATGATTGCTACTGTGGTCCTTTGCATATTCTTCTTCAGGTTCCAAAGAACAGTAGCCTAAAAACCAGTTTTATTTCAAATTCAGTATGTGATCATAAAAGAGGGTACTTGTGCTGTGCAGACTTTAGCAGTAGATGGATGTTAGTTTTGACTTCTCATTACATTAAAAAAAAAAGATCAGTAGCATGTTCCAGTGGCAAATTTCCATGCTGTGCACTATTTTTAGGTGTCCAGTCACAGACTAAGAGGCTTTGAAAGTGGTGAGCCTTTCCAAATTGCTTAGACCCAGATATCTGCCAAGATTCTCGTCTTACAGTTGCTAAAGGAAAGAGGAGTTCTGCCCTAACAGACATTTCCCTGTTCAACTCTACATGCATTACAACACTGGTCTCAGCCTCTACAGCTCTTACTAATGGTTCGACAGCAATGGCCAACAACAGCCATTTGCTTATCAAAAGGATTTACCAGAAACAGGAGTAGCACTGCTCTTGTTGCACCCTTTTTCTCCACTGATACACAGCTTCCAGGGGGAGCTGCTGTGTGCAGCTCTCTATAAAATCACCTTGGGTAACACACACACCCTCTGAGCCCTGAGACTCCTGTCCAGTAGATATTGCTCGTGCATTTTGAGTAGCAGAATTGAGTGTTTGTTTGTCAGGGATTCATACTAGGAAGAATAAAAACCAGCACAAGTTTTGATGAAGTTGGCATTGCTTTGTCAGTCAAGTCTGAATGCAAAATGCCATACTGTGGCTAGCACAGCGACAGCCATAGGAAGAGCTGCGAACAAAACAGACACAAAAATACAGACGTAATTTTTTTCTTCTCACAGGAAGAGAAAGACTGGGTTTCTGCCTCTATTTGGATACATTGGAAAGATACAAGCATTACTCTGGTCTGACAGCATAAGTGTTTAAAATATATAGATTTCATTGTTCAATGTTGAATCAGGTTTAAGGAAATTCCAAACATGCAGCAATTAAAAATTAAATTTTAAGGTAAAAATATAGAAAAAGTAGAAAAGTAGTCAGATTTTTCTATAATACCGTCATCAGAAGCACAAGTTTTGAAGAAACTCAATTTTCAAAATGTTATCAGTCCAAATGGTTTTGAAACAGAGATACTAATCCAGCTTTTCTGTTGTCCACAATGTCACCCTGGTATTCAAACTGAATTTACTCTTTTGTAACCCTGTTCTGTCAGATGTGAACTAGATTTGACACCCAAGTTTTAAAATTGCCTCTCCAGGTTCATTTATTTGTTTTAGTTGTTTAAAATTGCATTTGAACCAGTCTGACACTTTTCACTTCTAAGCATATTTACTCAGAAATTGTTTCAATTTCTTATTTTTTGTCCATCTCAGGTCACTCACATTTAGGTTATCACAGTTCTTTATGAAGTAGCTGGTTTTCCTGGATGATAAATGTTAAAAAAATTGGAAAAAAGTGACTGTCTGCTCTGTCTTCATAAATATTTCTTTATGATATTTCTGGAAAAAATGTATTTCTTCGTTATTTTTACCCAATGGTCCTTCAGGCACCCACTGTCCCATATCTTGGACAGAGATGGACACTAATCACTGTTGCTTTAGAGACTAACTGTTAATCAAATGCTTTTAAGTGCAATTCATTTGGTTCCACATTGAATACGGAACTATCGTGTCCATTTCTTTCCCACCCTGACCTTGTGCAAACTTTTGTGTACATTTAGATAACCCTCTTTCCTTGACCATGATCTGTCCACCCAGTTGTAGTGAATTTCCTCTTTAATGATAAGAAATAAAAATGGCTTGCAAGGGGCAAGAACAGAAATTAGAGGAATGTAAGGATGTTGTAGTCCATTTGATTTTGACAATGGATTCCCTGATTTCTTTGGGGGTGATTGCCCAATTTATGCTTTTACAAGAACTGAAATCAAGTGATTACTTTGAAAAGATGTCTTGAGAGATACGGCTGTGCAAAATGCAGTCTCCGCCATTTCCTCACACCTATTATCTGTAGTTTGTTCTCTTCAGGAGAAAAAGGTTGTCTTCTGCTTAGACAATGATATTTTTTTACCTCTAAAGAACATCCCAAGAACAGACCTTCACATAGAGAAAATGGATCTACCTATAACTGCAGACATCCAGTTCATGAAGTTCAGTGATACAGAGCAATATATACAGTATAAAAAATTTTCTAGTCAGGACTGAATATAACAACTAATATAATCCACTTAACAACTTCT
Organism: Lichenostomus cassidix; assembly: GCF_008360975.1. Classification (NCBI taxonomy): domain Eukaryota; kingdom Metazoa; phylum Chordata; class Aves; order Passeriformes; family Meliphagidae; genus Lichenostomus; species Lichenostomus cassidix. Next base: position 55,789,485 of record NC_139479.1, on the reverse strand, counting down.
GAGACATTTTTGAAATGTCTTAAAATAATTTTATTTTTAGTTACAATTAGCAATTTTAATAGTACTCCCTTCTCCTTTTGTCACAACATACTTTCCTTTAAAGCCTTGCTATTGCCATCTTGTTGATGTTTTTTGGCCATGTTACTAATTAAAAGATTGAGGTATTCTTCTTTCATTCAATAACTTGCAAGAAAAAGTGATTTAAAGAGAGACACTTAGCATAGAAAACTCATAAAGTTCCACCTAAATAAGCAGTTAGAGAACAGCAGATGTTTTAGATTGCATTGGTAAATGGTACAGTGTTATATACCCACCAATACAGTTAATGCTAATTGTAATGCACTTTTGTCAAAAGTCATGCTTTTTTCTTAAACTTAATTTCTGATTTATTTCACTTTCCACAGAGTCATTCTGCAAACCTGGTATATTTTGCATTTCATGCCTGCTAATGGAAAGCTGGATGCATCCGTGCAAGATTCATCTGGCTCAAGTATATTAAAATTGATATGTTTGATGGAAAAGTGTCTCAGATATTTAGAGAAGATTTGTCTTTTACTTTTTCATGGTATTGTGTTACTTGGCTTCATATAAACCACACAATTTTTGTCTGAAAGTCTGAATTTCTTGAAATCCTAATCTCGTGCACTTGTAGTCACATAACACTTTTGGCTTTGGAAACTTAATTAGAATTTGCTTTGAATTAGAAGCAAATTTTGTTATTTTTGCTATAGCAAATAGCATGAAGTTTTTGCCATTTGGTTTCGTAAATGTGTTTTTTAAGCCTTCACACAAAATCTTTGGGACAGAAGCAGTTCTTTGTTCATTGCGTACAGTACCTGGGAGTGGAGCATTTTTCAGCATGAGAGTGCTGCTGCAATATCAATTGTAGCTGTTCTGTGAAGTAAAGTGGCTGCTTTTTAAATAGGTCACTTTATCCTACTCTCTCTTCTGGTGACTCAAATAACATTTTATAGCCCATTTTTTGTTCATAATGTAATATGATACAGAATGTGATTGTATAATAAAGGGGCTCATACAAAAAGACAAAAAGAAGGCAGAAAAAATGGCTGAGACAACTGTTATAACGAAAGCAAAATGTCATTAGGTAATTGAAAATATTAAAGAGCTATTATTTTCTGAAGTATCAATATTTTCTTCCATCCATAGGACAGAACATATAGCTTCTCTACATGCACAGAAAATTAGTGTCTCACCCCAGTTCCTCAAAGTTAAAAGAGACACAAATGAAGTTAGTCTGGGCCTTCATCAGTCTGGTGCTTGGCCTGTTGATTTAGCCCACTTGTATTTTATACCCACTCTGTTATTTACATTTGCTCATACAGCTCTCCCACTATTGCAGTCTAATATTTCACAACCTGTATAACAGCACATTTTTTTTTTTTTTCTGACAAATACTAGTTCAGAACACTTCCTTTTCTGCCCTATTTTCTTGGAAGGAAATAGTATTATGCAAGTGCCTACATTCATACAGCTGTGACAGAAATAGAGAATATTGCTCTGACTGCAACAAACTCCCTGAAAAATGAACTGCAAATATTCTCTTTGTGAGAATGCCAGTCTGACTTTCTACTTTTGCTTGTACAAACACTCACTCTGACCAAGGAAGGCTCTATCTCATACCCCCATCATCAATCTGAAATAATCTCATTAGCCTAATGAGGGCAAAGATGGACAAGATTTAACAGAGCTGATATGATCAGCAGACATTAGAATTGTTCTTTCCTGGACAGTGGCAGACAAATGCAGATGGTGTAGTGACAGACAGGTCATCTCTGAATTTCAACATAAAGGAAAAGAAAGGTCCAGTTCAGATTTTCACCTGACTTTTCAACACTGCCGCTCTCTGTGTTTGCTTCTGAAATCTTTCTTAATGCATTCTGATATTATTTAGATTTAAAAATGTCATTCACATTTGGATACAGCTAAACCTCTAGTGTCCCCTTCTGTCAGAGTTCTGTTTCAACAAACATGGCTCTATTGACTAGGTGGAAATAAAGGGTCTTCATAAAGACTTCATAAAGGTGTTTCTTATATTATTAAGATTATTGGCAAAGTTACCCTCTCCTGTTACTGGGAATGTCTCCCTCTGAAATACTGAGAGATACAGCCTGAAAAATTCAGAGCTATTTAAGTCTGCAATACATAGATAGCAATTTTTCTCTCTCTTGGACTATACCAGATATTTTAATCCAGGGAAGAGCTATTTTGTCCCACACAGGACTACTGGACAGGCAAAGATGTCGGGAATGACAGATGTTGAGTGAGGTGCAATAATCCTGAGGCAGTGTTTGCTTGGAAACCTTCCAGATCTAGTCTTACTTTTTTGCAGCCTGAGATCATCAGACCTAAAGCCAGAGCTAAACAGAGCTCCTGTGTCTCACAGACAGTGAGTAAGAGTTGTTCTTCTTTTCTGCCATGACAGTGACTGAGAGCCAGACTGCCCTTTAGACTCCTACAGCTGGGGAACGTGGCATGAAACTGTGATGTGTCCCTGACATGGCCCCTGATGTAGGAGAGGAGTGACTACCCCTGACCTTCTCCAGCTCCCTGCAAGGAGACACACTGGTGAGGGAAAGGGAGGTGAGGAAGGAACTGGATGTGAGAACTTGCTTCAAGTATTCTATATTTGAAAGATTTTGCTGGAAATCTGTGTGGGTCTGCGAGGAAGGAGATTAAGGGCAGGTTTGAAAAGCCTGGTCACAGAGCATGTTATCTGTTATATAGCTGTACATTCACTCACATTCTGCCAGTGTCATATTTTCTCCTTTACCCCTCCCTGTACATGTTAAAATAGATCAAAAGTCTTCAGGTGGTGATCCCACTCGCACTTTTCACATAAAGGAAGATATCCACAGGCCTCTTCACAGTATATTCCTATACAAGGTATTTGCCATGATCTTTCCTGGAATGGGGACACATCCTGAGCACACCTCCTTGAGGACAGACAGACAAGAATTTATCATTTCCCAATAACAAAGTTGATTTCTCTGCTTTTCCTCAAGAAGATACTTTCTGAAGTATTTCAGGATCCAGCACAGATTAAATTAATCTAAAAATGATAGAATGTAATAAAGGATTACACTATCTCAGTGATGCAACTTCACAGCTGTCACTTCTTTTCAGATTCTTTAGGATTTTTCAGAAACCACGAAATGTCTGCATTTTAAAATAGTTTTCTGAAAGGAGTAAAGAAAACATCACTGACCTTAAATCTTCAAATAAATCTGTTTTTACTGTCTGATCATGGCAGAATGATGACAAGTGGCTTCATTTTTGCCAAAGTAATTAAATATTATTCCAGCCTTTTTGACTGCAACCTAATGATAGAGCATTGCATCCAATAAGAGAACTTTTGAGGGAGCCAATGAGAGATACTTTGCTTGCTTCAAGGGTATATAAGTGCTCAGTTCACAGAAACATGCTAACTGGTTGTTTTGGTTTTTTTTCCCCAGCAACATCTTGTTGCAGAGAAGTTTTGCACACAGTGCAGAATTCATGTGGCACTACACCTGCTACTCTGCCTATTCTGGCCAGACTGGACCACAACTGCAATATCCTCATGAAGGTATTTTCTGTGGGTATTCCCTGAGGAAAGCGGGCAGGGAAAATTTTCATTGAAACAGAACAGTTTGGGTTGGAAGCAACCTTAGAGTCCCAACATCCCTGCCACATGCAGGGACACTTTCCACTAGATCTGATTGCTCAAAGCCCAGTCCAGCTTGACCTTGAACACTTCTAGGGATGAGACATCTACATCTCCTCTGGGCAACCTGTTACAGTGTTTCACCACCCTCACAAGAAAGAGAATTTTTTCCTAATTTCTAATCTAAATCTTTCCATCTTTCAGTTGGAAGCCTTTACTCTTGTCCTATCACTACATGCCCTTGTAAAAAGTCTCTTTCCCATTCTCTTTTAGCCCCATTCAGGTATTGGAAGGCTCTATAACATCTCTTCAAAGCCTTTCTTCTTCAGGATGAAAAACCCCAACTCTTTCAACCTGTCTTCATAGGAGAAGTACTCCAATCATCTGATCATCTTTGGGACTCTCCTCTGGACTCTTTCCAACTGGTCCATGTTCATCCATACAGGCCTGCTGGTAGCTTTGCCTGAATTCCTCAGAATGCATCACTCCTGAGCTTGAAGGAGGTGTTCCTTGATCTTAACCCTCTTTCTTGGACCCCCACTGTAATGTTACCCTTCCCCTGCTTTGGACAACTCCTCATCCATCCCCGGATGGACCTCTATGTGCTCCAGCAGGTCATTGGCACAGAGGGTGACACTCTCCTAGATTCCCCTGCCTGTCCTTCTGAAACAGCTGTATCTTTCCATTCCAGCACTCCAGTTACAGGAGCCATCCCACTGCATCTCCATGATGCCAATAAGATCACAGCCCTGCAGGCATGTGCACATCTCTGACTCATCTTGTTTCTTCCCCATGCTCTATGTGTTTGCATAGGGGCATTTAACTGGCTGCTGATGAAGCTGATTTGCTGGCTGAAATGTCTGGAATTCCTTTTTGCTGCTCTTCAGGTGCTCTCCTGACTTGCAATCCCTCTCCAGACTCTGGGCATTTCTCGCTGACCCTGGCATCAAACTGGTAGGAGTAGGGTGGATTAAAGTTCCTTTCCCCCAGCAACTTTAGTGTAAAGCTCTGTAATTTGACAGCATCAGCCTCCTCTATTCTTCCTTCAAGGATATATATTTCTCTCACAGCTGGAATTTTGGAGTTCAAAAATAAAGTAATAGTAGGAGAAGCTGATGTTAATCTCCATAGGCCCCATTAGCTCAACAACTTGCTTAGTCTCTAATGCATGATAGCAGGGTGCAAGAGAGGTTGCTACAGTGTTAGCCTGGCTTCCTGTGTGTCTTTTCGTCTTAGTAGCTCTGCAGAAATGTCAGCTTAACACAAAAGTAATTGTTGTGCTGTGATAATCAGAATTGCTGCACTTCGTCAGCTCATTAGGAAGGCAAATATATCTCATTTACAAAGGAACTTTTTGACTGATGATCAAAGTACAGGACTGAAAGTCAGCTACTTAAAATCATGTTTCTATCTCTGTAGTGTTTAGGGTTTTTATATGTCTTCTTTTTTTTTTAAGTTTTGTGAAAACTTTGATTAATCACACTGTGCCTCAGTTTCCTTTCAGGTACAAGGAAGATAATATATTGGAAACTTTTGATTGAAAAATTTAATGTTTGTCAGGTACTTTGACGTGTTTAGATAAAAGGGTCTCTTGAAGTGTAAATTACAGAGGTAAGCATGGCTGAGGTGCAAGTGTCCTATTCCTATTTTAGTGTCAGCATCTGCTGGTCTTTTAACTGATTTTTTGTAAAAGCCTCTCTGGCAGCACTGTCTAATGTTCTGCTTAATTCCATTTATGGGGAGAGAGCCTTGTTTTGCTAGGAAGCCATTGATTTTTTTTCTTTTCCCTATAGAAAAAATATTTTATGGAGTGTTTAAGGATCTCTTTGTCCCTCTTGAGCCATCTCCTTTCTCAAGTCATCAAGTATCACCTCTGTTGGGTGGGATCTTCTTTCTCCCTTCATGAGCAATATTTAAGTAGGAAGTTGTTCAGTGATTCCCTCTCTCCAACTTTGCCATCATGAATTTAGCTTGCAGGAATAAAAGAAGTGAGTCTGCCAGAAACTTCACATTGTCCTCTGCCTTCCAACTAGCTTCTACTTCTGAGTACATTCCCTTGGTGTTACTTCAACACAAATGAAAATGAATATACCTACAATAATTCTTGGAAAAATGAAAAAAGGTAGATACTTTAGTGGAAAGGTCTTCATTAGGCTCTGTGACTGAACTCTTCATTTTTTAGAGTTTACACAGTGTTAGAGGGAAAATTAGACCTTATCAACCAAAAGGGATTTCAAGTCAGGGCAGAGGATGTGTAAATTAGCCTTAGTCTGTTTTATCAGAGACTTTTTCATCATATCTGCATGATGTTGAGAGAGTCTGGCAACTGAGGGAAGCTATTAATCTTGCATTGTTTTCACTGTACTGTGTCTATTTTTGAGAAAATTACCTTTGATTTAGGTGCAGTACTTTGAAGAAATAATTATAATTTATTAACCAAAACCTTTTCCAGCCATCCACAGTGGTACAAGTGTGCATGTTTGCATGTACCCATATGGTCTTCCAGCTATAGCTCCTGCAGGAATGAGTTTGGCTTTGTGGACTTGGTGTGTCTTCTAAATGATGAGGTTAGCACCTTGTAGGATTAAGTTAGTAGGTCATCCACCAAGTTCACAGGTCATATTGACTCATCACTGTCCAACTTGAAAGGTCACAAGTAATATTTACAGTATTAATTTTAAACTTTTCATTGAATATCACATCTGTAATAATTACTCTCAGCAATGTATCGTTGAATGCAGCTAGTTATTTCCTATTAATTATCATAAAACACCGTACTGTCCTACTTTTGTACCTGTAGAATTTATCAGAGAGGCGTTCAATTCTCAGGAATCTGCTCTAATCTCCAAAACTGATGAATGCTGGGGGTCAAGGACACTTCAAGATTAGTGTATTTCAAAGCAAACGAGGACAAAATGTAGCTCTATCAGCAGCAGAGATAAGGAAGCCTGGTATCCAAAGAGATTTGGTCCTCTCATTGAATTCTTTGATCTAATTCAACTGAAGGTTTTTGCTAGCTGGAATGTTCCTAACATGCATTTTTGACAGCAGAAATTTGCTGTTGAGTAATTAATATCTGCAGCTTTTCCATTGGAGAAGAGAGGTTAGTAATGGAGAACCTTCTTTACTTAGTTGCCCATCTATGTAAGCAAGATTTTCCTGAAATACATCTCCATATTCAAAAGCTCTAAGGGAAAGAACAGAAAGATGTGCATGCATACTGACACTTGCACATATTTTGATCCTAAACAAGCTGAAACCTAAAGAATCAAGGCTGAAAATCAAACAAAAAGCATTAAAATTAAACAAACGAAAAGGAAAAACACCCCAACCCTCGCATCACTGGCAAGACATGTTCTAAAGAAACAATAAGGTCATCTTGATGGCATTGTGCCTTAAGTATTTCTTGCAATCCCTGCTGAGAACCTTTGAGTTGGTGTGCAGATAGGAAATGCTTCCACCTTCCATTATGCTTCCTTGCCTTGAGAGAAAACAAGACAACAGAACAGAAAATTTCCTAGAATTCTAGAATCATAGAATCCTACAATATCCTGAGTTGGAAGGGACCCACAAGGATCATCGAAATCCAAGTCCTGGCCCTCCGCAGTGCTATACCAAGAGTCACACACGTGCCTGAGAGCATTGCCCAGGCACTTTTTGACCTCTGGCAGGCTGGTGCTGTGACCACTTCCATGGAGAGCCATTCCAGTGCCCTACCAACTATTAGAAGGTATGAAAGTCTTTTCCTGATATCCAACCTAAACCACCCCCAACTCAGCTTCAGGCCATTTCCTCACATCCTGTCACTGGTCACACAAGTGAAAAGATTGGTTCCTGCTGCCCCTCACAAGGAAGTTGTAACTGCAATGAGGTCTTCCTTCAGCCTCCTCTTCTCCATGCTGAACAGGCCAAGTGATCTCAGCCGCTTCTCATATGGCTTCCCCTCAACCCATCACCATGGGTGGCCCAGATTAAAAACGTGTGGAGGCAGCAATCTTACTGCCTTGCCATGATCCACTTGGAACGACTTTTCAATGCCCCAGTTTCCATGAAGCTGTAGGCTTTCTTGCTCTTTTAACCCTGTTCCTAGCCCAATTTACCAGGCACTGTTCAGAGGTAATAAATGTAAGAGTCTGTCATTATTCTATTTTGCTTTTTCAAATTCTAGGAAAAGTCAGCACCATTATGAAATCCATTATAATCACAAGTGCCAGTATGTCAGAGTAGCTGAGGGAATTGTTGAATCCTCTAGGGAGTGTTTATTTCAGTTGTTTCATTTGTTCTAGCTATTTAGATTGTCCCTCGTCTGGATTCTTTCTCTATTTTCTGCACGTTGAAACCAAATACGTACTTCAGAGTCCCAAGAGCTGACAGCTCTCTTGAGCTTAACAGAGGAACAATATTTCTCTCCCCCACCCCACACTCTGAATAACTTAAATGCAATTATATGCTCTCTTGGGCTTTCATGTTTCCTAACTATATATAAATAAAACAGATGCAACTTTTTTATAGCAGGTTTCCTGTCATTTTCCATTTGTCTGTAAATCACCTTAGTACTTATCTTTGGTATTATCCAAAAAAAACCACCCTGTCTTATATGTGATAAAGTAAAGCAAATAAAATTATTTATTGAAAAAAAAGTAAACTTCAGTCTAGCTTTAAATTAGCTTTAAATGTATTTCCACCTGTCTGAGGATTAGTAAAATGTGTTTCTTCTTTCCATATGTTGTGGTTAAACCCCAGCCAGCAACCAAGCCCTGCAGAGCAAGTCACTCACTGCCCCACCAGCAGAATCAGGGAGAGAAACAGAAGGGTAAAAGATACAAAAATCGAGAGCTGAGATAAAGGTTGTTGTTGAAGAGATAAAACAAAAGCAGCACACACAAGCAGAACAAAACAAGGAATTCATGCACTCTTTCCCATGGTTCAGGAGGTTCACATTATGCTAATTCCTGTAACACAAACTCAAATCATGACTCCCAGCAATTGAAACACACACCCATTACAATCTCCACCCCTGTCCCTTTTGGGCCATGTTGTCTGCTTTAACATTGCCATGGACTCTTCCCCCTGTTCCCAGCCTGGTTAACAAGGGATTCCTGCTGGAGTCCACCATCAGTACAGTCCACATCACACCCTCCATGGGCTGCAGGGGCACAACTGCTTCACCGTGGTCTGCGCCACAGGCTGCAAGGGAATCTTTGCTTCCCCTGCTCCCTTGTGGGGTCTTACACACAGGACACTCTACTCCTTACACTTCTCCTGCATGGATCCTTCCCACGGGCTGCAGTTCTTCACAAACTGCTCCAGCATGGGTTCCCTGTGGGGTCACCAGTCCTGCCAGCAAACCTGCTCCATCACAGGCATCTCACAGGGTCACATTCTCCTTCAGGCATCCACCTGCTCCAGCAGGGGTTCCTCCACAGGCTGCAGGAGGATCTCTGCCCCATCATGGGCTCATTCACAGGTCCCAGTCCCTTCAACTCAAGTTCACACTGGAGTTTGTCTGTTCATCACTGCAACACAAAATTACACACCATGTAAATTACTTCTTTACAGATACTAAGTTTAACTCACTCATGATTTTCGTACAATTTTTGTAGGGTTTTTAATGTCTTGCTTTAAAATCATCTGAACTATTCTTGCAACCCTAGTGAATAGATGGATTTTTTATTTTGAGTCAGATATTTATTTCAGCAGTGTATTTCAGTATCTTCCTGGGATCCTGGGATTCATAGGATTTTCTGTTTTGTTATACTAGTCAGTTACAAGGATTTCCTTGAGGACTTCTATCTTCAGGCAACAAACGCAGTCCTCCAGTGGTTCCTTACTGGCCTCTGAAAGTGTGAAGAAAGAATGCTATCTGATTTTTAATGTTATCAAGCTCTTACATGACCATATTTCCCTCCAGTACATCAGCACAAGGTTACAGGGATTACAGGATGCTAAAATTCAAGTGAAATTTATCTCAGTTTGAGAGGGACAGTTTGATTTTGCTCTTACACTCAGTAGCAAAAGTATCATGTGCTTCTGAACAGGGAAGTGATGTAATGAGAGACTATTTGCATTTATAAAGCTTTAGCTGAGTGCCATTTCCACTTTTTGCCTGGTAACTCCATATCATATGAGTATATCCTCACAGGATATACTGGACTATTCACAGTCCAGCACATCCCTGTGATAAGCTGAGAACAAGGCTACTTCTGCCAGTCCAAAACACAAGGGCAGAACTAAATCTCTAAATGACAGGTATTAAACAACACCATATATTCTCAAGGTCATATCAAGCATCCTGCCTGCAAAAAGTAATTTAAAATTTAATTTCTGGATAAAAGACTCAAAATCAGCCTCATAATGTTTATTGTTCTCTAAATTGTATCTTTTTCTGTTAGACATTTCTTCCAGACAGATACCAGTATTTTTCTAAGATACACAGTCCACAGAATTTCAGTCTTTCTGCAAGTAAAATCAGGAAAGATTTCCCTGTAAGTTAAACATCCAAGTCCCATCCTTAGGGAGAATGGTGGGGGCAGTCATAACTTCTCATATATTGACAAATGCTGAGCAGCATAGCTCATAACATATTCTCATCAATATGAGAATCCATCAAGATATGTATTCTGAATATTTTTTCTTAGCCAAGTCCATTTTTAAACAGAAGATTTGATTTACTCTAATACTGAGATAATTTGGTAATTTTTATTTTTTCTACATTGAACACTATTTTATTCTGGTACTGCCTTGACAAGTAAAAATGATTGCTACAGAATCATAGAATCATAAAGTTGGAAAAGACCTCTAAGATGATTGAGTCCAGCTGTTAGTCCAGCACCAACATGTTCACTAAGTCATGTCCCTAAGTGTCAGATCCCACTGTTGAACCCTTCCAGGGATAGTGATTCCACTGCTTCCCTGGGCCACAGTCAATATACCTGCTTTAGAGAGAAGAGTGAGAAAATATTTTAAAGTTTGCCTTCATTTTTCAGATATTAATATCCCTTGATTTAGGTGAACCTAAGACAAAAACTATCTAGGAATAAAAATGGAGACTGCTATCCCAGGGCTTGTGTTTGCTATTATGAGGTGAAGTTTGACAGGCTCTGTCAAGCTTAGTGTTTCTTGACTCTTCAGAGCATTGCTTGACTGAAGGCTGCAACTTTGGATTAATCTGGACATACTAATTAAAGGAAGATGCTTCTTTTTTTACTGTCAGTGTCTGGCAAAGCTGGCTGCATTCCAGCACGTGAGTAGGTATCAATGTGCGTTATCAAACATAGGTGGTTAGATATTTTTCAGGTAACAATATTTAATTTTCTGCTTGAGGACTGAGCTTCTGTTTTCAAGCACTGTTCCCTGGTTTAGTGCAACAGGTAGAGTGTTCAGGCTCCACCCAAGCTTGTGAGCTCTGCATTTGCTGAGTTATTAGGCCAGGTGTCATGGCTTAACCAGCGGCTCTCCAGGAGATTGTATGGACTATCCTAACAGAGCTGGGAGTCACCACATCCCCCTCCCATCAGCATGCCTTCCCCACGGTGGGGCCACGTGAGCTTTCTTGGACCAAGTCTAGCCCTGTGTCCACCTGCATCCTGCCAGCCCCAAGGTGTGAGGTGCAACCGAGGCAGCACAAACAAGCTGAGATGTGCAGAGCTGGCTCTCACTCTCCTGCTCTCTCTCGATGTAGGACACACTGCTGACTCTAAGGTTAACTGTGCTCGTGGGGTCCCCAGTCCTTTCCAACACAGGGTTGCCTTGGAGAGATCTAGAGGAAGAACTGCAATTTAGAAATATGGCATGAACCAAGATTAGAATGATGAGCCCACTGCTCTGCCTTGCTCCTTGGACCTTTTTTTATTCCTCGATTTTTATTTCACTCCATTAGCTGGAACTTTTGTGTGTGCTCCTGGGAAGAAGAAAAGAAAGGTATAGATGTTAGCATCTTAGTGACCTTTCCAAGAAACACTTTTAAAAGGTTTTTTTTGAGAACCCCAAGGTGGCAAAATTCAGCTTTGCCTACAAAGGTGAGAAGCCTTGAACCAGGCATGCTGACTGATAAAATCCATAGATTCTTACAAGCAGCCCGAATAGGTTAGTTAGTATTTATATTTCTTTTCAAGATTTTCAGATTCCTCCTGCAGGTCACAGGAAAAAAATCCTTATAAAAATCTCATTGATTTGCACTTCTAAATCCTGTTCCCAGAAGTAATTTATGAGCAAAATAACATTAACTGTCAGGGAGACTTATGATTCAAAATGTCTCCCCCTTTTGAAAATGAGCTTCAGTTTCAAAATCTGGTACTTTTTGGAAGTCTAAATCGGGCAGAATATATTACAAGATATGTTTTGAGAAGGAACTGATTATAAAGACTACAAGACTAATGTGTTGATAAATATGTATGGTAAATAAAAAAAAGCATTTTTGTTTTTGTTAAAACTGTCTGTGGCAATGCTTTCAATTTTTGAAAAAGAACATAAAGTGTTCATCAAATAAATAACAACTGATGCTTATGACCCTTAAATGTTGAAATGGGAAATCATCTGTTACTGAAAATATTTATCAGCAATTAGTTCTGCCCTTTTTCTGCTGCATGTTTGTCTTTACTATAGCTATCAAAATCATGCACACCCAGGGCCTATGGAAATAATGATTATTCACCTGTTACAAAGAAGACTTTTCTAAGGGAGGCAAAAAAGGATTTTTTAATTCATTTCTCTTAACTCAAAGGCTTTGTATAAATACAGGGAAGAGATATGTCCCTTCATCTTCTCTGTATATTTGCCAACAGTTTCCAAATTTTTTCAGACTTTCTAGTGAAAAAATGGTATTAGCAACCAAAATCTCTGTTCTTCATAACATATTCAGCAACAAAGACTCGAAAAGCAAAATCCTTCTTTGTCCTGCATAACCTGTAGTGCGTGCAGTGGCACGTCTGTTATCAGTGCAGTGCACTGTGCGACTGCAAACAATAATACAATCAGGTTTTCATTTATATTAATGTGGCTAAGCTCTGTGTTTGATCATGTTAAAAGATATGCACTTGCTAAATGTAATTCCCATATATTAATATATTACCTACAAAAGGCCATTGTTTACGTAATGTGATTCACATGAGCATTCTGAATGAAAATTTATCAGTAAGATTGGTCAATATTCTCTAGTTTTAGATTAGAAGCATTAAAAAAATAATGATTCACATGAAATCAGTAAATTGCCATCAGCAGCAGATTTACTATCAGCATCTCAAGACAAAAGTAATCATTATATATAAACCAAATCCCACAGTCCTGTTCAGGAATACATCCATTGTTATCGAGTAAAAACCAAACTCTGTATGTCTGTTATGGAGAAATTGCCTTCTTCATGCATGAGGAAGTTTGGCAAAATAAAATCCAGATTTCAGCACTGTGTCCCAATATTATTCCTATATTACAATTAGGATTGTACCGGTAATGGATGTTCCAGCAGCTGATATTCATAAGGTTGAAAGTAACCAGCAACCTTTCCCACAGTAAAGCAGGAGTTAAAGAACATTCTCAAAAGGCAGAAAACCCAGCTCAGTGTCTTCCTTGGCTTAGATGGACTCAAACTCTCATTTTCCAAACAGGCCCATTTTGCATTTTTTTCAATTAGGCATGAACAAGAACAAAGACTTAGATGCAAGGATTGACATGCTGAGATTCCCTACTCTCTGTTATCATAATCTTGTGCTTTTCCTCAGCTGACAATTTTTTGTTTGGGTACCAGCACTGTCTTCAAACCCTTCCAAAAAATAGAAGGAATTTAGTCCAAGACTAACCATGACGTCAGTAAGTGTGCTCCCCACTGAGGTATGAAGCAGAAAGGGATATATGCAAATAGTTATTGTAATTTAGCTCTCCTGAGAACTTGGGAAATTGCATTCTTCTAGATACCTCCTTATGACTTCTTTTCACATATCACAGATGCTTAATTTGTAATAGCTGGAGTTCTGTTAGTAAATTGGAGCTCTGTTCCCATTTACTTCAAAAATGTATTTTAACAGCATTTTATATCAATGTTACTTGGCAGAGGATAAAACAATACTGATGTGATTGGCAATCAATTCTCTGTGTACCTCCTTTTACAGGTAGATTTCGTCCTGCCTGCCCAGAGAGAGTTAAGGATTTTAAGAGGTAGAACCAGGAGAACAGAGAAAGTTATGGGAGATGGAAAAAATAAAATCAGTATTATACTACAGGGTTTTTTTCTGGAGAAGTTAGCTTTTGAGAGTAGTTTAACTATGCTGAGAATTTCAGTTTGCCTTACTAGACCTAAATTTGGAGGAGACAATGAAGCCTTAAAGATGGCAGGGTTTAATGGGAATGAAGATGAATGAAGCTGTTGCCAGCAGGCGGGTAAGAGTCTCTGACAAAGAAAGGAGTGCATAAACTGAAGGAAGTGTATTTGACTGACTGGGTTGTATCAAAGCTCGAGGGAAAATTTTCTTTGAGGGAGGAAGGAAACATCCAGAAAAAGGTTATTTTATTTTTATCTCTTTGCTCTGCATGTGTGTACCTTTGAAAAAGGGAGTGCTTTGTTCTGAAAAAACATTCTGAAAAAACTGCAGTCAGCTCAGCAGTCACAAATCCCTGAAGGAAGAAGGGCTCAGAGATGCCAGATGCACTTGTCATGCTACCAGAGCTGCAGAAATGGGAATGTCTGGCCAGTGATCCATTTCAGATTTTATCTTTTGAGAGAGTGGCCTGGTCACTGAGTACATGGAAGAAAGATGGAAACAGTCCAAAGGGAAGATCTCCCAAAGACAATGATGCTCGATGTTGTGCAATGACAATTTTTAGCTGGTAACAAAGACAGCTGGAGGAACCTCTGTCCCCAGGCACTTGTTCTACATCTTACTATCCCATCAGTTTTGCAAACATTACTTTTTCTGGGGCTGCACTGTAACCTGAAGCATCAAAACCACCAGGCTAAAAAGAAACCACCCAACATGGACTGGGAATTTCTTTAAATCTCAGCTGGTCATTGTCCCGACCTGCATGTCAGCATGGCCACTCAGACAGATTCAACACTACAAAGAGGGAGACAGGCAGCGGCATTAAGGTCTGAGGGAACAGCTACAGGTGGTGAAGGGGGTAGCACCCTGCCAGCCCACCCAGGCACTAAGGTTTACACCCCTGTGACACCCACATTGCTCACAGTGTGCACCAAGTCTGGCCATGTATTGCAAGCTGCTGCATGTGTTCCTAAATTACACTATGTATTGGTTGGTTTGCTGTAGATTTGTGAAGATATGGTCAAATGCCCTTGGGAACACTATAGACACAGCTTAGTTTTGTCAAGAGAGTGAAGAATTGTCTTTGTCTGAAAGCATATACTACTCCCAATTTTTTGCTTGCATTCCATAAATCAGCATTCATTTACAGAAACGCTCAAAGTAAGAGATCTGATTATCCTGGAGGTAATTAAAATCTTATTCTTATCCATGAGCAGGACAATAACCCGGGAGGTGCCTTTTATATCGCATGGAGTACGACATAAAACCACTGAAGCCGTATCAGATGACTCTTTGACAGCATATTATGTGGTGCCGCCACTTTGCTGGAAAACCACTGACATTTTTTAAAGGGAAAGTTGTGGTGCAGTTTTCCATGAGATCCTGATTAATATGCTATTGAGTCAATAAATAAGGTGCCAACCAGCAGCAGTTGTGACAGCATTTCTGCACCTTGCTCGGCTGGGTCTGGGATCAGTAAGTCAGTTCACATAGCCCAGTTATCTACGATGCAACAGTAATGAATGGTGAAAGGCAGGATATGAGTTGCTGTTTAGAGGGAAGGTGTTCAGAAAAATAAGCACAAAATGAGAATTTCTTCGTACAAGTTTAGCCATGTTACAAACATACTCAGACAGAAAAATGAGAGAAGTGTCTAAGTGCAAAACAAGCAATAAATCTGAAGATAATAGAAAGTAGTGAGTGGCAGTCCAAGGCCACACACTGCATTTCATCATATATAAAAAAACCCCAAAACCTACAGAGAAATAAGACCCCAAACAACCCTCTGATCTTTGGTTTAGGCTTAAGGTAGTTAGTCCTGTGGGCCTGTGTCTTTTCTTATTAAAGCCCTGATTTGCTACAGACTAATGAATTTTGAGCACATAAATAATAGCATAACCTTTCTTTTTCTGTGTTCTGGACCAGATTCTAATTATGAAATATCTTCATGATCCTCTCAGAGGTTTATGCTGTAGAAATAGTGAGGCTGCAGTAGAAACATTGGTGGAATGAGAGAAAACATTTAATGAATGAGGTCCCTGGGATGCTTTGCTTTGGGAATAACTCAAATACATGGTTTGATCAGGCAGATGTCTGTGTGCAGTTTGTAATTTCTAAACTCTGTTTTTCCAGGAGACTAATGGAAGTCAATGCAGCCTTTTTGTCTCAATTAGAAGTAAGGAAATGGGGAATCTTCCTTAAAATTACAGCACATAGTAGAAAGTCTAAAACAAATGGAGACCATAAGAAAAATTAACCCTTCACAAATTATTAATATATATTGTTGAAATAATAACATTTTCAGTATCACAGACAGGGATTTGTAACTACTTGTATGTGTTAAGTTCTCTTATGGCAGTTCTGTATCCTAACCAACACTAGTTTATAAAAAGGCTTATTCATGTTTCAACAGTCTATATCAATAATATTTGTGACATTTCCTTTGCTTAAAGTTTTGCCATGAGTGTTCTCCAAGTAAACCATCCTCAGCTTTATGCAGTGCCTTATCACATCCATGGCCCTTCAGTGGACTCACTCCAGCCTGTCTGTGTCAGTATTGTACTGGGGAGCACAGCACTGGACCCAGTATTTCAGATATGTCTCACCAGGACTGGACAGTGGGGAAAGATTACCTCCCTCCATCTCTCGCCAATGCTCTTCTTGCCACAAGGGCCTTCCTTGGTTCCCTCCTAATTAAAAAAAAAAAAACAAACCAAAGCAAACAAAACAAAAAAAGCACCCACCCATACACACATTAAAACCTCACCCTTTTTTTTCTGACAGTCCCTTAAGGATAATTACACTATATGCAACTATCAGGAACAATAACTTGTCAACTGTAATGGAATGTAAACACAGCATACTAATTTAGGAATTGTCATATTGAGGGTATTGACACTGATTGATTTTGGGCTCTGTGTGTGTCTATATCTGGAGAAAAGTCTGCATCACACAACATATCCTACCAAATGCTTGTAAGATACCAAGTGATGGTAGGATATCACATGGCTCCTAATAGGGTTTCTCTCTACAGATCAACCCTGAAACTCTACATTACCCCTTTTTACTTTTATTTGGTTTTGCTGCTTGACATTATAGCTGGACAATTTTATTAACAGGATTATGTGTAGACTTCCTTTAATTTTGCTGGTTTATTAATCTCAAGAATGCCCTGTGACAGTCCATTTGACGGGATGGTCACAATTTTTTGGTTTGCCTACTCAATCAAACTGTTCTTTATTCAAACTTGGGCTTGTCTTTCAGTGTATCTGAATGCCATTTTAGTCTAATTGAGAAAAGAAGGAAGAAGATAGCAATTATTTTCCTCCCTGCTATTCATTATTTACATTCCTTATTATTTCTTGCACCCCTTGTGATTTAAATGCTTTTGCATTAAAAATAATATTTTCTTTTTTAGATTCTTTCCCCTGTATTAATCATTCTTCTTGTCATAAGGGCTTTGTTTTTGCAAATTATGTCATCAGAGTAATTTTATGGCATTTTAGCTTTATGCTTAATGCTCATATATCAAAGTATATAATCAGTTATGTCTGATGATTGACTGATTGCTGTTTTCTGTGTAAACATGCACACGGGTATTCTTTGTATTTCACCTTGACAGTGAAATTGTAGGCTATTTTCCTCTTGTTAGAGCATTAAAAAACCCGTTTGCCTCTTTTTTTGTATTTCGTACCTTTCCTAGGCAAAAATTCCATTCTGCTCTTCATGATTTCCTTGTTGTTTACCAGAGGGACATCAATTAAAAAGATCAGGCATTATGAAAAGTCATTATTGCTTAAAGACTTTTAAATCCATGCTTTTGTGACTCCCTGGTTACCTATTTTCATATAAACTCTTCCAAATTTGCTAAGCTGATACGAATTGAGATAAATTAGATCATTTGCAGCCTAGTCTTTACTGCCAAATTTGGATCGGCAGTTTGTGTGCTTCCCTGTGCAGAGCATGGCATTGTATGCTGGGTCCTCTTGGAGGATGAAATCTCAGATTTGTTCTCAGGCCAGAGAGCTATTTTCCTTCCCCAGCATCACTAGCAGTCATTGCTTCCCTCATTTTCTTTCCACAATGGCCAACAATCACTTCCCGTGTGCTTGTTCTCTCCAAATTTTCTGTGCCGGCGGTTGGATCACACTATCCCACACTCTTTGAGAAATTTTAAGAATACATATTTGAGCACACCCTTGCAGATGATGGCAGCAAGAATTCTCTGCTTCACAGTGATGGCAAGGTACTTCATTGAGCTCACATTTCTCGTTTAAAAGGGAGGTGGGGATTCATTCATCCTAAATGACAATCTTGTTGAAACCTTGTTGAAACCTTGTTGAAATATTACCTTGACTTATTTTGAGCCAAATAGTAATTTTCAATTTGAACATGTTATGAGACTCACACAGGGGAAAATATTTGTACTTGTGTGAAGTGTGGTTGATTCCATATCGAAATAAATGGTTGATTTTGCAGTATTTAGACCTTCATTTTGGACTTGATCTACTGTCGTGGTTTGACTCTGACTAAACGCCAGGCACCTTGACTCTCTCCTGCTACAGACATGCAGGAGAGGGGAAAGGAAAAAAAACTGTAAAAACACACACTAATCTCGTGAGTTAAATGAGATAGGACACTGGTAGGAGAATGCATGGAAGAAAGGGCAGACAGGCTCCAAACTTAAAGTTCCAAAGTGATTTAATTACCTAACAGAGTTGGAGGATAAATGCAAGGCAAAAATAAACTTTTCATACACTATTTTGTTCATTCACCCCCTCCCTCTTATGAACCCATTTTTATTCACCCTCTTTCCTCTTTTTAACCAACAAGCCCGGGTAGGGGGCAGGGCATGGGGTATTTTCTCAGTCCACAGAGCAGGTCCATAAATCTATTCATCACCACAATTCTTCTACTACAAATACTCTTTATCTCTACTTATATCTCTCTCTCTCCAGACAGTTTCTCTGCTCTCACCCCCTCCCTCTTAAGAAGCAGTCTCTCTGCTCACCCCTCCTTCCCTCTTTCCAAACCAGCAACACAGACAGGGGGCACGGTAAGGGTTTGTTCTCTGGTCAGTCTATCAGGGAGAGGGGTTCTCTACTTAGCCACGGGGTCCCTCCCACAAGAGACAGTCCTCTGGGAACTTCTTTGGCGTGGGTCCAATCTCACAAGCAACAACCTGCCCAAATTCTGCTGCAACATCATGTCTGCTGAAACTCTTGTCCATGAGGTGCAGACTCTCCTGAGCTGAGGCCAGGCTGCTTCCATGCCAGGACCAAGGCCTTTCTCTCCCTTGCAAGGCCTTTGCAGCTTTAACTCTTTTGATGAGACTCCAACTGGATCACAGCTTTCTCCAGGCATCCACCTGCTCCTCTGGCATGGGCTGTGAGTGAATTTCTGCACCCCTGTGGACTCCATGGGCTGCAGGGGGACCTCCTGCTCCCCCATGGTCTTCACCACAGCTAGCAGAGGGTTTTCAGCTCCGGCGCCTGGAGCACTGGAGCATCGCTTCCCCCACCTTCTTCACTGACCTTAACGTCTCCATGCTGTTCTCCCTTCACATATTTTTACCTCCACCTCTTCCTCCTCCAACTACAAAGAATTGTGTGCCTACCTTGCTTTGATTTCTTCTTAAATATGTTTTCACAGAGGCGCAACTAGCACCTCTAATTGGCCCAAACTTGGCCAGCAGCATGTCCATCACCTTCAGAGCCACCAGAGATTGGCTCTGCTGGACTTGGTGAAAAACTTCCAGAACTTTCACTCAGGACACACAGGAGCTATCTTTGTGCCACTCCCCACCCCTCAGACACCTCCCCAGGCCTACCAC
Source organism: Lichenostomus cassidix (assembly GCF_008360975.1). Classification (NCBI taxonomy): domain Eukaryota; kingdom Metazoa; phylum Chordata; class Aves; order Passeriformes; family Meliphagidae; genus Lichenostomus; species Lichenostomus cassidix. The sequence continues at coordinate 55,769,738 of NC_139479.1, read as the reverse complement.
AACAGCTTCTGAGGGGTCCAAATTTCTCCTAGATGTTAAAAATACCTTGCCGATGTTTTGGGCCAATGAAAACCACCATATCTACATTTTATTTTAAGAAACATGTATATTGTAGAATTCAATTCTGTCTGTGGGACTCTTTGAAAGATTGGCATTTCTGTAATGTAAAGTGGAACCTCCGAAATTCTTATCTGAACTTTCCAAAATGCAGTGGTTTTGAATAGAATCTGCTTTCAAAAAAGCTACCAAGTTTGGCTTTGTCGCAGCTGACAAGAGTTTGAACAGGAGAAAAAACTGTTGTACATGAAACTGTATCTGTGGAAACTACCTAATGTAGATTTGGAGAGCAAGGCTGAGATTACACTAGGAGTCTTGCAAGCTGCTGGGTATATTTTTACTAAGCAAAATCAGTTAATTTCCATCTCATTTAAGAATTAATGTCATGATACCACTGCAGTTGTTTACACAGACCTGGTCCCAGGCTGTGTTTGCCCAAGACTTCGTTGACCTACTTAAATTGGTAGGTTTGGTTTTACTTGCAAGACTCCTGCCTGCTTCCAAACACCACAGGTGCTCCAGGGAGTAGGTATGAATGGGTCATCTGTGGTTTGAAAGGTTGTTGAAGGTTGATTGATAGAAACTCTTCCACGAGACGCCTTGCAGCACGTGTGTCAGTGGCTGTTTTAAGGTAGGTGGATCATGGCTGAGCCCACAGTTTCACAGTTTTGAGTTGGGTGACACTTGAAGGAGTAAAGGGCTGCTGCATTAATGATTGTTCACCTCACCAAAAAAAAAAAAAAAAAGGAAAAAGACAAAAGAGAAGCAAAAAGGAAAAAGAAAAAAGGAAAAATATAAAAAAAAGAAAAAAAGAAAAAAAAAAGAAGAAGTATTTCCACACAGGATTAGGAATCATGAAATAACCAACAAAGGTCATGGAGACCAGCTGTTCCACGTCAAGCCAGCTGTAGTTCACTAGCCATATAAGCAGAGTGAGTGAAGAAGGTGAAGGAGGGATCCACATTGTCTTGGATCTAATCTGATTTACAAAAGCCTTAGCATGGCAACAGTGCTGAAGCAGTACTATGTGACTGTATTCATATAAATAATACAAAAAATAAAATTTTATTTTAAAATTATGTTACAAATGAGATTATGTTTTTGTGTATTTCTATTTCTTTATGTCTTTTGGAGTGTGTTTAGGACATTACTTAAATTTGCCTTCATACACAGCAACCATGAACCTGCTCTCTGCTCAAGTTAGGGCTCAAGCAATGAAAAATCATCATGAGTGTTTCAGGACTGGGTAGCCCTGTACAGAACAGAGTAATAAAATTTCATCCTCTGTGATGTAAATTCTCAGCATTAACTTTTCTGGGAATACAAGTATGCAGTTGTCATTAATCACCATGAGTTCAGGGGAAAATGGATAAACACCTCAACCAAGTCACCTGAAAAATAAAAAGAACTCCAAAAGCTAGGCATGGCTGATCATACAGCTAACTTCATCTGAGAAGATGGTGGCACAATTTATGTTTTCAGAAATCAATGAGTAGAACATGCACAAGAAATAATTCATTCTAGCCTTCATTCAGCCTAAAATACCTTGAACACCAATCTCTGATAAACTGTGAGAATGCTCTTAGTTCATTGGAGCATTTGGTGTAAGAAGAAGTAAAAGCTCTCTGTTGAATGTATAGCCAGGCATGCAAGAGAGACCTTTGCATAGCTGGGGAAAAAACCCGCAACCCAACAGAAGCAACAAACTTCAAAAACAACAACAACAACACCACAAAACAAAAGAAACAAAACAAAATTAAAAAAAAAAAAACAAACAAAAAACCCAACCAAAAAAAAAAGTAGGAAGCCCTTCTTTAGCCTTGTGCCTAGAACCTCTAGCCAAAGTGATAAAAATCAGCTCAGGGGTTTATGTATTACACTCATGTAAGACCATGAAACGAGGAGCAGACACCAAAATCTCCCCGTCTAGTGTAATGCCCTGAGTTAACTCTGCACTGCCTTGTCATGTCCATGGGCAGATCTAGTGCCTTTTGCTGTCCTGGCTGCACAGAATGCCACCTACGAGATGTGCTAAGAACACCCCGTTAGTGACCAAACTTCTGGGGAAGTTACATATCTTTCTGTTGAGCCTGAGTGTCGCTGTTGAGCCGCTAGCAGAGAAAAGTTCTCAGTGTGACAAGAAAGAGAGAGTTTATTGTTTTGATTTCAATATATATATAGACTTTTCAGAGGTCGCCCAGATTGGTCAGCCAGAAACCTCCCCCTAGGCCTGATTGGCCAGGCCTGAACTGTCCAAATCTCGAGACACTGTTTTAAAAAACATCCAAACTTTATCTTTGTTTATAAAACACAGCAGAATGTTCTCATGAGAAAGACCTGTGCTAGCCACACCTGAGGACCTCCCCATCTTCTTGAAGTGAGACTTTTGTGCAGTACCTTTGTGCTCCTGACACAATGCTCTGCTCTCCTCCCTTTCTCCTCCCTTTCAGCAGAGACAGATGCTGACACCGAATCCTGACCAAAGAAGGGTGGAGCACTCAGTGTGCACTGGACTGACAGCCAGTTTCTCACCATATCTCTTCTCTCTCCCACCCTGCTGTCATTTCCTGTAGTTGCTGTGGGCTAAGCAGTGAGCAACAGCACTGTGTCTCTGTCTTTTTGTGTCCCTGTCCTTTACTTTCTGTGCCTGATGCCACAGCAGGCAGCAGAGCTGCGGGGCTGGAGGCTGCTCTGAGGACTTCAGCAGCGTAAGGGTAACAATTGGACTCAGTGGCCTTACAGACCTTTCCCAGCCGGAATTATGCTATGATTTTATGACTAATGAGAAGGAGAGTTAGGGCCCTGCTACCAAAGGCAGCAGGGGAATATCCAGCAAGGCTTGGAAAATACAGAAATGGTAATAGCCTAGACTGTGATAGTTTCTACATTATGCTGGCTGCAGCATTCAGAGAATTTCAGTGAGATCATTTCTTCTGTGAAATGATGTGCATGATCCTGCTCCAGGAGGTAGGCTCTTGCTGCAGATGCACCAGCTTCACTTGGAGGTGTCTCATGCTGTGCTGAACAGACCTCACCAGTGACATGGTGGTCAACAGGGAAAAGCTGTATGGAAATCACTGGCGTAAAGGAAAAACTGTAAAATAGACTCATCTATGTTATTCAGAAACATAGAGCATTCTTGCACAGTAGCTGCTGGAAGGGAATGTGATCTGAGCAGTTCTGCTTTGGTAGCAACACTGGAACGGAGACAGGATTGGAAGACTTAAGTTTTACAATGTCTGTTCACAGCATGTCAAACTGATGCAAATAGACAAAATGGGAAGATTGTCTGACAAGAATTCATGCTAAAAATTACCAAAAATGGGACATTTTGGGGGCAGGGAAGAGGTATGAAAAGAAAAAAAGAGGCAAAAAGCCCCTGTCAAATGCTTTCTGGAGCAAGGCTGGAAGAGGGATAAATCAGATGGCTCTGAGGAAAATGAAATGCACATGTTGCATTGCTCATAGAGGATGGAAGTGAGGCATTACCATGTGCCAGTGGAGCTGAACGACCTCCACAGCAGATGTGAGCTGATATGATCTGTGAAGATGCACTGTAACATTGCAGAGCAGGACTGAAAACTCCACTCTTTGCATATATGTTAGAAAACCATGCTTTCCCCTGTGTAATAAAAAAGGCAAAATAAAAACATATTACATGGGAAAAGGCAGAGATTGGTTGCGAGAATGAGAATTGAACTGGCATCCTGTTTGCACTCAGTGTGAAAACAGCCCGTGCCAGATCAATCACTTGTTCAAGCAGAGTTATGGATCTCACTGGGTGTAAAATGTAGTGTATATCCAGGAGGAGATCTAACCACAAGACCAATTATCTTTGCCCTCAGAGTAAAAATGACCTAAAGACCAATTTAGACTTGCTGGGAAACAGGATATCACTTCCCTAGTGCGGCTGAGTAGATGGCACTTAGGAATAAGAACATGTTATTGTTAATTGGCTGTGAGTTCCTTCATTTAACAAGGACCCTCTCAGGGTACGAAATGCAATAAATTGGCCAGGCAGGACCGCAGAGGAAGCTGGGGGACTGTTGGAAGGTTTGGGCTGGTACAAGGCCCTGGAGGAGTTTTTGTCAGTCCTGTGTACTGCCACATGGTAAATTAGAGAGATAAATGCAAGTTAGGAAGTGTGTTCATCATCCTGCTCTGAGGAAGAGTCCACCCTCCCTAGAGTACCTTGCCCTGGTGTTTGTCTAACCTTTCCCTAGAAAGTCACTGATGATGGGTGCCATGTCTGGGGTGAAGGGGTAGCAGTTGACTACATATTTTCTTACTTTTTCATCTCCAAGGATGACAACTTGCAGCACAATTATCCTGTGCTGGCTCCCTGCAAAGTGAGCCAGAGAACTTCTTCAGCCACAGAACGTCTTCAGGACTCAGATGTCTGCACTCTGCCTTAAGATGATAATTTCCACAGAGGCAGTGCTTCCCAGTTTATCATCTCCACCCTGATTCCTCCCATGACATTTGGCTCATCCCAAGAAACTAGGCTGTCTTTGTAATGAAACAAATTACAAGTGTAATTATCCAGTTGTCATATGTCAAAGGAATAGATACACAGGCTGAAAGAAAAAAGATTATAAGTGAAATAAAATTCAGTGTAACAATGGAATACATCCTTTGTTTCACTACTGGCCTGGGACACAGACTGCCTCCTGTTTCCCCCCAGAAGAAACCTAGAAGACCTCTAGGTTTCAGGATTAGCTACTTCTGTCCACACAAGACTCATACCTGTCTTTAAAATCTCTTAGATTTACAGAGCTCTGTGCATGGTGAATTGCAAAAGTGTTGGTTGTACATATGTTCAATTGTGTCAGTGCCCTGCAGCATATTCTCTTTTTTTTATTATTAAAAAGGTACAGGAACAGATGTTCTCTCATGGATTTTCTCTAAGGTCAGGCTATTCCCTCAGCTGCTCTGGTGTGGGGACACAGATAGACTACACCACTTCTGTCATACCCAGCAATTTGGTGATATTCAAATCATGTTCCTAGAGGACAAGAGCTACCATTAGACCTTTAGCTGGAGACCAGACCTTCACAGGATCATTGCTTCAACTGAACTACTTCATGTGGACTGCTACCACTACCCTAACAGGGTGTCAGGTTGTATCTGATTCTCTCAGTGTTTTTTCTTGTATTATTGCATTTATTTTTAATTTTCCCATAAAATTATAATTCTGACTTGCAATCTCCCACTGGTTTGTTTTCAAACCAGTACATCTACTCATTTTATCAGTGAATTGCTTAGAGCAACTCGCTGGGTGAAGCCTTTTTTGAGCAGCTGTGAAGGTATCACATGGCAATTTCACTTAGATAAAATTACATAGGTTTTGATTATAAAAATGTAACCCAGGTTAAATCAGAAACCCTAGTGAAGTCAGAGTATCTCAAAATGCATATGCTTTCTGATCCACCAGATCCTGTCAGAGAAACAAGTCTGTCACAATTTATCCTTCACAGATCTCGGTTGACAATCCCAGCCTCAGCCTTTAGGCCAGTGTCTGTCCAAATGCTCATGGTGCAGGACACCACTGTGAGTGAGATGGATCTGCCCCATGGTTGCCATCTGGTCCTTAAGGGGCCACATATTTTGTTGTCCTGTTCCCCAGCATCCAGCCTGCCAGGTGACACCTCAGACCCTCCTGCTCTGTGAACGTGTCTAAGGAGATAAAAAGGGTCAGGAGTGTTACTCCAGTGCTTGTCAGTTGCTATGTAGTCATTTAGTTCTTGTTTGTCATTATGGATGAAACTTTAATTACTCTTGGTTGCCCATGCTCTTTCTGTTTAGTCAGGCAGGGGATATATTTACCTTCCTCTTGATCACTTCCACCTGCCTTGAATCCACAAGTTCTTGAAGACCATGAGGATTACCAAGTCTACTTTGTCTCAATTCTTCAGTTCTTTAGCAGATGTTTCTTTGAGGAATACTGACAAGAATTCATCTAAACTGTTTCAGCTTTATTTCTTTATTCTGTTCCTCTCCTAGCTTATGTTTCCTTCTCCTTCTAATACCATTGCTCTAAGTAGCTGATCACACATAATAGTTTTTATGAAGACTGGTACAAGAGATTCTTCATACTTCTCTGTTTCATTAATTATTGCTCTCCTTTGACTTGAATAATCAGCCTGTATATTCTGTTGTCTTTTTCACACTTCTATTTTATTTCTAAGTATTTTTCTAGTTTCCTTTTATGTCCTTTTCTCCTTGTAAAATGACTTTTTCTGATTTTTATCCCCGCATGCCTTTCTACTTCCTTAATACTGGTATGATCAAATAAATTGGTAGGTTATTTCCTGTAGTTCTAGAACCAGAGTGTTACCTCTTATTGCTGTGGGCAAATATGAAAGTCCAGATCTAAAATCTCATCTATGTGAGATGTTGAAATGGAAATCTTCAGTGCTGACATTTTCTCTAAACATCACAATGAGTGTGGTCCTTAATGCTTAAAGAAAACTGATTTGTATCACCAGGAATTTTTTTTTTTTATTTCCTACAGATACAATGTGGACTTATCATACTGTAGTAGAGAGGGGAAAAAACTTACATGAATAATCTTGAAATGTTGGGTATTTAAATACCAACTGAAATAAACTTTACATTATGATTGTTTCAGAGTTGCTGTGAGTTTGTTACCTTTCCAAAACACACAGGTATAGCACAGCTGAGCTGTAGCCAACCTGCAGTGAAGGACAATAGCCAGGCAGGCTGTTGACAAGACAGAGAAAATGTTGGTGAAGGACAATGGGGCAATCCTTCTTTTCACAAGAGAAGTGTCACTCATTCTTTAATATCCTTGCAGAGCAGACAAGGCCTCATTTTTTACAGTCTCATATTACCATAATGGCTCTCTGTTACACACTGAGGAGTCGCTAACAAGGCTACCCCCTGCCCCTTCTTGATAATTACTTCCAGGTTAATGCATCACATTTCATTCGGGTTCATTTGCCCAGGCCATGGTTTTCCCTTCTGGATGCCCATTCTGGCCTCTCTGTGCCTTGGACCCTGACAATATGAATATCAGTCTCAAAGCAGAGAGATTTTTCTGCCTCAGACAACTCTGTAATTTACATTTAGATTTATTTAATTTCCTAGACTCTGCAAGTTACAGAGCTGGGAACATTTTGGCCTGCAAAACCTTTTTCAAATAGCTGATGCTGCATTCTTATCCTCTTTCAAACCATCAGACACCAGGTGCTGACCCAGTCCCATTAACCAATTACTCACACGTCACACAATTAATCTTCCATTGCAATTCGATCAAGTTCATTCCCATCTCCATATTATTCTTTACAATCCCACTGCATAAAACCTCACACTTTTGTCATTGTTCATTTTGCCCCAGTCTGCACTGCTTCAGGCTGGGAAGTGAAGTGACTGTAACAGTAATTTATAGAACCATTGGCTGTATAGAAACTCTTGTCAGTCTGACCTGATGCGATGGGTTGTGATCGTTTCTTTGGAACCACTCTGGTTTGTCGAGTAGACAGGCTTCTTTCTTTAAATATCCAAAATAACAGATTTGTTTGAGCAGGATTAGGTGGTGTTCAGAGCTCTACTGCTGTCTTATCCTTTGTCTCTTTTGTTTCAAACAAACCCTTTTTCATGCAGCCTTCTGTTCCTACTGAGCTTTGGAAATAAAAGGAAAGGAATTCTAGAAGGCAAAACTTAGGTATGGAAATTGAAATCTCCACCCTCACCTTCACCTCTTTGAACTGAATTCAGTAAAAGCTTTTGCCATATTTGGGGTGCAGCATCGTGTGCTGCCTCTTGTGACAGAAACAGACCTCTGTTCCCATTTCCCTCCCAGTATCCAGGAACAAACCAGGGACAGGGCTCTGTATTAGCATCACATCTGCTGAGCACAGGGCAATCAAATATTGTGGTTTGGTTCCAGAGAAAGGATAGCAATGTGGGAAGCACATCTGGGGGTGATCTGCACCAGCAGATCATCTTAGGTGTCAGAGGATTATTCTGACTACCATATCATGAAGGAGGAGGAGGATAAAAGCCCAGTTTTCTTAGACAAACAAAAAAACAGGAGGGCAAGGAGAGACTGTTTACTTAATCCATCACCCTGCCATATGTCAAGTTCAACTCTAATTACGGAAATCCTGATAGATGATCCACTAAGCAGTTAAAAGGCATCCAATGTGGGGGCTGCACATCCTCTGCCAGTGAGGGGTGGGTGTGGTGGTACCAGGATGTATGGTGGAATCACTGCCCCTCTCCATATGGCTGGGAATTCTCTTTTATTGTTTGTGTGAAGACCTGTCACTGCAGTTTGTCTCTGACTTTTGTTCTGACCATCAAAGGTTTGAAGATCAGAATAATCCTCTTTGTGATCATTTTCCCTACATTATTTTGCATCCTTCCTCGTTTTTGTTTAGGTAAACAGCCACAGATTTTTCAATCTTTCCTTCTAGGTAGGCTTTGCTAGATCTCTGATTATTGTCCTTGCTCTTCTTAGTATTTGTGCCTGGATTTGTTATTGAAATGCAGTGCTGGAAAACTGGACACATCTTTCCTGGGATGTTTCAACAGGACTGGACAAAATGAGTTGGTTACTTTAAAGGTGTGCCATGCTGTAAAAGTATCTATAAGCTCCAATAGGGTAATTACCTTTTTTCTGAGGCAGTGTCATGACTCAAGTCCACTTGTGCTAGCTTTGGTTCTACAAAAACCCTCACTGGGTTCTTCAATGTAGCTCCTTACAGTTGCTTCTTTTTTCTCTATTTGCCTACAACAAAATACATTTGTCTAACCAGGTTTGTAACCATTTGGGACTGTTTTTGCATAGTCATGTTTTCCTGAAAGGAAGCTCCTGATCATGGTGTGAAATGCCATGTGGAATCCAGGGTATATGACATTCTAAGGTGGTGCTGTAACTCTCTTTTCTGTTAGGCATCATGATTACTGTTTCCTATCCTGATCTCTGATCCCTCCCTAGCCCTTAGGAGTTCTCAGGGATGCTCACTGAATGCACTGGAACAAAACTCCTGAGACCAAATTTATGTAAAGGATTTTAAGTTCTCCATGTCTAAAATGCTTCCTAGCCTATATTTCCCTGCTACAAAAATGTGGTATTTTCCCTTACTCACACGTATGAAATGGCAGCAACATGATCAGTTTCTCTTTTCAGCAAAGACATGCAAGAAAGTTCAAGATCTTTCCTGAAGCTATTTCTTGATTGCTTTACTTCTCCACTGAATATCAGAACAACAAATTTCCTTAATCTTGGTGGTAACATCAGTATTCTTACAAACAGATTTCTTGCTATCTACCATACTCCTTATTAGTTGAATATCATATTAAATTACTGCTTTTCTTTATTTTTTCTTCTTTTATTTTATTGAATATTTTTGGTTTTGTCTTATTACAAAGTATTTATGACTTATGTTTCTCCCACTGTGAAATATTTCTGACTCTCAAATCCAATTTACTTGTATTTCCATCTGATAACCTTTTCCCCTACAGATAGGTACTTATTCCCATGTTTTGTTTCGTTTTAGTGGGATATTTTATTAGGAAATTCCATCTTTAACACTTACTTACTTTGGATCAGAATCACAGATGACTTTACCATGCAAACCTTTAAATTCATTATAATCTCCCTCCGAAAACCCTGAGGGGTTTTCAGCACTGTCCAGGCACTTGCAGTAGCATACAGGAACTGAACTGCTCTGACTGGTTTAACATCCTCCTCTATGGACTCTATGGGATGTCCTGATTTCCCCTCATTTTTAGGGCAGTCTGTTTATAGAGTTATAGAATGGTTCAGGTTGAAAGGGACTTTTAAGGTTCGTCCAGTTCCGACCCCCTGCAATGAGCAGGGACACCTTCACTACATCAGGTTACTCAGAGCCCCAGCCCTCCTCACCCTGAATGTTTCCTGGGATGGGTCATCTACCCCATCTCTGGGAAATCAGTTCCAATGTTTCATTACCCTTTCCATTAAAAAAAAAATCTTCCTTGTATCTAGTCTGAATTGACCCTCTTTCAGTTTAAAATTATTACCCTTTGTCCTGTTGCAACTGGTCTTGTCAAAAGATTTCTCTCCATCTTTCTAATAAGCCACCATTAAGTACTGACAGGCTGCAAGAAGGGATCCCCAGAGCCTTCTCTCCTCCAGACTGCACAGCCCCAGCTCTCAGCCTGTCCTCTCAGGAGAGATGTTCCTGCCCTCTGCTTGCCTTCATGGCCCTGCTCTGGACCCGCTCCAACAGGTCTGAGGACCTGGTTTTTTTTACTGAGGACCCCAGGGCTGGATGTCATTCTCCAGGATGGGTTTCCCTCTTTTCACTATCCTCTATTAAATACAAATACACTCACTAAGTTATCTTAATCCTTACCCAGCTGCTCATTAAGCAACAGCTCACAGATGAGAATGCCAGTAGTGCAGTACCACTCCCAGAAGCCTGTTTCTGCTGTTACCCAAAACATGATTCTTGTTAGAAACAACTGGCACATGCAAGGGCTTCCACCCACGCTCCAACTCCTTGTAGTCACTTTTGTTCTGCCATGGTCATTCCTGTCAGTTTTATTAATGCCATACGGATGAGCAGCGCAGGAGCAGTTGGTGTTAGCTTTCACTGGATGCCATGTCTGGTTGACAGATGCATTCCTCTGTTGCCCTTAGGAAAGAGGCAGCAATCACCACCACTGCTCTTTTGCTTCTTCCTGGAAATTATGATGAATTGCCGAGCCTTTGGAGTGAACGGCTTTTCCTAAACCGCCAGTGAGATTGGCATTATACCTGCAACATGAGAATTAGGGCCAGCACATGGTGTCAGTAGGAGTCAGGTTCAAAATAAACAAAAGGGGATGCCGAGGGGGAGTGAGAGAGCTGAGTTCCTTGCCAAAGGACGCTGTGTACAAGAGATGTTTACATGACTGGAAAAACAGCAGAAAGAGAGATCAGCTGGGTACTAGACATGTTTACAGGACTGAATCGTTTCCATGGCACATAGCTTCCAACTGCTAGACACAGGTAAGTCCCTGCATTCCCCTTCAGGGATCAGAGATAGTTTGTTGTTGCTATGTTCCTTTACCAGTTTTCAATTACCTTTAGAAAATCTCATGGTTTCTTCTGTGAGCTGCTGGCATAAAGGTTTCTCTGCCTTCAGTAATACAGCGATCTTTGCTTAGGAATAAAATCTCATTGCTTTTTGTCTTGACACCACATCTGCAGCAGTCTTGGAGGATTGTGCATTTTACTTTTCCCATTTAAAAAAACCAAACATATCAACACTAGGTATTTTTGTGTCTCATAGCAGCTATGCCTTTCAGAAGCCCTCTGTGCAAAAGTAGGACTCTTCACCCTTTTGGAACATGACACCAGACAATCCCCCTTTGCCTTCCCTGAGACAGTGCAAATCCGCCTTAAAGCCAGAGGCTTTCAGTGTGCTGCTGCACCTATGATCTACAAAGCATCTTGGAATACTGTAGCAGGGGATTATGCAGTTCTGCATGTCGATATAATTAGGTGAGATAAAGGTGAAACTGGGAGGTCAGCATTCTGAGACGTCCTTGTTTTTGCAAGCTTAAGTAATTTATCCTATTATGTTCACATGGTTTTCTGAGATAAAGTCTCTAAAAAACACAGATAGCAAGTCCTTTGCTACGCAACAATTAAGTTGTACCTTTTTAAATTTTTTTTAAACTCTAGAGCCAACTTATTAACCTGCAAGATGAAGTTCAAAGAGTGGATATTGCCATCAAGAGCCTGAGGTGAAAATAAAGCCTTCCATTGTACATTTTATATATTTATATATACTATTTTTAAGAGAGAATTTTCATAGCTGCAGAATATGAGATAGAAAACAGTTTTTATAGGTGACTGCATGCAAGTGCAATGCCAAGACATTTGTGGAAGTTGATTATTCCACATATACCACAGGCCATGAATAGCTGTTGTACCAGCCAAAGTCAGATGCAAAGCACAGAAACACACAGGAGGAAGAACAAAACAAGACACCTTGTCAAGTGATTGCTGCAAATTTATGCTGTTGGGTTTTTTTGACCTGCAGTGCCCACTGTTTTGTTGGTGGGTTGGTTTTAAATAAATCATTGTCTTGCCATAGGCTTAGTGAGTGACGGTTGGTGGATGGGTCAAAGGTGGGAATTTAATTTCAAGGTCTAAACTGAGCAGAAAATCCGTGGGATAACAGACAACACCACGGGGCTAAGGTCCAAATTAAAACATTCACTCTATGGAACAATGCTTAGGCAAGCCTTTGGGCTGTATATCCAGCATATCAGCAACTGAAAGGCAGACAGAAGGGCCCCAGGGAAAAGAATTGTCCAGGTACTTGTGTTAGGTTCTGAAAGGAAAAAAATTGTGCTAATACCATTCAAGGAGAGAATTTGCTGCCAAGAGGACTTGATTCACCTCCTTCTTTTGTGAGCAGAAGAAACATCTGCTGTTTCAAGCCTGGCAAGAAAGAACAAAGCACATGGAGTTCATGACATGATGCTGAGCAGGGACTCCATCTTCCCTTTATTCTAGATTTAGGTAGCACACTGGTTTCTCTAATCATTTGCAAATGTTCAGATTCATCTGCCCACACCCAGGCTGGTCCCCTCAGGCTCTCTTTCTAGTTGAAAGAGGGAATAGGCATGGCTGCAGACTGGCTTCTCTCTTTCCCACATATGCAGTTGAAAGAGTTCAAATTGGCCTGTTCAGTGTAGGAGGAAAGCCGTGATGAGTGATAAAGAAAAGCCGAGATGAATGATAATCTCTGTTGGGGATTTTTACATCAGCAACATCTGAAGTGAGGTGATATGAAGACTGCACAAGAGATTGTGCATTGTTCGAGGCAAAAAAGAGCTTTCCTTTCACTTTTGTTATTAGCAAGAGCAATTTGTATAAAATGCCTTTTGCTCACCATTATAGCTGGATTGTGCACAGGGACCCCAGACTTCAGTGGCAATGCTCTCCTGCAGCCCTCAGCCTGATACTGCTAACAATAAACATCTTCTTTTGTTCTTGACATCTCCCAGGGAAGCATGGAGAGGTGTCATATCACAGACTTGTGGGCCCCCTTTTTATATAATTAGCTGGTTTGCCACCTGAAATGCTGTAATTAAGCTTTCATGTGTAAAGCAGGAACATATGCTACTGTCAAAAGAATGTGAATGAGACAAGTCAGGCATTTCATGTTAATTTAATTTTGCCACGATTAACTCTCTTCCACTTGTTAGTGGTGACCAAAGGCAGAAACTACTGGTGGTGGCTGTTGCTTGCGCACAGACTTGGCAGGGCTCTCAGGGAGGTGCATGGTGCTGTGCACTAATAACATGACCTCCCTTAAAGGTAAGGATTGGTGCTGTCTAGCATGACCAATCTCAGTGATGCAGGGAAAATCTCTGCTGGTCAGTAACACATCCCTGAGTTAGTGTTGGATGGACAGAAGAGTGCTGACATACTTTGTTTTTATAAGAATACTAGATTGTGGATTTCAAGTTCACAAAGTCTCTGAGTATAACAGTACTCTACAAGGGTACAAGTACTCTACAGCTTGGACAGAGGCATTGGCCCACTATCCCCCACATTATGCAATTATTAATCTGTCCCTGAAACAGGTTTGACCTATGCCAGTACACCCATGCACAATTTGTGGGGTGACACAACAGAGAACACAGATACCATGTGCTCTGGAACATGGCCTTCAAAATTGATTGCCCATTGCTTTGTTGGTTCAGCCACTGATTGGAATGCTGTCTCGTAGACCATGTGTTTTCTGTGTTTATGATTGTGGCTCATTTAAGGAAAATTAGAACTGTACACAATCCTGACTCCTGCGTGACATAAGAAATCTGATTACAGGATCATTTTTGCTGGTTAAAATTTCAGGCAGTAATTTAACTCGCCTATCCAGCATGATATTTATTGGGCTGGCAACAAGAAAATTATAATTATACTTAAAACCTACACAGATTGGAGCTGGAAGCAATGAGACAATAAAGCCCCACAGTATCAGCTGTATAGCTGCCTCCAGGCTAGAGCTGCACTTTGAGTCATCCTATTTAAGAGCTGTCTCCAGCACTCACTGAAGTCAACAGGAGCCTTTGATTTCTTCTCAGTAGGTGCTGGATCAGAGTGTTACAGTCTCCTTTTAAAGTCTAAGAACAAGGGGGCAAAAGGCAAGCTTAGTGAGCCATATTGTACTGATGAAATAATATCACTTTAAGAAGAAACATTCTCCTTGGAGGAACATAAAATTTGCAGGGGGATGAGAGTTCAGGGCACTGCAATTACTACATAATAGTAAAATTTCATCAGCGAGCAAGGACAAAGCTGAATTTCTGGGGTACTGCTTGGTGTGCGGCATGGGAGAGGTTTGTAAAAAGCCAAATCCATGGTAGGAAAATAGGCAGCATTTAGAAATAAAAATGACAGCAATTAACAGTGCAGTTTGCGTGCAAGGGGCTTGAAGTTAAAAACATATTATATAGTCATCTAAGACTTTGTGGTGCTTTGAGATGTATCTGCTGTACATATGGTGGAACATGCCAATCATTTGGCAAAAAATTACCCAAAAGTTCAGTGAATGAATTAGTTAGAGCATTATCCATTTCCTTCTGAAGGCCAGTCACACAGGGGTCAAGTTGTTCTGCCAGGAAAATGTCCTAAGGGGAATATTTTATTTTACCTTTGTCAGCACACTGGAGAGGATTTCACTCAAGTCACCTTTGTATATTTTATTCATTAGGGCGTGATCCTGAAAGGCTACAGTCACCCTTTGATCAGAGTAATTTTATGCAGTCTGAGGATGATGAGTACTTGCGAGGACATGCTGGGGACCTTACAGGATTAGGTTTTGGGCATCTGTGTTCATATATTGGACTTCTGAGTTGAAAAATGGGACAGGTTAATTATTTGAGACAAGGTGCTGAAACTGTCCTAATCAAAGCATTGGTGCAAAAGGTATAAGATGAACAGAGAATCTTCTTGGTTTTATCTAATTAAAAGCAATTCTAACTTTAATATAGGTTTGTGTATTTAGTATTAAAGATATTGGAGATGGAAATGGAAGAAATGATCCTGCATAGGCTCTTTCATGAAGGACTTAATTTGTTCTTGCCTGCTGATTTTGACACTCTACCTAGCTGCTATTGAATTTTAACTGTTTATTAGATAATGGAAAGATTTACAGTAGCGTAGTCCTGAGAAAAATAAAAACTTCTAATTCCTCCTTGGGGATTTTTGGTAATCAAGGAACAGAAAATTGTATTCTGGAGCCCAGGTTAATGAGAGCTCATTCTGCTCTGTCTGGACAAGAGTGCCCCATGTCTCCTGCTGAGGAAACAGGGAGGAAGCTGGCTCTTCTCCACCATCATCCAGAGGCTTGAGCATTTAATATGTAGCGTGGGGTTGCAGGTTGGAACCCATTACACCCCAAGCAGAAAATACTCTCATGCTGCTATAGTTACTATTCCTTCTGACCACAATGTCAGTGGATTCCAGGATGAAAACAGGGCTCTGGTTATCTTGTCATGATGCTGCAGCACAAAAAGGCAAGGTGCCACCAACTACATGGCAGGATTTTATTTTTTTCTGTCCAAGTATTTTTAATGCAGTGCCCAGGCACCTTGGAGATAAATTTGTCATAATCAATTCCCCTTCTAAAGGGGTGGAAATCTCTCATCCCATTTTTCATTTCAAACCACTTTTTGTAGTTCCTCTACCTCAGTGGCTGTCTTTCAGGAGCAATGCTGATGGGTTGTGCTCTGAGATTCATTACTGAAGAAGTCGTGAGTAAAATTGATGGGTCTTGCATTCTACTATCAAGGTGACTTGTTTGACTGGACTGCTCTGCTTTTCTATCCATTAGCAGAAAGTACCCTTTGTTAGTAAGGAATTCAATCAACAGATTGCATAATTGCCATTTCTGTTTTAGTTAATGGAAACAGTCGTGTTGCACTCCATGTTTTCAACTATATGCAACTACACTCACATTAAAATGCAACAAACTAAACAAAAAGCCTCTTTCTTAACTAATAGTTACAGACTGTGAAGTTTATATGGCTTGCTTTGGACTGAAAATGTCAATTAAGGGCAGAATTATATATAACAAAGAAGCCAAAAGAATTGAGAATTGAAGCTTCTTCCATGCAGCTTGCATGCAGTCACCAGACTTGGATACCTGTCGTGATAATAGCTGTCTTTAGGAGGCATAAGGAATATGTGTATATTCTGCTGCTGTTTTGACACCTGAATACTTTAGAAGACTGTCTTTTTTATTATACCTAATGTGTGGCTCTAGAACTGTGGGGTCTTTTTATAGTGATCCCATGATTTGAGGCCACATTTGCTCACCATGGCTCCTGTATCTTTCCACAGTGTGAAGCACTGGGAGGGCAGAGTGGCATCTGCACTGTCTTCACTGTGCCAGCCAGGGCAGCTGCCAAGAGCAGCTTTGTCTGGCATGGCCATAGGCAAGGTATGGCCACCACGTGGACCCCTCTCTCTCCTCATGCTCTTCCTTTAGCTACCAAAGTGAAGAGGAGATGGGCTGGTGCTCAGATTTAAGATGAAAATATTCTTAGGTTTTATGGTAGCTCATATTTATCTCTGCCAGAATTTTCCTTCCTTTTATTTCAGGGCTTTGAGAACTAACAGCCCAACAGCATTGCTATTCTGAGGATATTCTGATATATGTCTCTGAAAAGACAAGACACCTGTGGCCATACCAACTCTGGATCACCCACCACCATTTCCTTCATGACCTTTACAGATGTCAGATGAAACTGGTTTTTTTTCCCCCTAGTTCTTTCATTCTGCACAGGATGCAATTTCAGGTCCCAGAAGTGAAGTCAGGCAGCACATTAATCAACTCTGCTTCCCAGTCTCTGCACTTCTGTCTTTCCATAGTTTATTTTTTCTGGCTAATGTAACACAGATTTAAAAATAGGGGTACATTATCCTCCCAAAATACACACACTTCTGGTATCAGCAGTGGAATAAGCTCATTTAGATGAAAGGAACCATTTTCTTTCTGTGGAATGAAATACCTCATCTGCCTGTTTGGGTTACATTTCAAGTGTTATGTGTCCTATGGCATATAGGACTGATGTTGCATGCAAGTCATCTGCTCAGTGTCTTTTTGGTATGCTGCTAGAAAATATTTCCCTTAACAATTCTTCAGTGTATGCCATTGCATGGATCACAAAAAGAAAAAGCTGCGTTATGGAAGTAGAAGCACAGAGGGGTTTAAATGTACTCAGCTAACATATGAAACTTAATGGCTATCTCTGCAGCTGGGAGGAAGAGAAAAATTGTGTCTCAACACCTCTTGTTTATTTTTCACTGCTGTCAGAGTGACCAGAATGCTTTATCAACCATGTTTTTACAGTGAAATGTAAAGCCCTGTTCTAAATACTATAGCTAAAACTCACAATGGTGCAATGGAGAAGTGTATTTGGAAAGGAAGAAAATGTGCTTGCTTCATGTGTTAAAAAAATGTAAACCAAGTTTATTAGTTGGTGCCATAGTTAATTTAATAGCAGATGGTAATTTTTTAATTTCTTACATGTACAAATCTTGGCATAAAACTAGACTGAAAACTGAAAAAGTTTGCAATTTGTCTAATTCTTTTTATTTCATAAACTAGACAAACAGTTCCTCAGACTCAAGAGAAGTTATTTTTCTACTGCAGTTTAGTTGTGTAAAAGCCATACATCACATAAAAAAAATTAGAAAATGGTATCGTAATGCTTTGTTTTGTTCTGGAGAAAACAATGTTGTCATGTAATTGCTTTTTTGCTGCACTCTTTCACTTGACCCTGCTTGCTTATTAAAATGTTTTAGGTGCCATAGCTTGGGGTTTATTGACCCCTGTTTGTTGCCCATTTGTTTTATGGCTACTGAGTATTGTAAGGCTTGGAAAGATTAGTGTAAAAATTATAATTTGGTCCTGCTCATTAGAAATGGATGTGGAAAAATGTTAGCAGTAAATGCTGTCTTTTCCAGCTTTTATTATAAAAGCCTGAAGGGCTGCAGCACCTCAAGCTGGTCAGCATTAACTCGTGCAGTTCTGGAGAGTGTGACTTTGAATGGGCCAGGCTGAGGAATGGTTGTATGAGGGAAAACAAGGAAAACTCTATGTTGGAGAAAAACTGTAATGACTGCATCTGAGACATTTGTTTCCTTCATGTGGTCCTTTCAATCTTCTAAGCAGTAATGTTGCTGCAATAACTGGGAACTAAAAATACTATTTTTTTTCAGGTTGCTGGTCCATACTTCTTTAACAAAGTGCCAAACCCAGAGCAGCATCACATCTCATGGCAGCCACCATCTCCTGGCGCTGTTGTACTTTTTTTGTAATAAAGGCACTTCCTCCACTTTTCCTTCTGGATTTACACACCCTGGGGTATTACCTATAGCCTGTGAGTCAAGTGCCAAGCTTGGCTGCATGCAGCTTGAAAAGACTGATTGCAACCATTCCTATCTTGCTAAGATTGAAACACCAGAATCTTATGAACAAATTTAGACCACAGTATTGACAGGAAGTAAAAACTGATGTAGTAATCAAAATTCTTTTACTGAGTGAAATGAAGTCATCCCAAATGCATGTGAAGAATCAAAAAGATGTGTTAGACCTTTACAGTTGTATTGGTAAGAAAAGTCATGGATGTTTGTTCCTTCTGTCTGCTGCTCAAGTAGGGAAGGAACAGTGGAATGTTCAAGATTACTTCAAATGCTTATATCTGAACAGTCATGTTTTAATAACTCAGGAGCTCTTTTTAGAAGGATTTAATTTTCAGGTGGGAGTTATAGAGAGGGTGTGACACAGTATGTGAAACCTTTGTCTGCATCTAACACAAGTGGTTCATGGCTCAGTTCCTCAGTTCTAGGAGTAGACTTGATCCCTACTAAAAATGGCTTACTAAGAATGACTAGCACATACCATTAAAGATGTAGCCTTAGTATTTTGAGATTGAATTAACTTTAAATTTTAAACAGAACAAATGAATTAATTAAAAAATTTAATTAAAGCAATTTACTTTAAATAATTCGCAAGCTGATTTTTTTACTTTAGTAAAAGCATAAAAATAATAGAAATAAAAACAGCTGTAATACTTGCAAAGTTATTTTTCCCTGAACTCATTAGGCAATACAAGCATTTTTTCATATCAAAAATGCCCTGTGTATTTGTTTGTGTCTAATGGAAATTAAAGAAAGATAAAATGTAGAAAGAAAAGTTACTGTATACTTTAACTGGACCAAGTACTTGAACTCTGAGTAGATTAAGTTATGATCGTACAAAGAAGCACAGAAGGGGGGAAAAATGGATACTGTATTTACACGGATTTGAAAAAGTTGCACAGTTTTTATTTGCCTTGTTACAGAAAAAACCTCTGCAAATTAACTTGATGGCTGCTTGAAAGGATTAACTCAGAAACACAATACCTTAGAAGGACTAAAAGCCCTGGAATACATTTCTAAAAGCTTCACAAACTGTAAAAACCCAGTAGCTTTAATTCTGTAATTTTAAAGATATTTATTTTAAAAATCAGGAGATGTTAGGCTTCTAGTAGCATTTTATTCATTGTAAAACTCAACAGATAAATTTGTAACTTTGCTTGATCAACTACACAGTAGTGTACTGAACTCTCTGTTTTCTGTGGAGTATCACCCACTACTTCAAATGAACAAGTTTACAGTGTTCATGAAAATAATTTGTACTTCCACCTACACTTAGTAGGTCATGTCCTAATATTTAAGAGATGGCTCTCTCCTTTTAGCCCTTTTATTTTAGCACATTGTCAGCAACCAAAGAGATCCAGTGAACTACTAACTTTTATTCCCCTTGAACACACATTTTGTTTGAAATACCATTCAAACAAGTCAGTCATATTGAACTTTTTAGATAGTAATTTTTACTGCGCCCTGTAAACTGGGGTAGTAGGTGTTAATACTAGAGGTGCAGAAGACCTTAGCAGAACAACTCTCAGTCACTGTATTTCAAGTTATCCATTCAATATACATTTCAAGTTACCAAAGGTGTCTCTGCATGACAGCTGTGCCCACTGTTTGCAAGAGAAGCTGAAGAAATGTCTTTCTGACAGGCCTGCTCTGAATCCTCCCCTGACTTCTGTTTATACCTCTTTCTTTTCAGCTAAGGTGGGAAATGTAATTAGTGTATAATGACAGCTACAACAGTCCCAGAAACAGGAGATTGGATTCCCATGATGGCTGAGAAACTCCCTATGCCGTGTGTATAATCAGGCCCAGTTTTCAAGTTCTAATTAACTTTATTAATGTTTAGTGCAGGAAGTACAAAGGCAACTTAAACAAGGATATAAAAAGCTCTGGAGCATTGAAACACTGGTTTCATGTAACTGACTCTTAGTGAAAGAAATATTTTTCAGCATTTTGTAAAGAAAAATAAAGTAATTTAGAAGAAAGATATTGGATACTTAATATGCTCTTATAATAAGGAAGCTTTAAATAATGGAGCAAATATACTAATAGTAGCTTCCTACTCAGTAACATAGGTAGCAACTCCTTCTGATGTGCAATTAGTAAATACAATGGCGAAGATGCAACACTGTACAGTGACAGTGGGATAAAAGGGATGGAATCATGTGCAAGACTCTTGCTGTACCAGCAAGTAAGACTTTATGGGCTACTGGAAAATGAGTTTGTGAAAAACCAATTGAAAAAATCTTCTCCATTACATGTTCCTTTTATGGAAACATTAATTTGCATGTGAAAAGATAAAGTATTACACTGGTAAATAATTGTGAAGACATTTTCCCCCACTAAAGACACAATTGCAAAACCTTGCAATCAAAGCAATTTTATATCTTATTTTGATATAATAATCATAATAACCTTTAAAGCCGTAATATATTAATTACACATAAAGTATATTATTTGCATAGATTTTTTCTTTACTGTCCATGGATTACCATTTGGTAAATACATCTATAATTCAGCAAGCTTTGGTGCTCTTTGAAGAACTCCAACTGGAATATGGCTGGTACTGTATATTACTGTAATTGTAAAGGACACTATAATGATACATTTTTGGTGCTTTAACCTCCTAAATATAGAAATTGCAGTAGAAAATGTAAGAATACCTTTTCTGTTATTTACTGATCCTATTCCCAGGCATGATGATTTAACAATACTTAAAAAATATTTCTATTTTCAGAAGTACTCAAAAAGGGTGGTCAGCAGCCTGTCCACCAAAAGGATTGTGCTTTAGAATAATTCAGTGTTTGTTTTCTTCTGATACTTTTCATATGCTTATTAAGTAAAAACATATAATAAAAAATCATCTTGCAGTTATGCAAAACTATGGTATTGTTTTGTACAGTCTTGCAAACAAAGTTTAGAAGTAGATAATTCATCCACAGAGAAATTAGGAACTCAGAATTATGTACTGTCAGTAACAGAAAATTACTGTTTCTTTAAAGATGTAGTGTAGGCTATTGTTTTTAACTTTCATTTCATCTTTTAAATGAGTATTCTACAGTGCTCGCAGTCTTGCCAAGAGAGCTTCTACTTCTGGAATGGCTTCTCCCTTAGAAGGGGACCCAATATGATCTATTTTCTTTTCTTTGCCGCCTTCTCCGTGACAGGCTTCCTTTCTTCCAACAGCCTTGCTCCACACCTTAGAACTTGTTTCCACATTATATGTAACTTCTTTGGCGACTGGGCTTCTTGTCGAGTTTAAATTGATACTGTGGTGCAAACACGGCTTCTCTAGCTGTCCTTTCTGGTTCTCTGCAGAAGACAAATCAAACAAACCTTGTTTCACTATTAAAATACTCAGTTTCAATATTCTGTAATATAAAGAGACCTCTTGATCAGACAAATTTTACATGCAGATGATGTACTAGAAGGAGCAATGATTGCCAAGGAGGCAAGACAAAATATATTATCACTTCAAAAGCAGTGGACTTGGTCCCTTGGAAGTGATACAGACTTTACATGTCTTCATTAAATTAACATCCATATTTCTTACAAAATCACAGATATAGCCTGACAGGATCCTCCTTTCTTCCTGGAGTCAAAGAGAAAACAGAGTACCTAGCACCTCTCAGTGTCTTCCAAGGTTTCATCTGATTAATAAATTTCCTACATAATTTTTAATTGTTCCAATTTTAAAATGTAATAAGAAATCTATTTTAATTTAATTATCCATTGTAATACATTTTCTTTCCTTTGTGAACTTTTAGGCAGCTAAGTAATTTCAAGAAAATGCGTAATTCACTATTTTTTGCTAAACATCACTGGCATTGCCTGTCACACAAAGTTGCACTCAGTTAATATCCAGGCAGGAGTTTTGCAGGTTTGGCATGTATTAATAGACAGATTCCTTTTTCTGTTGTTCCCCACCCCCCCTTCCAGATCAAGTGACTATTCTCCAAACCAGCATATGAGTGGTCCCTCTCATAGATCTCAAACTTTTTAAAAACAGGCCTACTCAATATTCATGTAACCTTGAGCAAGGCTTGAAAATGCCTTCAACACACTTGACATGACATTTAAAGTTTTTTGGTTATTCGCTGAAAGATGTTCCATCATCCCAATAGTAATGACTTTGGAGCACAGGCAGTCACTCATGACAGTGTGTTTTATGTGAGTGCTGAAAATTCCTACGGAAAACAGCTTGTACATTAAAAGGCAGCTGCTGAAGATATTTACTGCACTGTCATTCCCTGACCAGGGGCTCTCGGTGATGGATGAGGATTTTACACACTTTCTTGGACAATCTCAGCAAATTTTGTAAGTACGATCACCTTTTGGGAAGTGGAGGAAAATAAATACCATCTTTCCATCATCTTCTAAATCAGACAAACATTTCTTAATTAAAATTTCTTAAGGCAAATTTGACACTTAGCTGAAAAATGTAAGCTTTGTTTTACACTATGGAAAATAATTTGACCTTGAATATGCAGCAGCACAGTGTTCCTGAATCACAGGAGGCCAAAGACTGGTTATGAACACATCTTTATAATTACATGTAATAAACGTGTCATATATAATTAAAATATCCCTGCTATGTGCACTCTTAAATATCAATTCTATTTAAATGTTTATGCTTATTGATTCTGAACACATATTTGCAGGCTGGTGCTACCTGTGTCAGTATACAAACTACCAGCTGCACCATAGACTTTTTCATTTACATTCAATCTAGGGAGAGCAGGAAAAATACTTGGTGTTTAGAAATCAACACTTTTAAGAAAAAGAAAACATATTGTCCTATAATCAAAGCTGAAGCATAGCTGTTGGATTTTTAAAAAGTCAAAAAGAAATTAGGCACTGAAAGTAAGGTGCTCAAATGTACCAACAACCAAATTTTAACTACTTTGCAGTTCAGCAGCCTTCACCCCAAAACGTGAGGATGAATTAGGTGTGGTGAACTAGACTGTATATAACAGATGTGGGGAACACTTTTGAACTGAGGTCTCAAAGTAAAATCCAGCAGTAAAATTCCCCAGTTTCTTGTAGTGTACAGGGGGCACAGTAGAGGTGCCTTTAGAGGGAGAGTCACAACTGCAGTCTAAGCAGGGAACTGCTGCAAGCTAGCTATTAATAAGTAGTAGCTCTTGGGATCTATCCAAACTTTTTTACCACTTTGAAACTCAGTAACTAATTGAGGCTTGCACTTCAGCGTGTGCCATAAATTGCTGCCTACAATCTGGAATTGTTGTGTAGAGATAGAACAGAGTAAAGTTGAAGACAGTTGTGCCTTTTTTTCCCCCTTAAAACAGCAGCAATTGTGAATTTCTAGGCACAGACTAATGAGCAGAATATTCAACTTGAATGACCAGCCTTTCCCTTCAGTTTGAAGAGTCCTGCAACAATGAAAAATGGCATTAGGAAAGTGCCTTAAACAGCATTTAGTTTATGTGAGTAGTTCTTGTTTCATCGCCTTTGCAGCGATGATGTCAAGATTCACTAGAAAAATCACAAAGTCTTACACTAGTGATTAGCAGCATTTCCTTAATAATGAGAACACTTTGGTCTCAGCCATGCTACAAATAATGCTGAGCAGCTAGAGTCAATTAAAAAAAAATAGTACTTGGACATGCATATTTTATCTAAATCCAGTATTACCATCTCAAAGTTGTTATTTCAGCTGCTTCCTAAATCAGGTGGCATCTTTACTATGTATGTTCTTCAATCAAGGAGGAACTCCTCCACATAGCATTGCTATGCCTCAGTGCAAGTTCAGTATTAGCAGATGTGTAGGAAGGCAGCTCCCTGCTTAGTAAACAAGCTGTTGTGAATTTCACTCAGAAACACTAAACTTTGTTAGTCCTGGCTCAGAAAGCACACAAATTTGCTCATAGCTCTAGCTGTCACGTTTTGTAAATTTGCACCTAAAGTATTAACTGCTCTAATACTTGAGGTATATGTGCTGCTTGTGCTGTTCTTATCAGAGTGAAAGACTGATTCCCTTTAAATCAAAGTGTAACATTAGTTAGGCACTATAAAAGTAAAAAGTCTGAATTTCCTGATTTTTTTATTTTAAGCCAGCAGAAAGTACTTTGTGTTAAAACTGAACTCTTCAACACCCTATACTGCTTCACACACTGATTGAAAACTTGCAATGCATTGGTGATTTGGTACCACATCCATTTCACTGCCCTGACTTGGGATTGTCACCTCACCTCCCTCAAATCCTGTGCTACAGGGGTAAAACCAAAGAAGTGCATTCTAAACCTGTCACTGTTGATGTGGGTGGTTTAAAAAAGCCAGTGCGTCTTGCACGTGAATTCAGAACTACATGGCTGCAAACTGCTGCAGGTTAGCATGCAACTTTGACCACAACTGTGGAAAAGATGGACTTCCTTAGTTCAGTACGATAATGGTTATAAAGCAAATAGTTACTTGCAAGAAAAGTCAGAAGTCAAGATTAACAGACAAAGTACAAGAATAAACAGCCATTAATTTACAGCTATTAGATATTAAAACCTTGAACCATCAGAGTAACAAAGTTTTGGAATTCACATATACAGATGAGAGAGCAAGAAACCATGACCAGTCATAAGCAGGAATTTGATCTGTTTCTGAAGACAGTATTTGATATGGTTGGCCAAACAGACAGGAGATTGGCTTAGTGACATTGGCCACATATGTTTCTGGAATAAGGGAACACACAGAAAATACACAAACCATGTAAGTATTAACAGACTTTTCCTAAAATGCTTTGAACTGTTGCATCATAGACACACATAAATTTGTTCTGTGCTTTTGACAACAAACTATATTTGAAACAAATTATGCACTTACACACATGCATTGGTTCAAATTGGTTCACATTTCTAAAGAACTGAATATAATTAAACATACTCAAGGTTAAACAAAACTACTAATGGAAAGGAACACATCTGCATGAATTCTTGCTAAGAAGAGAGCTTACATTTCTGGAGATGCACTACTTGTCCACCTACTGTAGCAAGGCGCACCTTCCGGCAGTAGCAAGACAAAAAGAAATCAGACATTAAAAATCACCGGATAAAGACAGAACTTATTAATTTGCTGTATATATTGGAAGTAGTTGAGACAAGTTTCTACTATTTGGTCACTTTCAGCACTCAAAATTTGTCATTCATCTGTATCATAACAATCACTATGCAGATGGGAAAAAAAAAGTGATAACTTTGAACTCATTATTAACATTTCTAAACACTCAGGTGGTAAGACATTTACCATAATAGTTTTGACTTTACTGCTAAGTGGATGCTTCCAGCCACAGGTTAGGCAGAAATCACATTGTACACTGTGAAAGTCTCAGTGTCCAGATTCCATTATATTTAAATCTTTTCTTTCCCTTGTTCAATGTTGAACTTTTGTGGGCCCTCCAAACCTATTAGAATTAAATTTTCACAGATATTAATTTCTTGAACATTGCTGTTTATCAAAAGCATTTCAAAACCATGTTCACAAAACCTAGAGCCAAATAGTTACTATCATCTAGATAAAAGACTTCTAACAGCAATGGTCAGGAAATTCAGTTGACAGAAAATTGTGCTTAATATAGCTTTCCACAGTTTAAATGGTGTCCTAACATAGAACAACTTACAATGATATAATCTATTAAAGGCTACATACTTCAGAAAAAGAAAATTGTGCACTATCGTGAACAACAACAAAAAAAAATCAGTAGTATGAGATCTGCCTGCTGTGAACTTGAGGAAGCAAAATATGACCAGTTGGAGATTTTAAAATCCTGCATAATAGTGTTATATATATACACCTTTAACAGAGAACAAAAATGATTGCAAGACACTCACTAAAGTCAAGATAGATACTTTTAAAACAACTAATAAATATTTAAAATTAAAAAAGTATGTTGAAAAGCTTTATTTCACTACACAGTTTCTCAGCAAAAGTCTTGATACTGAGGACATATTTCAGTTTTATGTAAATACTTGTAGACTGACTGAAAAATAAAGTTGCAAATACAATAAGAAGAACTGCATTACACGGCATTATATGCTCGTATTACAGTCATACATCTCAATGTAGGGCATGACAAAACTGTAACATAAAAAGAACAATTGCAGTTACAACCTCATTACATCTTTTACCAAGTTAACAGAGAAAAATGCTCAAAAACCCAATGGAATATTCCTAATCTCGCTGACTTGTGCACCACATGCTACATCATATTCCTGAAGCTATGTCTATGCCAACATATTCTAAAGCCTACCCATACTGACATTACTGGCAATGCAAATAATTTTTACATTTTAAGTCATGACTTACCTGTCTTAATATTCTGAAGGAATGACCCCATGCCTAATGCTTTGGCTTGGAAAAAGTAACAGCACTAGCCATAATTCTTACCACTGGCTCCCCATTGTGGTGCCACAGTTTGTCTCTGGTTCCCCATCTCATGAATAGAAACTGAAACTCAAGGAAAAGCTACACCATGCTGATGCTGTGCTCATGTATTTTCTCAGCAAAACATCAGGGGTAAGGAACATGTATTTTTGACAGCAGTGCCATGTGCTAATTCTGGATGCAGCTGCATAGCACAAGCTGGAATGCTTGCCGCAACACAGACTCTGTCTGGAAGTCCTGTCCATTTCCCACAAACTACACTGAGCACATCATCATGCGTATCCCAGTGCAAACTTAATAAGTGAAGTTGTGCTTAGACAATGGTCACATACCATGGATGTCATTGTATTCCCCATATGTTCCATCTAAATAAACAGTTTCCAAACTCTTGGCTTCTTACTATCAGCAATGCCAAGAGGAAAATAATTAATTCATGTTTTCCTCTTGATTTTGAAATGACAGTCTCATTTCCTGCACTGACCCCTATTAGAGCCCCAGACATAGGACACTTGTGAGCTCCAAGGTTTTTCAGACACCCATTTTCCATTAACGTCATTTTTACAGCCCAAAGCTGGCCTTCTGAGATCCATTCCCAGACCTTAGCCCTCATGTGAGAACATAACAAGGCTTCATTATCCTTCTCAAAGTCTGCCTTACCACTCAGAACCAGAATTTAGACATAATATGAAAGACTGCTATAGCTAGAAGGTCCATCTGTATTATGTATGATCACTCATAAAAAAATTGGATTGCTCCTTTCTGGATAGTTTAACAGAAAATATTTAAATAATTTTCATTGATTTCATGTTTTTATCAACAATTGATTGACAAAGGTAGGGTTGCAGAATGTCCCTGGTTAAAGGAACATTATGTATTGTTACAACTTATTTCAGTTTGAACCTGGAACTCCAGCCATAACACCTAAAGGAGTGGGAGCTGTACTCAAAAGACTTTTGCTTAACAAGTAATTTATTACACCTTAGTCTTTCATATTAAATGCTCACAACTCTACTAATCTTAAACAGACAATAATTCATGAGACAAAAAATACTGGATATTTGGAACTTTTTTTTTACAGTACGCACATTTAGTTTAATAATTGCTGCTGTTCTTGAGTGTTGCATTAAAAACGTGTGAAACACAAGGAATAAACACTATCAGTAAGCTCATTTTAGATGAGACAGGTTTCAAATAAAGAGTGAATATAGGGGGCTTATGTTCATTTCAAAGGCAAGAATAGACTATGTCAGCACACAGTGTGACTAATAGAATTTATAGAAACTAAATTTCAAAGAAAGTCAATTACAAACTGTGAGCAAACTAGTTTTTGACAAAAGGAACTATGCTGGACCAGCTCCCTTTTACTTGGCCCTAAATTAAAGCCTTTAAAAATTATTTTAATCTCTTTCCTACCTGTGTCTTCTCAAACACTTCTTTAAGTGCCTGCTGATCACTCAATTCAAACTTTTACCTATCTTTTCCAAAGATACTTTGCATTTGCAATGAGTTGGAACCAATTTCTCTGTTTAAACTAATACATTCTCACCTGTGATAAGACAATGACTTTTTTTACAAGAAATGCAACTTTCACTTACTGGGATTTTAACAAAAGTCTTGAGTGCCTGTCAAGATGATAAAAGAACAAGAGTGTGGATCAACCTGATGACAGAAATCACCCAAGGTCAGTAAGAGAAGAAACCTCTGCAGGTGTCTTCTTAAGATGACTATTTCCGACTTGGAAGTTTGGCACCTTTCCTATTTCACCCTGAATTACAGTTGACTTCCTGTGTCTTTTCATGCATTTTCTCCCCAAAAGAAAGCACATTTGGCAGATTCTAGGAAACTGCAAAATGGATTTCCAAACCAGAAATCTGCTTTGCGGTCATTAATGATTTTTAGAGCACATGGTTTGAAACATTCTTGAGAAACTAAATTTAATTCTAAATTTCAAAATGGATAAATCATATGGCAAAACTTTCATATATAATAACTAATAATCTTCTTATTTACATCAGGCAAAGGGGGTAGAAAGGTAAATATTGATCTCCATGAATACCAGCAGCAGGGGGTCTTCAGGCCCCAGTGGTCAGAAACACTCCGCAGCCTAGGTGCTTATAGGATTTCTCTCAAGGTACAAATAGGACAAACATCAACTTTTTCTCTTCTTCAAGTCAAGAAATAACCAGGAAATGATAATAACAAAACTGGAAGTTAACATATTTTAGAGCATTTTAAACTCCTGGAATGTGGTTTATTACTTATTTTGTTCATAAGTATACTGCAGCTTGCATTCCAAATAATCTTAAGAGTTAACAGTCAGAATGATGACTGTCTAAGTTAGTGATCTGTGACAAGATACACAGAGGTCCATAGTCTAAAGCCACCATCTATTTGGCTGATGACAATTAATGTAGATTCCATATACTAAACTGCCTTTGAACAGTAGACACATTTAGTCTCTAAACCTGTCTGCAAACCAGCTACCTACAGATGAATTCTGCTTTCAAGGTGCACTTTGATAAAAGACTTCAGGAATATGCATAAAGACTGCTGCCATCAAAGGAAAGCCACCAGCAGTTGCAATACGGAATGATAAGAAACATGCTGATGAAAATAACTGAAATGGAAAAGAAACATACAATTTTGTCTTCTTTTACCAACTGTTGCAGAAAAACACAGTAGGAAGCCTCCTACCTTGGGAAAATAAAACCCCCAACAAATCCAAACAACAAAGCAAATCTTAAAGACTGACCTTATATTTATGAGATTCTACTCACTGCAGGTCTAAATGTTATTGCTTCTGTCCAGTATTTACTATTTAGCATACACATTGAAAAAAAACCCAAATAAGCAAAACCCACAAACCCTCACAAAATCTATGCCCCATCACGGGAAAGATTCAAGGCAAGGCTGGATGGAGTCCTGAGCAACCTGATCTAGTGGGTGGTGCCATGCCCACAGTGTGGGTGCTGTAACTAGATGATCTTTAAAGTCCATTCTGACCGAAACCATTCTATGATTCCATGTATTGATGTCTAGTAATTGCCTTAAAAGTTTAACACTATTATTATTTCTTATCCACTACTCTTGATACCAAATGTTTACAAGATATTCCTTAAGTATTCTAGTTGCTGCTACAAACCCATGCAATTTTTATTTTTATCCCAAACTTCCATTCCCAGGTTTATATCAGCAATCAGAGTACTGGTAGGTTGCATTGTCGTAAGTTTGAATACAAATACTTTGCAATGTCAGATCAAACCAACAAGAAAAACTATCTGTCTCTCATCAGTTGTTGCTCTTCTCTCCTAAGGAATCAAACCACTTCTAAGCAAAAGGAACATCCACAGAATCCTGGAAATATTTTTGGGAACAGCGTAAGGAGGAGAGACTAGAGCTGCAAGTAAATTAGCTGGGTGTTAGTTTTAACAGTAGAAACACAATCTCCTCACATTCCTGTAAGTGGCACAGGACCAATGTCCAGGGGCAGCTCCTGCCCAGACAGGTTACAGTCACAGTGGACTGTCATTCACTATTATTCAAAAGATTGCAAGAATAGCATATGGCTCTCAGGCTCCTCTTAATTTAAACCATTTTTAAAAGAGGTGTCTGGAAGAAGAGCAACAGAGAGCATTGCATGCTGTTAATGCTATGACAGGGAAGAGTGTAGTGATTTACGAACCTGGACAAGTATTTATGGTAGAACTCCAAATTCTAATCTGTGCTGCTTTATAGCATGTGTGCTTTCTAAGAGAACATAAGCAGACCTGATTGTGAAGTTTAACTAACATCCAAGATTGTCTTCATGAATACACTGGACAGAAATGGGATGAAGCTGAATCATCTTAGTTCATGTAACTTTCATATTATTATTATAGTCCTTACTTTGCTTTGACAAAGCTCTGCAGAAAACAGCTGAAAGTGTGCAAACCAGCAGACTGAAACCATGGAGTAGGAAACAGTACATATTTAAGAAGATCCTTACACAAAAGTAAATATTAGGAAGTAAAGGCAGAGGAAAAGTGATTTATCTCTCCCTCACTCTGCAAGATTGCTTAAATATATTCCTTCAACAATTCTTCTCTGTCTCTTTATACAATGCTCTAATTAATGCTATGTGCTTTCACTTAATTATCCCCTCTCTTTGGGATGGACTGTAATTTGGCCTTGCTCATGTGTGGAGAGAGATGGGATGTAAAAACTGTTTCTACTCCACACATGATCCAGCCATATGTGTATTTGACACTAACAACTGTACTCTGCAAGTGTGACAAACTGCTCTGAAAAGGGACGATGATTTCAACAGTTTCGAGACGAGGAATTATTACTTAAAGATGGCTTTTACTGACTCCTCCAGATACCAGTGCATTATCACAAGACAAATTCAAGCTTCATTGTCATGGGTAATGAATCCAGTCATTGTGAATTCAAAATGCTGTGTTTAACATCATTAATGGTGCGCACTTTTCACACAATGAACATATTTACTGCCCTGTATTCTACCAGGTAAACTCCTAGCAGCCACTTTGGTATGTTAAAAACAACAGGAGCCAACTGTAGCATTTCCTTCTTTTTCTAATCAATTGCACTCAAATACTATTTAGGAATAACCAGCTAACAAAAGTTGATCTTACTGGTAGAAGGGTTTTTTCTAAATTTCCAAAAATCAAAAATGCAAGACACTTTTGCACATGCAGAAAAATACCTCTGTCTCATGGAGAAACTTGAAATAGTACATAAAATATGAAAACCTGAGAGACTGAAAACCTGAACCCTTTATACCCAGTGAGAAAGCAGGGCAGAAGGCAGTAAGACCTCCCAAGCCACTGAAACAGAGGATTCTTAAAGACAGACTTGATTTTCCTTTGTCTGTTTTGACTTATGAAGCAGCCTTGCAAATGTGTTTAGCTCAAAAGGTGATATTAAAAACAAATGGTTAGAGATCATCATAGTATATTAATTATGCAAAAGAACCCAAACCAAATTTAATCAGAAACAGGAGACTCCAAACAGGAAAAATTGTCTCTCTCTCTTTTTTTTTTTTTTAAACAGAGACGGTTAAGAAAACATTTATGGTAATACCAGAGCATCTGCTGATTGCAGTCAAAGCTGCAGGACACCAACATTAAATCACTGAACCATCTTGACAGCTTCTGAGTACTTGAATTTCATTCTAATAATAAATTGCTGTGAAATTTACGCAAATCAGAAAATTAGCCAGAAAATGTTTACAAAGAACATAGGTAAGGACATATAAAGCAGATACCAAATTGATTTCCATCTCAAAAAACAGAGCTAATATAAATGTTTGTCACTCAGACATTTCAAAGCTGCACTTAATTGGTAAATCTCTAAAAGACTAAGCACTTTAAGAATAGAATACAATTTTATCATTCATTTCCTAATGATTTTGACCTATCACTTTCTTTTGTTTAGAATTGTTAGCATGCTTGTTTGTTTAACATAAACACAGATGAGCCATTTGAACGTGGCCTGCAACATTTAAAATCAATTTTTAATTCCTGACACCTGAGGATTCCACACAGAACAATATACTTCATTGTAAAGCTTTAATTGATGCATCTATGTGCTGCAGAGGGTGATTACTTGAATAATAAGTATGAGACTTGTGATCTGGTTGCTAAGCAAATGTAAGAGAAAAAGTCCAAGAAACGATGGAACAATGAATCAAGGTGTGATGACAGGATAATTATTCTGTGAACTGTCATGTTGAAGGACTCTCAGAACATTGACCTGCACATGATCACACATCAGAAAATTGCCTGAGGGGTAATTAAAATTATAATACACAAATTCAGTCACTCACAAAGAGAAAAACACAAGCATAACTTATTTGTCTGTAGCATGCATGGTCAAATGCATTCTCATTTTAAATATAAATGCTTGAACAGTGCAAGAATTCAGAGAACAACACATTACAGCAAAAACACTGAAGTTTATCTGACTTAGTATGAATGCTTTCTTTTCTTCAATTACTCTGGGCATTAAACTAAATATTATTCATACTATGACATATAAAAACGTAAAATCCGTAAGGAGACTTTCTCAAGGAAGTTGGGAAAAAATGTAGTCCTTTTAAAATATGCTTAAGGTTGTAAGGGAACATGCTCAAAAATAACTTTTCCTCCTCTCCCTGAGATTTTATTGCCGAGCACGACATCATATGGTAGAGCATCAGTCTGGGTCAGCTGTGCTGGTAATCCCCTCCCAGCCTGTTGCCCACCCTGAGCCTCCTGGCTCCGTGTGTTTTGCAGGTGGACAGAAAGCCCTGACACTGTGCAAGCACAGCTCAGCAGCAGCCAAAACACTGCTCTGGTGGCATCACCAGTCACTCAGACAAAGCACAGCAGCTTATGGGCTACTGTGGAGAACATAAAGGCCAGCTCTAGCACCCCCAGTAAAACTGGACATAGTGTAACAACTCTACTCAGTTACCACTGCATATCTGAATTTGATGGAAGCTGCTCACATGACAGATTTCAGACTTCAAAGGCAAAACTTTTACACAATCCCATTTTTTCCTGTTTAGGCTTTTGTTCAGTTGTTTACTCTGTCAGTTTATATTGGCATGCACCCCGCTACAAGCCTAGACTTCAGTTCCAAGCCCAGATTTTAGTTCCAAGCCTGTACTACATGATCACATCTAAGCAATGACAACTCCTTCTCACATGTGGAGGTGCAGAAGCTTCATTGCCTTTAAACCAGCCACTGCCAGTCTTGTTTTGGGGTGGCTTTGCCAATTGTGTGGAATCACTCGTGTTTACTACTTTGCAACTGTACTGACTGTAGATGCCAACTTGGTGTAGACAAAAAAACCCCAACTCATAAACAACCTATTTCCAGATCCAAGTTAGTCTGTGATGGAAATCATTTCACTGCTCAGAGGAATGCATTCGGAAATCTCCTCACTTTTCCCCTCCATTATTCCATACGTAACTAAAGAAACTCAAAGACAGCCAGGAGAACTTTTGTGCATACTCTTCAAAAATTTAAGACCACTCAAAATACTTGGAAAGATTCTTTTGGAACACAAGGTAAGCACACAGTTTTATGTTCATGTAAGTTCATTTAGACAAGAATGTCTGTATGTTACTCTCAGCCATGTCATACACAGGCACAACCACCACATGGTTCTAATACAGAAAATTATTTTTCTCCCGCTGTGTTCTAAAAAGACAATAAAAACACCTTGTAAGAAACACAATATGCGTAATTATTAAAATGACACTTTCTAGAACAAATATAATCTGTAAACTCATTGCTAGCTCATCAATTAAGTCAGTCACTCATACTAAAAATGCTAGAGATAGCTTCTCAAATATTTTCTAACACTTTTAATAGTGCTCATTTCCAGAGAAATGCTACACCTGAATAGCTTTAAATGCTAAGTAAGAAAACAAATGCTATTGCAAAATCTCACAGTGTTCAGCAGCTCACTGTGATCCAAGGAAAATTTATTAAAATGAAAATTTCAAGCATGTTACTATTAATTTCAAAGCAACATCCTATAGAAGAAATACAATTTTCAGTTTTGTGTATTAAAATAGTACCACATAAAACTGGTATTATTATCTAGATTCTCAGTGTTAGCCAGCAGTGTTAAGAATAACAATTCAACTGACACCAAAGAGATTTGTAAAAATTTTGCAGCAAAAATAGTAGGTTAGGTATTTACGTATTTTTATTTCAGAAACATTAACTGAGGAAAACTACGGGAAAGGGAGTGTGAAGGGAGCATATCCTCTACATCTAAGAATTCTGTTATGGCATTCAATAATTCATCTGACGTCTCTTAAAAATTGTTGCTTCTTCTGAGCTCACTAGCCAAACAGATTTCTTCCAGAAGTTAAGCTTAAAATCAGAGCAGTTTCAATAAGCTGAAGCAGATGTATAAATTTACAACTTTTTGGTTATGTAATGATATGGCTTAAAGCAAAATGTTCAATTACACTCATGTAGATGCATTTCCCTTTTTTTATAAAGTTAACTTTTTTGTGGTCATGAATACTTTTAAATATTCTCAGTTACATTTAAAACAAGAAACTACAAATTTAACTGGCCTTACTACAACTATGATTACGATATAGGTATAATTCATTGACTATGGATACATATGTAGTGCAGGTACAGAAAGAAACCTGGCTCTTTTCTTCAGTGTTGTATGAAATTGTTTGTTACAAGAGCATGTTGAGTCCTGTGCATCCTTGTGCCTGACCAAAGGCCCTTGATCCCAGTGAGATTAACTGGACTGAATGAATTGGTGCTGGTTGCCTCAGGCTCCCTTCACAGTCAATGAGGAGAAACAAGCACTTCTAAACTGTGCTTCATTTTACTCTAATGTAGATACTTTTAACAGGTAAAGAGAGCCCACACTGCAGACATCTAAAAGTAACTTCAGCACCTGTAAGCTTTAGACTTTTGACTGCAGCAAAGTCTGCATAAAAGGTGGATTTCCTAGTCTGGACAGAAACAAGGGATTGTTGAGATCATCTCTTTCGTATGAGGCAGGACAGGATGCAGATTCAGTGATTTTAAGGCCTGATAGACCATTATGAGTATCCATCTCATGTGAATTTCACAAAGCTTTTTCTGGCTACATGAAAAATATAATGAAATTATCTTATGGTTGTTACAGTGAACAATTTGGATATAAGCAGGGGAACTCTGTTTACGATGCAATATGCTGACAAGAATTGTAGATGTGAAAGACATCATTATTAAGTATGCTTCTCAGCCATTACCTATCACCATTTTTTACCTTTTTAAACATCCTTCATATTCACTAACTTTTATCTCCAGTAGACATAGTTCTTACAGTTGTTTACGCTTTTCTCTCTGAAAGATTTGTAATAGCCAAACTTTTGTATAGCTCTGCAAGTTTCTGACAATCTTGAAACATATTCTGGATTTAAAAATCAGCCTGTAAAATAAATGATTTCTACTTCTGCATTGGTATATAGAATCCTACCCTTCATGTGAAAGTCATCACTGCTTTTACCTGAAATTGGCTTAGATCTAGTCCTGACCATGCAAAACTTAGAAAACACTAGTTGTGTACATCTTAAGAATGTGAACTTAATATGAACTTAAGAGTTTCACATCCACAGAGGACCATGTGTTTTTAGTCTTTAGAGATGATACTTTGAATGGGAAGGCAACCTTGTGATTGCTAGATATGAGTCCCGTGTATACGCACTTTTGTTAAGTAAGATAGTTAGATTAGTAAGTGAAAGAATTAAAGGAAAAGTGATTTGAGTTCCATGAAAATGTTTTTTGGACCCTCTCTCTCTAAAAAAGTGAAAAAACCCTCCCAAAACCGAAAAACCCATAACGCCGCTTTTTCAGAGTACACACCAAGTTAAAAAAAAATGGTATGCCGTGACAAGCACTGTAACAACACCTACTTTAATTCATATAGTATCACTGCCATTCAAAATAAGCAGCAAACAAAATATTTTCATTGGGCCTTGTCATCATATTTTATGCATATATTACAGATTATT
This sequence comes from Lichenostomus cassidix, assembly GCF_008360975.1. Taxonomy (NCBI): domain Eukaryota; kingdom Metazoa; phylum Chordata; class Aves; order Passeriformes; family Meliphagidae; genus Lichenostomus; species Lichenostomus cassidix. The sequence goes on along the minus strand of NC_139479.1, from coordinate 55,733,324 downwards.
TGTCTCTTACCAGTACAACATACAAAACATTATGTTAAATTTGAATTATTCCATAAAACATAAAGCTAAAGAACTAGTAAAGAAAAGCATTAAGGTTTCAACATGAGAAAATAATAAAAAGTATTTTATAATAACAATAATGTAATAATAATAATAAAATGCCAACACACAAAGCAAGGTTTGGTATGAAACAAAAACATGTAGTTACTTGAGACTCAATCTTATGAAAAGACTATTTTTGTCAGTCTTTTCATTGCTTATATTCCATCATTCATTCAGACACTAATCCAAAAGACCTATGCCCATGAGAATTATAACAGAAATGCCATTTTCCTCATCAGATTATGCACACCTCCATATTCACTTGTGCATATAAGAAGGACTGTGATACACAAAGATCCAGTTGAAAGGTATTTCAAAGTTAGGAGACAACTAATTTATAGGGAAATCTATTTGTAGGTGGCTGAGGTTGTTTTGTACTGTACTAATTACACAAAAACCAGAATTTCTGAGAGTAATACAAAGTGTGGAATGTTATCTATGGATCCTATGCACCCACTTGTGCTGTATTTCACTATAATGAAATCATTGTAGAGCATGGTAGTCCTGGTGCAGAATCATTATGCCTGACTCTGCAGAACAATAATGGCAAAGAGATTGCACTGTCAAGGGACTAGTGAAGGGAAAAAAGGCAATCTTCCGAGCACAATTAAAAGCACATACTTTAGGTATCTATTGGCTTCTTTCGATTAGAAAGAGAGCCTAGCTTAGATTAGTTTTAAATAGATAGTGAGGGCAAGCAAAACAGATCCCATGTAATTAAGTGGAATATATCTACATCTGAACATAAAGTTTATTCACCTGCTTTACATGCGTCTATACCTGTCTGAGAACTGCCAGCTTTCAACAGCATTTTTCTCACCAACAGCCTTTAAAGGATGTTTTTTTTCAAACAGAAGTGGTGTAACTTGGAAAGAGAAGCAGCCTGAAGTAGCTAAATAGAGTACATGAGAGACAAACACCTGCAAGAACAGTACTGTGGGCAGCTGGCTGGTTGCAGAGGGTGCACTGACGTGACTTTCCAGCCAGAAAGACTGCTAAACCTTGGACTGGGAGTCCTCATCTGCCTTGGGAAGACAATTCTGCTGTTCAGAGAACAGTGAGTCTTGACTGCTTTAGGGATGATGTGACCATCAGTAGGAGGAGACTGTACTCCTTGTATGAGTTCAGTAACAATGGAGTAGTTTCACCTGCAATTCTTGGGGATTTCATTCTCAAGCAGGTCCTAATGACAGGATATCTTGGTCTCTAGCCCTGGGACCTTCACCAGTCCTAGTTCGAACCAACTGCTTTCCTCTGTAGTCTCACTTGCTTTTAATTAGCATTTTGGTCTTCTTTAAAAAGACAGATTACTAAACTAATGGTAATGACATTACTGCAAGATACAGTTAATGTTATCTATTAATATCAAACATTGAATACATGTGAATCTGCGTTAGATGATAAAGCATCTTAGAAAGAATTAAGCACTTATGATAGATGAGAGTTTTGGAAAAACATTTTCAGCTGCACCTAAGAGCATGTTAGGTAAATAAAGGACAGGGAAAGGCAAGATAATCAAATTTATGATTGTGTAAGTCTAGTGAACAGAACAGCACTTGAATTCCGTGCACTTATTTGACTTTGAGTCATGAAATCCACTAAATAGGAGCATTTAACAATAGGAAGTTACAATGTAGTCGGATGCTGGGTCCAATTTAAGAAAACACATATTCACCTGCAGTTTCCAAAAAAAAAAAGAAGAAAAAGAAAAAGAAGTTGAAAAAATCTTTGGAATATTTTTTTTAAAATATAAATTAAAAAATCACACAATTATGAAATATACTCATTGATGTTGTGTGTTTTTTTTTACTGAGGATTATTATCTTTAAGTTTCATTAAATGTCCTTTTATTATTACCAAAGCATGAGATTTTTTAATTGGATGAAATAATATAAATCTAAATATAGCATTGGTTAATATATTTTTCAAAAACATTGATTATATTTTCTTGCTGTACTTATGAAAATATAAATAAAATATAAAAAATAGCTGTAACAGGGTAAAGAAGAAAATTCGCTAATGTGAACTCACCATTCCTGAAACAGTTTCTGCTAAATGTAAAAATTTGAAGGTTAAAAGCTACAAGTATACATGGGTTATCAAAGAAAATATATGATCTCCATGGAGAAAACCCACTAGCTTTCTCAGCCAAAATTTAAAGTCTTTTTAAATGAAGTCTTTGCACAAAATGTTTCATTCAGTAATTGCCATAATATTTCACAAAATAACAATGAAATACAACAGCTGAGGGAAGATAAATATTGTCACATTTCATTCTTACAATTTGGAGGAAATTGTATTTTTATCTTTATTACTTTAGCTACTTTACCAACAAGTTTTACTCCCATGAATATGAAACATTCCATTTGTCCTCATTTGAAAATTTGGTCTTCAGTGTTTAATATCCTGTGTGTGATAAGTCAGAACTCAAATATACAGTATTGTCCCTTTTATTACAGAGAAGCACTATTTTACAGTATAGTGCCTCACATTATGACTGTGGTAGCTGTACCACAATGCATTGGTAGACAGAGTTCTCTAACAAAAGCAATCGAGCAGTAGACCTCATTTAAGTCTATAAGGAATAGCTAAATGAACAGGAGAAATTAACAAGATATGCATTAGAACACCTTTTGGAAACAGGTGTTAGGAAATATCTAGTGACCAGTGTTAGTTAGACACATTAGACATCTTCTGGAGAAATGAATAAAAAATGCAAAACACACTCCAGCAGTCTGCATGATGTTGTATATGAAGAATCTTCCAAGTCTTTCAAGATCAACTTTCACCACACTGGCCATGAATCAGTTTATTTTAACTACCACTCTGCTACCTGATGATGAGGGAAAGAAATAGTATTCTTCTCATTTTCACTGCATTTATTGTTTTTAAGCAGTTAAAAGAAAGATGATTTTCCAAAATAAACGAACCCATGCATGGCTTTCTTCCTCTGTACCCCAAAAGCCACCCCCAGTAATGTTGTTTAAATAACCACCCATTTAAAAATACCTGATTTAAGTTATTTTAATACATATAACTTTCAGTTGATTTCAGTTAAAAGAAATACCAGACACTCATTAACGGTGCATTGCTAAAATATTAAAATAGGGGCAGTTTAAAAATCTGTCACTTGGTGCAGGTATTGGTTCACAACAGGAGCAGTAATTTCTTGTAGTGACATGTTTCCTTATGCCACAGCTATTCTTCCTTTCCAAAAGCTGTTACCTTAGTGGGGAGGGGGGGGGGGGATGGACAAATTCTTACCATCTATTACTATGCAGTCCATTACAATGGGTTCATTCATATTTATAATACAATCTGTGATGTTGATGCAATCACTTTAGACTTCACTGTTATTTCAAACAAATCCATAACTGAGAAAAAGGCAGGCTGTTGACAGGAGTTAATGTGGGTTTTACTCTGTTTACAATTGCTTTCTAATCTACTAAATGGCTGTGAAAATTGATGCACTGTTAGAAGTGCTTTTATACACTACTACAGATAAAGGGCTGTTATACTGCAGTAATCTCTGTAATGCTAAATTGAATTTTTGACAGTGTTTTCTTCGTTTTTCCAATTTGAATGTGACAAGGTAGGCTACTGCATTTACAGTAAGCTTAATTCCATCAATGCAAAGCATTTTTCAATCTTTATTGAGATGCCTATTATTGCTATGAAAAAAGAAGTTACAGATAAAACTTGTAACCATATATACTTTAGGGAAAATCTCTTAGTGGTCAAAGCATGAGGCAGAGTCACTAAATTCTGCCATCAAATTCGTGATCTGTTGAAGCTGTGCAAGTGAATCCTCAGCAGATAAAACACAGTAGTACTGCTTCCAGAACTGCTCAGGTTGCCATGAAACAGATTCTCCTTAAACATCACAAAATAAAATGTGGGATTAGGTGACTTGCTATTAAGTAACATTCCAGTGGGATTTTGGGAAGACATGCAAAGCTAGTTGTTTAGTTACACGACCAATGAAATCACAGTCATAAAGAAGTCTGAGGAATGTATACTTCAGTTTATCAGCCTAAAAACTAAGCCAGAAAAAAAAAATAAAGCCTTTTAAGCCTCAGATTTCCCTAATAAAGAGGGTGCAAAAATACCAAGGCTGTTGCTGATGTGAAGCACAAGTACAGAAGACTTAGCTACTGTAGAATAGGTGCCCTAAAAATTCCTGACACCACTCACTAAAACCTCAGTCTGAGGAATGCAAGACAAATGCCCTTTTATGTTCATCAAGGAGTTTCTAATTTTTTATATGGATGTGAAAATATTACTGAAAATTACTGATCAGAACTTCTACATGGCTCCCGATGGAAAGAAATCCTTTATATTCAAGACATTTGCACATGTAGTAACTTTAAAATTTGCTTATGTGTTTTAATTCACAAAATTTAATAAAAAGATATAGCTCTCTCAGATAACAAAAAAGCTTAGGTTGGCGAAGACCTCTGTTGAGGTCATCAGGTTCAAACCCAGCCTCAAAGTGGGATACAGTTGTTAAGTTAGATCATAACATTTTTCAAAGGATAGACTGTTAAAGATTCCAACTTCATAATTTAACCTTGGTGACGTTTAATCACATCAGCTGAATTAAACAGTCAAAGATAACACAAAAAATCCCCATCCATTTCATGCAGGACGGTATGATTAGTCTATGCAGAGCAGTAACTGATGTTCACTTAAATAGCCTATCAGCTAATGAACACAAATGTATAGTAACCAAGCTTCATGAACAATAAAGCTCACAGAGCAATTTGTTTAACTCTCGGGGGGGCTTTTTTCCCCTGTATGACTTACTTCTTTTTTTCTGATTGTGAAGTTTTTCTGTTGTCATTCTCAAAAGAAAAAAAGGCTTAAGAATTAAATTCTGGAATTCTTACTGACTCAGTTGAAGAAAACCTATTAAATTTAGGTGCTACTGAATAAATTGAATAGAATCTGCAACATAAATGAAACCTTGGGATGTAAAGACAATAATTTTAGAAGATGACAGAATCATAGTAAGTTACTTCTGGAGGTGCTTGAAAATGTTCTAGGTATGGTCATCACTCATAAGCAATCTATCACTGATTGTTTAGAAGACCCATGTTGATTGCAGGTCCAAATGTACTCACCTACTAAATTAAGTAAACTAAGGGTTTCTACAGAAAAGTGATCATTTTGCTTGACTAGGGCTAAGAAAAGGGAAAATCTGATGCATACCTGTAATTTTCTAAGATTATTTTCTTAATAGCTAATGCAACCTCTTAGGAACAAAAATTTTTCTTCAGATAATTAGTGGTCATTTCCTAAATGCTGCTAAGAATCATTTCATCCCAACTTGTAGTTATTTCTGAAACACAACAAGAGAAGCCACTTAATTTAGTACCCCAGCTTACTTCAAATACTGTCACTCTTCACAGAAGTTGCTCAGGTTCAAGTCGACAGTTTCAGTTCTGGTCTGCAACATGGCTTTGTACAATGTGGATTTCAAATTTTCAAACACCTAAAACTTTCCTTTAAAACTATACTACAACAAAAACCGCACAACTTATTATAAAAGCCAGTTTTATAATTTAGAATATTTACAGAAAATCAGTAAACGTACAAACTCAAAGAGAGAGCTGGAGTGTCTCTCCTATAAAGATAGGCATTGAGTAAAAACTTTGTGTTATATAAAAAAATTCATCTTGACAATTAGAGAGAAGTTTGACACATATTTCATAAATATAACTACTTGTATATCACAGAAATAGGACAAGATTATAAATAACTGTAGTTGCCAGAGTTTTGAATTTTCAGTTAACCTGTCAACAAGAAAGGGGCCTCTTCTTGAACAGTATCATATAAATGTAAGATCCTGCTTTGTCTGGAGAAGAAGAGATGGAAATATGGCAGTCAGGTCATTTGATGCTTTTTTAATTCCTTCTTCTGTACCAGCAAACTGTAGTTTAACTGCCTAAATGCTTCACCTTTTAATAAGTTGCATTTCCTGATGTGCTATTCAGTGGAAACATACAGGAAATGATGATGTATGGGCAAATACAATCAAAACCACGGTAAGATTTCAGTATGTAATATTGCTACTGTTTAAAAATAAGGACACACACTTTTGTCAACAGCATTTGGTAAAATTACTTCATACAAAATGCTATTTCAAAAATAAATATAGCAAGGGGCTTTGTAAGTACTTGTACAGCTCTAAATTTTGGGTTTACTATTTGAAAAAAAATCAGATGAAACCTGTCTTAAAAAGTACAGAGCTTATCGTTTAGCACCTGTGACAATTGCCTTTTTCCCTATACATCCTGCTTGTATAAAAGAAAAATAAAATTAAATACAGATTTTATAATTTCTATTTATTGGAATGGTGTCTTAAAGACAGAAAACAGAAAGAAAAATCAATCACAAATGTCAGCACTGTCTTTTAAAATACACATTGTTAATTTTACAGAAGCTGTAGTTTAGAAGCAGAAATTTAAGTCCAGATTGCCTGATTTACATTACTGACTCCCTGATCTAGTTTAGTTGAACACTGAATTTAAATAGAGGTGCTTGAAGTCAGGAGGGACTTATGTATGTGCTTATATGCTGTGCTGAATCAACATCCCACTGCAGCAAATCACAAGTACAGTATGTTTAACGAGCATAACATGGCAAGCATACTTATCTATTCATAACAAAGCCAAAAATGACACCTTCTCTTTGTATTTTTGTGAGTTAGCAGGAATCAGCAGGCAGCAATAACCTTACTTTGCCTTACCTGCTTTACCTTAGAAATAATTATTTAGCATAACAAACCAAGAGCAGAGTATATATTTTGAAGTTGAAAGGAAAAGGTCCAAACTGGCATGCTTTAGCTGTTTGTTAACTGCTTTTCTCCTAATGAATTGCCCTGTTGCTCTGCATCACTCTGATTGCAGTGTAACAGCTTTCATTAGTCATTATAAATAAGGCTTTGTGCCTCGTTATTTACATTCTTATAGTAAATAGCTAGAACTTCACACTGTAATAATTCAGAGTGTTTCTGCACTTGCTGAAAAATAATCTGGTAATGCCTAATATATGACTTTACCTTAAAAAAATCTTAAACCCAAATATGAAAGCTTTTGGGTTTGTAGATTTTTTGATTTTACCAAGAGTGTAATTCCACTATGGCCAAAATTCTTGCCAATAACAAGGCTATGGGAATCAGAATTTCACTGTAATTAGACTTTGAAAACTGGGCTTCTCTTCTGGTAGAACTGTCACAAGGGGAAACTGATATTCAAAGCTTAAAATCTGATTATTGCTTGAAAATGAATTAGCACTGTAAATATGCATAAAAATGAGCTCAGGAAAAATCTGAATCACAAATCTGAACAATAATAAATATTAATCAGTAATAGGAATGTTTTCACAATATACAACTACTTTCTAGATATTTTCAGTAACATTTCATAAAAAAACCACTTTATTTTCTTCTTTAACACTTCAGCAAGTAAAAAGAGGACAGCAACTGTTATCTGAAATACGGCTTGATGGTGGAGATTCTTTGTAAAACAGTTTTCTATTAAACACATTATTTTACCCAGGTCGATCTAAAGTCAATGAATTTCAGATATAACTGACCTCCTATGAATTCTAGTGAGTGATTTAGGTACAAGTCAGTGTGTTTATCAACCAAAAGCGAAAAATTTTACAATTTTTAAATGTCCGTTTTTTGGAAACCAAACTGTTTGCTTTAAGCTAAAAAAATATAAGCAACAGATCTACATTGAACAACAACTATTACGGAGAATATTTTTCATTAGTAATATTCCTGAAACCCCGAATTTTGGTACCACTGAAAAACTGTGCCTCATACTAAAAAATAAATAGTTAAATACATATAAAAATAATGATGTCTATAGACATTTCATACACATGCAGATATTATGCATGCATATACATTACATTCAGACTTTTTGACTCAGCAGGCTTTAGTATAACTATTGATGCCAATACAAGTTCTGTCAGTAATCTACACCAATACTTCAAAACAGTGACTTTGCAAAATCCCAGCTGTCATTCTAAACTCAGTTACAAAAAGGTATTTCACCTTTTAACTACATTAATCTAAGAAAAAAGGATTTATCAAGTGCATTACAGGGATTCAAAAATAATTTTTACATAATATAATGGGAAAAAATACAAAGACATGAAAAAATGTCTATAAATGAGGCTGAGTCAACAAAAAAGAAAATAAAAGATAACAGAGTTCTTTGAAAGAGGAACAATGGTATTTTTTAAATTAATTTTTAACCTTCCTAAAATAAGAAAGCAAACTTCTTTTGTTCAAGTAGCAAAATCTTTTCAATGAACAGACAAACAAGTTTTATTGTATTTAGCATATTCCTCTCTGTCTAGCCAAGTTTATATCAATCTTCTCCAATTCTGGTTGTATTCAACATCTCCTGACCCATGATGCTGCTGTAATAAACCTTGTACTGGGTTTTCCCAGCTACAAGCTTCCAGCAAGTCGAAAGCAATTCTAATTTGATGGATGTGGTATTAGGTCTATTTAGTTTGTCATCTGGCTGCTTTTCTTCCCAATTATATGTTGGCATCACAGTCCCTGGAGAGGATTCTTTTGCCTGATAATGGATTGTGAACCATGTATCACAAATGTGGCATCTGCAATACATCTATGTAATCTCTTTGGCAACATAACCACTTAATTCCATAGCAGAAGTTGTACTCAGAACTGCTTTTATATTCTTTTAAATATCTGAAATATATATCTGACAAACATATGGATACAATCTGCAGACTTTCTCTGGAATGCTAGTATCATCTTCCACCCCGTGAAGATGAAAACCACAGAGCCAGTGCTGGTCAGTATTAGGTTAGGATTGGGGTAACCATGCTTAACTGCTCATTTATCAAACCCTCATAGGATAACTTTGATGAAGAATATTACATATTCATCTCCAGTGAAAATATTATGTAGTTATTGCATAACAGCACTTTGAATTAACAATGAGACCAGTTTGGCACCACTATACTTATTCTCTAACATTAGAGGATTACATATAGCTCAGAAAAAATCCCTGGCAAACAACCTCCTTTTGTCAATGTACTGCACATATTGTAGAATATATAGGACAATAAGTATAGAAAGGTAGAAAAAATATATGGATAGGAAAATTCCTCACTATATTCAAGAAATAAGTTGAATTTGATATGACAGAGATAGGCTTATGTCAAAATCAAGGAGAGCTTAGAGTCTTTTGGTGTTCATGTTAATCATTAACTATTGAATGGCCTCGCACTCAAATCATCTGAAATATGCTGCATTTCCCAAACACCACTAAAATGCAACTTTTTGCCACTTTTTCCATTTGATATTTTAAAAGATATTTTCTTAAGTGTACTATCTACCTTCAGTTCTGGTCTAGGTGAAGGCCAAAGACATTGGTATGAGCAGCTACCTACCTTAACCACTTGACATGGGAAATGAGAAGATTTATCAAGCATAAATCTTACCAGAAAATGGATTGTGAAATACTCCAGAAATCTGGTGCCAGACAACCTATCTATTTTGTTTTCTTAGTTGCAACTATGAAATTAAATAAAAACTGGTTTTCTCCAGAACAATATATTTTTCTTTTGAAAAAAAAGAACATTTTCAAGTCATTGGATATAGCATTTTGCTCAGTTTTCAAGAGGTAAATTATTACTTACTGCTGCTTATTAATATAAATAGGTTGGAGCAACAACGTTCCAATTTAGATTAATGCTAGAAATAGTTTATATCCTCAAAAGAAATTCTTCAAAACAGGAGAAAATAAATACAGGTTTTATTAGTTTCATTGTAAACACTGCCCACATTGTTTTTTGCACAGAAGTTCCTACAGCAAGAAAAACAGGAAAGAGTGGACTCAAAAATATTGGCATGTTTTAACAATACAATATAAAAGTAATGAAATCCCATTATCTCAAAGCAGAGAAAGTACAGAAAAAGTAGTAAGAAATAAACTTGATTAATGCACAAAGACTTCTATGACTTGAAATTCAGAAAAGAAGAGCAGAAAGCACAGTCTTTGAGAGAATTAGTAAGGATGAATATATACAAAGAATAATGCAGTTGCTTAAGGACGAAAGAATAACATCAGTACTCAGAATGAGATAGAACAAGCAAAGAAAGGAAAGAAAAAAAAATCACTCTATAAGTATACTGGTAAGGAGGAGACCAAATAAAGACTTGGTTCTTTACTCAAAAGGGAAGAAAAGCTTTAGTGGATGAGACCACCAAAGCATCAAATAATTCAATGATTTCTTTTATTTCAGCATTCACTAAATTTGCATTTTGAATATAACTAATGCATGTGACAGAGCACTAATGCACAACTGACTGTGCTTTTTCAGAAGAAACCTCCCGCAAAACCCCGATTCAGATAAAATCAGACCCAGGACATTCGTTAGAGTAACCTCAAAGCAAATTGCAGCTACACTTGATAAATATTTTAGAGATTTGATGAAAAAAAACTGAAACAAAGTGAAAGTCATGATTCTGATAATAACGAAGGAGAGAAGGGTCAGAGAATTGCTCAACACAAGTCAAAATATCAGGCTGTTTCTAGGAGGTATGAACAAGAACATCACCTTTTGAAATATATGAACCATGCCTTAGTTCTCCTGTTCATCAGCTTCAGGTTTTTGTCCAGTTTTAGGCACTTAACTACAAGAAATAAATTGACTATTCCCTTTTAGATATCAAGAGACTAAAAAAAATCATGGATGTCTGAAAATCCTAGTCTGCAAGAACAGACAGAAAAAAAACTATCATGCCTTTATTTCTGCAGACAACAAAATACCAAAGAAAACATGGGATGATAAAGGTACTTCAAAAGCCCACATAAGCCTCTTATTGCCAAGATCAGTGCTGTCTGTCCTCCTCTGCAGTAAGATACTCCATTCAGTAATTTTTTTTCTGAATATATATAAAGAAGCAATAATGAAACAAAAATGGAAACAAGAAAAAAAAAGATGCTGCTCTTTTTGTCCAGTGTGGATATGTTTGTCTAATTTCTTCATAGAAAGCTCCATTGAGAATGGCATCTGTATTCTTGAAATCACAATGTGAAAGGGAAAAAGATTAAATAAAATCTTAAACATCCAATAAGTTTTATGATTCTATAGATGCAGTGAAAGGAAGAAGAGCTATCTGCCATGTGAAATAGTGATTTTGCTATTTCTCCTAAGTAATATAACCATATTTTTACTCAAAATCAAGAGAAAAAGGAAAGGAGTACAGTAAGAGCGCTAATAAGGTATATATGGATTTGTTGAAAAAAACCTGTGGCTCATCTATCACACGGAACATGAAACTTTATGTAATTCTTGTAAAGTATCCATGAGAAGATGTTCTAGACCATGCGCTAAGAGTTAAATTACATTTGTGAAGCAGCTTTTTAAAATAACCATACTTCTGGCATTCATTAACAGAAATTCCACAGTGATAATAAATAGAGGCAAGAGATACAACTCTTTATTTAATTAGTTATCTATCTAAAATAATCAAATAGCTCTTAAAACTAATTTTTCTGGAAAGCTGAACAGATATAAAGCAAGGACATAAGAACAGACTTGGACTGCAGCACCCCAGTGAAAGCATGATCAAGCTTTCCTTAAGCCTTATAGTCAATGCGGTCTACATTTTCAATTGAACAACAGTCAGACATGCTGGTATTCTAAGTATTTATAAATACTACAAATCAACTTGAGTTACATATGGAAAAAAACCCAACCCGATTTCATTTGGAAATGACTGCTGTATTCACATTAGAAGTCTGAATGAGTTTAAGAAACAAGGAAACTAATTAAAACTATGAGAATTTCTATCACAACAAGCTTAAAATGTATTTATATGCAAAACTGAAGTACAAAATGTACTACTGTGCCAGTCATGCCTATCAGAAGTGATAACACTTCTCCCTTTTATCCCTGCAGCTTTCTTCCTGGCTCCTGAATTTCCTTCTAACTACTATATTTAACCACTTATTTCCTTAGTTAAACACCCAGGCATTTGTATCTACAGACCAGACCATGTACTCACTTCTCTTCCCAACTACAATACTATAATGTAGTTTCTCAAACACTTTTTTTTTACATGTCTATGACTGAACCATAGTTTAGGATTAGTCATCCTAAATTAAAATTACCAGGTTTAATCAATAACAGTTTATTTTCTTAACTCCACAGAATTCCCAACAGGGATATTGGAAATAATTAATATCCCTTTCTGGTAGGTTTTCCCTCAGCTTTTTCCCTCCTGAATCACACAGACTACATGATTTACATTAACGCACTGAAACCAACGTGGAAGCAGATAATGAATTGTACAGTCAAATACTTGAAGCATTAACTCAAAGGCATCTCAAATTACAGACAATTTGGCATAGCAAGGGCATATTTTAAGATATAGATATATTTATAATGTAGCAATGTATATTTTCAAGTCTTACAAGTCTTAACACGCTATAAGCATGCATGCACACACACAGGTGGATGAGAAAAGTCCATTGTTTGACCTGGTGAAATGTCTTAGTATAAAACTACTGTGATAGGCAATGGCCATGTAGGAATTTTTAGGCTTGCAAAGTTTCAAAACAGAGATTCTTAAATAACAGTCTAAGAATGGAAAGTCATTGTTTACATTCCCCTGTTCTTTCAGGAAAATGGAAAAATATGGTGAAAGGGAAAACTGGAAGGTTTTAGGAAGATAAAGAATGATGGAGATTGTTTGATATCTCAGTGGGATTTAGTGAGCCATCAGTATCTGATTAAATGTTTTCAAGTGCTTTAGAAAAAGGACACAGCCAACTTAAAAATCACATTTTCCCAACTGCAATTCAAAGAAATACAATAAAGGAGTAATTCCCCTCTATAAGGGAGCATTCTGCATTATTTACCTCACTTAACGTACCCATTTCCTCTTTTGCATTGATCTTTTACAATGCAATAATGGACAGAAAACCATGAAAAACATAATAATAAAGCCACAAAATGGCACACATAATTAAGTGTAAACACATGCAATTAAAATTTCAAGCTAAAATGTATCCCCTGAAAACTCCAAATACAAAGTATTAAGCTGCAAATACATGATCTACTTGCAGTATAATCTGGTCTTACACTTCAAGTTAGGAAAAGGGGGAGTAAAATTAAGAAAATAAAGAACTACTAACAATAAAAATATTTTATAAGAAAGAAATATAATTTAACCTGAAGATTCATGGACAACACTGCAGAGGCAAACACTGATAGTTTTTCTGCTCCCCTCCCCACCAAAGCGACAGATAAGATTTGAACACCTTGAAGTTATTCTACTTACCTTTACTTATTTGTAGGTAGCAGGATTATATAGAAAATAGCGGTAAAGTTTGTTTGTTCACAGTTTATTGCAAGGGTGCAGTAACAGCCATTTTGTGAAAAGATCACAGCCACAGGGGGACAGGTTAGCTGTCTACCATCCCCTGACGAATGCAGGGCAGGTGAATTTGAAGATGGAGACGGGGCAATTTGCTTCTTGCTTGAGGAAGTAATCATGATCAGCTTCAGCAAAGTTTCTTAATGCAGAATAGAAGGGGATAAAGCAGATGAACTTTTTTCAGAGGACACTGAGGGCAGGATACAAATGGGTTCTGAAGTTTTTAAGGTCATCCAGCTCACCCACCAGTTTTGATTTTTCACTACATATGTAATTATTTTATTCTCTTTATATTCTTCTACAATGGGAAGATAAATAGGGAGCCTTTGGTGTCTTTTGGTACACTTCCTTCAAAGCTCTGTCTGAATCGCAGTCCCGTCATTATATTCTAGCTGAAAAACATGCAAGTTCCTAAGGGCTTTTGACATACCAGCTTCAGAGGCAAGAAGTACCTTGGGAAATCTCAGAGGTGATTTGGTCTCACTCTATATCAAGTCAAAGAACAGCCTGATGAGATACTATGTAAATGTTAATGAAATGCTCTCTGAAATGTTAATGGTCTAATCCAGGTGACCAGAAGCAGAGTTCCTGAATTAGTACACTTAAGAAAAATCAGTTGCTATGTATTAGCTTCATAACAAGTTGCCAAAGTAGTGAAACTAATGGAAACAATCTATTCATTTTATCCATCTGTAGCTAAACTCAAATATAGTTTACAGGTTATGCACAACTAAGTTTTACCTTTTAATGATTTCACACCCAGTTAGTAGAAATAATGCTTTTGGAAAAGATTACTATTATATGGCTCTTGTCATCAGCAGTACTTAAAAAAGACAGGGCTCACAGTATCTAAGGAAAGATAAGAAATTCCCAGAATTTTTACTGTTAAGGTTAGAGGCTAGAATATTGATGTTAAATTCTAGTGAATTGCTTCAAATTTTGTTAAGAGGACACAGGAGTCTAAAGCAGCACATAGAAAATAAAAATTGCAGATTACTGGTGGAGAGAAATACAAGTTTAATAACTGAAATGATTTTTTCAGATACTTTTTTAGGGAAAGGCAAGATGTAAACGTTAGAAACCAATAGTGTAATGAGCATACCACGAGTGCAGAGCAGCCACTTTTAGCTCTGAGCCTCAGTAAGAGTCCTCAGTGTAGTGCAGCTCTGTAATGAGCAAGCAGTCCACTCCGCTCAGTGTCTTAAACAAATCATGGGAAACAGAAATGCACTGCTTGTGGAAACAAGCATAGAGATCAGCATTAATGATGAAGTGAGGCAGATAAATAGTGAGACAAGGACACAGACATGACTAGTTGAGAAACATCATTAAGTACAATCACCTTTGACACAAGCAGTTTTGATATTTCAGTACTCCACCTATGTCAAAACCCATGAACTTCAGCATGTTGGAATGATGTCTTAAAGGTTGCAGCTAATTAACCCAGGTCATCTCCAACAAGTTTCAGACCTGCTTCTTGTGGAACAGACCTTTCAGGGTATTTTACAGCTTAAATTGACTGGATTTACAGTGTTACTCTTTAATATAAATACGGCATAAATACCTGAGCAATCAAATGCATCATTTTCTGTGAGATAGTTGTGTAGGGCTTTTAGTATTTCTACATTTAATGCAGTTGTTCAGTTATCTGCAGGACAGATTATACCTGTGCTCTGATGCCTTGCAGTGAATGTGTCTAGGTAAAATTTAAGATGATAAAGAGACTGCATGACATGCAAATGATTCAGATCCAAGTTCTTCAGAAACTTTCTCCTCACAGGGTTTTTGGGTATCTGTTCTTAGAGTAACATTTAGGAGTTGGAACAGTGATCTCACTACAACTTTTCCCAGTTGTAGAAATTCAAGGTCTTCAAGATTATTCCCATAATACTGCCTTTAACTACATCTTAAATCCTAGTTATTTCAATTTCCTTAGTCTCTTCAGGTTCCTTGCAGAATTCAATACTTTTTTTGTTGTCTTTAAATCTTACTTTTAAGTGTTTTATAAACACACCCATGTAGTTGAAGTAGCTTTCCATGTCTTATCTACCTGACACTCTCTTGGAACTGGAATTTTTTTAGAAGCAGTATGAAATATGACCTCTCTTTACATCAATTAGTTGTCTTTTCTTTCTTCATCCTAGCTGTAATATTACCCTGAAATGAATATCAGAAAAATAACATATTTTGCTTTTCTTTGACATGGAGATGTTAATAAACTTAAAAAAATTAGGAAAGCCATATATATTTGAAAGATCTAGCTATATTTTGAATTTAAAGTTTAAAAATCTTACAGTGTTTTTTTTCTATAGTATAAACACAAATGATGAACATCTGGTTTTGAGAGAGCATTTTATCTAAAAAAAATATAAGCCTTTAAAGCAAACAGGAATTAACTGGGAAAAGTACAAGTTAGTGTGGAGAAAGTCACAGTTAAAATAAAGGATATAAGTCTTAAGATATTCCAGTTCCTTAATTACATTAATGATGATTCTAATGTACTTTCACTTGCTGATTAATAGATTAAATTTCAAAATGCTTGACCAACTACCTATCCTACTAGAATGTTATTTTCAAAACTGTACTTGTTACTGATCTCCCTTTGCTCTTGTGTTTATGCTGCTAACATTTCTTCTCCAACATTTACCCTCCCAAACATATAAAACATATTGTATCTATTATAATCCTATATAATTGCATCGTCTATAATACAGAACTGTGTTTGTTTTACACACACACACACACACACACACACATTTTCTTCTTGCCTTCCTTCTGTTAGACTAAACAAGCTAGACTGCTTCAATCACTACATTTTACATAGTCTATTTGTCTGTATTAACACTGCAGCCCTGTTATACATTACCTCAAGTTGAATTAACTATTTTTGAACACTGGTGTAGGGCATTAATATCTATCTCACTTTTTATTTGCAAAAATACTGTCCTTGATCCAGAGAAAATTACTGGCTTTTTGTACAAATGCATTGGAGTGGAATTAAAAATAAGCCTGGTCTTTACACTTAGTTAACTTTCCAAGTCCTTCCTAGCTCATGAATCCTCTGTTTATATAAAGTATATGATGCTTTCTCATCCCTCAAGTTCTCACGTATATAAGTATCATTACATAATTTTTTTGGTAATAAAGTTTGTATTGAATTGGTATAATTAATGATTAAAATATGGAATAGATGGAATGTATCCATGACTTCATATTTCTTATGATAATTCTCTGCTGTGTGTTTTCTAATTCTATAATCCTTACCCTTACAGGAAATGGCAAAGAAGACAATCTGTGTTTGTTAATTAACACAGCTGGAACCAAACTTGAAACTGTTCAGGAATCAAAAATTCACAGAGAAGTAAGGTTTTCTGGACAATACATTACAGATTAATTTGGGGTTACCTTAGAATTAAGTCCCCAAAGCTTTATTCAATAGTCCTTAGGTCTTCAGTAGGCATCAATATCTTATTTCTTTAAACAAAACACAGCCCATTACAGAGGATCAAAGTGGCATAGTGATATTCTACAATCACACTAGGCATAACTGGGACAGATATTATATCAGGGGAAAAGTTTCATCAAAAGACCAAACTGAATGAAATCATGTAAGCTGTTCTTCAAGGCAAAGAAAAGAGAAAAAAAGAAGTCTCTTTACCCATGCAAATCCTTTCAGTTCATAAAACATCTATTAAATTAATGCCACAATATAAAATAAGCCCATTTCCAGACTAACCTCAAAACTGCATGCTATCAATAAATTGCCTCTCAGTCTGAAAATTCTGATTTATAAAATGTTTTGACAAACATACACCTTTAAATCATACAACTTGGCCTCTGAGGAGTCATGTCACTTCTTTTTCATGTCAACTCTCTGCACTGCTGCATTGCCACGATCTGTGGTGGCCACTGGAGCTCAAGTCAGACGGAGCTATCAAATCAATTATAGCAGCCTGCCACTGTCTTACACCGACAACAAATGATTGATAACAAAACCTGCCTACTTTCAGTTCTCATCTGACAGCAACAAAACAGTCCCTGCCTGCTTTTACTGGCATTTGTCATAAATCAATAGCAATTTCATCACTCAGAAAGGTGCTGTCAACTCTACTCAGTCCATCTGGTTTCACTTTACTGTTATAATTTTTAACGCATAAACTATTCAGGAAGGTTAATGTATAAAACGGGTTTCGTTTAGAATCTCCTATACACTGCCACCAGAGCAACACTTAAAAAATATAAAGCATCAATCATTTTTAAAGATGGGAGGAAGAACCAAGAGAAGAATCATCCTCTGTAATCTTAATATATTGACACCAAGCTTTGCTGGGAATTTTCTCTTTATTAGGCAATACTCTCATCTGATCCAGAAAGAAATTGCTCTGTTGACCCATTATTCTGGTCTTACAGTAATTATACCTGAAAGTTGAACAGTGAATCATTTAAATGAAACTCAGACTTTCCAAGCATGAGATGATAGATAAACTCTGTATTCTACCTACCATGCTCAGCTAGGATGTTAATTACTATAACATCTATAAAGAATAATTATAATATTTAAAAATTATTATAGTATTTTAAAACATCATCAGTAGTTATAAGTTTGTATTATATTATAGAATTCACTGCTATACTAAGTGGCACAATGAAGAGTATGCCAACAGAGCTGCTACATATCTTAACACACAGATCTGCTTCACATCAGAGTTCCTAAGGCTGATCTGAAAACAACAGAATCACCAAATGAACAGTAATCTTCCTTTGCTTAAAGCAGTTGGTGAATGATTTGGCTCTATGGTGTGTGTGAAGCTCTAAACCATGGTATGTATCAGGTCACCGTGTATATGCTTAAGAAGAAAAGATCTGTCACATTCAGTTTTCTGTGGCAGTTTTTCACATTTAGCAAACCAATGTTCAGGTGTTTCTGGTGTTTCTGGAGGGGATGCCGTTTTGATGATTTATATCTGTATTTCGGGATGAAAGCCATGATGCATTTCCACTTTGGATAACAATGATATTTCTATAATGGAACTCTATAGAAATATTACTATTTGAATTGTTAATACTTGCTAATACTTGAATTGTTAAACTTGTTAATACTTTAGTCAGTTAATGCTGACTAAAATAAATGCTTATTTAAATCTATTAGAAAAATTATTTCTGATCCATATTAATAATTAGGTAGTTAAATCAGAGAAAACAGTTCCATTAGAACCTAAGTCTTATAGAACAGAATACTAAAATATGTACTTATCTTGGGGGGAATATTAACTGATCAACACAGAATTCTACTTTTCCTTCTGTAAAAAAAACCTCACACTATCACAAGACATTTCCATGGTTCCCTATGTTAAAGTGTAAAGGATTCCTGAAAGAACAAAACAAAAAGCTCAGATTGATTCCTAGCAGTTTTTGGGACAACCAGTTTTACCACCAAAAAAAAAAAAGCAAATCAACAACACCCACACCAACCAAAGCCACACAAATCAGCTGGCTGAAACCCCCTTTCTGATGTCCCTCTGAGTGCTGCCACTTTTCTTTTTTTTTTTAATTTGTTTCAACTGAATATCTTTCGTATTCTTATTTGTTTTTACAGCAAGGTTATGAGATTATAATCAGTTTCCACACAACTTGTGTTTCTGGGTTTTCCTTCCCGGGGTACTTAGGGCAAATGATACCTACCAACGGCCTTCTTGGATGCTTTGTATTTAACAAGGCCACTAAGGTATCAAAGAACCCACTTTGAAGGAAGAAATGACATTCAAATCTAGAAAGCCACAGGTGAATTAAACAAGAGGCTCCTCTCTTAGGTTACAGAAAGTCAAAAAACTGCACCTGCTACCCAATGAACACTTATACCTACAGTATTAACTAACCACTGCCAAGCAATTACTTCAGTCTTTAACATGCAGCCAAGTCCAAAAGAGTAGGAGGTTTCTGTTGGTTTTCTGGGGATTGTTTGTTTTTTTCTTTTTTTTTTGTTTGGGGTTGTTTATTGTTTTTTAATGTATCGCTATGACAGATGTACTGAACCCTAGGAATGCATTTAGAGAAATGGGTAGGTTGATGAGGTGATGGAAGGTGCTAACATAGCAATGGAAAACCCAAGAAAGAATGAATTAATTTTCTCATAAAATGTATAGACCAGGAAGGACATGTTTCATTTAGGATGAAACCCTAACCTAAATGCTATTTTAAATCCTTCTGTTAGTGTAGGAAAATATGGTAGGGACATGACAAACATACACTGTACTTTTCAATGCTCATCTTAACCATAACTAATGGAAAAAATATGAAAGAAAAAAATAGAAATAGATAAAATATCCAAGAAATTACTGGTTAGTACTTGCACATCAGAGCTTAATACATATTGATGATCATTTGACAGAAAAATACAAGAGACATTTTCCTGAAAGTGTAGGAGAATTTATCTTGCTTCTGCCTAAATTGATTCATCATCTTCTTAAAACAATTTCTCCCGTGAAGGCCCCAGAAAAGGGCAGTGAGGGAGATGATCTGGAAAAATATAAAGTGAAATTAGAACAGCAACTTTTTTCAGAAGTCACTGAGTTAATTTTCATCCTGTAGCAAAATGTAAACCTCCAAAAGAAAAGAAAGAAAAAGGAAAAAAATAAAAGCATAAAGGAATAGTATTAGTCCTATGATCTTGAGAACTATGTCAAACACAGTAGCTTTTATTCCCAAGATATTCAGGGAAGGTGCCTTGGGACTCTGTTTCTCCAAAGGCAGATAAAAAAAAATGCCACTTACCGTGGCATGTTTTCACAGGTTATTACAAAAAGAAGGGTTGTATAAAAGATGTGAAAAGAAAGGCTGCAGGCATGTTTTCTTTTGATTCTACTAGCACATCATCCACACAGAAAATCCTGCACCTCACACAAAAGGCCCATAGATCAATCTATATCTTCTTAGATTTTATACCCTGACCTAAGGGTTATCTAAATTGTAGTAACTGAGGCTGTAAACCTTGCAACTTTACCTAAAAAGTAAGCTGATGATCCAATGCAGTGGCTGGATGTCTTGATTAACTCTGTCAAACCCACTTCTCATTGAGACTTAAGTTAGACTTAATCCATTGGGACTGTTCCACGACTCATAGATATTCAGAGCATGCAGCAATTGGGAAAGAGCAGCTAAGCCTGGTGGGTAGGTGACTTGTTTATTTCTAGAAAATTCACAAACATTCTCACACAAAGGAACGAAACTGAATCTGTGTTCTCATCTCCTGGCTAAATGATGAAGTAATCTGGGTGTTGAGCAAAGGCAGTAACATCCATCTCCCTTCTTTCTCAATTGCTTTTCTTTCTTTCTCTCAGAAAAGCAAATATTTCATGCCAAATGGAAAGAAATTTCAGTTTTCAATACAATGCAGAAAAATGTACATTTGGGGTAAAATTTATTTTTTCTGTTTGTTTCACTAACAGGAAAAAAAAAAAAGAGTAGGTTTGCACAGCTCTGCCCCAGACATTTCTCTCAGGCAGTATGTTCTCAAACTCCCCATCAAATAACCCATTCCATTACTCCCTCCTTTCCCAAAATACATCTACAGTGTCAGAAGTGCTTCTTGATGGCAGTCAGCCTGCTGTTCAGTGACAGACTCACTTACGGAAGAGTTACCACATTTATTTTCAGCCTAGGATTTCTCCTGAATCTTTCTGGGTATCACATTACAACTTTAACAACAATATTCCCCCTTCCTTCCCACCATACAAAAAAACCCCAAAAGTCACAAACAAACAAACAAACACCACCCCCTCTCCCCCCAAAAAAATTCCCAAACCTGAGCCCAACAAAACCCTCATTTAACAGGCAATTTCAAACATTTTCCTGGAGTTGAAGGAAATAATCGAGTAAGAGGACTGGATGTTATAAATAGGTGTATATGTGCACAGACAGGAAAGAAAAGGAGAAAAACAAACATTCTGCCTTTTAAGCTAGTTGATATGGTACAATGGTAATACAAATCTTGGTTATCTAAAAATACTGTAACCAGTTTTAACTGTGAGCAATTTTAACCTTTCAGAAATGAACAAAAAGTATGTCTTTTTTGATAAAATCTTAAAGGTTGAATGTAATCGGTTATTTTAAGGATTCTTTCTAGTATGTAAAGACATGATTTAAAAATCTCATTTAGAGGTGAGTAAGTACAACTCACATTTGAAACGACAGATAATGCCCATTTGTGCAGGAAAAATGATGTGATTGTGCTACTACTGTCAAAGTGCATTGTTATGCAATGACCTCTTATATAAAAAATAAGAGGGACAGTATCAGTTTTATGTTGTTTTCCTGGGAGGCAATTAGAGTGCCTGTGCTATTAGTAGTCATCTGTATTCCTACATAAACATATTTTAAAAAAAAATCCATCACGCCAAGTGTCCCTAGAGTAGAATTAGTGTTTGTTTTCCATATCTACCTTCTAAGCCCTATTTCTCTTCACTGACCACCAGAAAGAAACACCCACGACTGTAAAGTTTTGCTGAATGTGCAACAGCTTTGTAAACTCAGCAGCAGCTCGTTGGGGCTTCCCTTCAGCCAGGAATAAAGGCGTTTTGCCAGAACAAGGTTTGGGGAGTCTCTAACACTCATCTGGCATCTGCAGTCCCGGGGAGGGCTGGGCAGCGGGAGCGGTACTCATCCCTCGGTCGCTGCTGCTGTCGCCATGGCAACCCGGGTTGCCCGGACGATGTGGCGGCTGATGCTCCCAACACAGCAGCAGTGGTTTGGGCTCACACACCCATTCAGCTGCACTTCACATCCCTCCCCCTTCATTTTCCACTTTAATTCATAAGAACCTGCTTTTCTTCATCCTTCTGTTCCCCCTCCTCCCAGCCCATAGTACATCCAGGTCAATTCTAATAACTAGGAACAGCTGAAATACCTTTTTTTTGCTCCTTCCCTTACACAGCCATAAAAATACCTGGAATAGAGCCAGGCAAGCAAACACAAGAAGTAAGTCCAAATATGCTAATATTTTTCACAGGTGGCTTACATTTCTTTCACAACAACTGATGGGGAGAAGAAAAGATTTATCCCTAAATAACGGAGCTGCTATAGCAATGAAGTAAAAGCAGCTATAGGGGTGGGCAATAGTCTGCATGGTGAGCCAAGATAAGAGGAAACAGTAATTTAATTATCCCCAAGCACACAGAGTTGTTAATTTGAGCTGAATCTGAATTAACTGAAAATACTGTACCAGAAAATAGAACATGTAAATAAAGCGTTTCAGAAGCACTCTTCAAAACTTTTATCCCAAACAAAACAGAGAACTTCAAGCTGCTTTTTCTTGTTGGGTCACACATTTAAGTTAGGAAGATGCTGTGAGCTGTTAAACATTGAAAACATCATAGACTTACTACTATTTTTTTGGAAATGCTTAGGAGTTTATCAAATGCAAACTCAACTCAGAATAATGGCTATAAACAGTCCTTCAGCAGACTCATACAAACAAAGGCAGGACACTGAACTGGCTAGTAATCAAATACTCGCCCCAAGAAATCAGTACACTTCAAGACTCTGCCTATGATGTCAGCTGCCACATTTTTTGATAGCTTCCTGCATGTAGGGAAAGATGTAGATACTTCACTGACTTTTCTGCAAAGTAAGTACTCTCTCTTTTTTGACACAGGGACAATGACTATTATCACAGTAGGCTTTAAAAAGTGATTCAGAAGATAAAAGACAATTTCATTTCCAGCACCACTGTTGGTGTGAAATAATTTATTTCCACATTTCTTTTCATATTCAAAAGTATCAAAGGAATGGGGACAAATGAAACAATTTCTAAAAACTAACAAGAAAAATCTATGAACATTTTTTGTTTAAACAAATAGACCTCTGCCCCAAGTTCTACTTGAAATTATTTCTACTGTATTAGAAATGAAACTTATAGGTAAACTCTCATTGTGATAAAGAAATACGAAAATTTTTACCAAAAGTGTCTGTAGTGGCACTTGGGTAATTTTTATTTTATCTTGTTGGTGCTTTGGATGATAGTCTTATTAACTTGCTTTAAGCATTTATTTAGTTGGACAAATAATATTGGTTAGACCATAGTATTTTTTGTTTCCTTAAACTGCTGCAAATGTAATTTGCCAACAAGGAAGAAATAAGTAATATTAATTGGAAACCTATTTTGAAATAAAGAATATCCCAGAAAAATCACTGCTTCTGCTTGATTGATGCACTGTGATCCAGGGAGTTTCAAGGTTGATTCAATTTTTTGTTAATAATTAATGGGATTTTATTTACAAAAATGTAAAATGGAAAATGAGTACAGATATTTCCCATGAATACATATTACAACAGAGCATCTCTCGTGCATTGATCAGTAATGAGTTATTATATGCACTCCAATCATAAATCCCAGTGGAAAGTTTAGCTGATAGAAGTTCTATTCTTAGGCTGACTTAATAAGCCTGGACTGATTTACTGAGTAAATTGAAAGATATTTCAGCTTTCTTGGGTGAATTTGTTCACATCCACACACCCACTTCTGTACAAGTTTAAGAACTAAACATCAAACCCACCACTGCTCATATATCTGAAATCTAAGAAACTCTTCAAAGACAACAGGTAAAACATCTGTTAAAGTATGTTACTTTCATTAAACAGAGGAAGGATTTCAACATGTACTGAAAATGGCATAAGCTCAAAGCTCAGATTTAATGTCTTTGATACACCAAACAAGAACACGTAAAAAAAAAATTGAAATATTGTTATACTTTTAGTATTATGCAGGTGAAAACCACCAAGCTCTTTTTGTCATAAAGAAATGCAGCAGAACTTAGCACTGCAGAGAAGTACTATACTTCATCAGAAGAAAAAAATTCAAGGGTAATATATTTTTCACATCAGTATACCTCATGCAAGTGCACAAATTATATCATTAGCTCCAATGTCTTGTTTAGGACAGTAATGCTGCAGCACTGTTTTCTGAATACAAAGCACTTTGGACTTCTTGACTAGCTTGCTTACCATATTCCAAGAAAACTAACAGATTATAAAATTTTATTGCACTCCGTTTAGTTTTTGAAAGTGGAAAATTTGATGTAAAGAGAATTCTACATTAATAGCTAAAAAAATATTAAGGCTGAAATCTGCAACTGAAGCCGAGAACGTAAGGCAGTGGAGTGCACCCTTTACTAGCATAAACATTGTCAGCTTAAGAAAAGCCTTCCCATTTCTCTTATTTTCCTATTGTTCTCCCTAACTTGTTCAGTTTAGCTTTGAAAAAGCCAGACCCTGGTAGATTAATTTTAGTCAAACTTTATTTCCATATGAAATACAGTCAGTACTTTTGTTCAAAAGTGTTCTTGACCAAATAAGTTTTTTTATCACTTGCAGAAACGAATTAACTGCAAACATTGAAATAACTTTCACTCTGTCAATGTAGGCTACAGGTATAAAGATCTTCAAACTAAAAATAAGAAATCACTCTTGCTTGTTTGGTGGTTTTTTTTTTTAATGGGCTAAATTAAAAGCAAAGAGGCACTAAGTATAAGAAAAAAATACCCTGCAACTACTCAATGCCCTGGCACTGTAGAAGTACAGACAAAGAAAATCTTGTATGATGCAACTCCAGAGCTAGCAGATCTTAAAGTGCATCTTGTAGCAATATCTGAGGTAAACCATATCCTGAGTGACACTCGGTTTTGAATGGAAGATCTAAGTGTACAGTGTTTGAATCCCACCCCACCACCTTTTCCCTGGATCTTTAAAAGGATGTAAACTGTATGGCTACTTAATTTGAAAATGTTTTATGAAGTTTGGATATAACATTACTTGATGTTATTGCTGACCTGTCTCTTATTAAGCTTTAAGGAGTTAGGACTTTTTTTTTTTTTAATGCATCTCTTTGGACCTTCAGTTATTAGAAAAATAATAAAGTATACTGTATTTTCTGTTTCTACAGCTTTCCCAGAAAACATTAGCTGGACATCCTTTGCAGCCTTTCTGGTTGCTTAGTTCCTTCTATAAGCACAATTTCACCAAAGCTTTATTACTAATGTGAGTGTAAAAGACTTCTATAATAAGTAATATTCTCATTTTTAGACCACAGTACATTTTATAGTTTATTGGCACAAGTCAAAAATGCCCTTTTTATTATGCTAAATCTGCAGTTACAGACTGAAGTAGGAGTAAAATGGTTTATACACTAGAGTTAAGTGGTTCTGTTGAATGTGCTAATGTGCTATAGAACTGATAAATGAGTAAAAAAGGTGGGTTAGAAGAAGGATGCAACAAGATGCAGGTGGGAACTAGAAAAACTATCATTAGGTATCATTCATAAGGTTTCTGATATAAATAGAAAGGAAGAAATATGGTCCATGAAGGAAGATCAGAACCCAAATCAAGAAATTAGGATACAGCTAGTAGTATTCACAATTAAAAAGTCATTAACAGTTTATTTTTTAACTTCTAATATTACAGATAAGCATTTTTTATTTGATGGGCATTGCAATGTGGAAAAGGAAGAAATTAATTCCACTTCAGCATGCTTTGTTTTCTGTCCCAGAGGAAGCAACTATTCCAAATAATATAATCCAATCTTAGATTGTAAGATTCATGTCTTTTTGACCCCACTGAAACAAATCCAAGATTTTATAATAGCAGATCTCACTACATAACAAGTTTTCAATAAAATGATCTCAGAGCAACTGCTGTTAGGTGGATAAACAGAGACTGGGTAAACTCAGCGGAGAGTAATTGGCTGTGTCCTGTTTTCAGTCAGCAGCTGGCAACAGAGAAAGAACAGACTTAAAGCACTGGGGTAAGCCTGGAGACTGATTAGTCAGGAAGCTATTGCTAAAGGCAGCAAGAGTAGGAGGTATCCCAAGAGCTCTCTCACAGCAGTTTTCCCTGCCCTGTGAGACACAACTGGAAATCCCTTAATGCACTCTGCCCTTCATTTATTTTTGCTACTGGACATTTGAGAGCATTTAAGAATGTTACTTTTTTGAGTAGTTGCCTGATGATGGATCACACAGAATTAAAATGATTTTATATTTCTTAGAGAAAGGGGAAGACTACCATCTACAGTACAATTATAAAACTAGGGATTACCTCACAGCAACATACTTTTTATTCTGTGCTCAGTGGCCAAAACAGAGTATGCAACTACTCATGCATCAATCCTCATTTACTCTTTATGAAGAAATTACAAACTCACCATGCATTCCAGGAAGGCTGCTTAACTCAAAACCACAGTACTGATCCATTTACTTTTAATCCAGCTAGTTTAATGAAACATGGGTATACCCAAAAGTATTATCATTGCACTAGCAGTATAACACAAATTACATAAACATACTCTATAGTAAAAAAATGAGTATCAAAATACTAGAATTACTTTTTTTTCCCCTCAGAAGCACTTGTATTGTTCATTGCCTAGGACAGAATACTAACTTAAAGAGCGGCTATTCAAGCTATTGTTTTATCTGCGGTATTGAGTGTGCTGTGCCCTGTTTTATTAACTTTATTATACACAGAAACAAGAGAACTAAAACTTGAACAACTGTTATCAGGTTTCTCACCCTCAAGCACTTAAAATTGAAGGCCTGAGCTCACTGACTATTAACAATTTATATAGGCTAACTCCTGTGTAGGATGGCTATGTGCCTCTCTCTAGCCACTACAAGGAGCCTTAACACCCTAAACTGTGCATCTGTTTATGAGGCATGTTATCTCTTCAAGAGATTAAATACATAGATTAATTTTGGAGGTCAGTTTAAAATGCTTAATACCTGATATCCCAGAGTAATTAACATTATAAAGCACTTTATGTGTTTAGTACTTTGATTTCACTACCTTTCACTGCAATTGTAGATGTCTGTAAAGCAGAGCCTGGAGATCTCAGTTTAAGAACCAAACAATGTAAATTGTGACAGATTTCACCCACCTACCAGAAGGGTGGGAAGAAGGATCCTATAAACTAAAGGCCTGTTAGCCTGACCTTGGTGTAGGGAAGGTTATGGAACAGATTATCTTGAGTGCAATCACACTGCACGTACAGGACAACCAGGGCATCAGGTCCAGCCAACACGGGTTCAGCAAAGGCAGGTCATGCTTGAGCAGCCTGATCTCCTTTCACGACCGGGTAACTGATGAAAAGCTGTGGATGTAGTCTACACAGACTTCAGTAAAAACTTCAATACTGTCTCCTACAGCATTCTCCTGGAGAAGCTGACAGGCCATGGCTTAGAGAGGTGCACTCTCTGCTGGGTGAAACACTGCCTGGATGGCTAGGCCAAGAGAGTGGTGCTGAATGGAACTAAATCCAGTTAGTGCCTGGTTGCTAGCAGTGCTCCCAAGGCTCAGCACTGGGGCCAGTCCTGTTTAATATCCTTACTGATGATCTGGATGAGGGGATCAAGTTCACCCCGTCAGTTTGCAGATGACATCAAGCTGGGTGGGAGTGTTGATTTGCAGGAGGTCAGGAAGGTTCTGCAGAAGGATCTGGACAGGCTGGATCATGGGCTGAGGCCACTTGTAAGAGGCTCAACAAGACCAAGTGCCAGGTCCTGCACTTGGGTAACAACAACCACAGAGAGCACTACAGATTGGGGACAGAGTGGCTGGAAAGCTGCCCAGTGTAAAAGGACCTGGGGGTGCTGATCAACAGCAGCTGAACATGATCCAGTGTGTGCTCAGGTGGCCATGAAGGCCAGTGGCATTCTGGTCTGTATCAGCAACAGTGTGGCCAGCAGGACCAGGGCAGAGATTGGCCCCCTGTACTCGGCACTGGTGAGGCTCAAGTCCTGTGTTTGGTTCTGGGCCCCTAACTACAAGAAAGATTGAGGTGCTGAATCATGTCCAGAAAAGGGCAACAGTGCTGGAGTTGCTCTTCCTGGGAAAAAGGAGGCTCAGGGGAGACCTTATCACTCTCTACAACTATCCGAAAAGGAGGTAGCAAGGTGGAGGTCAGCCTCCCTTCCCAGACAATCAACAACAGGATGAGAGGACACGGCCCCTGCAGGCTGGGCACCAGGAAGAATTTCTTCTCTGCACGAGTGGCAAAGCTTTGACATGGACTACCCAGGGAGGTGCTAGAGTCACCTGATGGTAGTGCTCAAGGAAAGACTGGAAGTGGCAATTAGTGCTGTTGTTCAGTTGACACCATGCTGTTTGGTCAAAGGTTGAACTCAATGATCTTGGAGGTCTTTTTCAACCGTAATAGTTCTATAAAAACCCAAACAACCCAAAATCAAAGCCACTTCCCACTCACCTTCACCAAAAAGAAACAAACAAAAGGTTTAGGATTAAAGGATAGGGCAGTCTATCAGCTTGTCACATTTATTTTGATGTAGCTATCATTTAATGTTATCTCACTTTATAAATACTGACCAAAATGTAACAAAGTCCTCCACAAGCTCCTCCCTCAGCCTAATTGCCTAATTTGGCAGTGTCCATATGATTTAATCAGCAGATTTGGAAGCATTAGATTGACTCAGCCAACTCTGGAGCTAACAATGGTCAAGTGAAAGATTAGATACCATAAAGTTCACTTTCTCTTGGAGAAGATGGATCAAAAGAGATATTTAAATTTTAGAATATAGGAAGAAAAAAAATTTATTCAGTCTCCCTTCTCTGGTAATGACAGGAATGAAATGTACCTACTGAAATAAGAATATGTCCTCAGATAAATGCTTCTGTGCTTATGCACAGAAAAGAAAGCAATTTTGGCAAGGAATTGAAAGAGAGCATTTGGGGATTAATACCTGCTTTTGAAACTAAGGCAACATTAAAAAAATAATCACCAATTGTAATTAAGCCTACAGTAAAAAAAAAAAAAAAAAACAAAACCAGAAAATGCCAGCCTTATACAAAGCTATAGAAGCAGCAGAAGCCTTTATGTATTAATAGGTTTTATATTCTGATCCCTTCTGCAGAACCTAGAGAAAACAACGGGAAGATCACCACCTTCAAGACTTATTTCTCTGGCTAACATGTATCTGTAGTAACTCAAACAGCTGCTTTTCAGCTAAGGTACACAACTCTGACAGGAATTTCTTCTGTTGCTAATAAATTTTCTTTACCAAGCTAGAAGACCAGCAAAACTTAGGTGCCAAAACTAAGCTGGGTCGTGTAAGCTCTCACTCAGCTGCATTTAACCCTTGTTCATCAAGACTTATTATTTCCTTAAAGGGAGGATTTAAACCATGTTTTCTGTATCCCTTGAAAGTTCCTTTCTGCTCACTAAGTGCCACTATAAGTAATGAATGTTAGTGAGTTTAGTGATTCAAATACTCATAAAGGGTGGCAATAGATGATAACTATTCCTACCACATTTTTGGACATAGTTCTGAAACTGCACAGTTCGATTAGGTGTAGTACACAGATATCCAAATATCTTCTGAAACCTCCAAACTGGGTTGTGATATCCAAATTCGTTCCTGACCTAAAAGCTATCCTGCCTCAAGCACACAAAGTAGACTGTCTAGAGCTAATTCAAGTATTTTTATGTGCACTGTATTATAATGCACCATGTACACTCATCTCTTTTCAAATACAAGGAAACAGGCTTAAAGCTTAAGAAAACAGATAAAAAGAAAAACCTCTGGAATAATTATTTTCCTGTGCTGAAAATCTGCTGAGATTTCATTCCATTTTCCTGTTTATGACACTAAGTAGTCTCGATGTTATCTTTTCAATTTCTTATTTTATCATTTCGCTATGCTACAAGGAGGGAAAAAAAATCAAGAACTGCAAGTTTGGATAGTGTAGAATAAATTCACTGTTAGTTTTCCAAATCGCAGTCTTTAACTTTTTTAAAACCTCAGGCAAATGGAGTCAAGCTTCTAGGGTCAGGTAACAGTTTTTCTTTTATTTCTCTAGTATATGGAGTTAGGTAATATCAGGAGACAAAAAAGCATAATGAAACTCTTTCCCCATGAAAATAAAAAAACTTCACCATTACAAAAAAAGTCTTCTTTTTATGACATCATGACAAATTATTGTAACAAAAAGACCAAGCTACTAACTAGACAGTTGTAGTCTTTCAAAGAAAGAAGTACACACTAGTTATCCTCCAGAACTAAAATAATCTAGGAAGTTGCATAGACTTCACATAGTTTTTCTGTTTGGTTAAAACAATTTTGCTTTAAAAAGTTGATGGCCTTTTTTTTAAACCCAAAGATTACCATGCCAAGGACAGGAGCCAAACTAATTCATAGTCTATGCTGAAAGTGAATAGATTGATTAGCCCAGTATCTTCCAAAATCCAAGTATTCTTTCCTGAAATTACTTAAACTGCAGCTTCTCATCTTGGATCTGTAAGCTATCTCACCATAAGAAAAGAGGATCTGCAGACCAACCAGCTCACACTATTCCAGATCGTTCAGTGGAAGCTTGGCTATGATCTTACCTCCTGCCATTCATGTGAGAGCTGCATTTGAACTCTGCATTTCCCTCCTTTACGACTCATGATCTCCAGCTTTAAGCCAACAAAAAGCCTTCTGAGGGTCAGATTATTTTGCTGGGTGATTGATGCAGATATTGCCTTTAGGCATGTATGGTGGAAAACCACAAGACTCTATTTTTTGAATGAAACAAAGATACTGGATTTATCAAGCAACTTACAGACACAAGAACCAATTCTGATTAAACTTAACTGCCAATTTCCCTTAAGAATATTCAAGAGCTTGAAAATAAATCTTCCAAGTGTTCCCACCCCAACAAATGGAAGAAGTTAAGGATACCCTTGTTTTCTCTGCATCTATTTGCACCTTTGTAGAGCATTGGCTTATAATGAAAAAAAATCAGGCAGAAACATAGCTCCAGTATTTCTTCTCTACTACATTTTTGTTCTGTTGCAGCAACTACTTAGGAAAAAAAATGAAACTAAATTCTCCCAAAGGAGGAAAAAAATCCCAGAACATTATGGGAACACATTCACTTACATGGCAAAACAAGATGACACAGGAAAAGTGCATGAAGAATTTAATGAATAGTCTTTTGTGCTTTCTCTAAATCCTTTGAATTACTGACTAAACAATGTTGCATTAACCAGACATCACTCAAGTCACAAAACAGACTCAGATTAGTTAGTATCTCAGATTTTGTCCCCAGTGAAGTCTTTAACCAGAGAAAACTGATTTTTAACATCTAGCTGATGAAAATTTCCTAATATATCACTTCTGGCTTGCTTGTGGTTCTTTTAAGAAATATAACCTCTTTAAGGAAATATATATGTGTGTGTATGTATCTATCTTTCTTAAAAACCCCACAAGATAAACAACTGTATGGCTTTTGTTCAGCGAATCTGCTATTCATATCAAATTTCTAAAAGCCTCTGAAGAATGAGGCAGGGGTTTAGATACTACATGTGCTTAACATTCAGAAAATAGAAGTGAAAGAGACTGGTAAATTTATACCTAAAATCTTGTTTATGGAAGAGACTTGAAAACTGCTCTGAGAAGTGACAGAATCTCTTTGCTATACATATAAACTTGGTAATTGACTTTGAATGGGAAGTTCTGCGTGACTGAACAATGAAAAGACAAATATGGGTAAATTGTTGGTAATTTACAGCTCCCTTTGCAGATTTAAGATTTTCCACTGATAAATTTTCAGCCGACTGCTTTGAATATATAACTTGCCTTCTGTAGCTTTTGGAAATCTGGTTATCTACCTAGGTGATTATGAAGCTGACATTTACTGTATGTGCAATTATGGAATATACAGTGTCACTGCTTTCAAATGTCACCTCTTTGCTACAGTTATCTTGCAGGAAGTGTCCTTGCCTCCCTTGAGAGCAGTGATCTTAGTCAACTAATACCAATGAACACTGGCAAAATATTTACAAAAGCAATTAGCTCTTCTGAGTGTCTAATTTGACATCTTCAAAGGGTCGTGCTGTAGGAATGAAGCTGTCAAACCTCAGGAGAAAAAGCCCCATTACAAGGTCCACCTTGTCTCAGAGTGGCACTTTATACTTTCATTCTGAAAAACCTTGGGTTCTCTTTTTGTCTGTATTATGCTCAGATATGATGCTATCTGATGAGACACAGGGTGGAGGATATGTGTGCAACCTTACTCATGAGAGTTGATACAGGAAATATCACAAGACTTTAATAAAACACACATGGACATTTTTTGTAGGATTACAATTCCTCCTCACCTTTCTAAATACAGGTTGCCAGTGTGTGTTTAGCTTATACTAAGGGAAAGATAACATTTTTTTTCTGTTTAAATTCGTATTTTCACAGTAATATATGCAATTACTACTAATTTGAAGTACCCTTTTCCTTTCTTGACAGTCTCCATCCATTTTTCAGCATTTTAAAATAAATAAATTATAAATAAATGTGTGTTTTATACCTCTCATTATATCAGTCTTTATTTTAAAGAGTATTTTGTTAGAAAAGATCTTAAAAAAAAATAATTTCTCACTTTTCATTCTAAACTTCTTGCTGGCTGCCATCCCTTCTGACTTGGATACTTTCTTCATTCTAACACTAAATTATGAGCATGAAAGATTGCTAAAAATTCTGCATCAAAATTAATCTTTTTCCTAGATATTTTGGAATGAAAATTCTTCAGGGATATTGTTGTGATTGTATGTGTTTGCAACTGTGGCAATGCAGAAATAGTTCTCAAGAAAGAAATAAAAATGTGTAAATTCACTTTCCTTGTCTGGATATTATTTTTTTTTCCACACATGCAAAATTGACTTTTATCGCCAGTTTCTTTGAACTCTGCTGTCTGGTTTAGGAAAAAACTATTATAAATAGTATAGATGGTTTCAGGGGAATTATTTCTGTTAGAATAAGCAGCAATTTTACTTGACCTATGAAGTCAATATTGAAGTGAAGGTTTGGTCTTAAAATGGCAACAACTGAGAACCATTTTTTAATAGAAATCCTATTAAATGTTTTCATTTCATAACAGTGCCTACAGTTATTCCACGTTTTCTGCTGAAAACTTGCCTGTTGAGTAAAACTTCACAAAGCTTTACAAAAATTTTCTCCATCAGAGGTACTGATGTTTTGTGATCACACGGCTAAACACACACAGTGCCTTCAAAGTATTATTTACCGAGAAGAACTGCTAATGCTCAAGAGAGCACCTTTACTACTAACATGTTTGGGGCAGAAAAGTTATCTTCATGGGTAGCTTCTTCACTGTTAGGTACTTCCTAATGGTAACTATATACAGTGGAGGAAAAGATAGCAACATACACAGACTTATGGAAAAATTAGGTTGAAATGCCAATCGTAGCTTGCTGTCATACACAAAGATGAAATAAAAATGACCTCTACATGGTCACACTGTTGGTTTCAAGAACTAAGATGAGCTTGAGCTCACTGTCAGCTCTGCTTGTCAAAAATAAAGTAGCAGAGACACTAATATGAGTATCAGATGACAGTTCTATTACAAATACGAGATTAAAAGAATCCAACAAACATGAAAAAAGGGCTTCCTTATGCTTAATTGGGACAGAATGACATTGCTGCATAAAGGGTTTTTTTAACAGAAGTCTTTAAATGCTCCACACTACATCTGACATGAAAATTATTCTGTTGTGTATAGATTTACTGAACAAACAGCTATAACAATTACAACTATCTCTTACCATGGAAGTTTGATCTGAATATAGAAACAAGAATTTTTTGTCACCTTTAGAAATGTAGTCCACAATGCAATTACTGATTGTGACAGAAAGATGTCTTTCAACCTCTGCAGTCTCAAAAAGCAATCTGTATTTTTTTTTGCTTGCCTTTCATTATAGCTTTTCTCTACTCAAAGCATTTTGAATATGATCTGCTTGCAAAGATAAACACTTTCTGTTGCATTTGAGGTATGTGTATATAAGCAATCAAAGCTGCGTCTCAAATTTGTAATCATGCAACTCAGGTAGCATTAGCTTGGCTAATGCTACTGCAAATAAATGCGTAGCCATAGCAGCAGAGAACTTGATGCAGACTGCAAAACCAGACCAAAAACTCAGTGAATAATGCAGCTTTCTGTGCTGCAGTGGGCTCTGCCCTGCCTTGGATATGCTGCTCCACATATTTGAACTTCAGTAGCTTGAAATAAACATACAAGCTGCAAATATGCCCTGACTCTTACTGTAAATAATTGATAAATGTGGATCAGCCACAGCTACTAGCTACTTGAAATGATCTTTTAATGTGCAAAATCCTGATGACTGAAAATTAAGTGCTTTCTTCTCTCCCTAAATAAAAGAGATGATCTGTTTAGATGCTATTGAATCCTGAGTACACCACTAACACTATACCAATATTCTGCTTGTGTGATACCGTGCTCTGAATTGGAATTCAAACAAAAAGCATATCCCGCATAGTATTTACTGCAGTTTATGGCCCTTTGCAGTTAAAGCAAACTCTAACATTAACAGGTAGTATTGCACATAGATGTAATTCAGTAGGTAATTTAAAAATACAAAACACTATGAATGGGAACAAAATATTGCCATCTCATCTATGTCAACTAAAATCTAGTGCATATTATTTGCATTCTAAAGGCATTAAAACATTTCCAAGATTTAGCAATTCCAAATGCATATTATTTCTGTTAGTTATACAGCAGGACTTTTTCCCCCACAAGAAATATTGTGACTTGATGGGCCTTGTCAGAAGCATCAAAAATACAACTGGTAATTCTGATGACAAAAATAGAGCAGATTTAAACTTGACAAAACCTACATATCATTTCAGAAAGAGGCAATCTGTTCAATCACAGAAGAATCCAGTAGGATTGAAAATAAAATAACACAAATTCAACTACCGTGGGATGCAGCATGAGAACCAGTACTCCTTTTTAATCAGAACTATCAGCTGAACACTACCAGAGATTTCAGGGGAGCTCAACAGATCATGAAGATAAGAATGGCCTATGCAATAGCTAGCATTTCACTAATTCATTATTCCTCTTTTTTTTCTCCCCTTAAGCTATTTAGTTAAAGGAAACAATTTCAGTTCTTAGTTCTAGAGCTAAGCAACATTGGCTTGCTCCTCTGTATTACATTGTTTTAAAGGGTTTAGATAAGCCTGAAAAGCAAATGCTAGTTTGGTACCTTGTGCAACATTGTACTGAGGGTGACACTGGCAATGGTTAGAAAATTTTCCTTCCTTGTGGCTAGCACAGGTTTTTCCCATGAGAATTTTCTTGTGTTTTGTAAATAAAGATAAAGTTTGGATGTTATTAAAACAGTGTCCCAGAACTTGGACGGTGCAAGCCTGGCCAATCAGGCCTGGTTCGGGAAGGCTTCTGACTGACCAATCTGGGTGACTTTTGAGAACTCTATATATGTGATAAAATCAAAACAATAAAGGTCATTCCTTCTTGCCACTGAGAACTGGTGCCTTCATTACTCTGCTAGCTGCTCAACAGCGACACTTCCTGCTTCTCTTTATATGAGCACTATGGAGAAAATGTGCATTCAGGCTGTATTTCTCTCCCTTGTCACGCCCTGTGAGTCATGGAGCCACTGCTCTCTAGATTTCTGTCCTGTGTTCATGTGGGACAGAGCTAATTTGCTTCCTAGTAGCTGGTATAATGCTGTGTTTTGGATTGAGTATAAGAAGGATGTTATCCAGTTGTTGCAGGTTCCCATGCTCTGCCATTGAGCAGGGGCACAGGAAGCCAGAAGGAAGCACAGCCAGGACAGTTGACCTGAACTGGTCAAAGGGATATTCCACACCATATGGCATCAGGCTCAGCATGTAAACTGGAGGAGTTGGCTGGGACCCATTGATTGCTGAGAAGGGACTGGTTCAGCACGGGTCCATAGAGGTGAGCAATCGTACAGTACATCACTTGTTCCTCTTGCGGTACATTCCTCTTCCTCCCTCTCCTTTTCACTACTACTACTATTACTATGATTTTTACTATATTTTACTTATTTCAATAATTAAACTGCTCTTTTCTCAACCAATGAGTTTTACATTCTTCTGATTCTCCTCCCCCATCCCACCATGGAAGACAGAGCGTGTGGCTGCAAGGTACTTAGTTGCTGGCTGGGTTTATAACACTAGTTATGCTTGGGTCTGATTTGGCTTCCACTTTTTTAAGAGAAATATCTTTAATCATAAAGACTAAACTAGATCTTATTAATTTGGTTGGTTGTGTTTTGAAACAGAAGAGATTAGTTAGATCTTGATAGCATCTGCCCAACAAAGATTAACTACACTCTAAAGGATTCAGGACAGACATTTCAAGTCATGGCTTGTAATTCTTTTTGACTGCATGATGAATTCAAGGTATGAATCTGCAGTGTGCATTAACAGAGTTTATCTGTTAGTCTCAGCAGAATAATAAGTAATCAAACCAGTTACCAATTGATCCAAACAGCCAAAACCAGTACAGAAGCCAACAAGGAAAGTGTTTGAATGGCTACTTAAGGACTTTCAGCAATCTCCACATATTTTAGTCCTGCAGTAAGATAGTGGCATTTTTTCCCATGACATAAAATTAGGCATGCATTTGAAGTTTTAGGTTGGGAAAAAAACAGTAAATCAGAAAAGACCAATACTTCTGTCTAATGACATATCCACATCTTTCTGAAGTGGGCTGAAGTCACAGACTTCTTGCTTGTATGTTGTATACGTAGTAGACCATTATATAAAGCATTCATCAATTATTATACACATACAGGTAGAAAGAATAGCTATTATCTATCTATATATCAGATATAAAAGTGCAAGAAAAAATTATACCGAGCATAGCACCAACATTACGCATTGTTGAACTCAGAAACAGAAAATTAAAGAAAATTTATCATTGTAATTCCAGTCTGCACTGACCACATTAACTGCAGTACGGTTATTATTATTATTATTATTATTATCCAAAATTGACTTTGACACTGAGGGTCTTGCATTCATTCTAGAGAGTATGTAAGCTAAATGACCATATATTTCTATCAAAAAGGAAAAAAAGGCTTGCATAAGTGAACTCACAAAAATCCACACCAGGTTTAGTGCTCTGTTTGGCTCAAGGTAGGAAGACGTAACATATAGATATTTTGACAAGTGTCAACAAATCAAAAACACACTAATAAATTCCTTAAAAGCAAGCTCAGAGGTGTACTAGCCTGCTCCTGAGCTAACAAGACAGGAGAAAGAAATGCTGAATTAATTTTAAAATGTCTTAGAATTTGACTGTCTCAAAATGCTCTGTGGAAAAACTGACTTTGGTAAAAACAACAAAAAAATCCAACAGTTTATTTTTACTCTTCTGACCAAATAAAATATCTGAAGTTCAGACTTTAGCACCAAATTATATCCATCTGATGTACAAATCAGTCCACGGTTTGGACTAAGATTTTTGAGCATTAAAATTTTGGTGAGTGCGAGTGTTTGTTTTTGTTGTTTTGTTTTTTAATCTGAAACATGGCCATTATATTCGACCAAAAGCAGTTAGTTTGAAAACTGGAAACTACAGTCTGACCCCACACAGCTACCTAGATGGAATGTGCTGATAAGAAGCAGTATGCAGCATGATTGCTCTTACAAGCAGAAACATTTACAGAATAAATTGAGATGTGCTCTATAGTCATTACTCAAATATCAATATGTTATATGCTAGACAAGTACCTGTCAAACATACTTAATTTCTCTTTGATCCTATTTCTGTAATTATCTTTAACCTGTCCTTCTGGCTCTATTTGCTGCAATTTTGTATTTATAACACCAAATTCAATGGTTTGGGGTTTTTTTTGGTTTGCTTTTTTTTTTTTGTTACAGTCACTTAGACAGATAAACACTTAAACATGGGGTATAATTATTATAATCAATTTTATGACATCTGCTTTTTAAAACCAGTAGTGCATTTAAATATCAAAAAATAGTGCATTCTGCTTTGAAAACTAAGAAATAAGATTTTTTCCCCCCCCAAATTAAAATTTCTCTTTAACAGATACAAACCTTTTCCTGAGACCACTAGTCATGAGCAACTGAGTCACTCTGGACTCCTCAAGCTTGATTAAAACACAGCTAATATAGTAATATTCTGTAGATTGTCTCTCTAACAAAGCTAACAGGCATCCACATCTGCATTGTAATTTTTCTTGTATGAACAAATCCTACTGATTACAGTGAGATAGTTCAGCAGTTTATGAATAAACATTTACTATAACTTTGTTGATACAACACCCCTTTTGAATTATACTGGTAAACAACAGCTCAAACGATTCCAGCTATAGGATCAAGAAAACCAAGACAAAGAAACTCAGAATGAATGCCAAAAGTTCTCTGATTTGTTATGATAAGCATTTAGTAACACTCAAAATATTACGCAATCTCTGCTTTCTATTACAGTTCCATAATCCCTAAAAAACTTGCATAATAATTCTCAAGAACTATAGAAGCGCTACAATTTAAAAACATGATCAAAATTTAAATAAATAAAAATCTCACAAAAGATGAAAGAGCTATGCAGGGTAATCAGTAAGTATAGTTTCAGGATGTAATATTCAGATGATTCTTAAAAAGCAAGTTCCAATATGGTTAAGTACTCCACTAATGGACAAAACTGAAAAAAAATAATCACAGCAGTCTTGAAAGCACAGATCAACTACATAAGCTAAGCAAAGAAGTGCATGCAATTCATGAATATGGTTCATTACCATGGTTACAAGCTTTCAGCACAGGCAGCTGTGTGGCTGGACTTAGATTTTGTGGTATGTCTGCAAAAGCAAAGAAACAATGGAAATAAAACACCTATTTGAAAGCTACCAGAGTACTATAACATTATAAAGCAGAACCATTTAGAAGTTAGTATTCCTTGGAATAAATGAAAGTTATATACTAGAGAAATTGAGTCAGACTCATTTATGGAGCAAGATTAACTTTTACTTCCCCCGTACAACTATGAACCCTAAAAAGTTAAAGTACTTGTGGCTGTATAGAAAAGTCTTGTCAGAATGATCAGGCCTATAATAAGTTCAGTACATTGATTTCCAGTCTTACTGACATCAGCAACAGTCTGAACATCCCTGAAAGCTGCCATTGCAAGAATGAATTAAACCAGAGAGTATTTAAATTCTAGAGTGCTGGACCCATAATGCTTTTAACTTCCTCTGGAAAACAAAATCTAAAATAGGATATTC
Source organism: Lichenostomus cassidix (assembly GCF_008360975.1). Taxonomy (NCBI): domain Eukaryota; kingdom Metazoa; phylum Chordata; class Aves; order Passeriformes; family Meliphagidae; genus Lichenostomus; species Lichenostomus cassidix. Next base: position 55,693,686 of record NC_139479.1, on the reverse strand, counting down.
ACCTTTAGACCTTGGTGTCCTTTTCCTTCGGTCTCGAAAAGCCGCACCTGACTGCAAGGCCTCCAACAGGCTATCCATCACTCCAGTCTCCTCACCTTCTGTAAAGGAGAAAAAAGCAACCCTCTAGGTTACCACAGCAATATCAAAGCATAAAGAATAATACCAATAAAACCCAGTAATAATATATATCAATAGTATTATTAAAACTATTTATTTCAAACTTTGACTGGTGCTTTAATATTTACAAATTGCTCTCTCACAATTAACCACAACAGATTTGGTCTTCTATAGACTGAACAAGGCCAAATTTTATTCCATTCATTTCACATTCCTCTTTCTCTATACTGAGAGTCAAGCACAGTTTTAAGTGAAATGTCATTTCACTCATATTTTCATTTCAGTACCCTTCTACAACTGCAAATAATCAGTCTCATGTCAGCTTTCAAGAGTTGTCCCTTATATGATTTGCTACATTATACAAAAGATCACTTCAGTTATTGTAAAAAGTTGAAATTGTTTCTCAGCAGGGAACTGAGTGAACAATATTGGGCTGGATAGGATTCAGTGATATCCATAGGTAGCTTTAATCAAAAGCCAATTTCTGTTCAAGTTTAATAACCTCTAGCCAATATTAAATAATTGACATAGGTCAGGAAAATTCTACTAATCAAATTACACATGTATAATGCCTAACAATATACACATGTGTATAATAACCCCCAAAGAATTATGAATGTTACTCTGAGATGGTAACCAAATGCAAGTATTAAACACCGTCCTTTTACTTCATTAAATAAACACACTAGGAAGTATTAGATTTTTGGACCTTCTTAACCCATTCTACGTATGTGCATGGGAGGACAAAGGACAGAACTACAGGGATTAACTCTACAACAAAAAATCTCCACAGAGGAATAAACAATTCCAAGATAGAAGCCTCATTATACCCCACTGGGCAAAACTCCCTAGGTCAACACACATCTTGGATAGAGCCAGCAGTTATTGCTAACAGTGAATATGCAGATCAGGCTCTAAACTACCTGGTGCATATAACAAGATGCTGAGTACAGCAGACAATCCCTGCCCTGGTCCTGCTAGCTTATCTATTGGTGATACAGGCCAGGATGCCATTGGCCACCTGGGCACACGTTGGCTCAGGTCCAGTTGCTGTCACCAGCACCCCCAGGTCCTTTCCCACTGGGCAGCTTTCCAGCCACTCTGCCCCCAGCCTGTAGTGCTGCAGGGGGTTGTTGTGACCCACATCCAGGATCCATCACTTCACCTTGCTGAACCTCATACAGCTGGCCACAGCCCACTCATCCAGCCTGTCCAGATTCTCTGCAGATCCTTCCTGCCCTCCAGCAGTTCAACACTTGTCACCCAACTTGGTGTCCTCTGCAAACTGACTGAGGGGGCACTCAGTTCCCTCACCCAGATTATTGACAGAAATACTCAACAGGACAGGGCCCAACACTGAGCCCTGTGGAAGGCTACTCGTGGCCAGCCATCAGCTGGATGTAACTCTACTCACCACCACTCTTTGGGCTCAGCCATCCAGCCAGCTTTTTATCCAAGAAACAGTAACCCTTAGTTCTTCTCTTTTCTCTATACTCTGTACTACCAGACTAGTTTTCAACCTTAGACAAAAGTGCTATACACAAAACCAAATAAATGAAAATTAGCAAATAACTCATAATTTTACCTAATGTTTATATATAAAGCAGATCTAGAGAATAAACATGAAGACTGAAATACAGACTGTTTTTTTTCTTTTTGCTTTTTGTTTGCTATAACATGCTTTATTTACACTGAAGTTTGCTCTCTTACGACTAATGGACTATCACAGCTATTAATTGGCTTGGAACATACCTTATTGGTCTTAATTTGGCTTGGAACATACCTTATTAAAAGAATCACTCAGTCTATGTATTCAGCTTCCTATTTGTTCAGGTTTGGTTTTTGGTGTTTTGGTTTTTTTTGTCTGTTTGTTTCTTGTTTGTTTTTTGTTTGTTTGGGGGTGGGTTTTTTGTCTTGGTTTGGGTTTTTGTGTTTTTATTTTGTTTTGGTTTCTTTTTGCGGTGTTTTTTTGTTGTTGGGGTGGGGGGGGTGGGGTTTGTTTGTTTTTCAGCTGTCTCCATCTGATGTCATGCAATTCCCTAAAATAGTAATGTCTGGAAGGAATATACTCAGTGAAATAGTTTCAAAACAACATGATGCCTGAAGAAATTTTGAGCCAAGCCATTAGTTATATTAAGGTATATGAATGCTGGAGGAATGCTTATAAGTATTTTGGGTAATAGCAATTCAAAGAAGATTGAATAGTATCACAGTCACCAAAATGATATCATGAATGCTTATGGAACAGAGTTCATAAGTTTTGTTTTAGGAAGTAGGAGTAACAGAAGAAAATTTTCAATCCTATTTCTGCATGTCATCCATTTCCTCTTAAGCCTGTTCAAGATTACTATGGTTTCATAGTAATTTAAAAAACTTAACAATTTTCAGTATAAAAAAATCCTAGTTACTATAAAAAGGCTCATCAAATAAATTAAAAATATTTAAAAGAATGAAACAGAAACATTGCAAAACCACAACTTATTGTAGCATAGCTGTAACATATTTATGTGCACTATCTCTTTTTCATACTTATCTGAAATACATTGTAGTCACAAAGTGGATTATAGATTAGTGCTTCCATTGACATGCAAAACAGTATTAGAAGAATAAATTGGAGTAGATTGAAACTAAAATTTAAAAACTCCTCTAGTAGCTATCCTGTATATGTGGATGTATTGAAACAAGCTAACCACTACAAATAAAAGCATTCACACTTAAGAATCTTTGTACCCAAAACATGTAGAAAGCCTGGTTTTCAAATTCCTACAACTTCAGTAGGCTCCAAATTCTGGTTCCTGATACCTCAATCAGCAGCTGACGGTGACACCTTCTATCAAGTTATGCAGGTAGCTATCAGTACCCACACTCCTAATAATATTGTCCAAGTGTGTAGGATGGGAAGATTAAGAAATGAAAGCCTTCCATGCAGTATTTGAGAAATCTTTTAAATTGCCTTGGGAGAGCTGTATACGACATTGCTACCGTGACAGTATAAGAGCCACAAACACTGTTCAATATTAACACTTCCTATGGGACCTTTAAATCAGATTTCACAAGCTGCTGCAGATGACTGGCACCAATCCCAACTGGCTTCCTAATTAGTCAAGTGTATCAATATCTTGATATCATAGAACTAGGAATTCTAGTTGGCTTGCAGATAGCTACATAGCCCACAGTAATTCCTTTGAGAAAGATACCCTTTTTATGATTTAAATGATCTCTTTTCCTTCAATTACAGAATAGGAGATTTAAATGCTTTTTAATATCATACCTAATTAAAACTCATACAACTGTCTTTTAAATATCATGTAAAGGAGAAGTAAACTTCCCAAAGTAGCCGGTGAGTCTTGCCCTTGACATTTCAGTGCCAAGTCAGATATAAACTACCTAATTTCATAATTACATCTTTAAAAATGTTAAGAATATTAAAGACCCTTCTCTACTAGTGCACTGAGTATCATTAGCTTTACATGTACACCTTATAATGTCTTATAATGATAGCAACAGATACTGCAGTTAGTAGCGACACCTGCATTTTATGTACTCATTAAAGAACAAATTATATATACCATAATCCCAGGAGCAGAAGTCCACTGACATGATTGAATCACAAGTATCAAAAGAGTGTTGTAACAAGACTATTTTGGATTAAAAATGTTTCATTTTTACAGTTCTCCTGAACCTGTCCAATATAAACTAAAACATCACAGAACAAAAGGATTCCAAAAGTTCACTTTACCAGGAGAAAACATAATATGTCTGTTTCCTCTTTCACAGAGCCAAAGCTTTATTCAGCTACAACAAAGCTTTATTCAGCTAGTCCTCTCACAAAATACAATACTAAGAAGTTTCAGAAAAACCAAACCAAGGATTCTTTAGCACAGTTTCTGTTGATGTTGCTCACTCAATCTGTACACTTAAGAGATTTAGCTACATGAACTTTGACTATCATCTTCCACCTGCCTCTATTTATGGCATTGCAATTACACAGTTTTCTGTTACAGTGTAAGCAATGAAAAGGATCAGCTCCTAAAGCCAAACACTAAGCGTCAAGTGAAACTAAAACCCTAAAATCATACAACTTGACAAATGCATACATTAAAAAGAGACCTTACAGATTTCTAGCTGTAAGAAGAAAAAGAGTGCAAAACCTCAACGGCTACTCCTGAAGTTATCTGGAATAGCAAAGACTTTAATTATCTTCGAATCATCTTTGATGTAGCTCCATGGCAGCACTCGAGTCTTTATATAATTTAACAACAAACTTGGAGTGCTGAGACTATCGGATTTGTTTTTCTTTCTTAAGTATTAAGTCCTGATCTCTCAATTCAGCAAGTACCAGAATTAATTTTTTTATTCTTTTTTGCTAGAACACAAACTGCTTTTTTTAGCTCTTCAGCTCAGGACATAATTCAGGTTGGCTATACTGTACCCAGTTTTTGAACAACTAAAATGTAAGCCCTTCACAGCCTTCTTCCAAGTTTAGGTCCGTCATGTCTTGTGCATTTATGTACAAAACTTTCAGAGGCAAATAATTACCAGACTTGGGACAGTGACAGCTGAGATGTTTCCAGACTACTTGCACAAGGGAAGAAAAAAAAGAAAGACACATATTTTATCTTTATTAATGTAATATCTTTACTTTAAAGACATCATGAAAAGTCCTTTATACTTGTTTGTATAAGGATTGATTTTGACTAATATAGTCTACAAAGCACTGCACTGCTGACTAAAGGTCTCCATCTGAGTAAAATTTGAAGTACCATTATCTGAACAACATCACAAGAGGAAAGCTATGGCTATGATGTAGTGTTGAATGACATAGACTCCAGGAACCAGAACAGGAGATCACAGAAAGGAAGATAATTTAAGCCATCTATGCAGTAGTGAGCTCCAATGTTTTGGATGTCATTCCATCTTTTCAGTCTCAAAGTGTAAGACAGCCAGACTCTGTGAAGTATTCATAGTGCTGACATGATCAACTCCTAGATCCTGCAGCCATATATATGAGCAGGGTAGAAAACTTTTTGAAGGCTTTTACATTGTCAACATAAAAATACAGATCAACCGTAATGTTTCAACATAACCTGTTTAACCACCATAACAATAACCACCTAAACTCAAGATTCTTCATTCCAATAAAATTCAGATACAATTTTACAAAGAAATTGTGGGTGGATGATAAGAGCAACTTTGTCCAGAAAATGCAAAGGTCATAGAGACTGCAACTTGAACTCATTCTAAGGCTTTGAACTTTTTCTGGTGAAAGCCATAGCACCAACCAGATAATCCTTCATTGACAGATGAGTTAAGGAATACATGACTATCAGTTTGACTTTCAATAACAGTGCATGAACTAGAGCCATGACTTAGAACACAGGGGTTCTTTTGACGTTGACAGAAGTTTGGAAAAACCTGTTACATTAGAGTAAGGAAAAGAAAATTTCCAATGTACAGTTACAAAGCAGAAATAGCTGCGAAGTGTGGCTTGGATGGACTGGCTAAAAGGACAGCTCCTTTTAGATTTAAAAGTATTAAATCCAACTTCAGCCAAAAATAGCACTATTCGCAGTGACTTCAGGTGAAAGACACAAAACAGCCTTTTCCAAAAGTAAAACACATGCCCATACCTCACGTTTCACATCAACACCCTAGTCCAGTATCAGAAGAGTTACATTTCTTACTTGACGCTCAACACAAAGTAGAAAGCCTTTGATAGTGCTTCAGAGCCCTTGCAAGTATACACTAAAAAATAATGATTTCTCCTAATTACTGATGAACCCAAATGTTCCAAAAATCTAGCTGAGAAGAGTAGGTTTCATGCCAACTTGTTTGCTCTTGATAAAGTGGTCAACTGTTGAATTGTCCCTAAATTGCTTCTATGGTTTAGAAAAAGATACATTTTGACTCCAAGCATATGAACAAAGAGGGCTCCAAGCTCCACAAACCTTAAAACCTTAAGTCAAATTCAAACTGAAACTCTGTCCTTCAAGAACTCTGAAAGACAGCTGTCCCTTTCAAATCAGCTGTTGAAATTAAGGTTGGTACCTACACCAATTTAATTTGTTTAACAGAGTTCATACCACAAAACCAAAAGGTAAGCTGTGTTAAGAGGTGGTTCTGTACCACAGAGATACAAAAATACTTCAGTGGTGTAAGGTACCAAATCCTGCATCTCAGCTGGACCACAATTTCTCATTTAAGTAATAGGACTGAGAGTGAAATCATCTTAATACTGACCTTTTTAATAAAAATGTTAATAAAACATTTCTGATGTTCATCATGAGCCTGTAAGCCCCTTCTTTCTATGACAACAGAAAATAACCACTGTAAACTCACAGTTTTCCACACAGATTATTCAGCTTTACTTAAATTGGTGCCAGATCCAGTAAAAAGACTGTCAGAGCAAGTGTTTCTGAGAGAGATCCAGCAAACTGGATTTAAAAAAGAATGAAGAGAATGCCAAGCTTTTGAAGTAGTGCGCCCCAGGACTTGACACTGGGGATAATATTTATTACATCTTCCTTCATGACCTGAAAAGTTTGCATATGGTGCAAAATTCGAAGTAATGGCTGATGGTTGTGCTGCCATTCAGAAGAACCTTGAAAACTTGGGAAAATTTGCATACAGGCATCCTCATGAAATCCAACAAAAGACCTGTATGTAGTGAGGTGAAACCTCATACGGGAGCACAGGTGAGGGGCTAACTGGCTGAAGACATCTTTAAAAAAAAAAAAACTTGGGATTCTAGTGGACAATATATTGATCATGAGTCAGTATTGTGCCTCTGTGGCAAAGATGACCAACGATAAGCATTGCCAGCAGATCACGAGAGGGCATCCCTCCCCTCTACTCAGCACTGGTGAGACACATCTGCAGTGCTCTAGGCAACCCAGGACAGGGGAGACACAAACATACCCAGACAAAGTCAAGGGCCACAAAGATGCCAATGGGATTAGAGCATCTCTCATATGAGAACATGCTGAGATAGCTAGGACTGTTCAGCCTAAAAGAGAAGGCTCAGCACAATCCTATCAATACATATAAACAGCTCTGGGGAGCTGTGTGGCGTGTAGAGGTGACTGCGACAGACACATCTCAGAGATGCCCAGAGAGGACAGTAGGCAAATGAACACCAACTGATTGCAAAGAGGTTACCTTTTCACTAAGTCCACTCAATTTTGCCTACACACCTACTCTCTCACCAACTCAACAATACAGGATATTCTAGTAATGCATTATATATTGCATTACCAAATCATATTTTTAATAGCTGGTTTAAAGACTGAATCCTTTTATAGCCTTTTTCCTATTAACTAGGGACGCTGGTGCCCTTTTAAGTGGGGAAAAAAAGCAGCTAAATTGAGAACAACGCTAAGCTTCTTTTAGTTACATTTAACCATTTATAACTAAAACACACCAGCCTTATGCACTCTTACCTAAGGCTAAGATTTGATGGGACACTAATAGTGAAAATTATCAATTGCATATGAAGAAGTCATCAATATGTTTTACTATTAATGAATGATTTTCCTGTTTTCCTTATATATCACAACTCCCGTGACACTGAAAAGAATACAACCAATCTGCTTTTCAGACTAGCCAAAAACTAGCATTTTCATTAGTTTTGTTTCACAGAGGAAAAAAATACAAATATCTATTATTGAGATGTATCAATTACAATTCCATTTAGAGAGCAGTAAGAACAACTTTAGGAGCTTTTTTAATTGAACATAGCTTCTTAAAAGAATATATGCAGCTTAACATAATACATCTGTGTGGGTGTGTGTGAACATCTTGTCTTGTCTCTGGGTTACTGTGTGCCTCTGAAGGAGTTCATTGAGTACATTGGTATTTTCATTTAAATTTATAAAAAGACAATACATTAGAAAATATACGCAATGATTACTCATACTGACAGTTGTGCTACAGAGATGAGGGACTCAAGTAGATTTTAAAGTTGAATAATTTTTCGCCAGTGGAGTGATAAAGTTCTGACTGGTTTACATGACTGAGCTTAGGGTAAGGAAAACTTCTGGATGGCTTTGGGTAGGAAAGACCCTTTGGTCTTGGGTTGGGTAGCTATAAATGCACAAGAATACCCAGGAGGATCTGACCGATAGCCCACCTACCCCCACATCCTTTGTGCACTAGTAGCTGATGGCAAACACCTATACAAAGGACAGGATAAATATATAATCCCATTTCCAGAATGGTCTCTTGGTCTCCAGTTGTTTATGATTCAAAGACTTTGTATTTGAATTTAGAAGCCTTGAATAGAGAGAAGCTGCCAGAGAAATCAAGTAACTTTTGTCAGCAAGCTTCAGAGCAAGAATATTTTGGTATGCAGTAACAAGACTGGACTTCTGTACAACCACTGAGGTATTGCTGAGTGAAGATAAGCGTCATAGCAAACAGTGTTGAAACAGAAGCAGCAGCAGACTCAGCCTGAAGGAAGAGTCAGAGACATGACCTTCCCATCAGCTAGCTTTCCAACAATTAGAGGTTCTTGGCTCTTTTACAACCTTGGACTCAGGAAAGTAAAAATAAAGCATATCCTTCAATGCTTTGGTAAGGATATTTATTCCTCCCTTCCTCTGCAACTTGAGAAAAGAAACTTTAGATTATACAGAAAAAAACCAGAGAGAACAAAAGCATCGCATAGCAGGAGTGAGAGTTTAGAGGACTCTGATGCCTCCCTCCTTACAGAGACGTGAGGTAGTATTTGGAGTCGGAAATGCCTACTCAAATCAAAATCTACTATCTGGATAAATGTTAGAACTCTTAATCCCAAAGATGTCTCCAGAGATTGTAATTGTTTTTCATGGTAATGCCATTTTAAGTTTACAGCACTGTTTTCACATTTGTTTAGAAATTTTACTGCTATAACATAAATGACAAGCCTTATGAGAATACTCATCTACAGACATTATTTTATTGACCCTTAATTTTTTCACCAGTTCTGTTTGTTCTGATTATTTTTTTTTCTCTTCCAAATACAGCTGCTATTTATTTTTTCCTGGGCTTTGTGTAAACCTCCGTTTCACAAATGCTTTTCAGCTGCTATCTCCAAAGATTCCACTTCTAAGTAAAATTTTCAGAAAGAAAATAATTGTTTCTTCTAATCAACTTGCTCTTTTGGAGCTACTACATAGTACAAAGTAATAGCAGCTGCTGCATTCTGAGTCCAGGGGCACAAGTAAGTGCATGAACTTCCATGTTCCAGAAGACTTAGCACCTTTGACACCTTGTTAGAACATGACCTGTGACTATTAGTTGTTGATTAAATTAATATACATTCAGATCAGTTCTACTTTTTTTCACTAAAAATATCCAATTCTGTGAACAGATAAGGTTTTGTTGTATCCCATCTTTTGCTGTGGCTTCTGCAGATGTAGGTTTTTTTGATTAACATACCTGTATTTTATCATTCTCTGGAACCTTTTTCAAGCATGAATGTGACAATTATTCTTGAGGGAACATCTGTTCTCGGTAATTTACCCAGATTTATACTTTACTGTCAAAACAATACAATTGCAGCTGAAAAACAAACTCCATACTTAGGGAAGTATCAAGTGACATCTCCTTTCTGGCAGATTTGTGGCCAATGTCTGTCACATCTCCTTCCTCATATATATGACTTTTTTTTTTTTCTTTTTTCTTCAACAGACATTATGCAAAAATTAGATCTACTCTCCAAACTTGTCCTGGGCTTATTACCAACTGGCCAGTAAGTATTAACATGAGTAAGTACTGAGTAAGCAACTCTATAAGGCCCCACAGTTCTTTCTGCCCCACAGTTCTTTCTGCCATTGTAACTTAACATAAGAGGAAGCAGTTACACTCATCATAGTTATGGAAAAGAGCTATTTCCCACTGGCCTCTTAATAAAAGTGATTCTTAAGAATGAATTCAAATAACAGAAAGTGACCTCAGGAATCCTCTTGGTGAAGAGGTTCCAATTTGAGGATTAGTGGAGGCAATCAGGGAACAACAGGAAAAAATTGTCAGCACCAGGGAATAACCAACTTGAATGGAGCACTTGAAATTCCAAAAGGCAAAACTCCCTAGAGAAAAGAGCCCTTACACAAAATGCTTGTTGGATATTAATATTATATCCTTAGGACATGTTCATATTGATCATTGTCAGATCTTTTGTCCTCTTTACAGTAAATTTAGTTGAATGAAACATATTCCTAAATTCCCAAAAGCTAGTAATATATTGTCCAAAAATCTGTATTTTTTCAAAATATTAGCCCAGCAGACATTTTACAACAACAAATTACCAACATATCTTAGAAACTAATGATGTCATTTCAGTGACTTTTGCAGTCCTTCACTTCCCTCAGAGGAAACAAATACTCTTGAGAAGTATTGAATTTCTTACCCCAGTGAGAACAAACTACTAAAATGGAGGCCTTAGGAACTTGAGCTAAGCAGGCAAAGTAGGGTCTGTGAGGGCACCTACTGAATTAATTAGCTTTGGGGATTTTTAAACTTATTTCAAAGGCGAGCATTTTATCTGTTGGAATCTGAACTTTAATTACCTAATTACATTTACTACTTTCATTGTTTAAACTGTCACTACTGGGATCCATAGTGTCTCTTTGTTTTGCAGAACACTACAGAATTAATGAAAATATTCCTCTTGCACAACTTAGCAGACAATAATAAAGCAGTAAATATTTGAAGAACCAAAACCTAAAACGCTCTTAGCAAGTTTGTGAGACATGAATGTGGGTCTTTTTTTTTTTTTTTTTTCCAAAACCAGATAAACAGTGTAAAACCTTTGCAAAAATAAATGCTGCAAAATTGGCTGCAAATAAGGTCATAACTGTTTAAATGAACTAAAACATATTTAAAACCAGATCGTTATGATAAAAATGAAACTAAATTAACACAACTGCACGCAAACTAATATTCTGTATTGGAAATCAGATGTTCCATTTTGGCATTAGCTCACTGCTTTTATGCAAGAAAAGGGCAATCTTTGTAAATAACCATTAATAAAAGTGGCTTGTTACTTAAATAGTATTCAAAGTAAGACACAATGAAGATGCCACAATGATGGAGTTCTCAATTATGTTACAATAAATTTAGCAGCTATTATCTCAGCTATAGAATTCTTTACACCCTGATAAGATCAAAATAATTGATTGGTCTGCTTCTACTAAGAATCTGAACAGCATGAGAAAGTGTGTATCTGAATGTTAATAGTATGCAGACAAGTGGCATTTACATAAAGATCCCCGTTCAGTGGCTATTTACCTTTGGAAGGATAGTGTGTGATAGTTTGATCTGGCTTCACAAAAGCAAGTAAAGCATCTCATGATGAATACAATTTTACACTCCAGAGAATATTTAGAGGACAGATTTTATTAACATAAATTTCAAAATGCTAAGTATCACTCACTATTAAGCCAAAATGTTTACTGAATTTCACTTACTTTTCAAGTTGGGATGGAGCTGAAAGGAAAAGATGAAGCTGATACTTGTACTACGTAAACTTAAGACTTGCAGCCCTTTTTGTCAGTGAACTATTTGAGGTGTGACCACTAGGACATGTAGGTGTTGCTAAGATGTGAAGGTAGAGAATTTCAGCAAAGTATAATTTGGAGGTATGTAAATCTGACATTGGTTTCAGGCCCAAATCTCAAAAACTGTTCGCAAGAGGGCAAATAAAACCATTCCATATAATAACAGAAATCTGTGGTCTTATTAGCAGAGGTTAAAATTTATATTGTAAAGCTTACCTAAAATGTTAACATTTTTCTAAAACATGCTGTACTGCATATTCATAGAACACTACACACTTCTCAAACTATAAAATATTGATATATTTATATCTGAGATAGATTGAAAAAAAAATGAACTTAAACCTTTATGAAGGCTTATCACAAAGTACACTTATTTATCTAATTTTAGCAAATGACCATATCAACACTGAATTCCGTGCAACAGTATTGCAAAAGCAGCCTGATATACAGGTATGGATGACAGAGCATACCTGTGATCTAGATGGCTCAGTTGTCATCTCTGTGTAAAAGGCACAACATAGGCTATGAAAGATTATTATAGTTTGTGAGAAGGCCGATTAACGATAGGATTACTCTGGATCTCATATTTGCCATAAATGTCAGTTACTACTAATGAAATCATTGTTTTCATCCTGAAGAGATTCATTTAAACTAAAACTCAGGAGTTACCTTAAATCCAAATTTATTTTCTTCTTGGGTTAACAGAACCTTTGTAGTGCTAATTTTTTTTTGTTGTAGTTCTTTCAAAACTGATATAAATACAGTCCTAACATGCTATATGCAACTTATTGACTCAAGTCACATATTGGGAATATTTTAATAAAATTTGTATTTTGTTATATATTTCTTTATGATGTGTCCCTGCACATGGTAGAAGGCTGGGGGTTTATTGTCCATTCCAACCCCTTAGCATTCTATTTTTCTGTGATTCTGTATTAAGCTTTTATCAATGGAAAAAAAGTCAGTAAATACCCCCCAAATAACTAAAAACTGTTGCAGTATTATGTAGGTTACTTTTATGCAAAGAAATGAATCACAGTTTCCCCAACTTCGTGCAGCCAAAGGTAGCACGATAGGCAACAAAACCCTGCTCTCCAAATAGCTTCCAAAAGCAGATGAAAGATGAAGAAACCCAAAGAAAAGGACTTCAAGAACAAAGCAGAATCTAGGACAGGTTAAACGTCTGTGTTGTAAATGAGACCAGTGGTTAACAAGACAAGCTTAGAATGATGATACAAATCTTGTTTAAGCACTGGATAGCAGCTCAGGTCTTGAAAGGTATGGAGTATTGGCTGAAAGAAAAGCTCCAAAATCATAATGTAGTCACTAATGGCTAATTAAGGGTCACTGAAAAAGGCACTGTGATAAGACTGATTTTACCTTAAGAAAAGAAGCAGCAGCTAAGGAAGAGAAAATCAAAGGCATTGCTGTGACCTGGGGAATCAACACCCCCTGAAGCATTTTACATCCTCTAACACAAGATAGACAAGAGGATTGGAACTATGAAGAAACTAAATCATTTTACAAAAGAATGAGATGCCAAACTGTGCACAGGGAAGGAAAGAAAGACGGTAGGAAAAAAAAAAAATTCCATTTTAGTTCTAGTTTCCATTGCAGCAAACCTTGCAAATTTCAATATGTCATCTTTTCAACTAGGACCATCATTGGTAGCCATCATCATCAATACTACAGTATCAACTGAATGGGATTTTATATTAACATTAAATTTAGGACACAGATGTTAAGGCTTTGACTATGTAGAGGGAGTGATTGATTGTACTAAGAACTAATTATAATTGATAATGACAAATAACACACAAGGATAAGATAATAGCACAACCAGTGCTGTTAATGACAACTAGCCCAGTAAAGTGGGATTGGATTACTGTTTGATTGGTTTTGTTTTGATTTTTTATTTTTGTTGCTGATTCCTAGAGTTTTCAAAAGAAGTTTAAGAGAAACAGTTAAAAAACCACAAAGTAGCACACAGTACAGTGATACAAAGCCATTCCTAATCTTCAAGTCATTTTCAGTTAAAAAGCCATGTAACTGAAAAAAAAAAAAATAGTTGAGATGTAGAGTACACCATGATCTATCCATCGGGACAAAATTATATTTGAGAACCATTTAGCATATATACTCTCTTTTCTCTTCTTCCAAGTATGAATGTGTTTGAAACCTCAAAAGTAACTTCTGGGTTGGTGATATCAATGAGTTTTATTATATTTGTAATAATGTTCCTACAAATCTAACATCTGATCTAGTTACCATATAAAGAAATAATATGCAGCAAAAAGCAGTTACTCCACAGTCACCCTCCAGGTTAGCGTGTTTAGGTATTTTGACAGAGAGGACCTTGTTATTAATTTTTTAGCAGATCAGATGTAAGCCTTTTGTAATGATTTACAGATTCTTAATGAGAAGACAGCCATTCGATGAACTAGCTATAGCTAGGAAAAAAAAGGGGGAAAAGGAAAAAAAGATATTTTTTTGATTGCCTATATAATCCCAAAAAATCAGAGCAACATTATGCCTCTTCAATTAAATACTGTAAATACAATTTTGGTAAGATTGTCCAAATAACAATATTAGTAATCATAATTTTAAAAAACCAACTACCCCACTTCTCACATATTTGTTGTTGTCCTCCCTGACAAACAAATCTACCACATGTGCTTTCCACTCCCAGAATTCGGATTTTCCAGTAGACTTAAAATATGTTGCAAACAGGCACAAGAAACCTTACAACTTATCAGTGCCCAATTTAGTGAATATCAGACTTGAGACATTCATAGCTTGAGGTGATCCTAACATCATCTTTTACTATCTACTGTTTAGACCACACATTCCAAACAGAACTTTAGGTGACTCACAAGACAAGAAACATCTTTCTGTACACTTGCATTGTATAGAATCTCAAAAGCCCAGGCTACTTAAACACGAGTAGAGGACAAGTACTTAGTTCCCTGCCACATTAGCTGAAGTAGTAGAGTTCAGTACCAGAGGGCTACAGACGCGTGCGGGTGTATGACACATAAGTCTCCAACGTTGGCACCTGTACTCTGGGACGCCTGAACATGGTGTTATGAAGAACAGGACTTGAGAACAGCTTTAACTTTCACTACAAAACTGTCAGTTTTCCATCCAAAATGCTATCAGTCATACATACAACATGTCTGAGAGAAATCTCTTTTGAAACACTTCAAACCATGCATAAATACAGACACCACTTTTACCCATTCCTAGTCTTCTGCAGCCGCCTCTGTCTTCTGTGAGCTTTGAAGACATTGTCACTGGTGGTTTTCTGACTGGCTCTTGAATTGTAGCTCTAAAGAACTTGAAATGCTATGTTCAGAAAGCAGCTACCTGATTTCCCACCTTAGGAGAAAGCTTTAGACTCACACCTGAAAACATGGATAGTCTTACAAAAATAAATCAAAGACTTTTGGTCTGAAGCATCTCTGAAACTTAACACACCTACTCTGGCTATTAGTGAAAACTGCAAGAGACAGATAATGATTTATGCCAAAAGTGCCAACCAGGGCTTAGTTAGGGAATTGTTTAACAAGATCTGCTCAGGAAAAAAAAAGAGTAGCTCATGGCAATTTACATAGTAAGTCATGTATCATTCTGAAGGGCTACAGAAGCTCAGTCTAGGATAAAATGCAGGAGTATAGAGAATTATCAGACATCTCTTTTAGTGACAGAGAATTCACAGCATCTGCCATATCTTTTGGTACAAAAGACAACATAGCACGAGTAACTTTAAAAATGCATGGCTGAGGGGTTTTTTCAGGCGTTTCAATAGGGACATGTTGAAATAACAATTGACATACTCAAAGAAAAATACAAAGTAATATAGGAAAGGCTTATTCTCATAAAAGTACAAAAATGAGTATGTAACCTTAGTTAAAGAAAACAGCTTTGTGATTTGGAAAATGTCTTTTCTCAAGTAACATTAAGGGGTTCTGAGAATAACTGAGCTTACACGTGGTCACACAAGGTTCAATCAATTCCAGTGGAAAAATAAAAGGCAGCAATTTGAGTTATTTTATAATTCAAAAACTCAAGGAACTAGGAAAGCTCATTAAAAAACCAAAATTTAAAAACCTCTTTGCTGAAAACTTTAATCAGTGAAAAATCATTCATCTATTTTGTTTTTTTTCTCATAGCATATTCAGATAATGAAAAAATAGCACCTTTATCTTCAGTAAAATGCTTGGTAAATTGTGTTTTCTACATCACTTACCTGTTTTCATTTCTAACAAACGTTTTTTCTTTTGTTGCCTCTCTAGTTTTTCTTTTTCTGCCTTCTCCTTAGCTATTTTAGCACGTCTCTGTTTTTCTTCTGCTTCCCTTCTTCTCATATTTTCTTTTACTGCTTGCTATGAAAAAAGTAATATAGAGTTCCATTAAAATGGAAGTCTCAGCAAAAACAAAGCCAAAGCTTAAAAACAAAGAAAAAAGCTTTCAAACCATATCCCCTAACTAACCTTAGTTTATTAAATCAAACAAGTATTTTGCATTCTATATTAATTACATTTTATTCAGAAAAGTAAGCAAATTCAGAATAAATACACTAAAAGCATACTAGTTCCCCCAAATGAGCATTATGAATTCAGCAAGAATACACGTTAATGTAGGAAGAATTCAAATAGTCTTAACCACCTTGTTCTACAAAATTGTATGTTACCATTTGTAGTTCTAAACTAATTTCAACACTTTTTCTTTCTCATGCTGCCACTGTACCAAGCAAAACAAGGCTGCCTGGGTAACAGTGTTGCATTTTTCTTATTCTTATCAACATATGCATTAATTCACTGTGTTTATAAATTCTTGTCTTCTGGTAAATATCCATACAATATCGTTCATTTTGAATTATAAATATGTACTCCAAAACTTCCAATGAAGCTAAAACAAAACAATGGGTTTCAGAGTTTTGAAATAAAAATTTTGCATATTCACACATTAAGCAAAAGAATTGTATCACATTAAATATATTTTTAACAAAAATATTTCAGGATTACCTTTTTATTATTTTAGTGTTAGCTGTGCACACTGGTAATTCTCAGTGCTCTGAGTATTTATATTTGCATTAAATGTAAAGTGCACCTATTCTTCATTGCAGAAAGTTTATTTCTTCAGAACACAGTTACACAGAGCCCTGTCTTTCATAATATATCAGTGTCCTCTCTTACAAAATGGCTAACATCTTCACAAGGTCTGAGGCAAAAGCTGCAAGTTTGCAGGGAAAATTAATGTCTCATTTGTTTTCAGAGGAAGAACATCCACACTGTACTCAGAAAAAAAATAATGGACTGAAATGTATTATATAGCACAGATGAGTGTGGATTACAGCAATACTTGCACAGACAGGCATTGTTTGCAGTATCACTGTCACAGAGAATGACCAAAAGAAGAGGGAAGAAAAATATTCCATAAAGTTTGTGAAGAAACATCTGTTTTGGATAACTGAAGAAGAATAAGCTTTCCATCATGAAAAAGAAGGACAATGAAACACATTTTTTATACACAGCAAAACTGTATTTTCACAGTGATTCCTCCAAAGTCACCTCTGACAAATTTCTTGATACACGGGAAAGAGATAGAGCATCCTATAAAATGCTAAAATTTTTGATTGAATTAATTTTAACAAATTATTTGCTGATTTTTGGACTGGGCATTCTGTAGAGTAAGTTACTAGATAAACTACTGGATAAAATTCAAATGGAACTTGGTACTTGACAAGTACAATACTGGCAGGCATTACACACTTTCCTAACAGAGTGACCAAGAAAATTTCTACTTTGCATCTACTTTTTCCCCAAAAATCATACCTGTAGGACTCAGCCTCATACTGCAGTCATTCAAATACAGATGTGTTTTCTTTCCAAACACACTGAATAAGTGGGCCTTACTCAATAGCTCACACCCTCACATTCAGTGTGAATTAGATGCTTCGGAGTATCACACCTTGTCCCCAGCCTTTCTCTAACAGGGCGGTGATTTTCCCCCAAATTCTGTGTCACAGCTTAAAATTTCAGGTTGATGTTGTCTTGGGTACTATTTAAGAGACTTCACCAGAATACTAGGTGCTTCTATTATCCATATCTCCTTTGAAACATCTCTCCAAATTCCACTAAATATATTAAGTATGCATCTCCCTTGACTAAAACACAAGATTAGACACTCAAACTCACATACAAATATGCTTTAAGGCCAATTTCTATCCTACACATTCTTGTATTCCATACAAAACACAAGTGGAATGCCAAGACCTAGATTTTCCAAGCTGGAGGCATTCTTGGGTTCTCTCTTGTGATTGCCAGGGCTGTTTCTAATTTTTATTTAAGTATTTGCATCATAAAAAGGAAAAATAGAGTCTAGTGAATGCTCTTACTTGGTTGCTCTTTTTATGGTTCTTAAAGTTCTCTGCTGCAGAGCAACCTAGAGCTGATCAGAGCAAGGGTTTCTATATAGTATGATTAGCCTACTCTCTTGGACTGAACAGCTGTTGCCTCAAGGCATCTTTGCTCCCTTTCCTACAACTGGAGGAAAATGCTAACCATTAGACAATTTCTTCATCTTGAAAACTATCCTTCCAAGGAAAGAAATGAGCTTGTTAGCAGCATCTGTGATGCTGTGAAAGTACAGAGGGACATTAACAGAGACTACTGATACCTAAGATGTTCCACTGACTGTACTAAATTCCTGAATTTAGCTTCGGAAGGTAAAGCATTGAAGGCAACATGCCTCACCCCTTTTTTTTGCATCTGGCCAAGTAACTGTACTCCAGATTTGCTGCTCACAGTGCGAATAAATGTTGTCGCAGCTACCTAATAACACTGAAATACAAAGTGCAGTTCAAAGTTAGCTATGAAACTGAAGTCTAGGGCTCCAGATTTAAACACAGGGTTTTTAAAAAACTTTTGAAACATTTTCATTAATTAAGAATTTTTAAAAATAATTATAAGTAGAAAAACACTTCATGTAAATCATCAACTTTGCATAACAAGTTGACTGAACTTTAACTTCCCATACCTACTGGTGACTAATGGTCTTTTAGTTTGGGCTTCTTAATAACCAAATGATATTTCAGCACTAAATTTACAAGTCTTCTGATCTAAACTTTCTAGGATAACAATCCCCTTCAGTTTCTGTCAGTAATCAAGACCAATACTGACCAATCCAGAAAATCAGCTCAGTTGGCTCTTGCTAGGCATTCCAAAAATCTTTTCTGAGAAGTCTCAAAACTGAGCAGCTACTCAAGACTTTGGTTAGTGTCATTGAATAATAGGGGGTTTCATGCCTTATCTACACATCTTTTCCATATAGCCTTCAAACTGTGCTTTGCAAGACAGAGTTATTAATTTTCCTCAAGGTTTCTTCTATCATGCTCATCAATAATACCTAACTGTTTTGAAGCGTTAATTAATCTATCTTTATGACACTGCTGTGAAATAGAGGCTAGCATCAGTGCCAATTTTACAGTCACAGAGAAGAAATATGGAAAAATTAATGCAAAGCACAACCACTTCCTTAGAGCCTCCAATTCAACATGAACCGAAGTGTTTAGAATTCTACAATATTTACATGGGAGGTATGGTTTAAATGTCAGAAATTAAACTAATACAACTCCTTTGTAATATTTATTCATTCTGAAATCAGACTATTGAGTTTTGTATTAGGCACTGATCAAGTTAGGAAAACACAGTCAATGCCCCTGTTGAAAAATCTGGCATGTGTAATTTGCCAAGCAAATTATTCCAAGCAAGAAATTATTGAATAATTTCTAGGGTTTTAGTTGTTAAACTCTAAAGTAGTAGAGGCTTAGTAATATTTACATGTTCCAAATGTTTGCTAAATATGGGCTCCAGTTTAAGTACTTTCCTCAAAACTGATGGACATATGAATTTCAAACTGTTTCTCAGTAATGGTGAAAGAAGTAACTTTCTCCACCTATATCTTTGGACCTGTCTGAAATCATTAAAAGTCCCAACCAACCAAGCAAAACAGCAAACAAGACTGGGAAACATTTGAGCAATGTAAGTAAGTGTGTTGTAATGATAAGCGTCATGCCACAATAAGTAGGTGGCAAAATGACTAAGTGAATATTTCTACAGATCTATGGGTATTAGTTTTATTTGGATCATGCCTCCAGATTTCTTCACAAAACTCATGCTCATACAATATTCCTGCAGGAGTGTAGTCTGTAAGTTAAGCTATATAATCATAAGTAGCCAGATGTGACACAAATCAGCTTATTATCCAAATTTATACATATAAATAAGGCTACAAAATATAACTTCTAAGAAACATTAGACATAAAATAAATTTATTGTACCATGAACATCGTCCTGAAGTTGTTTAAGTCCGTTAAAAACTCCTCCACTGAAACTTTCTTCAGATCAATGGCATAATACCTCATCACGTTTTGATAGAGTTTTTCCATGTTCTCATGCATCCGTGAAAGTTTCTGAAAATCTTCTTTGGCATGAACTAGAAAGCTGTACCCTGCTGTTAAGGCTGCAAGAACACTCAGTGAATCCAGTCAAACACACTGCTTGTACTTAATATTGATTTGTATGTCATACACATTTTTTATTTCATCAAATAAGGACCAAAAGAATTCCTTCCACGCTGCACATGCTTCCTAGAATTTACTGTGTATACTAGGCCTATGAATAAATTCAGGGACTTCCATCAAAATATCTCAACCACTTGAAATTTAAAGATTATTCAATTACCACATAATTTCTTATGAAATGAAATGTATTTAACTAACCTAACTTCAAGCATCCATGTAGTTTATTTAGTATCACTGTCTACTTTTTGAAGCTAAATGCTTAGGTATATAAATTACAATTTACATGGAATTTAGGTACAAATAACAATAATCAGCTTGAATACTTTATCAATAAATTCTATAGTTCCCACTAGGAGTAAAAATAGAAATATTGATAAACAGTATTAAAAGTAAAAACCATGAAAGATAAAAAACTTCATTGTAACAGCAATGCATTTATTGCTGTTCCTGGAGGCTGCATCAGCTGTTTATGTTTTTTCTAAGGCTATTTGCAATGTCAATAAACTTAATTAAAATAGAAGAGAAAACAATAAAACTACTTATACAAAAGATAAACAATTTATAAACAGCATCAAAATATTGCATAATGCGAATAAAATAAAAACCTCTATGTTTATTCAGGACTTCTGATAATGTGGTTTGCCAAAGAAGCTCAAAGACAAAATATACTACATAGTCATTTCCTTATGTCGGGCAGCTTCAGGAAATGTGTACTTTAATGGAATGGTAGCTAAACAAATATTTATGTTCCATTATTTTCCTGCTGTAGTAAACACTACAAAAAATAAGAAATAGCCATTTTACCTTTACTCTCAATTGCCCACCTCAACTACTGCAAAAGAGAATTTTCTGTGTTTGTACACTTTGTACTACAGATTAAATACACTATGGTCATTTTATGAAGCACCAAGTTTTTAATCAAGTGCATGAAAATCCAGACCAACAGAATAGCACAGGACCTGGAACTTTTTCTTAGTGAACTTCATACCACTGGCCTCAGTCCATCGATCCAGGCTGCCCAGATCCCTCTGCAAAGCCCTTCTACCTCCAGCAGATCAACACTCCCACCCAACTTAGTGTTGTTAGTGAACTTACTTGAGGGTGCATTCAAACTAATTGTCCAAATCATCAATAAAGATGTTGATCAGGACTGGCCCCAATACTGAGCCCTGGGGAAATCCACTAATGACCAGTACACATTAACAATTTACTGATGGATAACTCTTCACTCTTCAGGTATTTTGTAATGCACTCCTCTTAAAGTTTTGTTTAGAGGCAGAATTCCATTTCAATTTCACTATTAACTGTCCTTCTGGTTTGTTAAGGTTGCTTTTAAAACATCAGGTTAAGAAGTTCGTGGTTTTCTTTTTGTGATTTAGAATCTGTGCCAGAAATTCACACAATAATGACCTCAAATATGTGCAGGAAGGGAGAAATAATGCACTTTCACAATATTCTAATTAGGCACGAATGGCTACTAGCTGATTCTGTAAGTGCAGCACAGCCTCCATTACGACAGTCTTGTAAAAAAGGACTGACTACAGTTAAGATTTCAACCATTTAAAAAGATACATCTTCCAACACCCCTCAAACACCTAATTTCAGACTTTCTCAACACAGCTCTTTTGCCAGTACAAGCTTCTTTTCATGCTCTTAGTAACTTCACATGATGCAGCTCGTAAGCAGCTCAGACTGCCTGTGCTGACTGGCTGGCAACAGCGCAAACAGAACTGATGCTGCCAGCCCTCTCTTCTTCTGCATCAATTGGAATCTCCTTTACTTAGCTCACAAGATGTGCATAGCACACAGAAAACTACTCTTTACACTTGAGATTCTTAAAAATTATTATGACTCTTAAAAAGCTATTGGTGGGAAAGCCAAGAAAGTTGATGAGAGGTTCGTCTATAAAGCTGCCCAAGGACTATATAAAAAAGGATTATGAGAAACAAGACATGACAAAACATAAGCTAAGACCACCAAAAGAAATGTCAGTTCACAAAAACACAAACAAACCAAAACAACAAAAAAGAGTGAAACTAGAAAAAGGAATTCCTACATCTGGTTTACTTTTGATTTTAAAATCTGGGCTACGTATTATTGGTGATTTTTAGATTATTAACAGATCTTATGAAAAACTATAGTTTTTTGCAATTATGAGGCTGATTATTTCTGCAGTGGGGAAGGGTAAAGGAAAATCAGATAAATTCACTTTGCTGTCACTATGTATAAATGCCAAACATGAAACATTCCAAAATCTTTAGTTTTCTAGGAAGCAAAACCACAACAAAACAAAAGGTTGAACTATCAGTAAAATGTGGACTTCACCTTGTAAATTCCAGACAATATCCTGAGAAGAAAACTTGGAGAGTGTGGGAAGTGAGAGACAAAATTTCTGTGATATTCTTCAAGACACAGCTAAAATTACAGCTATGTTGACAGAGGCCACATAAGCTGGGTAATTTTATTCTGTTAAAAACTGACTCCCCTTGAACATCTGATGCACAATTTTAAACACAAAATACAGTACTCTGGCAAGATGTTTTGCTATCTAGTATTTCAATGGCAGACACAATGAATCCTGAGATTTTTATTTTCCATCTGTTGCATTATGGGATACCCTTAAGCTCTTGGCATTCTACTGAGACTGTGCTTCAATTTAGGTATTTTTAATAACTCCTCTTCCTTTCCTCCTCAAATATGGCTTTTGTTAGCCAGCTCTAGCTAAACTGGAAACAACAGGGAATACTACTGACTACAGCAATCCCAACTTAATTATTATGAACAGGTTGATACATATGCATTATCAACTACACAATTCATTGGTTTTGGATGAATGAAGACAGAAGTACAGCTGAGCTGCAACACAGGTGGGAAGAAAAGGAAATCAAGAAGTTTGGTGTATGTTAACTTTTTCTGAAGTGGCTTCACTTCATGGACTACCTTTTTGGAATCACTGGACTAAAGATCATTCTGCTAATTAATGTAACACGAAAGCAATGCATGGCTGAGACAAGTAAGATCTGGCAAAATTTCTGACTGCTGTATGTTTGGTCTTGCATATTCTGGCAGCTCTTTTCATAGTGAATTGCTTGTCTGAAGTTTGTACTGATTTTAATAATACTAATATAGTGCAGCTTATCAAGCCAAGCAAAAGCAGCTGTTACCCTAGAAAATATAATGAATAATGTTAATCTCTACTGAACATTTCCTTAAAAGACCCAATAGTCACCACTTGTATTTTAGCAGAATCTTCAGAATGGAACTGAGATGACAACAGTCTCCATAAAAACATGGCAAGCCTTTTGAAGACTGGTGCAAAAAGACTCTGAGGTCACTTCAAACCATTTCAACAGATTATTTTCTACTAAGAAAAAGAAGTGTGAGTGCTGTACGGCTCTGTTAAGGATTTCCCACATTTTGGGAAAATAGTTCCAATTGTCTAAAAAATACATGTCAGAGAGACTTCTTTTTATATATATATATATCAAGGTTAAAGAGAAAATTTCTGCATCTGAATATAATAGTTCAAGAAACACATAGAAATGTTTAGATTTTTAAATTAGTACCTTCTAAAGAGTACTTGTCAAATAATACCTTTTCTTTGATTCACTCCTACTTATCTCTATGTTATAATACTAAAAAATTGGCAGGTATTTGTATCACACAAAGCTGCTGCATCCACTGTGTACATATCATATATTACAAGTGAAACCAGCACTAGCTATAATACATGCCTAAAGTCCAGATCAGATACTAAACCAATTATAGACTTAAATTAAATTTATATTGGTTGCAAAAGCCTTATCTCATTACCTGTCCACACAGTTAACATCTTGACCCTCTCCCAAAGAGCGACACACAACCTGTTTTTACATAAAGAACTCAGGTCCTGTAGTCTTCAAAGTCCTTAGGATGCAAGGACATATTACAGATTCAGTTGATGTTGCACAGGGGGAACTTCAAACTATAAGGTCAATTAAGTAACCAACAGTTTGGAGGCAGCAAGCAGTCCCTTCCCTGCAGTTGAAATGGCTTCTTCTACCTCATTTGGTAGTGAAGAATCTGACTCAGTTTAAGTGCTGTTCCTTCCTTCCCTTTCTGCAATGTCAACAAATCAAATTAAATGGCAAAGGAACAGCGAATTGATCAAAAGAAAGGACTTTTTTCCTAGCTGAAAGGCAGCAATCAACTGATTGTCTCTCCAGTATTAGTTCCATAAGTTTTTGTGAAAGAACACCATCAACACTACTTTTATCAGTAGGCTCAAACTTTCTCAGCTGCTGCTTGAAAAATCACAAGATGTGAGTTGTACTGATAAAGAGCATGTTGACTAAATCACTTAATTAAACTTTTAATATGCAATTTAAATACTCTCCATAAACCCACTAAATTTTTATTTTGAACGTACAAGTGTATTTTGTTCACTGTGCTTTTTATGGAACATTTAAATCGATGGATTTAATACATTAGATCAATATCAATTCAATATTCTTTGACTTTCCTAATTAAAGGAAACAGAAGAATTGTGATAATAACTATTTCTTTTCAGCTAGCATACACACGATGGCTCACAAATTAATACAATCTAATATATAGGAGAAATATTCATAATTACAGACTTTGTCAATAAAAGAGTGCACCAACTGTGCATATCTCTGACTTCCTAAAGAAACAAGAATGCTAATCAGTTCATTAGGGGGCTTTGGGTTGTGATATTTAGCGACAGGATGTAATAGCCTGCTTGTCCATGGAGCTTAATTGTACTCAGGATGAAAAATTATTTTCAGCAAAGCACTATCCTTCCTTTTTCAGATTTCCTGCTGGTTTCTTTTCATGAGCTGCATGCTTTTCAAGACATCAGCACCATTCACATTTCCTTGTCACAGGAACAAAAGTAAAGACAGGTCGAGGTTTCATCATGCTGTGCAGGATTATCTAACCTTTACATCAAACCTTTTCTGCTTTGTAATTTATTAAGTTCCTATTTTTCTAAAAGTGAGCTTCTTTAATTAGTGTGTCCACAGACATGACTAGAAACCATATGCAACTATGGTGTTTAGAAATTGCTGTCTGTCTGCTGGGTCAGGTAGGAGGTGAGGGCAAACTATTTCTGTTCATATTTACTATTCAAAATATTGTATTTGAATAGTCTAATGTAATTAACTATGTAGTATGGCTGGTGTAAGGACCTAAAGAGTACAGTTGGCTGTCTCAAACACTCTTTAGGCCACAGAAGGACTTTGCCATGAGATAAGCACAGAAAGCAGCCACAGGGTATTTCTAACTCCAGGCCTTGCAGAGGTGAGATCTGGGTAGCACATCCTGGTCAATGCACCCAGACAAAAATTGCTACTGTGGAAAACTGTGTAAAAAAAGCAACTGCAAACACACATACCACTGGTCAAACAAAGATCACCCCAAGTTATGGGACGGATGAGCAACTGTGATCACTGAAGATGCTCCTCCCCAAATATGCTTCCTAGGAACTGTAAATTAAGTCACTGTGATAGGAACTTAAGATAAAAGTGGTCCTATTTTCTGCGTGTTATCTCAGATCTTAGGGGGAGGTTTGCACAGCTGGGGGAGAAGAGTGGATCACTGATAATGGACACAAAGAATGCAGAATTTATGGGCCACATGGAAAGCCAACTCAGCAACCGTGCTGAAATCAGCTCTGATTGGGTAAAAAGTAATTCTGGCAGAGGAAGATCACAACCCACTGAACCAAGAAATGTACCAACTCAAAGGAAGACAAGGACTGAGCACAGGACTAATTAGCATTAGAAGTAAAGGAATCATTTAACCAATACAGTATATTGGTTAAAGAGAACTGTGTAGCCAAAAAGCATTAATTCCTTTGCTTGCTAAAATGTATAAATAGAGAAAAGTTTTGAACAACCTCAGGACACCCCACCGCCACAGATGAAAAAAGACCAACAGGATGCCACTGGCTCCATGGGTGGGGACTACCTCCTGCTTTCCATCTCCCTCCCTTTCCCCCCCATCCACCCCCATTTACTGTTACATAAAATGTGTATTACTGGTGTCAGCATATGGTCTCAGCTCACTAATTGTATCTTAACAGTTGGTTTTACCTGCACTGATTTATTCTAAGACCAAATATTCATTTTGCCTGCTTCTGACAGCAGTCAATACCCAACAATTAGGGAAAACAAGCAGTAAAGGAAACTTGGCAAATATAACATGATAATTCAACTGATGTATTACTCAGTTTCTAGCAGTCTGCATGTTAGCCATTCTTAGCTAAAGCAACCTCTGGACTACTGTGCTTAACAGCTCCTGATGCACAATCTTTAGCTACCTATCTAAGCCTTATATGAAATACTTCCACTTTTTCAGTTTAATTGTCTGCTGTCCAAGAAAACATTTCTGTTAGTATGTTTTAACCTACTGGACAGTATTTCACATGGGATGAACCCTGGTTATGTAAAGACACAAAGAATATATTCCTCTCTTTCCTTGAGTATGGGACACAAGATTACAAGTATTTTTCCTGTGTTTTATTTTTTGCTTTTCCACCACCAGAGTATTACTCTATTAAAATATCCCTTATGCATAAACTATTGCCATCTGCTGCTCACTGCCACCATTCTCTGCCACATCAGTAGGTCCACAGTACACTTTTTGAGATGGGGTAATGGAAGAACTGATGATGTAAGAGTACTGCTGATTTTTATACTATCTTATTTATGTTTTCTGCTTGCTCTCAACTGCATTTGTTCCCAATTGCTCTGATGCCAAGATGATTTTTGATTTTATATATTCTTCATATATATTCACAGCTCTGTAGACTATTATTACATAGTTATATAGTTCCCAGCTAACTCCAATATTTTTCCTATTAAACAAAACACATTCCAAAGACCCAGTCCTAATCTTGCTTCTTCTGGGAACCAAGGATGAGCTACCCTCCCAAGACACTTTCCCATGTATTAGACATAAACAAGGTAGAGCTAATAGCAAGATGGGGGCTCCAGAAGAGGTTGAACCAGGAGGGGCAATTACCTTATCAACTGTGTTTCCAACTGGGGATTCTTAAAAATTATGCTAATTTGCAAAACTTACAAAATTGTACTTGCCCAGTGTCACATGGGCATTTCTCCATATTTGTCCCTGGAGGCCTCCAGTTAAAGACCAGCTTTTATATTACTTCCAATATTAATATTGTCTCGAAAGTGTGTTGTTTTGTTTCTAGATTTTTAAGGCATCAGTTCTTATACAGTGTTTCTCCCTCAAATCTATTACTCTACAATCACCAAATTTCACTTGCTGATTTGTCAGCATCTGCCAGTACCTCCCTTTGACACAAAGATTTTTTTCAAAGATATTAATCCAGAAAAAAAAGTAATCAAACCACTTTTTACCTAAGAAATTTTCCTTAACAGTCTTTGTTAAATAAATAAATAAATACATGTTCATTTTGTATTTAGCCGTCATCAGTTTTTTTGGCAGATTAGTCTGACTTGCAGATCCTCCTCGTAGCCCTTCTGAAAAACTGGGGGACTCCTTTTCAGCTTTGACCTGGGGGAAGATATCCCTGCCCACAGCACAGGGGTTTAAACCGGATGAAGCTTGAGGTGACTTCCAACCCAAATTATTCTACGATTCCTCAGTTCTATGATTCCTCTGTGTCTTCAGCTAGCTTAGTTCATGTAAGATTCCGTAGTCCATTAAGTTTCTATTTGAAATAATTTTGAAATTTTTTCAAGTGTTTTATGACCACTGTTTACTCCTGGGGATTTATTG
This sequence comes from Lichenostomus cassidix, assembly GCF_008360975.1. Classification (NCBI taxonomy): domain Eukaryota; kingdom Metazoa; phylum Chordata; class Aves; order Passeriformes; family Meliphagidae; genus Lichenostomus; species Lichenostomus cassidix. The sequence continues at coordinate 55,665,678 of NC_139479.1, read as the reverse complement.
CTATTTATTTTATATTAAGAAAAAAAATTCTACTGATTCCTTCATTTGACATTGTCCTTCCATTTCAAATATTATACAGTAGGGTCAACTTAAGTTCTCCCTACAGAAAACTGATGCAAAGAACAAACATAACTTTATGGCTATGGCTTATCTTCTTGGCAGACACTGACAATCCACATCTTCTCTGGAAGGATTAGAGCTTTTGAAATGCTTGAAGAAGACGAAGTGTAGATCCTCCTTTGCATTTGCTAAGATGATCACTATCCTTTTAAAGCAATCAGTCAACTCCTCTAATGACCTTCATATATGGAGATGGAATTCCAATCCCTAAAAAAGTTATGGTACTTATTGACAAGGTCTGCCAACTTATTCTGTCTAAAATGCAATTTATAATCTTTTATCCTCTCACTTCTGCCAGGCAGTTTCATAAATGCCCAAAATGTCAGTAACACAAAGGGAAAAGAGGCATCCTACATAAGAATTTTTGGATTTTAGATGCTTGGTATTAGCAAATAAGTACGTCTTTATTCAACTTTATCTTGGTCTCTTTCTTAAATGAAGCTAATTTTTGGGAGAATTCACTCATTTTCAACTGTATTTTGCTAATTTATTTCTTTTCTTTTTTGTAACTGCATATCCAAAGAAAGCTGTATACTAACTGTTCCTTGAAAACGTAGTCCTTAGCTAAAAAATATAAAAAGTTAGAGGGCATTGCAAGTGCCTGCATCATGACTACTTTGGATTAGATGATTGTTGTAGGTCCCCTTCAACTGAAATAGTCTATTCTATTCTAACAGATAAAGAAGAGCCTGTCCTTTTTCTCACAGTTTAAATTTTTTAAAAAGTGCTTCCCATTCCTAACTTCCTAGACTACATACTATTTTCCTAACAAAGCACAGACTTTGTAAGTTGTAGCAATACTCTCCAAAAGCTCATATGGATATATTTTCTTCTAACTTCCTGGCAATATTTTATCTCTTGCCTTCAGGACCCATCTCCTAGTTCTCCTATTATGCTATCAGTTTCTTCAGGGACAAAACTTATGTTTCATACTGTAGAGACAGCATGCTGGTAGGCTGCAACATATCTCCAAAAAACACATTGAGCTGGGAAAAAAAGGCATCATCACCCCCAACAATAAACAGAACAACCTCAACAACAAAATACCCAACCTTACAAAAAATTAGTAATGACACCAGAAGGTCAAAACAACCCACAGTGGCCAGAGGAGGCCTGAAGTGAAGTTGCAAACACTTAGGTTGCAGCAAATCTAATGAAGATAGAACTGGCCCTAACACAGGAAGAACCACTACATCTATTCGGCCTCAGGGTCACTTGCCATGTCTTATGCAATAGCATAAGATGAATCAAGAGGACTATGTCCTGAGTCCCCCAAGTAGTTAACAACCTAACCATGCCTGCAGAGCAAATTTCAACCTGTCTGCTGATATTTCTGCTTCCAGATTAGTCTTGGTGCCAAGCATATATGGCCAACATTTCCTAGAGAGGTTTAAGTGAAAGAATGACTTTTTTCCTATTTAGTTAATTATCTTCATGTCACAAGGTGTTCTTATGAAAGACAGGCAGTGAAGTTGGCTGCATGATTTGGAATAAATAGTGAGAAAAGGAATTTTGGCAAAAATAATACCAAAAAACAGTTTTCGTGGGCCATGAATCTTATTTCTGATATATAAGAAATTTTTTGGTTAAATGGTTGCATGTGTGAAAACATTCACAATGGTAATGTGTACACTAGAAAACAAAGAGACACAGGGTGACATATTTTCTAAGAGGTTGACATAAAAAAATCATGTAACACTAGAGTGCTTAACATTTCTATTATAACTTCTTTCCACTAAGTTAAGAAACTTAGATACAGTGTAAAACCTGGGAGTAAGCATTTCCTTCCTCATTCATTCCACTTCAGAGAAATCCTTTAATTGGACTGCTCATGTATTTAGTTTTGCAAGGGAAAAAAAAAGTTGTATTTTTCAAAAATACATGCTAGAAACTAGACAGAAGTTATGCAAAGAAATTTAAAATTTAAACCATTGCAGTTAAATTACTTAGGGATTTTTCTTTTGTTTTGTTTTTTAAGAGTGCTCCAAAGGATATTGACATTTTTGCTACAAACTTATCGTGCTTATCTTCAGGAACTGGAAAAGTCTGCAAATCCTTCTCAAGCTGTTGAAGTTGCCTCTCCATATGCTTAAGGCTCTTCTCCAGGTTTTCTGCTGAGACTAAAATACAGAACATTCATTCCGTTAATACGCTAAACAAAAACCACTGTTTGCAAAATACATGAGTGAAAATCTTACCCAAATCAGCATACTACATTTTTAATTCTGAAATAAAAGCACACTGAACAAATTACAATGCAAGATGAGGGGATCACTCTACAATGTTCAACTCCCCTCACACAGATTCCTTATTCTGATTAGGTGTATGTGGTTTGAATGCTGCATATTCGTTTTGATGCCCAAAGTTTTGCATTGTAATTAACACTCTGTTCTAAACAACCTGAGATATACATATGCCAGTCTGTCTCTTCTGATTAACCAAAGCACGAGTTTTGAAGATATTCTAAGAACCACAAAGCTTTTCTCAGTATCATTCTGTCAAAAGAGAAAATATGAACATTTGTACAGAAAGTCATGAAGAAAATAAGATTCTTGAACACAGAAATGGGGCTACTAAATACCTATGCATGAAACCTAAACCTCAATTCTCTAGTTTAAAAGCACCATGTGGGGTATAAAATCCAACAGAATTTGTCAGAGCAAAAGTGCTTACCAAACACTTGATAAGGTACAAGAGAGCAACACATGGACTTAGGAAAAAGAAAGGAGTGGAGCTGAAACATCAGGGTTTTATAGAAGGATGTAGAAAAAGTGCAAATTTTCTTTGCCAGGAAAGGAGAAATACAACTTTCATCCATTTAAAGCAATGCATGTTAAGTTGAACACTTGATCCGTAAATAGTTCATTAAAATATAAAGATGACCAGAGTAACCTGAGAATAACTTGTAAGCATGTATTCTATCTTAGATCTATATTATTGCCATCAGTTGAAATTCTTTTCTGATTGTTTATGAAGCCAACATTTAATTAAGTTCCATAGGAGCAATATATATAGATATAAGAACATGCTATGAATTCTAGTCTAATTACTCTTTTTTTCAATTAATCATTTCATTCATCATTTACTGTATCTGTAAAGGTATAGTTATCTTCATAAAAAAAAAAAATCCTTGGAGAAAATCTCTGTCCCTATGATGTTACTAGGATTTGTAGTGGAGCCATAATTTCATCTACCAAATAGTTACACTAGAGAAAATATAAAATACATAGAATAAACACATCCTTCTCTGATAAAAGCCTGACAGAGTCCCCAGATGACCAGAGTAAAATGCTGCATAGCAACTACGATCACATTCATAGCATAAAGATTAACATAACTACAAAATGATCTATGGCAATCTGATAAATTGCTTTATAATCACCATTTTTAAAAGCCTCGGGTTACTCAAAGAACAGTTTCTCAATTGTATGTTAGGCTTCCAGATTTTCACTCAGCAATTGGTAAGCTCAAATCATCACAAGGTAGGTCAGTTGGCTTCAGCAGTTAAGAAAGTGCTTTGTTTGCGGAGCAGGGCTAAAATAGAAGCTGACAATGTTGACTAAGATGTGTTTCAGTCTGCACTGGTCCCAGAAACAAATCTGATTTTAATATAAAGTCATACTTCTCCTGTCATGAGAAGTATCTGACTGTTAGGCACACACCATTTTAAGCCACTGATTCACAGAGAAAGCTGCTAAGAAACAGATTCCAACAACTTGTGCTTAATGTAACTATTGAGAGGACTCTAACAAGACTATCTATCTTGCTTAAAGAATTCATAGTATAAATTAGCGTGACATATACATATAGTACGTATAGTACATAATGTCAAAATTATGAGAGGTGGCAAGTAACACAGATTTAAAAACAATACAAAAGCGCAATTCACAAAAAAATCCCCTACATCAATTGTAGGTAGCAGCGAAGTAACAGCTACACTCTTTTACCCAGATGAGAAACCCAACAAAACAACTCAGTGCCTAGAGCTGATTAACAGGTTCTATGCAAGAGATTTTCAATCTCTTGCTTCCAGCAAAGCCAATTTTTCACTCTAGTCCTTCAGTCTCTTTGACATTGAACAGTTACATATTTGACCAGGAATCTTTATAGTTCAGTTTTGTCCTGAAGAGGATTTTTTCCTCTGTCATGATCTTAGGTTGTTCTTGAACTTAAGATTTCAGCAGTGTATACCCATTAGACATATTTTCCTTTAAGGCTATATATCTGATGATAGCTTCAAGTAAAGGCTAGTTCACAATATGCTGCTAAAAAGCTTGATACTATTGTCTTTCCAACTTTCAATTTAGTGAAAACAGATTAAAAAAAAAATAAAAACCAAACCTCTAAATATAACCAGCACTTCAAAAAAAATCACATAAAATGCTTGCCAATCTTCTCTTGCGTTCCACTGACAGACATGGTGTAAAATCTGAAGGGACACAGCAGAATGGCAGAAAAAGAAAAAAAACTCCTTAACTTTAACCCCTAATCCTGGAAAGATTCAGAAATAAACCTAAACCAAACTGAAGTACACAACTCATATGCTAGTTTAAAAACAAAGTCAAACCCTAGAGTTTTGAAAGTTAGTGAGCTTACCAAACCAAGCTGTTCACTGAATACAGTGTATGTGTGCCTAAACAATCTGCTACTTATACCCATTCATACCCTCTAAACTCTCACAGCCCCCTTCCAAAATGGTTCCTGATGTTTTTATAAGCAATAATTAAATTTCCCACCATCTGCTTTTCAGGGTTAAAACAACTTCCTTCTTAGGGCTTCCTCTTCTGAATCTGGTTTTCTAATATCAGAATTATTCCAGAAGCCTCTTCACCTGATTCTGTTTTCAAATATTTCTGCACAGTATTTCAGGTGATGACTCACCAGCCCTTTTAATTTCTGCATTATGATTTCTCCAGCTGTTCTGGGAATACCTTATCTGATTAACTTACAATAAAATATCCCTTTTTTCTTGACCAAAGCCCTTATTATCGTATCAAGATGCATGATATTGTACTTCATGCTATTGATTTTCATTTCTTTTATTCTGCTTCCTCACGATCATTCAGTGATGACAACCCAATACCCCTCTCATCTGGCAAATTGTTTAACCCTGTCTCAGAAATGCTCACTGGTGCAATACCACAATATTTTCTTTTTTTGGCCATGTTCCTTTTAAGACAGTACTTTGTTTCTTCTATGTTTTATTAACGATTATTCCCCCACTGTACACAATCTTAAATGCTTTACTGAAGTCAACATAGATTTCATGGAATTGAAAAAAACCAAAATAAATTAATAACCAAAGCTAGCAATAAATTAGTTTTCATTTTATGCTAGTTTCATTACCCTCTGTGTTGGATTATTCTTTCCTCTTCAAACTTTCATAACAATAAAGGTAGATAAAGAGATATGGAATTGCTCAAATAATTCTTTTTTCAGTTTCTTAAATATTCTACAGTCACACAACATTACTATAGCCACAGCAAAACTTGGTAAAAAATGTACTTACTAAACTTCTAGGTTTTTCTCAGTTATCTCAGGATGCAGAACATGAAACTGGTATTTAGAGTATGAGAATACAGTATTCTGATTTTTTTTCTTTCAACAAATTTCTGTGCTCCCCTCTCCCCCATTACCAGATCATTATTCTTGCTTAAAATTAAAACAGTATTTCATCTAGCTTTGAAATTATACTTGTTTTATCTTAAGTACTAGAAATAATTCTCTGAAGTGAAGCAATACTTGAATGCTCTCTCATTTCTATTGCTGAAAACTTTTTGCTACCTTTTGCATTAGTCAATATTTCAGACATCTTAGGTGTCCATCCTGTATGACAACTTGCTTGAATGTTGCCATCTCCTCATCATGATGCTCTTCCTATTCCCTACAGGTATTTTCCTTCCCTTGTGCTATTATGGCTCCTTTATTTTGAGAAAGTGACAGTGACAAATCAACCTCTAGCCTGACATAGAAAATTATACCACATTTTTTTTTAAAATTCTGGAAATATATTATTGGTTTTGCCATGTGAAATTCACATTGGACTGATGGAGTTTACTGAATAATTCTCCAAAATTGTCATGACATTATTAATGCAGCATTTAAAAGTGAAGTTAAATGAGTAAATATAGCCAAAGCAAGCCCAATAACCAACAAGAAAAAACCCACTCCTATTTTCAGGTGGATTTAGAGCACTAACAAAGAAATATTGCAGAGTAAAAGTATTGAGAGTTTCTGTAAACACCAGCAAAGGTCTGAAATATCCATTAATAGTAGCATAAGATCTACTTGGATATACTCAGTGTCACACAAAATACTGAAAATACAGTATTTATGCTTTATTTCTCCCAAAATAATGATTTCCCTTGTCTCTGTATCCATTTTCTGGCTTTCTTGCCTTTTTTTCTCCCCTTTTTCCTTTGTGTGTGTGTGTGTGCCTAACATGCATGCAATGTTTCTGAGATCTTTTTTCTCCCAAAGCTCTGAAAATGCCACTGCCTCTTTAGCACTCAGACTTTCCCTTCAGTAGACAGAGCAGACTTCAGTTGCATATATGAAAAAAGCAGCTAAGTAGGACTTTCGCCTCCTATTTTGAATTCAAATATGAGCATACCAATGTAGTGTCATTGGTAAACAGTGTGGAAGCCTTTTTGTACCCAGTTCACCAGTAATAGTATTACTACCATCAGTAGTAACAGGCCTCAGATCTTACAGCAACTATGCCCTATAGTACCTCCACAAGAGCCCTGGCCTGCTGGACTTGTTAAAACTTCAAGAACTTCCTGGGTGAAATGCAGTCTGACACCACATCTCTTTTTACAATGTACAGTTTAAGCTCAGAACTTGTAAATATGGGAAAGAAACACTTGAATGATAATTCACTGATTGTCAGTTATTTTTCACTGGGTTGCTACTGAAAGAAAGAAGCAGCTGCTAAGGCAAGAAGAAAACATGGCCAAGCAACAGGATACAGTACCAGCACCAGGCACAGGAGTCAAGGTCTCCCAGTGCTGCACAGCACACAGTGATAAGGTACAGTGGTGGACCAAGATCTGCCAAGAGACAAAACCATCTTATAAAAGAAGAAATGCAATTCAGATGAGGGAGCAGAAAGAAGACCCTCACATCAGCTGCAGCTTCCCCTGGTGAAGAGTTCTCAAGTGTCACCACCTGCTTCCTTGGGAACTCAGACCACAAAGTGCTGTGCTGACTGCACCGTGTTGTGTACTTGCAGATAATTTACGGTATGATTGTTAATAACTAACTGCTTTGAATATGCAGTGAGAGTAATTAATGATTCAGAATGAACTATTAGCATGGAAAGGTAATGAATATTAGTGTAGTGGAGTTTAAAACAGTGAAAAGTTTAAAAGTGACCTGATTTACCAGTCTTCTACCCAATCTCGTCACCCTAAGATCTAACTCCCAGAGGTATATAGTAGCAAGATAAACAAGTCTATATATACATCTAAATGCATTTTCAGCACCTCCCTACTCATTAAAATAAAGCTTTCTCACCTTCAAGGGTCTATACATTTGCACAATGCATTCAGCTTTTTTTTTAATTGCCTTTTCCACCATTTTAACGTTCCTCTTGCAATTGATTTATGCATAACCCATTTGATATTTTTTGTCTTTCAGCAGATATCCACATTTTTCCCCTACAGAGTACATAATTTTGCCTTAATCTATCACTTAAAACATCAATAAAATCTTTCATTAGCATCCAGACCAGTTGAATGACCATGAAATTAGAAGAATTGAACAGCTTTATTTGAATCCTGATCTGTTACAGATCAAACTGTCTACAAATGGTTAAATAGCACTTAGTTCAAGGACTGCACCAGACAATGGCCATGATCCACCACTTAACAGGATCACCACAACATGATAGAGAAACAAACTCACTTGCACAGACTACTGACATACTTCAATATCATACTAGAAACTGAAGCACCATTTTGGTAAAAATGTGCAAATACTCAAACACTTGCTTGGTATTTGAGTTGCTAATTAATGCTTGTAAAAGATGCATATATTTCTATGTGCTAAAGAAATAAAGTATTTCACTTACTTTTTAGTAGTTCATAGCATAATCAGATCCTAAAACAACTTGCCACATAACACTACTGTGCATAACTTAGAGACACTAAAATTAAAAGAGATTACTTGCAACACATAACAGTATTGCATATGTTCCAATGGCTCTTAAAGCCAAATTTTTTTATATTATGAAATGCACTTACCAGAAAAAAAAACCCAACACAACAGACAAGGTACAAGGTGATGTATTAAACTACTCATATTCAGTAAGTTATATTTATTATAAAGTTGTTTAAATTACAATATGTAAGAATATGTCAAGTCTGCAGTGTGCTGATATGGACTTGTGTCCAATAGAACAGGAGTTGTTGATCCATTAGAAGTATAGAGAGAAGTGCAAAAAACCATGAATAATTACAGAATTGCAGAAATATTTAAAGGTTTACTTTAAAACACATCTCCATGAATTTGCCTTTGCAAATATTTAATGTTCCTGGTATGCTATTTTAAATATTGGAGGACACCAACCCTCAGCCTGCCTTCACAAAGAGAGATACTCCAGCCCTCTGATCATCTTCATGGCCCTTCTCTGGACTCACTCCAACAGGTCCATGTTCTTATGTTGGAGGCCCAGCACTGGACACAGTATTCCAGGTGGGGGTCTCACAAGAGCAGAGTAGAACAGCAGAATCACCTCCCTTGGCCTGCCCACCACGCCTCTTTTGATGCAGCTCAGCCTACACCTTGTGATTGGCCAGGTTCAGGACCTTGTACTTGGCCTTGTTGAACTTCCTAAGGTTTGCACAGTCCCACCTCTTAAGCTTGCCCAGGTTCCTCTGGATGGTGTCCCTTCCCTCCACTGTGTCTACTGCACCACAGTGCTTAATGTTGCTGTCAAAGCTGCTGAGGGTGCACTCGATCCCACTGTTCATGTCACCGACAAAAATGTTAAGCAGTGCCAGTCCCAATATCTTTCAGCTTCTGGAATAAGTCTATTTCACACTATAAGTCTGGTATAGGAACTTAGAAATCTGTATCATGTGCAAGATAGTGAAACCATCTATTGATTTTGGTGCTGACTGATTATAATAGAACATGGAGTAACTCATGAAGTTTGCAATACTTTCTGAAAGCATAGAAAAAGCAACCCAAACAAGCACAACAATCCTGATGGACAGAAAATAGAGCCTGTGAATTTGTGACCCAAAATCAAAACAAAAACCCAAGCAATGAATAGCATAAATACATTATTTATGTTAGCATAAATACATTGTATAATAATACTGAGAAATTTGACACTGACTTAGGAATTCTCTAATAAGTAAAAAAAACCCTTTCCTTATGACATATAGAATGCTTATGGTATATATATTAATATTATTAGTATCTTTTTCTCATGTAGTCCTAGTGTTTTTAAATGCTATAGGTTTTTTCATAAATATAGTTTTTCATTAATATAGTTTAAACTTCACATTTTAAATTTTGTTCCTAGCTTCTTTTTATTCTGAAGTGAAATTAATTCTCTATGAAAAAAAGTGCATGAAGTTTCAAAAAAGAGAAAATGGATATGTTACTTGTAAAGCTGCAATGAGTTAATGTCTTTTAGAGAAAGGAAAATCTGCAGCTTTATAGTGTTATTACAATATGAAAGACTCAATACACTATCACCTGTAAGGTCTGTGTAGATTAGAGTCAATCAAGTAAAACAGCAGCCTGGATAAATGCAATATAAATCTTCATAATACCATAAAATAAGAAATTAGTAAATTGTACTGAATTACCAAAATATTTCTTGTCTGGAATACTAATAGAAAAGCAGGAGAGTCATTATGTTTAAAAGAAAAGACAGCTTTAATTATATAAATCTTCAGGAACTGTCATATCTGTAAGCTCATTAGCTGCAATGAAAGTTCCTCCTGCTGATCTAAGAGCACCTAAAAAACAGGATTTGTTATACTTCAAAGTAAAAAGGTATCTTTAATTCATGTACTGTAACAGTGAGTTAAATCTACTTCTAGGATTACAAAAGTAAAAATTCAAACTTTAGCACACAATGCAAAAAAAAACCCCACAAATTAAATACCTTAAATATCCTGAAGCAAACTTCAATTGCACAGGTCACATGCCCCTTACTGTTTGCCTCTCAAAGTTAGATTAATTTTTTTTTTTTCCTGCAACAATAAATGTACACACTGTGACTATTTAATCATTTATAAAATACTATAAAACGTATGTTAGCTTCACCATTAACTTGGTGAAGTCACCTGTCATTGCCATTGAAGCCTTACAAGCTCTTTTAACAGCTTACTGTACGATCACTGGACAAAATTTAATGAAAGGAAAAAAGCAAGAATGTTTTTTCTGAAAAGCATATAAAGAAAATGAGTTGCTGAACATTGTAATGTTCTAACGTTCACCATTTTGAATAAGAAATAACTTGAGAGAGTAGTTTTAAAAATGAGGAAGTACAACACAAAAAAGATACAAGGCATGCTACAAATGGGCTGGCTGATACAAGGACAGTCGTATCAAGGAAGAATTCTAAAAATAAAGCATCCATTAAGTAACTTGTTCTGAGAAACCTGGAGAAGACTCAACAATTACTTGAAGATGATCAAGCCAAAATCAACAAGTGCACAGTATAGTTCTATTTTCATGTATAAATATGTATGTTCAGCTTCAAGTTTTTTGTTAATATCATTTGAATGGCATTCACACATCTTTCTACCACATTAATTTTAATTTATAACTTAAAGGACACCTGCAAATAATACTTTTATGACACATATAAAATGTGAAATTATTGTATCTGAAGATATGAATATGCAGACAGCTAATAAAACCACCTCAATAAAAACCAGCTTGCAACAAAGCTACAGGAGAAGAGAATATTCGTATCCAACTTCATTGATTTTTCTTGGGAATTACTTTTTAAAATTATTTCAGAAAATAAAGTTCAGTAAAACCATGAAGGGAATTTAATTCCACTACCTGTACAAGGCTCTAACCTTTGTCAGAACAAAAGCTACAGAAAAGGATGTGAAAACAAGTACTGGAACATTTAGTTGAGGGGAAAAGTGAACATTACATTCATATGATACAAAATGCAGGAAAGAGTGATGTTGTCTCCTCACCCAACATCTTTGAGGAACAAAGCAGCATATATATGAACAGAGCCTTTCTATTGGATGACAGGAAAAACCCAGGCTGACTTCCTCACTTCTGTACTATCAGGAGCCTGCATCCCTAAGATGTAACATTTGGATCCAATGGTCTTCCAGATTTACATTGCCTGCCAGAAACGCAAACCAGGATGGATTATACCTGTTAAACCCTACATTGGAGTATCTTAGAATGGAGGAAATGCTCTAAGTCCTCAATACCAAAGTTCTGTTATACCACAACCAGTATTTTTTGAATTACACATATTTGACTCTCTAAAAGATTTTTGATTGACCTCCCCTCTATCACTGTTCCTAGTAGCCATAATGATGGCTTGTAATATCTTCTATGATTTCCCAGCTCTCTTGGTCAACTTGTTAAGCCTTCATCAGCTCAGTAAGTTCCATGAGACCATTATGGTGGATGTGACTGAACAGATTCACAGATTTTCTTTTTAACTGACCTTTCGGTAAGCTCAAGCAAAAACAGCCACTTCATTAAAAATTTACTGTACAAAAGTCAGTGCATATTAAATCAACTTGCTTCATAAAAATGTCCTTTTGCAGAAGTATTAAAAGGTTGAAAGAAACTCCATGAGTTATACTTTTTGTGATATGCTGGGTTTTCCCAAATTCCAGAGCAGTATGAGTCTTTCAAAAACAGAATGGAGTTTTGCAGGTGGGGAAACAAGTATTAACAAACACACTGTTCACTAATGTGTTAAAGATACCCTAAGCCTTTGTCTTTTGCATACAATGAAACTGAAATGCAAAATGTATCTCCATAATACACTGCAGTAAATTCAATATATAAACTTGAAAACGTGATTATTCATTTCCATCCTACCGCATACTGAGTGAGATCAAAGACTCAACTAGTCATTAGCAGATGCCTAAAACAGAACAGAATGTCTGGGCTAACTGATAATTTTACTGGCTACTCTTTGAATGGTCAGTGTTTTAGATCTCACAATTTTTGCAGAAAACAAGGGGACTGTCTACATTGAAAACAGTGCCTTCTAATAAGGATATAAAAAGCTCAACCACAGTAGAGGCAATAACACATTTGTAATGAAAAAAAAAAAAGTCAGTGACCAGTTAACACTGAAAATAATGCTAAACCCACCAAATTTATATACAGCAGAAACTCTTTTTATGACCAGTACAAACAGTTAGGTGAAGGGCTTGAAGCATTTGAGAGCTGTTTAATAATAAGTGAACTTTTACAAGGTTACAATGCACTAAGTAAAACTGGAAACTTTAAAAACCAGAAAGTGAACTCTAAGTGACCACTATCTCAAGTTCTCTATCAGAGGCAGCTTTTGCGAAGCTGCAATTTGTGGCAGGGAGACTGACTGAGGCATAAGAGTGACACTCTACAAAGCAATATAGATAAGCTGTGATATTTTCCCAACTGACATAATCTAAGAAATTATTAAACTGAGACAGCCCATCCAATCATTTCTTCCTGCCAGAGTACGACAGGGCTGAGGTAGCATCAATTTCTACCTCCATCCTTAGTCTGTTTAAATTACTTAAACTGATAAAAATATGGAAAAGGCACTCTTAATTAAGAAATTAATTGCAAAAAAACTCCACTCCTGCTTATATGGAGATTTCCCACATTCTATACTGCATGATGAAAGAGTACAAATTTTTCCAGACTTCCAATACTACTGTTGCATGAAAAACATACCTGCAGGGAAAACAAGACTGTTCCATGTTTTGAAAAAACAATAAAGTTAAGTGATGCTACGACAGCCCTTCTGCATATCTGAGTCAGAAGACAGTGAGTGATATACTTACCATATAAAAGATTGAAAAATGGAATTAGGATCTGTTAACAGAAAAGAACTTTTAAAAGAAATCCAGTTTGGAAAATGGTTCTAGAATATATGTTAGAAGAAATGTAATGGGAAGTCCTGTAGTAAATGTTAGAGGATCAAACAATAAGTATCTTTAAGACCGTTCACAGCAGCTCAAATTACTGATCCATGATATAGACTATTAATATCTATTTTTTAAATATTGTTAGTAAAAATAGGCATCATCTCACGCACAAGACACTGTAATGAGTCAGAACCAAAACTTTTAGTTAGTTACACAAACCTTTACTAGCTTTATCTAAATGCTGAAAATCCTCAACAAAATTCAGGACATCCTGATAGCTTTCTTCACACACTTCTACAAGAAAATGGAGCAATGTTGTTTTCTGGTCTGCTGACTTTGTGTCCTTCAGCTGGATGGGAAAAAAGAGAAATGTAAAAATACTGAGAAAAATTTAATTTCTGACCATTATAATAATTAATATATATTAGTAATCATTAACTTAAGGAAGGAAAGAACAAACTGTAAAAGTAGTACCTTTTTTTTGAAGACCCTATGCAATGGGCTGTTTTATTTCCGCCTTTGCTAAAAATCACACTAAATATTTTTTCATTCTATGCAATTTTTGCATTCAGTATTCAAAAACAGTACTCATATTCTTTTAAAAATGAAATTATTTTAACAATACAGGAATACTTGCAAAACTGTGAATAAGCACATGAAAGCATAAAAAAAAAAAAAAAAGTCGAAGTTAAATCAGTAAAACCCAACTATACATAATGAACGTATCCACTGGATTACATGATTTCCTTCCTTATGTATGAAGTTAACTCTAGCCTAAAAATACTTCTGCAGTGGAAGCTACACAACCTCAACATGCACAAGTACTTGCTAATCAATTCTCAATACTGCACATAAGAGTTCATAGGTCTCATTGTTTAAAAACATTGACTTCAAGAATCCTTAAGCATAAACCTTTCTTTTTGGACTCTTTACACATATAAAATTATTTTCAAGCCTGGCTACTTTAAAACTTGCAGCTACTTTTGTAAAAACACAAATAACTGACAACTGATAAACACTTCTATTGTAGTCTTCCAACCGAGCTGTTCTTTTAAATCAAAGAGATGTTCATAAATAGAAACTGACATATGAAAATGTTTCTTCACTCCTTAGGAACTATTTCTACATTAAAAAAATTAGCAGGAAAAGTTTAGAAGCATGTAGGCACAAAGTAAACATGAGCACTAAAGGTCTACCACAATTGCACAAAGACTTGTACATCTGAATATTGAGGTACAAAATCCTTAACACAGTATTGATATTTCATAATTAACTGTACAAAGTCTGTTTATTTTCAAAGATCAAAATGGTACTACACTAGTAAGTATGATGAGACATATTCTTCCATAATGTGCATATTTTCCTTCAGAGAAGTGGATTAATAATAATGTGAAACATAATTTTCAAAAGAAACAAAAAATGGAACACATATACATCAAAACCCAAAAATATATTCCAGGATCCTTACTATATGCAGCATTATAAAACGTTACTTCTACTGTATTGGGAATCTCAATGAAAGATGTCTCAATAACACCACACAAAATTTCTACAATGTGACACTGTGATACAAAAGTTAGCTATAAATATGAACATGTGTTATAAACATGCATATAATTTTAATACATCAGTATTTAATAAATGATTGAGTATTAGCATACCAATATCGTATTTCTCTTCTGAGAATACTCATGGCTGCACTCTGATGTAGAACTATTAGTCATTCATTCCTTACTTTCATTATCTATATACACATTCTCTTTCCTATATGTAGTACTCCACGGTTATCTTCAAAATCTTCATATTCTACATTGCAATAAATTATTTCTCCAAGATAAATTCTGACTTTTGATCCTGCTCTGCTAAGTGCTTTTATCAATCACCTTCACATTGTTTTCATAAATATATTTTTTGTCTTGGGCATTAATCATACAGAGAATATAACCAGACCTAGGACAGATTCTTGTAAAATCACACTTAAGAAGTAAATACACCTAATTGGAGAAAGAACTTTTAGTATCCTCCTTCTGAATATGTTTCCAACAAGTTGTATTCTTAATCACTTCATCTACAATGTATTACTCTAGGTGGATGACTGATGCTTAATGTTTACTTTAGACTAGGGAAAGTATATAACTTATTCTCTATGAATATTTATGGCATAGGTATCACATTCAACACTCAAAAACCATAGTGAAAGAATTCTTCTGAAATATGGCAGAGTAAGGGTGATTAGTTTCATGAAGGTAGAAGTTAACATTCAGTATTTTCTCTTGTGCAAAAAGATAAACAGAAAGACAAAGAGAACATACAAAGTTCCAAACAATTCTTTGGTTGTCAGAATGCTAACATATATGTGCACTCTCTAGATTTTGCAGTAACCTCCCGGAGAGCACAGGAAAAAAATAACACTACTAAATATGGGAAAGGTAATTAGCATTAGAATGGTTTATAAATTAACACTCAGGAAAGTATAGACACCTACTTGTATATACCTTATACAAAAGTTGAAAGAATGAAATTAAAGAATGAAATTTAAGAAAAATTAGAAGCAAGAAACTGATGAAACTGAGCAACAGGAGAAGAGAATCACATAAGGAGTAAATTCACATCCAAGAGAAAATATAACTGTATTAAAACAAACTAAAATGCGATAGATGTCTTAGAAGTGCTCAGACATGCTAAAATTACAGAACTATTATGATCACAGTGATACAGCCCTTGCATAACCTTATTTAGTTTGGGTTTTTTATTATTCCCTCAAAATAGAATCACTTAAAAGTGACTAAATGCAAGCCAGTCTTAAGATGACTATTCATGGATTAGCTGTAGTGTTCAAACTATCACTAGTTTGTATCATTACTATCACAAACTAATGTTAATAATAAGAAAAAAAAATAGAAAGCAAATAATTAACTTCAGGAAAAACATCAAAACCAGAATATTTAAGTAACATAATAGAAACAAAAAGAAGTGAATGTAATACTCAATATGGATATTTCAAAACTCACTTTACATAGCGAGCTGAGATTATATCCAAAGGTCTGTGCATTCCGAGAACCTGCATTCATGTAGTTTCCCATTAACAGTACTAGTTCCAGCAGCTTGCTAAAGCTTTTACTCTTCTTTATCTCTTCACATGCAGCACTGACAGCCATGATGTCAGGTTTGATGTTGTTCACCTGCTCCTCAAACTGAAGCTTAAAAAGAATAGCACTGAGCCGTGGCCGTAGTCTCTTCACGTTGCTCATCTGATTGAAAAGAAAAATAGGAGATTTCCTTTAAAATTCATGGTACACTTTGGCACTGTACAAATGCATACACTCTGAAATGATTTATTGGTGTGACAGGCTTGAAGAAGCAATATATCTGCTATAACTGATAGCAAATGAATGAATGAATGAGAGACACTTGGGTAAGCAACTGAAATCCCATCTTGTGGTTAATAGGAACTGCCCCCATCCTTTCCAAATAACTAGTATGTGTAAGCAATAAAAGATAAAGTGTCATCATATATCACATCTGTCAACTCATATACCAAATACTATAAAACTAATCCAAGTTTATGACCCAGTAGTTGCAAAGGAATGAAAGTAGTCCACAAATTTTGTATAACTCTGGATGTACCAAAACAAGACAAATCTCATTTTCTGGTGGAAATATTTGAAAGTTGACGTCAATAAAAGCTTATTATAAACTTATAGGAAAAACACAGTTTTGAAAAATCTCAGCTATGAAACACTTAATATAGCATACACTGAAATTCAGACCCCCCTCCACTCCCGTATACTAATCTAATACAGTTAATTAGTTGCAGCTGAATGCTCCCAGAAAAACAGTAGCTGCTGTAGATCATATATAAAATACTTGGTTTTTCTATGGTTTACTGATCATGTATTTTCAACAGAAATTTCAATCTTCTTATATACTAGGTCACTGAATTCTCACTCCAGACATACTTTGCACATTGTTTACTACATCCACACTAGAAACACTAAAAAATTATTCCATGAGCTGCTTATCTTATTTTTCCCTATCCCTGGTTTCTCATCAGTTTCATGAATTCCATAAGATCTCCTTCCTCATACCTACCTGTCTTTTTCCTTCTCAAGGCAAAGTTCAAGACAATAATTCCTTAACAATTCCCAAAATCTCACACTAAGTTTTGTTTTGCTTTTATTGTCTAAATAAGGAACGCATTATTGTTTCCAGCTATCAGTACTTCTCAATGCAAGACAGAAGCAATAATATTGGCACTTCTCCTACAAAGCAATAGGCTTCATATAGTGGCCTTAAACTTTTGACTTTAAATTGGACATAATCCCCCTCCAAACCACAATGATACCTAAGGCTTTACAGAATATTTCTCAACACAGATCTAGTCTATCAATGTGTAAATTCCTCTGACAGTGCAACATTCTTAAGTCATATAGTACAGAATATCACAAGAGACTCAGTGAAAAGGATGATGGTGACACTCCATCCATTTTCAGTGTAAATACTGAAAGGCTGTCTAATCCAAAGGGTTTGATATAGAAGCAGAAGAGGATGCAATTTACAATCTATTTTATTGGTTTTACTGTGACAGCAGAAGAAAATAAAATCAGGTAGAGTTAACATTTTATGTTACTAGGCCATTTCAGAAATGCCTGCATAGCTTGTAGCCACCCAGTGGTTTCATTCAAGTAAGACACACCATCTGCATTTCAGTTTAGGTAAGAAAACTTGATGTAAAATAAGAAATCCCTTCCACTAACCTTACTTTGGTTTTCATCATAGAGCAGAGCACATAATCAGAATGTCTTCTAGAATAAACTAGGTCGAAAATCAACTGTTGCACTTTAGTCCACAGACTTGCCTTCAGCCTGGCCTTCAAGTAAAATGCACACTTAAAATGCACACTTTGAACATTATTAGCTCAGTACTAACTGTAGGCAGACATTCACTTCTTATGCTACATGAAATAGCATCCAACAAGCATGGTAAAATTCTAACTTAATGGATAAATAAGCATAATGGGACTTGAATTTGAACAGAGTATTTCACAGAGAAATAGAAATACTTAAATTCCACATAAAACACAGTACTCTTAAAACGTTACACCTAATTTTAAAAAACTAGTTAAAAGAATGTTAAGGTAGTGGACAGAGGCAAGTGTCACAAATTCATTCTCTCAGCTCTATCAGGAAGAATCACTATTAACTCCTTCTCCTCAATTATCTTACTAGATTTGTATATGTACTACTACTTCTCAGCATCTTGAGAACAACATTTTTAATTTTAGGTTTCGTCTTAAAAGTTAGCCAGGACAATTTTGGGACTAGACTAGGAAAAAAAAATCACAGTGTTCCATTGAAATTATCCAGATTTTTAATATTTAATACCATACTCAGGGTGCAATAGACATGATCATTAACATTAAACCATAGATACTAAAAAAATGAAGTGCAAGTTGCATTGATTTTAAATGGTACTAAACTCAAGATACTACAGAATCACCAGAAGATGTATCATTTATTGACTCCTGGCTTTTCAGGCTGGAAGATCCTTGAAAGTGAAATAATCATGCACTTTAGACCACAAAGATGTGCTGCACAAACCTGAGGATAAGTCTATTTAAGTCTTGATAATAGAATTCTAAAAACAAATTATCCAAATAACTAAACCAGGAAGTAGAAACCTATACATGTCAGAGAACTTAGTGTATAGGTAATGAATTGTTCGACTTTTTAAGTAATAGTCAACAAGAAGAGTCTCACTACGAGCAAGTCCAAATGGGAACTGACTTACGAGTTGAGCTACCCAGCAGCAGCTCTCACAGATCTCACATCCAACAGCAGACAGGTTTTTCTCTCAAACGCAGCATAAATCACAAGGCAACTACAAGAATGTGCAGTCTGATATATGTGTACCTTCACTATCTTTTTTGTTGATGTCAAGTAAAGGAAAGCGTCTTGGAAGTTCCACTGACACTACATTTTGATCACTGAAGGGGATTCATTCCTGTCACAAGCTCATAGAGAAAAACACTGCAAGCGCTTCAGTTTCATACCTTCTTTAAAAGAAGCAACACTGCTGAGGCTGTCAGACCACCTGAAAATGTTCCCATCCAGAAAGTAAAATAACAGTTACAGCCAAGCTGACTAAAGAGAGCAAACTGAAATGGCATTCCCTGTGGATAATCTATGGCTTTCACCACTGCAGCATCAGTGAACTCTACAGAGTACACAGGTAAGAAGTGGGAATTCCTGACACTTATCTTTAGACCCAGGCACTTGAAAAGCAGAAAAAAAAAAATCAAGTAAGGAAGGACTGATACCTTAACAGATATTTTATCATGTTTAAAGAAGATAAAAGAACACCCCACTCAATTCGAAAAGGACAGCCAACATGCCTAAATCTTAGTGAAAACCAGCAGCACTCTGGAAAGATCAAACATTATTTCAGAGTATGGGAAGTCAATTCACAAAAAAACCCCTAGTATTTTTGTTGAAATGTTTTTATGGCTATGTGGAAATAGTTTTTTTTTTCACCTTTGACACACTCTTTTTTCTCAAGTAAATGATAATAAAGTCAAGAACTGCCAACACAAAATTAAAATTACTTAAGAGAAATCAAGAAGTCTTTGTGTATATATACACACACACACACACACACACACACATATGTACATGTATCCATGCAAACAATTGAACTAATGAATTTTCAGCCTTTTTACCAGCAATAAAGAGCATGTGCTGTTGCTCTGTTTCTCCAGACTAAATTATAAACAGCTTGAATTTGCACTACTAAGTTTCTTGCCAATCCAAGATTTTCCTAGAGGACATTGAGGTCAGAATAGAAGGCAGTGTATTTTAAGTGACACAGGGAAAACACCTATCAATTACCTCCTAGCTGCACACAGGCAGCCTTCTCTTGTCTCGTGGATGACAGTGCACGGATACACAGTGCAGAAAATCCCTGGTACTCTTTTGGATTGCATTATGTTCAACAAAGATGGACCGGCAAGGTCAGTGAGCAGATTTCAGAATTGCCATTGGGGGCTACAACACAGCTGTCAAAATAAGCTGAGCTTACAGTCTTCATGCTGAAATTCACAGTAAGGTAAGTTCTATGAAAATAGTACTTTTTTTTTTTCCCTTATCAAAAAATACAATTAGATGTACTGACATCTGGATCAGTATGGAATGCAGACAGCTTTTGTTTCTCCAAGTTGAAACCAGACGATATTTTCCGGAAAAGGAATGTCCCAAGAAGGGGAGGGTCCAAATTTCCCAAATTCTTCTATTTTTAGCAGGCCTAACAGATGTCTGAAAGGCTATTTTCATTAAAAGACACATATGGAGCAGATGCTACTGGACTGAAAATCTTTCCTCATGGGAAACCAAGTCACAAGGTTAATATAGGTAAAAATCTTCTGTAAAACCTCTAATTCATACAGATAGCAAAAATAAATAAATTAACACCAGAAGTCAAGGGCAAGCGTCATTGAGGAATTTAAAATCAAATCATACAGTATCAAACCAATTGGAGAAAAGTTTCTAAAAGTAAATCAGATGTAACTGTATTCCAGATGGAAAAAATCTGATAAACTTAATTTTAAAATAAAAGCCTCATTTTCTGTCTAATTACTACTACCAGGAATCTACCTCCTAATGAAAAGTTAGTCTACTATAAGGAATATCCCAAAATAGAAGTCAGGAAGGTATAGACACATGATCAAGGTCTGCATGAGAATGTCTAAAAATCATGACAGCAAATCTAGTACTTCCTATCACATTGAACCATCATAACTCCCACATAAAAGTGCAATTTGATGTTACATAGCTAGCAGCTGATTCTGATGTCTTTGATGTGACAGACATGACGCATTTCAAAAAAAGCTCCAGCACACTCATATCTGGTATAATTTTCTCTACTGACCCAACAAGGTGTGTGTCCCAGTTAATTTCCTAAGAAGGAAGATATGTGTCTAAGTGATGACAGTACTGGTAAGGAAAAAACATTCCACTGTCGAGTTCATGTAGTCCTGTCAAGAGCGAATTTAGTAATAACTAGGGAATTTTTATCCACATTAATATTTGGTGTATTTGGAACCACAGTTAATCTGTGACAAAAACAGTCTGACATGAAATGCCACATAAGTGAATGCTCTATAAGACAGCTTCCATATCTTGGAGAAATTTCCTCAGTTCTACAAAATGATTACCGGGAAAGCAAATGCTAAAGCACTTGGAACTCCATTGAGCTCTAAAATCTGAAGCTGGAACAGCAGAAATATCTGCATAGTAATTGCAAGTTCTAGGGATTTAAGAGGTACTAATCAGCCTCAAGGTTCTTTCAGCACAGCTGCCCTACACTAGCCCGTCGTTTGGTTACCTCACTCAATCTAGGTGGCTAAATTCCAAGAAACCCTTGAAATTGCTGTGTCAAAATGGCACAATCATGGTCCTTACTCAAAACAGAAGTGTTTTCTTATGTTTAAAGCATGACATGAACATTAGAGCATTGCTTACATTACTAGTGAAGAAAAACATCAAATCAGATCCAGAACAGGCTCTCAAAACATTTATAAGAATGTGCAAAGTGAATCGCTAGAAGCAAAGGATGGAAACCCTTTAGGGAAATAACATTCCTGCTCTGAAGCTGTAGAGGTATCTGCCAAGAAGAAAACTGAGATAGCCTATGTGTGTGCTAGAACAAACAACAGCCACCCACTTCTAGCCATCTAAATTAACATCAGACAACAGTAAGACAAATTTTTAAAATTTTTCTTTAGATTAGCTACCCAAAATTGTTTTACTGGAACTAAACAGAAGTAGTAGCTCGTACTGAAGCATTTACAGGGGCACTCATCTATAACATGGCATCACAATCTTTCACTGAAGCAAAGGAAGTAACATAAGCCAATCCAATGGCAATTGCAAATAGTCAGATCAGTGCAGATCATGATGGCCACTTTCAGAAGGTATTGCTGAAGCTTTGTTCTCCATCCTTACCCAGGTTCAAGATTTGAAATATGCCAACATTACAGGAGCTAAGGATGTTGTCCTTCTTCACAACAAAAGTAACTTGAACGCAATTTGTCATAAAGATTTTTTAACTATCGCAGATGGCATATAATAGAAAGTTAATCTTTGGCAACACTCCTGGAAAGGCTGGAAATACTGATACAGAGCACTGACAAGGTAGAGCAGCAGATACACATGACAACTAGAAGACACAGAAGATAAGGTCTGCAGATAGAAACTAACACAATCTAAATATCTCACAGCCCAGATTGCACCTCAACACTTCAGAATTTTAAACAGACTGAAATGTCACTAGGTATGGTTGTGTCCAAGCATCAAGTATTATGAAAGGCAGAGCACACCTCTGCAGAAACAGTGATAGTATGATATTTTCCAGACAACAGTGAAAAAATGTTGATACATTTTGAGTTATCCTCAATGAGAACATACAGGTGAAACTATCAGCTGAATATGGAATTGATCAATTTAAGTGTCTGCTGAATTATTTAAGACAAACTAGCCTTCATCAGGCCTCACTCTAATCTTCAATTTACTCCAGTGAAATATTTTCCTTTGGTACGAACTCATTGAAAACACATCCATCAATGAACAAGCTGTGAAGCCACATGAGGATTGCTTGCCAAATTCTATTTGGGTTAGCTGTCAGTGAATTTCACACGGTCTGAGCATTAATTATTTCTGAAACAATATTTTGTAATTCCCTCAATTTTATCTTTGAGCAAATATAAGTGATCAAGGAAAAACTTGTTTCTTTTTTTTTCTTACTACCAGACAACATAGGAACATCCTTCCAAATGTCTCAGGTTGTAAGTAAAGAAATATAGCAGGAGCTATTACGTGTGACTACTGAGGCAGTATCTGCATATGTGGGAATGGTAGTACATTTGCCTACATCTGAGGTCAAATGTCTCCTAATAGCATCCTGTCAAGTATTAGAAACTTTTTACATCAGAAGTGTTTATAAAACATCAAAATTATGATTTCTTAAAGGGAATTGAATTTATGGATTTCAAACCACATAATAAATTCAATAGGGTCCAGGACTGTTTTATATCACTAAGGATTACAGGTGATATAATGTAATCCTTATGATGAGTCTATGATGAGTCCACATAAAATCATAGAACCTTTTGTGTTGAAAGGATCAAAAGATCATCTAGCTCCACCTCCCCTGCCATGGGTAGGGACACCTTCCAGGTTGCTCTGAGCCTCGTTCAACCTAGCTTTGAAAATTGCCAGGGATGGGGTATCCATAAGTCCTCTGGGCAACCTGTTCCAATTGTCTCATGCTGGAATTCACTACTGGATTCAGCTCTATGCATGCAGCATTATCAATTCAGAACTACTTTTTGGAATGGTTCCTAGCAACAAACAGTTAAAATACATTGGTATTAATAGGCCTGAAGCCTTAGCATTGTTTTGTGGGCAAGAGAGGGAGGAGAGGCAGATGTGTGGTGCTGCAGAGTTGGGCAACTACAGTTACAGGACACTTAGCTGGAGCAGCAAGAAAGCTTATATTGTCAAAACAGCACACAACTATCTAAATAGTTATGTTCTAAGTGTAATGGCAGCTATCTAAATAAACTGCATTCCAAAATAACTTAGAGAGGGTGGGGGCAAAGATCTGGAACCATCTGATATGGCACCAAACATTGCCATGCACCTCTGTGCCTCCAAAAATGCCCTGAGATGTCAGACCTAGAGGTACAGGGATGCCTGATAAAGACCATCAAAACTATGATTTCTTAAATGGAATTGCATTTATGGATATCAAACCATATAATAAATTTAATATGGTCCAGGACCATTTTACACAACAAAGAATTACATGCACTGACAAGTGTACATCAAATCATAGAATGGAATTCTATGAAAATCCAGAACACTCAAGTTCTGAACAGCTGGAAGATGCTTGTACCCAACTTCCTTATGAATAATATATTGACCCATAGTATGGTAATAGTTCAATGAAACTCCATGAAATAGATTACTGAACTCAAAAGTTATCAGTCACGATCAATAATTTTATCTAGTAGCTATTATATCAACTTCACTGAAAACAAATGAGATTAACATTACTAAATTATCTACTCCTTCAACATTTATTTGATATGATGACAGACACTACACCAAAAATTTGGAAAAAATATTCTCTAAAACAATACTTTTTTTCTTAGTAGGAAAGAACTACCCACAAAACAAATCAACATTGCTAGAAGTCCTGAAGCAATGTTGATTGATTATACTGTCCATCGAAAAAAGCACCAGGCAAAAATGTAAAAACCACCAAAACACAACCTTCTGTCAACAGTCAGCAAGGTGAACATCTAGCTGGAAACCCCATTTATCTCCAATGGGTTTGACATTGCAAGTGTGCTGCCATAGGACTACTTACTTCCCAACACAAAGATAATCTTCATCACTGACAAGTTTTATGGAAGATTCAGCATGGTGATGTCGCTGTTGAGCAGCTAGCAGAGAAATGAAGGCACCAGTTCTCAGTGGCAAGAAGGAATGACCTTTATTGTTTTGATTTCATCATATATATAGAGTTTTCAAAAGTCACCCAGATTGGTCGGTCAGAAGCCTTCCCCCAGGCCTGATTGGCCAGGCCTGCACCGTCCAAGTTCTGGGACACTGTTCCAACAACATCCAAACTTTATCTTTATTTATAAAACACAAGAAGAATTCTCGTGGGAAAAACCTGTGCTAGCCACATGGTGCTAGTAAGGACAAGGTTTTGTGTTTGATCCCTATATGTGCCATTCCATTAAGAGTTGGACTCAATGATCCTTGTGGGTCCCTTCCAGCTGAGAATATTCTGTGATTCTGTGATAATCAATGAAACCTCCATGAAAATAATACAAAGGTTAAGGAGGTTTTAAAAAAGTTTTGGAGGAAGTTTACTGCCCTAAGTAAAACCAAGTACAAAACAAGAACTATGGTAAAACAAAATGCAATTGAGCATTTAATTTTTGTCAAGCACAAGCAATTTCATCATGAATTTGAGCAAGAAAATACAACATTCAAAATAACATCAAGTAAAAACAACAACAGTAAGCTGTTTTTAATAAGATGAACAGAATTATTGTAATTTTCATAACATAGTTAATGAATCTGCGCAAGCCAGTCCCTGCCTTCCCCCCGCCCACCCCAGACCCACCCCACCCTAAAATAAAAGCCAAACTCCACAGTAATACGTGATAATATCTGTGTGCTGAGACATCAGCCTGGAGTAAGCGAAAGAAAGAACCTAGACGAAAATAAAGTAGCTTATCTAAAGAAAACCCCAAGTCTGGAAGACAAGATAAGGGCAATAAAGGATTTATTTTATACTTACTGCTGAATGAATAGAAAATATAAAAATGGTAAATAACTTAGAAAAAGAGTAAGCAGAAACCACAAAAGCAACTCATAGCATCAACACAAAGAAAAAAAATCCTTACAACCATAAGATAAAAAAACTAAACAAAACCCCAAAACCACAAGCCACACTCATGAAGGGAACCTGAACAGTTTAGAGTCATGCCCTCAATGTCTTTAAGCCAACAACAAAAGTTAATTAACTTTGCATGCAACATACAATACTGTAACAGTCACAGCAAGCCAATATTTCACTAAGTGTCTTGCTGTTTCTTTCAGAGTATCAAATCTTGACTTTCAGTTCAAAGCCTGAAAGATAATGGGTTTCCATTAGAAAAAAAATTATTATCACGTAAGTAGTAATTACCCATTCATTCACTATTTAGGTTCTTCCCTAGGAGTCAAATAGTTTAATTGTTCCTGTAACCACAACTTTAGAGGAAATTAACATGGAATCTCCTAATTCTCTGAAAAAACCTAGGTATAAAACACTATTCATCTGAAAGATTTTAAGTATTGTAAATCGCATTTAAGTTTGATTCTCCTCATTTAAAACAGACAATAAAAAATGAGGCATAAACCAACATTTTTGAGGAAAAATAAACAAACAAAACCAGCAATAATATGAAGATTCACAATAGCATCAACAGTGGCTTCTAAAGAAATTGGAATATTTCAGCTCACTCCCTGGCCAACAACAAAAGAAAAGATACAAGAGAGCCAGATGGAGCTTGAAGAACTTTGATGAAAAGCAAATGGATAAGATTCCATATTCAAGGAGTAAAAGAAGTGACTTATTCAATATTTTTTCCCCTTGAACAGAAATGAAAAATGTTTCATGTTATAAACATTGTAGGGTGTTCTCTGAAGTCTGCTCTACTACATCCATAGAAGGTGTGACACCAGAGAAACTGTGCTTAATGACGAGACTTGGTCTTGTTTGTGGACTTTGTTTTTTCATGTTTTGCATGGAAAACAAGGAAAAGCACAGACTTTTCAGTGGGAAGCTGGTTGTTCCTTCAGAAAAGAAGCTCCACATATTTTTGAGATGTAAGAACTGATTATTTTATCCATCTATTTTATTTTTCTGAGTTACTACATTGCCTCGACTTTCTAAGACAAATTTATCAGAAAAGCTGGGCCACATGCAGCAAAACTCTACCTACACTACTACTGGTTTAGCTCTTCCCATCAACTGACAGTTCCATATAACTGAATAAGTATTATATTCCCTCACGGGAAATTCCCTCAGATAAGCTAATCTTCGCATTAACCACCTTAGGCTGAAACTCTAGAAATGGACAAGAAAAATCAAAGACTTATATAGATATATGTGCCAGGAAATTACACAGCATTACTCTGAGTTTGCCATGATGAAATAATTACTAATTATGAATTATGAGCTATATAGAAATTATATGCAAACTGTATTTCCACCAAAAAAAATTAACCAGCACAGCACAATTTTAATTTTTCACTTCCAGTCTGCCTTTGTTAATTCAATCTGGAAGATATTACAAACATATCTTCCCAGTTGGAAGGGAAAAAGTGATCATGTGTACTCTCGACAAAACATGGTATAAAACACAGGAGTCAGGAGGCAGAATAGGTTAAGATTATGTCTATGACATTTTCTTCTCATTTATGTGGAGAATAGAAAGAAAAACATTAATGTAGAAAACTTCATGAAAAAGTTCAGATTTATTAATGCAAACAAAAGTAACATCAAATGATTTTAGTTACAGAAATTCAAAACTAGGTCTGTATCTCTCAGTGAAGCTTTGCCACAGAAAATACCAAAGTTTTTATGGTTTTGGTTTGGCTTCTTTTGCAAAAGTAAATTACTTTTATAAGTAATATTTCAATCATCAGGTCTTCCACAGCCATGGATATGTCCAATAAAAGTCCAGCTGAAAGGCAGCACTTGGACTCTTCTCCCAGTCTGGAACCCCTTCACTTTTAGGAAGAAGCAGCCGTCATTTTTTTTCTATAATATTATATCAAAACTGTATTTCAAGAAAAGACCAGAAAAAAAAAAAAGTGATCATAAAACAGAACTCACCACAATTCCAAACTGCTCTGGCTCAGACAAATTGTTATACTCGTTCTTGAACTTGGACAATGCATTCAATTGTTCTTGTTCAGGGAGGTGTTTTATTAAATTCTAAAAAGAAAAAAAATAGGCTTAAAAATCTTAGATTCTACATTGCTTGTATTTTTGTAAACAAATGGGTTTACATATCCATCACTACCATACACTCCAAGACAACATGCTTCCCTGAAGACAGTAGAATGTACATTGCAACACACAAATTAAACTAACTGAAAGTGTAAAATTGCAAATGATGCAATACTGCTAGCACCTGACACTGATTCTACAGACACTTCTGTAGTACATTTTTAAACTGTTTTTAAAGAAAGAATATGCTCAATAAGCACTAGGTAAACAGAACACTTTGAAGCAAACAGAACAAGAATTTCAAGTGTAACATTACCATTCAAAGAATGGCAAGAATTATGAAAGCCAGATTAAAAGTATTCTGAAAAAGAATAATTTATTTTCTACCTTTACAAAACAAAAGTTTAAACCCATTACACTTACTTACTTACTATTACTTAGCCTGAAAACTTACTATTCAGAAGCAGTAAATCAGAGGTGGGATTCAGATTCAGCTGAATTCATAAGTCCATATGGGAAGGTTGGACATGTGTAAGTGAATGTCTTGTGAACACACGTAAGGGAATCTAAACATTTCACCTTCATCTGTTCATCAGAAGAATCCTCTGACTCCCTGGAGCTTCCTGAACACTTAGACACATATTATCTCCATAAAGACACTTACATTTAGGCACCTGAATTCCCCTCTAATTAGATGCTGCTAGGATGGCTTTTCTGATGTTCTGGAAATAAAGAGCTTCTCAAACACTTAATTATGGAATATAATTTGAGTCAGTAGCTCAGTTCTGTCCCTTCCCAAGATGACTGCTGTAACTACTAGGCAATAGTCAGAGTCCCTCTGGCCTGCTGTCTTTCTCAGATTATGGCTCTTGTGTTCCTGGTTACACATTAGTTAAGCTTTTGTAACAGTGAGACAAACATGAGAGAGACTTTTTTCTTTCTCAAAGCACTCCCTGGTCTACTGGTAAGATAACTCTCCTGAACTGAAGATTCAATCCTTTTAACACTGAAGCCACTCAAGGCAACACAGCCATCCCACAACCTACTGCCATATTTCAAGAAAGAAACAAAAAGATCAGTTCCAGAATTTCCCCATTACTTGACGGAAATGGCAGACATTTTGGTTGTCAAAATTTATTACCTTTCAAGTAAATAGCCTTGGTGATTTACAATGAGCAAAATAGAATTCATTTCAGTTAGTGAACAGAATCTCCATCTGAAAATCTTTAAAAACCCCTAATTTTACCAGTAAAGATCCTAATTTTTTTCTTTTACAGGAAATTCATCCATTTGAGATATAAAAATTACCTCTCAGAGGCCAGAGAAATAAAAAGTCATACCTATGTTTTGCTTAATGCACTTCCCTAGTTTAAGAAGAATGAATTTTACTCTTTAAGTAGTAGCTGCAAAATATCCCTAAATCAGTAGACTGCTGTAACAGAGTGTCTACGCTTAAATAAGGATTTTGGTAAGAAAACAAAAAAACTATTAAATGACTGATGATGCTTAAAATAATAATGTAAACTTAAATTTTAGGAGCTTGATTTGGATATGGTCAAACTGATTTTCAGCAGAACAGCAGTTCTGTATATCCTTATGTATATCCATATGTATATCCTTACCACTATTACATTTGGAAAATACTTTTGTAAAAAAGACAATATTTATTAATTATGGATGAAGATGTCTGGCACTAAATCAGTAACACTGAGCAAAAATGAAAGTATACAAAGTGTAAAAAGATACATTTTAAATTAGTATTTCATAACACACCTATTTCCTTTTTTGATATCCAACATTCACATAAACAGCTCTTAATATAATGCAATTTCTTAATCTTTGCTGAAATTAAAATGCTATTGTTTGACGTGGAAACAGTTTTCATATGTAGAAAAACTGCCCACAGAACTTTCAAGAAACAAAAAAAGTAAAGTGTTGTAGGAATATTTTCAATATTGAGCATCACAAAATTTAAAAAAAGGCAACCAAAACTGAAGAAGCAGCTGATATCAAAGCAGCTTTTATGGTGTTCAGATAAAGCTTTTGAACAGCTACAGATGAAACACATTTTGAATATCAAACAGAGAATAAGAAGGAGAAAGAATTTTGACTAAGTCAATGAGATTTTGGATTACAACATGACTTTTGGAGTTTTTACAGTTTTCAGCACTAGATTTAACTTCCAACTGAAGAGGGGTGAGGGGAGGGAGACTGAGAGAGATCAAGAGAAAATACATTTTATTTCTTAAGCATAACAAGAGTTGGATTAAGGACAGATTTCCAACCTCAGAAACAGTGATATTAGGCCACACTGAACCATATAAAAACCTACTGAAAGCAAGAACTTTGTAGAAAGAGGTAACATACTGTCTAAGGTAACTTACATTAATGAAGAAAAATAGCCATATCCCTGCAAACCTATGCATGCTTTCTCTCTTCTCAGAACACTTTTTTTTTTCATAGCATGGCCATAACACATACTTGAAAAGGATTTTGAAGGTAAAAATAGAGACATACAGCTGGATACTTAAATTTATTTAGTAACCTAAGTATACCAACTTTTTGAAGCAACAAGGCACATTGTTCTTCCATTTTCAAAGCAAGATGTGTGCCTTAAGTCCTTTTTCAATTTTAAACTCAGATAGTCCCTTTTTCAAATTTATTACAGGGTTGTTTTACCCAGAAACAAGAAACTTGGATGGAACCATTTGATAAAAAATATTACATTCAAAGGTGCAAACTAAAGTTGATGCCTAAGTTCTACTGAATTTTCCACCCGATTCAAGTCTTCAAGTGTTTAATCACTTGGCAAAAAAATGCAGTCTATATTCTTGAGTGATTTGTATGACTGTGTTCACATAGGATATTGTGAGTATTATCACTTTTATTCCATGCCACTGACTTTTACTCGATCACAGCAGCTGCTAACATCACTGTACTCTTGTAGAACATAATTTCTCATCTCACTTTCGGCTTCTCAACTTCTCTTACCCTTTTCTGTAATAAAATTGTTCACTACCTTCCAAAAGCAAACACAAAAGGGCTCAAACACTGTCAAAACCACTTTGGACTCAATTTTGATGCCACTTACATAGAAAGGTTACTGGATACACTCGAGTTTCAGCTTACTTTATTGTTAATACCAATCAATAGAGCCACAAAATTATCAGCATAGTGTAAAAACTTCATCTCCTATTATACTGTTGTCTCCTATTATATTGTTAACCATGCCTACTGCATAGCTACTCCAGTGGTGCTAGGGTCTGTTAAGTATTTCAAATGTACAAAAAATTAGGCATTTCTCATCCCAAGGCATATACAATCATAATGAAAATAACAGTCCACAGAAGAAATTAAAAATAATGATAGAAAAGCAAAAAAATTCTGAATGAAAATAAAGTTTCTCTTCTCAGCTTATTGCAACTTCACATAGAAGTACACCATTAATTAACTACCCATTAATGTTTTGATGACTTTTTCCCCCAGAGTCTAAATGAAAAATAAGTTTTGCCTGTTTTAAATAATACACACAAAAATTATCAAAATGACAGTTTTTCATTATTTTGATATATAGTATTTATTTATACAGATTGTTTCATATTATTGTTGAGGACCTAATTTTTCTAACAAGCTAAATTTTAATGGTTGAAAAACAGTGCTAAGATCAAATGATCTTAGAGATCTCTGAGAGAGTCTCAGAGCAAGCATGGACTCACTGAGACAGAGTTCAAGCTGAACATAATAGCAGAGCACATTTTATCTCTCAGTTTTTCTTGCCACCGTAGAGAATTTCTACTATTTTACCAAATAAAATAAGATAAAGACACAGATCATGCTGCTCTTGAGCACGAAGAAAACCTTGAAAAAGTGATCTAAATGCAATCTAGACTAAAAAGACAATTTTGAAGTGTAAACTATGTTCATTCTAATAACCTTAAAGTAATAGTTTCAGTGCCAATACTAACTGCATCATTGAACAAAAGAATGAGAATTATACAATGACTATTTTACTGTCACTGGAGATGATGGTACATGTGTGCTCCTTCAAATATTTAAGAAAACATCTCATTCTTCAATGAAGAAGGGAAAGTGAAGTCCAAAGAGCTAAAAAGAGACTAAACATTTTTGAAATCCAGGTGACAAGAAGTGAGGGCAAAACTGCACGCAGGAAGAAAAAGATCATGCTGAGCATTGCACAGCATCCTCAGGAGGATGTTATTTTGACGTTACAATATGGTAGAAATTTATTTTGCAGGAAAACCATATAAATATAGATTTACCTTGTTTTCATCTTTGAATACAAGTTGCTAGGTGTTGCAGTACAAGCCACATCTGAATTTCAACAAGCCTTAATGTAACAACTAATTTTATGACCCGAATATCTGTATTTGTTTTAACTAATCAACATTCCTGCAAAAAGAGTATGTTTCTGAAAAAAACAATCTACCTTCAACTTTCTTTCCTGTTTCAGTAGGGACTGGTACCCATGTCTGTAACACACTTTTAAGTATGCTGAAGAGATTAGCTATCTAAAACCTATACCTCATTACTAGTAGATTGACAGTAATTATCAATTATTGACATATTGTGTTTTGACATTTATAAGCAGTAATAGCAGTGAGTTGAAGTTCATCACAGTATGCCAGAGTCCTGTCCAAAAGATATGTAATTTTTCTAAAGACAGATCTTTTCAAATTTAACGATGCCCATCAAGATGAGTCAGGAATGTGGCATATGACAGGCAAGGACAGATTGAGAGAAGTCAGTCTGTTGAACTCCAAGAAAGCAAGCCTCATGGGCACTTAATGTGTGCAGATACTGAACTAGAGGGTACAAAGAAGGTGCAATTAAGCTCCTCTTGGAGTTGTGCAATAGAAGACCAAGGTCACATGTTATAACATTAAAGATTCCAGTTCTTTTTCATCACAAGTGTTCAACACTGGAAAAGGTGTCCAGAAAGTCTATGTGGTCTCCAGCCTTAGAGATGCTGAAAATTTGATGGAAAAGGCCCTGATCAAACTGCTCTAGTTGACCTGGCTTTGAGCAGAGCCCTGGCTCAAATAACTTCAAGATACCACCTCCAAATTATTTTTCCCATGGTTCTAAAATGATTAATTTGTATTTATTTCATTAAATTCTTCAGCTTTTCAACACTTAAATATCTGTATATAGAATTTTCACTTTCTTTTGGCTCCACAGAGAGTCATACTGGCTTTATGCTTTAAAAAAACAATATCGAAAGAGAAGACACTACCTAGATAAAACTCCATGGAAGAGAAGTGGTGAATGCTGCAAATGCTCTAGGGCATGATATAGGATTGTTACAGCTCTAACAAACAAAAAAAAGCCCACACCAAACAAGCAAAACAGAGATTTGTTCAGATAAGACAGAAGTAAAAACAAAGTAAAGAAAAAATTGGTAAGTAGGGAAGAAACATCACATGCACCAAAGAAAAAGTCTCTATTTAGGTGAAGACAATATGGAAAACAGAATATAAATTCAGCTGTGTCATAGTTTAATCCCATCCAGCAACCAAGGCCCAAGTAGCCACTTTCTCACTCTCCCCCCAGTAGGATCCAGAAGAAATTGGAAGGGTAAAAGCCAGAAAACTCACAGGATGGAATAAAACCATGCACCAAAGCAAAGCAAAGCAAGGAATTCATTCACTGGTTCCCATGGGCAGGGAGGTGTTCCGCCATCTTCAGGAGAGCAGAGCCCCATCACATGTAATGGTGTCTTGGGAAGACAAACAGCACCACTATCCCACTTCCTTTTTTCTTCCCCCTACTTCATATACTGAGCATGATGCCATATGGTCTGGAATGGCCCTTTGCTCAGTTTGGGTCACCTCTCCCAGCTGTGTCCCCTCCCAACCTCCCATGCACCTCCAGCCACCTTGCCAGTGCTGCACTAAAGAAAAGGCCTTGGCTCTGTGCAAGCCCTGCTCAGCAGTTACAAAAACATCTCTGTATTATCAACCCTGTGTTCAGCACAAATCCAAAACACAGCCCCACACCAGCCACTGGGAAGAAAGTCTTTTCAATCCCAGCCAAAAACAACACAAGCTGCTTTCATAAAAATATTAGCATTACGAATGAAAAAGAAAAAAAATCTACACTTCACAGCAAAAGAAGATTCGTGCAGTTGTTTACTTGCCAAAAGTTTACATTAAGAAGTTTTTTTTAGCTACGGGTTTCTATTTACTGCAAAGTTTCTCTTCAAACATTGGGATTTTAAGTGTCATTTTCATTACCTGAATCATGGACTCTGAGAGCTGTGTTTCATCTATTTCCAGTATCATCATTTTGATCTCTTCATAAGGCACGCGGAAAGATCCAAGGAAAATTGCTAAAGCAAAGATTCCACAAATAATGAAGAAAACAAGACAACAACTACCTTGCTCCTACTTAAAAGATAGCAGTGAAACAGGTCATAGCATCTCCAGATTAACAAACACTACGCAATATAATAGAGGTAAGAGAAAAATTTTGAATGTATTTTTAATTACTGTTCTCTTTCAGTTCCAGCCTTCTCCATTTGTTATGCACAACATCCAAAATGACAGACCTCCACAAGCAGTCAGACACAAGTCTACTCTGCAGAAGAATCCCTGCTATTACAGTATTTTGTTGCGAATGACAATTATAATTTTTTCAACAGTCTTGTCAGAGCTTTCTCTTAAAGAAGCACCATGACAAACCAAATCTATATAAACAGAAAACAAAATGCTCTTATAAACACTCTTTATTCACCATAATCCAATTATTTCTTATTTTATCTCGGCTGGCATTTAGGAACCTATTCTTCCTAGTACTCCTCTCCATCAAAACTTTATCTTCTTTGTTTACATATTATTCTATAATACTGAGTATTGCCTACTTTCTATAAAGCTGATGAGAAGGCCAAAGATCCTGTGGACATTATCATCCTTCTTTTCCCAGGGGGTGGGGAAATGCAGGGGAAGGGGAGTAGGCATTCCTTCCTTGATGAATATATTGAAAATACAGATAGATTAGATACACAGCTGTATGCTTGCACTTCAGTATATCCAGTCTTGAACAAGGAACAATCTTTAACTGCTTTTGGGGTCTTTTCAAGTGCTTCAGTTGTATCAACTCACATGCTTGGGCTTAAAAACAATATGCATGTATTTAAACACATTTTAAACTAGAAGTGGTTACCAGGCAATCAGACACGAGAGCAAGGCATTTTTATGGAACATTTGTACATTACTTCCTGAAAAAAAACCTTAACAGAATCCACTTACACAGATTCTGTGCAATCTTAGGATCCAAAACTTTTAATTCTTTGATTCGTTTTTTAATGGATTTCTTTTCTTCAAAATCCTCCTCCTCTCTTTTTACTGCCAAAGTAAACACAAATACAATCATGGTTAATGTTTAATATTTAGAGGAAACATTCATGAATTTGGAAAGCATATTTGCTATCAAGCTTAGTCAATTTAGAGAGAAAAGAACATATCATAAAACACACACAAAAAATAGAGAGGCTTTGCATGTATTGCTTGTATTCCAAAACTTTTGCTCTTCAGTCAAATTTGTAAGCTTGTTAGCCTTCTGGATTTTTTTTTTACATATGTAGGACCTGAATAAACATGCTAATGTTAATTGTACAAAATCAGTCACATTTAAAATACACAACATGCTCCAGTTACCCTGGCCAGGCTAGGATTATGAATCAGATTTTAACAATAACAAATCTTAAAAAAACATAGCAATGTCTCAACGCTGAGACATCTATCTATTTTTGTGATTGCTTTTGTCCAACTATAGGCACCAAAATTACCAAAGACCACTGGCTTATTAAAAACTTAACATTACCTTAGAATATAAACTAGTTGTTATATATCTATATAGCATATGGGTATATACGTAAATCTGTTTTCCTTCCCCCCTCAAAAAGATGCATTTTTAAATAAATGGTGTAATCATATTATTCAAAAATACCAAAAAAACAAAGTGATTGTATAAATATACATTAACTTTGCTGGAGATTTTGGCTTATTCTTTCTTTTCAGAAAATAATTCCAAATAAGATCTCCCAAATACATTGCGTAAGGTGCATTTATTTCTCATTATTCACACATTGTCGTAAGAATTACACTTAAAATTACAACATAGCCTTGATGAGGTATTAGTAGAAATTATTATACAAACAAACTAAAAAGCAAAAGCCACACAAATCTTTCCTTAAATACAATCTGATTGTACTCTTTTTTTTTAATTTTCCTTCTTCTTCCCCCCAGCACAAATCTTCATTGTCAAATGTTATTTACCAAATGTATTGCTACTGTTTATATAATTCTGTATACTATTTCACAAATGAAATTGGTTTCCAAGCTTTTACAGTATGGTTGTTCCAAATTAAGTTATACATGCTTCAAATATTTGAGAGTAGAAAATATGCTACAATTACATAATGTGCTACTGACTTCCGAAAGAGATAGATGAGAAGTCCTGTCAAGAAGACATAGGATTAAAATTTCTAGCTCAGTGATGATCCTTGACAAAAGTAGACATAAGCATGAATTATCAAGAGGATTTCCCTAAGCTGAAATTAATTCCAAAAATGTTAAGAGAGATATTTGAGAGCTACATTATTCTTAAATAAAGTTTTCCTAAGCACAATAAATTTTGCCAAGGATTGGGACACAGACTAAATGACCTCTTGAGGTCTTTGAGTTTTGCTGTCTAGGATACAACCAAAGACATAAGGACTTCAAGACCTCATATGGGGATTGAAGGAACCAGATTCAAATCCCTTCCGAGTAGGTGGAGACACAAATTTGAGTTATCTCCTATATCACTTTTGATACTCCACACCTCTATATGGGCTAGGGAGCATGATGCTCCTGAAGACATGCTGTATTCTGCAAAAACAAAATCACTAAGCAAGGGAAGACATAAAGCAGTCCTTAGAAGAAGGACTAATATCCAGGGTACTGCTAAATGGGTTACAACACTACAATCTTCCTCTTTTGTCTGTTCCCACAGGGCCCTGGAAAATGGGATACAAAGCCAAAATCCTCCTCTTTTGTCTGTTCCCACTCTACACACAAATTCTGGTTGGCCTTGAATTTCTTTTAGCACAGATTTAAGAGAATGGTAGGCACTCTCCTGTGCCAGAAAAAGCTACATACCCTGCTTACTACACATGTGAAAACAAAAGTAGGTTTTCACCATCAATTTGAGAACCCTATACCCCGTATTCCAAAGGAACAGAATGACATTAAAGGTACTGGATGAAAAGAAGGTTACCACTAAAGGTTCACTTTTTCTGATTATGCTTCAAGAAAAGCCTTTACTGAACCCAGAAGAGTATGTCAAGGGGCTACAGATCCCAGAATCATGACTGTTTTTTCCTTCAGTTACACACTTCAATAGACCTCTCAAATTTCTTAACTTCTTCAACTACACACTGAAAACAGTGACACTTAAAAACATGACTTCTGAGTTGCCTCAAAGTCTTATCAATACTAGAATTGCAGATTTCCCTAGAAGACCTGTACACCTGTATAGCACAGGTTCCAAGCCATCTTCGTGCCCTAATGAAAATACAGTAAAATGCTTTATGGCTACCTTGGAACTTTGCAAAAAATGTTGGAACTTTACAAGAAACAAAATAATTTCCTTTGTAGTCAATATAAAAAGAAGTTAAATTATCTAAATTTATTAAATTGCTTAAACTTGCCCTTACAGCCTCAAACTGGACACTAATAGGTGCAGGGGAAAAAAAAAAGTTTGCAAAAAGAAAGAAAAATTTATTCATTATAAGTCTTATAACAGAGAATACAGAGATACACAAGCATGTAAAAAAAAATTAACAGTTAAACAAGCACTACATCATTCCCTACTTCCAAATCAAGAAACAATGCTGCAAATGAACTGGCTAATAGCCTCAGGAATTTTCACCCAGGATGGGGTTAAGCACAACGTTACAGCACTACTTAAGGCACCACAACACTAAGGAAGAACATATAAGCACAGAATGTATATACTCAAGGAAACTCATGCAGGAATTGTATGAAGAGTTCTACAATTATGCAACAAACTAAATTATTGCAAACTTACATGATACTCCAGCAGATTTCAGGTCACGTCCTTATGTAGTTGGCAGCAATAAGAAGGAGAGGACACGTATTATTTTTCTTGCTCATTTGAAATGTTGCACTTCCCGCCGAAAATACTTCCTACTGCCCCTAGAAATTTCTACCTCCTTTGCTAATGTCCTGGTTTTGGCCAAGGACACTAGAAATTTTTCACAGGAGCCATGAGGGTGCAGAGGCTAGAGCCGTGTGGGCATGGCCAAGACACTGTGCTATTCAATGCCATCTCACCTCATGGCCAGGCAGGATGGAAAAGGGACTCTCTCTTGCTTCCTGCAAAAGGAGAAGGAGGGGGCATTGCTTTTCCAGGGGACAAAGTGACAAATGGAGTGATGGGGTAATGCTAGTCCCAACCAGATGGTCTGTCTGCCATGTTTTTCATTGTCTTGGGTTTGGGGAAAAAACATGCAGGCAGATGATCTGTACCATTTTGTTCAGTGTCCCAGTCAGTGAGCAATTCTTACTTGCAAACCACTCTCTTTTTGTAAACTTTTGTTATTAATAGTGCTGCTGTTACTCTTTATCTCATTGCTGTTTCCAGTAAATTGCTTTTATCTCAACCCATGATCTCTGCCTTTTTTATCTCCCACTGAAGGCAGGAGGGGGACACTAAATGAGGGAGTGCCACTCCTAAACCATGACAGGTGGCCAAAAAAAAAAAAAAAAAAGAAGAAGAAAAAGATAACATCCCAAAAGCCCAGGAAATACAACAATTATCTATTTCTAACAAGAAAAAAGGGAAAATAATCCCACATCAGAGGGGAATGAAATACCTGAGAAGTAAGTATCGAGATTAAAAGGAAATCAAAGAAAATAAGCAGGTAAATTTTCATTTGTGGAGGGCACCAGAATAGAGGGGAAAGTATATACAAGAAAGAAAATGGGAACATCTGCTTACAGTGGGGAAAAAAAAAAAAGCAGCCTAGTGGGTGTGCAGCTGCTGCAGAAAGGAGGTGACTATTGAAGGAAATAGATGTGAAATGTAACCATGTTAATGAGAGATGAATCAAACCAGGGGATCACAAAATACACATACAGTTCTCACGGCTCTAGAAGTTTGATCTTATGAAATCATTAACTTTTCCAAAATACTTTTTTTTCCCCAGATATTATACAACAAAAACCCACACACCCTCTAAAGTTCTATTTATATGCTAAATCTATCCCACTGTGGGACATACACATGGCCCCAGCATCCGAGCTGGACAACATTTCATCAGTAATACCTCATCTGATGCTCCTGCTCTGCCCTCTCAGCATCAGAAACAAAGTGCTAGAGCACTTTAAAACACACAGAACGCACCTCCCATCCTTAGCAGTTCCTCTTATCTTCACACCCCACATCCTTATTAACAAGACTAAAATTAACAGATGTGGTTGCCAGCATACAGACTGAAAAATACCTCAAAGGAGTTTTAGATACTGGACAGATTGCTGTTACTGTGTCCTTCAGATTCAGATCCACATGCAAATGTAGTCAGCTATCTCCATCTGGGGCAATGACCTGACTGAAATTAGGGTCCTGAAGAGAGTGGTGACAGGACTGTTTTACAAATATTACAGTTGGAAGCCCACAGAATAGCACTTCATGAAATTGTGGACTGGATCCTGTGGAGTTTCTCTGTAGAACTCTGAAACAATTACATTCTTGGTAGGTGCCACTGAAATAATCTACATTCATGAACTGCAATACACATTTCCATTTCTGCCACAGGTGTCACATAATCTGCTACCTACAATCTTTATAAGAAAAATCATGTCTGTTCATCTGTATGCTAAAAAAAAATCTTCAAAAATGCATCACCCTAGTGGAAAAAAAATACCCTTGAAATACAAGCTTCAAAAGGAATATATCCGAACATTTAGATCTGAACATTTATTTTTAAAAGTCTGAATTCCTATTTCAGATGAAACTTGAAAACTACATTACACAGAACACTCAGTGGAGTTATTTTGTCACTAAGTAACAGAACGTACAGAAAATTACACATGACCTTACACTTTTCCTAGCCTCTTAGCTAAGACAACAGTCATCCTGCATTCTCTCTTCACTGGAAAATGAAAGAACAAGCCTGGGGTCATGGACTCAAAGGAGGTACCCATACCGAGTGTCATTATGAAAGTAGATGCCTACTTCATCTGTAGAGAACTCTAACTCTTAAAAGGAAATGATAGCTTATGTCCCCTATAGCAGTATATTCAACGGAAAAAGCTGCAGTGTGTATC
Source organism: Lichenostomus cassidix (assembly GCF_008360975.1). Lineage (NCBI taxonomy): Eukaryota > Metazoa > Chordata > Aves > Passeriformes > Meliphagidae > Lichenostomus > Lichenostomus cassidix. Next base: position 55,625,537 of record NC_139479.1, on the reverse strand, counting down.
TCCTAAAAGTTATCTGGAATCAAAGGAACAGATCTTTAATAGAAAATGAGGTTGTAGCTAAATAACAAATCCTGCAGAACTTCTTAGTTATTCAAAACTAAAATGTGGAGTACCTTGCTATCAACCACTATTGAGGCTGGAAGTGACCTCTGGAGGTCCAATCCCCTTACTCACACAGGGCTACCTACAGTCAGGCGCCCAGGACTGTATTCAGGCATCTTTTGAATATCTTCAAGGATGGAGGGAGAGTCCAAAACCTCCGTGGGCACACTGTGCCAGTGCTCAGTCTCCCTCACAGTAATAAAAAAGTGGCTTGTGATGTTCAGGAGGAACCACCTGTGTTTCAGTTTGTGCTCATTGCCTCTTGTCCTGTCACTGGACACTACTGAAAAGTGTCTGGCTCAATCCTCCTTGCACTCTCCCTTCAGGTATTTACATAAACTGGCAAGACCCTCCTGAGCATCCCCTTCTCCACGTTAAACATTCACAGCTCTCTCAGCCTTCCCACACAGGAGGCTTCAGTCCATTCACCATCTTCCTGACCCTTTATTGGACTTTACCCAGTGTGTCCAAGTCTGTCTTTTACTGGGGAGCCTCGAGCTGGACACCGTATTCCAGATGTGGCCTCACCAGTATTGAAATCAAAGGCTGGACAAGGAATATGTGTCTTTTGACTGACAGGAAAGAAACCTTTGAAGACTTGGATTGTTTAACAGCTTCACGACTGCTGTCGCACAATATGACACTCAACAAAACAAAGCAAACCTTTACTCTCAAAAAAAGAAAAAAAGAAAAAAAGAAAAAAAAAATCAGAAGGCCACCAGCAAGCCTATTACCTAGACCATGACGCTATGCAGGTGCCATCAGCTCCACTTGCACATTTCATACTGAGTCATTCACCAGCACAGCTATTTTTTACAATCTACTTTAAAATACAAAAGAGACTGTGAACTGGATCTAAGTCATTTTACAATATAACTAAAAACACCTCCTTTGTTTTTTTCCTTCTTTATGAAAACAAGAATAAAATAAGGTTACCAGGCATTGCCCACAGAAGCAGGAAGAATGTCTGGACACTGAAAGACCAGGAAGCAGATAAATATTCTTCTTCCCAAACTAAGCAATTTAAGGGTGTATTAGCACAATTGTTAGCATCAGGGACTGCTCATCACTTAAAGATCTGCTTTAAATGATAATTCATTCCAAACCAAGAACATTAAGCTCTCACATTTTTTAACAGTAGCTGATAAAATTCTGAAGAAAAAAATCCAACCCTGAAGTCCTGTTTGTTAAGAACTATCTAAAATATTCACAAAAATATGACATACAAAAATCAGAATAATCACTCTTAGTTACAATCTGAACACCTGAACAGCTCCACACTAGAACTGAAAGTTTTAACCAAGACTGATTCAACTCTTGGAAAGATTTAAAACTTCATTAATTCTTGTCTGAGGGGAAAGATGAAAGGGGAGGCTGAAATGAGCTTTCTGCTACAATGGAGTTCGCTGGACAGGGAAAAGCAAAACCTACTGCTGTTCCCAGCAGAAAAGAGTATAGTACCAGTAGACACATCATTCTGCAGTTTCCAGATCTCCCCATTTTAAAGATATATTCCTACCATCAAGATTTAGATGTTTGGGCCTTACAAAGCTGATCCATCACTTGTCAAAGGCATCAAAAGCTGAATAACAGACCTGAGTGCACTTGTATCCAAGGTGAGCATAGTTGATTCAAGAAACACCATAACATTACTGATTGTAAACTGGAACGGCAACTGTTCACCTGCACTATTTGTTGTCCAATAGTTGCCTTTCAGATGTTGTTGAATTACAGAGCAAAAACTTTTCATTTAATAATCCTTGACGGATTGTTCTTCCACACATTTGTATAATTGCTTTTTAAACCTAATAAATTTTACACAATAAGTCCTTCAGCACAGGATTCCAATTCTTAATTACGCATTGTACAAAGAAAGACTTCATTTCATAATCTTGATCAATTTTGCTGGACCTCTACTATACTTTTTATTAATAAGAGGAAAGGAAACCACACAAAGTTTGCAGGATGTGGGCACAGCTTGAACTTTTACAGGGACACTGCTGTTTATTATTTTGTTTTCCTTGCTTAACAGTTCCCAAAAACCTATTTTGCCAGTATATCAGTAAGTTATTAAATTGTTAAATAATTCTGCCATTTAACAATGATTATCTACAATATGTCGACCACTGGTATCAACTTTGGCAATTGCAGATATTCAACCCTTTTTAAAAACTATCATCACGTTTGTCACCTTGCTTCCTTTCCTCTGATGTTGGCGTAAGTTCAAGTAATAGTTTACACAACACAGTTCATAGCTCAGCTGTTTCATCCTTCAGTTCCCTTAGAAGTCCAGGGTGAATACCAGCTGGTCTTAGCAATCTGTTACTGTCCACTTTATTGACCTATTCTAAAGCTTCCTCTACTGACCATGCAAGCTGTGTTTCTTGCTCCAATGTGGTGTAATCCCAAAGTCCAGCTTGGAGGTAACTTCAGTATTGGTCAAACTGAAATAATTTAGAGCTTCAGCATTTGGAAGCAGGAAAAAAGAGGCATTACTCTTTTTTTTCCCTTTGGAAGGCAGACGTGAAGCAGTAAATCATACTTTTGTATAGCATTTTCATTATGTCTTTATCATGCTCAAAATTCAATAGTATGAAAATTTTAACACCTTAGCTCTAAATCAGCAAAGCAGTTACAATCAGAAACCTACTGAAATCCTCAGAATCAAAATACAAGCATATACTCTTAAATAAAACCTGCATGAAAAATAGACACTCAAAGATGTGGCTTCTGCTGCTTATAGGTTTTATGTAGCATCCATTAAATCTGTTTAATATGCTGCAGTCTCTGTATTTCTTAAACAATGCTCTGGGTTTTTATCAGGTGAGTATACGAGTTAAACTTTTCTTTTTTTAATCTTTTAATGAAGATTACTTTATTCGATATCAAAATTCCTTAAACTTCAATAAATAGCTTCTAGAAGCTGGACCTGGCTTTTTTCCAGACCAAAGTCCAACATACAAGCTCATTTTAGTGCATCTTACTGTGCAAGTTTTGAAAATGTGGGTATTTATCATTATTTATTTACAAGAACAGGTAGAAGTATAATTTTCCTTTTTATACCTTAATTCACTACACTGTCAAAATTGTTTCATCATAATCTTAACTTTCAATTTAATACAGGTATTTCCAGCTCTTGAGTTTCAAAGTCTAGAAGTCTCTGAACATACAGTAATTCAAGTTTTTCACCTCTGGAGAAGGACTTGGGGTGCTGCAGGATGAATGACTGGACATGACCTGCCAGTGTGCACTTGTGGCCCAGAAAGCCATCCACACTCTGGGCTGCATCAAAAGGAGCGTGGCCAGCAGATCAAGGAAGGTGATTGTGCCTGTCTACTCCACTCTGGTGAAACTCCCTCCTGGAGTGCTGTGCCCAGCTCTGGGGTCCCCAGCATAGGAAAGACACGAACCTCTTGGACCAGGTCCAGATGAAGGCCACAAAAACAATCAGAGAGCTGGAGTATTTCTCATATGAAGACAGGTTGAGAGCTGGGTTTGTTTGTCTTGGAGAAGAGTAGCCTCCAGTGAGACCTTCTTATAGCTTTTGAATATTTAAAGGTGGCTTATAAAAATTTGGGTCTGTTGTGAGGGGACAAGGGCTTTAACCTAAGAAGGGTTGATTTAGACCAGATATATAGGTGAAATTTTTTACAATGAGGGTGAGGAAACACTGGAACAGGTTGCCCAGAGAGGTGGTGGACGCCTTATCCCTGTAAACATTCGAAGTCAGGTCAGACATGGCTCTGAGCAATTTGATGTCATTGAAGATGCCCCTACCCATTGCAGATGAGTTAGACTACATGGCCTTTAAAGGTCCCTTCCAATCCCAACTATTCTATGATTCCGAAAGTCACAGTATGAAGACACAGCTGAGTACTTCTGGCAATAAGTGAGAGTCCATTCCTTCCCTTACTCTCCTTTTCTCTTGCTTGCATATTCCTAGAATTTATGAAAAGGCCAGCATAATAATCAATGTACTTCAAAAACTTCAACTCACAAAAATGACTAAAACCTAATGGGGCGGGGTGGGACGGGGAGGGGGAGTGGGAGGGGAAGGGAAGTTTGCTATCAAAGTAGCAAGTTTAATCAGCTTGTGAAGTAATCAAATAAGCACCAAAGTGGGGCAGACCATGTAACCATGAACAGGGCAGAAGACACCAGTCAGGCCTCTTTCCTTCAGCATCAACAAACTGATGTTTTCTGTTGCTCAAGGAGTGCCATTCCATGATCCCAGTTGAGCAGAAGCTTGCCACGCATCTGAAAGAAGCTGTTCACCATTTTTCTGACACTATTTTTATCTGCATAATCAATTCCAGAAGTTTTCAGTTGTGCCATTTCCCTGCACAGCCACGTAAAACAGTATAAAGCAAGAAAGAATTGGACCCCCCATCTAGCAGCATCAGTCATTTGTTTTTAACGGTCATTTCTCTCAGAACAGTACACTGTAACTGATAAGAGAGACATTTTTCATAATTGATTTGATCTTTGTTATTGTAAGATTTAAAGTTAACAAGTACCATCTGAATGTACACAAAGGTTGAAGATGCATTTCTGACAGAAAAATCATTCCACCAAGATCTCATCTCCTTTCTTTAAACTACAGGGTTTATTTCACTTGTGTGAAATAGTGTTCTGTAGTTTTACCAGCACCCAGCTCTCAAAATCAGTTTTACTAAATATCCTTATAGATGAACAATACTCCAATTCACAACAAAGACAATTTTTACTAGTTACTATATAGAAGTAATTTCATTGCAGAACACATATTGCACTATATGTTATTCATCTCTAAGCACTTTTGCCAAACAGTTTTATAAAGGGTATTCTATGTGTTCTGACATTATTTTTAATTCTTTTATTAACCTCTGATATCAACTTAAAACAATTCAAGATATTTCCAACAGGGAAACACCGGATTAGACTTTCAACCCAATTCTTTGAGTGACTGTACAAAAAAACCCTAAGACATGCAAGTAAAATAGATGGCGTGTGCAAGGGCAGGAATGGATGATCTGACATAATAGGGACAAAACACTTACTAAGCTACCACTGTCACCTCAAAGCACTGTCAGTGCCTCACAAAACACAAAGGCAGGGGCAGTACCAGCCTAGCAAAGGACTGATCATTAACTTGTGATAGGAAACAGTAGTACATGGGACTCTAAACTGAAAGGGCAGATGGACAAGAACAGCAAACCAGGATTACTAGGAAGGAGCTGGTGTATCCTGACTGAAACTGGACAAGCAGCCATGGTCAGCAGTGGACTGCAAAGTTACACAGGCAGCAGGAGACCAAGGGTATGGGAGACAATAAACAGCACTCCCACCCTGGCACCTGAAGTACATCTTGAGATCAGGATCGATCACTTCTACCAACCTAAGACATCAAATACTGGTGTATACAACCAGGCAGTGAGACTATCTCCACATCTCCAGGATGATGGCGTTAGCTGAATGGCAGCCTAAAAGTAGCAGTGACTTTCCAGGTCAAATGCTTGGGTTTGAACCTTCAGAGTGAGACTGATTACCCCTTGTTACAATCCCTGGGAGCTAGAAAATCTGGGAGGCAAACCAAAAAACAGACGAATCACTGTGGATTCCCCATCCTGCGATCCACCCTCTTCCTCACGCACCTCTGCTAAACCTGCTGCTTATCAACATTTACCTTATGTGGTGTATGGGAGCAGGGGAGAGAAGATAAAGGAATGCACATCTATCCCTTACTTGGACATTTTTGCAACAATAATACCAACTACTGTGTCATCTAATAAATGTAAAACAGGAACTCATGATCCAAAGTTCATGTCACTTCTATAACAAAGAACAGCATATATGTTTTTCATCTTTTTATTAGGTATACCTGCAGAATATTGAGCTCTTTTTCTTAAAGAGGTATTCACAAGGTAAGTGTGCCTGAATCTCTCTGAACAACTTGTCTGGAACCAATCTGCAGTTCAGATTTATTCATGACTAGTTTTTATTTATTTCTCTTGGGTGAAACAGCTCTTTTCCCTTTCTAATGCTCTTCTTAAAGAATAAGAAAACATCTTAGCACTGCAACCTGATCTCTGCTTTTTTTTAATTAAATATTTCAAATCCATTTAATCTCTTCACCTGATGATACCAACAGCTTCTACGCATCTGTGACTTAATCTGCCTTGAGTCTGGGACAGTAAAACTGAAAGTCACATTACAAAGCATGACTTGTAAACATATTAATGACAATGCTTCCCTACTGGAAACAATTCTGTGAAATCCAGGATTTGTTCTGCTCTTCTTCCCTTACCTTTATCTACTTTCTTTTTGTAAACAGCCAATACATATACATGTATGTATATATATAAAAATACCCATATGTACATAAACTGAAGCAAAAATCACAGATTCTAGTGCTAACCTAAAATTTGTGTTCACACACGTTCAGGCATAAGCACCTCCAGTTTCTAAGTCCTGATTCCCTGACTACAAGAGAAAGCAAGTTCTATGCCATGCTCTTACACAACAGCAAATGCATCTGAGCGGACTGGAAAAGTGTTAGCTTGTTTCAGACTAATTCTTTCTCAGGTGTTTAATTACCGGGTTTCTTTGCTTTCTTCTGATATAGCTACGCTTGCACTCACATTCTCCATTCTCAAACACAACCAGCACTCTTCCACCTTGTGAGTAGTCAGTCAGCTATCACAGGTCTCCATAATCTCCATAATCAACTGTTAGATGACTGCCAGCAAGGCCACCCGAAGCTAGTAACACACCTTATAGTGACTGCTACAAAACTTTACCTATCTTCCTATCCCACTCTCTGTATTGCCCCCCCACAACCATCAGGTACACGCCAGGGATTGAGCAGGATGCTGGTAAACACAAGTTAGGCAAGTATAGTAGCATTTAGCACTGTGAACAAGGGATTGAACATGTTGAAATTTCTTTGATATGTGAGAAAAGATCTGTTTAAATAAAAACAAGTTAAGTTACAGTTAAAGGTTTGTATTAAAGAAGTCCTAGGGTTCTGATTTTGTAGATGATACATGTAGTATAAATATCCTGAGATTACTTGAAATGTACTTGAATGGAACAAGGTCTTTCAGAATTAATGGCATGTAAAAGTAACATAAAATTAGCCAATCATATTTAAGTATTTGGCTTTGTTCTCAAATTTCTCTTTCTTCTACTCATCCAGCTTCTATAACATCCTACCCTTCTTGAATCTGAAAATGCCTCCAAACTCTCCCATCATGAAGTTCAGCCTTTTCTTAACATATGCAACAAATCATTGAGACTATTCAATAAATAATTATTCCCAAAACTGATTCTTAAGGAACTCTCTTAATAGCCTTATAGTCCAGTGCACCCTTTTTGAATATTCCCCACATCCTCTTAAATTTACCTGCTTTACAAGTTTGCAGCTAATCCCAGTTTTCATGACATTGGTACACTGGCAATCCTACTGCGGTCAAGAGGTTAAACCTATCATATTTATTTTGCTTAGATTGTCATCTTCTCATCAACTGTCTAGCATAATTTACTTTTCATATGCTGAGTCTGACACACACTTCACTCTCCTTTTTTTAAAATCTACCTCTGTGTCTTTCATTCTAATTTGGTAGAAAAACTGTTCAGTGTTTCTGCATATCATTGATAACAGACTAATAAATCTATGAAACAAAATGCTCTGTCTTTTTTGAAATTAACTTATAGAAAAGGTGCCGTCTTCTTTTCCCAGCAAAAATAAATATCCACCCCCTCAGTATTCCCTTGCTATAACCACTACGTGATGCATGATTCCTTTGCAATCATCACTAAAAATCATATACACTGTTTCTAATAAAAGCAATTAAATGGATTTACATAATTGAATAAAGAAAAAACAATAATGTTCCACAGCATAAGTTAAATTTAAGGTCCTTATATGCACAAGTACTTCAAGCATTACGCTGAAACAAAATATGAATTTAGCCAACACTTTTTATTGCTAAAGCAAGAGCTGTCAATCAGCACATTTGTTTGCATGGTTTCATTAGATTACATTGCCTCAATCTCAACAGTCACAGTGAAGAATGTGGAGAGCATAACTGAGCATAACTGTATCTACTTAACGAGCATTCATGCATCCTCATTAATTTTTTTTCATCTCACTTTCAAGCATGACATGGCTCATACCAGAACAGTAACTTGCTGATAATTGTTTGAGACAACAACTGGACAGGAATAGTGCAGAGGTGAGCTTTCCTATAGATTAGTGTGCCTCAGTGAATTACAATTAATTTTAAAAGTCATCTGTCCTGCCCAGCAGCTTTCAAGACATTTCATTAGCAACTAAAGAAATCCTAATATATTTTAGGCTTTAATGACCCAGCTGCACTATACTTTCTAAGACAGAAATCTTTCCAGAATGCATGACAAATATTGAAATATGTGAGCTCATAGCTCAACAGTATTTATCAAATTGTCGCATGATATAAGCTGAAGCCTAGCTCATAATTCATTAATTTATATTCCAATAAAATAATAAGAATAATTTATACAATTCCCAAATCACAAACCACCTTTACGAAACTCTGATGGCAACTTTACTGTACTCCTCTGCAAGAAGATCAGTGTCATACTTAGGAATATAACAAAACAATTCAGATCAAGTACAAATCACTAAGGAAAACAACTGTATATAAAGTTGTATAGTTGTATTCCATAACAAGCTAAAGGAAAATAGAGCTTAGTTTTCTTAATATTGTTCTTTCTCTTGGGTAAGCAAAAAGTTATTCCCTAATCTTCCAAAATTTCAAATATGATTTGCTGTAACTGAAAAAGGAGTATCACTGAAAAAAACCAAAATACATCTGCCTTTCTGCAACAATACTATATAACTATATACTATATCTACCTAATCTATGGTTATTATAAGGTACTGATAATAAAAAGAAACAAACATCCAAACAAGAACCAAAAACAAACAAAAAACAAAACAAAACAAAATCAACTAAAAAACCCACAAAACCTAACAAGATTAGTTATAAAATAATGTTTAAAAAAACCTTTCAGATGTCTAACTATCTTAATAAACTGCTATGTGCTAATAATGTTCCCTGTCTCTTCTAGAAAAATCACTTCAATGCTGCATTATCTCTTGCTTTTGCTGCCCCAAAACTCAACCTTTTTGGAAGTCAGAGGATAACTTCCTCTACATTTATCTCTAGTTTCCTAGGAAATTGTTGAAATGAAAGAGTTCCATTTCAGCAACAGAAAAATCTCCATATCTATAGAAACACTATGTCTTACAAATTATTCATAGTTAGAAGGTTGCCTTCATGATAAAAATGGGTTTTCCTTTTATTGTTATTATTAAGTGACAGATATCTGCAGAAATTACTCACTCTTTTTACTAGGATAAAAAGAAAAGTTTGGTGATGAAAGAAGAGCTATAAAATGAAAGCAGATTTTCAACAGAAAGTCTGACTTCAGATGCAGAAAAAAACTGTATTGAAGATCCATTAGAAACCTATATCCTGACGAAATTCTTCACTTTGAAACAAGTAAATACCTGGGCCTCCAGCAACAGCTAGTGATGTCAATTTATACAGAAGGCAATTGTCTAAGGAAAAAAAAACTTCAATAAAAAAACCAGACTTAAATTAAAATTTTCCACTGCCTTAGGAAAAGACCACACATAATGACAGCCTGGACACAGATCACCGCATCTATTCCAAACAGAATGCTGGACAAACATCATTACAAACAAACAAACAAACAAACAAACAAAAAAAAAAAGATAGCATAAGACTTTTCTGCATCAAACAACTAGGAGCAAGTAATCTTCAGGAAGCAGGAAAGACTTCAGGTACAGTTTAAAACCAGTTGTTAATCAATTAATTGTTCTCTGTAGCACCTACCTTCCAAAGGCAGCACTGAGAACAAACACCTTTATAGTTTCTAGCATTAGGGCACCAGAGTCTTTGAGCCACTGCTATTTCTTAAGGCATACATTAAGTCATCATGGTCTTCCCCAAAGCTGGAGATGTTCCCATACAAACATGGTGCATGAACTTCACTTTCGACCTCTTATATTCAAAATAGAAAAGTTACATCTGTACACATGGATAACACGCCTCGGTGAATTCCAAGCAATCTCTCTCTCTCTATCTCTCTCTCTCTCTCTCTCTAACAGTTGTGTATCCAGGCATTCATACTGTGCTCTACTCACACACCATCCATTACCTGGAACAGCATCCTGGAGTTTAACAGAGTAAGTATCACTCTTTTAAAAGCAATATGATGCTTAGAGGCATCAGCAAGAGAGTAGCTGGTAAAATCATAAATGCACTTGAAGCAACCAGCAACCACACTATTACCACAAAGTTCTCTCCATATTGCAACCAATGCTTATTCATCCTAAATCCGAGCCATTTCCCTTGTAATAATGCCTGATACATCTGCAAATGAAGTCTTTTGGGGCTTCTACAATACAGAACAGAATTTGACACACTTTGACTCAGAATGTGACATACAACAGATGGGTTGCAAACATGATGTTTTGTTTCGGTTGAACTAGACCAGTGTAAGGCAAGAATGGAGCGAAAACTGTTGGTTGTGTTTCTCATGTGGCCTTTTTTTTTTTTTTTTGAGGGCTGGTGGGCAGGTGGTGGTAGTTTCCCAAAACTGTCCTCTATAAACATTGTACTATCGACCTAAGCATTGTTTGTCTACAGTTCTCACACTTTCAGTGTTCCTCTGGATGGAGTAAGTTCAAAAAGCTCTTGGACTTCCCATATTTACTCTGGAAAATGTGACTGTGAACAGGTCAAAGCTAATGGGGCTTTATGGAAGCAATGTATGGAAAAAGAGAAGGGAGATGTAATTCTATCTACCCATTTATTTTCTTTCTTAGGGCTCCACTGGACCTCAAGTGCATCCAAAGTTGCAAAGACACATACCCACCACAATTTTAGATGGATAAACTTCTGGAAGGGAATTTCATCCAAATAACTACAGAAAAAAAAAAAAATCACTACCAAAAAAATATACATAGTATCTGTGCATTCTGGATGGATAAACCTTTCTGTAAAGAAAAAAAAATCTTCTGCACATGTGAAAACAAAAACAAGTGTCATGGCAGTATCAATATAGCAGCTTAATGTTGCCCAAAATGAAGTACAAGAATGGAACAACACCATATATTCATATACTCATATGGAGCATTTTCTGGTTTCTGCCTTCAGAAATCAAAACTTCTAAACATTATGCAGTCACCACTAAAGGCTCTTTGTTAGCTATGCCCCTGCCCTTCTCCCCTTCTTTTCCCTTATTAGAGGTACAAACACTGAACACCTCCAGGAAAGGAAGTGGTCTGAACTCTGTCCATAGCAAAATACAATGATCTGCCTTCGTTATGCAGGATGGAGATGCTCATAGTTTTCAGTTCATGAACCTCTGAAGTAACGGTTATCTTTTTCCTTTTTTCTAACGCATGTTACAAAACTTGGTTTAGTGCTTTTAAATTCAGGCTAAGAACAGAAAAAGAGATACTGTGTCATAACAAAATATTGATAATGTCAAGTTTTATAATTGAGGTGGGGGGTTTAAGAAGAACTAGTTTGATCAATATTCAAAATCAGGACAGTAATTCCAACCTGTATCTTTTTTATCCACTCTAAAAAATTAAGCCTTTGTTTCTCAGAAAGAAAATAGGAAGCTGTTGTCTTTTTGAAATTACCCAGCAGTTGAACCCAAAATGCCTTTTTCTCAGTCAATCTGAAGAAAAATGTGGTTGTATTTACATTGCTCTATAAGAAGAAGAAGGGAAGTTATACAGCTGTTTTCCACTTTAGAGTAGAGCCTTCAATTTTTCATGACTGTTTAAAACTGTTCACACTAACACAGTATATAACCAGGATTGTATTAGACACTTTATTAGACAATGAAGAAATGTAAAATTCTTCTTCCAAAGCTTTCTAGTTCCTTTTAGCTGTACTTCTTTTCATACTGCCTCAAGTACTTGAAATAATAAACCAAATAAGTAAAAAAGAGTGCCTAATGTTTCAAAAGTTAGGTGCCCAAATAGTGAGTTTATTATTGCAATGTAATGGTAAACTCTAATTCAGCACTATCTAAAACCAAACAATATTTTTCTCCACTATTCACTTGCAAAAACGTGACACTGAGATTAGAAATACACGAGCTTACTCTAGCACTGTAATGTTGATATTTTTGTTGGTTTTAATCAGCAGTACCAACATAATTGATTCATTATTAAGTGCCTGGGACATGCACTTGTCAGCTAGAATTTGCTTTACTATCTTCCAAGTTTTCAGTAGCACACACTGAGACTCCACACAATAATTCTACTTACTAAAGTTATCTCACAACAAAAATGATCCAGAGCTGCCTTCTTGCATTTACTTTCCGAGAAAAAATGCAACCACATAAGCTACAAATCAAAAAACAATAACAGAGCAGTTCAACTTTTAAAATATTCTTTTTTTTGTGTCCACTTAAATTCAAATCTACACATAGATCAAGACAGACTATAGATGACACTCAGAGACATCATTTTGATGTTGTCAATAAATATGAAATGCTATTGTTGTTTACATTTACACTGAAATACTGTACATATGCAGCATAATTATTTCTAAACTATGAACTGTATTTTATCTGAATGTTGAGAGAAAAAAAAAATCTTTTTTTTATGTATTAGAGAAATTTACAAAATATTGCCTAATGATTTTCTTTTGAAACCTATTGTGATAAAAGCCTTTTCCAAGAAAAACTCATACTTTGGTATAGGATGATATTTCTTCTTTAGAAACTATAAAGGTAGTATTCTTGTAAATCTCTATGGGTATATTTAAATCCACAAGTTAACTATAACAGAAAATACATTTTTAAAAACTGCTGCTGTTGCAGACTGGGGAAAAAAATCTATACTTAAAGCTGCATGGCCATTATTTTCAACACAAAGTAAAAATCGTATTTTTAAGCAAATATTTAAAAAATCACAGTTCTAAACTGCAACACAAAATGAAAGAAAAATAAAAAAGATTCTTTGCTTCCTAATCTCTAAAACCATAGCATACATATCTATTTATCAAAAAGGCAGAGGTTGCAAGGTTTACAGAGAAGCACAAATTATTAAGTTATCAAATATGACATTAAGATCTGTTTTAAGTATGAATGTAAAATGAGTAAAGTTTGGAATCTTTTTTATATGTAGAAAGGTCAAAGTAATATAAGACATAATACAGGCTGAAAAAAGATTCAAGGATATAGTTGCTATGGTGAAGACAGGAGGAAGCATAAAGCCAGAAAGACATGTATAAAGAGTTTTTTAAAAGTATTTGGATACATAACAAAAAGATGTGGTGCAAGAATGTAACATAAGACATTACACTGATTTAACATAATACATACAAAATTAAAGAAACACAAAGACAGAAACATACATTGAAAACCTACTGAGAAATCTAAAGTAGTGCAGAGCCAGCAGACATTAAACAGACCATTACTATTTCTACTAGAAAATAACAGTGCAAAGTCTACTTCTTGATCATTAAGTTTTTGTTAGAAGAGTAATCTTGTTAATCACAAAAAGACTGCTGACATATTTTTTAAATCATATTGCATTGCTATGACAGTCATTACTCAATAATGAGTGTTTGATTTAGTTTAAACCATTTGAGATCTAAGGTGACAGAAGTGTTTATTTAATATAAATTATCTCAGCCATTAAACCATCAGGCAGATTTAAACATGCTAAAACTCCGAAAATTTATCATCTTATACTTAAGCAACTGAACTAACATCTTTAAACATTAGTTTCTGATGAAATAGCAACAGTAATAGCAACAGCTATAATTCCAATCTACCTATTCTTACAAGTATATGTAAACTCCTCAGAGTAAGGGACTAAGGTTTAAAATGAACTAAAATTAAGGAAATGGAGATGAACAATAGAAGTTACAGTTTTAAGGATGCTTGGTTTGCTCTAATAAGGGAATGTCCACATCTCACACATCTGCCTCCCTAAAAGAAAGCTGCACTCCACCTTAATTAAACTACACTACTTAGCACTGTGGAAATAGCATATGCACTGGAGTGTGGGAGAGTTTGTAGTGTGGATGCACAAAATACATAGCTATTGTACTATGAGCATCTTACAGATTTAGTCTTGAATGTCCAAGAAATAGAAGAATATCTTTTCTCTCTGCAACACAGACTATAACTGTATGCATATACAGTTTTCTGAGAAAAGTCTCTGTGAAGGAACTCAACCTGGCGTTTGAGCAAGCTCTCAGTTGCACAAGGGAACATCCCACTTGATAAAAATATGTTAAAATTGTTTCTGAGAAAAATCTGAACAAACCAGATTATTTACTTACTGAAAGCAGCATTAATATATCTTTCAAACTAGCTAGAAACCAGCAAGTAACAAATTAATCCATTTTTAATAAATCCTGTGTATTAATCAAATTGTACTGAACACCAAATCTCCAGAGCACAATTGAGTACTTGCATGATAAACAAGTTACAGAGCTCTCTAACTAAAGCCAGTGTCAATCAAGGTCACACAAAATCTCCATGTGGCTAGACTTGCCTTATTTAATAAATAAATTCAGGTATTATCAACAGCATGAACTTGTTAATAGATTAATACAAACAACATAGTCCACATTCTGTAAAAAAAAAGTTAATTATGAATAAAGAACTACTGTGCAGAAGTCTGTACAGCAATTCCTCAATAAGCTAGATAATTAGCCCCACATATTTTGCAGTAGGAATTTATTAACTATCACAAATACTAGGCTTTCAGTCATACAATGCACATCAAAAGTACTTTCCTGACAACAGCCTGAGGACTTCAGACCAAACACTAACAATTAGTTTAAGAGATGTTCTTTAAATTCAAGGGGTCACTCATACTGAAAAGTATGCTGAATCTCAGCAGAAAAAGATAGGAAGGGAAGTCAGTCACCCAAACCTTATTTCCCACCTTAACCTCCACACTCCTCCAGGTGCATTAACATTGCTAAAAATATTTAAATAACAAAATGCTTTTAAATTTAAATACCAGCTCATAAAATTAATGTGAGTTTCAGCTCATAAACATCAGAAATTAATATTAAATATTTCTGTAATAATTTTTACTAAAAAATCTGATAAACAATTTCAACTTACTTCCAAAGTAAGTCTTAAAAAATGTTAGAAAGTTAACTAGTGAAAGAGATTAATTACTCCAGAGGGCAAGGAAAGGCAGGTGATTTGGGGGGAGGTTTGTTTTATTTTCTTTTTCTTGGGGTGGTGGTGGGGGGTGTTTAACAGCCAAGAATCCATAGTTATTTCTGTGAGTCTTCTATAGGCCAAGAGATCTGACTGACCTCATACACTCGAACTTGATATGACTGGATTTATCAACATATTCTTTAAGTAGAAGTTTTAACTTAACACTCTACAGGGTTTACATCTGTAAGATCACTTTAGACACATTTTAGGGTTTCCCAGTACATTAAGAGTGGTTAAAGTAAGACATTAGGAATAGTAAATGAGGTTTTAGAAGTTCCAATTCATTATATGTCAAGCAAAAGATGACACAGTTACAGGATATTCCCTCTTAACTCATGAGTCACAATACTAAGAATCTGTGTGCTCGTCATACTAAACACTAAACTCTCACAGTCTCAAGCAAATAAAGGTAAATGGAGCATACCTTTATTTAGATTATATGCTTTAATATACCCTGTAATAAACCAATTATTCAAGTCTGTTCAGAAGAGTGCCCATTTTAACTACTGATTTTGGACAGGTCTGATACAGAAAAAATCTAATAGAAAGTACTAAGAAAAACATACAAAATGAGGCAATGATCATTTATTTAATTTTATGATATTACATACTGTTGATTAAAGTTCTGGTTCTCTAGGAAAAAGTCTTGAAAGAGAAGCATACTACCAAAGCTAAACAAGAGGGAAAGGCACATCTAGGAACTGTAGCCACAAGTCAATTCATCAGAAACTGTAACAGGTAAAATTGCTCTATTCATACTCATGAAGGTATCTACGGCACAAGGAAATTGCATCACATACCTCTGCACATAGAGAGCAGATTATTTAGGTACCAGATTATTTTCTTTCATTAGGGATACAAGTACTCTCACATATAATGCTCAGTAAATCATGGCTTCCTATTGTTAAAGACTTAAACATACCAAAAACCAGTAATTTTCCATAGCAATCTAAAAGGAAAACGAGCCACTAGAATTTCCATGATTGATTAGTATCAATACACTTATCAATGCATATCTGAACATAAAACAGAGAGAGGGTTCTAGTTTGATCTGGTTAATTACAGTAAATAACAACATCTATTCTTTCCAGATTAAAAAAAAATAAAATAAAAAAGGGGAAAGTAACATACAGTATTCTCAGTGCCACTTCTGATAGTGATGTATCTATCCAACTTTTTGAAAGATGCAAGCAGTTGATATCTTTTTTTCTCTGAATAAATAAGTTTGAAATACCAGTTATACACTAAAACTGTATAGAAAGTAAAACTTGCCTGATTATTTCAAGCCTGCTATGCTGCAGTGCCAGAACTAAGATATTGAAACAAAAGCATGTATTTCATTCTCAAAGGAAGTTTAACCTAGCAGTGCTGTCATACACCCACAAGCTGATTTTGCGCAAATAGTCCTTACTTCCTCCTATCACTTTCCAGGAATCTACATTAAGAAACTTCATTATCTATACAAGGTATTATTTTCATGTGATTTTCCCAGCTACTGCTTTTCTTCGCTTGTATTCAGCAACACAAAACTATCTGGTAAAAGTACTTCCAAGAAACTTCATTGTTTTTCATGTTTGCCTTTATACTGTACCTTCCCTTTGCATAAGTTGCCTCATATTTTAGAGTGTATTTTTCGTGATTGCGCTTAACAGACCCCGTAAACTCTACAAAAAGCACGTTATTTACTTGTAGTCAGTGGCATGAGATGCACAGTCAAATAAAATGTAAAGAGTTATGTAGGTCTCAACCCTGAAACAGGATACGATGAGGATTTATTTCAAATCAGAAATATAATCCATTTCTTTGTTATAACATATAAAAAAGAGACAAAAAAGAGCGACAAATAGTTCCAGCTTCTGTAGGAAAGTAAACAGGATGCACACCAAAGATGTGTCAATCACCTGCAACCTTTTCCTCATAACTGGAGAGTATAACTAAAGACTATATGGTAATCTGCAGCACGTTTTTCCAAGAACACATCAGTGTTCTAATCTTAGAACAGTTTCTCACAAATTGTACATTAAAAGCTTTTAATCACTACTATAAAAAAATACAAAGAGTAAATTAAATTTAGTAATTAAGGTACATGATTTATAATCCACAAAAGAACCTTTTCCATTAATTCACAGCCTAAGTGCTTAGCAATATTTAAATATACTCAAAAATTTAATATTCAGTGTACTCTTCCATATAAATAGAAAAGAAAATGGTACAACTGTCTTTAAATTAAAATACTCTATTAAAAAGCTCTCTCTAATACAAAAAAGAAATACAAAAAACTGACACAAACAGGAATCAATGAGGTAATTTGGTTCTAGGTTACAAGGCAACAACTGCTATTTCACTGAAAATAAATCTTGCAGTAAATAACACTGACTCCACTTTTCCAAAAAGTGCAAAAGAGTCTTCTAGTTAAAAGCATGGCTATGCATCTTCCAATTACATCTCTTCCGCATTATTACAGACGTACCACTGACATTACTTCCAACGTTTGTATTTCTTAGAGTTTCCTCTCCTCTTTCACCAAACCTGTAATAGCTGTTCAGTACTACAGATCATTTACTGTACTATGAGACACTCTTGTGGTACATTAAGGAATCAAGTGATGAGCAAATCGTAAACAAAGAAAGATTCAAACTGAGAAAGCATCTACTGCAAGCAAGCTTTAAGAATATTCACCATTTTAGAATATTTTATTAAAAAGTAAGCAGGAGAGATCTGCTCATTCTGCAGCATTCATTCTCACTAAAATGCTATTCTATCTGACGCACTATTTAACAGAAACTAAACAACAGAAATGCTGGAATTGCAAGTGAATTTTTATCTTTGTAGGCTGAAGAACATAATACAATGTCACACTATAAAAAATTAGTGTAATTTCATATTATCTTATGTTCAAAAAGGTATGTATTTCTGCATTAAAAATAGATATTTGATAACCCAATGTATCTATCTAAGTTGGTATATCAGAAAAATACACTCTGAATATACTTTTAGGCTAAATATTAAAAGACTTCCCGATCAGGATACATTTAAACCTCTGTCCAGAAAGCTTCTCGTTCCTCCAGCAATTCAGGCAAACAAAATCTGTATAATTAAATACAAAGCTGAATTCCTACTCCTCAGAGTCTGTGCTACAGTTCTATCAGACAGAAGATGATGTAGCTTCTATTACAGAGATTCCGCATAATTAATCTAGTATGCAGATTTGGTTACTTCACACATCTTTTATGAAGAAAAATATAATTTATCATATGAGAACCATAATAGGAATATTTCTTTGCTATCTGGTCACACATCTTCGTATTAGCCACAATTTTTTTAAATGCTGCAAAAGACAAAAAGGGAAAAACAAGTCTGTTTTGCACCAGCTGGAGTCTTTTCCACATTGGTTAGTTAACATCTCTAAATGCTGTAGAATAGGATTTTATCCCTCTCTTCCTGTTACATTCATGTACACATAATAGTTGACTACCTAGTCACTAGACCTTGAGGACTTTTAAGGAATTAGTCTAATCTTAGATCCATAAAAACTATTTAGTAGTTCTACTAGTAAACAGTAACAATGTATTCATTCTATTTGACCTGAATATCATTATATGTAAATGTGGCTCCTGCAGCAGAATCATAATCTGATTAAATCTATATGACCTCTTTCCCACATTCCCCTTCTCCAGACTGAATAAAAGTATTACCCTGAGTAAACAGAAAACTCAAGCTGGTGATCAAAGAATAAGCAAGCCTTAGATTTGAACACTGGAGTGTCGTAAGTACCAAAAGCTATATAGACAGTCCAGAACAATCACCAAGAGTGGTACAAATTAACCACTTTTGTTATTATTTTTAAGAAAGTTAAGCATAACACAATTTACTTTTCATTCTAAAGCCAAACATGAGTTCTAGTAAAATGAATCACATTATTTTATGGACAAATCAAAGGCACATTAGCTCCTTCACACAAGGAATGCTTTGTCCTTAATTTCTCTTACTCTTTTCACACAGACTTATTTCTGCCACTGCAGTTTCAAGAAGGCTTTTATTTAGTCCCAAATATGCTTCATACTTTGAGTTTTCATCTGTACTCGCAGGTTCTCAGCAACAGAAACCTGGAGATCAGAACTGTCTACTTCCAATGTATATGAGTATCCTGTTCTCAAAAACCTGTTTTTGTTTAAGTGGTTGAGATTCTTTCTATTTATTATAAAGCATGCACCTGCACAGCTCAGCTTACCTCGACATTTATGCCCACTTGATCATTACCTCTTCCTTATTCCGCTGAATAAGGAAGAATCCCAGGTACATTCTGAGAGTCAACTGCTAGCAGCAAATGGATTCCTATCTTCCCCTTTTTAAAGTTTGAACAAGTCCATTTATCACTACTGCTTCTCTTTTACAGAGCATTAAAATAGCAATTCAGTTCATGCTACTAGGTCAGTACTGAAAATAAACTTTCTCTTTTGGTTTTTTGCAGTTAAGATGATCTAACGTGGTTTATTTTCGCTACATATATCCACATTTGTTTCTTTTCGCAGCAATATTATAGATCTGCTGAACTACACATGCCAAGATTTTTCCTGCAATATGCAACCATGCCTTGAATCCCAGTTTCTCTTCATGAATTCCAGCTATAGCTACCTTCCATTTTGTCAGCTTTGGTAGCAGTTTTTATTCAAACAATCTTGCTGAACACCGATTTGCTTTTTCCATCCTCCCACTGTTTCAAATAGATGACCCAGTATTTCTCAAGATCTTACACTGAAATGTCAGCAACAAAAAACAACATTCTGTTTCACATATATCAAGTACATTGCAGCCAAATTTTAAGTGCCACAAGACATTACACCGCACAGTCTATGAACTGCAAAGATAAGCAGTCACCCTAAGCAGGCTCTTTCTAGCTTGTTACCCTTACCAGCTATGCATATGCATTTACAATTCTAGAAAAAGGCATTTCTGTATCAAAGGACAAGTCAGATTGCACAGCAGGAAACATTTAGTCTTTACAACAGTTAAGCTGAGTAATAGAGCAGATGAAATTTTTCAGTTTCACTACTCAAGTGATGTTAAAGGTGAGGCTGTAGAAGAACTATCCTGTGAGGTAAAAAGCAGAGTTCCACTAACTTGTAGAAAAAGGAAAAGCGGAGCAGCAAAGCCATAAAACAGAAATATGACGTTGTTAAAAGCTACAGGATATGCTGTCCCATGCCTTCATGCTCTTAAATTTAAATGACATTGAAAGCAACAAACTGATCCAGAAGAAGAATGTACCTGAAAACACTACAACTATTTCACTGTAAATATTTAACTATTGTTCCAGCCAAAAACAACAACACTGCAAAGACATCCTGCCCTATTAGGAAAGTTTTGAGAATGTGGAACTAGATTATATCCTACAGATTATATCCTATTTTGTTAAAGCTGTGATTTAGCCCTCAAAAAAATCCTACAATTTCAGATCAAATAAATTTTCTCAATACTTACATGACCTTCAGAACATGATTGCTCCCTATGGGGCATACATCATCAACAGAACATTTACAAAAGTACTTCATGGTGATGTTTATTTTATAAAATATACTGAAAGAGCCCTGTTAAAATATCTGTCAGCAAACTATCATGGCAAGATATTTAGAGACCAGAAAAATCTATTTAAAATTAGGAAATTGTATGAAAAATTTATCATATTGAGATCATGCAGAGAACAGCAGCCCACAATAGAAGCCTGTTTCACAAAAGTTTGTATGAAGTACTCAACTTACTGCTTTTTTTTAATTAAGATTTCACTTCAATTAAGAAAATAAATTACGTATTAGATAAGGCCAGGTCATACTTACACAAAGTCAGTAGATAACGAAGAGTATGTAATGTTAATAGGTAAGGAAAGAAAATGTCTATAGCCACTTTTTACATATGAATAACTTTTCCAGCTGAACCAGATCAAATGCAAACAGAACGAAAGGCTCTGCCACATATAATACTGCTCAAGTCTGCATGGCATACCAGTACCCAAGTACTGTCTAACAGCTGCCTAATTGGACATCACTGCTCCATTAACACATAATCTTCTTGGGATTTTTTTTTTTTTTTGCTTTTCAAAATGAATTGTCCTTGAAATGAATTTCCTCTGAAACAAGCCATTCATTGAAAAATTAAATGATAGATTTTCTAAAGGACAAAAACTAGTGCTCATGGAAATTAAAATGCTAATAATTTTCATCAACAGTGACTTTGAAGGTTTGCCAAATAAGGTTTGTTAGACATTTCTTGCATGTAAATTATTTTTCTCAGTTCACAGTGAAAAAAGGCTACAATAAAAGCAGCACTGTAATGAAGATTTTATTGCACTCAAATATAGTGTTACCTTCAGTCAGATATAAATGCTTGCAACATTAGATTAGAAATTCATCAAAAGCACTTAGTGCATAAACATGTAGCAAAACTAAATAGGAGGTAAAAACCCATGACAGTAAGTTTCTACCAGGTATATAGAGTTTTATACCTCCTGTGTGATACAAACAGTAGCAAATAAATTCATACAGAATCCTCACCATACAGTAACAATTACATTTAAGTTCTTAAAGTGACTGTTCTCCATTAAATAAACAAAATTATTAGACTGAGCAGGGGCACTGTGATGACTTTCCTTCACTTGTATTTTAAGTTCCAACCCTGTTTTTCTATTCGGTTGATATTTATAGTTTAGGCTTTATGAAATTGAGTAGAGTTTTTTTGGTCTCTGGATACATGAAAATAGTATCTATCTCCTCTAAGATCTTACTCATTCACACTGTGGAAACATTTTCTAGTAGAAATCAACAAAGGGACACTTATTGCTTCTAAAACATGAAGCCTTCAAAGGCTTTTCCTACCACAATGTTGGGAAATGGGAGTGGAGTGCTTTTGTTACCCTGAATATACTGTCGTATTTTCATCAAACATGAAATGACTGCAGACTGATACTGTATGTTGTGTAGAAATCAACTATTAAAAAAAAATAAAAGAATCAACTCTTTGCAAGAAAAAAGTAAAGCTGAACTAAAGGAACTACTCGGTCCAGGCACTCCACTGAGGAGAAAAGGCAAGCACTCAATCTGGTTTGGAGCTGACAGGAAATAACAGTCTGTGTGTAGAAGGTAAGAAACAGTCATTTAATAACAGCACATGCTACGATGCTGTCAGAAAGCAAAAAAAACGTAAAATAAATTAAAATTAAGATATAGTTAATACTGTGCTTAGGTAGATGTTTACAAATGCTGTAACAAACTCTTCAATAGTGTATTTTCACTATCTGACAAAGTATTTCCTAACTGAAAATACAAATTAAAGTACCCTATCTAATAAAAGTTTTTCTAATCCTATTTACAATATCTACTGACACACTGACTTGTCGCTGTTGAGCAGCTAGCAGAGTAAGGAAGTCAGTTCTCAGTAGCAAGAAGGAAAAGGTCTTTATTGTTTTGATTTCATCATATATATAGAGTTTTCAAAGGTCACCCAGATTGGTCAGTCAAAAACTTCCCCCTAGGCCTGACTGGCCAGGTCTGCACCGTCCAAGTCTTGGGACACTGTTTTTAATAACATCCAAACCTTATCTTTATTTATAAAACACAAAAGGATTTCTCATGGGAAAGCGCTGTGCTAGCCACACTGACTTCTTTTCTACAGTCCTACCAGAAGAATAATCTGATGTTACTCATGATTCTGACATAATTAGATTAGAACACTGATGACACAGTCGTTCAATAATTAATTCAAGGGAGCTTTCATCCTAAGAATTTGTCAAAGAAAGAGATAAATGTGGAAAACATGCCACAATTTTAGCTTCAAAAATAATCAAACTAAAAAACAAATGCTACTGTCAGGCTATTTAATCACTGCTATGCTAATATTTTTTTCAGGTTTTCTGTTTTCTGTTTGCCACACATTCATGGAGTTACCTGGACATCAAAGTCAGGTTTCAGGAGTTATTCACATCCAGCTTCTTTAAATACATTTAACAGTCTGAACAACTGAATGTATCTCCTTTCCATGACAGGACATCAGAAAAGTTTGTATGAGGTGTACAAATAAATGAAGTCAATTAATTTTCCCTAAATTGGGTCTGTTTTGCTGTGACAGTAATTGGTAAGTGATCTCCCTGTTTTTAATTCAACACACAAGCTTTTCCATTTTATCAGAGAGCGGTTGGGTGGGCACCTGGCCACCCTATTTGCTAAGAACAGAAACAACTAATACAGTTACTACCAAAGCAACACTAAATATACCATCCACTCCCTCCAAGTGAAGATGACACACTTAAGTTGCAAGATACCGCTGACATTTCAATGCTTTGGTTGCTGTTCTTAGCAAATGCTCATAACTTACTCCTGCCTTCTTCAGAAAGAAACCTTTTTTCCCTATTTCCTTTTATAGACACAAATCTTTATGAGCAATTCTGCTTTCAGGATAGTTAGGATACTGAACTGCAGCCAAACAAATGCATAGCAGGCTTTGCTACTACTTGTGCACAGTTATATTAAAAGGTAATTGAGGTTACTCAGTGCTCTACTATAGAAGAAGTTACTAAACTATATTATTGGCAGTCTTACAGGTTTGTAATAATGAGATTCTACAGGAAGTACAGTTTGGAGCTACCTCTGATAAGTCTTCTCCAGAGGAGGAAAATACAAGGATAGTGGGCTCCATCTAATCTTTGAGATGGATGATGACATGTTCTCTTGCTTATGAAAGGTATGCTGTGCCATGTTAAATACAACACTAAGCTGATTTATATTGCTAATTTGATCTTCTTGCTAGCATTTACTCTTTTTCCTGGTTTAAAATATTTGAGACTTAGTTGGCACTATAGCACCTTAAGTTTTGATTTTTCTTACAGAGTATACAGGAGAGAAAAAAAAATTAGAGAGAACTATATTGACCTTTTCAAGACAAGTGCCAACAGAGATAGTACTCCCACAGAAGTGCTTTATTCCTGAATAATCAAGTCTGGCAGGAGCTCTGGTGTGATGGGATCAGACACTGCCATTTCCAATAAGATTAGGATGAAAATCTGTCCTAGTTGATAAGGAAAAAAAAATAGAGAGAGATCCTGCAATCTTTCTCTCTCGAGTTTACTAGATCAGTTCCCTTTGATATCTGGAAAAGAAAGAAGAGAACATTTCTAATTTCTTCATGCCATCTCCCATTAGCTGTAGTTATCTGCATATTGCGAAAAATAATGAAGAATTTACAAGTGATTTCTTGTATTCTTGATGTGCAATTTCTAATCCTCATTTGGACTGTAACACTTTAAACGTAAGAGTCTTTGGATCAAATCAAATCAACTTATTGGCAGGATATTTATAAATACAGCACATGAATTATAAAGCATGTATTTCATGAAAGTAGTAGCTTTCTTATATTTTGCATATATGAGATGCCCGAACTGTCATTCTGGATTGAAATGCTTCAAGATTTCTTTTTTGGTTAGAGGCTGTTTTCCTGTGTACACTATACAACTTCCTAAGTCTTGGAATCACCTTGGCAAACCACTTCAAGGACCCAAAGGATTACTGTAAGCAGTATATAGCTAGCTCTCTCTTGTTACCCTGAATGCATATCCCACATTATGCCTAACCACTACAGTCTCACTACATTAGTTACACTTAATCACAGACTTCAGCAACTTACTGCTATAATCTTCTCCACTCCAGTACTCTTCAAAGTATCTCCACAAACCAATAATTTTTGCATATTAAGATTTACCTTATTTCAGTATTGTAAGTCTTAAACATAGTAGTCTGAAGTTACTCCAAGCAACCTGGTACTCATATAAATGATTAAAAAGCAAGAACTGCAATAAGAGATGTTCCTAGGAAAGACATTATGCCAGCCTTACCACTTATTATAATCCATTCTCCTCACTGTGCAAAAGAGAAAGTTCCTTCCTACAAATACAACATTTCCTATTTATTTTGGACCATTTATCCCAGATTTTTTCTAATGTTCTTAGAATCCGGTGAACTTTGGAAGTTGTCTCCAAGTGGTCCCACCAATTCCTTAGCTAACTTCATTTCCAAAAAATCAAATACACATTTCAAAAATGGCTGAAGGATCCTTTTCAAGAAATTCTAGATTCAAAATGAGTATGTGAAGAACATCCTGTTTACATATATCTAGATACATGTAATTAGTTTTCCCATTATCTTCACACTTCCACATTTTTAATGCTAATGTTTTTCTTGCAATACTGTCTTGAACTTTCCTATCAAGTCACATGGAGTTTTTTTACCCCATAGTTTTAGCTGCTGGCAATTTTTCTGTATTACAATACAAAGTTTATTCAAATCTTGGATATAGCTAAATCTCCCACTTTATTATCACAAAAATTTCAGCTTCTCTAATCTTAACATTTTCTCATCATGTACACCATGTAATCCAAGAGCTAATAATACAACATATTATTACTAGGAGGAATTTCCATTCACAAGATTTTGCACAGGAGGTTTCTTTAATCCCACAAGATTTTTGTGATTCTGCAGCTCATGCTATCTTTTATGCAAAGTGTCACTCCCCTGCCTGTACATCTAATAATTCCAGCAAAGTTAGCAGCATGTTAGCATCACAGGCCAGTGATTATTCTTCCATCAGGATTCCAGTGCATTACAAATCAGTTGTCATTCAATAATGAGCATTTGTGTTTGTTCATCTTATCTCTTAAGGATTAGGATAATATAAAAGTACATGTAAGGGTTGCTCCAGCTCTGCTTTTCAGTATTTCACATATCAATTAACTTTAAGTCATATATTCAACTAAATGTTTTCCAAAAATTATAATAAGAGGTTCCTTTGATACCTTTGTTGCCAGAATTCTTTCTATTTCTTTCTCTTTCATGCATCTTCTAACCACCCTTCATACCAATCCTTCTCTTTGCCTTCAAAACATATCAGATAACCAAAGATTATTCATGGAAACCATTCACGCTCATCACCTTATTTTCGGAACTTGTCAATTACTTTTCTTTCCCCTGAGGCAGTGAGTAGTCATGGAGCTGTCAGAGGCACACAAAACCAACTCCACTCAAGTAACCAACTCACAAACAAAACCTAACGGCCCAAACAAACCCACAAGGGTAACCATGATGACAATTCAACGACATTCCACAGGTTATGGGTTGCTTGTACCTGTCAGTGATATTGCCACGACATGGACAAGAACAATGACCCAAAGCATGCACTAGTGCACTGATACACATGGAGCACCCTCGCTCAGGCTTTTATGACAAAGGAGTTGCTTTGCCATTACACCCTTGACTAAATTCCAAGTCAATGAAAAAAAAATTACATTTCATCTTCAGTAATTTGCTACACGAATACCATCAACAACTGATGTTTTGATACTTCTCAGTGTTCATCTCAAGGTTTTATTTTTATAAAACACGTTGCTTTTGCAAAATGATTCAACTTTTGAAAAATGACAAAACCAGCTTTATAACACACAAAAGAAGAGAAAACACCCAATATCACCCACAGTCTATGTGGACTTTTGATTATCACCATCACCCAGCAGCACAGTGAAAACATTTCCTCCAGAAAAGTACCAAGACTGCTGCCAGCAGCAAGTCAGAGAAGTGGTTATTTCCCTCAACTCCCCTTCTCAGAGAGATACTTCCCTCCTCTCAGGGAGACGTATCTGGAATACTTTGTATGGGTTTCCCCACTTAAAGAAAAACAGAGGTATTTTGGGGTAAGTACAGCAGAAAATCATCAAGATGGTTAGAGGGCTGAAACATAATAATACAGACAGAAAAGTTGAAAGAGATGTCAGTCTTGAGATGGATAATAAAAGACAAGGGAACACTTACTTTGTCTCAAATGACCTGACAGAAGGCTGGAAATAAGAGGGAACCCAAGTTCTTGGAGGTGTACAACAAGCAAGAGGAAATAGGCCCACATTTCATGTCTCTGAAATGTCTCCTCAACAAAGGCTTCCTACAGTCTGAAGCTAGGCCCTCTTTTACTTTTTTATTCTTGCAGTAGTATTTCTTTCATACTTCCATAACATCTTCAGTTTTTCAACTGCTTCAATGCCCCTTCAGAATCCTCATCATTTGTAACTCGTATACAAACATCTGCTGAATCTTCAAATCTATTCTATACTGTTCTGTATTCCTTTTTCTAGCAAAAATTCCTCAGTGGATTATTTACATGGATATAAGACTTCCTTTTCTAGATCAACACTGATATACTTCTGGCATAATAGCTGGCAAAATGCTCCAACTGAATATTTGAGTACATCAATCTGATTTTACTTAATCAGAATAAAAATCACTTAAAGCATCATTGAACATTCTGATCCCCACTTCCTCAACTAGATATCTCTTCTTATGCAATGATT
This sequence comes from Lichenostomus cassidix, assembly GCF_008360975.1. Taxonomy (NCBI): domain Eukaryota; kingdom Metazoa; phylum Chordata; class Aves; order Passeriformes; family Meliphagidae; genus Lichenostomus; species Lichenostomus cassidix. The sequence continues at coordinate 55,597,789 of NC_139479.1, read as the reverse complement.
TTAATGAAAAGAGTGCATAAGCAGACCCTTCAACAGAGTGGAAACCAGCTCATTCTTTGCATGCCATCATTTGTCTACAGAATCATTTTTAATTTCTCATCTTTCTGGTTTTAGAGACAAAGCTTTAGAAATAATCAAGGACTTCCAAATTTGAATGTAGTGAATAGGTCACTGATTCTACTTTAGAGAGCCTGGTGTTAAATCTCCTCAAGACTATGAAGAAAGCTGTATGTCTCCAATTTCTTTGGTAAGTTTTGTTATAATCAGTAAGTTATGTATAAACTACAAAGAAGTATCCCTTCTCTCCATGGTCATGAGAACAAAAGCAGGTGCTTTGCTGTCCTCTGTTGTGGAATTCATGCTGTCAACACGAGACCCAGAAATCTGGTCCTGCTTACTAACATACTTAAGCATTCATGAAAAGTTCTGTAAACCACTCACTTGAACAAAGATGAAATTTAGTTCCATGTTGCCCTTTAAACACCTACCTGCTGTTCTAAATAAAATCTTCAGTGTCTCCACTTCCTTAAAAAAATTAAGATGATGGCACACTTATATCACCCATGTGTTGAGAGAGATTTCAAAACTTAGAAATGAAAAAGATTAAGCAGTAAGCCTCACCTGTAAAAAAGAACTAAATTTGTCCCTGCAGACCACAGTCTTTAAATTGCTACACACACACACACATTTGGTATAACAGTATGCTTCACTGACTTTCCAACTGTAGATCCAGTAACTCTCTTCTATTAGGTTTTGTCAAAACAATGTATTCAGTCCATAGAGTTAAATATTGCGGGATGTTAATCTTGTTAACTCTAATGTTCTTGCTGTCTGTGGAGACTCACAATCCTCTTCTGAGCCATTAACATGTTTGGCCTGAACATCATCTTGTCTCCCAAATTTTACTGTTTAATTACACATAGGAAACTATTTCCTCCAGTGGCTTTTAAAATATCCAACCTATTAATTCATGGAACATTCTTGGGAATTCTTCTAACATTATAAAGGCACCATAATTAGCTTCTAGACTTATTTTAATAGATTCAAGCAAACATGTCTATGGTCTGTGAGGTTTTCTTGCCTTTTAATCTTTGTACAACATTCTTAATATTATTAAGTATCAGCAGTAATAAACTATAATACTTAAATCAGTAGAAACACTGCTAGAGCATAAAAATCATGCTTTGACAAAAGTGCAATAAAGTTCTTCCTTATAGTAAAAAAAAAAATGGATAATACACACCAAAGCATACTCAAAAAAAACAGAAGTTTGAAAATGACATGCCACTCTATTAATAAAAATGTCAAACTAAATTTTTTTAACCAAAATAAAAATACAATAACCCCTGCTTAATTTGCAAAGAAATTAACCATTACAGCCCTTTGGCTGTTCCAAAGTACTACATGTCTGACACCAAAAGAGAAGGGGGAGAAAAAAGTAGTAACAGGCATTTTATTTTTGGGACAGAATAACCTAAACTATTACAAAGATGACTTACTTCCAAGGAAGGGAGAAAAGTTTTAAAGCCAGGAATACTTCAAAATATTTTGTTCCTTCAGTGCTTGAAAAGCTGAAGAAGCTAAGCAAATATCAAAGGAGGTCTATGTTCCTACAGGCTTATCAGGGAAAAAAAAAATCACTGGAAGGCTATAATCTTCATGGATCAAATACACATCAACTATCATATCCATTCTGAAGGCAGACACATGGCCTTCTGGGCTCAAGATTAGATTTTAGTAATTTATGAAGGTACTCTGATAAAATTTTATAATTTTTTTTTTTAACATGATGAATAGAAGTCCGATTTATCCAGAAGCATTTCCTGGGATTTTTTCAGGGAGGTTTTTCTACAGGTCACACAAGTTTTGTCATGCTTAAGTAAAATAGTTCAATATTACTGCTTTAAGCAGTCTAGGATTTTCAGACTTTTTCTTCATACATGCTACTTAGAAACAAGAACATTACTGTTATATTCTGAGGGGTTTTTTCATATATTTATTTAAGTCCCAAGAATTTTAAATCTCCAAAAGCTGAAAAACCCATCAACTACTTACCCCTTTTTTGACAGCAAAACGTAAGTTCCAATTTGCAAAGCATGTCAGCATTCTCATACTTGTCCTCTTCTGCCTTAACCCAAAAACAGGATTCTGTCATCTCCTGAGGCCTGATCTACAAGCAAGAAACAAAACAAAATTTTATTAATTATTTTGATACTGTACAGAGACTGTGCTCTGTAGATTCTAAAGGACATTTAAAATTTAAGAGCTCTGTAAAACAGATGAACATTTAGTATATAACTCATCTTCAGAGTTGTTAATATATTTCTCATTATAAGGGTTATTATTTTCAGTAAGTGATTTTGGACAAACTGATTCTAGCAATGCAGACAACACACTCTGTTATCCAGGATCTAAACAGAGCAAGTTAGTTTTGGTCTAGATTTAAAACTTGGGCAAACTTCAAATAATCTCTGAACACAGCTGGTTTAACTAGATATTAAGTACCTTACTTTTCAGAATTTATTTGATTACTTCATTAATTGTGAAAATCTCTTTACTGACTTATTTAGGTCTAAATAGTTATAGTTTCCAAACTCAGCAGATTGGTATTACTTGAACTTGTCACAATGGAGAAGGAAAAAAAAAACCAAAAAACCAAAACCAACCAAACCACAAACTGAGTCTTTATTTTGTCAGCCATTAAATTTATGTATGTACATCTATACTACGGACAAATGGAGAGATCTGCACTGCTTCTTTCAAGTCCAGGCTAGATAGGTGCAAGGCACTTGTTTGGAAACTGTATAGCTATCAGCAGAGTGCAGTGATTGGTCCAATATAAAGAGTCTGCTAAAAAACAAGGCATAATAGGACCCAGGAAGCATAGGAAGCATGCTGCTATCAAGGCTGTTTTATTCTAGACCAGAACTGACTTTTCCAGGCATCTCATAAAGTCAACAGATACTTGCCCAGATGATTCATGAGTCAATGAAACACACTTTTCAGAAAACAATGAAAAACTAAAGACAGAAAGCATTCATCTCTTACATAATTTTAATTAATTTATCAATTGCTTAGCTAGTCTTACTCCTGACAATCTATTTACCCTAAGTTCAATGTCAGATTTTACATCAAGTATTTATCATTAATCAACACTACCTTAGACCAGTTGAGTCTTTTCATGGTAACCTCAGGTTTGAATTCTTTTTTAGGCTTCATTCCAAACGGCAAAGCACATGAAGGCGGGGACCACTGCATTCCAGGCAGGCCTGGTGGAGGCGGTGGTGGAGGAGCACCACCAAAACCCAGAGGAGCTCCCAAGCTACCCAGAGGTGGTGGAGGAGGAGGGGGAGGCGGCGGTGGTGGAATTGCTCCGTTAGAAGGCAGCGGTGGAGGAGGAGGGGGCGGAAATTGATGTGGTCCTGAACCTTCCAGTGGAACGACAGATGCATCTCCACGAGTTGATGGCAGAAAACCAGGTAGCAGAGAGCCATACTGATAAGGAAAATATTCTTACTCAGTTTCACGGTTTTATCAACAAAATGCTATAAAAATCACAGTTTATACATTAAATCAGAAAGCCAGTTGAAAGTCAATGCCATTTTTCTTGTATAGAACAGCCAAACAAGAATGAGAAACAAACCCAACTTGCATTTGATTTCATGATCAGAAGTGTCAATATTTGAAGCAGACATTCAGATCTGGGGGATGCACACCAAAAATGACAAACTGAAATGGTGTTTGCACTTGTTGTATTTCACTGACCTATCAGACCAAGAAGTGTCTGACAGGTATCTCAATGAGATCCAGATTACCATGGTTTAGCTCAAATTAAAAAAGAAGTAACATCCTAGTCTCTGTTCTTACCCTACACATTACAGAGAAACATTCCAAGTACATAATAGCAGAATCTGGAGAGATAAATAATTCTGTTGGAAAAATGTTATCTTCCAATATAGGAGCATTCTCATTCTACAGAACTGAAAATATGAAGCAATAACAAAAAAATATCCTTCCAAAAAATAAAGCTTCCGTACACACCAGCTTCTTATTCCATATAGAAACGACATCTATCATGTATCAAAATAGGATTAGGACTTCAGCAAGTCTAAAAAAATTATTTCTACTATTTGAAGAACTTTTGTCATGGGCCTGCAAAACTAAATAAGGAGGTATCTGAAAAAAACAACAAAAGAATAAATAAGAAATATTTATCTACTGGTGATAGCACAAATTACCTTTTCAACTAACAATGAGCTGAAACAGTCCCTTTTCTTTTTAGAAAATGAAGGGAAATAGAATAAGCAAAAGATTTAAAATTTCTGAAAGGAAACAGCTGAATATCAATAAATATAAATAAATGCATACACAACAGCATGATAATGTTTTGAATTTGTGAACATAAGCATTGTTTACACTGAAAAGTAGACACTGAACAATTAGGCTCTGGAAATGAAAGAAAGACATCAACACATACCAAATGCAAGAAGAGAAAAAAGGAATGAGACCAGGGGAAAAATAATCATTAGAGGTAGAAGTCGACATGCTAAGTAGCAACTGATGCCATATAGAAGCCAAAGTTTCCTCTTTAGACAGATTTAAAAGTATTAAGTTGCAGTAATCAATTACCTGACATTTACAATACTTTTTATGTATCCCATTAACAATAGCGGGATAATTCATGGTATGAAAATTAGTGAGGATAATCATAGGTTATGTTCTCTGTCTGCATGTAAAAAAAATTCTATTTAATGCAGTGAATAACGGAAAAAGTAAAACAGGGAGAAAACCAATTTCACTTAAAAAAATTATTTAAGTATGTTTTCAAGATACACACAGAAAAACTTTCTTAATAATGATATGCCACTCTTACTATATTTGGTTTTGTAGAATGCAACGATTCCTGTAATTGCTTTGTTAAATGTTTGACTTTGACATTAACAGTTAATTTTGACCAGAAACATGACTTAGAATGACATTTCTAAATAGACCAAGGCAGAGTTAAATTAATTTTCCTCACTAAGAAAATTAAAGAAGCCAATAAATATTAAAAAACCCCTCAGAAGTATTAAAATAAAACCCTATAAGCATGTCTTTCTGATGCTGTCTTTCTTTAGCCATTTTTAGACTGTGCTTCTTATTCCACGAATTATGACACAAAAAAAAAAATCACCTGGTCACACAGTCAGAACAGATTCAAGAGCTGAAGCAGTTACAAGTTAACTCAAGTATTACTCTCAAAAATCTGCACTATTCCTATCACACTTTAAAATATCTATTTATGCTTTAAAATTGAAAAATTATCAGGAAATGTTCTTATCCAGCCACAGGTTATTTCTGTCACTGCTGGATATCCATGGTAAGGCCTCAGTATAGCAAACAGCATAATGAGCAATTTCCTGTGGAGGGATAAAGATCACAATGATGAATGCTAATCTAAAAGCATAAGACTTATTACCCTATGTGGTTAATTACTTTGGAAATGTATGACTCTGAAAGCAAAACCCAAATGAAACCTAAGAAACTAGTTTAATTAACAGAGCTCAGGCATAAAAGGATCATCTGGGAACCCACAGCTAATTAATGTCACATTACAATTATTTGTATAAAACAGAAATAAAGGAAACTAACATTCAACAGTAATCGATAATGAAGATTCTTTGAAAAAACCCTCAACTGCACTATCAGAATCCAAAGAAGATGCAAAAGGAAGTCCCTTTTCAAAAACATTATTTCATACATTCATTTATACTCTCTTTTACCCGTGATTTAAAAGCTTGTAATTCTGTTTCAAGTTCATTGATTCTCTCCTCTTTTTTTTGCAGTAGGGCCTGGGTCTCCTGATGAATTACAAAATCTTTTTCAAACTATGAAAAAAGAAAAAAAGGAAAAAAAAGACAATTGTTGCTGCCAGTCAGTACTGCATCACTTCTTCAAATTCCAACTTTTCTTTTTGTGCTTGTTAAAACTCACGTAATAACAATATTAAGAACATATAAGTGCTATTCTAACTTCCATGTGTCTGCTAAATGGATGAACTATCTCTATCACCACCACAGGTCTTTACTATATGAAATAGCATAAAGTATTAATGTATTTTAAGTTAACATTACACAGCGTAGCTTAAAAGCCATGGATGTACAGTAATATAGTCAGTAGATAAAAAGGAGTAAATTTTTATTCTCTCACTGTTTATCTTGTTATAGAAACTGATAACTGTTGGAATAAAGTATTCAGCTGGTTTTTGGCAGAGCTGTATGTGAAAACTTCAATAGTAGAAAGACTTTCAATTAAGGTTAGCTACTTTATACCACTTTGCTTTCTAGTACACAAGGAACATCCAAATTCCCACTTCAACACAAAACTACCAGTAATTTGAAGTTAAAAATTATGCTACATTCAGTTACACCATTCATTAATCTATTAAGTAATCCCATGTCCATCTAATGATCACATCATGTAAAAATTACTTACTTTTCTGGAAAGTTCAGAAGCCCTCTCTTCACATTCTTCTAATCTTGCTTTATCTACACAAACATCTTGAAAAAAAAAATCAACAAGCACACTTACACATATGTGGGGAACACAAGATTCTTAATTCCATATACCATTTCATATAAGCAAGTATGATGCTGTAATCTTTTCCAAACATAGTACTTACCTAGTAAGTGGCTGAAATTTATATCTAATCTCTTACGATACGTGAAATCTGGGTCTGTTCCACTTCGATGTAACACTATCTGTGACACACACTCTTCAATTAATTTGAAATACTGTGAACTAAAGACAAAGATGAGCTATTTTACAGCATATTTATTTATCAATCTATACATAAAATCTTGTCTATGAACAAAGTAAGGTCAAAAGCTTCAGGCTGATTTCTTTCCATAGAAAAGTAGGTGCAAACCCCAGAAGTCTCAAAGGAAAATTGTGTCTGGCAGTTTATTACATAAAAATGGTTTACAAAAAGCCTGAAAAAACAGTGGACCTAAAAATAAATAATTCTTGTATTATAAAATCTATGTCTCACCCCCTATGGAAATACGAAGTAAAGACCACCTCCTGCTTCCTCTCAGTAAAAAGATTCTTCCTTCAGCTTGATTACACTAGTTTTGTGAGTTTTGTAAGCACGAGTACATTGCAGCCCTGCTTCAGTACGACGAATGAAAAACACCTTGTTCTAAAATGCCAGGGGGTATGACAGCTGGGTCACTTGCCCAGAACATGCAAGCTGTGAATTCAAACCCTTTCAGATGGAAGAAGTTGAGCACAGATGTACCCATAGCAGGCAAGCACCCCTAACCTTTAAACGTACATCTGTGCTAGACCTTGCCCGAAATGCAAGGTTATGCAGAACACTGTGCAGAAAACAGACGGCCCCTGTTCAGTTCAGACCTCATTCCTCCAGTGTTTCTTCAAAGACAACACAAGCAGATTTTTGGAAGGAAAGTATTTGTCAGCTTCAAACACTTAAAATTTTATTAACTGTTTCCCTGTAATTTATCTGATGAATTTTCCAAGAGACACAAACATGTCTACACAGACCTATAATGTATACTGAAAATATTCAATTCCAACCCAAAAGTTACTCTAAATTAAGCACACATTCAGATTTCTGTATAAAGTGCACTTCTTTGCGTACTTGGTTTTGTCCTTTGACTTGAATACACCACAATTATAATGCTACGACCATAGTTTATAAATGATTAAGACATCTTTGCTCATCACTTACACTTGCAATCAATAAGGCTCAACTCCTAATAAGAATAGTTTTCTACATTTAAAAAATAAAATTATATACTAATCAGAAAAGACAAACACATATAGATTGCATTATTGATTCAAAATTGATACTTTTAAACATGAGCTCACAAATTGCAATCTACACAGAAAGAATAAAATCTACCATTAAATTTATGGAAGAACTATTCTATTAATAACTGAATAATAAAATAAAATCCATTATTAATATTTACCACAGCATTAAACATACCGGATGAAAGGATCATTTCTTATCAGTACAAGATGTTGGAGAATAGAAAGAAAATATCCTTCAGCACTGGTGTCTTTAACTGTATTCCACAGCATGTTGTAAACATCATTTACTTCAGTAAAAGTGTTAAGGAAAATAATAACAAAGAACAAAATATTTTAGTCAAATGGAGACTGATAACTTCTTTAAACAGAAATTATAGAAGAAAATATCCATTATATGCTTTATTTTGGTCATGTTTGTCTTGCTGATATCATGGAATAATTTATGCTGGAATAGACATCTAAGATCAAGTCCAACTATTAGCCAAGCACTGCCAAGTCCATCTTTCAGCCACTACATGCCACATGTACACCTCTTTTAAATATCTCCAGGGATGGGAACTCCATCACTTCCCTGGACAGCCTATTCCAGGGCTTGACAACTCTAAGAAATTTTTCCTATTATCCAATCTAAACCTCACGTGGCGCACCTTGAGGTCCTTTCCTCTCATTCAGTCACTTAATTTCTACTTGGGAGAAGTGACTGGCACCTACCTCACTATAACCTCCTTTCAGGTAGTCACTGAGAGCAATGAGGCCACCCTGAGCGTCCTTTTCCAGAATAAACAACCCCAACTTCCTCAGCTGCTCCTCACAGAACTTGTGCTCCAGACCCTTCCCCAGCTGTATTGTCCTTCTCTGGACATGTTCCAGCACCTCCATGCCCTTCTTGTGGGTGAAGGGCCCACTGAGCACAGAATTTGAGATGCAGCCTCACCAGTGCCCAGTACAGGGAAATGATTGGTGCCCTGCTCCTGCTGGCCACACTATTGCTGATACAAGCAAAGATCATGTTTGCCCTCAAAAGGATATTCTAGTTCAGATCTAATATCTTCTAAACGATGAGAGAATTCAATCATGTCTTCTTCTTTATGCTCATTGAACACTTTCAGCTGAATATCTAGCGCTTCATTCTTTATACATTGTAGTTGCTGCAAAGAAGAAACAGTAGAAAGGCTTGCAAAATTAGCTTTCCATCTGTAAATAAACCTTATTTTTTTAATAAATTAAGTACATTTATGTTATTTAAGTTTAAAATTACAAGAACATGAGTTAAATTAAATAATCAAAAGGTAAATATGACTTCAGGCTGGCTTAAAAGTTTTGCACAACAGTCTGCCACATGTTCTTAAAGTCATAAAATGCTGAGCAATCAGAATAAAGTTCAGAGAGCACATTTCACCTTTTCATTTCTAAGTCTGACTCTCATATCTGATTGCTCTTTCCCAAATTTAATAAAATGCCTTTGAGAATAATTTATAAGAACTTGCTCTCCCATTCCCCCTCTCAAGTTCAAATAATTTAAAAAATCAAGTAGTAATGCAAAGAGAGGTGACAAGATGCTTACTGGCAGGATCTCTTTCAATCCACAGCGCATAAATTCATTTCTGATGTGAAGCCTAAAATCCAAGTCATCAGGAGATGTAACGAGAGCATTGATGAGCTGCATGCAAGCTACCTATAATGGAAAAAATAATAAACTATTTTATTTCTTAGATTTCAATATGTATCACAATCAAAAAAGATACAACAAAATAATAATTACACATTACATAATTTCTAATTATCAAACTAAGTTAATCTTATAACTAAACTACTTAAGTTCCTGATCAGCCACATGAGCTATAAATATGAAACTCTAGCGCACAAATTTCCATAAAAATTAAGTATTTTCTCACCCCACTGAATTTTGTCATTTTGTACAAATATCAAATTCCTTCAGCCAATAAACTTTAGCAGATAAAGCATAATTATCAACATATATAAATAATTGCAAATAGACATTTATCTATACACATATATAAAAAATTAGTGACATAATAGTCTGTGTACAGTGAAATATGTATTTTATTTAAAAGTGCCGATTAAACTGAATCTGAAGAACAGAATGGAGTTCCTTCCACTTCTTTTTGAAATAGTCACTATTTAGATATACTGAGCATTATAGAATACTTCATGGGAATCACTCCTTCAGCTCAAAAGAAAGCATCAGGCCAACTAGTGAGTAGGCCCTCTTCTGAAAAACCAAGAGATTCATCTTGAAAACCCATAGTCAGGAGCAGCAGGAATTCACTGTCCAGATTCACAAGCCTTTAGAACAACGGTAACTTACTGTTTATCTTTAGTGAGGATGTAAACAGCCATTATTTCCCTTTTTTACCTTCTTTATTGTTTGCATATCCTGTTTCAATGTACAAGAAATATATTATTCAAATAATTCCAGCAATTTAAGGGCTTTTTAAAAGCAGCAGTCACTTAGAATTGTATTTGGACTTTACATACTATGTAAACGATTAAAGCAATCTGATACAAATACTTTGCTGTAAAGCATTTTGTAATCTAAAAAATGATGATTCATTATGCCATAGGCTAAAGGTGATACTGGAAAGATGCTGTCCCAGTCATCTTTGAAGTATGCATAATTCCAAGTACTGAAATTACATCTGGTCACATGAACAACTAGATGTACAAGCTACTTGGATAGACTGTGAAAAAACGATAGCACTCATTTGGTTTCCAGAAGGAACGTGCTAAGATTAAATGATAGCACAGACCGCAATCATTATCCTATCTTTATCCTACTGCAAAGAATGTAAGCATGAAAATAGCTTTATATATTATTTCAGCTGAACTGTTATGGAGATGCATGACAATTAACATAATTTAGGCCTGCTTGACAGCAGTGTTAGTCTACATAGATGAACTTAATAGCTAACTCCAGAAGAGAATAGCTTAGTTATAAGAACAGAGATGTAACAACTGTAAACAATCCGTTAACATGAGACCTGTGAACCTGCTGAGAAAATCAAGTCAAAGAGACTGGGAGCTCCAGCAGGCTGTTATAGGGACCAAGCATTAGAATGACCCAATTAAGCATGACACATTCTCCACCCAATCCCATAAATGATGGTATTTGGAGTCACTCGAAAAGAGAAACCTCGATAGCCCCACAACTTTGCACTAGGAGTTGAGATCATCTTTTCAACTTCTGGAGATGTCTGAAAGGACAAGAATGCTCAAGGGAGGATGCCGTAGTTGGAACCACTGTATGAACCCATCTGATACCTCTCCTAGATAAAAGCTGCCACAAAGCATCTATTCTTATATTACTCTGTCATACAACATACCTTGCATCAACAGTAACTTTAAAACAGTAATAGAAGAAAGGCACAAGCTTTGCTCCTTCCTCTTACTTGAAGGAAGAGGTGAAATTAAATTCTATTCCCTTAGAAATTTCATGGAATTCAGTACATGCTATTATCTAGATTTGCATAATAATAAAAAACTATTGGTTTTACTTTATTGACATAAATAAGGAAAAGCACATTAAATTAAAATCATAAGACCGTAAAATGTCCTCAGTGGGAAGGGATTCAAAAAGATCATCAAGTCCAACTCCCAGTCCTGCACAGAGAAGTCCCAAGAATCACACCTTGTTCCTGAGTGCGTTGTGCAAATGCTTCTTGAAATCAGACAGGCTTGGTGGTGTGACCACTTCCCTGAAGAGCTGCTCCAGTGCCCAACCACCCTCTGGGTGAAAAGGTGATACCCAATCCTAATATCTAACTTAAAATCCCCTGACACAGCTACAGGCCATTCCCTCAGGTCCTGTCACTGTCAACAGAGAAAAGAATTTGGTGTCTGCCCCTCCTCCTCCCCTCCCAAAGAAGTTGTAACTGCAATGAGGTATCCCTTCAGTCTCCTTTTCTCCATGCTAAATAGACCAAGTGACCTCAGTTACTCCTCACACAGCTTGCTCTCAAGGCCCTTCACCATCCTCGTTGCCCTTCATTTGGACACACTCTAACAGTCTGATGTTGTTCTTATATTTTGGCACCCACAACTGCATACAGGACTCAAAATGATTACTTAAATCAATTGCATAAGTGTTAAGATAGACTTCTGTAACTTACTCCAGTCTTAGACAATAATCAAGTTACAACATCTAAACAAAATAAAACAACACAAGTGGAGGGAAGGAATCAAAACTAACTGATCAAACCTGAAAATGTATCAACAGAGACAAAAAGAATGAGAGAAGAACTTTGAAGGACAATTTGCAAAAAGTAACTATGATTAACAAATCTAATTCCTCAAATATAACAAAAATAGGAAGATAACAACAGAATATTTGGGTCAGTAAAAGACCATGGTGGAAAGGAGTGCCCAAAGAAAACAAAGCAATACAAACAACAACACTTTGTCAAGTGCTCTACTGCTATGTGAAAGGGAGATTGCAAAGTAGAACAAAGACAAACTGGTTCAAGGATGGCATAAGAACTCAGAGAACCAAGTCTACATGAAAAGTAACAAAAGAGCATTCATTCTTCAAACACTCAACGTTCTTAAAAAAATTGAGGACAAATTAACTTCACTTGCTATTACTTTCAAGTTTGTACTGAAATATATGTTGACATTGAAGAAAACAAAGATGGCAGAAAGTATATTGACATTTAAAATGATATTTTCAGGAAGATCTGGACAACTACAAATTGCCAAGCTTGACTTTTTCTACAGTACAAATGTATTTTGTATAGCTGAGAACAAAATTAATGAGTAATATTAAAAAAAGTAACATGAATAAATGGACAGTATAAATAAATGGCTTTGTAAAGCAAAGTCCTACTTCATGAAACAATGAAAGGTGTTTGAAAGGCCCAAGGAGCAGGCAAGAATGCTCTGGCCTAAGTCTGGACTTCAAAAATTTAAACAAGTTTGCAAAATGTCAAAAAAATTTCAAAAAAATGTAGAAAACAGCAAGCTAAGTGGCCAAAACCGATCATTCTACCAATATTAAATTACATATTACAATAATACAAATTACATATTACAAATATTACATTTGATGTTTAAAAGATTGTTTTTAAAAAAGCCTTAAAGGCTCAAAAATTATGTGGTTGTAATAAAGTCTGGTTTTCCCCCCTGCCTAACTGTAAACCTGCCTTTGTATTTTTTGTTAACAAAGTGTTTAACAGACATGGAAAGGCAATGAAAGCCTGTTCCTGTCCTTTCTCCATATTCTTTACAGTGAGCACAAGATCATCACTTGACGAGTAAAAATAAATAACCTCACATATCAAAGAGGAGTACACCTATGGTGTGTTTTCTTTCAGAAAGGTATTGGCATTACATTAGTAGCACCTAATTTTAAAAGAACTCAGTTAAATAGGAATATAGCTAACAATACCATAACAGTGACTGTTTTGCCTTGAATAAAGTATGTTTCCTTGAGAAAGATTATTTCAGAATAGGGGCTTCTTTTAAGTTATAAATAAGAAAGAGCCCTTGGTTATTCTTCCCTTCTTATAAGCTGTTAAATTGATAAAAATTTGAGCCTTTAAATATAACAGTGCATTCTTCATCTTTTTAGTGCCTGTCAGAACAATTCTTATGATGCTTCTCCCAGAAATGTGTTACTTCCCTCATTTTATACAATTTGCTTCTGTGTGTATGTCTAAAGTATTTTAGAAACTTAAAGAGAAAATGTGACTTTGTTAACTTATCAATTATTTTCTTTAAATTCAAACAAAACCTCTGTATTACTCTTGAAGCCTGTTTCTGTGCATGTGCTTTTTCTAAGAGTTATTCTAATATGTGTGTCACTGCCAAAGCATCACTCTACGCTAGGTAACAAAGAAGGGTGCTAACTCCAGAAAAAGAAACTCCAACTACCAAAAGATAAATACAAATAATATAATTCTCTTGCATCCAAACACCAACAGAACAATAACAAAAATTTTGAAACCATCTAAGGTGCCCAGACCACTTTTCAAAAGTAGACTGAATAAAACCTTCCAGGAACTGTCTCAACAGCACCCAACAGAGAAGTTCTGCTGCACAGCCACATACTTGTGGACACAGAGAAAGTTCCTTACATTGAATATTTGTCTGTAGTCCCGTAAAGTCTTGTTCAGGACATGTGGCCTTGTAGCCCACTGATTTTTGCTAGTAACAAGCTATAGGTTTGGTGCGAAGCTAACACCACATGCTTCCTCTCAGGCTTTGAGATTTGGCTTGCCTATCTGGAGCTCAGTTGTGGCTTATTTAGTTACAACAGGATTTGTCTAGTAACAGAATCACTATCACCCCACTAGTTGTACATTTTTCTTAGCCTTGTATGCCTCTCGCATTAAGGTTACCGTTAAATACATTTCTAGTAGCTAGTGGATAGAATATGACCATAAATCAAATGCAGCATAGAAAAGTATAGGTATGGGATGGGAGTGGAGATATGTTAGCACTACTGAGAGCAATTTTTTTAGCTCACTAAGTCTTCACTTAGACTACAATTACATTCTTGGCTTTGAATACCAGGTGTATTCTTTAGGCCCTCAAATGGCACATTACAATGTCACAACAGAAGAATATGGATGCAACAAGTGGTAGAAAATGCAGGCAACCAAACCAGTTAAATTTAGTGCAATAAAACCTTACAGAATACATTGTCTTCTTATCTAAGTTTGGGCTTTATTCTTAAAGGTTTTTCTATTTGTTTTGGTATGGGTCCACTTTATGAGTATTTGTCTTCCTCTTCAGCAGCCAAGATGAAAATTTTTACTTCCCGTAATTCTGACCTTATTTACTTGAAACAAGTTATACCATCTCCGATTCATCTCTGTGCAGTACAAAATCTTTCATTCAATTGCATTTTCTGTATTCAATTAGTTCTGCCATTCAAAACCACTAATTCAGTGCACTGACAGCTGCCACCAACACCTGTTCTGCTAACATCAGTGAGGTATTTCAATGATTGTAGACTTCACTGGACAACACTACCATACAGTCAGTACTGAAGTACTTTAACACAAGGTTACATTTAGATTTCAAACTCCATGTTGTTTGATTATGTATAATTTGGAACCTTTGTCATTATCAGCAGTTTAAAACACAGTATGTTTTCCTGCAAAACTATGTGAATGGACAGTTAAGCAAACAGCATTTATCACAGATGATTTAAACTATCAGTGAAGAGTCAAAGACTGAGAAAGTACTACTATGAAAATCCTGACCAAGTGCAAACTGTAGTTTTATCTTTAAGAAGGCAATTTCAATGAAAGGATGTCTACAGAAGTAATTGTTTAAAAAAAAATATTTTCTTTTAATTTGCCAAAACGACACAGTGCACGTGCACATGTTCTATTCAAATCCAACAGAGCCATGATACTACAATGAAAAGCAAGGCATTCATTAGTAAGAAGTACTGCTAATCCAGTACTTCTAGTCAAATCTGGTCAAATGGGAATTCATTTGTGGTTCATAACAAAAACACACTTTAGCCTTCCTGGAACAACCAATGATCCATTGGACAATATTAGCAAACTAATTATTTCTGTAGAAATACAAAGTAATAGTGAAAGTCCCAAACAAAAGTCTACAAAAAGCAGAATGAGAAAACATTATACAAGAGGAAGGAAACACAAGTCTAAGCAAGGCATTGCTTATACATTTAGCTTTGAGTAAATTATATGACAAAAACCTTTTTCAAAATTCAAAAATTGTTAAAGGACTAATGAAAAAGGCAACAGCAAGAACCTGATAGTAGATCACAAGTAGTTAAATCATGCTCAAAGTGAAACTAACTAAATAACTAGCAGTTAGGATATAATACTTTAATCACAAAAAATCACAATAATTTGAAATTGTTTCATTCAGTCTTGACATTTAGGTAAGGTAAGCTTTGTTCTGATTGACCCTATTACATAGGCAGTTATGGAAAGGACCTCATTAGCACAGAGCAACCAAGAATCATCAAGTGATTCAGCAAACCAAAATGTCATGGCCATCTCACATCGATATATTATTAAATGATAAAGAAAGATTAAATGGTATTGCCTGACAATTGAAAACACTGGGAGGATAAGGCTATGAACACTTAAGATCTTTTACTTTGTCACAGAAATGCTTCTCCTAAGACATGCACAAACCTGCATGTTTCCACAGGCATGGTGGTGTTCATTTTTCAGGAACTTAACCAGGAAAGGAAAAATTGCACTTTTGCTTCACCATTGTACCTCTCCTCAGTCCTAACTGGAAAATTAGAAGGAGCTGACATCTGCAACTAGAACTGCACAAAAGAATAGCACTCTTTCGTTAGTTAAACCACCTGCTTGAGAAACAGTGGTGAAAGTTGATGATCAGAGAGCACAAGCACTCATTTGATTCTACTAGAAGAATGAGAAGTAGGCAACCAACAAGTTGTTGCTATTTTCATCACTTTCTTACATCTCAAAACAGGTTGTGCCAAAAAAGCTGTATTGCCTGCCTCCATGACTTGAACAAGCAAAGTATTAGACTTCTTCAGCTGTCATCATAAATGTACAAGGCACCAGATTGTCCTGTATGCATTTTAGGCTTAAGATGTTAAACTACATTTACTTTAACAAGACCAGAAACTCAATATTACTCCTGGCTACAGTTATAGTCTCAGAATAAGATCACTAATCTTGTCTTGAACCAAAATCAATTAAGTATGCTTTCCATAATTTTGCATTTTGTGAAAGATAAAGGGAGAATACCCTTTGCTTTCAACAAATTCAAAAAACAGATATACAGAGCTTTTACTAAAAATACAAAAATCACCCTACTGAGGCCTTTTATGTATTCAGTCTTCTAGTAACAGAAATGTTAAGTCAATTCAAAATTGAAAAGGTCAGTTGTTAGTGTCAAATTGAACTGCCACAAAGCAAGCATACATACATCAAGCAGACAATCAAGGCAAGTATGCCAAGTAACTGACAACTGTAAACTTCTGTCTCATTAAAACACTGTCAAATTAACTACCAGGTCAATGTCATTGTTAGAAAAGTTTACAGCTGATTCACATGAGGAACCTTGATTTTTCTGGTCTTAAAAAAAGAAATCTACCAACCATTTATGAAGGCTGAAAAAGTAAATATCAAAAAGCCTTTCAGCAGAAGGAATATACCCTAATGAAGGTTTAACTCAAAAAAAAAAAAAACACCCCAAAAAAAAAACCAGAAAAGAACTTTTAATGAGTTTCCATATCTACACAAGACACAGCAAATGAAAAAGCAACACATTAGCTATTTGCAGGAACTTCAGGCTAACACTCTCAGCAAAGCCAAATGAATATATTTAGCGTAAGTATTTCTGCAGAAGTATTGCAACTTTAACTTTCAGAGTAAATTCTCATTTTTAACAATGCTTCTATCTTCTATATCAGAGGATAACAAAATACCAAATGGAGGTGTAGCCCAGCTGAGAGAAGGCATAACTAGTAGGAACAAACTTGTTAAATATCTGAAGAGTAGTCCTAGAAAAACAAAAGTTGCTACTTCATAGGAAACTCAGCTGAAATTTTCTGTACCGATCTGGTTATCTCATCAGTGGTATCTCATTAATAGAGCTGAGCACCCCTGCAAACAGTGGGTACTCATCATGGGTAAAAAAGAGGTACATAGGATTAATTTAATCTGCCTGATGTTTCAAATGAAGTAATGGGTTGCTTTTAGGGGAGTTTCACATGCATTTTTAACTATAAAGAAAAGGAAGTTACAGATAGTAACCTTTTCATTAAATCCACAGTAGGTTTTTTTCTTTATTAAACCTACACAGATGCAAATACACACAAGTCCTGAAAATTCAGCATCTCATTTGAAAACTTAACACTCAAAACAACATCCTGCTAATTTCAACCTGGTAGTCCTCAAACCCTTATATACTCTACAGAGACTCTTAAGTTCTCCTAACTTAGATACAATATCCTGGAATTGGAAAATAACTCTCATTATCTAAAGCATTTCTCCCTACTGAATCAAAATATTTTTAAAATGTTTTGATATCCCAGGGAAAAATTGATACCTCAGAAAATTTTTGATATCCCAGGGAAAAAATGGTACCTCTGAGATTTTCCAGTATTTCAGAAAATGTATGGATAGCCCACAGAAATTGTGGATGCCCCATCCCTGGAAGTGTTCAAGATCAAGTTGGACCAGGCCTTCAGCAACCTGGTCTGGTCAAAGATGCCCCCTCATGGTATCTGGGTGGGAAGCAGATGGTCTTTAAAGGTCCTTCCAACCCATAGTGGTCTATGACTACAAGACCGAAGGGAAAAGCAAGAAGGGACAATTTTTTACAAGAGCATTCCATTGCTACTGGCAAAATTTAACTACAAATGATTCTGCACCTTCAAATATTCCTTTATAGTTAGCTTTTCTATGAGACAGATGAAACAAACAGCAATCTTCATTGTCAAACATGAACTATTTAATATAAAAGCTGAGTAATGCAAACATTTCTTTCAAACTCTGGATTCATCTTTTACTATTTTTGTAATAGTCACAAAGAATTACAATTATGAACAGATTTCAATTCAACTAAATTACATGAATGTCAATTAATTCACATCTACACTCTCAGACCAATAATTTTTAATGATCATTCAAATGCACTGTAATACTTTCTGTCTTCCTGCAGTAAACTCTACATCCAACCAAAGCAAATTGAAAATAAAGTGAAAGTTTTCTTTCCTCAGACTCTGAGTGCAATTTTTTGTTAACATAAAGTGAGCATGAGGGACAGACCTACCAAAGATTTAAAACATTAATTATAAAATGCAGTCACCTAAAAACTTGCTTTTTTACTATTATTAATCTTCACTTTCAACAAATATTTCTAGAAGTGAGATAATCTTTTTGCATCCAAACACATTATTTATCCTTTCTTTTAAATTTGTACTGTCTTTAACTTGCAAAGGTAAGATCTCAATGAATAGAAATCAACAATTAACTTGCAACACCCCTGTGTTTCTCAGGACTGAATCTTCCCATGGCACATTTTAGAAGGCAAAATTATAAACAACATTCCAAAATTTGACTGCTATTTGAAACAGCATCCCTAGTCCTTTGTATTGCAATGACTTGTTCAGTCCAGAAAAATACACAATTTTACTCTTACTTGTTGCAGTGGTTTGAAGGACAAAAAAACAAAAAAAACAAAAAAAAAAAAAGCCCAAAAACCTTACTTGCAGCTGAACTGAGTTATCCTGAAGACCTTCTACAATAGGAGAGAATCTATCAACATTTCTTTCTTCTGCTGCTGTCGTTACAGCTTCCAAAATTTTTTCAAGGCTGTAGGAAAAGAGAATCATTTCACTCAGAAGAGATATTTAAACTTTGCTATCTGAAAAGCCATGTTGCCAAATTATTCATCTGCCTCAACTTCTTGTAAAAAAATTTAGGAGGTTTAAGCAACACTTGTTTACATATTTCCTTCCCAGATTTTTGTAACCAAAGAATGACTGCCTGGATTACAAGGGTTAAGAAAATTATGCTAATAAATATTAAGCAAAACAATTGTGGCATAACTATTTCCATCAAAACAGTACTTCCACATGTCAAAAAGAAAACTCATTGATATACCACAACAAAAAAAATCTCAAAGCTATTCTGAAAACTGACAATATAATACAGACATTACTTTCAAACTGAAATTGAAAATTTTATAATTTCATTCAGGTATAATTATAATTTGGGACATTGTAAAATTACCTTACTATTTCTTGCTAAAATACAGTACTTACATGTTTTCCTCTCCAACGATGCACATTGCAGAAAGGAGTTTAACTATATCCGTCATCATGTTTGTCTGCTTGGGATCTATTGCTTTGGTCAGCAACAAAAGGCTCCTCTCTTCTCCCAAAATTCTTTGCAATCCATACTAAACGACAGAAGAACATTTGTAAGGAAGGCAATACAAATGACTGTCGAATATCTAGCAATGACAGTGATGCTTTCCTCAAGTAAATATTTCACATGACATTTAAGTCTGTGAAACAATTTTAAAAATTCAATGAGAGAGAAGTCCCAAGTATATCACTTATTCTGTAAGAAGGGCATATATCAGCATCAAAAATTTACATTATTGTCTTGGAATATTTCTGCAGAGAAGAAGTAGCAGACTTCTGGCCGACAAAGGAACTTCAAATCACAACTGACCAACCCATCACTTCACCAACTTGCACAGACTTTTACCCATCATGTACCTTATCTAACTGAACTGTAGTAATTTAGATTTCCAGACTAAATAAAATCCCATACCTTATTATTCATGAAGGCTCTCAAACACTGTATAACCTTATGCTGACTCCTCTTCACAACTCTGTCCTGACTGAATAAATCAAAAATGTAGAGTAAATAAATGTTCTTTAAATATTAAGAAAAGCTAATAATTTTATATTAAATCCTTACTTTTTTGTCTCAACTAATCTTTCCAAAGCATCCAATAGCAGTCCCAGACCTTCTCGGCCAAAATTTTCAACCCAGCTAGAGAGAAAGAAAAAAGGTATTTAAAAAAATTTACATTTCAAAGACTAATCACAGTGAAAGCAAATTGTCACCATAAATAAAAGCAAATATAACTGGATGGTTTTAAACCCAAAATATCTCCAAGAGAACACAAAAAAAAAAATTTAAAACTTCAGCTACTACCAAAGGAATCTCTTGGTGAGGGGTTAAACCCTTGGCCATGAGAAAGTTGCTTCATGGTCTTACGTTCATGCATGTCAACATGCTCAATGTTTAGTATGGCTCAAAACCCCCTGATATCAAATACAAATAACAGCACACTGACAGCAGTACCTAAAATTATAGGAATAGAAAATCAGATCAGATGCTTCTATACTTTTATCCTCTAAAAATAAATACATTATGAAAATAGATCTTCTCTTTCTTGGATGGGTGTTTTATTCTGAAATACATTAGGCATAAATTGGCATCTATTTTTGGCAGATCTGGCCATACCTGTCCTAAAGATAATCTGACGAGATTAATTTCTTTCAACATTTTGTATAAGCAGAATTATGAGCAGCCACTTTGTCGTACATCCAACAGCTGGGGATGATCAACTAGAATACTGATGCATTATTACTGCCCTTACCTCTGCTTCCACACAAGAACAAAAACTACTTACACTATCCAAAGAAAACACTCAGCTTTTTTTCATTCTGACAAAACACTTAGTTATCAGTTCCTCTATTCTCAATATATTGAAAACATCCTCTTAAAGAAATTCAATCTGTTGCAACTATTATACAAAAGAAATAGTTGTAGACAACTAGTTATCTGTAATACTATGTACAGCTAGATCACTTGAACAATTTTGATGAACTGTGCTGGCCACTGTGAGGTCAAAACACCTAAACTATTTACCTTAAGATTAGTGACCAAGATTTTCCTTTTTGAGGCTTTCTTTTTATAATGATGGAAAATAAGCACTGCTTTTGCAGTAAGCCATAGATTTCAATACATGTTTCTAAGTACCAGTGATCAAACTACTCAGTGTCACTTGATTCAGATTTTCTCTGTGAATTAAAAATACACTTTACAAAAAAGACTAATTGAAAACAATGTTGTAGAACCACTTCTTGCATTAGAAACTGAAATGTCAACAAGATTTAAAAGTTAAGTAGATTAAAGTATAGTAATTGAAAAATCAGAAAAAAAACCCTAAATTATATACTGTCAAAAATATCACAGCCCACAATGTCAAGAACGTCAGGCTAAATTCAATATAAATTTAATTCTCATCCTGCTAAAAAAGCATACTTTTATCCTTTGTTACTATATATGCACAAAATAAAATCTCAACGTTTCATCCATTTTTTCTCATTGTCCATATCACACAAAGCTGAAGTCTAAAATTTATGGATTTATAGCAGCTGGACCAGAGCTATTTATGTGTCAAAGCAAGTTCTTACTCAAAGATCTGCCTACTGACAGGAAAAATCAAAGTCTCCAATATCTGCATCCAACAAACATCAATTCCTGCTACACATTAGAAATATGGTTTAAAAATGTTTACTCCACAAGTTTTTAGTATGAAAAACAGTGTGTTGCTGTTCCATTTTTGCTTTTGTATATAAACCCTAGTAAGAACTTACGGTTTTTAATAAGGCTATTTTAAAATGCTCTCTTAAAGTGTAGTGAGGTCTATCTAAACATTACTTTTCCAGCACCACTCAATACACCAGAAGACTGTTTCAAAACACATATATTCTATTGGTTGTAATCTTTCTTTTGATTTGTAGACTAAAATGTACTCATGGACAAGTAGTAGAGATTTGGTACATTAAATTGCTGTCTATTCAAATACCTCTTCTCTGGTGTTTTTTTAAGCCATAGCCATTCTATTTCTAATTCTGTTTCTATTACATTCATTCTGTTTCAAATTCAGACATATTCTTAGGCCACACATCTATTAACTAGCACCTCAGCAAGATCACTGGCCATGGTTTGTTTGTTTTTTTTGTGGAAGGCGAAGTTAACTTTTTTCTTGGTGTGTAGGAAAGAGCCAGCAAAGTGAATGACATACAAAAAGATGAAACTATCCACTCATATCAAGAACAGAGACAAGAGTTTGCTCTAAACAGAAATTGTCTCACATATCATACATTTTGTATTTCTCTTTCCAAGCGTAAACTAACAAGCAAAGTTTTCTTTGTTAAATCAACCTAGAAGTAAATAAACAAAATTTTTTAAAAATCGCTGGAGTTGTGGGTTGTTGGGGTCTTTTTTAAGAAAGGGAGGCAATACTATATCTAAAAGTAGTTTCACATTCATGGAGGAAGTATTTCTTCTGTAAAACCCATTCATCAGAATAACTCAAGCTGCTGTAAAGTATGTTCCATCCCACATGAGCCATTGCAAATTCTAAATAAGACAAGACAATCCAATTCAGAAACAAATGAATAGAAGGAAATAAGCAAATACCCATAGAGAAGACCCACATCAGCAACTTTGCCAAGCCAAACACAGAGAAAAGAAAGTTGTGCAATCCTGTTCTAATCATGTCCCAACATTTCATTTGCATTATTTTAAACTATATCCCAGTTTCCCCAAATCATGTGTTCAATCATTGTCTTTAATGGTAACGCTAAAACAAAAAGATGCAAATAGAGTAGAATAAAAAAAAAAATACAATTTAATAAAATAAAGTTAGCATTCACAAATCAAGCTGCGTGGAACAAATCAAAGTTAAGAATGATGAGTGATTACTGAAGAGTTTACTTCAGTAAAGCACTGGTAAACAAAGGTTGTGCTTTCTTCTGTATAGGTAAACCCTACAGATACAGAAAAAAACCACCAGAAGGCAGGAAGGAAGAAAACTTAAAGTACACTGGATAGGAGGAGTAGCACACAATTAAAAATATAAATGTTTTCTGGTGAACAAACTTACACCAAGGTGCCTAACTCCTTTTATTGATCACCCTGATAAAAATAAGTTAGAAGATCAAAGAGTTACAAAATATTTCAAAAACAAAAATGAAAAAAAATTTACTACTTAGCACTAGGAAACAAAGGGAACTGCTTCTGCACCACATTTAATTTACCTTCTCTTAGTATTACCTTGTATACATCAGCCAACTCTATTAAAAATAACAGACCTACAGGGGATATATGATCAATGAAAAAAAAGAAAAAAAGCTACAATCATTCACTAATGCACACAAACTCATTAACTGGAAAACCTTGAAATATGTACATCTACATATCCATTAATTTTAATCCATTAAGAAATTAGAATATGATTAATTTCTTCAATATGCATTAATGATGTTACCTGACAGGATTACTAGTCAAGGACACACGGAGAGATTCTAAGCAAGTGACTAGTCTTTCATCCGTTGACCCAGATTTTAAATCCTGAATAAATTCTTGGGGTGAAATCTTTCTACTGTTCTTGAGACTTCCCTGAAAAACAGAAAATACACTTGTTTCTTATTTGGTGCATCTAGAACTTGAATAGATTATACATGGCTAACCTTCATTTCTGTTCCTTGAAAATTACATAATGTAGACCTGTAAACCTGTAACTGATGCCCATCTACTACTTGCCAAATGCTGACTAAATTTGATCATTTTATGAACAAATTAGACAAAAGCAGCAGGCATCAAATGTACAAATATATTATGCGTGCTCAGTAAATAAAATTTTTGTATTGAATGGATTCTGTTTATGCATTGCAAACATCTTAATATTCAATATTCAACAGAAGAAAAAAACAGTTCTGAAGTTTTCTGAAGAGATCATAGGACACATGTCCAGAAGGGTGACTGCAGTCACAATACAGAGGGAAGAAGAAGCACAGCAGAAAAGTACTCAAAATGTAACTTCTGTTCTTGCAGAAGTAGACATTCTTGTAGATATTGAAAAATAAGAAGTCTAATCCACCTAATATCCATTTCACATGAAGGATGGATGTATTTTCTACAAAACGTATCTAAATACAAAAAAATCTAGGCATACAATGGCATATAAAAGTTAGATTTGAGTTAATTCATTGCAAGACTCCTTTTTTTGAGAAGAGAAGCACAACTTCATGGAGCACAAAGAGACTAAATAATTCTTGACTAACCAATGGCTTAAGTCAGGAATTGAAGAGAATTAGACTTGCAGTGCAATAATAACTGGAAGTTATTCACTGTAAATGGTGAGGCAGTCTCATTACTGCTTCATACAGATGATGTTTTCTCCTTATTTTAGTGTGGCTAGCACAGGTCTTTCCCATGAGAATTCCTTTTGTGTTTTATAAATAAAGATAAAGTTTGGATGTTATTGAAAACAGTGTCCCAGGATTTGGACAGTTCAGGCCTGGCCAATCAGGCCTAGGGGGAGGTTTCTGACTGACCAGTCTGGGTGACCTTTGAAAACTCTATATATATGATGAAATCAAAACAATAAAGGTCTTTTTTCCTTCTTGCCACTGAGAACTGGGTCTTTTCTCTGCTAGCGGCTCAACAGCGACATTTTAGATCCTCAGGAAATACTGAAAAATGATCTTTTCTTCTCATGAATTAGAAGATAATTAAATAGTTTCTAGCGGAGAAGTGAAGTTAAAAGCTGGGAAGCGTAGTTGACAGACCAGGCTGCTGAGATGCCATTCAGAGGGACATCAACAGACAGGAAAAATGTGCAGAGGAATTTCAGGAAGTTCCACAACAGAAAACTATAAATATTGAACCTGGAAATAAATAATCCCATGCACCAACATGTGTTGGGGCTACCAGCTGGAATGTAGGCTTGCAGGAAAATTGGGGTTGTGATGGATGTCAAGTTGACCACAGGTTAAGTGCACCACCCACTGGTCGAGGGAGATGATCCTTCCCCTCAGCCCAGCAGTGGTGAGACATCTGGAGAATTCTGTCCAGTTCCTGACTCCCAGCATGAGAGACATGGATATTAGAAAGAGTCCAGAAAGGGTTGTGGACACAATTACAGGAGAATCTGTAGCACATGGAGAGGCTGATAGAACTGGTATTATTTAGTCCCAAGAAGGTTCAGGGGAGCCCTACCAGTGAAAGAACAAGCACAGACTGAAATATAGGAAACTGGGTAAGCATAAGACAAACACAAACTTCCCCCCTCCTCCCTCCATTTTTCTAATCATGAGGCTGGTCAAGCACTGAAGAGGTTGCTCAGGCAGGCTATATAGTCTCCTCTATCAAAGACATTAAAAATTGAATAGATAAGAAGTTGGATGAGACTGTCTCCAGGTCTCTTCCAGTCTCATTCTATTCCATGACTCTGTGACAACACAACATTGCGGGCTGTAATAATCTCCACTGCAATTATATTTCCCCAGACTTGATAAACAGATGCTCCAGACACCAAAAAAACAGACTACTGCCAGGAATCATCCCAAAAATACAGTATCTCATGTTGTATCTTGAAACACCACATGTAGTACATGGAATGTCATTCCAAACATGCTGCTGAATTGATGAAGATCCCTACTTGCTTACATATGAGAGTAACTTCCAACAACCATGTTCCACAGAAAAAGTAGATGAGATGTACAGCAAGGGACGAGGGTTGAGGAGAGAATCTGGAAGACAGATCTAGCCAACCCAGAGAAAATATTTTTAAATCCATAACAATTTATGTTCCCACAAACAAAAATAAAGTCAGTGTTTGCAGTTTTCTTTCATGGATCTTTCCAGGTGGTCTCTGCATAGATGAGATAACAGACTGACTAGTGACAAAATGAGCAAAGAAACTTTTAACAGCCTTCATGACAAAGTAAATGTTATAAAAGAGTTGGAAATTTCAGAAAGTTCCAGAAATTCTGTTGGCAGCTCCTGATGTGCATAGACTACTTGATAAGCACTACTTGTATGCCTAAGCATACGGATTAATATCCTGTGTGGAGAATCTGTCATTTCCAGTGACTTCTCCTAGCAGTTCCTGCTGTAAAATTGACAGAACTGATCCAACCAAAATACTTACAAGTCTTCAGTAAAATTGCTTTCTTTTGATGCACAGTCATATAGGACAGTCATATGGACAGGACATAGAGTTAAGATGGTTAGAAGATATCTTGGAAGGAATTTAATATAATCAATAGCAATGTGTACAGTGGAAAGGTCACATGGGACAAGAACTCAGCCACACTAGAAGAATTCACTAGAATGACATTTCAGAAAGCCTCATGTGACCCATCTGAAAACAATGACACAAGCAGTGGAGAGTCACATCAACACCCAGAGAATAATAAGTCATCCCATTTCAGACTCTGGTCCCCACTGGAACATTACCCTGTGCAAAGGAAACTGTGAATGTCTGCACAACAAACTACCACCGTGCCAAGTACCACTTATTCATAGTTATGCCAAGGTTCTGCAACATAATAAGAATATGATACATCTGCTGGTGCTTAAATAAAATGAGAGCTGCATTTGGTACCAATTGTGAAACTGATTATATTAGCTGTATTTCAGCATGGGAAAAGATGCTTAAGTTCAAAATGTTCACGTTAACTGAGAAACAGGAAATATCTTGAGGCATCAATGCCTCTAGAAACTTAATTGCTCAACTGAAGAACAACTGGTCTGTGAGCAGATGCAGCATGAAGTCAGCATTAATTAATCTAGTTAAAACATTACAAGGGAGCGATGTGAACAACAAAAACAAAATCTTGAGAAAAAACTCACTTTAAAAATTTGAACATATAAAACCGCCAAACTTATGCTAGAGTAACATGATAGCAATGCTGCTTTTATTTCCACTTTAGTATTAACACCATAACGTGGACATTTATTTTCAAAACTTTTCTTTTCGCAAAGTATTACCATGCAAAGACATGTGCTTTGTGATTACTGGAAAGGAGATGAGCACTTTTAAGAAAGAGAAGCCCTGACACTGAGGTCAATGATCCAGCTTTGATTATAGTAGAGCCCACTGATCACCAGAGGCTATTTCACTCTCATTGATTCATTAGAGAAGCAGTCTCCGGTCTTCACTGTAATCGTTTTTTAACTGATAACTGCTTTAAAAGAAGCATGCTCAGTACTCTGCAAACCAGTTGTGAATGAGGATATTTGTCCCAACGCAAAATACCTTAGCAACTCCTCCTCAAAGTTTGATGAGTATGAACTATCAAGAGAAGTTACTGCAGTGTCATTTATAGAAAGAGAGGCCTGAGGTGGGATTAGTTGCCCGCAATAGTCAGGAGCTACATGGTATTTCAACTGTTCTGAAAAAGTGTAACACTTTCATGAAGTCAATGTACATCAAAAGTTAGCCAATTACTCTTGGTGTGCAATGCAGCGCTCTCTCTAGACTCAGAAGGCACTCAGTCCAACAAACCTGAGGAATGAAAGAGCATGCCAGGAACTAAGATTTTTCAATTGCAAGGGAAGGAATTTCCCATCCCAGTACCTCCAGCAGTAATCTGAAATAATCTGCAGCACTACTATATCAAACAGCTGGATCTGCGCCTCACACAAACAGCTTCTCCCAGTTACCTAACAGGTAAATGTCACTTCCAGTTAGGACACGAGCCTAGAAACAGAGTTCAGGAAAGACAAGTTCCCCTGCATGGATTGGTCTTTAATGATCTCCCACCACTGAAACCAGAGTATGTGGGCTAGCAGGAGAGGAACGGAGCAGAGAGAAAATGCTATTCAGGGCTTTAGGAAAACACACATGACAACAATGTGTGGGAACAAATCACTGCCCTGGGGGAGGAAACAGACCTGCCCTCTTCAACGAAGTACCTTGGGCATTGTGCAAGAAGCTCCATTGCCAAAACACAAGTGTGATGATATCCAAAGACAAAAGAAAAATTGCAAATGGCACTCAGAAATAAGGATCAATGAAACCTACTCTGTTATATAGGTTTCAGTTCTTTGCAAGTTTTAAGTGCCAGGAAGCAAAAACATGAAAACTTTTCTCTTGACAAAGAGAGTCTTAACATCACTACCATCAATATGTTATGATTCCAGCAACAGATAAGAATGCAGCAACTCTGCATAGCCAGTCATGTCATATTATGATATTACTTTTTAGATCAAACAACTGAGGTCTTAAAATACATAAGGAGGCTAGGGGTGTCGATATATAAACTGTCGCATACTATTTTGGGTAGATTAACTTCAAGAATGTTGTGAGATTTACTAGTCTGAACTTTGTTCATGCAATATCTCTAAAAAAAGAAAAACAAGCTAGACCTAATCTTCTGGTATTAAGAATCTGTTATGCTATAGAAGGACTAGTAGCTTTGATGAACTCATCTTAAATAAAAATCTCCAGGCACTTCGGTCCTGCAGTAGGCATACCTACCTTCCTAAAAGTGACA
Organism: Lichenostomus cassidix; assembly: GCF_008360975.1. Lineage (NCBI taxonomy): Eukaryota > Metazoa > Chordata > Aves > Passeriformes > Meliphagidae > Lichenostomus > Lichenostomus cassidix. The sequence continues at coordinate 55,569,159 of NC_139479.1, read as the reverse complement.
GAACATTACACTAATAAGGTACATCATTTAAAGTAGACAGTAAGATAAATATCTCCATTAAATTATTATAATTAATGTTTTATTTTCTCAGTATTGAGTTATAATCACATACAGGCAATTTTTACTGGTATCTCTAGTCACATACAGCAGTTAGAGTCGAAGATTCAAACACATGAATTCTAAAACAATCAGAAGATCTGAGGACAGGATTAGCTATGCAGCATTTAGCACAGAAGTCAGTTCCCACTCTGCAAAAACTAAGCAGTTTTTCTCATGCCAACTGCATCCTTAATCTGGCCCTTACATACAACTCCTTGCACTGCTTGAAAACAACCAATCATTATCTCTACTGGTAAAAAATGGACAATAAATGGTTTTGTGTACAACAATTTTATTATCAGCTATTACGTAGCATCAAACATGAATTCTGTATTAAGTCACACATGAAAAAAGCTCATCAGTTGAAGAATTCTTTTTAAACAATGCTAGAAAAGGAAAAGGTTCACACAAAACTTCTGCCAAAAGTTTTTGTAGTCTTTCCATCTCCACTCTTACCCATACCTTTACCAAAAAGAAATGCTGGTTTGTGTATAGAAGACACATTTCAAGTACAACTAACTATCTCCCACCGCATCTTGTAAAATAATGAGATAGACACAAACATTTTTAAAGGGCACTATGAGAAACAGAAGTTAGTCAAAGGAATGTAATATTCATGCATCACTTTTCCAAGAGGAAACAAGGTAAGCATTAAGTTATTTACTTACAGACTTTGAAGCAGTGCTAAGATATTGCATCACCATTTCTTTTTTAGTATTAAAATCCTTTTCCCTCAATGGCATCTTCTTGTCTTCATTTAAATTCATATCTTCCTAGAATGGGAGAGGAAAAAAAAAACAGTCTTATATGTCATACAAAAACAGAGTGATTTAAATACAAGAGACTGACTTAAATAAAAACAAAAATACAAACTTAGACAACTGAAAGCTGTTACACAAACAACCTTTCATAAGACATTAATCAAAACCATAAAAATCCTTATCCATCTTCCCTCTGAACTCAGACTGAAAAAAACCAAAACAGTCCACTATGCTGGGATTAACAAATACATCACAACCATCAACCATTATTAGTACACACTCTACTTAGAAAAGACCTGCAGTTTCACGCACACACATGCATCAAACTACAGAAAAGCATTAATAGATTTATAAATGCACTCAAAGCAGTATTTTACATATTTTTAAAGTCAATTTTAATTTTTTCCATAAGTCTCTTCCTCTGTTACCAAATATTTAATCTTGGGCAACAGCATCTGGTTTGCACTGAAACTAGTTCACCAAAATAATATTCACCTTTTCAATAAGCAAGGCTGAAATTCTTAAAGATTAAATCAACACCTTCAACTGTTATCAAAACCCCCTAATTCATTCACTCCAACATAAACCGAGAGGTCAAAACGAGCTGAGACAAACCTACACCCAAAACCACCCAAGTGACACCTCTGAATGTCACTAACATTTCTGACACAGGGAGTTCTAGCCTAGAAATGCTCTGATCATTGTAACTGGTTGCACATCTGTGAGAAATTGCATTTCCTATCACGTTGTAGGTTTAAAAATAAAAGTAGAAAAAAAAATTAAGAAACAATTAACAATTTTGGCACGCACCTACACAAGCAGATACAGCATTGCTATGTGCATTACCCAAGCTTAGCACGAATTACTGCAGTTATTTTCAGCTGAGACTCATGAGGTGAATCCCCACCAGCTTTGCAGGAGCTATGCTACAAAATCAGTGGGTAACCATCTTGATATCAAAGCTGTATCACCTACTCAGAAATCAAAGGCAAACAGCACACACAAACCTTAGAATTTATACTACACCAAAACTTAAGTTTCCTTGTCTTTCAATAGCTTTCATGCTGAATAGAACAGAATCAAGCACAGTTCCTAGAAACATTTACAATTTTATATAAATCCAAGCAGTGAGAAGTTATTACAGAAAATGCTTGACCCCTCTCCTGGTTTCAGCTGGGATAGATTTCATTTTGGGGAACTTAATGTGAAAAGGTTTTTTCTAGTTCATCATGTAGCTACTGCGAAGTTCATTCTTCTGTTTAAAGGAGTTTCCTTTGCAATTTTTCGATCTTTTATGTTTTCTGAAAAGTAGCTCCTAAACTTAAATAAAAATATCTAACTTCTAAACACAAAAAAAAAGCTCCAAGAATTAAGAAACCTGTCAACACAAACTGTATTCCATAAGCCTAGGTATAACAGCAGGTTAATTTATGGGAAATTTTCTCTCTGTTTTTGCAGTAAAAAGTAATTTCTTTGTTCTTGTTTTTAACAAATGGAATGTCATTAAGACATTTGATTTATACAGATTAGAAGTATTCAGTGATACAAAGGTCACATCAGATATTGCCTAGTTTATAAAATACTTCAGCTCCATCCTTTTCTTTCTTAAATAATTGAAATACATTCCACCAGTGAGCAATACCTCTTTGGAAAAGAAGAATACATCATTTCACATGGATATTTTCCTAATTGCATTAACAGAAATGAAAGGAGCTAAATGAGAGTTTAGCTTTAACTGTCTAGTTTTATGAGCACTTCCATTATTTTTGCCATGAAAACCATACATGACACCACTGCAATAAAATATTGGGAGAAGGAAGCCATATGCATCCAGGAAAACCCCAAATATAATATAAGACATTCAGTAAACCCTCAGAATTTAAAAACTTCGCCCTTCAGTACTGACACATTGAAATATTTTTTTGGTGAAAAATCAGTTCTAAAAGCCTGGCTACAATATTCAAATTGTTCACCAATCCACTCCCCCCAATCACTTAATTTGATCAGAACAGCAAACTAGAGGCTATAATATATAATTAGCAATGTAATCTACTGTGACTAAACTAGCTTTATTCCAGTCCATTCAAATGTGGATAATCTGGAAAATCCTTTCTGTAGTACATGTTACAGATAAAATAACACTGATAAAGTAGCTTATCAAACATAAGTTTAAGTGCTTTGTTATTTAACGAAACTACGAAGGCATTTAAATTATCCAGATGTCATCAGTACTTTAATGTATTTTTGCAAAGTAGTTTTAAAATTGGAATTACTTCAGGATACATGGATATAAGCATTTCTATTTATCTAGACACATGGAAGTAGGTTTCTGAGGATTTATTGTAAGTTTCCATTTATTTATGCCATATTTATGCCATAGTATAACATCACAGACTATCCTATACCACAACATCTGTGGGATGGCAGAGAAATACAATATACAGGCAGGGGGTGTGTGGAAGGAAGCACACCTTCTAGTTTTATTAAAAAAACTCTCACATTTTCTAACATTTGAGCAACTACCATTTACAGTGGCATTTCTAACAGAAGCAAGACATCACAGTATACCAAGAAAAATGAACCATGTGGCAACAAGTACAAATACAGAAGTTGATTAACACAGTTAATTATTCCTTTGCTTCACCAGCTTAAACATGAAAATCCTGAAGGTTATCTCTCAGTTGTACTTCTCAAGCATTCTACAAAAGCTTCCTGAAAACTAAACTATCATCTCTGAGTACTAGGAAGTACAAATTCCACAAAGGTACTTCTCTCATAGCACATTTCCTCCACATCCCAGTCCCTGGTAGTCCCTTTATGTTTCAAGAGTTACTTGCTACTCTCTGTGAGGCACAGAAAGAATTAATAATACAGGCATCATTCTCCTTGTTAATGTTCTATTGTGCCCTTCAATTTCAGTCACTCTTTTCTCATGGCCATTCCGTGTTTAGTTTTCAATTGCCCAAAATGTCACCATCATGACAAAAAGCTCAACCTATTGAGGTGCTACCAATGTTACAAGATCTTTGTGACTGCTCTTCTGTAGTGCACTAACAATGACAGCTAAGGAAAGAAGCAAATTTGAGACTGCATTTGCAGACAAATGCTGCTTTGGAGGCAAGTCTCTTTTTTTGCACAAGAGTGACAGGGCATATAAATTCAGAACAAAACACTGCTGTGACATTTGAAGGCATAAAATCTCTTTGTAAAAGTTTCAGATCATCTTGAAAGGAAGCAGGATCCCCCATTTCTTGTTCCTCCTCAAAATTGGTTGCATTATCTTACTTCTAATTTATATTTTAAATATTCTTGGGGCAGAAGCTCATAAAAATAATTCCAATACTTTATTCCCTGAGAAACACCCTAATAACCACATAATTACAACTCACAACATCAATAATATTAATAATTCAGGTAAAGATTAGAATACATGCACAGAAGAATATGTGCTCCACCTATCATTTCACCAATGTTCTTTAAGTAAAAGGAAGTGTAAGACTCTTACCATCATTTTTTCAAACAGTGCTATGATTTCTCTTTCCGACAGCGGTTTTGGAGCAAAATCCTCTGGGTCCATGGGTGTGGATGACCAGTCTGTAGAATGTGACTGCTTCATATGTGGCAGAGGAGGTCTTTCTTTTTTACTTCTTGGAATTCTTATACTGGCAAATCTATCCAACTGGAAACACAAAAGGTGTAACATATCACATATTGCTTCCATTCTCTGTAACTCTAATTAAGATGGGTGTTCTTGGAAGTTAGACATCCTTATTTTTCTGTGGTAGCTGACCTGTTATTTAACTGGCTTATTCTAAAGGGTTTCCCTAAAGATACATATGACGGTCAGTCGCCTAGCACTTGAGTTAACTGACCAGAATCCCATTATATTATAGAGAAATCATGCAGAACATTAGAATTTTACAGAAATTTTGGAGCAATAGATATCTACAAAACCAATTTATAAAGAATTCTTTCCAAGCGTTACATCTGAAATATGAGAAAGCAGGCTTATTTACCAAAAGCATAGCTTTAAAGTGGGTTTAGTTACACTGAAACAGCTGTACTCCTAACATGGCAACAGAATATATAGATATGCAAAGAAACTACTTTTTATTAAAAGATGAGTTAGCATAACTAAGACACAGTTCTTATTTATTTTCTTTTTTGCATCATGTTATACAAAATCTAGTGCCTTTGTTCCAATTATTTAGAAATTCATTTAGGAGAAACCATTGACTCCTCTATTAAGGTTACATAGGGTATGTTTATGATTTCATGAATGATCCTTATGACTAATCCCCAGCACACACCAATTGCTCCGGCTTTACCCTTTCAAAAGCCAAAAACATTCTTTGGAAAAGTAGTTTGGGTTGTGGGATTTTTAACCGGTTAGATATTTATCAACTTTTTGATCAAGAGTTCAAGTGAAGCTACACATTTTCAATGCTAGAGCTTGTGTTTTTTAAGGTACATGGGCAAGGACCAATAGAACGCAAAAGCAGCTGACATGTAATGAGATGCGCTACATCTTCATCATCTTTGTAGCACCCTTTTGAACAGATATGAACATCACATTTGTACACACAAAAGAAAGTTACAGTAACATTTGCTGCATAAGAGATTTTGGACAAGATTTCAACAGACTTCTACCTTGGAATGCTATGCAAAAATATTCTGAGGCTTCCCTATATCTTTAAGATGAGCATCTTGAGACAAGTACATCAGTTACCAACCTAAACAGTAACTAAAATTATTATAGCATCTGTGGAATTAAGATCAGAAAGAGTAAAGAAAATCAGTAGCAAAAATTGGGTACAAGTGTTCCACTCTAGTCAGAGCAAGAATTGACTATCAGACATCCATGAAGAGAGGTTTAGAGGAAAAATATAAAGACTTTAATTCTTCCTATTCAAAACTGAAAAGAAACAATTTTTGGAACATAGAAATAGATTATAAGACACAGATGGTTGTAGAACATGCAAAAGCAGAAAATTAATATAGAATAAACATAAAAGAACTCAGCATGGATGATGGGGCCCTTCCGTGTCACATCAAACCAGCAGGCAATAAGGAAAAGCACACTCCACAGGAATAATTACATAGGCAAGACCCAGGAAGAAAAACAATGTAACAAAGGCAAAAGGGAGGGTAACATCTATGGAAGTTGAGAATCAGTGGCAAAAACCATCTTACATCTTGACTAGAAAGCAATTTCCCTTCCTGCTTTTAAAATCAGAAGTCTATGGTAAGCATGGGGGGATGAAGCCAGACTTCATACTGCAGTGACTAGACTAGAATTGAAGGGAAAAAAAAAAAAAACACTTAATGGGATTTTTCTTTTCAAGCACTGTCTTTCACAGAGCACTGATGAAAGGAAGCATGCATCCAAAGAATGAGTTAGCCAGTAGCTTCTCCAAGCCCCACATCTTCATTATAAAATGCACAACCTAAGATGCAAGCCATTGTAACTGAAGATGGTTCACATGCAGACTTGAAGCAGGTCTAGAGGGAAGACACTTGGGCTAAAACAACAGATTTTGCCCATGAATCAGTGAACAGAGAACAAATTAGGTGTAAGTGCCCTAAATTCCTTTTCCAGTATCTCCTGCAAAATCTCAGTCCCTTCTTTATGGTCTGTGCTCCCCAAGTGTCTCCTATTCCTCCTCCTGCTCCACACAGCAGCAACCACAGCTCTGGACAGGCAGAACCACCATGAAATATCCTGTGCAGCACCAGAGGTCCACTAGAAACAGACAGCGCTTATTCAAGGAGGAGAGCCTATTCCTCCTTGAAAACAGATATGTCACTTGTTTCCATTTTTAGTTTATATTTTGGTTTTAAGTTTCTCTTGAATGTCAGACTGTGTAGTAGATATTTTCCATCATTACACATTACACTATGACATTTCTATTTCCCATATTCACCAAGTCCTATACCACTCATCCTGGAGGAGGAAAGCATATCTTGGAATATATTTGATCAGGCAGAACACGTAACAAATTGAGATAATAGGATTATAAGCATATTTAAACATGTGTCAAACTAATTACTTTAAAAAATTTAAAACAATGCAGTCTAAAAAGAAGATTCCCATACATTAATAAAAGGGAATTCACAACAAGACTTGCACAGCAGTACATTGTGGATATTCTACATATACTTCCCTTTTGAATTATACATTGATAGTGCTTCTGAAAAGTTAATACCTCTCAGTATTCCATACAGGCGAATAATTTCATGGTCCACAGAAAGCAGTATACAGGAAGAATAGAAATTTCATTGCTTGGGTGTAATGAAATCTACCACTGATGCTGCTGGCGATCGAAGTGCATAGAGGAGGAAAAGGCAAAAAAAATAGTGCAATAATCTTCAGTGTTACACCAAAACATTTTAAATCAGGCTAACCAAGGGGCTATAGCTAAGCCTAGCTTTGAGATGAAGTTTCATTGCAGTTTAAAGCAGGTTAGACCTTGTATTTTTTTTTTTTTTTTGGTATTTATTTTACCAGTGAATACATACAGACGCATACAGGAACAGTGGACAATAAGAAAAATATCTGTGTGAGCCAAAATGAAGCAACTATCAAGGATGAATGGCAAAATTTTATTTGCTTATTTCATAGGCTCACTATTATTCCACTGAGAGCCCATGAAATAAGAAAGTGATTTTATGCATACACCATGGCCCTGAAAAATCCAAGTTACACAGGGATCCATAATACAAGTTTTCTGGCTCATCACACTTTCTGATCAGGTCCCTAGAAAGTAAATCTATTTGTGCTTTCATTTTGATCTTAGTGAAGACTTCTTATACCATTCTCTGTGAGAAAGCAGCACATATTGAACTTACACACTTGATAATGCAGGAATTAATGCATTAGTTACTGTTGGACTAATTGTTGGGTCTACAACTTATCAAGACATCACCTCCTAACAGAGCTGCTATGCATGCACAAATGAAAGGTATTACTTCACTGCCACCCTGCCTCCCTCATCTTCCCCTCAATTAACACATCAAATCACCTATTCCTATATTAAGAAATTCCTCAAAAATGAAATCCAGCACACACATGTATAAAAACACATTCATTATCACTCTAAGTGATGGGCTTGGTAATGGCACTGAAAATGGCCCTTGTGATGGCCCTGATTATCCTCTCCACCCTCTCCAACCTCCTTATTCTCCTTGACTGCTTTTGCTGAAGCCTTTTTAAAGGATGACTTTCATATATGGTTCTTCTGCTTGTGTACAGAGGCAAGTGACACCAGCACACGTTGTTTCTCTGCTTCAGTGGTAGTGTTTGTCATCAGAGCTGAACTAACCACAGTGTCTGTCACAGTGGCTGGAGCAGCTACAGGCCTTGGTGTCTCACCACCAAATTCAGATCCTTCTTTCCATCCTGAGGGCACTGGGCAGTGCTGGACATGGCTCAGTAGGCCTGGGCCAGTCCCCAACGCATGTCAGTGATTTGGGTCCTCCTAGGTTGCCAGGCTGACAGCACACCTTTTTCAAGGCCAAAACTTTTACTAGTTTTTCTGGATTATGCACTGGCTAGGGGTAAAGTGCAAACACAGACCACTGCCCTAGGTACTGGCCCATAGAGTACTGCACACCTCTCCACTCCAAACTATCCAGCTTTTGGGCAAATGCCTGGGTGATGCTCTTAATTAAGAGCCTGACCTTAAGCAAGACCTGAACCATACACACTAACATGCTGGCTCCCAGAGAAAGGATCAGGTTGGTTTCAATCACATTCAAAGGATATTCAAAATCTTTGAAAGTATCTTCCCCGTAGGTTGTCTTTCTGAGGATACAAGTTCTGATACCTCCTTACAAAGACAGCATTACAGAATTATTATGGTTTAACCTAAAATGTGTTACCAGAAGTACTAAACAGCATTCTTTCTTCCACTCCCATTCTCATGAAGAACTACACAGATTCACATACATATATAAATGTATATATATATATGGACCATTAAGACACTGATGGTGATCACTAAGCACAATCTATTAGCGGAGTTCTGAAATATATGCAGGTACAAAATATTCATTTCCTGAGTGAAGGCATAAAGCCAGGAGTATTGCTTATAGCTTTTGCTCTTTCTCTGGGTGTTCTTCTCACTGTGCCTTACAGATACGTAGGACAAAATGTACTGCCACCCTTTATTTCCAAGTTCACTTTTTAGACTGCCTGCTATTTATATAGCCAGTAAACACATTTTCACATCTGAAAAATCTGCTCAAGCACTTCAGCACAGCTCAATCTCCCAGACATTTTGCCAGTCATTTTAGTCACAAAAGCCAACAGCTCAGTCATGAAAGTCTGCTATAAAACCCTGATGCTGACACATGACAAAGACTTGGGGGAACATTAACAACATGGGAAGGAACAAAAGGAGAATACAAAGTGGAAAAAATCCTGTGTCTTCCCTTGAAATAATTATTATTCCTACTGGATAGGGAACAGACATGATAAACTGGGTCGCAACAATTTATTTCAGTATCTTCACAATTTAAAGCAACCCACTTACCAGCAGAAATACTTCACTGAAGATCAAAGAAGTTACTTCCAATGACTCTGAGTCAAAGACCTCTTAACATATTTTTCCTCCTTGAAGCTCCAGAAGATTAAAAAAGTATTTTCTTTTTTTGACAGTCAAATTGCTCTACAAGATTAACTTCTTAGTATGTGAGAAATTCCAACACCAGCAGTAAAGCTTTTAGGAAGAGCAAGACCTGCATAAACCAAGATATACAGAAGAATCCCTTTGATAGGATGACTTCTTATTCCTAATATGCTCAATCTCTGAGATTATTTTACCAATCTAAAATTTATAGAATTTAGGCCTGTGCACAGTCACATCCTAAATGTGTAGACAATATTTCACTCTGAATCTTGTTTCTCTATATACTGAAAATTATACAGCCTTTTTAATCTTTAAAGCAGTTGCTATGAAATCAGTATAATTTTATGCTATAAGGAATTTTAGTATGCTTTTCTTTTTTGTCTACATAAGATACCTTTTAATAAAATCTTGTTAATATGCATGTTTTCTTAACCTTTCTGAGCCTTACTCTCTCTCTCTCTCTCTCTGCCAGTGCTGAGGCAGGCATGCAAGCAAACTGCATTTCAGGAAGTGGAAGACTCTCTCCCCAACAGGCAGGAGGGGACATGAGTTGGGGAGAATGGACATAGGTCCCCACTTGGGGTGGCAGGTGAATCCCCTCCCAGCCTACCCCGGGAGCTGTCCCAATACACACACTGTTTATGAACAGAGAAGGACTGGTGGGTTATGCAGTGTGTGGTGGCAATTTTGGGCACAGTGACCACAAAATTGATAAAGTTCTCAATTCTGAGTAAAGAACGGATGGACACCAAGAGACTCTGGATTTCCTTTTTAGGACATGGACTGACAAAGTCCCTTGGGAGTCAGTCCTGAAGGGTAAAGGAGTCGAGGAAGGCTGGACATACTTAAGGCAATTTTACTGACACAGAAGCAGGCTGTCTCCATATGCCATAAGACAAGCCAGTGGAGAAAAAGACAAGCCTGGATAAACAGAAAACTTAGGCTGGGGCTCAGGGGAGACAAAAAAAGGGGGGGGGGGGGAAAAGGTGTATCACCCCTGGAAGGAGGGTCAGGTAACGTGGGGGCACTACAAGGATGTTGTAAGGTTATGTAAGGAGAAAAAGTAGAAGAGTCGAACTGGAACTTAATTTGGCCACTGTTGTCACAGACAAAAAAAAATGTTTCTACAAATACACTGCCAGCAAAGTAAGGCTATGGACAGTCTCTTTATCGTTTCCTGCTTGCAGAGGGTAGCATAATGCCACGGGACAACAAAAAGGCTGACGTATTTAATGCCTACGTTACCTCAGTCTTTAATAGCAAAACCAGTTGCACTCAGGAAATCCAGCTCCCACAGATGAAGATGGGGAGGTCAGGAAACCCAAATCCCAGGGATGGGGAGCCAAGTGAAGCCCCCATAATCCAGGAGAAACTGGCTAGTGATCTGCTATGCAAATCAGACACCCACAAGTCTCTGGGCCTGGATGGGATGCACCACAGAGTAATAACGGAGCTGGTAAAAGAGCTCATCAATCCTCCTTCAAACATTTACCAGCAGTCCTGATTATCTGGAGAACTTCCAGTTGACTGGAATTGGAAGGATGATCCAAGGAACCATAGGCCTGTCAAACTGACCTAGGTAGCAGGGAAATTCATAGAACAGCTCATCCTGAGTGCCATCACACAGAATGTACAGAACAACCAGAGGATCAGGCCCAGCCAGCATGGGTTTGAGAAAGGTAGGTCCTGCTTGACCAACCTGATCTCCTTACATGACCATGTGACCCACTGAGCGGATAAGGGAAAGGCTGTGGATGGTGCCTCCCTAGACTTCACCAAAGCATTTCACAGCATTCTCCTGGACAAACTGGCTGCTCGTAGCTTGGACAAGTGCATTCTTCACTGGGTGAAAAACTGTTTGGATGGCTGAATCCAGGGAGTGGTAGTGAATGGTGCTACATAGAGTTGGTAGCCAGTTACAAGTGGGGTTGCCTAAGGCTCAGTATTAGGTCAGTCCTGTCTAATATCTTCATCAATGATCTGGATGAAGGGGTTGTGTGCCCTCTCAGTTTGCCCATGACACCAAGTTGGGTGATAAGTGTTGATCTGTTGGAGGTCAGGAAGGGTCAACAGAGGGATCTGGACAGGCTAGATAGTGGGCCAAAGGGCCAAATCCTGAACCTGGGTCACAAAACCCCTTGCAGAGCTACAGGCTGGGGGCAGAGTGGCTGGAAAATGGCCCAGCAGAAGAGGATCTGGGAGTGCTGGTAACAGCAGCTGAACATGAGCCAGCAGTGCCCAGGTAGTCACAAAGGCTGCCATCCTGGCCTGTATCAGCAATAGTGTGGCCAGCAGGACCAGGGCACTGGTGAGGCCACACCTTGAATCCTGTATCCACTTTTGGGCCCCTCACTACAAGAAAGGACACTGAGGTGCTCGAGCATGTCAGAGAAGGGCAATCCAGCTGGTGAAGGGTCTAGAAAGCAAGTTCTATGAGGAGCAGCTGAGGGAGCTGGGGCTGTTTATGTTTGATTAGAAGAGGCTCAGGAGGGACCTCAATGCTCTCTACAAATACCTGAAAGGAGGTTTCAGCAAGGTGGGAGGTGGAGTGAAAGGATTAGAGGAAATGGACTGAAACTTTAAGCCGGACAAGTTCAATAATCTATGTAAAGCACAAGTTTAATAACTTTATAAAAAGTTTAATAACTGCTGCAATAAGGCAGCAGTCTAGACTCTTTAACAGGAAAAAAAGAACCTCATAAAAGCAAACAGCAAGATCTTGTGCATCCCAACTATAACCATTACATGACACTATCAAAACTTGTTTTCTAGTTACCAAAATATTTCGCTTTCAGAGGGTTGATAGCATTTCCTTAGCTCTCCAAGATAAACACAAGTTTATACAATACAACTAATATTATCAACCAGTCAGACTAAAATTTTTTAATATTAATAATCTATATCCAGTGAAACTCTGCTAAAGAAACAGACACAGATTATTTAAGTCAACCTAGGAATGATAGGCAGAGGCAATATGCTCAACACTACTAAGTCTGCACACCTAATCAACATAACCTGACCGCTGGCTCCCAAACTGGGAAACAGAGATTTTTCTCCCCACGTGTTGCACTGCCCAGCATAAATCTCTCTGCATTTCAGCACTCAGTTACACACAGAAAGAAGTACTTCAGCAAGAACTCTGCATAGCACTACAATTGTAACAGCTGATCTTCAGGTGACGACAAAACATTACTTCCTATGCAAATTCAAAGACTTTGTAAAAATATGTGTTTTAAGAAAAAATATTATTATCTACAAAAGAGTAGTACAGGCAGTGAAATAGGTAACTGCAAGAACAAGAAAAAAAATCTGGTTTGCTTTCAGATACAGCACCTCATCTCTGATCAAATTTGAGAAACACGGTGTTAAGCATGACACCAAATATACCTAAGGTGGTTTGAACAAGCATAAATGAGCTTCACAAGCAAATGTTACTTTGTTAAACATGTTATTTTAAGCTAGCCATGCAGCCTAAGTCACTTTAATATTAAACATGCAATCATAGATATCTCAACTATACCGCATATAGATTGGCACAATTACCTGTGTCAGGCTCATTTAGCCGTGATTAGAGCACACTTCAAAGCCATCTATACATTTTTGCTACTCGTACTGATTATGTTACAGATAATTACCAATTCAGTGAGACTTTGCCAATTAACGAAATTATCTTCAAAGTTAAGATAGCTTCTTGTATTAGTAAGGTTATTTCTATTGCATTAGCAGTAAGGTTATTTGCTTAGCATAGCCAAAGCAAAACTTAAGTTGTCTTACCACATCATCTGTCAGTGTCTTGATATTTACATGCTGTAAATCAAACAGGAAAGCAGTCATGTCAAAATTGTGCAGTAAAAAAAAACCAAAAAAACCTCATTATAGTTACTTTTATTCAAAGTCACACGTACATTAAACAGTGTTAGACCCTGACAGTTGAAACAAAGCAAGTTTCTTTCCAAGTTGTACCTTGTTGGTTTGCAATGCACAGCAAGTTATACAGATTTTAAAAATCTTCAATTTGATCCTCCAACAGAATATCATAAGAATATGAACCAAGCACAGCTTGAAACAAGTTGTGGTTTATTATATTTTATAACTAAATTATATTTTATAGCTAAATATACAGATGACCTGCTCATAATTCAGCTATTGGACTTGTGTCTTCTCAAGATGGCTGTGGGGACACCCACAACAAATCAGCCAGCAAGCAGAGCACAAAGTTCTGAGCAGAAACTGAACTAAGCATTTAACAACAGTAATATCCAAAAAATCTATAGATTACTCAAAACAGCAATTCCTGAACCAACATTTGCTCTCCACTGCACATTTACAAACGCAGCAAGTGCTAGGATGTATGGCTCCTGCACAAAACCACAGAACAGTTCAGAACACTGGCATCTGATGATTCAGTGTTGCACAGATCCCATATATCGTTTCTATGAAGAGGCTGAGAACAGACTTGGCAGGAAAATGTCAAGAATGTGAAGTCACACACTCAGTGAGATAGGCTCTTACCTTTCTTTTAGACTCCCCTCTCTGCCTAGTGTGCAAAGTTTGGCAACAGCTACAGCAACTATCAACAACTATATCCTAACTAACCAGATTTGGAAACTCTTCACCAAGTCAACAAAGCTTGGCTATTGCTCTCTACAACAACCTGAAAGGAGGTTATAGCAAGGTGGGAAGCACCTTGCCATAACCCTGGAAGCATTCAAAAGGCATGCAGAGATGCAGCACTTGGGTTTAGCAGTGACCATGGTGGTGCTAGTTAACAATGATAATCTCAAAGATTCCCAATCTCAATGGTTCTATGACTCTATGATCATTACTTCTTACATCTTCTCTGGCTCATCCCTCAGAATTAAAGAACAATTTGTGTTAAGTCAAATATTATCACACAATAGCTCAAGTCTGAATATTATCAAGAAACTGAGGAAGAAGAGTCTGATGAATGGTTATGAAGTTAAAAATAAAAAGCAAATGAGGTGCAAGGAAACACAGTATTCAGTGACACTAAGTTCTACTATCAAAAAACAAATTGAAATAAAAGGAGCTAGGTTACTACTGAAATTTCATGACAGTTCCATTCCATGTTCTAATATGTGAGGATTTGTAATAAATGAAAACAACAACTAAGTGAAAATACTTCAATCCAGCCAGGAGACTGCAGATCTGTATCCCAGTCTTCTCACTGGTGTTCTCCTGCTGCAGCAGTAGATCACTTTTGCCCCACACACTGCCACAAAGTTGGGTTTCATTACTTGTTTTTCCCATTCTGCTAAATAGCTACAAAGACAGTAAAAGTGTTAACTGATGTCATTTGCAAAAGCTCATGACTTTGCATTTAGCAAGGTTTGGTATAATACTTCTATCCTTAACTGAGCGAAACTGCAAGAGAAAACACTACCATATGGTCTGACACTGCAACTAGGTAGTGAAGAACATAAAAACTCATTCCTTTTTCATACAGATGACTTAAATCACTAAGCTTTAAGCAATGCACAAATACCATCATGGAGCTCCTCTAACATGGCAGACTACACAATCTGCTTAGAATGAAAACCACCTGCATTCTGTGCTTTGAGAGGAAATTCAAGATGCACATCAAACTGATGTGCATTCCACTAAAAAAATGCAGGGAAGCAACAACATCAGGTTCATTTCCACTTAAGAACAGGCGTTGGATGTTTTGCATCTGCTCCATACAAGATAGCATCCTCATGCAGGTAACCAGGCAATTTCAGGTTTAGGTTTTGTTTTTTGAAAAAGACAGAAGCTAGTGGGGGAGTTCAAGCCAGTATTTTACTTCTCACGTAAGTTGTGAAATTCAGCAATGCAATTTACTATGATAAAGGGTGAAAAGTTTCCCTTTTTGTATTTCAGAACACCTCGCTGACCCAGGTCATCCAACTAATTAGTGAAAAAAGACTACCACACAACCAATTAAGTACCAAAATGGTACAACTCAATATACAGACAGGAGTCTCCTCTCAAAGCCTTCATCTTACTGAATACCTAGAGTACAGGAGTCTGAAAATCTAGCATTTCTTTCATAAAAGGTTGTGGAGTCTAGTTTGACAGTAAGTGCTAAAAGCAAGTTCTTAATTAAGAATCTATTTAATCAGCACTAAATATCGACACTGGTGATGTATTTGGAGACTTTCTTTATAAAGGAGAAGAAACTCCATGTGAACTACAACCTAATGTTCAGCTCTTTCAGCACTCCAATATTACAAGGCTGAATACTTGCTGTAAGACATCACTAAAGACTTATTTAGTGAACTTTATGTTATAATACTTCTCAGTCAGAGGAGTTGGTTAAAACTTAAGAACTGGGGTTATACTCTTCGCCTCTCCCTCACAAAGTCCTTCTCTTCTAACAAGGCTGTACAAAGTAAAATAAGTTGACAGCTTTACTGGTCTTCTATACCATTCAAGGATACAGAGAGGTGGAACATTACATGTGGTCTTAACAACAACAACAAAGAAACTTACCACACTGGATTTTTTAATGGCATTACATTTAGAGAAGTGCTGTGACTCAAGAACAGGAGCATATTTTTATTCTTCACAGGCCAAACAGACATATTTCTAGTAATGGGGAAAATAACTAGACCAGGAGTCAGGTAATGACCAGGTAGAGACTGGAGTACTTTACTACCACAGGGACATACTTCTATTTTTAGGCTCACATATATCAGTTCACAGAAGACACATTCTGTTCAAGTGAACAGGTTGCCTTAAACACAGGCCCACAAGTAAATAAATGTGGCTTAAGTCATTTTTCTGTAAAATTCAGTCACTGCTAAAAATATTAAGTTCACAGAATACTCCTTTGCAATGGATGAAAATATTTATATGCTGTTGTGTGCCTTCTATGACCTACTCCACAATAACAAAACTACTGCTTTGAAAAAATAGGAGCTTTATACAAGTACTCTTCTAGTCTGTTTATCATGTAGAAAGTAGATATGCAAAACTGGAAAACAAATTATCAGTATTTTAAGTATGCTAACCTCGTGATTTCTAGTCAGAGAAATACAAAACCAAGAAAATATTAACGAGTTAATAAGGACAGTTCAGAAGGAAAAGATTTATCAGTAGCACCTACAGTTAGAAAAGTAGAAGTAAGATCATTCCTTAGTCTTCAGCTACACACACACTTTTATAAACTGAATTTTAAAACTGCGCTTTTCAAGGTAACTTAGTTTGTAGTCTGGGACATGGAGGAAGAGATCATTTTGTTTTGCAGTTGAGTAGAAGCAGTTCAGTTAAAGCTAAGTCCAATTAAAAAGAAATGCACAGGTGTATCATTTTTGAATAAAGCAAGCAATCTGACATAGAATTACCCCTTATGGGAGATGATGTCCCTCGGGCATGCTGTTAAATAACCAGTGTTATAAGACAGAGAATATACACATACATGCTTGTCCTCCACCACCTTGAAGTACTTCAATTTACAAAAAAATTTAAAATCCCACAGCCCAGATCTTTTAGGATCTTCACTCTTGCCTTCTTTGCAGATGAAAACGAAGAAACAAACCCACATATAACACTCCCTCCAAACCACCATACACATGTATAGCTTCTCTGATACATTACAAAGAGCTTACAGCCTGCATGTGGCTATGAGAAAAGAAAAAAAAAATGGAAAAAAGGAAGGCTTAACCAAGAAGAACCGGCCAGCTTATGCTTGAACACTGAAACAAGACAAACAAAGACTAGGGATATACATATAATCACATAATCCCCTCTGCACCTTTGTAAATTCAAAAGTGAACAAGAACGCATTGCCATTAACTTTATCACGAAAAAAAGATTCAACACTAGCTGCTTTTCTCCCCAAAGGATATTCTCCAGCAGAAACACAAGTAGAAGACCAAATCAAGGACTGAAGGAAACCTGTAGACTCAGAGAAATGTTAATTGGATGATTACAGTGAATGCTATTATGTTAGGATCTCCTTTGTAACAATAGTCCCTCAGTAATTTCGCTACCTCAGTCTCAAAGTGCAATTTACAAACTGCACAGCATTTCTTGCTTTTAATTTCCAATATACTACTTCAGCATTTAGATAATGGCTTTATCACACACTCTGCTGCTTGGAAAGCAGTCTGAAAAGCAATCAGGGGCAAAACTATCTTAATATGACAGGTTCTACATAGTGATATTCTTTAGGCATTGATGAGTTAAACTCAAAATTGGTGCTTACAGGTAAGATCATATAACAAAGTGCTAGAACACAGCACTAAAATTTAATATCATAACCCACAGCGTTAATTCATGCCAACAAAAATAACAGCATGAGGAATTTACAATTTTACAAAGCTGCGGTGAAGTGTTTTAGGTAACATCTGTTCAGCAATCATTTCTTTAAAAGACTAATTTAGATTCAAGGTCTTACACTGCAGCATAACTGCAGCAATAATTCAGTCACTTTGTAATTAAAGATATTGACACAGATTGGTCTTACCTTTCTACTCTATGCCAGAGAAATGGAAGTGTTTTTCCTCTTAACTACCTCTTTCTTTGATTTATAGACACTGTTAAATGCAACTGTTAATTTGTCTATTTTTTAACAGATTGGTGTAAACAAGCAACCCTTCTTGACTCATAAATTTCATAAAGAACTTAATCAAAAACATAACCTGAAAGTCACTGAAGTCAGGTCACTGGTATACTGAAATTAATAGAAACACCTCTAATTTGAGCTAGAAATTGAAGTTGATCTTTTGAGAACTAGTGTCTACAAGATGTAGTTATCAGTAAAGTGCAGTTGGAAGTCACACAACCTAGCACTTACTGTAATGATTTCCAAACATTTTTAAGGCGAGGGGGGAATCAAGGAGAGGTAGTGGCAAACAATTGCTTTTTATCCCACTCTGCCCCAGCAGATTTCAGAAGTTTCTTGCTCAGTCAATGTATACATAGAGAACAGGTATAGTATCTGCCATCCTCGAGCAGATTCACTCTTTTTACAAGGTCTTAAATCAAAAGGGTGGATGCATGAGCTTTAAATAAGCTGAAGGTACCACAGTACCTCAGAAATTCTTTTACCCTTTTAAGAGTCACAGTCTTCTAAAAACTGGGATCTGCTGAAAAAAAGTCATGCTGCTGTGTGCTTCAAAATGAACTATCACTTCTTTAAAAAAAAATTTAAAATGATTCTGCAAAAAACCAAGACAACTGAGGCTTAAAACTCATTCACTTCTTCTGAGAAGCTAGTTTATTCAGAAAAAGTCCTTCAAAGCCTCATTTGACTGGGCTAAACAGCTATAGTGGTTGATTCTAATGCCTCTTTCCCCCCCCCCTCCACCCCTCAAGTGCAGTGAGTTTTAAAAACCACTATTTTCCTCAGTTAAAAAATTTTCTTTAGAAGGGAAAAAAAAATTAAAGGGAAGTACATGTTAATGATGTCACCTTTGTCAACCAGCAATCCAATTTCACCTCAAGGTTTGTCAGGGAATCAAATTATTTTTCAGATTAGCATATCTCCTGTGACAGATCAATACGTTGCATTGACTGGAAGGGTACAACCTGGAACTTATTTTCAAGCCTTGCACACTGAGAAATATTACACTGACAATCAGTATTACTTGAGGTCAATAAATCTAACAGCTAATTTAATTTGACAAATGTACAAAAGATAGAAGCATAACTGAGGTAACATGAGGTATGGCACTCTAAGCACACCAAACACAGGAAAGGGCACAGGCTAAATCTAAGACTGGATAATAGGGAGCCCAAAGGGGTGAGAGGCTGGCTTTACACATTCTGACACAAAATTAACTTAACTAATAAAATTACACTGAAGATGTATTATGGGAAGAGTTAGATGCAAACAAGTCAAGTTGGAAAATTCCTCTAAGATTATCAAGTCCAACTATAAACCAAACACTGCCAAGTCCATCACTAAACCACATCCCTAAGTGCCACACCTACATGTCTGTTAAACGCCTTACAAGATGGTGACTCAACCACTTCTCTGGGCAGCTGCTTCCAGTGTTTGACCACCCTCTCAGTGAAGAAAGTTTACCTAAAACCCAATCTAAACCTCCCCTGGCACAACTTGAGGCCCTTTCCTCTTGTCCTGTCACTTGTTACTTCGGAGAGAACATCGACTCCCACCGCACTACAGCCTCCTTCCTGGCAGCTGTAGAGAGCAGTAAGGTCACCCAGTGAGTTAATGGCACACGTAGAATACAATCCATGTTCAATACATAATTCTTCAGTCCCTAACAACACCCAAGGATAAAATCTTTGCTTTAAGATATTATTTAAAGATGAAAAATAGGACTATTGTCTAGGGTGAAATGCTTTTGAAAATTGCAGTTTGACAAAGCAGTCTCATGAATTAAGGACATTCTCAGCTACCCCTGCTTAAAGAGAAGCTGGGCAGGGGAACAGGAAGAGGCAAAAAAAAAAAAAATTATCAAAACACACAACTACCTACAAGATGATTATACACCCTATAACATTGAGTCAGAACCCTAAATTCAACTCCCTTTATTTTCTGCAGCTGTGACTTCAAAACTGTGACCTCAAAAAAAAAGGTCAGCTGATGCGCATATCAAAACATACTCGAAATCACCCTTGCATAGCCTGGGAAGCCTAGACGGATGCCAAACAAGCCCACCCGCACCAAAGAAAAGGCCTTTTTCCACTGGAAAGATGAGATTTCATCTAAGAAAAAAAACTCAATGGCTTTTATCACATATCTGTCAGTGTTCTACTCCTTATAAACTATCATACTGCCATTTTAACACATGGTTAACAAAACTGAACACGATGACAACACACTACTTGTTTTAACATATAATTAAAGGAAAAAATTAAAACCAGTGCAATATCTTATCTGCATAAGAATTTGGCTGTTAAAGTATTGGTAATAAGTAAAACCTCTTGACCTAGCACTCCTGCCAGTCTCAATCACACAAAAATCCCTGTCTCTCACTCACCAAAGAAATAATCCAACCCTCAAGTCATACACCAGTAACACTATCCAATCGTTTATAGTGGCCAGACAACACAGGTTTCTCCTCACAGATAATATACTAAAGCATACTGTGAGAGACTGGGAAGATCAGTGTCTCGAGACATTTTGGGCTGTGTGAAGGGGGCAAGGGGCAGGTTGGGCCTTGCCCTGGTGAGGGGATGCCCTGCTCTGCCCACACCTCCCACTCCTGGGGCCTGCATCCCAACCCCACAGTGGCTGCCAATCCCTGGCACAGCAGATGCCATGCTCCACACCCCAGCCCTGGAGCTCCTAACCCAGCGCTCGAGTGGTCAAATGAACCAAAGTCCCATTTGAGGAAATGGTCCAGGAAGGCCAAGCTGAACATGAGGCAAGCACATGTCTTGACCTTACCTCCTCTAGGAATTTCTGTCAGCTGAACTGCTGTTACCCAGGAGCTGGTAGCTATATGTGTCCTTTTCTGTACCTTTTCTGCCTTTCTCTTTCTTCTTCTAATTCCTTCTTCTTGGAATTTCTGAGTAACTTAAAATCAAACGAGTTCAACATTTGCCAAGTCAAATGGACTAAGCTGATGCTTTGAGAAGTGTTTTATGTTG
Source organism: Lichenostomus cassidix (assembly GCF_008360975.1). Classification (NCBI taxonomy): domain Eukaryota; kingdom Metazoa; phylum Chordata; class Aves; order Passeriformes; family Meliphagidae; genus Lichenostomus; species Lichenostomus cassidix. Next base: position 55,548,101 of record NC_139479.1, on the reverse strand, counting down.
ACTGAATGTTGCCCTAAACCTTTTGTCAAAGTTCTTTGATTTTCTGAGGTTGCCAGTAAAGTCTTCTTTGTTGTTTCGATCGCTTGAAGAGTATCTTGTTGCTATTTCTCCCATGCATTTAACTCAGAGTACAGGAACAACCATAAGCCCTTTTAAAAGCCTTGTCAAGTGAGTCTTTTTGTGCCTCACACATGTCCAGCCAAGTCACCTGCATGTGTCCCCAGCAGATATGCAGCCATTTATGAATACAAGCAAATAGCTCTTGGTCACAGTTTCATATATGCCCATTCTAACATGCAGAAAAAGGCACAGAGGGATGTGGTTCAAGCACCAATCTCTGCAGCCACAATACAAAAAGATTGTACCAAACAGGGATATTCCAGGAGCAAGCTGTGACCCTCCAAAACAGGTCTGGCCAGTTTGATACAGCTTATTTGCTAACTTTTTTGGACCTGTGCACAAGTGCCAGACATTCAAGTACTGAATATTATGCAAACACACCATAGAACCAAGAGTCTAATATAAGTATTATGGTATCTATTTTGTACTGACGTAATAAATGCATTTTAGAGTAGGTGGGCTCAGTGACAGCTGAACAAAGACCAACGTGCATCACTTAAATATGAGTATGGAATGCATCTGCTCTGCATGTGGCAGATACTGCTGGATACAACTACCTGAAAAGAAGGTGTATCCAGATGCTTGTCAGACCCTTCTCCCAGGCAACCAGCAACCGGTAAGAGGACACAGTCTCAAACTGCACCAGAAGTTTAGGCTGGACATTTAAAGGAATTTCTTCACAGAAAGGGTCATTAGACATTGTAATGGGCTGCCCAGGGAGGTGGTGGAGTCACTATCCCTGGAAGTGTTTAAGGAAAGACTGGACGTAGCACTTGGTGCCACAATCTAGTTGACATGGTGGTGCTCAGTCACAGACTGCACTTGATCATTCCAGAGGTCTTTCCCAACCCAATTAGTTCCGTGGATACAAGGCATGTAGAATATATGCCGGTCCCAGCTCTAATGTTCGGAATGTTCATGATGCCAAACAAAAACTGGTTATTTCTGGGTACTCTTTAGTTAGAGCACATCTTGCAGATGCATTACCTTGTGGAGAATCATTAGCAATGTCGAGTTTCCCAGTTTATGGGTGTGCTAGCCAAAAGCTTGTAAAAGCAGGCCTACGGAAAACTTTACCATGTCCTTTAAATTCAAACACCTGTTTTTTCACTGTAGAGTTTATTAGAATTGTGTTATTAGAAGTAACACCATTTAAGAGCTAGAAGTCTGTTCTGCTCCCATTGCACCCATACCTATCACGCAGCAAGTAAAGACAATAAAGCTTTATGATTGAGTATTCGGGAGAAGCCTGAAAACTTGCTGCATCCTTTCACACGGCCAAGGAGGAGGCGAGCTGGAGCAGGCGGGATGAGCCTTCGAAGGCCAGCCGAACCTGGCAGTACTCCCACTCGGCACCCCGGTTTTGGGGCGCTCCGGGCAGTGACTGGCCCCGGAGGGGACGGCGACGGGGTGAGACCGGAGTGTCACCGCACGGCCGGGCCCCCTCGGCACAGCCCCGGCAGGCCCCGCTCCTCGGGCGGCCCCGCCGCGGGACGGGCTCGTACTTACGAATTTGGGCTTCCTGCTGTCCGCCGCCTCCTCGGGCGCGCCGGCGCTCCCGGTCCCCGGCGGGCCCTTCCGACGGAGCCCCTTGTTCTCCCGCCCGCCGCGCCCCGGCGGCGAGGACGGGGCGCGGTAACGCGGCCGCGGCGGCTCCATGGCCGCGCACGGGCGAGGAAGGGCGATGGGCAGAGGGGGCGCGGGCCGCGATCGGGCCCAGGCCCGGCGGCCCCGGCCGAGCTGGGCGCCTGCGATTAGCGCGGCTTAGCTGGCCGGGCAGGGCGCCGCGGGGGGAGGAGCGGGGTCTGCGCTAAAGCCGCCGCCTCACCGCAGCGCAGGATTTAGCGAGGAGAAGCCCCTAATCCCGCCACGCCCGGGCCGCCCGGGGCCGCGCCCTCCCAACGGCCGCGGCTGGCGCAGCCCGGAACGTCCCGCCGTCCGAACCGTCCCGCCACCGCCGGCACCGCCCCCAAGGCCCGCCGCGGCCAATCCGCGCCCGCCCGGCGGGAGAGGCGCCGCCCCCAAGGCCCGCCGCGGCCAATCCGCGCCCGCCCGGCGGGAGAGGCGCCGCCCCAAGGCCCCTGCGGCCAATCCGCGCCCGCCCGGCGGGAGAGGCGCCGCCCGGCTGGCGGGACTCGCGCCCGGCGCCCGTGAGTCAGCGGCGCGCGCCGCGCCGTGCGGGAAACACCCTGAGGGGACGGGAGAGGAGAGGCACCGGGATGGGGCACGGCGGCTGAAAGGTACACACACACAGCAGGGGAGAGTTTAGCCCCTCTTCTCTGGATCCGCTCCGCTCGGGATCTGAGCACGGGGCGGGTCCCTCACCTGTTGGGACAAGGCTGCCGATTTCCAACAAGTGGTTTTGTTAAAAGTTCTGATTCCATATCTCAAGCCACTGTTTGACAGGTGGAAAGTGGTTCATCTATTTCTGTGTGACCTTCTTACATAATTAGAGCACTGACTATTATATATAAACATATTATTCTATAGCACGGTAGAATCATCATGTTTGGAAGAGACCTTTAAGATCATCCAGTCCAAAATTCCACATTACCCAGTACCAGATCCAGACACCTCTTAACCACCTCCAGGGATAGTGACTCCATCACCTCCCCAGGCAACCTATTCCAATGCCTGACCACCCGAACAGTGAAAAAATTTTCTAATACCAAATGCGAATCTCCCCTGGCTCAGTTTAAGGCCATTTCCTCTGGTCCTGTCACTGCAGACAGAGACCAGCCCCACCTCACTAGAGCCTGCCTTCTGATAGTTGTAGAGAGCACCATATAGATATTGATATTGATTATATAGATATAGATGTTTATATATATATATGTGTGTGTGTGTAATATGTTATATGTTATATAATCAATACTTCTATGGCTTTTATACCATCTTGGTACTGGGTTAAGAAAGCAGAATGACACAGAATAGTCCCTATCCAAAACTGTGTCAGTGTTTCCATCATCCTCCTGCAGCCTTTCTGTTTTGTGACGGACACAGTGTGTGTGGAGGAGCTGTTAACTGTGCTGCCAAGGCCAAGAGAACAGGTGTACCTACAGTCTGCATTTGTTTAATGCAATCTGTTGTTTTCCATCACTGAAAGACCTGCAAGACACTGTGGTTTATGGGGAAATACATAAATAGAGATTTCATTGCGCTGTAAACTAGCAAATTGCATATGGTTTACAAGGCAATTGAATTCTCATTACAACAATCAATACCTTGCATTTATCTTTATTTTAAATTAAGAGTGGTTAGAATAATGATGCAAACTGGAGACTTATGTAGGGGAAAATCTATTTCCAAATCTCAGTGTTATGTGTCATTAAGAAACGGAAGTCTAACAGTCAGCAGTCATATCTCTAGAGTATTTTCTAAAACAGAAAAATTTCCTTTCTCTTCTCTCATTCAGTCCTTCGCCACGACTTACACAGGCAGTGACCTACAAAATGTAACATCTGCCAGTACACAGAGTTCTGCTGAAACATAGCAGAATTCAACCCCAAACAGAACCTTTGCAGGGTGAGGGAGCTGTGGGGCCACGCAGAGTAGATGCCGTAATTATTTGTATACGTTAAGCTGTTCATCTTTTGGCACCTCTCTATAGATGTTTTCTAAATTTATATTGGAATTCTTTGTGGAGAGTATAATTAGCAGAACACTGTTTAATGTCATGGTTAATGATTTCCTGGAACATTTGATTAGAAAATTAATCAGGCTATGTGTGCGTATGATAAAGCTGTTTAAATGGACCTCCTAATTGCACTGTGGTAGAACACAATGGCTTGTGCCAATATATCACTTTCAAGGTACTGTGTTGCAATAACAGAGAAACACTGAAGGGAATAATTTATCAGACAGTTTTACTAAGCTAAAAGTAAATATTAGTACTTTTGATCTATTATTATTATTTTATACTACCCCTCTTGTGCTCGTTAAGTGTTTCACAGAACAAATACACTCTTGAAACAGCTCAGTTTACCAAGATTAATCACGACTGAGGAAAAAAATTGTGAGAAAGAAATGCATCAGTAATAGTAAAATTGTGCAGAGATTCTACATAGTCATGGCATGCATATTGTCCAGGGCATGCAAATAGCTTGGTCATTTTGCATTATTTTTATTCTGGAATGAGAAATTTTCAAATATAAAAGTCTGAGACAAAGTAAGTATGTAAAGTTAACCACATAAATTCGCAAAAGTAGTCCTTTAGATTGATGGATTTATTTAGGCTCTTAGCATTATGTTCCATCTCGCTCTTTTTTTTTTTTCCTCTAATATACAGTGATTCAGGACTTAAAAAAAAAAAAAAAAGAATACTCTCCTAATATTCATTGTTCCAGGGAGGCAGTTTTTCAAATACATTCTTGAGCAAAGTATTTCAAAGCTGGCCTTTGACTGCATTTAGGCAGTTGTCCATATTTCATTTGGAGACACCTAGTACTTTCCCATAAGAAGATAAAACAGTCAATTAACTGTTCTTTCAGGAGGTTCATCCTTTTGAACTGTCACATAAAAGTTATGAAGGATTTTGTCAGCAATGTTGTTGTTTTTACAAATTAGGCAGGCAAGTTTAATACTACTATATTTAAGTATGCTAAGAAGGAAAACCTTAGGCACAGTTCCTGTGGCTTGACAGAGGCAAGCAAATGGCACATGTGTTTTCTGGAAAATGGCTTCTTCTTTCTCCCATGAAAAGCCCCAGACAGGGGATTCTAGCCCAAATCCCTCAAACTTGCATAGCTGTTTGTAAGTTGTATCAATTGAATATGTATATTATACCTTTCCCAACATCTTATTCAAAAAGTTAATACAGGAGTTGCACTAAGATATATGATTGTTAACTTACAATGCAAATAAAAGTTACACTGGAAAAACACAGCCTGTCCTCATGTCGTTTAGAGGCAACTGATGCTTGTTTTATCTAAGAAAATCTTTAACAGTTGTATTTTATATTGCAACAGCAGTCATTAATATTTTAAATGTATTGCAAAGTAATATCCTTAAATGTAACCTGTGGATAAGATCTGACTTAATTTTCACAGGATGGGTGGCTTGCAAAACATATTATTCCATAATTAAGATAATGGGTAGATAAAATCTAAAAGTGTTCATCTAGTCTAGCCTATTAAGTTTACTAAGGAACCTGGCTGTTAGCAAGTTTATCATACTAATAAATGAACAAATTTATGTTACAGTTATGAGAAAATTAATAATCTGTTGAAATAATAAAGTTTTATTGAAGAAAATTTGCTTTAGTTTTTTTCCTGTAAAACAAACAGAAAATTTTTGGCTTTTTTGTTCATAATTTGACTGCCAATTAGTCAGTGTCACTGCCATTGTAGTAGTATATGTCATCCCTACATTCTGTTTCTAGCATAGACTAGGAAAAATGAAAATCCATAGCTAAAACTATGCTGGAAAACCATGATAATCAGTCAGAAAAAGGAAGGAACTGAAAATTTGCTGACTAATACAAACTAACCTTAAGTTCTTAAAAGGGAAACCCTACCTTCATTTTGGAGTTTTACATTGCTGGAACTTAGGAGCTGGTAGCTATGTATGTCTGTTTTTCTATATCTTTCCTGTCTGTTTTTCTCCCTTTCTTCTTCTTCTAACTCTCTTCTTAAAGAATGTAGTATCGAATGGGTTTAAAGGTTTTCTGTGTTCAATGGGTTGTCTGTGCTGTGATAAGTAATGTTATGTTGCATTTACTCTTTTGCCAATGTTCCTTAATTTTCTATAATGTGGCAGTAAACTTTTGTGTGTTTTTAACTTCTTGAGAATATCTGGTTGGGATTTGGTCCTTTTCCCAGAGCAAAAGAACCTTGGTTTAACACTGGAATTAAGTAACCGGGATGTAGCATGGGCGGCATCTTGCAAAAGTTCTGACACCATTCTCCCTTTGTCTCCCTATGTGCACTCAGCAGTAGGGGGCCCCCATCTTGGAAGAGATTTGGAAACATTTTGGGTGTACCTTTGTTCCTCGGGACTTTGTGAGATCTAGCAATTTTCTGTCTAGTGATTATTCACTGTTGTTTTTTGCCTGTTGCTGTTTTGCTTGTTAGTAAATTGTTCACTTAGATCTACTCATATTCCTTTCTTATTGGTGGAAAGTTGAAACTAAGGGGGGTAACTCGTTTTAGCAAGTCCACTTTTTTGAATTGTCTTAAACCAAGACAGTGCTAAAAAAATAGTAACTTTCTTGGCTATTCCTGGGCTCTTTTTTGGTAACAAGATCGTTTTTCTCATGAGATGCTTTAAGAATGTATGATGCCACTTGTCTGTGATGCATCTCTTTAAAGCCCTGCTCTTGCTCTCATCTGTCTTGACTGCACAGCATGCTACATACAGTTGGAAGTACTCAAAACAATCAAGTTTACCATCATTCAGTGGCACCCTGGCAGACAAGTAGTGTGTGCTAGTTAATATTTTTATAACATTTTGCCCTAGGTTACAGTACAGATGTATTTAGTATTCTAGTACCACCAGCTGTGGGACATTAGCTGTTATCTCCTGCTAATGACTCACCCCTGATAACAGACAATGGGCCATCAAGGACGCACCACATGACTCATGGATTTATCTCATCCTATTGTGAGATGCTCCACCCAGGAGGGAGGAGCCAAGCATTCCCACCTGGATATAACCTGGCCTTGGAACTGCCTGAGCTAGCCCTGTCTACTGGGTTCCCAGAGGACAAGAGCTACTACTGGATCTTCAGCTGGAGACCAGACCTTCACAGGATCACTGCTTGAACTGAACTACTTCATTTGGACTGCTACCACCACCCTAACAGGGTGTCAGGTTGTATCTGACTTTGTCAGTGCTTTTCCTTGTATTATTGCACTTATTTTTAATTTTCCTATAAAATTATAATCCTGACTTGTGATCTCCCACTGGTTTGTTTTCAAACTAATACATGTTCTTTAATATTTTAGATGGAAATAGAGAGGGACTTAGGATAGCTAATTAAAGAAAGCACTTTCTTGCCTGGGGTGTCAAATTGTCTGTAAGGATAAGCAGCTTTGAGCCATTTGGATCACAGTGTTGGTAAAGCTGAAATCATCAGACCTCTCGGCACATATATTTCTTGTTTCTATGAAACATCTGAACGAGAGTCTTCTGAAAACAGTTCTTTTCTTCCCTTTATTATATAAAAAGAAATATTATGGTTGTATTTCAGAAAAGTATTATGGTCATATTTCTTGCAACTCATGTGTTACCAGCGGAAACTTTTGGAAACTAGGATATCCTTGATTTCCATCCCAATCCTTTGTCACTAGGGGTCTTGGACAGTCACATTTGCACAATGGTACCAGTGCTAAGTGTCAATGGAATATGTATCATGCAACAGTTATAAAAAATACTTGGATCTTAGAGAAACACAAAGGACTTCAAGGCTCTTCAGGTTTGCATGGCAGTAAGTTCCAGGCACTTAAAAAAGAAGCAATTAAAAGACTCAAACTGAAATGATGTTTCCACTGAGAGTTGCATCTAAAATACTTTTATGCCTGTTTTCTTATTACATGAGCGTTGTTACTGATGAAAAGCAAAGCAAGATCCTGCAGCTTTTAGCAGATCCTTCAGATACAGCTGTATAGCTGTTGTTACTCCAGAATGGACAGACAAGAAAGGTGTCCTTGAGGACAGCATGTGTCATAATCTTTTTATTGATAAATCAGTTTTTTTTGAAATATCAAACAAAATTTAACATGCAATGGATGCATTTTTTCTCTTTTCTAGCTAGAATTTAAGTTAAGGACTTTTAGAAGTAGTTGTGATCTGAATAGCACCATTCTTCTTCCTGAAACTTTCAAAGTCACCCTGTTAAAGATGAGGATATAAGAAGTAGGAAAGTAGTTTGCTTCCTCAATTTATTGTGGATTACATGTTGCTAATAATTTCTCATAAAATATTTTAGGCTAGCCTCTCATTCAGCTGAGGAAATCTAATATACCTCCTTCTAGATACCGCCTAGATGGGAAAAAATCAGTAAAGAAGTCCATTATGCAGTTCATCAAATGGATCTTTATGAGGATATTGGAGATGTGATTTGTGGCACTATTTAGGATACACTGCATACTACATTATTATAAAGTTCAGGTTTGTAATTTAATTATGGGCCAAATTATCTTCAGTTCTAACTTTAGTTGAAGTGACTAGGCCAAGCCTGACAGGTGATATAAATTGTAAATGGTCTGAGTGTCATGGGCTGCAATAAAGGCTGTGTTACATAATTTTATACTTCGTGTGGGATTTTCAAAGCCGCCTAAAGAATTAAATGAGCTGTTCAAACCTTGTCTATTCTACCGTTGCACTATTAAGCGTTGCTAGTAAAATTATTGCAAACAGTCAATTTTGCCTAAAAGAAAATAAATATGTTTTCAGAGGACAAAATCATGCTGAAGGTTTTTGGGAATATAAGGGTCCATAGAAGTGTGATTAAGCTCAGTGATTTTTTTTCAGGGCATTCACTGCAAAGATTTTAAGCCTTCTGTCAGAATTCTGAGATGTAATTATCTTCCATTACTTCCTGATAACTCTCCAAATTCCTCATAGCTTTCCTTTTTAATATACTTCTGTATTTTTTTATGATTCATTTCCAAATTTCCTTCTAAGATTCTGTCCTTCATTTTTCTTTGTGATAATTTATATTACTTTCTACTAGGGCATGATACAGTTTGCTTTCAGAAATCCCTTATTTTCTTTTGACAGATGTATCTTTTTAAGAGAGAAGGAGGGAGGGAGGAAAAGAGAGAGATAAACACATATATGTATGTGCATATATAATGCTTTTTATGAGTTAGTTATGTATTTCGGAAGTCTCAAAATTGACTGTAATTTGTTTATGTAGCTTTTATTTCTTTCTGACTGATTTTCTTATTCTAATCCATTTTTAAGTTTCTCAATCTAGTTTTTCCCCTTGCAAGAGTAGTGGGTATAATCATATTATGGTTACTTCAACTTAATATTCAGCTACAGTAAGTACTGTACATGTAGATTAAGAAAAATGCTTCCTCTTGTTTTGAGAAAACAGTATATATCATTTGGGGAAATTCCTGAAATGTATTCTATATGAAACATAATCAGCAATTTTGTGGGCAAGTTTCTTGGCAAGTTTCAATGGACAACCTGATTTCTAACAGTTTTTAGCACACATAGTCATGCATTTATACAGAGTGCAATGCACTGCCTTTCTTATGTTAAATAGCAGCTTCATCTCTTGTCATGGGAAGATGAAGAGTGTAATTGGAGGATGCATTTTGCATCACAAGTACTCTTCCAGTGCAGCACAGCTAAGCTTATTTTTTTTTCCTAGGAAGTTTCTTAAGTGGCAGTTTTATGATGGTGTGAATCAGAACAAACTTCATAACTTTCCATTTTCTTTCACCTATGTTATAATAAATGAAAGCTGTTGGTTAAGGAAAATGAATGCTCTCACTTATTTTTACAAAGTATTTGTGCCGAAATTGAGAGATTATTATGTTGGATTTTGATATAGAGGTTATTCTGTGGACCTAGAAATGCAATTAGCTCTCAAATTTGAGGGGAGGCAGGCAAGTGAAAGAAATTGTACTGTAACAATTACAGAATTGCCTCTCAACTGGCCATAGACAATAGAGTCTCAAGATGGTTTTGGTTCGTTGTATGACAACCTCATCAGAATGGAGACTTATGAAACCAAAGGGTATTTACCAAGGAAAACAGAGGCCAGTTGACATGGTTTCTGTTACCTTATAAATGGACAATTTAGAAAGAGCAGAATCTCAGCCTCTGTTGAAGTGTCAGGTCATGGTGAGCACCAGCTTTCCCTAAGGGATGTGGTGCTGAGGGAGATACCATGGCCAGTGGGACAAGGGACCTTGCTAGCCAGGGCCCATCCCACTGACCCCAACAGAGGTGAGAAAGACCAACCCAGAGGTGGTAGCCAGGTTTAACCAATAGTCCAGACTATCAGGCCACTTTGTGATGATGAAACAGGTCTGAGGAAGTCAGGCCATAGGTCAGGGTCAGGAACAGTTCCAGTGATGGTAACAAGGGTCAGTGATGATTGAGTGTATCCCTAGTGATGAAACATGTGAAGCTTGGGAGTCACATAGAGATCAGGATCAACAGAGTTCATATCTGGCAGAGTGCAGGTCTGTCTTCTTTTCTGTAGTGTGATACATATGGGAATCCATCGTGTGTATTTTTTCCATGAATAGCCTAATGAGACTTGAGAGCTTTGTTTATTGATTGCTTCTACAGCCACCATTAATCTGAAAGAAAAAAAAATCCATGATTATGAGTGTCACCATTAGTCTCTGAAAAGTAATGTAATTCCTTATCCCCATCTGTCTACAAAACTATTTGTTTCCATTCATGAGTTCATTTCCCCTTGTATTGAACAATCATGCCGGTACCAATGAAGAAGAAATCTCCTCGAAGAAGTTAGGATAGCCTTTGACAGGATTTAAAATCAAGCAGGAAGTATCAAGAAATCAATCACTATACCCTACTAAGTGCTTAGAAAATTGTAATTTACCATTATGTTTTGTGAGCTTCAAATTTGGACATCAGATAGGTGCAGGTTTTCCAGCTAGAAAAGTATCAACAAAGACCTCTTTTTGCCCCACTGAAAGAGAGGGAATATGAAGATCCGCACAGGCTTGCAGGATGCTGGGAGATTAATAAAGGCAGCTAAGCTGTGAGAATCCAGATACAGCATTTGGGTGGATGATACATACTTTGGAACGGCTTTCTTTAAATGGACTACAACATGGAAACAGGAAGAATGCTGTCCCAAAAATGGTTCAAAGTATGCATGATTAAAAGCAGTACACTAGTCAATTTTTTTTTTTCATTCTTTTTGGGGAATAAGAATCGAGCTCCAAGAAAGAGTATTTTGGGAAGAACTGCACACACAGGAGAAAGAGAAGGGCTCAGCAGCAAAAGCAGCAGGCAGGCTTATGTATGGCATATTGCTGGGAACTAAGTGCTGAAAGGTACTGATCCCAAATCAACTGTATTTCTTAGGCATATCATGAGCTTGACTCACTTACCCTCCACCCCCAGCAGAGTTACTCATTCTAACACTGCTTGACCCTTTAGTGATCACTCCAAGTTCTGCTTAGGTGATGTGACTTTTCTGAGGCTCTTCATGTCACGAGTCAGTCATGATACTGGGAACAAGTGACAATATAGCTGAATTGAGAAATTATTTCCAAGTGTTATGGTTTGATAAAACAAAATACTTGGGAGTCTTGTAGCATTAATGCATAGACGAGATCCATATTCTCTGGCTAAGGACAATCTAATCGGTAAGGAACTAAGCTAGGCTTTCTGTGATTAAGGAGTTAGCACTTCAGTGAAGTTCTCACTTTTACCTAGACGTAAACTAACATCTACACAAAGCAGTTCATCCACTCTTAAAATATGAATTTAAAACAAATGGAAAGAAGAACCTCTGGAGATTCTTCTGTGTCTTCACTGACTATCAAAGATGCTTTGATACGTGGCTTAGACCAGAAGAGTACATTTAAATGCTGAAGGCAGGTGAGGTAAATCTCATGCTCAAACTGTTCTGGGGATTTCAGCAATTTTCAGTCAAATTCACTGCCTTTCAATAGATTTTATTATACATATTCATATTAATTCAGAATCACAGATATATTTAAATAGCAATGTTAATGACTCCTTGGAATTAACAATAAAATTCTCTTGTGATCCTCAGAGAATAAAATTTTGAATAATCATACTTCCAAGGTAATCTGCACGTTTTTGAAAATCGTTCTTGATAGTCTGAAAACCGAAGACAGCTTTTTTTTTTTTCCCCTAAAAGGTTTAATAGCTTGTTCTCTTACTCCTTTTGCTGCAGGCTGTTATCACTGTGGATATTAAACTACTTCAAAAACTGTGGGAAGTGTAAAGTTGCAAATATACTCTTCTGTTGTACAGAATTACTTGGATGGTGATTAAAAGAATTAATGCTGCTACTAATCTAAGTGTTCTAACACATTTTCTTGGCAAAATCTATTCCATCTTTCTGTTTTGTCCTTTTTTTCCTCTTTTCTGTTACAATATATTGGGTTTTTTTTTCTCACTTTCAGAACTTTGCATTCAACCTTGGAAACTTTTGCATTATGAAATTAACTCTCTAATCAGTACATGACAAGTCCCATCATTAATTTGTTAGCTTTCTAAACAAGTACCTTTGTGCCTTCTCCCTGGATGGCATTCAGTCTATGAAGAAGTCATATGTAAGCATCCACAAACAACTTAATTATTATTTTTTAAACCTTTCTTTAGAATTCTCCTTTGCCAATCTGCCCACAGAAGTGAAGACTTAAATACAGCCTCTCTCACTGTTAGATGTGCTCCTGATTTAGTGTGTATCTCCTGTCTGTCTTCCACAAAGAGACAGCAAGCTTTTGGGGCATTGCTTTTTTGTTTTATTCAAAACAGCTCTGGTATTTTACAATAATAAATATCTTCATTAATACACAGAGCTTGCTATTTGTGTTACATGTGAAGACTACATCACCTAAACTCTATTTGATTTCTACACTTTCTCTTTTAGTTTCTGCCCGTATTTGCATGAGAAAATTCACCAGAACAGATCTATCAGGATAAATGATACTTGTTTTCCACACTTAACTTTCCTCTATTCAAATAGTACTAGAAGTAACTGAGTACCTGTTGTAATTTCTAAACGTTCACCATATTTAGTAAATAATCCATATTTTATAATTGACATTGTTCAATACAGTTTTCAGACTTGTGGTATTTTCTAGCTTTGAACTATACATGTGCACAATCTCCTAATTTAATGTTTTATCCCCAGGTCTATTAGTATGGCTTGTGAGAGGGAGGCGTTGATGGATATAATTATCCATTGATGTTTTGGGTGGAAATAGAGGAAAATTATCTGTATGTCTAGAACTGAAGTCTGTCATTGTAAACCATTTATTTTATACTGGGAGGTTATACAAGCTATATTCATTCAGATTGAGTCTTACGTAAATCAGGGCTTTGCAATCACTTAGGAGTTGTATCACATTAATCTACAGTGACAGTGTTCAACAGAGTCTAGAAAGCTGTTTGATTTCACACTCTGTAAATGACAGTTCTTGATTTTCTGTAATATTTTGGATCACAGACAAAACCTTGTTTCAGTAACTGCGTATTAGCTGGACGGCTACAGTTGAAATGCAGAGCTGTTGTGGTTGGATGATGTGATCAGCATTCATCACAAGCTAATAATGGCGATTCTGAACATCTTAATTGGAGATCACACAGCTCTGTGTAGTGTGAAATAAGATGTCTGGGCGACTGCGAAGATTTTGACTGGTCCTTGTGCTGATAGCCTGTAGAAGATTTTAATATTCTGAAGTCACACCAGATGGGCAATCTGCTGCAATATACCTTGGATCAGTTTTAAGCTGCAAGGGTTCTGTATCATGTCACCTTAAGGGAAAAATAATAAACAGCTGCACTAATGACATTTTTTAATCTCCCTTCTCTTGATTTACCTAGGATTTGACTGATGCAATAGTCAGTTTACAAAAACTATACAAAACTACAATACCAAGAAAATGGACCAGAAATGGGCCACAAGTGGAACTGGAAAACAAATGAGTAACTACTATTTAACTGCTCTATGCATGCCTTTTAATCCTATGTGCAAAATTTAACTGGTTGTTGCAAAATAAGTTTGGAAAAGCAGACAGACATGAGAAAAAAATAGCAGACAAAAGTGTAAAGGAATACAGATGAAATTTTGATTAATTTTTATGGCTGAAAGAAATGTAGCCACTTTTCTGGATCAATGGAGTTATTTATTCTAGAACTGAGTAGATAGCAATACTAGCTCTCCTGTACTCCTGGGTTTTGCTGGATACATTCTTACATAGAATATTCCATGGAAATAACTTGAGTCAATGTGAGTTCTGTAGCCCTTCACTGCAGTCCCCAAAACTGGACTTTTGTCCATTTTGGTACAGGACAACTCACAGCTTCGGGTATTTTGCAGTGTTGTGCATCTCTTTCAGTGTGGAATTTTAGCACAGATCATTATCTGGGTTATAGGATCAGTGGGTTATACAATTAATAGAAATAGGGGATATAGTCAACTTTTTGAATATTTTTAAAAATGTTTCAGACTATAGCAAACATGTCATGTTGAAAGAGAGAGAGAAATGTAAGGAATTAGGAGCTGCTGTTATAATTAAGTGGATTTGAATTAGAGAGCTAAAGAATGAACTATAATGTGTATTCTGTTATGCAGAAATATTTGGAACTTGTCACTGAATAAATAAGAGATCATCTAAGTGCTTTGCCCTGATGTGCCTGCTGAACACAAGTATTGTGAGTAAATGGCAGAGAAAATAATCTGAGTTGAAAAATAGGACATGCAAAAAGACCACTAGAATTTTCACCTAGGTTGTGAAAGACAAAAAATTTAATGAACACTTACATTTGCCATCTAAGCAATGAACGAGGAGGAAAACAATCAAGATGTACTTTCCTTCTAACTGTATCTGGTTCTGTCACTTGTTATGCTTCATAGTTTTTAAATAACTCAAGCTAATTGTTAAGTAACTTCATCATGTCAATACACTATGAAGCTGGACTGAGGATGGGGCCTTCCAGACAAATGTGAAATGCATGAAGGATGAATGTAAGAAAAAAAATCTGAAAATACATAAGAATCTGTGAGTGATGCAGAAGCCAACTGTATAATGCTGAGAAAGAAGAGACATCTGATAAAAATCCTCATTGAAATTGGAAACTGGAATCCAGCTGAAGATTCAGAATTAATATATAAAAGCATGAGATAGCTAGCATTTCCTGAGAACTGAATTCAGGTGGACCAATTTATGCTTAAGGAGCCCACAATGCTCTGAAACTAGGACAAAAAGGATGATAGGCATGTGATAGAGACATGCATGGGTTGAAGTTTTGATACAGACCTGGTCATTCTCTGGCAACCAGGACAATTACCAATATACTGAGTAAGAAGTAAAATTGACCCCACAGCTCTGCAGAAGTTACAAGTGATGACATAAAAAAAGATTGTGCCAGTCCCATCGCTGGTTCCTGTTAGTCCATAAGTACAGCAATATATAAAGTTTTCTAGACTACTGAGACATTCAATTCATCCTTTTCACTTTCCTAGGGGGTTGGGCTGTGTCAAAACCTGACAGTGGGACTAGCTGGGAATTGCTGGAAAACCACTTGGTAGTTCCTGGATATTTAACATACACTGGGTTAAGAGACTAAGCTCCCAACATTTTTCAAAGTCAGGACAAGATGCTGAGAAAGCTTGATACCATTTGAAAATTTTAGGAAAAGTTCTTTCACCTTCTATCTCTGTCATTAAAAACCTTGTTGTCTTGACTTTCCTTCTTTGAGAATCAGAGAAAACAAGATAGAAGGAAATTACTTGGGACTCTACTCCAGCACATTATAGGACAACTTGACTTGCCATAAATGAGCTGAAAAGCCAGATAGGTGGAGTGATTTGTTTTGAAAATGTGAGCTGAAAAATATGCTGTCTGTAACTGAAAGGACACAAATAAACCAATTACACTAACTCTGAAGAAGATTGCTTCCTAATGTTTAACTCAAAGACAACGTATCCAAAGTGGACTGTGATAGCCATGGCTGCCCTATGCCTGAGGCCTGCTCAACAACAAGTGATGTCATGCACTCCTCACCTCTGAAGTACTGATTAATGAACAAAACCCTTCCCAGAAACAAGGGTCTAAATGTCTCCGTTCCTAAGAGAGTTTGTGTTTTTTCTGTTGAGTTGCACAGTACAATACAGTGAATTAAAGTAATTTTGGAGTTGTGTAGCTGAATGTCATTCCCTTTAAATGAGATACTGGCAGTTAGATGGCTTTGATTGCTGCCAGCTGTCAATACCCCTGAGGAAAGCCAAGATACTTCTACCGTGAAAGATGAACAAGAAGCCCGCACATCACAAGTTGTGTCAGAGGATTACCAAGTTAGATAAAATAGATGTGTGTTTACACTCTTCTAGTCATAAACAAGCTGTGAGTTTTCTTTTTTTTTGTCTTACAGAGAACACTTCATACTCCAGTATATTAACTGGTTTTTGTAGCCTTTGTTCTTGCATTATGGAATACATGTCTCTAGATAGAGAGAAAAGGAACTAAAACAGCCATTTTCTGTTTGTTCAAGTATGTCAGTCTGCTTTGCTTGGATAAGTACCATTTAAACAGACAACAAGAATAAAAGTGGTTTACTCATTACTGTTTCTTGTAGTAAATGGATATATGGGCTAAAATTTCAAAACTTCAAATATAGTTCATGAATCAAATGACTGCTGTGCAGTACAAGTCAGGTATTAGCGTTGCACAGAGTCTGTTACCTTCTATTAGTTTCTATATGTGTAATTTAGATATACACACCAGACTAGGCCTAATTTTGTAAAATGTAGTCCATATGTTCTGTGAATCCTCTTCTGTTTCTTCTTATTACACCTGCTTACTCTTAATGTTCACCAGAACATTAGGTGAAAGCAATAAAAAGGAAGTGAAGACTAGCAATGCAGTTTAAAAAGTCTAAACAGTATTACGAAGTTTAAATCCATCTTCACATCTCTGCACTATCAAGTGGCTGAGAATAGAAAGTGTTTCTTAGGGTTGGTTTGTTCTGCTTTACACAGCCTTCAATGTTAGCCAATTGACATGTTTTAAAAGTCTGTGGAGCTGATTAGTGTTGGGTGTAGGTGTATAATCTTAACAGAGATACCTCCTGGGAGGACATATCCAACCTTAACAATCTTAATAAAGAAACAAGTAGTATTTAATTATATTACATGGTAAGGGAATGTGATGTTTCTATAAGTTTTATTCCTCAAAGAAAAAAATGGATATTTTTTTTCTTGACAGAGGGATAGATTTAATTAGCATAAATCAATGTGGGAATATATCTGAGTATTACATGAACACCAAGGTGTCTAAAGTCTGCAAAAATTCTTAATAAAACTCATTGTGCCTTCTGGGGCACTGACCACAGCAAAGATTTTTTTCTGAGTTTATTAAAAGCTTGAGAGACACTTTTAATGACAGGTAGTCATTATGTAGCAGCCGCAGTGGGGAGTCCTGTAGTGTTATACATCTTATTTGTCAATTGTCTTCCTACTTGGAAGGGCATACTGTCTAAGAAAGGAGCCTAATCACCAAGGCCTCCTGTCCTTTTATGAGGCAGTTCTTAAACCTCTTTTAAGAGGAAGAGAAATCCTAGGCAATTTACAAACTGAAAAACAGACCACAGTGAGTAGTTAGCCAACAGCAGTCATGTGAGAAAAGAACTAGAGAAGGGTTAAGAGCCAGGCCTATCAACTGTGTATCTGAAGGGAGGGTGTCAAGAGGGTGGAGCCAGGCTCTTCTCAGTGGTGCCAGGCAATGGGACAAGAGGCAATGAGCAGACGGTTCCACCTGAATATAAGTAAAAAGTTTTACTGTGCAGGTGACCAAGCACTGGAACAGATTGCCCACTGAGGCTGTGGAGTCGCCCTCATGGAGATAGTCAAGAATCGTCTGGACACAATCGTGAGTGATAAGCTCTAGTGCACTCTGCCTGAACAGGAAGGTTGAATGAGATGACCTCCAGTGGGTCCCTTCCAACCACAACCATTCTGTGGTTCTGTGATTTTGTGTGGTCTCATGTTCCTCAGAGGCAAGTGGCCTGTGTGCTTTTCTCAGTGATCCTAATTTAGGCTTAGCTATGTCCATAGACCAAGGCAATCTAGACTAAAAATAAAAGTTCTTAGAAGTATTTTGGTTTTGTAGTTTTCCAAAATGTGAAGGATATGAATACATAACTGGAATGGGATGTAGGACCCTATTCAGTTTTTGCTCAGATACAGATCCATGGTGACTCTAAAGAAACAAGTGGAGGCTGTAAAAACAGTCACAAAGGCTGTGTTTGCACCTCTCTATTATGGTTCATTTTAATATCATTCCTAGCTTTCTAGATAAGGGGAAAACTGAAATGTGCTGTGTCTATCCTCCCCAAATGCACATTCCTTTTCTGTGCGTACCCAGTGGAAGGTGAAGAGTTGGTCTGTGTGTCCAGTCATGCCATGATAGTCACTGAATGCCTGAACCAGGGAAGGCTTCTCACTGTAGATGCAGCTGATGAAATGCCTCTAAGAAGTAATGACACATGACATAAATTGATTTCTGAACATCATGAAGGTTGATTCTCTTTTACCTCAGCGATGTCCTGATAGTGTTGGCACCTGAGACTGAGTAAAAGGAATTCCCTCCTACTCTTGTGCTTTGAACCTCTTCAGTGAGGTGCCTTTTTTAATCTTCCCTATTCTTTCTCTTTGCTTTGAAGGGAGCTTTTGTTCGGTATATTCATCAAGGTATTCTCTTTTTTTTTTTAGGCCTTGTTATTTAAATGTCTGACAACCTCAAAACTTGAGTGCACTGATCTTTAGAACAGCACAGCAAAGTGGGAGGGCTCACCTTGGAGAAAAGGAACTGAGGATTAAGTAGCTCAAATGACTTCTCAGCAGCCACACACTGAGTCTGTGGATGAGTAAAAACTCCAGTTCCAAGTGCCCCAAACGATGTGTGTGTGCAGGGGGTGTGCATGTGTAGTCACTGTCAAACTCCAAGCTGAACCAGCCAGGGAGTAGGAGACCCTGGGTTCAGGCAGGGTGCTGGTATTTGGGGGAACCTGTGAGTGTGGGATGCCTGTGGGACAAGTGTGTGAGTGCTTCATGTATGCAGTGAGCAGCCAGTGGGTCCAGACAGTCAGTCTGGGACCTATGGGATGAGTAAGGGGGACGCGATGTGGGAAAGAGTACTAGGCAGGCAGAGGGGCCGTGCAAGTGCTCAGGGGATCTGTAAACGTGTGTGTGCTTGTGCACAACTAGGGAAGCGTGGGTTAGATGAGTGGACAGTGAGGGGGATTGAGAACTGGCTGAATGGTAGGGCTCCGAGGGCTGTGATCAGTGACACAGTCTGGTTGGAGGCCTGTAGATTATCAGTGCACCTCAGTGGTGAGTACTGGGTCCGGTCTTGTTCAGCATATTCATCAAAGACTTGGGTGAAGAGACAGAGTGCACCCTGACCAAGTTTGGAGATTATACAGAACTGGGAGGAGTGGCTGACACACCAGAAGGTTGTTCTGCCTTTCAATGAGACCTGGACAGGCTGGAGAGTTGGGCAGAGAAGAACCCAATGAAGTCCAGCAAAGGCAATTTCATGATCCTGCACCTAGGGAGGAATTACCCAATGCACCAGCACAGGCTGGGGGCTGACCTGCTGGGAAGCAGCTCTGTGGAGAAGGACCTGGGGGTCCTGGTGAACAACAAGCTGTCCATGAGCCAGCAGTGTGTCTCTCTGGCCAAGAAGTCCAATGGGATCCTGGGGTGCATTAGGAAGAGCATTGTCAGCAGGGCAAGAGAGGTGATCCTGCCCCTCTACTCAGCCCTGGTGAGGCCTCAGAGTTCTGTGTCAGTTCTGGGCTCCTCAGTACAAGAGAGACTGGAGAGGGTCCAGTGGTGAATGGTTAACATTGTTAAAGGACTGGAGCCTGTCTTATGAGGAAAGGCTGAGGGAGCTGGCCCTGTTTAGCCTGGAGAAGAGATGACTGAGGGCAGATCTTATCAATGTATTTTAATATTTTAAGGGAAGGTGTAAGGATGACAGAGCCAAGCTCTTTTGGGTGGTTCTCAGCAACAGAACAAGGAGCAATGTAAACTGAAGCACAGGAAGTTCCATCTGAATATGAGGAAAAAATTATTTGCTGTGAGAGTGACAGAGCACTGGAACATGGTGCCCAGAGAGGCTATGGAGTTCTCCTTCCCCAGAGAAATTCAAAAACTTCCTGGGTGTGATCCTGTGCAATCTGCTGTAAAGTGAACCTGCTTTAGTGGGGGCTTGGATTAGATGATCTCCAGATGTTTTTTCCAACCCTAACCATTCTGTGATTCTGTGAACCTGAGGAGTATGGTGTGTGTCCTGCATTAGTGTCGTTCTACCTCTGCCAGCCCAAGAAGAGGAGGGGATGTGTCCCTGTGTGCCTGTGTCTGCTGTGAATGCTGAATGTGGGGGCCTCTGGGGGCAGTGTCTCATCTCTGGCTCTCTGTGTGACCAGCTGTGTCTATGTCCTCTGTAAATGTGTGTGTCCATATCTGTGTGTCTGTGTGTCTCTGGGATATATCCTCAGCTTTCCCGCTGGTTGAATGTGCAAAAGGGAAAGTATCAGCCGTGTCCCCCAGCCTGGACAGAGACCCCAGGGACCCCTGGCCTGGGCTCCAGTGGCCAGGCAGGAGGAATCTCCAGGGCTGGAGCTGCTGGAGCTAGTGAACACTTGTAACAGCTTAACATTATACCTTTGTAACACTGCTTTAGCTGGATACTCCCCAAAACTAAAAATTTTTTTTTCTCCCACTGTCCTTTAAAGTTACAAAGGTATTATATTTGTGGAGACACAGGCAACCAAGATTAAGAGGAATATTTTCAGTGACTAGTCTTTTTAGGTTCCTCCACTTAAAGGAAAAGAAGTTCATCATAAATTACTTTCAGTGGGTTTGAATCTTGTCATAATGTTGTAGTTAATAAAGCTGGAGACCCTCTAGGGCACATGAGGGCCTTGGTGCCCTGTAAATAAGGAATTTAAAAAATGAGGGATGAAAAATTATTTGACATTTTAAAAAATTTGGCTTCTGATGTGGTTAATATCACACAGCAGATGTAACATGCCACAGAGGTCACAGCTCACTGCCTGAGGTGAGCTAACTGAGCAGAAACCACAAGGAGAGATTATACCCACAGAAACAGTTTATTACAAGAGAGCTGCTGAAGGGCATTGGCTGTGAATAAACTAGAGAAATTTATGCTGTAGTTTCACCATCACTTTAAACTCCTGAAGCTGACAAAAGAGGTATTTGGCCTTCCCTGGATTACTTTTCCTGCTGCTGTGCCCACACAAACAGCTGTGCTGGACAAAAAGAGATGATGGCAGAGGAGCAAGTAAAATAAATACTTTTTTAAATAAAATAAAAATAATAAAATGATAAAAAAATAATAAAAATATTTTTTTAAATAAAAACTTGGACAAGTTTTTCTGCCTAGTTTACCACCTGCAAACACAAACTTTTATGTTAGCACAAGTGAGGAGTTAATATAAGGATAGGAATGAATGGCTGAGCAAGGGAACCATAATGGTTCTCTTTATTTAACTGGTCTATGCTACATAAAATTTACACAGAATTATGACATTGTAATTGCTTTGTGAGAAAGTAGGAAAATGGGTTTCCTAATAGTTCATAGCATAATTCAGGAAAAACCTCTGAAGGTTATCTAGTCCCAACTCCTGATAATAGCAGAGCACTTTGACAGTTGTCGATGTGGCTCAGGACCTTCCCCAGCTGGGTTTTGAATGTTTCTGTGGTGGAAATGAAACAACCCCTTTGGGCAGGCTGTTTCCAATTCTTAACCTGCCTTTGGAAATAATTTTTTCCTTATGTCCTGTTGGAGTTTATTTTGACAACATATCTCATCTGGGGGCGCCCTGACCCAATCGCTGTATTTCAAATGCAGTCTCCATAGTGCTGAATAAAGAGAAATAATCGACTTTGTTGGCCTGCTGGCTAAGCTTTTGCTAGTGCAGCCCAGTATGTGGTTGACCTTTGTCACAACAGGTTACATGGCTGTCTCACATTGAACTTATGGGCCACCAAGATAGCTTCCCTGCTGGTCCTTCTCTGCAAAGCTGTTTTCCAGCCCTGTCTGTCCTGTTGTATGGAGTATTTTCTCTTGTTTTGCAGATCACTAGCATGTGATTACATTGGATGAAAACAGCAAAGTGATTCAGAAAATTTTGAAACAAGCCCACATTGAATTTTCTGTTTCCTAGAGGGGTGTCCTAGTCTTTTGGGGTCCTCAAAAATCTGCAGTTTTTTGTCTTCCCATACCTTCCTCTCAGTCTACTAAGGCTAACCTTGCCACACTTGCTTTCTACACATCCATGATCTTGCTCTTTGTAAGTTAAGAGTAAACATAGTAGCAGCAAAACTTTTAAAATTTGAGAATATAGATGAGAAAGGAAAAGGACAAGAAGGCAGAAACACATGATGGTTCCCTTTGCAATTATTATGACCCTGGCACACATAGTAGATTGCATAAACAATCAAAACAGAGACTATGAAGCCAGCATATGTTACTAACACTAGAATAGTCCTGCCATGTCAGATAAAGCTCTTTTGAAAGTATATTTTCTTCCCTTTGTAATGATTTTGCTTTTGAAATAACTCTGTATGAAACTGTGTTTAATCATTACAAGTGTGACTATCCCTGCACTGTTCAAATGCATTCTCCTACTTCATTTTATTTCTTATCGGGAACAGCACTCCAAACACTTGTCTCAGTGTTCATATCAAAGAAGACAAAATCCAGACCTCTGAAGGATTGAATTGCTTTATGCATTTTTGTTCATCACAGAGAACAAGCCCCATACTTTCAAGTGCAGTAGGTGTATTTGTAGTGCCTTGCCAATTGCAAGGAAATTTTTTCTACTTTTAACATTTTGCTTTGCTCATTCTTTCCTCCATTGTCATAACTGAATTCATAAAACAGTTCTTTTTTTCTGTTGTTTTTTTTTGTTTTATAAATGGAACATTCTTCAGGAAGAGAGCAAGAATGCATGCACACTAACCACTGAAGAGTCATCTGTATGGAAAAAACCCATTTTTTTTACTTTCAATAATGAAAAATAATAAATGTTGACATTATATGAAGAAGTTGTATTTATTGTTTGCTCCCCTTAAAAATACTATTTCACCAAGCAAAGTAATTTTGGAGTAACTTATTTCACACTTTCACTTTTACAATCATTTAAAGATAGAGACACACCTAATTAATGTATCATTTTAAGGGTGAAGGAAATGTGGTGATAAGGTTCAAGAGTGAAGGTTAGATTCAGTAGGTGCTATTTATCCTACAATACAGTAGCTCTGAGGAAAAATGTACTGCGTTCCTTTTTTCAAGTTCTTGCAGCAGTTTATGAGTGTATTTTGCTATTATGTCCATCTCAAACACACTAAGAGACTGCTTTGTCATTATATCCACCACAAACAGCAGCAGATTATTAGACCTGGATTTAACAGGGTGAGATTGGGCTGCACCAGTTTGAGAAATGCTAACAGTTAGAAAAGTTTGTGTGTCTGGAGTTCCGTCTGTGAAGACCTCCTACCCGTTTTGTTTGCCAGTTTTCTTTCCAGCTATATAGAATAATATGTGAAAAATAATAAATGCAAAATTTTCCAGAATAAGTGTAACCTGTTTCATGAATAATTCATTTCTGTCTTGTATGACTTCATTATGTCATGTATAACTAGCACTTTGTACTGTCAGGCTAAAAAGCTACAAAAAGTGTTTAACCGTGCAGCATAAATTCAAAACTTGTAATTTGAAAAGTGACATGATATTGCACAAGTCCTAGCATTCTCAAACATGCTTTCCCAAATAATATATTTAAGATTTAAAAAATACAAGACTTAGGGGTTTGGTGGTTTTTTCCCAGTCATAGAGGTCTGGTTTTAAAAAAACAAACCATATATTTCCTGATCTTCACTGGCCTAAGAGCTCTCATAAAGGAATGACTTGCAGCTCTTGGTCTTAATTCTGCAAGACAGCTAAAGCCGTAGCTAAATATTTCATCAGTTGTGTCAGATACCTGATACATAATAATGCCCCCATCTTCTAAGTGAGGACACCCTGGTGCTACTCACAAACTAACGAGTATTTTTCCTAATTGCCTAAAGGAGTCAGTAACACAGCTGTATGCTTGCTGTGGTTTGAAGCCCAAAGAGTGACATGGCCTATCTGGTACCTGCACATTTAGTTAGTTGGTTGGTTGTTCTAGTGGGAGGAAGATAAAAGTTTTGTTCAAGGCTATATTTGCAGCTGCAACTATTTGGTTGTGTTTGTATAAATATTCTTTCATGAAGTTTCATAGGTCCTCACCAGAGAATGAGTTTCCCTAGAAAATGTTTCTAGAAAGATAGTAATCATATGGGCCAGTTTGTCTCAGGATGTCCTCCTGCACAGAAAAGGAAAGAAAGCAAACCAGCCTTCCTCTTCTTGCATCTCTCAAACGATGCAAATGAGTTACAAGGTCCTACCTTCAACACCGTTGTAATCATAGAATCATTTAGACTGGAAAAGATCTTAAAGATCCAAGTCCCATCCAGCACTGCTAAGTCCACCACTAAACCATGTCCCTAAGCATCAACATATCTTTGAAAGACCTTCAGGGATGGGAACTCAGCCAGAGACCTCTTGGCCTTTATACTCACAACAGAGTACCGAGCTTTTTAATGACAAAGGGCTTTCTTTCTCATCCAAACATCAGGCAAAAAAAAAAAAAAAAGATGCCAAGATAAAGAGGAATGCGGGTGTCTGCACTTAGACACCTGAATTAGGTGCCTGAAATTCCTCTTTAGAAGTTTTTTGAAGGTCACATTTCTCTCAGGAGAGAGAACCTGAATACTTACTTTAATATTGCTTCATTCTAACTTTTGAGTTTGTGACAGGTACAGAGTAAATCTCATAATTCTTTTTTTTTTCCACAGTGTGAAATACGGTTTTCTAAAATTACTATTCATGGTTACTAGCAGTTTCTCCTCTGTACTGTTTAGAAACACCTACATCAAGGGTCAACAATTTCATTACCCACTCAAATTCAGTTAAGAGCTGTCTGTACAGATCCTCACTGACTTGCCAGTGTGTCCAATAAGGAACAGAATCAGGATTAATTGTTAAGTCTTACCACTCTAGTGTCCTTCAGTCTCAGTGCTCCAAGCAAACTTAAAAAAAACTTCCTGTTTTTGTTTTTATTGCCTCATTTTTTCCATCACAATCTGGAGGCGAGGAGAATCATAGGCATTGATATGGATTTCTTTTTCTGGTAAATAGGATTTGTTTTGCATTTTAAACTGTTGAACAGGGTCTTTTTCTTTCAAACACATGTTTTTCCCTTTAAGCATACCATTATGTGTATATCTCACGAATGCAGAGAAAAGATCACTACACAGAAATGGGACATGAATGACATTTTGCTATCGTATATCATCATGGTTTTAAAAATAATATGTTTGTTCAGATTTTTCTCTTCACAAACTGTGATCCAAGAGCAAGACGACCTCATGACAACCAAAAATTACATGCAGAACATCTCAGAAACAGTCTTTAAAGGATGAAGCCTCAGGCAAGTTCTGTTTCCTGTAATGTCAGAAGAAAAGTTAATACAAAGTGAGTCTTCAAATGAACAGAAACTAATTTGATACTTGGCAGTAGCTAAGGAAAAGCTTATTTCTTCTTTAACTTTTTGTTTTGCTTTTACTCTTCACACAGTGAGATTTTGTAGTTTTTCATACTCCTTCATCAAACCTTTAAGGCAGAAGAGTCTAGATAAGACAAGTGATTCATTGAGCCAGACTTCCCAGGTGAAAAGAGTATGTTAAAATTACATATGAAGAATGCAGATAGGAATTTTATATTCACCTATTCCCTACAACAGCCTGGCATGTGAGATTATGCAGGGATGCAAATTCCATTTTCACAGTCTTTGAACCAGCAGTAATACTGGGAATGCAACTACTGCTCTTCTCCATTCAGTATGCAGGTCACTGTAAAATTGCTGGTTCAGAACCTCCTCATCTGACCTGCCATCACCTCTTCATGTCAAAAAAAGTTGCTAAAGACATCAGTTCCAAACCCAAAGAGGACAAATAGATGACTGCTATCATCCCTTTTTGGAGGGGTTAGCACAATGCTTCCTTAGAACACCTGACCTTGCAATGTCATTGCAACAAATTAATTCTGGCCTATAGGTAACTTATTTGTGTAGAAGTTGGCAGAAATTGGATGATTTATCAATCTCGTCCTTCATTTGCAATTGTAAATAGAGTATTGAGTAGGCAAGTTCTATTTTCATCATACAAATTGACTGTCTGGTGCAGAATTATTCAAATACTAATCCTAATTTGCACCCAGTGCAATACTATTGAAGTCAAAGGTAAAGATGGTTTTTTGACCTCACACAGCAATTGACCCCTTTATTTTTCATTGTGTTCTGTTTGATGCTTTATTTATTAGAAAGTAAAGACTGCAGATAGCCTGCAACTGTAATCCCAAAGATGAAGCAGAAAATTTGAAGTCCTTTACTGATGTAGTTTTATACAATTGAGTTATGTGATCTTCATTGCTGAGGCATCACTGTCACCCATTAATTAATATTACTCCTAGTCCAAGTTTTAAAACAATGTAAATTTCACATGGTCAACACAGATCTTAGAGCCTTCCTCATCCTGCTGTGTAGCTGGAAGAATCTCTGGCATTAAAGATACAGTTGCATAAAATAAAGTGTTTGGATTTTTTTTTTTCCAGCAAACATATTTTGGGGTTTTTTTCAGCAAATATATTTAACGTTTTATGGCATGTTCATTTCTATGACCTTGGTTATTCTCCCTCAGAGTTTTCTTGTAATCTGTAATGATACCTAGTTTCATTATTTACTTGAAAAGTTTTTGAAAAAGCACCTTGTGTTTTCTCTCATGCTCTCAATTCATCTAGGGATTCTTCTAGCTGACACTTGCAAATTCAGCTCACCAACATTCTTTAATTCCTCCAAATACTTATTTCTTTTACCGTGAAGTCTACTGTTGGACAGCTTGTATTTTAGAGCCTTGCTGGTTCAGTTGATGAATGTTGTTTCAATAGTTTCAAAGTTTTCAGGCAACAAACTGCCCATATCATAGTACCATGAAATATTTTGGGTTGGAACGGGCCTTAAAGATCACCTAGTTTCAACCCCCCAACTATGGGCACAGATATGAGCCACTAGACCAGGCTGCTCATAGTCCCATCAGCCAGGCCTTGAAACACTCCCAGGGATTGGGCATCCACAACTTCTCTGGGCAGCCTGTTCTTGTTCCTCACCATCATCACACTAAATAATTTCCTCCTAACATCTAATCTAAGTCTCTCCTCTTTTAGTTTAAAAACATCCACCTTTGTCCTATTGCTCTTTGCCCCTTTAAGTACTGAAAAGCTGCAATGAAGTCTTCCCAGAGTCTTCTCCAGATTGAGCAACCTCAGCTGAAATCACTCAGCCTGTCTTCATAGGAGAGGTCCTTTTTGCCCCTCCTCTGGTTCTGGTCCAACAGGTCCATGTCTTTCTGCTGCCCCAGACTTGAACATGGTTTTCCAGGTGGGGCTTCATGAGGATGTAGCAGAGGGGCAGAATTACCTCCTTTGACCTGCTGGCCGTGCTCCTTTTGATGCAGCCCAGGGTGCAGTTGGCTTGCTGGGCTGCAAATGCACATTGCTGACTCCTGTCCAGCTTTTTATCCACCACAAACCCATGTCTCTTGAAGCTTTACATGACATTTTCCATTGTATTTTTTTTTTTTTGTTTACTATGTTTCAGTAGCCTTTTCCAGCGTGATAATCTGTGTCTCTGTGTAACAATAATGAATTGGGAAAACAATGCCATGTGGCTGGTTTTTATAATGAAAACAACATGACTGGCTAATCTTATTCTGTTTACATGATTTTTACATGCAAGAATAAGTAACAAAAAATAATTGGTGGATTTTATGCTTTCAAAGATAAATCCCTGCCTCAGCAGTTAAATTCAAGTCAATAAAATGAGGGAAGACAGAAGTAAAATGATGAAGGTGAAGTCTGATACCTTAATTCCATTTTTTCTTCTTCCTCTCTTTATCTGGTCCCTCTTACAGCATGTCCCCTAAAACAGGGTGCCACTCCCCCTTTTCCACCTTTTTTTCCTCTCCATTATGTCTCCATTATGGATTTTGATTTGAACTGTGATATACATGGACTCACTGTCATAAAGCAAATAAACGGAATGCTATAGAGCACTCGCCTACCACTTCCCAGATTTTCTCGTTTGTGAATTTGTATCTTAAATTTATTGTTTTAATATCTCAAAGTCCAACAGCTTATTAACTGCTCTGACATTCGGAATACACTTTTTTTGATCATGTGTCACTCATTCTAATGACTTTGTTTTTTGAAGGACCACTAAATCTTATAAGCAGAGTTTTAATTTCCTCCTTTGAAAGAAAAGGAAAAAAATGACTAAAGTAGTTGATGTTGGCTCTACAGCAATGAGGTATTCATCTCTATTTCTGTCTGTTGAGATGCTTTTCAGTCTAATAATTGGGAATTGATCATTGTAAAAATCTATATTACAGCAACAAAAGTGACATATACATTGCACTGATAGGATTTTAATATTGAAATCAATTTTTCATAATAATATTGCATGGGGATGCATGAACTTTTCACACTTAAAATGTATTTTGAGAGTTTCAAGAATACTTAGTATTTCTAATTATTTAATGTAAATTTCAATTCTCCCACTTGAATTGTTTAGTTAATAAGTACTGGAATTTTAAAATTACATTCTCTCACATTTTCTTCATTATTATGAAGAGAATTTTATCTTCTCTGGGCATTTATATTTCGATAGGTAATAAGCATAGTCAGTTGTTGCAAATCTCCTGATTCTGTGCTTGTTTCTGCAGTTTTTCATACTGTAAAAGTAATTACAAAAGTTCAGTAGTAGAACAGTTGGTAAGAATTAGGTGTGGGGTGAGGGGCAGAAGGAAAAAATTCAAAATGCAGCGAATTAGTTGAAAGAGGAAGAACCTGAAGAAGGACCTGAGCCGCAGAGATTGAAAACTATATCTGTAGTACCAGATACAAAAGTGTTTCAGATTCAGCAGCAGAACATGGCAAGGTGGGCTTTGTGGTAGGGTGATCTCCATTAGATGGAGCTCTTACCTTTGGGCTACTAGGGTTCATTTCCACCAGAACTTTACAACAACTAGGAAAAACTTTCTAAGTCTTGATTTTCTCCTGCAATAAGTGTGGTAGCAAACAGGCTATCTCCAGCCCTGGCAAAGCATGCCACTAGAAGAGAGCATCCACTTGGAGAGAAGCACAGGTCTACACCATAGCTCTAAGTGGAGGCAGAGCTCCACTCTTTCCTCAGCAGCTGAAAAGCATTAGAGGGGGATGCTGCTCTCCACAGGATAGAACTCATCTGGTCCATGCAGGGTTCCAAGTTGACTTTTGCCACAAATGTGGACCTCTGGGATCAGCCTGGAGCATCTGCTGCTCTTCATTTTGTGCAAACCAAGCTGTGTTTCTACCTCAGTTAATCAGAAGTGTTGAAACAAGAAGATAAATTCATCCCTCCTAAAAGTTTTGATACTCAAGAGGTAGAACTAGAATGATCCTCCAAGAAGGATATTTTGAAGAGCAGGCTCTGAATCTATCTGGGAAGGCTTTGCATTTTTGATCTCTTTTGTTGTTCTTATATCTGTACTATAGACACCATGGATCATATGGGGAATGGGAGCTGGGAGACTGATTCTCTCCTTTACATTTGAGTGGAGATGCTTTTCAAGTACTCTGGTGTCATTCTCTGCTGGGTGTCCATGGTGGGCTGCTGGCAGCCGAGGCTACAGGACAGCCACTGCAGGGAGTGTCCAGGGCTGCTCCATGTGGGACACAGCTGGTTCAGGGTCCTGCAGCCAAAGGAGTGGTGTCTCAGGGAGAAAAAACTTTAAAATGGGCCAAATTCTGTACATACAGTGAGGATTGAGGGGAAAATGTGAGAGAAACAGCCCTGAAGACCCCAAAATGAGAGAAGGAAGAGGGAAGAGGTGCCCCAGGGCAGGAGCAGAGGTTCTCCTGCAGCCCCTGGAGGAGACTGTGGTGGGGCATGGGAAGAGTGTGAGGAGGAAGGGGTGACACAGTGGAGCTCTTATGGACTGACTCCAACCCCCACTCCCCATCCTCAAGGAGGAAGAGGAGGGAAGGGAGCTGGGAATGAAGGAGTGACGTGGAGTCTGGGCAAAAGGCAGGTTTGAGAGGAGGGCACGTGTTTTTGGTTTTGTCTTTGTTTCCAACCATTCTATTCAATTGTTAAAATACTAAATTAATTTTCCACAAGTCAAATCTGTTTTGCCTGTGACAGAAACTGGGGAGCAATTTCCCTGTCTTCATCTCAATCCGTGAGGTTTTTCATCATATTTTCTCCCATGTCCAGCTGAGCAGGGGGCTGAGTGAGCAGTTGGGTGGGAGTTTGTCTGTTAACCACTGCTGACGCACCACACCTACAAGACAGAAATAGACATGGTCTCTAGTTCTGTCACTGATGGATTATCCATAACTTTTTCCTCTGTCTAAAAGATGCAAAGATACTTCCCTTGCAGTAGCACCACAGGCATTAAGTATTTATACTCTGTAAAGTGGCACCTCCTTGTTACTCTTCATAATTTTGCAGTGAATATATAGTGAGTCGAAGATGTTTTGTTAAACAGTCAGCAAAATCACAAATACAGACTTAAGGAAGAAAATATTTCAAGTAAAATGTGCCAGGGTATGCCCCTTGGTTAATATCTTTTATCTGACTGTTGACAGAATGATTAGCCACTTAGGAGCAGTACAAATATTTTATTAATAAGAATTAATACAAGCTATTGTTACTAATTAATGATGCCATTGCAATTCAGATGACCCCTCTTCCTTTTTAATATTCAACTTAGCCAGGATTCCCAAGGCATTTTAAGACACTCACAAGATTAATTGTTTTTAGGAGTAATTGCTATTTGTTCTGACTAGCAATGGCCTATTGACTTTCTTACACAATGACATAAGATCAATGAGGATTTGGAGAAGCTGAGTAAAGTAAGTCCACAAACACTGATGTCTTGAGTTACATAAATATTGTCACCTTTGCTCCTTTGCTTTATGCAGCCAAAATGAGACAAAAGCCATTACTGGTCAGTGTTGTCTTATAAGCCTCTGTGAAACAAAACAGGCAGAGCTAGGCCTACTTTGGAGGCATGGCTTGATTAATATCAGGTCAACCTGATCTACTGACACTTTCTGAAAAGAGAGCAAGGATAGATTATTAAAGGAGGCAGGAGCTGCTCTAGTCCCTTATATTCATGTGATTGGGAAAAGCATACACAGATGAGGGCTGCTATGCCAGGGCATATTTCCTGCTCCAGTATGTATTTCTGGACCTGAAGGTATATGGTGCATCCTGTTCTGATGTGGGTCTTGGCACTGGCACGTGTGCTGAAGGAAGTTCTGTGACAAAGAATGTAGAAAATATTCCTTTATTTGGGATCCTTTTTCTTTCCACCATCCCTTGCACCCTATACTTCTAAGAAGCAGAAATGTGTACTTCTTCAGAGTGAAGAAATATCCCTATTAGCTGTGACTGCAATGGTTTCTGACACTGACTACGGGAAAGTGATATTGCTGACAGAATGTAGCCTACAATGTTGTGAGTCCTCACAGGAAGAAGCTTTCAAATATTTCTATCTTTGCACAAGATCAGTTACATTTGATAAGTTTCAAATCATGTTTCCTTAGTGCAAATTAGTCAGCTGCTTCAGTACATAGGTGTGGTTTTGGGTATGTAAAATGGAGAGTTACTGAAGCCAGAGGAATTGTGGATATCAAATATGGAAATTGATGTAAACTTATTGATGTGGGGTTTTGGAAAATGTTAGGAAATAGAAGCATAGGATCTGTGATTATTTTTCTATTTTTCTTTTTTTTTCTTTTTTATTTTTTTTTCTTTTTCTTGTGGCTAGCACAGACCTTTCCCATGGGAACCTTTTCTCTCTTCTTTCTGTGTTTTATAAACAAAGATAAAGTTTGGATGTTATTAAAAACAGTTTCTCGGGATGTGGACAGTTCAGGCCTGGCCAACCAGGCCTAGGGGGAGGCTTCGAGCTGACCAATCCGGGTGACCTTTGAAAAGTCTATATAAGATGGAAATAAATAACAAAATCCTTCTTCTGGATGCCACCTTTTGAACCTGGGTTTTCTTACTCTGCTAGAGGCTCAACAGCGTCTTTTTTTTTTTTTTTTGAAGTAGCACATTTGAGGACAACATGCTGTTGGGAAGCCAGTGAAAGAAGCACAGTGAAGGCATACAAAGGACAAATGACGAAGATGGGGAATAGGATGGTGCTGAGAAGGCAGTGGTTGAAGTTAGGGAGATAGTGCAAGAAGAAAATATAAAAAGCAGCCCAAGGTTCACTGCTGTCACACCCATGCATTTCTGTATCACCTCCTTGCACAGCTTATCCCTTCCCACTGCTGTTCAATTCCCCTGCCCTCAGCCCTACAGAATTCCTTGCTCTGCCACCTGCAGGTCCCTGGGAAAATTCTTCTTTCCTATCTCTTAATCTGTGAATCATTTTCCAGGATGCGCCTCTCACCATCAGGTAGGTAGTATGAGAGGTGCTGGAACCTGTTCTGAGTGAAAAAGCCAGGGAAACAGGGAGCCTGTAGAGCTCCCATATCTACTACAAAGGAACTGCTTATTTAAAGCAGTGAGGCTGTTAGCAAGTCCCTTGCCCTCATCTTGTTTTGAGCTACCTTAGGACTCTGCGTTGGCTGCTGCTGTATAATCTGGCCATGCCCTGTCTAATCCCTCAGCTGAGCACAGGGACAGGCTCAGTGTGCTCGATACACACTGTGCAGTAACCATGATTGCACAGTTCTGCTGTTCTTCCTTATGTTAGCTGAGTGAAGAGGGGCATAGGACTGTTTGAATTTGTATCGTTCTCTCCTAGATGTAAAAATGTATTTGATGTGTCTGTTAACGACAGGGTTCAAATGTATTTGATATTTGGCACAGGGACAAAAAAATAGCAGAGGTAAAAAGGAAATAGAAATTTTTGTCTGAAGCAAAGTCATTCCCCTTAATCACCTGTAATTATGTATCTAACAAATATTTCAAACAATAATAGGCTGCATTTTGAGAGTTCTATAAAGGTTATTGGTAAAGAAAAATATTCATAAACATTGTGGTTTTAAAAGACTGAATGCATTTCAATGAAAGATATGCATTTACTGCCTCAATACCATTAAAGTTTGCTGGGTAAGAATAAATATCCAGTTGCAATGTGTCAAGCACATAAATGAGAAGGATTGTCATGCATCTGAAAAAACTTCATTGTTCTGCTCCTTCTGAAATAAATGACAAAAATCACAGAGTAATTTGCATAACTTGGAGATTAGAAATGTATCTCTTTATTCTTATTAATATATTTGCCCTTCTTAATTATAAAGATTTGAATCTTATTTTAAAATAATTTCCTACAAAATATTCTTGGGGATAGAAGCTGCATGTTAATTCAGAATGGATTATTTGCCTAACCTTACGAAACAGATAAATTGCTTCTATTTGATAATAGCCAATTTTTAAAAAAGTTTTTAGACTATCAGGCAAAAATACTGATGCCTGTATAGGAAAAGGGGACTCACATCTAGTTTAGCCACTTTTATCTGTCATGCATATACCTTTACATACAAGATTTACTTTTCTGTTGATGTCAGTTACACTTTACTGTATGTAAAAAAAATAGACAATACAGAATTTTAGATAAACTTTTTCCATATTTTTGTAAAACTCTTAATTTGGTTCAATGTCAGTTCTCCTGTGGGTCTGTAAAAAAAGGATCTTAACTGATTCACCCGGTCACAGAATAGTTTGGGTAGGAAGGGGACCTCTGGCGATCATCCAGTTCAATCACCAGCCCAGGGTAGGGGCAGCTACAGCAAGTTGCCCTCCTCTGTGTGCAGGCACAGTGTAAATATCTGCTCAAATGGAGACCTCATAACTTCGCTTGGCCACCTACGCCAGTGTTTGATCCCCCTCACAATTAAAAAAAAAAAAATTGTGCCTTGTGTTCCAATGTAATTCCATGTGTTCCATCTTGTGCCATTGCCTCTTGGTCACTACTGAGAAGAACCTGTCTCTGTCATCTTTTTTTCCATCCATCAGGTATTTAAATACCTTGGTAAACCCTTCTGATCCTTCTCTTCTCTGGGCTGAACAGTCCTTTCTCTCCCAACATATCCTCATATGAAAGATGCTCCTGTCGCTGTTGAGCAGCTAGCAGAGTAAAGAAAGCACCAGTTCTCAGTGGCAAGAAGGAATGATCTTTATTGTTTTGATTTCATCATATATAGAGAGTTTTCAAAAGTCACCCAGATTGGTCGGTCAGAAGCCTTCCCCCAGGCCTGATTGGCCAGGCCTGCACCGTCCAAGTTCTGGGACACTGTTCCAACAACATCCAAACTTTATTTATAAAACACAAGAAGAATTCTCATGGGAAAAGCCTGTGCTAGCCACATGCTCCAGTCCCTTAAACTTATTTGTTTTCTTTCAGTGGATTCACTCCAGCAAATCCTTGTCTTGCACTGGGCATTTAAGGGCCCAGATGTGGCCTCCCCAGTGCTGAGTTGCAGGTACAATAGATTCACTGGCAGATTCATCTGATGAATTCCAACAGGTTGCAGATAACTGAGGACAAAATCTCTGATTTGGGAGGAAATCTGAAGACTGTTTTAAGAGAAGAAAGTTAATGCATTAAATGGGAGGAAGCAGGACACATCCAAACACCAGTGGAACAAAATAGGATGAACATGCCTATACAATAAAGGAAATGAGTGGCAAGCAAAGCTTCTAGAGAGACCTTCATGCTCCCAGGAAGCCCTGGCTTCCACCCAAAGAAAGCCATTTTATCTGTCTAGGCGGTCAATAAAAACAAGACGTGGTGTGTCACAGCAAGTATCAACAGGTAAGCTTTGACACAGTGTAGAACACAGTCTGTTACTTAAATAAATAGCACCATTTCTGCTCTGTTCCCTGCACAGAATTCTGTCAACATTGCACTCAACTATTTTTTTTTCCTATGAACTGTAATGACATTAAAATAAACTCCAGATTGTCTTTACAATTTTGAGCTCGTTACTTCCCATCAGGGTAGTATGTTTAGTCATGGCAATGTCTCTGAATCCCAGCAAAGCAGAAAAGTGGGGTGGAAGATACTTTATTCTCCTTCTGTCACAGGACAGTTGGTTGCACATGTAGACTGCTGTAGTAGATGCAAAGTAGTTGTAAGAAACCTAACAAAATATGAAATACAGGCTAGAAATAAAAATCAGTAACTACTAAATTTGTCATTCTTAGGGGAAAAAATTCAAGTACACAACATTTGCAATACCAGTTTTATTCAGAATCCCCAAGGTACAGTAGTACTATTGAAAATGTCTCACTTAGGCAAGCTTCACTGCTTTTAAAAGGCAGAGAAAGTCAGTGAACATCTGGCTGAGATCTATTATCAACCTAATCCTTACACTGCTTTTGTCCCCTCATTCAGTTATCCAGTGGCTTCGTCTTCTTAGCAATATCTCCGTATCTTTGGTCTCCATAGGCTTTTCCATCTTCCTGTGGCAAAAAGGATGTGGATTCAAATGCCAGTATTCAATGATAAGAACTAAGTGTGGGTGCCATGTATAGATCCTTGAATTTCAATGTGGCTGACAGTTGGCAATTGGAATATCAGAAATAATGATGGGAACTGGGATGTTAGCAGTAATATAATTTAATTGATTTTATGATCTTAACTTAGGATTTACAGAGGCAGCTATATGCCAATGATTAAATGGATCTCTGCTGCTTTGTAAAAGTATTTACTTTCTATTTACAGACAGTGTTTACTTAGTATGGGGTTTTGTATCTGATAAGTCTTCATATTTTTCTTTAAAACAATCCTTCCTTCCCTAAAGAATGTAATCATGATCTAGTGGTGTCTGCATGATCAAATTTTAATCTAGTTAGTTTTGTTTATTCAGCTATTATAGCCTATCAAAATGAGATCTCGAGTAGAGCAATTATTCTAAAGGAAGATTGTCTAGCTTTTAAAAACTGATATTGCATATATTCTACTTGTTATTTGGAATTTTTATTATCTTGGGCATCTGCCTGGACTTTGACAAGCACAATCATGAATCAAATGACACAATAAATAATATTGCTATTTGATGGAGACGAGAAAAACAGAATAGCCATAATTAATTCCTAAAGAACAATAACAATTCGTAGTCTTTTTCCCTGTGGAGGGTGTGTGTGTAAATAGCTCCCTCTCCTGCAGTTACTTGCACTCACAGTTTGAAATTATTTGGGATTACTGGAAAGCATTGTTTCAGAATAAGCTGTTGTGGTGTTAGTGGTTAGCTGTGCCTCGTGCTGCCAGACCCTCGCTAGCCATGCTGGCCTGGTGCTGCCAAGGCTCTCTGACAGTCCTGTACTTGCCACTCTTCCATGAGAGTAGCCACTCAGATTATTGTGTTTAGAACAGAACATTGAAGAAGTCCTTCATGTAATTGTTCTAATTTTTCATACGTGTAGGTGCATGAAACAGTCAAATTATTTCTACAAGCAGGGAAATTTAAAAAAAAAAAAGGATTTAAAGTGTTTAGGAGATTGTTGGATACAGTGACGGCAGATACCACAGAATTACACAGATCCATAGGGTGAAATAAAATTAATGTAAACTTTGACCCTCACAGTTTTTCTTCAGTAAAGTCATTGGATAAATTTACCCTGAATTTACATTCCTAATGATGATGAGGTTTTTAGTTGACTGCTCATGCTTTTGAGGTAAGAAAGTTTTTTTCTGTCCTTTAAGGAAAGCAAATCCTGGTTAATAGTATATGCCAAGTCTTAAAATTTTTTATGTTATTGGCAAAATCCTGTAGGTATTCAGATATGAAAACTTTTATTTGAACTTTTTTTCTGTGCTGAATTTTGTCACTCATCTCTCCCTACTGCATCACTATTTTGTGTGATGTATAACAGCATTGCTTTCCCTGACAAAGCAAAAGAAATCAAGACTGAGAAAATAAATATGTCACATCTTGGAGGCAGAGCTGAAGGAAACCTTTCAGAAACAAGTTGGTTTCATTTAATTATTCTAGGTTCTTCAAGATAAAATCCATCATATTTTTATGTTCTGAGGTTATAAATGTCTATTTGCTGAGTGTACATGAAAATGAAACTTTTGGATTTAGCCTGAAAGGACAGAGATTTAAGAATGTCCTGATCAATGTGCTGAGATTGTTTGATGCAAGTCCAGAAAAAAACATCAGCTGTACGATTGATGCAGCCCATTCAGTGACTGGTGAGACAAATTGTTCTGCTGGCCAAAGAGAAGTTTGGGTCAGAAAGGTCTACCTCTGACATATTTTCTTATGATATTTCATTTTCAGCTTTGCCAACCACTTGACAAGTTAAACTCCCTTTGTTCTGTTATAAAATAGTGAGTTCAAAATGAAGATCTGGACCCATAGGCAAATTGGGCCATTATTTAAGGTATTACAAACTTGCAGTATCACAGACTGTTGTACCATATTGGGGTCAAATAATTTGCCTGAAGACAAATGTTCATCCCTATTGCACACACCTTGCACACTGGCCATGGGTAGGTGCCACAATTTCCAGTTCTAGATGACATCAATAAAATATTTTGTACTGTAATGTATTGTTTGGGTGAATTCCAGTTGGAAAAGATTGAAGTCAGCTAAAAGCAGTTACAATGTAATTGTAAATAGAATTTGTACTTGGTGGTAAGTATTTTTAGTGTGCTTTCTGGCTGCCATGTTTCCTGTTTTTATTTATCAGATACAAATTTTGGGAGAATAGGTACCTCTTCTCCCACATCACAGGATGACTTCATGAGTCTTCCTGTCTCTTTGTATTTGTGGGTGAAAACAGTTTTACTTTCTGAGCTGTGTTTTGCTACCTTTCCTTTGCCACATGGCAAATAGGGAGTAAGCAGATAAAAGGTTACAGCTGATTGGTCCTGATGCAAAGGAGATCTCCTACGCTGACTGTATTCAAGCAAGGCCAATTGATTCTTGCAGATTTTCAGTCTCTTAGGGTTGGCTTAATTATCATGATATCTGACACTAGACTTTCACATCAGGTTCAGATTTCCTTTCTACACATTCAGGCACCTTCATACCTTTCTTTGCATATACTCATTGGCTTTTTATGCTACTTTTTAACCCTCTGGCTTTGCAATAGCCATTTTCCTGCTTCCCTCTCATCCTAACTGCAAGCCAAATCCCATGTTGCAGAATAACATTTTAAAAAATGGATCAGAAGGCTCTGATGACCTTCTCTTCCTCCAGTTCAGTTCTTTCATGGGTCATACCAAAAATCAGCAGATATCTAATGCCTAGACTTGACAGCATTTAGAGGAATATCTAATTCATTAATGTACATTAAGAAAAGCAAAAGAAAATATTTTTTTTCATGATTTACTTTTGTCTGTTAAGTTTTAGTTCTTGGTTGTTGCTGCAAAGATGTCCTGTCCTCTGTTTGGTGCCTGCCGCACATTGAGGTCTCTTGTGACCACCCAGATGGCAGAGCCACCCAGAGAACTTCCCTGTGTGCCTATCTCCATGCTGGCACAGCAATGAGAGATGTGGCAGCTCATCTCCTGGGGAGAACATCCCTTACTCTTAGCACCTTGCAATTTAAAACCATTTTACTGTAATCTTGCACTGAAAAGTGGAGCACCCTCCTTTCCCCTATCAGTCTGCATGTGAAAATTGCCTTGTCAGACAGTAGATGGATTGAACTCAGGTGCTTCCAGTTCTTTATGCTGGTTTGGTCCAACAAGGTCCAACAATGAGGAATTGTGGCTGGACGAACCATTTCTTCTTGTATTTACACCATTTCTGTAATAGAGCTTAGGTAGTAGGTTGTGCAGTGACAAGGTTTATGAAGGTAAGGCAGGGAAATATGGCATTGATATGTCCCTGGAGTGTCATTTGAGACACTGTAGGATACTACCCTGATGCCAGTCACTATTACTAGCACCAGCTGCAATTGAGGATCTCCTGTAAGTTTTGTATTTTGTAAGTATTTATAAGTTTTGCTAACCTTTGGCTGATGTCTTTGACACCTAAGGGCATCATCTAAAATGAAACAGAGCAGCTTTGTGTGGGCACCAAATTAACCTTAGTTATCTGAGGTGAGACCTTGTGTGTTTAGTGCATGGGTAGTCACCTCTGTTTAGATATCCGTGGTCTGGACCTGAATCCTTCCCCACATGTGTTGCAGCTTACTTCCATGTCAATTTAGTGACTGCTTTTAAAAACTATACTGTCTAAATCTGTGTCCCACATCTGGAAGACTAAGTTTAAGACAGTGAAGCCAAGGGAGAGAAGCAGGAGCAGGAACAGTTGAGAGACCTTACCATGGACTTTCCCACTCCAGCTGGCTTCTCTCTATGCTGCTGAGGGGAAAGCTGAGTCTCAGGGCAATGCTGGCCTACGAGGTGCTGTAAACATCTGACAGTACATGTGTCTTGGAGCTACAAAACCCTGAAACCATTGGAAGGCATGGGAATGGTTGCACCTCCCTCCAGTACAACTACCTTTGCCTCTCAACAGGACTTCAATGGGATATTCGGCTTATTTTTCCCACTCTCCCCTGGGGCAAACACATGTGCTGTTGCATCTGCTTAAATAAACACACTTTCATTAAGACAACCAAATAGTTAGAAATTGAGAGGTTATTTGGGTTGAGCATTTGATTTTTTTCT
Organism: Lichenostomus cassidix; assembly: GCF_008360975.1. Taxonomy (NCBI): domain Eukaryota; kingdom Metazoa; phylum Chordata; class Aves; order Passeriformes; family Meliphagidae; genus Lichenostomus; species Lichenostomus cassidix. The sequence goes on along the minus strand of NC_139479.1, from coordinate 55,508,476 downwards.
TGTTTAACAGCATATAAAAGAAATGCAAGCCCATAAAGTACATTTAATTGCCAATTTGAAGTGTACAACAGATTTGTGCTAGTCCTACCATGAGTTTCTTTAGGCTGACATTTCCAGGTGATTGCCTGTTACCCACCCTGCTGCCACCAAACCATAGTGTGTATTTCAGTATTTAGTGTTTTCTTTATATATAACACTGTGACTTGATGAATACAACACCACAGTTTTTTCCATGGTGCTTATAGGCTGCTGAAAACACAGATTATTCTTTGGCATGAGCTCTGATCATTCTTCTAGACAGTACGTTTTCAGATGCCATCTTTAATTTGTGATATTAATACTGAACTTGATCACCGTTCAGTGGTTTTACTGAAGTATGTACATATAGATTGGTGAAGTATTTTTTTCTAGAGTATTGAAAGCTCTCCAGGCCAAATTGGAATCATAAACTTAACCACAGTATCTGTATGACATGAATATGATTTTTGCTTATGAAATTGCCTTGGAGGTTTACTTTCAAAGCAAATTGAGTGCATTTCCTCTGCTTCATGCATTTAGCTCTGAACTATGTGGGGAATGACTCGGCAAGTAAGTGTTTTGAATGAGCAGCAGTGAGTGTATTCTGAGAATTGTTTTTTTTCCACGTCAGCACCCTTCTAAGGAAGATGAACTATTTCAGTGAATTTTACTAAAAAATTACATTTTAAAATTATGAACTAATTAGTTAAGACATACACTACTTTTTTGAGGAAAAAGAAGCCTTTCCCAGAGTGATAGCTTAGTTACATAAAGTACCCTTTCATTTTATATTAAAATGGAAAGATAGACCTGTTACACAAAACTTGGACCACTACTATTAATTATCGGATTTCAAGATCACCTCTGGCTGTTAAAAAGATTTATATTAATCTGTACTTGATAGATTCAGAAGGATTAAAGGAGTGAAGGAGAGCGAATAAAAAGAGAACATCTTCCCGTCTTCATTGTTAGATGACCTTGTGCCATGGTACGTTTAAATTGCTTACTTCCTATAACTCTATAAAGTTCTGTGTTTTCATTTCTGGATTAGATTGAAGTGTCAACAGTTTTTGATGAATTACACTAGTAATATATGTTCATGTTCTTCTTTGCTCTTTTTTATTTATATATGTCCACTATAATTTAGTTCACCTAAAAAAGGTTTTAGGAAAGATTTTTTTTTAAATTAAAGTTTTAGCAAAGTATTTTTCTCAAATGCCTTTATTATTGTTCTGAAGAAATAAAATGTATGTTCAGCTGTTTAAAAAAACCTCAAATGAAAAGTTATTGTCAAATTCCCTGGTTTTCCATGTTCTGAAATTCAGAATACTTTATAGAAAAAAAAAAGAGTTGTGCAAAAAAAAAAAAAGGACAAGTTATTGCAATTAGTAATTTAAACCTTTATGTTTTAACTTGATCTGTGGGAAACACTACTGAAATAAGGTCTCCTTGCTAGAGCAAGGGATTATTCTTACCTTCAGGACTGGGGCCTTATTTATTTATTGCTGAAAGGTGCAGAGGGGAGCAGAGAGCTTTAAGTGCTTTACTTCCATTATTGAAGATTCTCACTGATGCAGAACTTGAAAGCAAATAAAATCAAGACGCATTTATATACAGTATGTGTGCTACTGACTGGAATTATAAAGGATGAGCCATACATGCACCCGTTTATAGACTCACATCAGAAGGGACAGAAGTATCTCTAGTCAAGTGTATTTTATGCTGATTAAGTGAGATTATTAGAGTTAAGTTATACTATTAAATCTGTATATTTTTCATGTTAAAGTTGTATAAAGAGCAACAGCTCTGATGTGTTCAACCGCAGTGAACATTTTATGTGTAACCAAAAGAACAAAGTAATTTACTATAACCATCAATAAAGGACAAGTTTGTATTTCTTCTTTAACATTGAGATTTTAAATGAAGATAGTTGTGTTGTTTTCAGGTTTTGTTTTGTCTTAAAGAAAACTCCAATCTGAGATAAATGTTTATTTTTCTGAAAAGACAGAGTGAGCTCAGAGATAGCTGAACACAGGAAATCTGTTGTTGCAATTTTGATATTGTGAAAAATACTTATAAAAAATCAAATAAAACTTCCAAAACTTCCAAATATTTTATATATATTTTACATATTTCCTTATTTTAGGGGTAGTCATGAGGGAATTAACTGCACTATACCGTATAGGGAAAGTGGTACCTTATGATATCTGTTGTATATGGGTCTCATAGTTTTCCCCACCGGCTCACAGGAGGGTGAGCACATACTACAGTGAGAATAAAAACACCCATAAGTTATAAAGGGTTAAGTATCAGAAGAAGTTTTATATCAGCACTTACTGAATCTCATGAATAACAAGAGCTTTTTGTATCCTTGTCAAACCAGCCTACACTTTCTCTTGTGGCTTTAAGCGGCTTCTCTGACTATTATATTTCTGTATCCCACTGTGTGCTGTGCCATCTCAAACAGAACTGGAGCTGCAGCTGTAGTTCCACTACAAATGCTGATAAGGAAGTACCTGCCCTCCTATCTGTTGTTTCTAAATACAACATTTGATTGACTGGATCGGTTCCTCAAACTGAACAGTATTTCTCCAATGGCCACCTGTCATTTAACATTGTTATTACTGGCTTTGGCTGTGTTATATTTTTCTTTCCAAAACAATAAAGAATCTTGATTGAAAAAATATGGGATCAAATTTGCTCACAAAATCTAAACTAAAGTGATTAAAGTAACAGCACTGTCCTATGCAATTTTTTATTGTAGTACAAATAGAGGACTAAATTAGGAGATGTAATCTTCTACTTTTAGCAAAAGATTTCCTGTTGTGGACTTCACTGATTAATACTAGAGGTAGTGTAGTTTTTATGCTGATTACTTGTCTGTTGTTCTGTTTCTTCTTCCAATTGTTTTTAAATTGCAACCATAGCTTTCTGACAGAAATATATTTCCATGGAGAAAGCACATAGGATGGTTTGGCTCTAGGAACACCACTTTGGACAGGTCAAAAGCCAATTGCTCCATTCCTAGGAAATGAGTTAATAAAGTCCTGTAAGACTCTATCAAGTAGATGTGAACGATGATAGTTGCTAATGCTGTAAGCTGTGATGCTGCCAAGATAGTACAAGTCCTCTGACCTGAACCACACTGTCTTATTTTGGTAGTATGAGCTTAGGTTGTTAGCTGGGGCATGGAGAAGGGTAGAGGCCAAGGACTGGCTTGGGGAGGAAGATCTGCTTAGATTTCCTCAGTTGTTGGTGGAAAGACAAAAAGAAGTGTTATTAGAAGGGTATTCTTCACAAGGGCCCATGTCAACAGTCTGAAGTAAGAGAGAGGAACACTCTGGCATGGTATCTTAACTGTAGATAGTTATCATTTTTCAGGATGCTTCTTGGGATGTTTTTGGCCAAGGCCAACTAGTTGTCCATCCAAAATTACACTCAAGGTATGCTTCCCATCTTACTGCATGAACTAGCCTGAAAGTATCCATATGTCCTTCTAGAACTGTAAATATATCTTCAAGCCCAGTGCCTCCTATAATTTCTAATTTCCAACTTCTGGAAAATGGAGGTGGAAAGGCAGTGAAAGAAGCACTTGCGTGAGCATCTTGCAGTGTCTGCTAAGGATGATATGTGGTTACTTTTCATTTACCTGGGATGATCTGAGAAAGGTGGGTGTGAGATAGGGATAGCAGGATTATCTTTCTCCTTGGGTGTAGTAAATGGAGGAAGCCTTGTCTAAAAACAAGTGTTTCCAATCATTTTATTGTTTCAAACCTTTCAGGAGTGGCAAACTCAGCTGTGAGGAAAAGGGCTTGAACCAGTGCATGGTATCATGCTGCTTTGGTTTCACCTCAAAAACCTGCTGCTTTCTTTGTAGAGTTTTTGTTACATCTGCTAGGCATATACTCTGATATTAGCCTATTTCTAATACAATGTCATTATCTGCTTGCACTTTTTGTACCTTTGTGTGCATTTATCTTAAATTAATTGTATGCATTTTCTGTTCTCCTTCTGCATCTGACATTTTACACTGCTTATGTATCCTCTTTATTTATCTCTCAATATCTTTTTCAATCCCTTTTCAATGTTTTTATTTGCTGTGGTCTTTTTCTCCTCCTAGTGTACAGATTGTTGGATGATACGTATCACCCTTGGATATGCTGTAATTGCTTTCTGAACAGTTTCCATTTCCTCCGTGTCCTTCCCTCCTCCCACTCCTCCCATTAGACGCTTAACCCACTGGATTGCCTCCAGCACTTCCCCATTCTTCTATTTTCAAAGTCCTTGGGGGTTCTTTATTCCTCTTGTAGGTTCAGTCTGCAGTAATGAATCCAACTGGATTATGGTCATTAGTGAGTCCTCCACCTCTGTCTCCTAACAGCTGCACTGCTGAAAGTCAGAACTTTTGTCTTTTTTTGCCACCTTTTAATACATTGAGGATATAGTACATGACTGATACTTGATTTATTTTTCTCATTGTGTCCCTGTTCCTGTGTGTCTGGGTAGCTGAAATGTCCTCTTATTAGTTTTGACATTTTTCTATATTTCATAATCTTCTTGTTCTTTCTGATCCTACTTTTTTCTGGTTTATATCCAGTCCGTACTGCCACCTTGCTCCCCCTATTGCCTCGAATTTTGAGCTATGATGATCCCTTCAAACAATCACAAAAACTTTTGGCTTCTTCAAAGTTTTTGCCTGTTGGAAAGAAAGAGTTTTGAACTAAGCCATTACTACCTGAGCAGTGCCTGCCTTAGCAGAGCACATTCCCCTGCCTGCAGCTCCCTCCCACAGCGTTCTTGGTGCTCTGGTCCCAAATCAAGCAATTAAGCACATGCTCAACATCAGTCACATGAGGAACACCATTAATTCACCAGGACATACATGCCTAAAGCTGGCACAAGACTAAATGCTTTGCTAAATCAAAATGTTGAAGCCATGATTTTAATGAAGGCTGTACATCCCTGAGACATGAAAGGTGCTCAGTAACTTGTTCTGGTAGACATTCGGTCATGGAGGCAGAGAATTCAATCTCACATCCAGGTCTTAACAGCAAGCGTGTCTGTGTGCATTTGCATACACACACAATTGCAGGGAGCACAGCTCTGTGTTTGAGAATATCAAGCACATTGTAAAAGCAAATGTAAAGAATCTAGGCCTTATTCATTGCCTGTAGACGCAGTAAAAAATTCCCATTGACTTTAGTAGGCTCAGTCTGGGGACGAAAACACTGCAACAGCATTTATCAAACAGCTCCATACCATGGACATATCTCTTACTGCAGTCTGACTCTACCCTGCCTTACACTCACTGTATGTACAAACTTTAGAGAGCAGTGGGTTGACTTAGTGTCTTTTTTCTGGGTTATGTTAATGCCTGAAAAAATATTTAATGAAGCATTTAAAAATCATCTAATTTTCCTAACCTTTATCCTATCTTCTGCTCAGAGTCTTTTAAACGTTACAGTGATAATCCTACTGAGCATTTAGATAATTATGTACCAGCCTTTTCCATCATAGATGACTTAGCAAACAGTGGGTTTGCCTATTGTATTTTAGTTGTAGGGTGAACATTGTCAAAATTAATATCCATATGAGACAAGGATATTTATTCTAATCCATGTCTTGTAGTTTTCAATAATGTTTTAAAGAAAATTAAATCACCTCTGAAAACTGAATTCTCAGGGTGAAATTGCATATTGTCATAGCCATGATGTGTCACATTCATTTTGTTACAAATGAATATATCAGCTTAGATTTATTTTAGCATGGCTTATGCTTTCCAAATTCAAGTTTTAAAGGTTCACTCTGAATAGTCTTTCAGCAAAATGCATCTGGAGAGACAGTTGGATCTCATTTATAAGCCTCTCTCCCTTTCTGCCTTATGCCATAATAAATGTTCTCAACTATAAGATTTTAGATGAGATCAATTGTACTTCCCGCTTTATCCCCTTTACTACTGACAAGTTTAAAAAAAAAGATGATTTCTTTTTCACAGCTTTTAAAAAGGGAGGACTCACTTGATTCATTTTTTAAAGTATATAATTTAATAGTCATGAATTCCATCTGTAGGTTGGCATTTATTACAACAAGCAAAAATAAGGGGACTGCTCACATCACAGCTTCTTTCTTTCACTGCCAAGAACTATTTGCCATATCAAACAAATTTGTTTCCAAACTTTTATATTTTAATATGTTGTAGTTTTTAATAGTTATCTTTGACAGGTGTCTGCAAAAACTGAAGTCCTGAGATGAATGAAGAGCTCTTGATGCAAAGTATTCATTTTTTAATAATTCTGGCTTGTGGAAAAAATTAAATCTTTGTCTTTGCATTAAATTGCTTAAAATATATACTATTCTTTTTAAAATTAGGTAATTTACATCTCATGGCATGATGAATAAGAAAATCCAGATGCAGACATTTAATGTTTTCCAGCCCTAGTAAGGTTGTAACAAAGAGGAGGAAACATCAGATCTTCTGGGACACACCATAAGAGATTTCATGTCCAGGGAGATCAGTAAGAAGCTCACTGTAGTGTCTGACTGGGATGGAGTTAATGTTCTTCAGCAGCCTGTAGGGCCTTGTGCTTTGCATCTGTGGCTAAATCAGCGTGGATCACATACCCAGTGTGTGTGGCTAGCAGTGCTCCTGCAGCAGCAAGGCTCTCTCCTGTTTGTTGTCTCTCACCTCCTCCCTATTCCCCCAAAGGTGAGTAGGCTGAGGGTGGGCAGGAGGGGGCACAGATCAGGAAAAGCTGACCCCAACTGACCAAACTGACCAAACCAAAAAGGGAAATAGTGAAAGATCGCGTTTTTCTGTGATTCCCGTGTAATCCCATGAAAACTTGTGGAAGTGTTGTAACAAAATAAAATAGTCTAGAATGGAAGGTGGCATAAAAAGCAGCAAGACCTTCACAATATTTGCTTTGCTGTTCAAATGCCAGTGCCCTACATAAATGTTCCTCAACTTCCAATATTGGCACTATGTGATAAGATGTATCAACAAATTGTTAAATGCTAACTAAGTAATGAAAGATTGTATGAAGGAGATCCAAAGGTATATCCCCCAATGACAACAACATGTCTGTGCTTTGTATGTGAGGCCATCACTGAACAGATTGTACTTTTAAAATTAATAGTTAACCAAGAGATATATAACTTAACAACACATTCTCTAAAAGAAAACTGGAGGGGGAAAGAATCCCTGTTATATGATGACAGGGTTCATTTTCCCAGGCCATCAGCAGAGTTTTAATGCTCTTTAGCCCTCATTGCAAATATCCAAAATCCTGTTTGCACATTCATTCAGGGAGGACTCTGCCCAAGCAAGTGAGGTTCCTGAAAGAGATTTTGTCAAGCTCTGACAAAATGTTAGCTAAGAGTTAGTGTGCAGTCCTTCTTTACCATGAATGGGGAGGTGCCAGTTGGCATCTTTCTAAGGGAAAGAGGTTTAGCTGCACAATGAGCTTTCTGAGATATCCAGAAATACAACATAGAAATGGGAAGAGGGCACAATCAGGTTTCTTCATTGCCAGGTCAAAGCCCTTTCCCTCTACTCATATAAATAAAGAATCTCTCTCTTGCAGATGAGTACCATAATGGAAAAACATCTCACAGTGTTTTTCCTAATCACATAAATAAGTATAATATACATCCCTGTTGACTGAAATGTCAACTTTATCCAAAATGGAATATATTTCGTATTTCTGATCATAATACAAAATTAATTTAATTTCATGTCAATGACACTGCAAGTGTGGAATGATTCCCTTCTAATAGAACCACAGTCACAGTTTTTAAGGCAGATTCATCAGAAGTCAATGTCATAGAGGTAATGGTGGTGTAATAACATCCAGCAGGTGGCCTGGAGAAGGAACTGCGAGGCATGGGGGAAACTACTAAATTGCCATCCTCTTCAATAAGAACAAAAGGTGGAAAGGGAGCAGGGAAGGGGAAACTTGCAGCAAGTGTCTTTCTGTTGAAAAATGCTGCCAGCATTTCTTTTAAATTTGCTACCAGTAATTGCAGTAAAAGAAAGTGCTAGAGAGACCATGGGGGGAGGGGGGTAAACTGTGTCTTAAGGAAATACCTTACATTTAAGTGATGTTAAATAGAATTTAATGTAAGAAGGTGTAGAAGCACTTTCTCCTGAGCAGATCATGAAAATACTCCTTGATAAAATCTTACAAAGCATTTCCCTAATTTCCCTTCATGCAAGGATATATGACTTGGCATCTCTTGATAAAAAGAGGAATGAGTATGAGTGTTGAGTGTTCACAAGGTCATTAGTCATTTTTAAATGACGATTCAAATATGGTTTATTTGTTAAGAGAAGGTAGAAAGATTTATGCCACCTATTCTGCCTGGGGTTTGCATGCCACTAATATAGTTAACCCTCAGCTCTGCTGCATGTGTCCAGGTGGTTTGTAACTCTGACAGGGAGAGCTGGCACGGGAGCTGGCTCTGTGCACAGGCTGTTGGTTCAGACACTGCATGATCACAACTGCACTGCTTCCAGGGTCAGCACTAGTAAGTCAAAAGCAGTTTTAGCTACTTCTCCATGGCTGATTGATCAATTCATGACTCCTGCAAGCCTGAGCCTGCTCCTCAGAGTGAACCGAGAGTCCTGGGGTGCCTGTTTCAGAGGCAATTAAGTGTCCCTCAGCAGAATCAGCCAGCCTCATTTGCTCTGGCTCAGTCCCAGCGCCCCGCTGAGCGCCACAGAGCCAACCTCACGGCTTTGCATCATTCCTCCCAGGGCAGTGAATTCCAGGAGGCTTATTAACTCCCTCAGCAGCACTTTGGGAGCAGACAGAGCCGGCTCAGATCTGCGGCCGTGTGCCAGAAGCCATTGATCAGAGGGTGCTACAGGGCACAGCAAGGAGTCTGAGTCTCTTCTGTTCCCAGCTCCATCTCATGCCGAATGCTGGCTGACTTCAGTGGGGCTTCTTCAGTATCCCAGCACTGTATTTCCTACTAATCATATTTTGGGGGATTGACATTAGTTTGTCTTGATTTACCCCAGATAATAGAGAATTCAGCTGTAATATTTTTTGAGCTTCCCTCATTGGCAGATGGAAGAGAGAATTTTTCCAACGGCGGTTGCTGGGTGGCTTGACAACCCTATAGTGATCTCAGCCCTAAAGCCTATAAAGTGGGAAATATGAGTTATGTTAACTGTACATAGGCCATACAGCCCAGTATTAAGTTTGTGCTATTTAATCCGATATTTAAGAAGCCTGCTGCTATTAGCAAAGACTGCATGTGAGAATTACCCCCAGGGGTGATCAAAGGCACACCTAAGGTGGACACGGAACAGGTAAGAGGAGTGTCCCACCCTCCTCTTTGATACTGCACACTCTGCAAGAGGAGGCAAAAACTGTCTGAGCTGGGTGTGGCAGACAACAAATCTGCTGCTTTCCACTAAGTGCATGCAGGTGTCAAAAAATAAAGCAAGGTACTGTATCAGCTATTCTATGCAGCCCCTGAATGCATCAAAGATCTGTAGGTCAAGAAGGCAAAGTGTATCCTTCTATTTCTTCTTTTCCCTGCCTTGTGTTAAGGGAATACTTCTTTCGTGTCCTGCCAGCTCATGAAAGCACAAAGAATGAATTTATGTGCTTGTGAAAAAAACACTTCTGGTAATACTTTCTGAAGCCTTAAAATGAGCTCCCAAATTGGTCTTTTATGTGAGTAAGTGCTGTCAAAGTTACAGAAGTGCTTTTTGGAGCAACTGTTGTGTAGAAACCTGTCGTAGTAAACACTCTTTTATTTCTGTTGCTTAGTTTTTATGTTGTTATGTGCAATAGGGAAGGTAATAAGAAAAGCAAAAGAATAGCTACTAGAACAATTATGACATTTAAAGAAAAAGGAAAACAGCAGTGAAAATGTAGCTAAGAAAGCTTATTTGGTGTCTGTACTTGCTTGCAAATATCCAGTCTATGCGTAACTCCATGAAAGCAGTCACAACAGTTGAATCACTGTCAGCAAATCCCTATTACTATGCAAAAAAAGGGAACAAAATAGTTATATTAAACTGAGACACAAAACCAATTTCTTCACCAATACAGGACTCGGAAAAAAAAAAAGAATCCCACTTTTTTCTTGTCTCAGCCTCACAACTGATTTTGACTCGAAGTTGGATTAATTTGATGATCTAAATCAAATAACCATCAACTTGCTGATTTATTTGCAACAGTATTTTTAATTTGTTTGTTGCATTGTCTCAGTTTTAGTTGAGTAATAAGTAATGGTCTTTATGTCTTAATGTGTTTGTTAAATCTTTATATTGCAATCTAAATTTCTTTTAATATGCAATAAGGAAAACTGTAGAGAGTAATTTATTCTTTCAAACTCTATCTGTTTCAGCATGTCAAGACTGAAATATATCAGCTATAGTGTTTGTGTACCCATTATTTCTCATCCTTGTAATGAAAATTTTCAAAAAAAAAAAAGGAACTGAGAGAAAGGAATTCTTAGTCTGGAGAGAAGAGAAAAAGTTTTCAGTGAAGAAAAAGATATCAGCAGACAAATAGTTAACACAGATGGTTTTGGGGAAAATCCCCTCTCACAGGAAATAGACAATACATTGGAGATGCTGAGATGGCAGTAATTAATTTGACAGGGCATATAGAATCAGAATCACAAAATCATAGAACAGTTTGAGTTGGAACGGACCTTTAAAATCACTTAGTGATTTTAACACCCTGCAATGATTTCATGGAACACCCTTCCACTAAATCAGGTTTGTCAGGGTCCAATCCAACCTGGCCTTGAACACTTCCAGGGATGGGACATCCACAGCTGCTCTGGTCAACCTGTTCCAGTGCTTCAACCACCCTCACAATAAAGAATTTCTTCCTCACATGTAATCTAAATCTCTCTTCTTTTAGTTTAAAACCATTAAAACAATTGCCCCTTGTCTCATCAATATCTGTCTCTCTTTTTTAGAATACCCCTCAGGTACTGGAAGGTGCTATAAGGTCTCCCCAGAGCATTCTCTTTTCCAGGCTGAGCAGCCTCAGCTCTCTCAGCCTATACTCATAGTAGAGATACTCCAGCCCTCTGACAATTTTTTTGGCCTTCCTCTGAAATCTCCATAACTGGTCCACATCTTTCATGTACTGAGGACTCCAGATTTGGACACAGTATTTCCACTAGGGCAGAGTAGATATTTAAGCTAAGTTGCTTAAAACACAGAAGGAGAAATGGACTTCTCCCAATAGCTATTATGAGTTTGTTATCGTTAACTTAGGCAGTAAGTATTAAAGACAGTTTTTGTCAGTGGATATCTCTGAGAAATGTCCCTTTATGTATTGTTGGCCAGGCGTGGCACGTGTGTGATTCCTTGCAGTTAGTGCCAGCTGACCTCCAGCTCTGTGCATGCTGGTGCCATCAGGAATAACCTCTTATGATCTGGATAATAAACTGGCTTTTAGAGCATTGCCCCCAGGCTTTTCAATGACTGTCCTTATTACTAACAAGTGAATGTACTACAAGTGGATCAGCTGTTAGCTGAGCTTAGCTAATTTGGACCCATAATGGGTCTGACAGAGCTGCTCGGTGCTCACCAGCACCTCCCACAGCCCATGCAGAAGTCATGGAAATGGTAGGAACCTGGTGCAGAGCAGAGCTGCCACAAGTCCTCATCATGGGTGTTCCCTCCGAAAGTAACTCCAGTTTTCTTCAGCAATTGCTTTTATTGTTGGTTTTTGTTGTTGGTTTTTGTTGTTGGTTTTTGCTGGGGGGTGGTTTTTGCACTTTAGGCACTGCTGGAGCTAAAAAAACGCAACAAAATCCACAGCTCTCCAGTATTAGAGGTCATCAAACTTATTTCAGCATTGGCTGTTTGAGTAGGCTGAAGAAGAATTTGAAAAGGAAAATAACTGAATGCAGGGAAAGTCAGGAGAGGGTCGATCAAGGAATGACCGCAAGGAAACCTCTTACCTTTTCTGAAGATGTATTTCTAGAACATGTTTCTCTGGCAGTTGAGTGTTTTTGTTTGTTTTCCCTGAGCAGGGCTAAAGGTTGATCATTTAATGATCTCTGCAGAAGTTTCACCTGTCTTCATCTTTCTCTAAACCTAGACTATTGAAATAATATATCTGATAGTAGTTTCTTTGTATACAGAAGTGGTTAGGTCAGTTGCTATTACAGAGCAAATAAATGTAATAAAGTCAAAGCAAAACAAAGGAAAAGCTGAAAGCTGAGTGCTGCATTAACCTGCCATGCTAGCCCAGATCCTGAATGCAATCTTAAAATTAAAAGGTATCATTTGTCTGACTGTAATTATATATGACTAATAGCAGAAATTTATTCTTGGTCTCATTCATTTTGGATTATCCCTGTTTGTAAAATGAGCAATTGAAAGGACCTTGATCAAGGAATATTTTAAAATTGTTTGCTTTTTAATGAGAGACGAGAGATCAAACGGTAAGCTAGTTGTACCTCAGTGAAATGAATATGTTAAGGGAGTGCAATGATTAGGGAGATTTTTATCTGTGGAGAGGAGAGAAATCTAAAACTGCTCATTCAGATTCCAGTCTACTTCACCTGTGCCACTTAGTGAGGCAAAGGCTTGATTTTAAATTTGGAGAAAATCTGCATTAATTTAAGCTGACTGAAAGGCCACAGTGGGGGAATTTTCTGTTTTGTTTATTGTTTATTGTAAATTCTTGATTGGGTTAGATCTAATAAATTGTGCAAACAATCAACACGTATGGTCAGGTAAAAAGAGCAGAATATTCTCAGTGTTTCACTGACACGTGCAGTTAGGTGGCCCATTAGTACTGTTATCGTGTGAGCAGCTGTCCCGTGGGAACGTCAAACAGTGAAATCTGCATTTTGACCTAACATAGCACTGAGTCACTCACTCAGACAGAGAGCTCCATAATCCCCTAAACCACTCTTGCATGTATCTTTAATATCAGTCCTCTCCATAGCACACTCGTACTGTATGTTATATTTTATGAGTAAATCTTCCAGCCATGGGAATTTACAATTAAAATAACCTTCACGTTGAGGATATTTCTAGTATCAGCTCTGTCCCTCATTATCCTACTTCTGTTTAAGCCTCTTAGATGGGAAATTGAAATGGTTAGTTGTACGTGGTAAAACAAGGGAAATCTATTTTCATTTTCAAATGATGAAACTTTCTGGTGCATTGGCTGGGACTAAACTTGAGGGTGGTAAATTTTCAGCATGGTATGTAGGGATTTAGCTACACGACTCATTAACATTAATTCCCATCTGTAAATAATTTTGAAATACTTTAACCAGCAGGGGAGCTATTTCATCTTTTATACTTAGCTGATTGTAAAAATGTATGCTGAAACCATCTGGCCTTAGTGCTTTTTTGGACTTCAGGCTTTTAATAGCCAGTCTGATTTCCTTCACTGAATTGGGGTTTTCTAATCCCTGGCTCAATTCTCCTTCCAAACTAGGCAATACAGCATTGCTATTTGTTTGTCAATCAATCCCTATCTCACCAATTGAGATGAATAACAGAGTTGCTATAAAAACTTAGGAAGGCTTTGGGCCTAATTCTCACTCATGCTAAAGTTACTTTACACTACTCCGGTTGCTCATTTACCAGGTGTAAATGCAATTTACTGCCTGAGCAATATAAAGCGACTGTAACATAAATGAGAATCAGGTCCCCTATGTTCAGAGCAGCTAACAAATTCAAATTGCTGAGTACTATTTTCCCACAGGAGCTAGTGTACTAGAATTTCAATGCATATAAAGAATGCAACAAGCCAATTAAAAATGAAGATATTAAACGAGAAATTGAATGGTTATTTCTAAGGTCTGTTTATAGATGGCTGATCCAAACAATGAGACTGACTTAGCCTGGCTGTTTCAAATACACCAGCTTCATCTAAAGTTCAGCCCTGCATGCTGCTTGGAGAGCTGCCACAGGGCATGGAATGGATTATCCTTATTACTTGGAGAAGGAGAGCTACATTTCAGAGGGGCATGCAGGGCTCCTTGACTCACCTGATAGCATTTCCCTCCCTGGGACTGTCTCTGAGATTCTACAGTTATTAAGTAGTGATGCACAACTGTGTTTTGATAATGGGTGTATGAGGGGATAATGGCAAAATAACTTGAAACTGCAGCTACCACAAATGCCAAAGAAGACATTGCTACCTCACACCTTTTCCAATACTTGAAGTAATGTTTTTTATTGCCTAAAATCTTAAAAAAATTGTTTTATAGTGCTCTGTAATGATAGTGATGATCTGAGCCAATGCTGGTCTGTAGTAAGGAATATATTTGATGGCAAGTAGACTGTGGAGTGGGCTGTTCCAGTTTAGACAGAGGTCAGTCATCCCCATGTTCTTACGCCTCTTACACCTCTCCTGCACCTGCATACTCATATCAGCATTAATACCCACTTTGATGCGAAGCCCACATTCCTGTCCCTCTCCTCCTTTTCTTCTGGTCTGCTGAAGACACTTCAACAACCCACATAGTGATAAGGAGTTGTTCTGTCATGGAAATCACAGATGCAAGGAGACTGATTTGTGATTTGCTAATACATGATACCGGATGAGCCAAAAGTAAATTGTCCTCTTTGCTCTGTTCACTACTTCAGACCTATAAATCTGTGTCTATTCTTCTCTCACCAGCTGCTAATCAGCTGATTTCAATCCTACCTTCACCTTGCTGAAGAGCACAGAGAATGTATTGTAGATACCATCTTATACAAAGATTAATAGCCTTCTGTGGTTGCTAAATAACAGCCTGGTTGCCTGACCTGGGGCTGTGTTAAGGTGTGCACACCACAGTTGGGATCCCTGCTCTGCTACAGCAGCACTCTCGGATACTGCGCTGTCTTTGCAGTGCTCCTCATGATGAGCAGCTCCTGAGCCTCAATTCTGTACAGGAAAATCCATGTGGTTCCTATCTAGAAGAAGCAGGCATGTTCCTGTTGCTCAAATAAACATCAACAAGCTTTGTGTCCATTTAAAAGGGACTTTTGCACTGTTCTGAGGAAGACCTGTGCCTAGAATTACTTTGCCGATTTTTAAATGAAACGTAAAACTCAGCCTCTTGCTCCTACAAGTACACAACAGGCTTTATGGGTGCTAATAAACAGAAAAGTCTTCTTATTCTTTGATACTGAACATTGTGATTTACACCATTGTAATTGCTAGTAGAATATTTTTGTAGTTCCCAGCTCAGATAAATCAGTGTAAGTAGTAAAATATTTTTGATATGTTGCTCCTTCTATTGTAACTTTCCATTTTGCTGTGAGAAAAAAAAATGTATGTGTTTTAGAGCTAAGTTGATCATCATATTTTACTTAGGCAGTTATGATTAGTTCTGCAAATGTTAAAATGCTATAACATTATTTAATGTTGTGGTGAATATAGGAATTTGTAGTGCCATCTATTGTTGGAAGATGAAGACTTGTAAAAGTTGATTTGCATATTCTATGGTAAAGGAGCATTAAAAATTTAATGTTTTACTGAGTTTTATTGCAAAACAAAATAGTTTATGTAATTGCATATTTGGAATGCTTGTACTTTGCATTCTTTGAAATTTGTCAGTCTTCACAAAGACTATCTCAGGGTTTTATTTTCATTACTGTCTTGCATTTGAAACCAAACTCTATTTCAGTTTTAGACGCTGAATAAAAGCTTGTAGTGATTTATTGTACAATAGGAGAGAAACCAAATTTTTGCTTGTTGGGTACAGTTAATTTTGATTAGAAGATTCTTCAAGAGTGCACAGTGATTCGAACCTGAGTGTCGTCATTCCTAAGCAGTGCTGTGGTCTGTTCAACTGATGGAGAGACATAGGTCCACACGCAGGCTCTTTCCTTCACATCTTTGTGGTGATTGAAAAGTAGAGTCCCAGCCTATACTTACAGCAGAGTGATGCGAGATGTACAAGATGTCTGTGCTGGAGGAGGTGAGGGGCTCCAAATAGACCTCAGAACACCTAAATGTCATTCTTACCTCTCAGCATTGATGCAAAAGGAGACCTTGGATGGGCAAAGCTGAAAGAGCAGATGTAAAGAGGCAGGGATTTTCTCACTCTCAGCATGCTTGGGAGCTGCAGCCCCTGGGAGTTGCAGTGATAATTTTTCCCTCAGGGAAAGGCAATAGCTGTTTCCTACCGCTGTTGGAAACCCTGAAGAATTGCTACAACCTATCTAGAGCTCTGTGGTATCTGGACACCAAACCAGGGAATATTTGTCTTGGTGACATTTGAGTGATGATATCTCAATGTTATTTTCCTGTATTGCAACTCTTTGTTCACCGTGGCTGCTGTGTTGCTATACTGCATAGGAAAAATCTTTGTCAAAACTGGGCCAGTTTTAACACTGGGCAGTGTTAATCTGCCTCAGAAACACCTCAGAAACACCTCTAAGCCACATACCTCATCACCTGGCCTTTTGGGGGCACTCCTGCTATTTGCTGCTGTTACTGTACAACAAATAGTAAAAAGATTTTAGCTATGGGAAGAAGGCAGTGGCTATCTGCATCAACAGATACATTTGAAGGATGCTGACATGATCAGAAAGAATCCAGTCTAGCTGAACCCTTTTTAAATGAGGCTAAAATTCACCTGTGTTGCTCGCAGCCATCCATTCCAACTTTGTCTAATCCCTTATACATTAGTAGACCTATTATTATTTATTATTATATAATCATTATACATTATACATTCTATATTATACATTATATACTCTAATTTGGTGGTGGTGCATTCCTGCCTGTCACTTCATGCTCCATTGCCATCCCCACATAAGTAGGCATTCCTTTGACTCGGCCCAAATCCCCTCAATATACCCTGATTTTCAGACACAATCACGTAATGACTTATGCATCATTTTACAGCTCAGCATAAAAGGATCATATGGAAAAGCAGAGAAGCAAAGCCTAAAATAAAGATTTGTAGATAAGAGAATCACACAAGAGGGAAGAGATTGCCAATTTCCAGACAAAGCTTCTCAAACAGGAATGCTTTACATTAAACTTTCTGTTTAATGTATTTGTTGAAAAATACCAGTAACCTTCAGAGAAAGAACCAAAACTTCCTCCCTGTGTTCTTGCAGAATGCCCTGAACACTTCCTGTTTTAGCACTAGGAGGTTGGGCAGGTTTTTTTCTTTTTTAACATGTTCTCTTGGTAAGAACAGAAATGTAAACTTTGAAAAGTCATTCTATTCCTTCACCACTGACAGGATTATTTTTAACAGTTAAAAAATAATAATTTTAGAAGAAATAGCTATATCAGAGAATGATCAAAATAACTCTAAAAAATATTCCATTTCTGTATGGCAAAATGGCTTTCTTATGACAAATCAGCATTGCTGTTTTGCTTGGGTAAATCAATTCATAAGAAAAATATAAAATTTAAATATAGAATGATTTATTTTTAAATTATAAACCATATGTTTTGGCTTTAAATGAATGTGCAATAATCCTTCATTGCCTCACAAATATATTTTTGTTTTTCCTTCAGTTTGTAACTCACAAATGATAACATTTTCGAAATAACACCCTTCTTTTCTCTTACAGGGCTATAATAAGAAAAATAGCAAGACACAATTCCATAGAGATATAGCTTGAGAAGTTAAGCAGTTTGAGACCTTTCAGACTGTTTTATTTTCTCCTGAAATTGATTTTGCAATCAGAAATGTATTTGTTGTAATCTTGTTTATTTTTGAAAAATGTACATTAAATCCTATTTTCCTGAATATGGTGGAAAATAAGAAACAGGAGACACATCTTTCACCTGATAACATTTTACCCTGAGTTCTTTCATTTGGGTTGCTCTCTGACTTAATTCTCTTGCTGTTTCCTGTGTTTTCCTTCTGGTGTACACACATGCAGACATAGTATTTTCAACTCTGGTCATCTATTGACACTTAATCTGAACTTTGAACACGAGTCCTGCTGTGTATGCTGTATGTCCTATGTCCTGTATGCAGCTGAGGAATTTGGGTTTGTCTAGTTTGGAGTAAAGGAGGCTGAGGGGTGACCTCATTGCTCTCTGGAGCAGCTTCCTGAAGATGGAAGTGGAGAGGGAGGTTCTGATCCCTTCTCCCTCAGACCCAGTGATAGGATAGAAAGGAATGGTTCAAAGCTGCATCACAGGACGTTCAAACTGGACACTAGGAAGCATTTCTTCATGAGAGGGTGGTCAAACACTGGAACAAGCTTCCTAGAGAAGTGGTCAATTGCCAAAGCCTCTTAGCATTTGGACAATGCCCTTAATAGCATGTTTTAACTTTTGGTCAGTCCTGAACTGCTCAGCCAGCTGGACTAGATGACTGTCTTAGGCTCCTTCCAACTGAACTTTCCCATTCTAAGGTACTATTGCTCTCTGTCATCAGTAAAACAATTAGAAATTGTATTGCTTCTTTGTTTGGCTTAAATGAAATAGCTAGCTTTGCTAACCACATCAGCTTTCTAAAATCTGTGCTTCTACATCAGCTAAAGACCTAACAGTCATAAACCATTCAGCCTCCTGCATAATAGATGAATTGTGACAAAACATTAAATTTGAGCTTTTCCATTGAGGTATTTGCCTTCCTTATGTTTTTATGGCATTTGGGGCAGTGGAAAAGATCGAGACTTGAGTGTGTACAATGCTGATTAATACTATGTCATGTCATACCATGTTTCAGAAAGAAAAGACTCTCACAGGCAAAAATGAATTATTAAACATTAAATAAAAAGACGTGGCAGTACCCTAACCCAAAAATCAGAACCTTTTTGAAGAAACTCAGCTTCAAACTTTAACTTCGTTTTTAGCACTAGGTTGAACTTTTTTACTTTGGTTTATAGCAATAGACGAGACACTGTCATAAATAAAGAGGAACTGTTTAAAAAAAAAAACAACTTATAAACAGCCACAGGCAATTTCAGAAGTATCATTCCCAACTGTTTTAATAAAAACATCCTAGCAGATTTTCAGTTGCCAAATTTGTTTAATGCCATTCTGAAATTGGGTAGAAGTTTGATTGAGTTTATTCTTCAGTCAGGATAAAATTAAAAACCTGTTAAGCACATTTTAGATCTGGTAGCTCAAATAATTAGGTTCACAAGGCAAAACACAGGTCAGTGAGGAGTTTTATGGATCAGATGTGTTCATAACCTTTGCAAGAGCAATCTACTTGACTGAACACTGCATGTGCAACAGATCCATTAGAATCATTTCCAGACACTGTAAATATATTTTGGAAGGTTTAAAGGTACTTAATATAGATGTTGTTGAAATGTCTAATACCATTTGCAGTATTCCTTGTATTATAGTGATACAGCTTTTATTAGTTCCAAAGTTCAACCGCACTACCTCTTACATACTGATTCCCAAATCTAAGAGCATTGTTTATATCTGTCACTGTCTGACATCTTGAATTGTCAGGATGCCAGCTGAATCCATGTATGTAATCATGCTTCATTGGAGGAGATAATGGCAGAGAGCCTGAGCTGCAGAAAGCAACAGGAAAAGACAGAAGACTGTTTCTGCACTGCTTGGCAAGTGTGATGCCCCAGCAATGTTTCAGGGACTCCTGGATAAGACATTAATGTCATTATGGTTATGTATTGACATCTTGACAAATGCTACTTTGTGCATACATCTTACAGACTGAACATGTAGGAAGAACAGGAATTCTTTTTCAAAAGTTATTCAGGGTAATTGGAATTAATTTCCGCCCTTCTCTGTAATTAAAAGTTAGAAATGAGGAAAACTACTGAGAATAACTTTTGAGAAATTAAAAAAAATTAGAAGATGTATATACATGTCTGTTACTGGAATATCCAGTTTTACCCACAAAGTGGCTAGGGAAATCTTTCTTATGCTCAGCTTGAGAACATGAAGCTACATGTTCTTGAGAACATGAAGCACATATTTTTTTAGAATTGTGACTTTTGGAATACTCTCATTTGGTATAGAGCAAATTAAGGATGCTACAAAGATGATACACAGCTATGGTGGGTTAAGCCATGGCTAACAATCTCCTACTGAGTTGCTCTCTCCTTGCTCCTCCTCAGGGGGACAGGATGGAAAAATAAGGAGAAAAGAAGAACTCATGGGTTAAGATGAGGGCAAGGAGACTGCTCACCAGTCACTGTTGTGGGCAACACAGACTTGATTGGGGGAAAATTAGTTAATATTAACAATTAAAATAGAGTAGGGTGATAAGAAAAATGAACAAAAAGCAAAGCACTTTTCCCACCACCCTCATCCCCCTTTTTCCCAGGCTCCACATCATTCTTTTATTTCCAACTCACTATTGCCCCCAACCTGGTGCAGAAAGAATGGGGTTTGCAGGCAGTCCATAGGAGCTACACTTATTCCACCTTCCTCCACTTACTTTTTCTCTGCTTCAGCATGTGCCCTTCCATGGACTGGAGTCCTTCAGGGTAAATCTGCTTCTGCATGGGCTCTCCAGGGGCTGCACACTCTACAGGGAGCAGGATCTCAGATTAACACTTCTGCAAGC
Organism: Lichenostomus cassidix; assembly: GCF_008360975.1. NCBI lineage: Eukaryota > Metazoa > Chordata > Aves > Passeriformes > Meliphagidae > Lichenostomus > Lichenostomus cassidix. Next base: position 55,487,989 of record NC_139479.1, on the reverse strand, counting down.
ATCTGAAGATAGAAACTCTGATATAACTTTTTATGTGAGCAAAGCTACAGATGATGCCATTTTGTGGCCATCTCTGTGGGTCTAGTTTTCAAGAGGGTTAAAAACTAATGGGGGTGGGATAATTTGAACATGTTTAATCACTGGTATAGTTGGCACTCCTTATGCTGCTATGGTTTTGTTTGCACACCTCAAGTTTGTTTGTTTGTTTGTTTTTAAATAAATGAAGACAGAAATTGTAGTCAATGAATGACGATCTACCTCCAGTCTTGGGTGGACCTGTAACAAGGAAGGGTGTTTGTTATGGAAACCCAGGAGGAAAGACACTTCAGCCTGTGAGAAAAGAAAATATGCTGGAAATTGGAAAAGGAGATGCTTACCAGCTGAACGGACTTACATAAATGCCCATGAGTAAACAATTATTCACAGTCTTTGAAGATGGCCAAGTCAGAGATTTGGAAGCACATGGTCATTGGAAGAGGATGTTTCTGTGAGACCAGCAGTGGCTATTTGTTCAGTGTGGAGTGGTTGAGGTTATGCTGCTTTTTTTGTCTGTTGACTTCAAAAAAATCAGTTTGGAAAAGTATTTTAACCAGTAATGGGGTGAAACATAAGTGCCTGAGGATCAGAATCAGACTGAGATTTCTTTAGCTGCAAGGACAGATCGTCTTTGTTGCTTGTCCATACATTTATTTTAATAAGTGATAGGGCCTCATGAATCCATGCGATGGCCCATGTGGAATATCAGTGTTATCCTTGCTTTCCTGTTCCAGAGTATGAAGCCATAATGTTGCCTTGACTGAGCACGTGGCAAGGGGTTATCTGCTGTAGTTATACTCTACAAAAGAGAGAATAAGATGATTTTGTGAGCTATCTGCCAGGTTGCAGAATTTAATTTGCAAGACCAAACTTCTGCAATATTGTGTTTATGTTGCAGTGCCATTTACTGTTTAATAGAAACATTCAGAATGCTCTAGTTCCATCTGTTATAAATAGTGAAAGCTGATAAACACTCTGCAAACACAAGATGCAGCTTTGTGGCAAATTATGTTTAGTACAGACCCCAAACATAAAGCAAGATTTATAATTTTTGCATAGCTCTTTTTTTTAATTTACTCTACAGTAATTACTCTAGAGCTTTAAGTAGATACATAAATAACACTCAAAGTTTTACATTAAGTTATTGTGTGAGAAGACAGGGACAAATATATGCACACTCACATAAACACATTTCACACCTTCAGCTGTACTGCAGTTACAAGTCTTATTATGGCTGCAGAATCTTTGATATTACTACTTGCAAATACATTTTTTATCAGATAAATACAGTTGAAAGACAAGCCCACAAGCTATTATGCATTGTATGGACAAAAATCTCACTTTTCAGTTAAGAAAATGGAGATGAACCAGATGAGTAGGAATAGAATTGCAAAGGACTCTGAGATGAATAGCCAAAGATGAAACTACTGCTGTTCCCTACTCTCAGGAGAAAGGGAGAAATTGTGTAGCAACAGAGAGAGTTGAGTCACTGAACAAGACTTTTAGAAGGTGTGGGTGAGCTGTTGTAGCAAGAGAAGGTTTCTGGTAATGCTATTTGGGTGTGATCACTTTATCACCTGCCAAGACTGAAAACCAAATCATTATACACATTTCAAGAAAAACAAACTCTCATTCTGAAACACCTCACACAGTCTACAAAGACACTTGAAAAGACAGAGTTTAAGTTTTCTTTTGCTCAAGCTGGATTTCAGCAGGTGACTCATGCATCCACTCCAAAAGTGGAAGAAAGACTTTTTGTTTCTTTATTTTTTTTAAGCCAATATATTTCAAGGAAATTAACTGGACAAACCTCACTGCAGCACTGTAGTAATTAAGACTAGTAGGTATTTCATCTGCTGCAGAAAATGTTTTTTTTTCCCAGTCAAGTTGCCCAGCTTTCACTTTGCTGCCCTTTCTAGGACTTATTCACACCATCTAAAACTTCCTGTCTGTGTGAGCAGATGATGCAATAGATTGGACTTTTTGAAAGCTAAGGTGAAACAGTTGCTTTGGGAAAGAGGAGTAAAAAGTTCTGAGATTAGGTTTACATATCCACCTCCTCAATTACATTTGATCTTGGAGCTATTAGCAGAAGACATATTTTTCCCCCTTCCCGGGGTGTCATCCCTGTGCAAGGCACTTTCATATCCACAGCCTTAGTTGAGAAACCTACACTGCACATACATTCAGTTTTATATTCTGTTTTCCCCATTGTTTTAAGTATTGACTTCTCCTGTCAATACAGAGACATGACTTTGGTGTGACCTTCAAATTGGAGAGGAAAACAGCAAAGAAGATGTATATATTTACAACACACTAGCCAATGTAACTGTTGTTTAATCCATTAACATGTTTATTTCTCACTTTTTGCCACAATAGAGTATATTTGGTTTCTGCAATAAAAGTGCAGCATTTTAGGAGTCACATGGAAAGGGGAGATTTGCTTGGCCTTTAGTGTTTGATTTGTCTGTCAGTGCCCCAGGAAAGCCAAGACCCTTGTGCCTGACCAGTCTGTCAGCGTCCTGTTGTGAGGACCTTTTACTAAGCAGTGCTGCTGGATCAGAGGGTGGTTTGACTGACTTGGTCAGGGACACACATGGACAGCATAAGGGAGAGCCCCCAGAGAATCTTCCACTTTATTCCAGTAGTTCTTCTCTGCCAGCAATTCCCAGTGCCCATGAAAGACTCACACCAACTGTTTATGGAATAACACCCTTTGTTAATATAAAATTGTGACAGGTTAATGTTTGGGGATTGCCTGCGATGGTATCTGACTGCAACAATGTATTCAAAGCAATGCACAGACAAATTCTAATCCCCAATAAAAGTATTCAGTACACATTGATTATGGTTCCTACACAATAGGCATCCCTGCAGGGGAGAAAACAGGCTCAGCCCATCAACTGATCCCAGCAGTTACTATGGAATCTTCCTTGACTTTTCCCCATTCTCAACTTAGTTTTATATATTTATTTATATTTAGGTGGAACTTGATTATTTATATTTAGGTGGAATTTGAGTGACTCTATTCATACCTACCTTTGTTACTGATTGGTATAAAATTCTCTCACTTTGCTCTTAAAGTTACAGGCAATAAAATATAGAGCACTTCCTCAGGGAGGGGTGGTGATACCTTGGGGGTGAGTAACTTTGGGATAGAGGTGAAAGTTAATATTACAATTAGGCTGTAATGAACCAAGTTGATCTGAGGAGAGTGATTTCACCAGAGTTGCTGGCTTGGCAGCAAGACACCTTCTCCTATTTCCCCTGACTAGGAGCTGCTGTGGGATTTATCAGCTGCAAAGCACCATAGAGTTCCCTTTCTGCAAGGGTTTCAGCAGAGTCTTGGCCACAGGGTTTTCACTCTGCTCCACCCTCTGTTCCAGCTCCCTCAGCAGGTGTTTATGGGTGCAGATTGGGTGAGTGAGGAATCTTGGTGGAATAGGTTTTAAGCATGGTGACCACATTCCATCCAGAGAGTAGCAGCTGCATTTTACCCTATAATTTCCATACTGTTACACCTTCTGTTAGGATGTGAATACAACTTCTATGTTTCCTCGAATTTTACTCCCAACCATCTTTCCTCATTAGGTATATCAAGTCAGAACATATAACCAGAAAGTGTCCTTAATCTGGAATATAGTAAAGTGCCAAGGAAAAAGATTTCTGTTGGACAGACAAAAACCTGTCTGTCTGGAAGGTTTTATCCCAGGTTTATACCAGGTTTTATCTGTCTTATCCCTCTGGCCATGATTTCTTTCTCATGGAATTTTTAAATGTGCATTCTTCTCATTCTTTCTTTGTGACCTTTCTCATAAGGACAAGCATTTTCTTATCTTTTTCTTCCTAGAGTCAAGTTAATTTAATTTACTGATCATATCAAAGGCCTAATTCTTATGTATGTGTATTTCACTAGATTAGTTTAACTGGGTGTAAAAGAATGTTAAGTAAAGATAATAGGATGATTCTTTTGAACACAACAGGTACAAATTAAGTTGTTAACTATATTATATACCTTGCATTGCTTATCATGTCTGATAAGCAAGCTCAATAACATTTAGCTTTGGCACAACCTGTAGCTTCATCAAGAACATAACTCTTCGGACCAATTTTTAGTTGCAATGAAAGCAAAAAGGAAGGCTTCTGATTCAGAAATTGGTTTTGCCCATGGTTCTGCTTCTTCTCAATCATCTGCTCTCCACCTGCCTTGGAGAAAAGTCAGTATTTTATGCAGGAGCTACCACTACATTGCTGGCAATTATGGCATGATCTAGTCTGAGGAACTAAAACTTGTCTATTGTGTAGAACTGAAATTTGCACTAGTTTATCATGTCAGATTGTGGATTAAGCGAAGTAGTTTAGTTCAAACAGTAGAGACAGGGATGGCCAAGACAAGCACAATGGATGCTTGGATGAAGTGGACATTCAGCTCTTGTCTGCTGAGTAGCATTTCATTTATATGAATCAGCACCCTGATAAAAATCTCTGTTCCGGCTGAGTATCCTCTAAGGTCTGCAGAGAAAGGTCTGCATTTCAAGCCTAAATTAGAGCATAGCTTCTGTTACACCACTGAATTAGGCCAGCCAAGCTAATTAATTAGTCATAGAGTCAGAGTCATGTAAACTGGAAGGAACCTTTCTCTGGAATGGATCAGGTCTAATCCACCCTTCACAGTAGGTCTGGCAGGTTGCTCAGGTGACCCAGTTGAGCTTTGAGTATTTCTAAGGGTGATGGTTCCTATCAGTGCAGATACCTGCGGCTCTCTACCTCCAGTAGGAGCAATTTTTCTTTTTTCTCTTAATATTTTACCAGAATTTCCTTTGTAGCAGTTTGTGTTCACTCCACCTCATGCTTTCACTCTGCACCTTCAAGGAAACTTCAGCTTCATCTTCCCTACACCCACCAGTGGGGATTTGCAGACAACAACTTCCCCAGCCTTCTCCTGGCTAAACAAAGTTTCAGTTCTTTTAAGCTTCTCCTCATAAGTCATATACTTCAGGATTTAATCACTCAGAGTAGATAAATGGTTTATCTACACTTGTATGTTACACATCATATTGAGTTCAGCTCTTGGAATTCAAGTCCTAGACATATAGCAAATTTATCTTCGTGTTCAGGAGACAGAGGAGCCAAAACAAATTACAAGTTTTATCTTAGATGCATGTAAATTTTCAGGATAACCTAATACCTGAAGTGTCTGAATTAATTGCTGTGATCCTTAGACAAATTAATGAAGGTGCATTTCTATGCACATATATGGCATTACTTCAGAGATGAGTAAGGAATAATACTATTTTCTTCTGTCTAGTCTTTAAAAATATACAGAAAAGACTTGTAGCTTTCTTCAAAATCTTTTTCAGTTTGGTGAGATTTTGAAATCTGTACCTTAAATCCGGAAGAAGTTAATGAGTTTAATTTAATAAGTTTAGGCAAGAGGAAAGTCAGTGGTTATTTGATTTGATTGTACAGTGGTATGAGACACATCAGACAACAGTAAGACAACATATAAAAGTTCTGTATTTGGAAGACAAATATATAAATTCAAGCTAAAATAATGTACATAATTTCAGCATGATGGCAATTTACAATCACAACAACATATCTTGGGACTTAATGAATTTATCACTATGTTAAGCTTTTAAATTATGATTGTATGTATTTCTAAGAGATGTCCTCCAGCCCAGTCAGAAATTATAGGTCAAGAGTTACTGAGTGAAGATTAGTGACCTCTATTATGCAGAAGCTCAGATTAAACTGACTGCATAGTTATTTCAAGTTTTAAGTCTGTGGACCTATAAAACAATCAAAACAATGTGCTACAAGGTTAATCCCCAATGGCTTCCTAGACTGGAAGAAGCACTTTCCTTTGGTGTTAGACACTGCCATCCTCTCCATTTTACAAATTTGTAATCACCTGCATTCATTATTGCAACATCTGTTCAAAAGATGGACTGTCTTCTTTGGATATTTCAATGTGGGTTGTATCTCCTATTGCAATGAACTAGATTTTTTTAGGGCAGTTTCTGACCACAAAGTATGATGAAAATGAAACCCATTAAATAATCTAGGTGGATTAGAATCCTTAATAACATTTCACTTTCAGATCCTTTGAACTTACATTTCATTTCTTGAATCTACTGTATATGAAATTCTACAAAACAAACAAAACTGATGCATGTAACTTCAGAAGAGAATTGTGTTCCAAATCTAGGAAATAATTTGTCTTTCTCCTCTTAGAGAAATGTGGAAGCAGAGAAACATTTAAATCACCCATGGAAAGCTCTTAGGGCAATTATGAGCTAAAACTTATGCACTTCATCTTTCAGTTCCTAGTCAGAAAAGCATTAGGTTTCAATTTTACATGGTTTTCTCTAGAAAACCCTCTCTTTTCCAATGGAACTCCTCCTGCTTTTCACGACTGGGCTTTATTGTCCCTGGAGCTGTTCCTTCACTTCTGGAGTAGCATACCATGTGCATTCTTCAGCCTCCTTACACAACAGGTTGCAGTAAATCTCCAATCTAATATCCTAAACCCTTTTTTTAATGAGGCGTAGAAATAAGTTTTCCTTCAGTAAGTGATCCTTCCTTAGCTTTCCAAAAGCACAATCTAAGTTGAGAAACCTAAAATAAATTGTATGCATGTTCTGTAGAAATCCTCTAAACAAAACCGACACTTTATAGCAGTAATAATTTCTTACTTGCAAGTGTTTCAGAAGACTCCCACAGCAGCAGGTGTTAAGGAAGTATCCATCTGTTCTTGTTTCTCTGCACAGAAGTATATTGAATAGATAAGAGTTTCTAAATGTTCAGGGTTGTCATTAAAATGGGTTAGCTGTGATCGTCACTTAAGGCATTCCTGATATTGAAATTAAAATGAAGACAATCTCTGGCTCTGTTGCAATTTGAGAATGCGATCAATGGTTCCCTGAAGAAACATCCTGTCAACTGAGCACTTTTTAAATTATCTTCTGAAAACCACTTCAATATTCCTGCGACTGAACTGGAAATGCTGTATCAGCAACATTACTGTTCTCTGAAAATATGGATCAAACCCCAGCTGTTGCAGATATGTTAATTGATGAATAAAGTTAAGAGATCTGAAGCCTTTATACTACACTTGAAACTTACGTTTCTATTTAAATATTGAAGGCTTTTCAGCTTTCTCCTCCAAATGCGAAAAATTACTTGAGTCACTTCTGAGGAAGGCTTCAGAATCTCTAAACTTGAATGCTACAGTATAAAGACCAGAGGACTTGGAGCTTCATCAACACAGCAGTGAAATCAGCATGAGAAAGGGGATATGGCAAACAAGCTGTGAAAAACAACACGTCAGTTCTTTTGGAGGTGAGACAGAAAATATACTGGGCAATAATATGAATGAAATCTACAAAACAGCTATAAACTTCTATACACTTCAAGGTGTTTTTATACCTTAGGTATTATATAAGCTACTACACTGTCATATATTCAGATCAGAAAATGGATTTTGACAAGTAATGTGGAAGTGTTAAGAATGAAAACTCCGTCTCTGCTCTTTCAGCATTGTACCCCACTCAACAGAAGGAAACAAAAGGAAGTTTTTGCATGTAGCACATAAAACTATTATAATATCTTTATAATTAAACCTAAAACAATACCAACTGAGGTATTAAGGCTTTGTATTAATGATTTGCAAAGTCTAGTAGCTTCCATCTAAGAAAATGCTAGCAGTATCTTGCTTGCCAAAGTTTGCTCTGCTTATTAAGTTTTCACATTCTAGATTTCAAGAAGGCACATTGCTTTAAGTCATTTTGCTATTTGTATGTGAATTACTTGGTCCAGATACTTGGCAGGCAAATATTCTCATACCATAATGGAGCAGTTCTGGTATTATCAACCACAACTGTCTACAGGTGAATCTATCCGTTAAGCTTCTGGATTTCAGCTTTGAAATCATCAGTTGAAAAAAAATAATACAGACCTCCACATCTCTCAAAGAACCCTCTCAAACAAATAATAGCTGGCCAGCCTTCAGTTGATATGAGATCTTTCCAGATTTGAAGTCCAACCTTAAATGAGTTGTAAACTTCACATTGAATTTTTGCGGTTTATGCAATCTTTTTCATTCCTTGTCTGTTAACTGTACTGAGATTGTTAGATCTACAGAACTGTGAGTAGAGGAAACTGGGGTTTTTTTTGAAAATAGTTTGTTTGCAATTTTATAGCTGATAAGTGGTAGAATTTTGAGAACAGCATTGTTATCCAGGAAAAAAAAAAGGCAAACAAAAAACAACCCACCCTACTGCGATCTGGACAGCAGAGCATGTGATATACTAATTTGTTTGATGGAAAAGTATAGATTGCATGCTAGGATTGTTTTGGCGCTCGGCATTTTGCTAAGCCACCTGCCAGGTTAAGCCACTCTAATCATGTAACCATGGCAATACTGCTGGCGTCAGCATGAAGAACTGATTTGTGCAGCCAGTAAGGACTGGGCACCTTAATGCATTAACTGGAGCTGTTAGGAACTGTTTGGAAATAAATATGTAAAATAGGTATAAAAGGTTCTTTTAGATTATTTAGTGTTTTGCTTCAAGCAATATTTGTTAACAGCAGGCCACCCTGTTTATCGGGCAAAGAGAACATGGTTGTAAGCACTGAAATAGATAACAAACTGCTGGTAAATAACTGCTGGTGGATTCTCCTCTGCTGCTTTGCTTTTTGTGCTTTGATAGGAAACAAGTATTTCATTTTTAGCAGGAAGTCTTAGTCCGTGTTTGTGCTCTGCTGAGGCAAACTGGCAACTTACAGCAGTAACTTTAGAAAATCTGAAAATAAGACAAACCCAACAAAATTTGAAAGTTTTAATTACGTTCTATAAAGACGGTCAGCAAGTTAGTCAAAGTGTTGCTACCATACATTATATCTCTTCTTCCTAGCCCTTGATTGTTTTCTAATGCTTTTCCCACACATACATTTCCTGTCCCTCTCACATTTGCCTTTCATATGCCCCTCAGCTATGTGTTTTCCTCACACCTTTAATTTGCAGCTACACTGCTCCACAAGTAATGGGTTTGTTTTTTTCCAGAGAGGCAATGATCTGATGATATACTGTCTCCAGCATCAGTGCTGACTTAATTAATTTCTACCCTATGTCAACAAGGTGCAGGACTGTAATGTGAATCAGACCAGAAAAGAGATCCACTTCAAAGTAAAAACTTCAGCACCCTTTCTCTCCAACTTCCCTTTTTTCAGCCAAGTGCCTGGTTCACACAGAAACCCCACAAGCATAAGCATATGTAAACATAATTAAAGAAATGTCTCAGTGAATTTTACAGAGGGTGGAACAGAGTACTGATTACTTCTGATTTTGTGGCCATATGAGGGAAAAAGATACTCATAAAATCTGTATTCACTCTCCAACCCAAAAGCCTCATTTGCAAGAGAAGAAAAAGGGAGTCCTTAATGACCTCTCTACACATTTTTATGTTGTGTCTACTTTGGTTTGCTTACTAGCAGCATTACTTGATGTATTATTTTCATTATAAGACATTATTTCCATTCACTGGATCTTATTTTACTGGTCTGAATTGCACTTGACACAGGTAGCCCAAATTGTTGCTCTATGCAGTAGCCCAGTTGTTGCCAATTTTTCTTTATTCTCCCAGTTTTTTATGGTCTTCCTCCACAACTTTTTCTTCTAATCTCTCATTCCTCCATTTTTTCTGCTTTTGGTAATTTTTCATGGTGAGTGCCAGTTTTCAGTGGTTTGCTAATTTTCCAAACAGCACTGTGCTTTCTGGAGTATATTTGTGTGCCCCAGACTGGCAACTGTTGGACTCTGTACAGAACAGTTGCTGCATTAACACATATATTGTTTTTTTACTAAATCATAATTTTTTGTAGGCTGTGAAAAAGTGCAATTATGATTATGTACTGAAATAAAGGAATGACAATTTTTAAAACAACAGTGCCAACAGGAGCCCACTTGAGGATGTAGGGCAATGAATCTTTTTTAGTCCCTGAAGCTCTTCACTTTGCTCTTATGCCCTGTTGCTGTATGGACTCCATTTGAAATGTCTGAGCTAGTCAGGATAAATATCCAGGCCAGGAAAGTTCCAAGTGTATCCTTGTAAATAGTGAGAAATTGTTCAGGGCTCTAGCATTTCTATTTCTTTTCATCCTTCATCTTTGAGAACAGCAAAATTTAATCAAAAAGTAAGCTAAGCATAGTTGGAAAAAGAATATGTTGCTTTTAGTAACTTAAAATATGTAAGCATGCTTTGAGGATGATTCTATAGTTTTGTAATTCCCTTCATAATACTGCAGTTACTCAGAAAATAGGGCCCAATTCCCTCCTGAAAGAAGATTAAAAACCTACCATGAAGATCAGATGATTCACATTCTTTTGGTTTCTTGTGTTTTGCTAACAGGCAGGAAAGAAAAAACACAGATGACAGTACAACCAAAATCAACAGAGACAGAAGAGTTACACAAATAAAAGCAGAATTGGAAAAGAAAGGAACTGAATCACTCATAAGTGAAGGTCAGCAAACAGCATGACCAGTTGTTGCACTTGATTGTTAGAAGGATTGATTTTGCTGCTTCTTGAAAGTTCTTAAGAAATCTAGTATTTTTCCAAACTGTATTGCTTTGGGCCTGCAGACTACAGGGGAAGGGCAGTGATAGGCAAAAACTGCCACATCTGAATAGGAAAGATGCCTAACAGTATATTTTTGCTGCCAGGAAATAACAAAGAAACATTCTTGCCTGTTTAGTGGGTATTAAATCATGGATAAAAGTCAACTGCTTATCTGGAGCCTGGCATAGATTTCCAATAACTCACTTTTCCTCAAGCACAAACATACAATAGCACTTGAGGAAAACCACAGAGTGAATATTTTATAATCCAAAAACAATCTTTTTAGATTTCCATGAGAAAAAAAAAAAACCACTTATTTATTCAGCCTTTTTCTCTCACCGTGCAATTAAGTCAAGTGCTGACACAGATTACTGGGTCATTTATGCCCCAAACTGTTCAACAGATATGATGTCTTCTGGTATTGTGGATATACAAAATGAAAACTTTATGGCTTTTAACAGTAATAATAGCAAACCCAACATACAGATTTACTACACAGCCATGTATACATGGTATATCAGTAACAGGTAGTGCTGTGTAATAGGTGGTCACAGTAGTCACTGTTTTGCTGCACAGCTGTGCTCTCCAATCTAATTTGTGTTTATAGTTAAGGACATACTCTGTTCATGTACTATGCAGGATGGTGGTGTCTGTGCCTGTGTGGCTCTGATGGGCTGATCTACAGGCTTCCATTACCTTGGTGTTTGGGGTGTTGCTGTTCTACCCTAGAGAATTTGGCTTAGTTTTAACAGGGATGTCCATGTGGCTGGACAGGCAACCCTACGGTGTTCCACCCATCCCCACCCTGCAGGTTGTTTACATCCTGCTGAAAGCCCCCTGACACTGTGTGAGGTGTCCTCTGGCATGGCACTCAGTCCACAAGACCCTTAGCACAGCTGTGAAGGCTGTAAAAGTGCTGTCCTGAACTTGTCTACTCATATATAGGCCGCAATTTCTCAGCATGCAGCCCTTCATGAACAGTTCTGCCCAGTAGTGCTCATAAGTATTGACCTTAATTTCACCAAGATGAGCTTTCAACTTGAAAGCCAGGGATGCACGAGGGAAGCAGAAGTCTGCAGAGAGGACCAGACATTCCCTACCTGCTCTCCTTCTATTTGAGGGCACTGTTCTGTCCTGTACATGGAGTGACTGTATAGCCTCCAGCAGTGTCTCCACTGTTACTGAGCTTTGTTCAGTTGCATCACATGTACTGATTTCAGACACCAGGTGACAGCCAGTGGCACATTGACTTCTCCATGTAACATACCACGTTCATGGCTCTGGGATAGGAGCTCTCAGGAAGCAGCAAGCATGGGCTGCCCCACAAGGAAAGGAAGCCAGGAGCTGAGGGCACTAGCAAGGCAGGTAGGGCAATGACCCCACCCAGGAGGGCACAATCCCAAAGTACCTGAGCAGTTGCCACACTGTGGAGCAGGGTGAGGCAAGTATTCAGAATTAAAAGACATATCTGCGGTGCTGAAGCAGCTGCAAGGTTAAGTCAGCAAATCAAATCAGTGGTTCAGGATCAGCAAGGCACCTGGACTGGCACGGGCATACCTAAGATAAGTCTAAAGGATGGAAGCCTGAACTTCAAGGCAGCTCCCCAGCAAAGAGCAGGAGGCCCCCCGTGAGGCTTCCCATAGCTCCTTCTCACACAGCTCTCTCCCCAGCACCCTGATCCAAGGCTACAGCTGCTCCATATCAGAGCTGCAATGGAGGATGGGCAACCAAACCCCAAAGAGGGGGGAAGGGACTGCAGAGCCTCTTGGTGCACTCAAAGCCCTGACAACAACATGCTTATTTCCAGATTTTCATCCAGTCCAGAAGGTATCAGTCTCTTAAAAGTAATCTTGTTAGAGACAAGGCACAGCTGTTCAGGGCTGGGATGTTTACTGCAGCCCAGTAAAGCCTGCAAAGCCATATGCTGTTTGATCCTCTGCTCCCTGGCTATTTACCAAGTCAGTGTCCAGAGGGGCAGTAGGTTGAGCTGTGCCAGAGCGGCTGACAAACACCAGCCCTTCCGCTGGCCCATGAGGGGCCCTGAAAGTGTCATAATTATATGAGATTACATTCTGCAGTACTCAGTGATCCATCATACCCTAGTGATCATTGCAGTGGTTCATCTGCCCTTTTGGGTTTGAACTGCTGACATTTTGATAAGCAGCCATGCACAGACCTGACAACAGCATCATCGTGCCACATATAAATACCGCCATCCTGCCTTGCTGAATGTCCTGACAGAGTGATGCTGTCTTCTTGACCGACATAATGCCAGTATAAACTATACCTTTAAGGTGCCCATGGCTTGGCATACACTTAGTGATTTGCAGGAGAAAGTGGGGAGTGTGGTCAAACTGAAGGATTCCAGAAAAGGACACTCAGGTGACAAAATCAATTAGAGCAGCCTGACACAAATGTTAGTCTTGGCCTTAGTGGAAATCATCTCTCCTTACAACACCACCTCAACAACAGTCTGTGGCTATAGGTGGTGGTATTATGTCCAAGACTTCATAATCCTTTACCCTTTCGGTGTTGCATATGTACTTGCTGTTTGTCTTTCCTTTATCCTGCTCCTTTACAAGCCTCTCTTCTTCCTCTCACTCATGAAAAAAAATCTTTACTTCTATAGTTTTCCCTTTTTCTCTTTAGTCTGTAAAAAGTCAATTCCTTCTCCAGTTGCCATAACAGATGACAGCCATTTGATTGCCATAAAATATGACAGGTCTGGTTCCCCACCCCATTCCCCCCAGCAGCAATCACCAGTGTGAAACACTTGAAGTAACCAACTATTCCCTTTATCTACAATTTAGGGAAGTGCACGACAATTTAGGGAAGAAGGATGAGAAGAAAGACTGAGTGCTGACTACTGTCTTCCTCCTTCACATAAAACATATGCAATATTTTGGCTGACATGCAACAACATAGGTAATAAAGCTGATCCTTCTGACTGCAGTCAAATTCCTCAGCCCATCACAGGATGTGGAGAGAGAACCACTTTTGTTGAAACTCCAACACACTCCTACAAATACAGTGACCAGAAGGAAAGGCACTTTACCTTCAGTGCCCTGTTACTTTCAGCTACAGATCCAGGATAAGGATCATCTGCTTCTGCGTTCAGTAAGCAAACCTGTTACCTTCAGATAATGTAATGAAGAAAGTATATTCTATGGAAGACAAAAATTGAGACCAAAAGAGCATTTCTGCTGTTATGGGGACCTCTCAGTGGAGCTGGTGTTCAGAGTCTTCATCCCACTGTTATTGCTTTCAGCACATCAGGTTGGGGTGAATGATGCCATAACCCACAGTAAGTGTTACAGGTTTCTGCTCTCGCCCATTTCTGAAAGGTGCGGTCAAAAGTTTCAGCTCCCCAGTTTGTGAGCCTACTGCTAACCAAGAGGATTGGGCAGGAGATGAAGGCAGTAAGGATGAATCAATACAATAAATCAAAGAACCTGCAGGGCTGCTTCAAAAACTGGCTCTTGCTGTTTTGTGCTGTATGCTGGTTTTTTCTGTTAGAGTTCTATCTCACCAGAGGTGCTTGAGTAGACCAATCCTTTCAGGTACTTAATATTACAGAGCATTGTGAAATAACCTCTGGTATAGATTAAGTTGTCCCAGGTCACATGGGGAACAGTCAAACAGAACTGCATTTTAGGCAATTTGGACAGAAATCCATGTGAATTTTGTGGACAGTGATGCACTGATTCATCTGGAGCAACAAGCATTTTTTGGAGAAAGCTCAGGAGACACAAAGCCCCTTACAGGCATGCAGGGGCTTAGGTCAGTCCCTGTATAGCCCCAGGTACTTCAGTGCTCATTACCTTCAGCAATGTCACTTATTCTAAAGGTGATCAACATAGAAAATATGCTCCAAGTATGTTTTACCATAAACAGCTGGTACAGAGGGTCTTGTCTGGGTTTTTGACTGCCTGGCAGGCACAGTTTTACAATGGAACTAATTGTTCACCTCAGTGCAGCACAGCCAACAGCAGCTACAAACTGCAAAGCTCTGCTCTCTGTAAGTAGAGAAACACACACTAATGGGGACTTCTCATAGACAAAAGGATGCACATGTGAATATATTTATATACACACATATCTCAGCTTGCATATAATGAATTTGTTAGAGCAGATGCCCGCAGACCTTTAAGAAGGACAGCACTTACATTTTCTTTATATAGATGGTGTTTAGTGCCATGAGGTGCAACAGCTAGCCCTGTGCTGGCATAATTGCCTGGTGATTTCAATGAAGATTTAAATAAGCAAAAGCCTCCATGTCTTAAACTAACATGAGGCAATGCATAAAGTCTCATTATCTTCTCCTAGGTCATACTCCATCCCTCACTAATTGGCTCTATGGGCACCCCATTTGGAGTTACAATGTTTACAACCTTTTCTTGATAATCTAATGTGCAGACAGGTCAGACTCCAAATGCAAGGTGTTTTTATTCCCATTTCTTTTGCATAATAAGTTCTGAACTGGAACTACACTTCCACCTATCTGTTGGTGCTTTTCCATGTCAGTGGCTGCTACTGTTCCAACATGGGTGTGACTTGGCCACTGACACTTCAGTGTGACTCTTCTGCTTTACGGTATTCCTCATCACTAATTCAAGAGTTTCTTAGGTACAGACATACAGTAGGTCTGTTTCAAGGCTCTTAGGTTAGTTAGTTCTCCTTGATATTATTTCTCTGGAAGCTCATGTTCACCTGGAGCCTTGTCCTGATATAGGACTGACTGCACAACCTCTGAAAATCCACTTTCCCAATTAATAATGCTCCCTCTGCTACTTTTTTTTTTGTTGTTTTAAGACCACCACAAGGATTAAAACTTCCCTATTGCTATATTTGTTGTTTCCTTCACCCGTGTCAAGCTTTTAGTAATTATCAACTTAAAAGACATATGTGCCTTCTTGAAAACAGCAGCCACACAGGACACCATACCTACTGGTGACAAAATCTTTGTCCTAGAGTATATAACCTATAGACACAGAAGAGAATACCAAGAACAAGCAGTGTGTAAATATCCTGAGTGATTTGTACTCCATATAGAAAAGAGAGGTTTTCAGGTGGATGAAAATAACCAAACCCCAAAAAACCAAGAAAACCACCCACCAAGCCAACCAAAATTGCAAGCTTTGACTTGAAGATGCTGCATAAAACTGAAACATCCCAAGGATGAGAATGACCCATGAAGAAAAGTCCATCTTTAATAGACAAACATGGCAGGTAAGTAAGTTTCAAAACCTCAGTGCTGTAAAAATATTAATTTTGATGGGTTACAGAAGTAACTGGACATGACTCACTAATGCAAATTGTCAGTGTTTTCTGCAGAGCAGCTGACCTCACCTGCAGGCAGCAACCCGAGCACCAAGCTCTTGATAGGCATTTTCTTAACTCTTGATCTGCTCATGTTCACCTTCACGTTCTGGCTGTTTTTCTAAATGCTGGAACAGGGTAAACAGGGGGACAGTACTCCCACCTCGCCTGTCAGCGGCACCTGAGGTCACTGGGCACTTGGAACAGCAGTAATGAAAGTGCTATTCTGTTAAAGTACAATTGCCATTAAAAAGGCAGATAAAAAACACTCAAAACGTTCATGTCAGTGCCCATCATTTTAGGGTAAATCATTACAGAAAAAAAACTCAAACAACAAGCCACCAAACAGAAAAGAAACACAGTAACAGCGTTCCTTTCACATAGAATGACTATTGTCAGAAAAGACCATTAACATTGAGCCCAACCATTAACCGAGCATTGCCAAGTCTACCACCAAACCATGTCCCTAAGCATCACATTACAGCTTTTCCGAACGCTTGCAGGGACAGCGATTCCACCACTTCCCCGGGCAGCCTGTTCCAACGCTTCACCCTTTCCGTGAAGAAATTTTCCCTGATTTCCCATCTAAACCTCCGCTGGCACAACTAGAGGCCGTTTCCTGGCCATTTCCACTCATCCTACCATTAGTCACTAGGGAGAAGAGGCCTGTCCCTAGCTGGCTACGAGCTCCTTCCAGGGAGTTGTGGAGAGCGAGCAGGAACCCCCGAGCCTGCTCTTCCCCAGGCTGAACAACCCCAGCTCCCTCAGCCGCTCATGTGCCCTGCGCTCCCGACCCTTCTAAAAATCCCTCCTCGCCCGTATCACCCGTATGCGGGCACGGAGGAGAGCCTTTTCCAGCACAACGCTATTAGCAATAATATTATTTGTAGAAAAAAAGCGTTTAGAACAAAGCCTTCCCGACCCCACCTGGCGGCAGGCCCCGAGCCGCAGGAGCAGGCCCGGCTCTCCCGCCCCGCGCTGCCCTCACTTCTTCCCTTGCCCGCCATGGCGCCCGCAGCTTCCAGGCAGCCGCCGGTCGCGGGCTTTGTTCGTCTCTGCCTGCGCCGCCTCCGCCCCTTCCTTCCTCTTTCCTTCCCTCCGCTCCCCTCCCTCCCCCCTTCCCTCCCTCCCCCTGGCCGGCCCGAGCGCCCGGAGAGGCCCTCGGGGCGGGGGAACGAGCGGGCCCCGCGTCCCTCCTCCCCGTCCGAGCGAGTGCCGGGGGTCCCCGCAGCGCCCGCCGGCCCCGAGTGCTGCGGGTGAGCGGCGGGGGAGGCGCCATGGCCGAGCGGGCGCGGGCGGCGCTCTCCGAGGCGGGCTGGTAAGTGGGGCCGAGCTCGGCCGCGCCGCCGCCTCCGCCTCCGGGGTGACTCCGAGCGGCGGGGCGGGGTGGGCAGTGCTCCGTGCTTGAGGCGTGCGGCGGCGGAGGGGCGTCCCCGCCCGAGCTCCGCTCGGAGCCCGTCGGCCGCGGGCAGGGGGCTGTGCCGCCCCCCGGTGCGCTCGGGGCCTGGCGCTGGCTCGCCCTGGGGAGCAGCTCCCGGCCCGTCCCGGTGGTCCTGCGGGGAGTGTCGGCACCCTCACCCTGGGGCCACCCCCGAGCCCCATCGGGATCGGCGATGGCCTCTCTCCTTCCCTCCTGCCCGCCTGCCCCGGGCCGGCCTCGCCTGCAGGCCTGGCGCCTGCCCGTACTGCTGGGCTTGTTAATTACACTGTGCGCCTCTTCAGAAGGGAAGGCAAGGCGGAAAAAGTGTGGTTAGGGTAGGGTAAATGAGGCACACATGAGGCTTCGACTCGGGCCCTTGTGTTTTCTAGTTAGTCCTAGTCGCTGGGCACACAATATCCATTTTGAAACAGCGTGTTTCAACGAGTTGCACTTTTCAAATACCTGCTGCAAGTGCTCATTTACTAGTCTAGAGGTGGGTTTGCACTGTAGGAAGTTTTTGTTTTGGTTTGTGTTTTTTATTTTTTGTTTGTTTGGTTGTTTTGTTTTTACTGGTTGAAGTAATTAACTTATTCGTCAACACTGACTTTTCTTTAACTAGTTGGAAGTCTTTCACCAAACTTAAAGTTAAGTGCCAACTGCTAAAGCACAGAGAAAATACTTAAGATGTAATTGAGAAAACCTGCTCAAATTACGCAAAGCAAAGTTATTTCCAAAGGTGTTTTGGGGATATTTCTGTTTTACTTTTTAAGTTAGTGGTCATCCTGGATTGTGGTTTCATGTATATCTAAGATAGAAAGTATTAAAGTGGGTGTCATGTGATTTAGAATAAAACAGGATAATTCACTTGAAAGTGATCTACAACAATCATCTAGTCCAATTGCTTGACCACCCGAGGCCTGACCAGATCTTGGTGTGTTACTAAGGGCACTGGCCAAATGCCTCTTAAACGTTTGACTGGCTTGGGGCATTGACTATCTCTCTAGGAAGCCCCTTCCAGTGTTTGACCATGCCCTCGGTAATGAAATGCTTCCTCATGTCCAGTTTGAACACTCCCTGACACAACTTTGAGCCATCCCTGTCCGTCCTGTCACTGGACCCAGGTAAAAGAGATCAGCACTTCCCTGTCCACTTCCCCCCCTCAAGAGGCTGTAGTGAGCAATGAGGTTGCCCCTCAGCCTCCTCTTCTCCAATCTAGACAAGCCAAAGTCCTCAGCTGCTCCTCACAGGACATGCCATCAGCTTTCTTGCCCTCGTCTGGACTTATTTAAGGACCTCCACATAGTTTTCTAATTGTGTGCACAGTAGTCCCGGTAAGGGCATGCTAGCACTGAATACAGAGGGATAATCATCTCTTTTAACCAGCTGTGTTTGTTAGCCCAGCTTGTGCAGTGCTACTTTGTGGTAATAGTAACCACGTAGAGTAATCAGGTGTCTTTAGGGCTGCTCCTTGGATAAGTGTATCAAGCTTCAAAAATGCTGGTCTAAGTGCTTCTAGAGTGCACAATCCCGTGGCTTCTGGCTATCTCTGAATTGAAATGATAACTCTTTGCTACTTTTTATAACATTAGTTTGTTTAACAGCAATTTTGGACTATGACTTGAAACTTGCTGCTTTCCTCTTCTGCACTTAATCCTGTCTGAAAATACAAAACTTTTCCATAAAAGTGGTTTTATTTTCATAGTTCGCTTTTCTTGCTTTCTATTGCCTGTTCAAAATTTTAGCACAGTTTTCAACTTAGTTGTTTTACTGCCTTTTCAGCTGAACGAGTGCCACTGGTAAATGGCTTTCAGGTTTTGGCAGTACAAATATGAGGTACCTCTGAAACAATCTGTTCCTTTGCAGTGTTTTCTGCCCTCCTTGGGGGTGTAGACTCTTGAATGGCTGTAAACGCTTGTTATTCTTGCAGTCCTGTAGGGTGGGAGCCAGAGGCTGAAAGTTGATCAGGCAAGTAATGGTCTGATTATCAGGTCCACTGGAATTATGCCTTGACTTAGTTGCATTGGGAAGGGTAGTATGAAAGAGTGAGAAATTATTGCATGTGCTTTTGAGGAATGTGAGGTGGAGTGGAAAATGAAATAATGATTCGGAACTCTTGTTTAGCTGTGTTCATGCACTTAAAAAAGGATAGTAACCTAAACATCCATGCTTCTAACTGCTTTGCTGTTGCTTTTACGCTTATGACTTTTCTCATATTATTAGTTCTTTGAGTTATTTAACACATCTGAGTGAGCCTTCAGGGGTGTTTAATGTAGTATATGTCTGACTACACTGGTGATTAAATAATGTTTTGTACCAAATTGGTTGTTACTGTTGCTGTCACCTGATGTCAGAATGATAAGTTTTCCAGTACAAAACCAGAAGTGAGTTTATATGTTAAAATCTGTTCCCACTTAAACTGCAGAAGCACCACATGGCATGTCAAGTAAAGAAAAAGTTTGACTTGCTTAGTTGAAAATCTGTTAGCTTGTAAAATACTGCCTGTACTGCTGGCTTTTACAATGTTTCTTAGTTTCTGCAACTAGTGTTTACATTTTATGATTCTGAATTAAAAATATTTTTCAAGTAAACCAGTAATTAACAGTGTAATTAATGCAGAACAGTAGTTATATATATATTCCCCTCCCCCAACTAGGCATTGTCAGAGTAATCTGTTATAAAATTATCTGGAAATTAGTAATGTTTGCCTTCAGTATATCAATTACATTTTTGTCAGCTTCTGAAAGGGAAAGTAGCCTTACCTAGTAAATGTAACAGTGGTCGGTAAAGCTGAGAGACCTTTATTTTTTTTCCTCTTTTGATGATAGCATTGTTTTATGAAAATGAGTAAAAGGCCCCTGTAGTTTGTATGCAGAATTGTAGTTTTTTCTGAAGACAGATCCCTGCAGCTGTAATTGAAAGCCTGCATTTTTTGATGCTAGTTCTTTTCGTTATTCACTACACTGTTCCTTGCAATGAGATATTGGCCCCAGCTAGGGGAGAGATAAGGTGTTTGTATTAAATGTCAGTGACAAGATTCTGTCTTGGAACAGAAGTTCTGTATTAACTTTTTATTTAATTTTCAAACATGAGGAAGATGGCCAAATGGCAGAATTGCCTTTTTGTATTGTTACAGTTACATTCATGAATTTTGGAACCAGTTTTCCAGTGTTCCCATTAAAATATGGATCTTAATGGAGCATGAGTTAGTGAATCTAGTTTTACTACTAGAAGTTAAGTCCAGAAGGACTGCAGAATACATGCTCTTATCAATGAGTTGCAAAGCACTTCTCACTGGATTGCGACAGAATTTTTTGTTTGTTTTGGTTTTGTTTTTTGTTTTGAAAATCTCCTGGGTGGCATTTCACAAGAGACTATGACAAGCCAAGACCTCTTCAGTGTTCCTAGATCTTTGCAGAACTTGGGAATTTATTACATAGGAATGCCAACATATTGTCAAAAATGAACAATATGCCATGGCCTGCAGCAGGTTTAGCTCGTGCTTCACAGATCTTGAGTCTGGTGATTGATCTCGATGGGAAAGCAAGAGGTGCAAACTGGATAACTAAAGGTTTTTTTAGTACAGATAAATGTACTTGTGAGTTACTTGTCAAGTACAGGATTTTTTATTGCAGTGTGTGATGCCATAAAAATTAGTAACTCTATGGGAAAAAAATATAGTGTTGTAAAACCTAATGTATTTTGAAGATTATGTAAACAACGTTGTGACTATGAAAGGTTACTCCCAGAGATGAGTAGGAAATGAAATTGTACTAGTTGTTTGGAAACAAAAGAGTACTGCTTGATAGTCCATAAGAGAACCCTAATATTAATGCCATTGTGGTTGTATGTACTTTTTAAATAAAAAATACAGAGCTGATGTATGACAAACTTTTAAACTGAGTTTTTGGTATTTCAGCAAGTAATGTGCTGCATACTGGGTAACTCTAGGTTTATGATTGGTCTGTTCATGTGCATTCTCCTGTAGGACTAATCATCTGATATGATCCAAGCTCTAAAGCAAAAGTACCTGTATGCCTGGAAACACAGGGATGTGGATGAATCTATCACTAAGAGCACAGCATGCATTTGGCAAAGTAGTCAGTTCCAGAATCCTGCAAGATGATCTGCTTTTCCCTCGTGTTTTATTGCTGTTCCAATAAAACATTCTTGGAAATCCCAGTTGAAATTGGCTCCTGCATATTGAGCAAACCCAGGCAGGATACAAGATTTTCCTTAGACACAAGCATAACACAGTGTTTCACAGGAGAGATACATCTGTTTTGAAATTCTTGACACTTCTTTTGTGATGCACATAATCTTATGAAGTTTGGTTGGTTCCATGAAATCTCAAAATGCCAGTACAAAACAAAATGCCACATCATTGCATTTTTTATTTGTTCAGGTGTATCCCTTACTGACTGATCTTATCGGTTTACATTTCTGCTGGGTCACAAGTAGTGGGTAGTTAGAACATGAATTCTTTGTCATTTTCGTTTTGGAAGAGTGTAAAAAGGTTTGCATTTTGCATTCTGTTAAGGGAAACAACCCCAAGAAGCAAATTCAGATGATTCTTTTTTTTTCCTTCTTTTTAAAGAAGATGCTAGGTGTTTGAAAAATGACTGTTAGTAGTTGGAATTGTTACAGCTTCTAGAAGAAACAAATTTAGGGCTATAATTAACTATTTAAAATATGCAAAGAAGGATAGGTAAAATAAGGAGATGGAAGGAGGTAGGGGACTAACATGTTTGAAGCACCTCAGTTTGCAGAAGAGAAAACTGAAGGGGGTGAACTTGAAGTTTATGTAATCTGCAGGCAGGACATAAAATGAAAGTACTTTTCTTACTCACCAAATCCTACACAATTACTGCTCACTGAATGCTGCAACTCTAGAATTGGACAGCACTTACTCTGTCAGTAGCAGATTGGTTTAAAAGTGGGTAAAATTTTTGACTAAGGACCTCAACCAAAGCTTATTTGCCAAAGACAAATGGTTATCCTGTGGTTTAGTACAGTTGGTTAAAAGATGAGAAACTCGATAGATAAATGATTACTTCATGTTGGAACAACCTACCATTAGCACTAGGTTTCTGCTGGGATTTAGGGGTTTATTAAAAAATATTCTTAAGGAATGACAGTACTGTGACACTGCAGCAGTTTGTTGATCTATGGGGATTGATAAAATCTGAACTAATTAGGTGTTTGGAGCAAATTCTTCTGAAGCCATTGTCCAGTTATTTCACATACAAGTGTAGTTCAGTTCTGATGAATGCTGCATGATGCTCATGCAGGGGAAAATAGTACAAACCTATCTTCACAGTGATGAGCTCTAAATTTGCTTCTGCTACTTACTCAGGAAGGGCAGCGGTCAGACAGCTGTTGGGAATTGTTCACAAAGAATTAAATCATTGTTAGGTCATTATGTTTATCAGTGGTGTGTCCAAATCATTAACGGTGTGCATTAATGTAATCATCCCAGCACAGCAAGGTTTTCATAGACAGTGAAAAAGTGGATGAGAGATGTGGAAGATACTCTGTGCTGGGAAGATGAAGATCTTTATTCTGAAAAACAGAATAGGGAGAGAGATGATAGAGATCTATAAAATCCATAGATCACACATAAATGATGAATAGAAAGCAAGAGTAGCTTTTTTCCTTAGGACAAGAATTAGGCCACATGGTGAATTAAACTTGCTACCTGGTGAAAATTAAAGTAGCTTGTCAAGTAATGTGTAATTAAATTGTGGAACTTATTTGCCACATGATGTTGTGGAGCAGAAAAAATATAAGTGAGTTAAAACTGTAATTAGGCAAAGCTAGGTAGGGATAGATGCGCTGAATACTGAACTCAACAATGAAGTTGGGCGAGCAGCTCTGAAATGGCTGATAGCTAGGAATTATTCCAGACATGTATGTGTAGATAGTTGCTGTGGTTTGCATTCTTGACCTGGATCATCTGCCTCTGGCCACCCTTGACAAAAATACAACTGTGTTAGACAGACCTACACTGCATAAGTTAAAACACCATTTATGTTCTTATTTTTATATTGTTAGGTAAGTGTCTTCACACTGTAGTTCTGCTGAAGAAAGGATTTTCTCCTCTTGATTGGAGATGAGGGAAGAAGGAGAGAGGATTTGGAAAGAAATGAACCAGATTGTTGAAAACAGGATAGAGAGAAAAGGTGAAGCAAGTGTGGCAGTGTATGCACTCCATCTCAGCAGTGAGCTCCACTGCCTTGCTGCAGCTCACTCTCCTGGTTTTTATTAGTTGCTGGGAGAGACTCTCCCTGCATCTTTTTATGTGAGATCTCATATCGATTTATGCATTGTCTTTGGGGACACAGTCTTCACCTGCTGGTTTCTCTGCTAGGAAGCTAAAGCACTAATATAAGATGTCCTTGATTTATAGAATTGTTGCAACTTAGAGTGAAGTTGTTGGTACTGTGAAACCTTTACTCAACAAAAGAAAAAGAAAAGGAGGAAAGAAAAAAGCTTACTCTACTTCCAACACATCTAATGTTAAAAGTCTTTTAAATTGCTGCAGACCTTTTTTTAACACCCACCTTTTCAGTGGCCTTACTTTTCTTGGTGTAGTGTGTCTCAGATTGATTCTTTCCAATCGAAGAGTTCTCTAGGAGTGTGTAGGTTTTCCATAGCTAGTCTCCTTTTTGGAGTCCTTTGAATTTTGAATGCATTGAGTCTTGTTTCAGCAGTTACTTAGCCTTGTAATTCTTAGGCTTTGCCTTCTTTATGGGACAAATGTTATGTAACGGGTTTGACTCAGTGACATACTAGGTTCCACCTTTCCACCTCTTTTTGTGGTGGTGCTCTTTGAAGAACTCATATCAAACACTGCACGTTATCTCCTGTCTGCCAAGTTTCATAAGACTTCCTATCAATTTGTCTGTTGTTAAACTAATTGATATCATCACACAAGCAAAGGTGATGGGGTGGAGCTTGTTACACAATTGAGATTTACTGTTCTGGGCTGATTTACCTCTTTCCTCAGAGAAATTTTGTTTCTCAGTGTAGTATAAGCAAAGCATGAAACAAATGGGATTTTGGTAGGGATTTGAGGGAAGGATAAAATAGCAGCATTCTTGATTATTATTTGCCTTTTCCAGCAAACTCAAATGAACTTCCCAATGGAAGGGTGAATTAATAAAAGCAGCACTGTGTTTAAGAAGTTTGTATTTTTCTGGAGGTCAGTATCATACAATTTGAGCAAAAGCAGTTCCTGGTAATTTAAATTATTAGTCAGAAAGCCTGTGTCATCTAGAAGGTGGAAATTTGAGGCATTCGGAGTAGATGTTGCATATAGATGAACCACGTCTCAGGAGAAAGACCTTTGCAAAGATTTTGCATTCTGAAATCATGTTATAAGACTCTTGAGATAGATGCTTTTTTCTCTCTTCAATTTCTGTGTGCTCACACTCCCCAGACCCCGAGTACTTGAGCACCAAGCTGGTGGGAGGGTAGCTGGTGATTTTGGAGTAGGGTGCTGTTATTCATACTGATAACAAGTGAAAATCATTATGATTTTCTGTGTATATTTCATGTGTTACTGCTGGTTAAAATACAGCTTTATGTAAATAGTACACGTAGGAGTACATAGAAGTAAGAAGCTGTACTGAAGTTTTACTTAGATAGAATTACTCTTGGAAACATTGAATATTAAATATGCTATACACTGGTTATTTTTTCTCTATGATTGTCATAGCAATACAATTAAAATAAATTCAAGGCTGATTCTCCAAGCTGTGCATATTGTTCATGCTTTCAGGAATAATACATTTTCTACTTCTTTAGAGCAAAAGGAGCATATTTAATTCCAATAAGAGTAATTCTAATAGAGCTGACAAGAAGAAGGAAAGGCTCTGGGGGATGAATAGTATGTGAATGTTTCTAATCACTTTTTATGTACTTAATGCAATGCATAGTCATGAAGTGTCAGAGTTTAGGAGGACTGGACGGCTCTCGGAGTGAAGTACAAACTTTGAGCTTCTTTGCACATTTAAAGAAAAAGAGAGTGGATTAAATAATCTTTATACCACTGGGAGGTAATTGAAGCATCATGGGCGATCTTTGTATTGTTGTTTTGCACCCTTCACTTTGGGAAATGAAGCCCAGGGTTTGGAAATGGGAGTGATGGCATTGACTGACAGCAAGCAAAGACTTACTGGAGAACTGATTACTGAACTTGCTTCTTTGTGAGGGAGCACTGTCTGGGGACTGTGGTCAAGACTGCCTTTTTCTTTCCTGTTGTTTGTCTCCTAGTGCTCCAGGAACACCTCAAGCTTCTAGTGCTGTGTCATATCTGAAAAAAAGCTGTTGAGGAAAGCCAGAGGAGAAAAAGCCATGTGTGTTCAGACAGCTTCAAGATACTCTCAGTGGCATGGCAGCTGTGTCTTTGGCACGGCCCCAGCCTTAGAATATTTTTGTTCAATGTTATGCTTTAGGGTGGCTGCCAGCATTTTCTTGGGAAAATGTGAGTGAGAAAGAGTGTTCACAGCTTGTATCTGAGGAAAAAAAAAAAGAATTTTGTTTCATGAACAAAGAAAACCCTCCACAGTGTTGTGACTTTTGTATGTCAAATTGCTGTGGCCTGTTGGCCTGTTATGAATCATGGAGTAGTAAATCTCAAGGAGCAGAAAACTTGCAAGAGCTCTTGTCCAGCAGTCTCTGACTGCAGGGGCTTTTTCTAGCATCTGCTGTTTTACAGCAGTGCTGCTTGCTGGAAGCTTATCTTATCAAAGTTTGGAGTTAGTGAGGTTATCTTGGGCACATCTCTGTGTGTTACCTGGAAAAGCATGACATTTTTGCATTGAAGCTATTACTGATAGATAAGTGTGCCTGTGGTATCACTAAATCTCTTCTATTAAGTAGTTGTTAGAGACTCAAGTTCGCTTGTTTTTTCCAGTCTGCTGAAGTTTCACTGTGTTATATTATTTTACTGTTGTAAAACACAATATGTTGTGATCTCAGTGTTTAAATACTTACAGATGTAAATCAGGAAACAGCATTAAAACACAGGCTAGAAGTGTACATTATCCAGTACCCTTACCAAGGGCTTTGCTAATATTACTCTCCTATTTAATGAGGATAGGAAATCACTTAGCTCTGATATTGATGGCAGTGTACTGAATGGGTAAAATATGTCTTTCAACAGCTGGATCATCTTGTTTCATGGTATTGCTTGTTAGAAAGATAGAAATGGAAATTGCTATTTATTATGGGAGCACATTTCCACTTATTTTGGTTGATGTTGCCATAATTACTGTTAGGCTCATTGTACAGTGGGATTGCAGGAGACTTTAAAAGGCATCAGGGCAGTTAAGTTTACCCAGAGCTTCCAAATACATAGTTTTGTAACTGTGATACTGTGTCAAAGACAGTTCTACATACAAAGCAGAAGTGAACTTTAAACTACTTTTCAGAATTGTAATGCTAATGAACATTACATTTTTTAACTTCTTAGCACACCTTCTGTTATATAGTTGAAAGTACTAGCAAGTGTGAAGTTTTCCATTTAACTGTTATTTGGAGAAGAGCATGAAGGGGAAAACATCAGTAAAGGAGCTGAAGAAAAGATGGGTGATTTTCAAGGGTCTGATTCTGACTGTGCAGAGTAGTGATTTCTGAATGAGGCACACTTTGTGTTGAAGTAATGAGCTGCTAAGGAATGCTGAGAGGATCCTTATGTAAAAATATGATCCATCAAGCTGCTTTTCATTGAAAACAGAATGTATTATGAGCACGGTCATGATTCTCAGTTTCAAAAACTTACTGAAAGTTGTGTTTTTCAATTCAGATGTAAGGTACAATACACAGTCATCTGTGTAGTACGCAGGTAGGTATTGATAGATTAGAGTTGTGGTTCAGCTCATGTAAGACACGTGAAGTTTCTTACACTTAACCAGCCTGAAGTTCTTAAAAAAGTTTGGCAAATACTTTCCAAAAACCTCTGCAACTTTTCACTTGAGTGCTGTCTACAATTTTTGATACAAAAGAATATCAGATTTGTTTGTTTGTAACTATGAAAATCAGAGTAAGTGAAGAAGTGGATGCATCATTGTTTATACTTAATATTTTAAGGTAAAAATGTTTGGGTTTGTTTAATAGTTAAATTATTCTCAAATATGTAGCATAAAATTATTTCAATCAATTTTTGTGTTATGAAATAGTAAGTAACAGTTTTTGGTAATTCTTTCTTAATGGCCAAAGAAATCACTGAGTTTGGTGTGAAAAATTTCGTGCATACATTTCAGAATTTTATTTTGAAGAATTATCTAAAATGGAGGGAATTGTTATGGAATATGCAAATGAGGAAACAAGAATTTGAAGGTGTTTTTATACTCAAGGTGTTCAGTTTTGTTAATACACCGAGTTTTCAGCCTTGATCAGATAACTATTGCAGAAATTTGCAACTGATGCTCATTTATGATTTTGGGTGCTTAGGCAAAAACGTTCTCTATTCATGGTTTTGAGATGGAAAAGATTTCTTTGGAGAATGCTGTTGAAGGTATGTGTGTAATTTTCTCTAGGGTTGGGAATGGGGAAGAGAAGGAAGGAGAATGTCTTTCTGAACACTTCAGTAGTCCCTGATCTGTTTTCTAAGTTTACATTTTAATTCCTAACTAAACCATGTCACCATATGATAATAACATGATGAAATAGAAAAAGCTTAATTTAGTCTAGAAGAGTAATTGCTGTTATGCTTTAGCTTTGGTCGTATTTTCTTCATGCTGTTGCACTACAGATGAATTCAGTGCTTCGTAACTGTGTAAGTCTACTCTTAAATGTCTTGAAGTATCTTTTTCTGTTCAGAATAACTACTGTGGGCCAATGTTTTTTGATGCTTAAATTAATAACATAATTTTAATCTTTTAATATAAGTAATAACTGATTCGACCTTCCTCCTAACCCCCCCCTCCAGCCCCTCCCTCCAGCTTACTGACAGAAAAGAAAGTAATTTTCTGTCAGATGAAACATTTTTGTGACTAACTTGGGAAGGAAAGGAAGTGAGAGTTTGAATTAGAGGATCATTCAAAAAAAGCAGGGAGGATAAAGACCGTATGTTGTTCTCTGGTTACACATCATCTGGCTGGGAGGTTAGATGAATCTCTTGAGTGTTAGAGCCCTTAATTTAAATCCTTTCTCTTCCTGAGCCTGCAGTGCCAAAATACTAAATTGAAAGTATTAATTAAACCAAAGAATATGAAAATAAATCTTAATAGTGAGCCACTTCAGCACCTGATTTTTACCTGTTACTTCAAAGAACATTTAAGTACGTAGTATGAAAGGGAACATCAATTGATGTCTTTCCATGGCAGATTTTTTTTACACTTTATTTATATCAGTAGTAGTGAAGGGCAATGCAGATTTTCTCTTGTGCAAAGTGGTCTTTCAATTTTTACTAACTTTGAAAAAAAAATTCTCTATCAGAAATTTCTCTATACTCTGCAGGTAAAATTACAAGAATTTTAATGAAAGAGTACTACCAGTTAGGAAAAGTATACTCCTGGTTGCGTGTTTAAACTGTACTTATGGATGCTTAACTTGGTTTTGCAGTAGTTTGGATGATCACCTTCATGTATTTTACAGACCTGTACTTAAATTTAGGATGAGAATACTGTTGGTAACACGCTGATGTTTTAGTTGTTGTCAAGCAGTGTTTGTATTTTCAAGGACTTTTCACCTTCTCACTCCACCCCACCAGCAAGGAGGCTGGTGGTCACAAGGAGTTGGGATGGGACACAGCTGGGACAGCTGACCCCAGTTGTCCCAAGAGATATTCCATACCATATGGCATGATGGTCAGAGTATATAGTAGGGGCAAAGCTGTCTGGGGCTGCTCCTTGGGCACTGGCTGGGCCTTGGCTACGAGTGGTGAGCAATCGCATTGTGCATCACTTGTTTTGTACATACTAATTCATGATGATAATAAATTTTATTATTTGCTTTTCTTTTTGTGTCCTATTAATCAATCTTTATCTCAGCCCAGAAATTTTACTTTTTTTTTTTTCCCCAGCTCTTTTCCCCATTCCACTGGGGGTAATTGAATGAGTGAGTGGCTCTGCGGTGTTCAGCTGCCTGCTGGTTAAACCATGACAGTCCTTTTTTGGCACCCAGAATGGGACATAAAGGTTTGAAACAGTGGAAGATCTGACTAGAGCATGTTAAAACAAATTTATTGTAGCTGTAGAGTCATAGAACGGCTTGGGTTGGAAGGGACCTTAATGATTGCCCAGTTCCATCCAGCCCCCTTGCTATGGGCAGGGACACATTCCACTAGACTGGATTGCTCAAAACTGCGTCCAGCTTGGCTTTGAGCACTTCTACTGCTTCTCTTGTCAATCTGTTCCACTGCCTCCCCACAGTAAAAAATTTTTTCTAATATTTCATCCTCATGTACTCTCTTTTAGTTTACAGTATTGATTTGTGTGTTCAGAGTTGTTTTGTCTATCGACAAGACTTGCTTTAAATGTGTACGTATATACATGTATATGCTGTTTAAGTAACCGTACTTGTTGTATATGTTCCGTGTTGCGCTGTTCATCATCTCTGGGGGCTGGGTTGAGGTTTTCATTGTGTTGAACTTGTAGCGCTGGCTCACGGTAACATTGCTATTAGAGACTGCTGTGTGCTCAGCACTCTGGCATCTCCGAGCTTCGGGAGCCATCTACGGGAACCTGGAATAATTGCACGGTGCGCCTTTTCTCAGACCGTCTTGGCTGCGGGGCAGATGCTTCCTCCATCTTCCCCGTCTCCTCTAGGCTAATTGCAGTAGCGCTGGAGAACTTTCAGTATCCTCGGCGTATTCAAACCAGCATGTTTCTACTGCTATGTCTGCTGAATGCGTTTCAGGTCTTGTTCAGGGTGAAACAGCTATTTAAGGATATCACACAGAGGTTTGCCCCAGGGCCTGGGTAGTTGTGAGCAGTAGGGTGTGTGGGATAGTACAGCCAAGTGCCTGGTACAGTGGTCACCTCTGAATTTTGCAGTTTTACCCCTGAACAAATGCAGGGAGTGAGCAAGTGGCTGTGTGATGTTTACCTACCGGCTGGATTAAACCACAACACTGATGAACTGCAATTTGGATATAATCATTGGAAGCCCTTTGGAATGCCATATATATGCAGTAGTATTTTTTTAGTTTTAGGAATATATGAATCTCTGTAGCTGTAGCTTTTCAAATTAATTGTAAACAAGTCTTTGTATGTGTTCTTTTACATTGCAAGAGTGCATGCCTTCGTGCTGTGTACTTTTGGGTGGTACTTTGTAAATATGCTATAAATCTAGTTTTAAAGGTCTGTAGAAATGGCTGTTTTAGCACAAAGTGGAATAAAAATAAACAAGACACCTTTGCAGGGTTGAAAATAACTGCTCCGTATCCAGAAAAAATTTCTGTGCTGAGTTAAAATTACACAATAATAGTAATAGGGATGTGTGTGTTTTAAGCATTGATGACCACAGCTGTAAAAGAAATTACTTTCTGCCTGGCATTTCAGTTTTGATGTACTTCATTGTTTCGGTAGTGATTGTCATTTTCATCCTTGTCTTCTGAGCAGATTGTAACTTCTTTTTTTGTTTGTGCCAGTTTTGATATGTAGGAGGGAGGGATGTGCCTTAGGTGTCTTGAAAATGTAAGTTGTTTTGGTTAGAGCACTTGAATCGATTCTATGAGAGCAGTACCCACTACAGCAGCTGTTCTAGGCATCGTTGTGGTGGTGATAAAATTCTGTTTTAAATGTTTCTAATAAAACTGAAGGTATTTGCTTAGCATCTTGCATTTTGAATCAGCAAACACTGGGCATGTTAAGCTTCTATTATTTCTGAAATTAATATGAAGTGTCTTGAAGCAGAAGTAGCCCAGGTCTTTGACACCGGTATGGAAGACATGCTTTAATAACAAAATACCAATTAATAATGTTTCCAAATTTCATTTTGTAGTTTTATGGTTCACTGCTGCTTTTGTGTGGTAATAAAGTAAGATTTTACAGCTTGAATTGAGAAATATTAATAACCTTCTTCATGAGTACAGCTGATAAGCTAAATAAGGTGATTAAAAATGATCAAATTTATACTTGTTCCACTAAAGATAGAGCCTTTTGTTATTTGTGTATAAGAATATTATGTTACATATTCCAGTCTCAACAAGCCAACTTTTAAGTATCCTTGCTGGGAAAAAAAATATAGCAAAGGTTACTTTGAGAAAGTATTTTTGGGAATTAATTCTTATAAAGGTGCCAGGTTTTGCCTATTTTGCTCAATATACAATTAAAAATAAAAAAAAAGAGTTTGCTTGTCCAGATTCTGAAGAGGCTATCCTAGTCCCAGCCCTTGCTCAGAGCAGAGCTAATTCAAGTTAGGTTACCTTGCTGAAGGTCTTGTTCTAGTTGAGCTTTGAATATCTCCAAGGTGGCCTGCTCTAGTGCTTAGCCTCTCTTTGGGAAAATTTTTCTCTCCCTCATGTTCATTTGAGATTTCTCATGTTTCAGCTTGTGTTTCTTGTATTTTTTTCTCGTTTTACTTCACCGTGCTTAGAATTTTCTTTGTTTCCTTAAGCCAAGTGCAGATGGTGGGACAGGGCAACAACTTCCTTCTTTGGTCTGCTGCTCTTTGGGATGAGCAATGATGCTCTCAGTGTCTCCCCCTACGAACATTGGCTGCAGCCCCCAATACATCTCAGTGGCCTGTCTTCAGTTTGTGGGTGTTCTCTCATAATGTGGACCCCTGAAACTGGACACAATATTTTAGACATGGCTTTGTGCTGCAAGCAGAGAAGTAATGACATTTTTTGATTTGCTGACAAGTCTTGCTGTTGCAGCCCAGTATGTCCTTAGGCTTTACCACTGTATGGGGACACTGGTTTGTGTTCAAATTGTTCTACACCATGAACTCACAGGGTTGTTTTCTGTTCAGCTACTTGCCAGCCTCAGTGGGTGGAAGGAGGAGTGTGGCTTGGCTCTTGTTGAGCCTGTGATGTTACTTTTGGCCAAAGAATTGCTATGGTGGTATATCTTGCATTGTCCAGTTTTCACTAGCATGTCATCCTCTATGCTCTCCCCCTCCCCACATTAAAAAAAAAAAAAAAAAAAAAAGAAAATTAACTCTTACTTTTTGATGAAAAGTTGTGCATCTCGTTTCAACTGTATGTTACAAACTGGGGTTATGTTAAAATTTTGACATGCTTATGCCAACACAAGCTATGCTGATGTGTAGGGAAAAAATGTAATGTACTACTTCATTATAGAACATGAATTACATAGAAAGTAAGTACTTTATAAGAACCATTATTAGAATGGCTTTTTTTTGGTCTGGCTGCTACCTAAACTTCTAATTTAATTTCTGAACTGAAGTGTGTGGAGACCAGCATGAAAGATCTCTTCATTTTAAGTGGAAGTGTTATTTTGAGTTGACTTTGCAACAGGTCCAAGAAGCTCAAATCATTCTGTTCATGCACATCTTTCCTTGTTTAGACCTACAGGGGATGGTCTTGTGCTGTCCTTTCTGTGTTGATCAAAGTTTCTGTCCCAGAACTGTCTCTAATCAAGTGTAATAATTTAAGTTTGTAGAGAAGCTTGAGAGTGTGACAAATGTGCAGAGATAATGTCTCAGAATGTTTCCCCAGCTTTTAACTGTTGAGGTTTTTCAGCAATTTCCTCAGCTAGGTGTTTTCTTTCTAGTAAATGTTTGATGAACTTCTTTTCCATGGATCTGTGCAGTTGCTTCTTGAACTTATGTAAAATTTTAGCAGCCGCAGAATAGTGAATAACAACTTCATGTGCTGTACAAAGCACCCTTTTCCTAAGTTTGCTCAATTTCCCACCTGCTAACTTAGAGACAGTGAGTAGCCAATCCCTTTTTTATCTCCTTAATGTCACTTGTAACCATATGGATATGTTAACTACCCTCTTTGGTCTTTTTCATGGTGAAGAAACCTGGTCTTTCTACTTTTCGAAAGAAAGGTGTTCTGTATTTTTGATCTGCTTTGTTGCTATAAAGTAGAGAAGGGCAGATGGGAGAGTTTAGGAAAAGAAGAAGGTGACAAGGAGAAAGGAAGAATAAGGGAGATACATGTTTGATCTCTGTCATTATAGAGGAGAGTACCACATGACTGAGAAAATATGATGTGATGGTGATATGGTATTATTCAACCTCCTACCCCTCAAAAAAAAGTTAATTAACAGCTTATTAAGCTAAATATAGTGCATGGTAAATTACATGAAAGTTTCAAAACTGTAAGTGTATGGCTTTTGCATGGTGCCTTTTAGCCCATCATGGACTTGTGATTTTGGGTAGAAGAGTTATGTGTAAGAGTGGCAATTTGCAGTTACAAGAGGTAGAACTTGGCATGCATGGTCCTGTGAGAATTGGTGACTGGATGTGGGTATGTTCCTATGCAGAATGAAAAAGTTTAGCTTTATCATGCCATCTTTCTCTGTGAAGATGATATACCTGTTTTACTACTTGGCAGATGGAGGGTGTCATCAGTTCCTGTTTCTTAGGGTGGTTATTGCTTGAGATGTCTTATCACTGCTGGTTCTTGCTTGCCTGCCTGCCCCCATCATAGACCTTTTCTACAGGATGCAGGTGTATATTTCACTGTACTTTTTAGCTTAATATTGCTTCCTAAATGTTGTGGCACAGATTTGATTTCATTTCATTATTTCTTAATCAGAATATTAGAGCATAAACTTTAAAACTCATGTATTAAAGAAAGTAAATAGTCCAGTTTTGATTGCTTGGCTCCATTGATGAAATGAAAAACAAGTCGAAAATAAGCTTTTCAGAGCTGTGGAAATCTGAAAGTGTGGTTGTCTTCATGCTCCTAAAACTAAACTAATTACTGTAAACTTTCCCCTTTGACTCCCATGAGGGGGCTGCTGCACTGCCCTTGGTATTCCCCAGCACCTGTGTACTATCATGCCTTCATTTCCTTCATGTGGTCTGTCCTACCCCAGAACACATTTAGTTTCGTCTCACGTCCCTCTGCATTTGGCAAGCACCAGCCTGTGTTATGGCTGGTTTGGAGCTAGGCAAGTGCTTCAATTGACCAGTTGATTGCTGCTGCTGGAGATGGATGACAGCCAAGTTCTGTTTCCTTTTTCTACAATGCAATTGCTAATTTGTATGTCTTGCTTCTACCAGGAGCTGATTTCTGCGAAACTTAGGGGAAACTTAGGTGTCTTTGAGACCTCTGTTTCTTTGTCAGATTTGGCTAAAATTGGCCTGCGTGATTAGAATTCATCTGTGTGACATGGCTGCTGGAGAGACTGCATAATGTATTATCATTGTTTTCTAAGAGTAATTGAACTGCATTTTAAAAACTCCTGGATTTGGTCACTAAAACAAAAATGAAGAAATGACTTCATGTGAAATGGTTTATCTATTTAATCTGTGAAGTGTTTGCTTTTTCCAAGTACTGAATACAAAAGGAGGGAAGAGAAATTTGGCAAAAGTGCCTGTCTCTGCCTTATGCTCGTTAGTTCAGCAGCTGGAGTGTTTCAGTCTAGGTAAAATGGATACCAGCTCAGGCCCTGGGGATTTGAAATGTGTATTCTGCCTCCTGTGCTTTGTGAATCTGTAATATACACCACTGCGAATAGTCATTCTTCTTTGATGCCATTTCCCATTTTATATATAATCAAACTTTCTTCAGAGTTGCCTCAGGATCTCAGGCAAATTACCCCTTAGGCTTAGTGAGTCAGTCTGAGGGTTTATTTGTTGTTTTGGGTTTTTTTTTCTCTTTGGGTGTATTTTAGCATTTAGAGCAAGTTCGACAGAAAGAAGTGACAAAGGCTCAGATACCTAGCAGTGAAATTGTGGAGAGATGGTATGTTTATGCAGTCCTCTTAGATGAATTCTAATTTTTGTGCATAATGTTATTTGTTGTACAATTATCCACTGCAGTTATTCTTTGCTAGAACAACATGCAGCTGTGGTAAAACGTTTTTTAATATCTTCAAGCTTTTAGAAGCAGAAGCTAAGCACTTTATTCAAGATAGGTTGAAAGTGACTGTTTCTTGAAATATTGAGGTAGATAAAATTTCAGCAGGATTTTATCAGAATTTGTCTGAAATAAAAATGGCTGAGAGGGATGATGTTCTTTTACAATTTATTTTACAGAACTTATATGGTTATTGGGAGATAATTATCCTGCGGAACAGGAGAGAATAATTTTTAAGGGGAACTATCTTCATAGCTTCAGCTGAACTTACCTTGATTTATTCAAAATAAGGAAGATGATGGTCCTGAGCATTATTTTAAAAATTTTACTTTTTCCGCACTCTTATGATGAGGCACCATAACTTGTCCTGACACCAAGCTAATTGTATTTTCTTCTCTTTGGAAATCAGAATGCAGGAGTTGGAATTTAACTGGAATCTAACTGCCTGTAAAACCTGTAAGGAAAACAGAACCTGAAGTAGCTGAGCAGGGGTGGGTGTGTATTAATGATGGATGGCAGAATTGCAGGTAATTAGGACTTTCAGGTAATCAGCAGTACACTGAATAGATAACAAGAATGTGGGTCTCCTCTTTCAATGTTTTCACTTGTGCTAATACATTATATCCAGTCACATAACCCTAAAGCAAAACCAGAAGAGCATTTATGAAAAGTAGGTGGTTATCTGACAAAATCACTGTCATACTGGTTACCTGTTCATGACAGTAAAGACATGCCTCATGTTGCTCCATTTTTTCTGCATATCCCTTCTGAATACTGCTGAAAGAACATCGCAGTGCAGAAAACTGAATGGTCTCAGTTGAAGTAATGTTTAAAAAAAATATGAGACAAGTTTACTTATTTTGTCATTTTCTTTTACCTTTGTTCTTCACCTTTATTTCACTTCTGTCACTTTTTTTAATCTGTGTCATTTGTGTTTCTGTGTACCAAAGCTTGCACCTTTCAGTTGTATTAGGAGTTTAAAAAGATGGTTTTGGTCAAGGGAAAGCTGCAGTATGTAAATGCTGCTCATGACTGGAGTTGGGTATCTCAAGCCTTAGTGCCTGTAGAACACCCCTCTATATCCCAAGGCTTGCTCACAAATTATCCCATATCACCTCATGGATAAAATAGGTGGAGCTATGAATACACTTCTAGTTATTGTTATATAAATTTTGATTATGTATTGTCATTTGCCTATAGAAGATAGAGCTGGAGTTGAGTTAATTCAGGTCCATTAAAATTTTCAGAATCAGGACCAGACTGTATGAATTTAATTCATGTAAGAATACTTGGATGTGTACTATTGTACAGTTTATTGTGAGGTGGGACTCTTCACAGTAAATTTTGTGATTGCAGTTGTTAGCACAGAGATCAGCAATTACATCTGCCCGTTAACCAAACTTCAGAGGTGATACAGGTATATGTGCAGTTAGGCAAAATGCATAGCAACAGCTGGCGAAGAACTAGGTGGTGCCTGGTTCAGTAAGAAATCTGTGAGTAAAGTGGGAGTTCTCTGATCAAATTTGTATGGGCAAAGCAACTTCATGAGATCAACACTGTGTGTCATATGGCTATTTGACCAGTCTGCGTGAAAGCCAAATTTTCTGTTGTCAAACCATTAACTTCTCTTAACTTCTCAGTAGTAAACAGAGTCTTGCAAAAGTGTAGGGAGTGACTTGATCTTTCAAAGGGTTATGAGTAATATCAAAGAAAAGGGAGCAAATCATGTTTGTGGAGAGGGATGTGAAAATGCTCTCATGAGAAGCATTTAAAAAAAAAAATTATTTTGAGCAGACAGCGTCCAGATCCTTAAATTGGTAAAAACAAAATAAATAGTTTGCCATAAAGGGTAAGTATAGGCTGAGTGTGCAGCAAGACAGAAGCCCTTACTGAGTTGTTTAGGTAGGCATTCACAGTTTGTCAGTGGAATATAGAGAGTGGCTAGTGGGGTGCCTTGTATTGAATCTCTTAGTGAATTACATCAAAAGTATTTTCTTGTGTTCAGTGTGAATTAAAGAGCTCTGGTGTATGAAAAATACTTCTGAAGCTTTAAGGTCATGAGGAAATTTT
Source organism: Lichenostomus cassidix (assembly GCF_008360975.1). Taxonomy (NCBI): domain Eukaryota; kingdom Metazoa; phylum Chordata; class Aves; order Passeriformes; family Meliphagidae; genus Lichenostomus; species Lichenostomus cassidix. The sequence continues at coordinate 55,450,573 of NC_139479.1, read as the reverse complement.
GTAGCATGCATATCCAACCAACTTCATGCCATTAATAAATTAATTGAATAGTTTGGGTCAGAAGGGACATTTAAAGGACATCTAGTCCAGCCCCTCTGCGATGGGCAGGGACATCTTCAACTAGGTCAGGCTGCGCAGAGCCTCATTCAACCTGGCCTTGAATATTTCCAGGAGTGGGGCATCCATCAATCTCTCTGAGCAAGCTGTTCCAGTGTTTCCTCATCCTCATTGTAAAAAAAAATTTCTTCCTTGTATTTAGTCATAATTCTACCCTCTTTTAGTTTAAAACCATTACCCCTTGTCATACCACAACAGGCCCTGCTTAACAGCTTGTCCCCATCCTTTTTATAAGCCCCTTTACTTATTGAAAGGCTGCAGTAAGGTTTTTCCTGGAGCCTTCTCGTCTCCATTCTGAACAACCCTAACTCTCTCAGCCTTTCCTCACAGGAGAGGTCTTCCATCCCTCTGATCATTTTTGTGTCCCTCCTCTGGACTTGCTCCAACAGGTCCACATCCTTCCAGTGCTGGGGACCCCAAAGCTGGATGCACCACTCCAGGTAGGCTCTCACCAGAGCAAAGTAGGGGTACACAATCACCTCCTTCAACCTGCTGGTCCTGCTTCATTTGATGCAGCCTGGGATACCATTGGCTTTCTGGGCTATGAGCACATGTTACCAACTTATGTCCAGCTTGTCATCCATGTCCTTCTCAGCAGGGCTGCTTTCAATCCTTTCATCCCCCAGCCTGAGCTGATACTGGGGGTTGCCCTGAGTCAGGTGCAGGACCATCTACTAGGCATTGTTGAACCTCATGAGGTTCCCATGGGCTCATTTCTTGAGCTTGTCCCTCTGGATGGCATCCTGTCCCTCAGGTGTGTCAACTGCACTGCTCAGTTTGGTGTTGCCAGAACAGAAAATTGGCAAACCAGATGCCAAGGTGCTTTGTCTGAGCACACTTAGTGAAGTGCTCTTTGCCTACCTCCCTGTACATGTTACTGAGTACCTCTTTAACAGTTCACTGATGATCTCCTAATTTTTGGACAGTGACTGAGAAAAGACTCTTTTCCATCAGATAGAGAAGGCTAAGAAATGAAAGGGTGGAAATGCAGACTAGGAATGAAAGCAGAGCAATGGAGAAAGCTGGAGTCAGGAATTTCAGAAGTGCAGGTTTTATGTTCACTGCGTATCTCGAAATTCTTATCAGAATGATAACTACTCAGACCAAAAACACTGTAGGTGTTTCAAGCAGGGCATTCAAAGTTAATGCTTGTCTTATTGATGTTTTTAACTAAAATTGAACTTAATTCCATTTTATGAAAGGAGCATAATGTCATCTCACCTTATGGAAGCCCTTGAAGGTGTGTTTAATTATTTCATTTTGTTGGCTTGGATTCTATGATCACAATATCCTTACAACAATAGCAACAAAAAAAAAAAGTCTTAAGCGTGGCATAATGGTGTATTTAGTGTGGACTGCAAATAGTAGCTATTGAAGATAAGAGTTACAGCATATTGTGGTATTGCCTATGCATGAAATGGTGTGAGTAAACACACATAAAAATACTGTTTATGAAATCTGTCTGACATTTAATGTTTGTATTTTCTCTATCTTCTGGTGTCTTTAATGTAATTTTTGTGTAGTAATACATAGGTTTTGAAAACAACATGTAGTTTTTAAATATAACCTATTAGATAAATTTCTGAGTGCTTTATTTTCCTATTCCTGAATTTTCTATCTACATGTGAAACTATAGTTGTAAAATCAACTTCAAAAAACTGCTAAAGGCAGTGCAAGATGGAAGAATTTTTTGTGGTGTGCATAGGATAAAAGAGCATAGAAATTGTAAGATTTTGCATTATTGCTACTTTGAACTGTCTGTATACCATTTATGGTAGATTTGAGTTTCACAAAATAAAAGTTTATATTATTTATTTACATAAAATAGAAGTTATGTTCAGTGAAAAAATTATTAGCAATTTTTTTTGGAAGCAGACACCTGAATTAGCAGACTTTCAGAGTCTTACAGTTTATGTGCATTATTCAGTTGTCAGGTATTTTTTCAATGTTTTGGCAATCATTTACTTTCTGGTGTAAAAATATTGTGCACTGGACTATGCAAACAGTTTATGTCTGTAGCTGTGCTGTTGGCTGTGAGAGTTGTGGTCCTTCATGTGCTCAGAGATGGTGACTCTCAGAAGGACGTCATTCAGTCATCCCGACTTACCCTGTCTCCCTTCTGCATAGATCTGGAATCTGTACCAGCCACTGGTGTTCTGGGTATAAGAGGAATTCAGTGCTGGAAGTAGCAGTTTCCCTGAAATCATCCAAATCAATTTGTATCATATTCCTGAATCAAGAAGTTCAGATATGGGTGAAGGGTGGTAAAATGGTTGGTTAACTTCTTGAGGAAGTCCTCTACAAGGACTTCCTGTTAAAGAGGAGGAAGCACAAATTTAGTTCCTCCTAAGAAGGACTTTTTTTTTGACATTGAGGAAACTAGGGGATTTCTTAGGATTCTCAGAAGAGTTTGAATATGGGTACAAATATTTTTATTTGCTATTTATAAGGACAGAATTTTGTTTTCCCTAGATTCTTCCCATTTTGCAGAAGCTTTATCTTTTCTGACAATACTGAAAGCTTTTCTTGCAGTTGTGTTCAAATAGTAGGTAAATATTAGCCTGTGCATTGCAAAATGTAGCTTCTGTGCTCTTGTCTTCATGCCCATTGTCAGGAATGTGTAGTCTTGGAGTTAAGCTCCAACAATAGACAAAAGTTTAATTCTCTGTCCAAATTTAATTGCCTAAAATTTAGATGCCTTGTTGAGCTGGTTACTCCTATATCTCCATTAAATTTACAGAAATAATTACCTCCAGAAGGCCATTCATCTCTTTCTAAGTTAAGTGTCCAAGATAAGAAAGATAAATTGCTGTGGTGATTGCAAATGGGGCAGCGACTCATTCAGATTCAAATATTCAGCCTACCCTCTGCAGTGAGGGTCACTGAATCTCATCAGAACTGTTCAGATGGCACTGGTTAGTTGCAGATTGCTTTTTCCTGTTTTTAGCTGTGTAGATTTTATTTATATATTTACTTATACATGTATACATGTTGGAGGTGTCCAAAGAGGAGGAATAAGGCTGGTGAAGGATCTGGAGTAAAAGTCTTAAGCGTGGCTGAGGAAACTGGGGTTGTTTAACCTGGAGAAATGGAGGCTCTGGTAACACCTCCTACAACTGCCTGAAAGGAGCCTGTAGCCGGGCGGGGTCAGTGTCTTCTCCCAAGTAATGAGTTGTAGGACAAGAGGAAACAACCTCAGTTTGTTTCCAGGGGAGGTTTAGATCGGATATTAGGAAGAATTTCTTCACAGAAAGGGTAGTCAAGACTTGGAGTGGGCTACCCACAGAAGAAGTTGACTCTCCACCCCTGGAGTTTTTTATAAGATATGGTAGATATGGTACTCAGGGACATATTTTAGTAGTGGACTTGGCAGCATTTCGTTTACAGTTGGATTCCATATCTTAAAAGTCTTTTCCAGCTGAAATGATTCTATAAATTTTTATTTGTTTTTGGAGTGTAAGGCTTCTCTTTGTGCTTGAAGCTCTGGAGTTTTGGATGAGTTTCTGTTATTTGCTTCACCTTTTGCTTCTGGAGGCCCAGTTCATAGGGACAGTGGTAGTTCATAAAATGTTCCTTTTCATCTGAGCCATTTTTAAAGTAGTATTTGTTTTCTGGGTTGGTTAGCCATAGTTAAGATAGATGTATGATACAGTCCAGTGATTTAATTTTTTTCACCATAGTGGACAATATTAATTGGTTTTGCTTTTTAATTATGTTTTTAATTATAGCATCAAATGTAATATATCACTGTATATAAAACAAATGTGCTTTTCTGTGTGGCATTTCCATGGAGGAAGATAACAGAGGAAGGACTGTGGTCTTATGTATGTGATCTTTGCAGTATTGCTGAATGCAAGGTATAATAACTATGTTGTTTCAAATGTTTAGTTGTTGATTAAAAAGACTCCAAATTTGCTCATAAAAATATCCACTTTTTGTCTCTGAATGCTTCCCACCTCAAATTCCGTTTTCCCTGCAGTGTTTTTGTGAGGCAGAGATGTTGTTATCACTCTTTTATGGATGGCAGCTGTGGCAGAGGCTTTGCTTTTCCAGAGTGGTGTGGGCAGCGTGCCCGTGTGAGCCAAGTGCCAAGTCCTGCAGGCACAAGGGCTCTGCTGCGCTACCTGACAGGCAGGTGCCTAATGCCAGGTGTCACCCTGGCCTGGGTCTGAGCTGGAAGCTGCTGCTGTCTCACATACTACTACTTTGTGCCTCCAAAGACAGCTCTTTAAATTGAGCACGTGAAGATTTCAAGGTCCTTGTTCCTAGAGTACCTTAATTTTTGGCATATTCCTGTAATGTCTGAATACTCCCCTTCCCTGGGGAAATGAAAATCTTCATTCTGAACTGAAATTCTTTGCATGACTTGTTGACTACCATTAGCTGGTAAATAAATCTCTTTTTAAAGTAGAAAACTTTGAAAACTACAGCTATTTATACAAAGAAAACAGCAATTTTTGCAAACATAGACTTTTACTTTTCATTTGTAAAAAGCATGTTAGCATTCTTTTGTGTTTAGACTTTAAGCATGACAGGTTGTTTATTGGGTTTGCCTGGCAAGGTTTGGTAGTGGGGGGCTACAGGGGTGGCTTCTGTAAGAAGGTGCCAGAAGCTTCCCCCATGTGTACAGTGCCAATGCCAGCTGGCTCCAGGACAGACCTGCTGCTGGCCAAGGCTGAGCCCATCAGTGACAGTGGCAGCACCTCTGGGGTATCAGAGTTAAGTAGGGGAGAAAAGTTGCTGCGCCAGAGAGAGAAGTGAGAATGTGTGACGGAAACATAGATACAATTATTCTTGATCAGCAGCTAAACTTTTACACTGAAGATCTATTGGGTGAGGGCATAAGAGGGAGGTGTCAGGAAAGGGAATTTAGCACTCAGTAGGCAAAGGGAGGAAAGGGTGGAAGAAGGAACACTCTTTCCTTGGAGATTATGCCTGAGTTTTTGAGGTGTGTTATTCAATTTATGAAAAAGGTTTTTCTTGGTGTCTGGGAGTTTTGCTTGCTCATTGTGTTACCTTTTCCCTGGTCCTAGAATTATGAGCCAGACATGGTTAAGGGATAAAAGGGTTTTATACCTTGTTATTTTCATAAGGATCCTAGGTGCACAGCTCTTCAAGGTGGAACATGCCGAGATGCACACCTCTATAACACGTATCAATTTTTATAGACCTTGCAAATTAGCATATCTGACAAAGATCCCCCAATAAGAAGCTTAATAAAATGGTGTGATATCCCTTTGCTCTAAAGAATTCCCCCCCCCCCAAATGACGCCTGAACCCAGTTTACAAAATATATTCCAGAGAGGTTTCAATCAAGGTTGAAGCCTCAATTTCTTAAGATAGCATAGGGTTTTGCAGCCTCCTACTGAGGATGTTTGGTCTCCCTACATAACAGAAGCCTGGGACTATGCTAGACTATCAGATTACAAAATTTACAAGTACGTAGGCTAAGGATATGGAGAATATATAAAAGGTATATACAAGAAAAAGGCAAAAAATCATCAGGCATCAATTGCTTGAATTTGTGCTGTGATGTACTATCTTAGTTTTGTGTAGGAAGTTTTTGCCTATACGTTGAGCCTCTCAGATGTGATTGCTCCTGTGCTTAGTATGTCTTGGCTTTACAGATTGATAAATTTTCATGAATGCTGCCTCTGTGGGTAAAATTGGGATACTCTGTTTTGCCATAGCATGATGTTATCTTCTACTTAACAGAAGGAGATGAATATTAGTATACAGCTGCATATCTCCAGCAATCCAAAGCTGTTGCAGTATGCTGAAAATGAATTTGCTTTTAGTTTATACCATTGCTGTTTTAGTAGGATGAGAATTGGAACAGACCTTTGCTCTAACACAGCTTGGACTAACAAGTGAGCACTTTTCTTCATGAGTAGCAAGAGGGTGGGTTAGAACCAGCATATTTCATAAATCTTGATTAAAAAGCTTGACAAATGTGTTTAAGAAAGTTGTGAAGCCCCTGTACTTCCAGTTAAAAGCAGGCACCTCCTGGGAGTTTGCAGGGACTAGGACTGGGGAAATGTGCTGAATTGCCTAACAAGCTTACAGAAATGTTTGTACAAGCTAAGTTATTTTTATAGCACAAATATATTGCTCTGTTCAATGAAGGAAAGGGATGGATTTACGTTTTGTAGCTAAAGGTGGTTGTAGCTGCTTGAACTACCTGCAAGCTGCTCTTTTGATGGCAAAAGCATTCCACGTCTCTATAGAAAGGATGGCGACTGCCACTGAGAGGTTCCAGATAATCTTTGCCCTTAATTTCACTACTACAGATAGGCAGTTGCCTTTTTTTTTTCCCTGGGAAATATATATTTATTCTTCTCTATTGTACTGGTACAGTCACCTGAATTAGTCATAGCAAAAATTTTGCTGTAAGATGCTGCCAGCAGCTACTTGGCTGCCATCCCGCAACAAGAACAGACCGCATCCAAATTCTGATGCCAAATCATGTGTAGGTTAACCTTTGTAACCCATCTCAAATCAACACGCGCTGTCTCTGGGGAATAAATCTGGTCTATTTATAGGAATACTCTGCCTGTATTCGATAGCTTGCATGCAAACTATGCAATTAAAGTCTCTAGCAGTTGTTGCTGAGAGGCTTCCCCACTGTGAGGCAATGTCTGTGAGAAACTACCCTTGTAGAAAGTAAATCCATTCTTCACCTTAAGATTCCACATGACTGAGTCATTGAATGTGAAAGTATCAGTAAGGTGTCTGTCTCTGCAATAGTGTCATGTGCAGGAACAAGTTATGGTTCCTGTCTGTTCACTTTCATCTGGCATGTGACATGAGTGGTAACACATAAGTGAAAGATGTTGTGACCTGTGATCTGGGACGTCATGCGAGGAGAGGACTGTAAACACTGGCACTGAAAGCTGACCTCAGTGAAAATTGAGATGCCATACTTAAATGCCAGCACTTGACATAATGGTCCAGCCAATAGCAATTAGCATAGAGGGAAAGTTTAAATGATGGTGTTCTCCAAAATCTGACCAGTAGGACAAGTTTTTTGAGGCAAGACTTGGTGAATATTTTGTGTTGCGATTTTGGTTTTTTGCTTTCTCTAAACTTATGTTCATTAGGTGTGAGAGACAGACTTCCTTTCCAGAAGATAATTCTTTATGTCCCCTTATATTCAAGAAGCATCACAGGGAACAGGTTAAGACAGGGATCTTATTTTATGAAGTACTCTTCCTTTCTCATTTTGCGTCTTTGATCTGTTCATCTGTGTTATCTCCATCCAGGATTGGGTTAAAATTGTGTGCCTATAGCTGGGTAACAAGATTGCTTCCAAAATGGCTGCTTTTTACTTTATGTAAAATTCAATGATTCACGCTTCACACTTCTGTAAATGTGGCAGCAGAAGAACACTGTGAGAAAATATTCGTGGGTTTTAGCTATTGTTACTGCTCCTTTAGTTTTTTTCCCTGTAAGAATGAGAATCTTAAAACACTCAGACTAACATGGTGTTCTGTAAACAGTTTAATAATTTTCAGTGTTTTTATAGACAAACATAATAGGATGACAAGCAACCACAAACAGAAATTTAGGAAACAACACATGACAAGTTTTGACAAGGAAAAAAACAATGCTGTCTTGCTTATTTAATGAAACTGTGGTGGTTTTTTTTTAGGTACTTAAGAGAAAATGTAGATTCTATACAGCAGACACAGTTGGTTGTAAAGATGGGGAATTACTTACAGTATGAGACAATGTCTAACCTGAAGGGTTGCAAGCACTTCAGCAGCAAGTCTTTGGAATTTAAAATTAACTTTGAAAAGAGTCTGGAATAGAAGGGTAACAAATGTATTTCAACAGGCTTAATGCAGATTTTTTTGTGGGTGTAGGTAGGAGTAGTCACCTGCATATCATAGGAGCTCATGAGAAGCAGTTCTACACGAAAATATTCTAAGGGTTCTTTTTTTGTATTTTGTTATATAGAAAGTATGATGCAGTATCATGCTGTTGAATGGGGTACAAAAAGCAGCTGTCCTGATTGTTAATTATGGTGTTTTAAAGATACCTGAAAAGGCTCTTTCAGCTTGGTCAGTGCTGTAAGGCATTAGCTGGAGTGTGTCCAGTTTGGGTAGAGTGCTGCATGAAAGCTGTGTGGTGGGGAGAAGGGAAGAGAGAAAAAGAAGTCTAAGTAGAGAACTAGGAAACAACATGACCTAGGGAAAGGCTAAAAGAATTGGATCGTTCAGTTGAAAAAGAGAAGCCTAGGAAATTCAAGTCTTCAAGTATTTAAAAACTGTAATCTCTTCCCATAGATGTCTGTAATACTTGAAGGGCGGTAATGCTTGAGGTGTAGCCAAGAAATGTACACCGGATTTCTGCACCTTATTCTTCATCTTCTTCTACAAAGTATCTGGGTAAATTTATTTTGCTTGTATGATTAATGTGTGTCTAATTCTGAAAATAAAAATAGTGTTGAGTAAATCAATTGCTATATGACTTAAAGGCTAGAATATACATTCTGTATATAAGAGTGTAATAATATTGCAGTGACATGGAGAATGGTGTACTTTCAGAGAAACCTATTTATGTTGTGGATCTTTTCAGTAAGAATATTGTGAACTACCCATTTGAAAGTTGGCATGTCATATCTTGGTCATAAAGCCCTGGTATCTTACATGCCTTCTTGCATATTATTATACAAGATCAGCTTCTTCTTTTTCTGCTGTGTTGCAGTTTAAGAATAAGAATTGTTTAAATCTGTGGGGAAGAGGAAGATAGAGAAGGGAAAGAAGTAGAAATGAAAAACAGTGATTAACTCATGGATGTGTTTATGTTGGAGCTGCTTTTCCTTTGTCTGAATTTTGATTTGGTTAATGGAATTGACTTTTTCCTGCCATGCTTTCATGTTTCAAATTTTTAAATATTTCCTTTTGTTTTGGCAGAGAACTAATTGTTGTCTGATGGTACACTTGGCTTTTCTATGCAGTGGAATGCCAGAAGCATCACAGCCTTACTTTGTACCTAGTAATAATAATTTAGCATAAACACTATAATTGCTGTATTTACCTTCATTTTATAAGCTGAAAAAAACATAGTTATAAATTACATGAATTTAGAAGGCAGTAACATCAATTTGAGTGCAGGAGGAAAAGAGAAACAGTACTAAATTCATTAAAAAATGAAATAACCAAGGTGGTTCTGTAACTAGGTATTGACAAATCTGTGCTTATGAAGATTCAACCCAGAATTTGACAGCAAGATGATGACTTAATTATATGGTTTTATGCCCAATCAAGAGGGTTTTTTTGGGTAATTTTATGTCATCAGGCTACTGCTGGTAATACTTAATTACTCAGTAGCCTTACTGTCATCTTTCTTTGCATCCTGATTGTAATCTTGCCCTTTTTTGTGCCTGTCTTGAGTAAGAGAACGGTTTCTCTGGATGAAGGACTTGTATCTGATCAAGCTTTTCAGTGTTGACATTTAATTAGAGACATCACAGATGGTGATATTCGGGGTGCTCTTCGTCATCAAACTGCAGGCTTTTGTCATTTGGTTAATTAAGTGGTAGTGGGATCTTAACTGGGATGGTTGATGATGTTGATAGACTACAATGAATTTCTGTGTTCCTGCCAGGGATTGAGCAAAGTCACCTCAAATGATCCAACCAGCTAAAATCTCTAAATAACAATAGCAAAATTACATTCCGATTCTTGAAAGTGGTTGTTATAACACTTAGAACTTGTAATTGGGACTCTTTTGGGGGCAAGTAGAAAAAACTCCATATTGGTAACAGAAAGACTCAATTTCCTACATTTATGTATGTGATAGTTTCTTACAGCTCTGGTTTAGTATTGGAGTCATTACTGATTCTCAATGCCTTCCCAATTTATTAGTTGATCAAAATACGTGCTAAGTTGCTGTACAGTAGATCACCACTTCATTGGTTGTGTTGTGTGCACTGAGAGCTGGTCTTAGTTAATTCTTGTCTGGCTTTTTATAAGAAGCTGAGGACTCTCATCTGTCATGTAATCAGCTTAGTTATACAGAGGCCACACAGGTATCAGCTGTTTGCTGTATGTCTTATAAAGCTTAGTGAGCTGGGACATTACACTAGGAAAGAATTGTAACATTTGAAAGCATATGCACTGAACCTGTGCAGAAGCAGCAGTACAAACAACACTTCATCAATGCTCTCAGAAGGATGGAAAGCCTACAACATATAGTGTTAAATGTACTCTGAACTGGAATTTGGTATCTGTCTCTCTTTACCAGTATTAGCAACAGACTTTACATTTCTCTTGTAATTAAATATAGAATGTATATGTTAATTAAGTTATTTGCTAAAGGATTACCAAATTAATTTATAGAAGCTAAATAGCTTTTGATTTAAGGTATGAAAAAGCATACAAACAAAACACTGATACAACATCTATGAAATTGTGCCGTAATTCGAGTTGATTTTAAAACAGTAGAAATGAAAGTAAATGTATGTATATAAAGCCAGCATGGAAATAAGAATAAGTTGCACTAACCAAGGACAGCATAACTTCAGAATTTTTAAAACTAAGCCTACATTTTTGCATGTCAAAATGTAATGTTCAGGTAGAGTTGCAAATTGCATTGAATTCTTGAAATAACAGAAGGTTTGATTCTAAGAAATCTCTGAAAGTTGTCCTAATTAAAGCTTGTGCTCCAAGAAGGGCTTTAGATTAGATCAGCTGTAGCTTTGCTTAGCTGTGTCTTGTAAGAAGTCCATGGATGGAGGTTCTGCAACTAGCCAGGAGAATCTGTGCTTTACAGTGTGACCTATGGTGGAAGTCTGTTAAAAATTAAGCAACTTGAAATTTTATAACAGAAATTTACATACAGCAACACTGCCACTTAGTAATTATTTGATTTGCTTTGTTTTATAATGAGTCTTGTGTTGTTTGCAGAGCAGATCCTAGTATTCTTTGTGATTTGGACTGCTGCTGAGCCATGACACTGTCCAGAAATAACCACATGACTACATATTTTTCATTAATGATAACTAAATTCGAGCTCAGGACTGTGCACATTGCATGAGGGTGTTTTCCTTATTGTTATGCAGTGCTTTATGTTTATTAATGTTGAAATTCACGTGATGTTTTATCCTTTGGTCCCAGAGAGAAGTAAGCTATAGATTTTGGTGCCATCTAGAACTATATAATCATCATCAATTACCACCTTGCTATCCAGTCCTTTGCCTTAAAATTTGTGGTATTCTGTGCAATCCAATGGAATATATTCAGTGTTAACTAATCCTCTAGAAGAGAGACCATTGTGTTCCTTCCCTTCCCGTGTTTTAGTATATGAGAAAGGATTCTTTCTTTTTGTTCTTTAATTCATGTTCTTTAAAAACCTTTCGTGAAGGGTCTTGCCAAAGCTATTTCAACATACTTCTGCTCTCTACGCGTTTTCTTCATCTTTCAGAAAAGTGTAATAGCTGTGGGTGGGACATCTTCTATCTGCCAGAAATACTGCCTTTCCCTGAAGCTCACGGGGTTTTCACGAGGCTACAAATTCTAGTTTATTATAGCTTATGTGAGCTTGTTCATAAGGGTCTGTGTAACTCCTAGGTTATCATGTGACCATCATGTCAGATGTTTTTTTGTTTTCCATTCTTCTGGTGGAGGTGTTCATTTAAAACATGTCAGCAGTTCTGGATTTTGGCTTCTGTAGAGCTATTGGGTGAATATTTGCTGATCCCAGTGGACTTTGCTGTCACTCCTGTATATATTCTAAGGCCTTTGATATTGTAATATCAGTTTGAGAAACTTGTTTAGATATGTATTTTAACAAGAACTTTAGTTTGGAAAACTTCCAAATCTCTGTAGATTTAGTTTAGAAATAATTTTAAAAGTCCACAACAAAACAACCAACCAACCAAAAACCCAAAGAAAACCAACATGCATAGTATAACCTTTTTTTATCAATCCTTTTGCAACTCAGTCATTTGTCATACTTGCCACCTGTCAGAATTCTTCTATCTGCTTTGACATATCTTTATTATTAGCTTTTATCAAGTTAATTGACCATAATATCTTGTTCAGTCTTTCCATTGAAAAAGAAAATGGAAAAAACAAGTTTGTTTTTTGTTTGGTTGATATAATTAACCATCCTTTTTCCTTTGAAAAATGTCCTTTAACGTGTTGGTTTTAAATACAAAATTCGCTACCTCTTTACTGTTTTGTCTAAGCCATCAGTAATAAAGGCGTTTTAATAAAGTTCTGTGGGAGGTCACAAAACCCTGAAACCGTTTATTTCATTGTGAAATAATGATTCCTTACAGTTTAAATACAACATTTTATTATTACTGAAGTTTCTGGTTTGTCTTAGGCTTTTGATGGTTTTCTTGAATTTGGTTAACCAGCTCATTCTCTCAGAGATTGTGTGTGTAACTATATGGTGAAGCAAGAGCTATATACCTTTTAATCTTCACCATAAAAAGAGTGTTTAGCCACTGAAGCAGAATAGCCCTCTCAGTTTGACTCAGGCACTCCTAGTCTTACATACATGGTGGTGAAATAAGTAACTCTTGTGTCTGCATTTTGATGTGATTGATGATTATGGCTGCATTATGGAACTTGGTTGGTTACTTCCAGCAGAGCAAGTTATGCTCTGTGTCTGCTGTGTTAATGCAGGGCTCAAGAAGTGGAAATGAAGTCATGAGTGAGATGGGCAAAAGTTCCTTCTAGACTGCTGTTAAGAAGCTGGTGATTTCATCTTTTATTTGGGGGAAATTCTGTTTGCTTTCATTCTTTCTATCTCCTTCATTCCCTACTTCATAACAAGTGCTTTCAATTTTGCCATCTTTAATATGAAAAATGTGTGCTTTGTTAGTTAAATTTTGAATGTAAATTACCTCTCACAGTATTTCTCAGTAGCTTTTGCAGTTGTTTTAAAGTGGAAAATTTAATGGCTCTTTACTTATGTAAACTTTGAGAGTAGTAACCTTTGCATATACTAACAGTGCTGCTAGTGCAATTTAAAACTATATCACAAATAAGACCTAAAAGTGCAGCTGTACAGTTTTTTAACATCTACCACATGGAGACTTGAGATCTTACTTTGTAGCTTTTTCCCTGACCTTCATTGATTTCCCACCCTGTTTAGAGATACCAGTGAAGAGATGAACATTACAGTACTCAGTGAAGTCCTTCTAATTTGACCGTTTCAGAAGCATAAGAAAGTATATTCATTGTCTGTGCAGCCCTTTCAGAGAATGCCCTGCTTAGTAGTTTTTTGCCAGTTCAAGCAAGGCTTTTCCACATGCATTTCTCCCTTGCCCGGTTGCCTGTTTGTAGAACTGTAGGTGTCCTGGTACCAGCTTCATGTAGAGTTGTGTGATGAGACATTCTGCAGTTTCTAGGATTTCTGACTCTGGTTCGGGGCTTTGCAAGTGATTATTTTGTATTCTTCTGTTGGGAACTGAAATGATAAAGGAAGATTGATTCTGGTTTTTAGTTTTGTTTACATAGCTTTCATAAAGCATTTGGTGAAGGGAGTATGTTGCATTTGGGAAAGAGCAAGTGGAGAGTGTGAGGTTTTTGATGGTGGTGTTGTTAGAGATGTGCAATGTGGTTATAAAAGTAGACAAGCTTTATGTTTGGTTCAAGAACCAAGTTTTGTTTTTTGGTTTTTTTTGTTATGAAATGCATGTTAAAGATGTGCTGCCAGTCTCATACTGTAAGTATTCCCAGCAGTAGGAGTTTTATAGAAGAAAATAGACTTAAAAAGAAGCACACATCACACTATGTATCACACTACGGGAGGTGCCACTGTGAAGACCTCACTAATGCAGCTGTTAAAATATCTTAAAATTCATATTCTGTGTGCAAGAACATGATGAAGAGTATGCTGAAAACTTACTTCTGATACGTAAGGTTTGGAACAGAGTAATTTCAGAGAGGCTGGAGAGGGAGAAAACCCCAAAATAATACATATGCTAGTAATTAAAAAGAGAAGAATGCTGTGTGGGTCTAGGGAGGTGTGAGGGAGAATGACTGACTGTCAGGCTAACCTAATTATAGACTTGCAGTTCTCTTTGCATGTCAAACATATTAAAGATTAATTCTAAAATTTTCACTGTTTACTCAAGCTTTTGTATGACAATAGTCCTTGTCTTTTGGAAACAGGTAAGAGGCTGGCTTGGTAAAGGTGACTAAAAAATCATAATAGAAATGCAACTTTAAAGCTCTTGAGGGATTGCTGGGGTGCTGTCTGCCTCTGACACCAAGCAGAAACCACCTTACCACCAAATCCTGTCTCAGGACCTACTGACCCAGGGGTAAGGCAGCTCTCTCCAGGGTTGCTGTTGGAGAATAAGAAAATGCTCCTTCTTAGGGAGAGCAGTTCCATCTGGGTTCTTCACCTCTCTGGTGTTGGTAGGTGGGCAAGGAAGTGTCTGTGCATCAAGATGGGGTAGGCTGGATGAGGAGTAGGAGGTTCCTGGAGGAGAAGCACAGTGGGTGCTTGTGTTGGGCCTCACTGTCAGCTGCTGGACTAGGGTTGCTTGTGCAGTGAAATAATATTTGTCGTGTTTGATATTGCATATATTTAGGACTGTAGTGCTTCTAAATTATTGGTCTTTACCCCATTCCTACAGAAAGTTTCAGGTAGAAGTAACCTGGGAAGAAGCTAATGCATCAGACCTGTTTAAGCACTGCACTTTTGGATTTTGTTTTCATTTTGTTTTTCTCCTTTTCCTTGGTTCTGTTTTCTGTGCTTTCCTTAGGTTGGGATTTTACTGGCAAAATACATTTTACTGCTAATTAACTTGGTTTTGCTTTCTCACATTAAAAAAAAAGGTGGGGGCAGTAATGACAGTCATTCCGCTCTTATTATGTAATGTAAAAACCTGTAACCTTTTTTGTTTGTTTTGTTCTAAAAATACATTGACTTTCTTAGTTCATGTTTTCATTGACAGTCAAGTGTCATAGGCATCTGAGAGAGGTTTAAGCCTTAAGTTTGGTCAGCTAAACATCTGAGAACATGAGCTTGTGAATGTATATTTTATGAGTTTCTTTCTGGGGTTTCAGCTTGGCTTAGGTTGGAGACTGCACTTAAGGAAGTGGTGTGTTCCCAGGAGTGAAAAGTTAGGTAACTGGGATGCAAGTTTAACTGCCTGGGGAACTGAGATGATACAGTGGCTGTGCACCAGTTTTAGAAATGTCAGTAATTTTTAAGGATACACTTTAATACCTTGGTGTCTGTTCATCTAAATGCTTACTGAGTTGTAACAAAAATCCTGTATTTTTTAGTGTGCTTTCTGGATGGTTCAAATAGGCTTTTGCTAGCATAAATCTACATAAAACTTAGTGGGTTTTTAATGGTGATACAGTAGAGTCCATTCTGTTATTTTAACACTTTGGGTTTGCATCTTTAAGGAGTGAAATAGGGAAACAATTTAGATTAAGTTCCTGTAAGGCAATTATAAAACTAGTTTGACTGTACTAGGAAGAATGGCTGCGGATGGTTCCCTGTCAAAATCTGAGGCTATGTGAAAACATCTTCAGGTCATGCTTGATTTGATACCTGGATGAAGTACTAAGCTCAAACATGAGATAAAGCTTCTTAAAACTGCAAAGCTGGGATTGCTCAGGTCAGAGTTCAAAGTGTTGTTAACAACTTGAAAAAGTGATAGGAGAACAAAAATACAGTTTATAGCAATAATCATTGCTGTATGTGCAAAATACAGAGGAGGGTATACCAAATATACAAGACAAGATGTAGGAAGTAAATATTTAGATGCAATTGCAAAAAGAAAGGCATTTCTTGCTGTGAGGATGTTTACAGTAAAGTTGCCAAGAATGCCACTTGAATCTAGGTTTGTCATTCCTTGCAGATGTTTGCCTTGTGGATAAAGAAACAATTGGCCCTAATTTTGCCCATTCAGTTCTTTGAACTAAAAGCTCAGAAGCTGAAGGGAAGAACGGTGTCAGTTGCTTCCCAGTAGTTGTTACGCAGGTTAAAGGACATTGAAAAACTTTCTTGAAAATCTTATTTTCATTTTTGGATAATAATGTCTTAAAATGTGTTTTGCTGTTCTTTTTTAAGCAGCTCTAATGGATAGCCCCTCAATGAAATTTCTAACATTGTAGTGTAATTCCTTTATACAACTGAAATTAAGCAAAACATTTTGAAGCCCTTATTAAGAGAAGTCCCAAGTTTTTAAATAGCTGGTGTAGAGATACGGTTCTGTTACGGAACAACACTGGCACCCAGTGGTGGTTTTGTACTAGTGCGGTCTTTTCGCTTGATTGCTTCAAATGTTCTCTCTTTTATTGTGGTGTTATCAAGTAAGAAAAATTTGAAAGCTTTTTGCGATTTTTTTTCCCCTTTGGAAACCTTACCATTTTATGGCACGATTGTATAAATCTGCTTCTGTAGCAAAGAAATGTAAGGAACATTCTGATTTTTGCATAAACACAGTGAAAATAGCTATATGAAATTTACTATGAAACTGAAATGTTGTTTTGTGTGGCTGGCACTGAATTAGAAGTGGTAATGCAGTTTGTGTTTGCTGCTAATATCACAGTGATTCTGGGAAGAGATGGGAATCTGAAATGCATAAATTTTATAGAACATTTTTATTAATATTAATTTTCCTTATTTATTCTTTCCTTAAAGAAAGCTTCTACTTAATAAGATGTTAATTCTAGGGATGGTAGGAGAAAATTACAGAGGATTTGTAGAAAAATTAAAATATGTGATAGGAAAATGATGGAAGATTAAAGATTTCTGTTTGTGCATGAACTGTTAATTGCAAAGAGAGAAAACATGCTTTTCAAGAAAGCTGCTCATAAAAAATAGGTATTATTAGGAGAGCTGTTTACATGGTGGATTTAATTATAGAATAAGGCTCTCATTTAAAGCCTTCTCGTGTGTGTGTATACATGTGCGTGTTTGTCTGCAGATGAAGTGTTTGATCCAGCAGTGTAGAGCAGACAAAAAAATGCATCTTGCTTTGATATTGCCAATTTCTTCAGTGTTTCAGACATGGGTAATAGAGTAGCAGTGCAGAAATCTGTCTATTCAGGCCACATCAGGTGTAATTTGTTCTTTGTGAAGTAAAGCAGAACATAAAGCGAGATAAGTAGAGGCACAGGCAAGATTGGTACTATGGCTATATCCCACAGCAGTGGGAAATACCAAAAAGGAGAATGTGCACACCTATAATGTGCAAAAGAGGGTTATTAAATTGATGTTATACTTGATATGAGGGAGTAGTGGGAAAACAGCTCTGCCTGTCACTGATGTAATATGTTTTTCTGTGTATTACAAAGGAAGAATTGCTGAAATCTGTTTTTCATAGAAGCTTGTTGAGAACATCTTGACAGAAAAATCGCAGATTTGGATTTATATGTGAATGGTTCATGTAGAAAATGCCAATTCATTGCTAATGGTTTTGTTTTAATGTTTTTATTTTCATTTGAAGGTGAGAATGCAGGTACTTTCTAGGAGATGTTTTTCTGACAAAAGCTGTTGCTAAGAGGATTGTACTGCTTCATGTCTCAGATGAATGGAGCTGGAGTGGGGGGAGGAATAGGTGAGATATCCCTCAGGTTTCAACAACCATAAAGCAAAAGAATTGCAGTAGAAACATTTACTTTCCTCTCTCTTCTGATCTCCTTTCTCTTGAGAATGCTCCACAAATAACCATCTCAACCATTTGTGGAAGCTTTATGCCCATTTGGTTGTAAACTGTGATTTTATTTCTTTTTTCTTCTAATTTGTATTAATGTTCCAGGGCCACATAATCCCTATGTGAGTCCTGCAGCACAACTTACTAAAACTCCCTTGAAATCAATTCAGTTATTTTCATTACTCCAATATATAACTTTTAAGATTGTTTAAAAACACGTGCAAAAAAGAAGTCTAGTGAGTACTTTATTTCTTGAAAACTAAAGGTGCTTGCAATGTATGTTAGTCTAGTTACCAGTCCTCATAGCAGACGGTTGTGTTGTGGTGCGTGGGTGTTGGTTTTTTTAGTTTTGGGAAGTAATTTGTGTCATTACTGTCTTTGTAAGATGTCAGTGGTCAGCCACTGGCTTGCTTTGGACTTCTTGGAGAGATTTGTAGAGCTTGGCTGCTGTTCACTCTACGCTTCTCACCCATTTATTTTACCTTTTATTTATTTCCTGCTTCATGTTAAGCAAAAGTGTTTAATTCTGAAATGTTTGTTTACAGAAGGACAAAGGGAGGTTTGTTGACTGTGGCAGCAGCACTTCTGTGCCAGGTTATTCCCAGTGTCTCCTTGCTTTATAAAGGAAAGGTGGCAGAGATAGCTTGGGATGGAGGTGTGGAGATCAAGAATTGACAGACACTGCTTGTACAGGACTGCCAGGTAGATCTTGGGAACTGGGAGCTAATGAGCACTTCCAGCAGTGGGATTTGCTTCATGGGTGGTTTAGGATTGCTTCCTACCACTTGGCAGTAGGAAATGTGTTGGACTAATGTAATAGGATCACACTGTAGGTCACCTTTTGTTATCTAAGGTCATGGTATTTTGCAGAATGGGCAGAGCAGGTAATGCAGGTGCTGTGAGACACTTCAGTGAATGCAGTAGAGAGACAGAGCTGCAGGGCTGTTCTCTTTGACTCCAGAGCAGGTTTTTACTGTCTTTGGTTTTGTTCAGGGTCAGATATTTTTTTTCTTCCTTCATCTAATACAGAGAACAAAGAATTGAGTGGTCTTATGCTGTAAAGGTCCTCCCTTCAGCATATCACACGCCCTCATTAAGAACAGATAGAAAAGGGGACTCTTTTCCTTCAAAGCCTGGAAAAAGCTCAGACTTAATAATCCTCATGTTGTGGAGGGAAGGATTATGCTATCTGAAGAGGTAGCTTTGTCTATTTTAACTCCCTTTTCATACTTGAGCAAGATAAATATATATGTGTTTCTGTATAATTGCATTTATTTTAAAATAAATTAATAAAAATACTTATTTTTATTTTCCTAAATAATTTGTGGGCCTGTAGCAGGAAATACTCAAAACTAAAACTTAGATGGTTCTTATAGGAGACTGTACAAACAGGAGAAAATAAATAATTTATTTTAAATAAGTTGCTGTAAAGTTGTTAAATCTAAACATATTTGGAGTACTCATTGCTATATGAAACAGTCTGTGTAAGACTGTTATTAAGGCAAAGTGGAAAAGACTGACATGATGTACACTGGTTTCAAGCTTCTGTTAAAGCAGGAAAAATCTGTGCTTTGGCTAACTCTGGAAATGTCAGTGTTTCCTGGTTGCAGTTTGCTTCCTGAACAATTTCTGACCATTCCTTACTAAATCTATAGTTTCGCATCCTGTTGCACAGAAGTGGAACTTGACACATTACTGGAAAGCTCTCTTTTTCTCTGTTGAAGTTCTTCAGCAAAATTTTGCTGGAAGAATTTTTTTTTTTCCTTGGAAGTAATTTTGATCCTGATCTTTTGCATGGAACTAATTTATACTGTCACGTAATAAGCATCTGAAAACTGAACCAACCAATCCCAAGCTATAAAATATCCTCCCCACATTGATATTCACAGATTTTGCTTTTTTGAAAACTGTTTTAATAACCAAGTCAATCATGGGTTTTTTGCTAAAAAGCTTTAATATTTGCTTAAATCAAAATAACAGATGTTCCCACTGGTATTTCATGATTGGTGCCTCTGTGACGTTGGCAGAGATTTTTTTCAGATGGGCAATGTTTTTGCTAAGTGCTGTTACTTAAATTGGCACAAGTCAAAAATTAGTGGTCTCCTCCAGTGAGTTTCTCTTTATCCTTCTGTCTCAAAAGCTCTCCTAAATAATGAGATGAACTAAACTGAAAATTCATATATAAATTTATATATGTATATATAAAAAGTTATAAACTGAAAATTTTGACTAAATCAGAGTGCTCTTTTGACAGCTGTGATTCAGTCTTTGAGGTGAGAAAGTAAAACATGACTCAGCAGTGAATTTTGTAATAGCAGAACTAATCTAGTCCTGTATAGAGAAAGTTAAATTGTAGGTCAGATTCTTGTTTACTCATTTTTTAAAATCACGTTTTTCTTGCTGGGGAATGGTGATGCTTATGTTAAAGTACTTGGCTTAAGTAACTCTGTAAGAGTTAGCAGTCCCTCTGGGTTCAGTAGAATGAAGAATGACTTCATTTGCATTTGGAGCCGAAGAGGAAGAATCCTTCCACGACTTAGCCAGCGGTCTAAAACTCAGCTTATGGATTTTGTACTTCCCCCAGCCCCTGCTGTTCAATTTATGTTCAGTTTTATGCTGAAGACGGCAGAAGGTAAACTTGCAGAGTTTATGATACTGCTCTTTCTAGGAAGTCTGTTGGTGTAATTAAGCCACACGGAAGCCTTGAGAGCAGGATAGTCTGTTGGATGTATCTGTTTCCCCTGGCACAGAATGGGAATGCTGCTCTGCTTTACCTTCTGACTCCAGCTAATGAGATCTGCTAATGCACAGGAGTTGCATAAATCTTCACATATCGTAGTACTGAAGCTCAGAGTTGCTCAGCTGGGAAATCCTGTATTCCTATGCAAGTCAACACATCTTTCTACCTTATTCTTCTCAAACATCTACCTTTTATTAAAAAAACAGGGTTGTTTCTTTTTATGCTTCTATAAGTATGCAATTTTTTCCCATCTGAATTGTTTCGTAATTGGTTTTTCTTCTTTTTGGTGGGCTGTTGACTCAGGATTTACTAGATCCCAGTGTCTGATGTGAACAGTTACATCCCATCAAGTGTCTGGGTTAGGGCACAGCTGGGACCAGTGATTAGTCTGGGGACACTGGCAGGCCTGGAGAGGGCAATGTGAAAGTTACCAGGGCTGGAATCAAAAAGGTGTGTCAGGTATACTTCCCTTCAAGTATTTTGCCTTGTTTATATGTTATACTGTGCATGTTATTTTCTTTAAAAAGGAATATTTTTTGAAGCACCCAGGAATATTTATTTTTAGTATTTCTTAGTGTATATTACTCTTTGTTTCTTAAATCATTCTTTCATTATTTGGGAAATGGTGATTTCTGGGTGAGTGGTTATTTAAATGTTGAGGAAGTACTGTGTTTCAGACTGGGTATCTATCAATTATTCAATGGTTACTGTGATGTATTTGGAAAAAATGAAGAGCTGTGCAGAGAGGGCAGGTTGCCAGCGACATAAAATTGAAAACTGGGACAACAAATAGGTTATACTAGGCAAAATGAACAACGAATGTCATAATTTCTGACCACTCAAGTTAAAATTATCCTTTTTTTAAAGTGTTTTTTGAAGGTTAGAATAGGTCAGCCCTTTTAAATGGATTCAGGTAATCAATTCAAAACTTACTTAGTGTTCAGAGGAACAAATTTATTGTATACTTAGAGACTTTTTTCAGGATACTGATCCTGCACTGCCACCATCTGTCTCACAAATACTCTTTCCAAATGTGATTGTGGAGGAGAATTTTTATTAGTATTTAATACTTTTCACCATATCTGACTATTTCTACTCTGTAATGCACTTTCATTTTTACCAGTTGCTTTGTAGCCCAGGCAACCAAAATACATTTTGTAGGATGGCAGTGTTGTGTGACCCAGGCCTTGAGGGATTAACTGCACAGCCTTGCTCTTTACAAATAGATGTGGTTGTGTTTTGAGCAGGATGAGAGTTGGTTGTTTTGTTTTCTTTCCTTGAAAATGCACAAGTGAAAATATTCCTCTTCCATCAAGTAAAGGTCAAAGTGTTGTTCTTGAAACCAGGTTCCTATAATTTGGGGGGGTGAACATGAGGAGTACAGTGTTACCCTGTTTGTGATGGCTCTGATTACTTTGTAAGTGCAACTTTTTTTCAAGTTTGCATTTTTTAAAATTTTCTTCTACTTAGAAATTATGAAAGAAGAAATCTTTTTCTTAACCTCATCTCAGTGCAAGGAAACTGATTGCAATAAGCAATTTTTCAAGTATATACTTCACCAGTGCAAAAGATAAGAACTAAAGATAATCTCATACACAGAAAAAATGTTTGTCTCATTGATACATCATGTAATATTCTAATTTTTTTTTTCTTTAACAGGTATCTTTCAGATGAAGGAATTGAAGCTTGCTTAAGTTCACCTGAAAAAGTTAATTCAAATGATATTATCCTAGTTGCCCTTAATGTAAGTTATGGTAGTGAATTTTTTTTCCTGAAAAATCATGCTAAAAATTAATGTATCTAATGGCTCAAGTATAAGTTTGTGTGTCTAATTAAGTGTACCATGTGTGATATATGTAAAGGACAGAGTACTTATCTCTCTCCTTGCCTGTATGAATTGTAAGTTTTATTTGGAAAGAGCACCTATTCCAAACTGCGAAACCTATAAGAGAAAAAATGAACAGATTTAGTAGTAGAAAAATATTTTTTGTTTATGGAATGTAAAACTAAAGTCAAACTACAGGCAGTAATACAACCAAAAGTGCTATGTAATTACATGAATATTAAATTTTAGTACCAAATAAGTTTATTGAGATCAATAAAACACCCTTACTTAGTTTGACTCCTGGATATGATACTCCTTAAATCACACTCAGACTACATGTCAGTGTTGTCTACATATTTATGTAACCACAAACAAGGTGTTTTCTTTACTGTAGAAATCTGGATTAGTAGTCGTAATTTCTGCCAAAAAAATTAACACAGAAATATCTTCAAAGCAATAAACCATAATAATCTTAAGGATATGAGAAGAGTGTGCATGTGAATCCCTATTTTTGAGAATTCAAGTATATGCATTGTTGGTAAACATTAGTAAGTCTGCTGCCTTTCTTAATTAATATATTTGTTATTTTCACATATTTTATCAAATCCATAATCACATGTTTAAAAGCTTGTCTGTACTTGATATGGTTTAATATAAATGTTGTCCTTTGTAATAACTATATGTCGTTTCAAGGGGGAAAACAATGTAGCTGAAGGCTTAAGAAAAAAAGTATTCTTCCTTGATGAAATTAGGAATAATAAAATAATGAAATTATGTGAGAGTTGTTGGGGATTATTTTGTCCACCCTCAGGATTCAACCAATAAAGGGTTTAAGATGATACTCTGAAAAAGAGCGGCCCCTCTTCTCCTTTCACTTATTCTTCAAAGCATATGTTCAATCAGTCATATGTATGCAGGCACCAATTCATGTAAGGAATGTGAAAAGAATGGAAACAAAATTACAATGCAAAGATGCAAAGAATGTAACACAAAACATGCAGAGTGTAAGCATTTGATTTCTGGACCATAGCAGCATGGCCGTATATTTGAGTATGCATTGCTGCTTTATACAAAACCCAAACAAAATACTTGAGAGTTGTTGGATATTACCCTGAATGTAATCATGTGCTGGGACAAGTACTGACATGATCATTTGTGGCTGTATTGTTATTTCAGGCTTGTTTGATAGCTAATAAAAATAAATCAGAAATGTTGCACAAGTGCTCCAAAGCCAGATTTAATTGCTTAGCACTTTTTATCATAAAGTCAGTTGTTTTTGAGCCCAGAAGATTAACTTGTCTGTTGGGTAAGTAGAGAGTAGCAGTGTGTCTTTAATGACAGGATAACAGTGAATTAATATTCCACTTCTTACAAATTCTTCCTTGGCTGCTAGAGGCACGTTTCAGGCAGAAGAAATGAAGAAGTCAACTGACCTTTTTTACCTTTTTTGAGTGTGTGTGTGTGAATTGCTTAAATAAGTATGAAATAGGCATGGATGTGTCTTCAGTCCTTCAAATGTTTTTATTTTGTATAAGAACTTCAAAAGAATTTCCAAAAGTTGTGTCTCCTTCCTGCTGCTCTCCAAAGCTGGAGACTTCACCAAGGGCAAGTCCTGCCCGAGCCATCCAGTGGCTTTCTGTGATGGGGTGACTGCATCAGTGGACAAGGGAAGGGCTACAGATGTCATTTAGCTGGACTTCTGTAAAGCCTTTGACACAGTCACTGAGAACATCCTTCTTTCTAAACTGAAGAAAGATGGATTTAGTGAAGCGACTGTTAGAGGCATAAGAAAGTAGTTGGACAGTCTCATCCGGAGGGCAGTGGTCAATGGCTCTGAGTCCCAGTGGGCATCAGTGACAGTTGGTGTCCCTCAGGGATCTGTACTGGGACAAGTCTTATTAAATATCTTAATTAATGACATAGATGAAGGGCCCAAGTACACCCTTAGCAAATTTGCAGATGACACCAAGCTGAGCAGTGAAGTTGACACACCTGAAGGACAGGATACCATCCAGAGGGACCTGGGCAAGCTCAAGATACAGGTACATGGGAATCTCATGAGGTTCAACAAGACCAAGTGCAAAGTGCTGCACCTGAGTCGGGGCAGCTCCCACTGTCAACACAAGCTGGGGATGAACAGATGAAGAGCAGCCTTGCTGAGATGGACTTGGGGGTGCTGCTTGATGAGAGGCTGGACATGACCCAGCAATGTGCACACACAGCCCAGAAAGCCAATCCTGTCCTGGGCTGCAGCAAAAGCAGCATGGGCAGTAAGGGGAGGGAGGGGAGTCTGTTCCTCTACTCCACTCTGGTGAGACGGTGAGACCCCAGCTGCAGTGCTGCACCAAGCTCTGGGGTCCCCAGTGCAGGAAGGAGTTGTTGGAGTGAGTCCAGAGGAGGGACATCAAGATGATTGGAGAGATGGAGCAGCTGTCCTGTGAGGAAAGCCTGTGAGAACTGGAATGGTTCAGCCTGGAAAAGGGAAGGTTTAGGGGTGACCTAATTGTGGCCTTCCAGTGCCTGAAGGGAGCTTATGAGAAAGATGGAGAGAGAGAGACTTTTTACAAGGACGAGGGGGAATGGCTTCAAACTGAGAGTAGGTTTACGCTAGATATTAGGAAGAAATTCTTTACTGTGAGGGGGGTGAGGTACTGAAACAGGTTTCCCAGAGAAGTCATGGATGCCCTATCCCTGGAAGTGTTTAAGGGTGGGATGGATCAGGCTCTCAGCAATATGGTCTTAGTGGAAAGTGTACCTTCCCCATAGGAGGGGAGTTGGAACTAGATGTTCTTTAAGGTCCCTTTCAACTCAAACCATTCTATGATGATTCTATGATACAGATGTGGAACACACAGGAAAACAGTTTATAGGAACAGTTGCCTGGGTGCAATTCAGAGACACACAACTGACAGATGACATAGTTTCCTCAGATGGGCTCAAACTGAAAACTGAAAGGGCTTCCTTATCACTACCTGGCTATCTTGTGCAACAGAGAGAGGATTGGGCATTTATCCCTTCTATAGATACTCAGTAAATATACTAAAAGCACACTCCTATTATTGTTGTTTTATTTGTAACATACCAGTGTTTCTCACTGAAAACCAGAATAAATCAATTATTTACAATATTTCAGATATTAAAATACAGTCATGTTCATTTCCAGATGAGGATGCCAGAACAATAGGCCATTGACATATATTAATGGCAAATTAGTATTCAAGTTCCTGTAGTAATTACATTTAGCATATTTTCATTTGGAAATGTTGTTTATGATCATAATACATAAGGATTTGTGCATGTAAAAAGACACAGACTAAAAATACTTTAAGTGCCAGATAGAGGGCAAAGAAAGATGTTTAGCTCTATTAAACCTCACAGTTATGTTTAACAATTAAAAATTGCATAGTCATTTGGTTTCATTTATTTAAAAACATTTTAATCAACATTGAAAATGTACTTAAAACAAGAATATAATTTAAAAAGCAAAAGGATTTATTTTGTAAACTTTTGAGTTAAATTTCTTTTTATCGCACATAGAGGAGTGTATTTATATAATAAATAGATGTCATTATGGGGGAAAAAAAAAAGATCTTTTTCCTATTTTATTATTTTTTAAGTGGATATTTTAAGTTAATATTCTCTTGTCTTCTGTATTAATTTCAGACAGATTTAAGAACGATAGGCAAGAAGTTCCTTCCCAGTGACATCAATGGTGGAAAGGTGGAAAAGGTAGACAATATTTTTACTTCACTTTTCTGTGTTCTGTGATTTCTGTGATGTCAGCCTTCTATGGCACATTAGTTAGCTTTTGTCCTTACTTCACATACAAAACCCCCGATGTTTGAGTATAATATAATGTAAATATATGAACATAAGCTTCATAAAAGAGGACTTTTTGTGTTTTATTTCACAACTTTGAAATGCTTAAATAAAAATCTGAGCAATCCTAGCAATTTCATTTGTTGCTGAAAAGTCATTGAACCTGTTTGGTCTTGACGTTGTTTTGGAAGTTTTTCTCCTCCATTATCCTGTGAGGGCAACAAAGCAGGTCAGGAATAAAGCACAGTAGCTGTGTGATCCATGTTAATGCTGTGTTACTTGCCTACTGACATTTGTGGCTGCAACTACACACTTTATGTAATTTTTCTATGACTGTGTATCCTACGGGTTATATGGATAAAAGATGTTAGATGGTGTAACACTTCATGTGCTAGAGAAGAGTATTATATTTGAAGCTTGGATGTGTTAGGTTTTAATACATATTGTGTGTTTAGATAAAAACGAAGTTTGTCCTCTTCCTTATACCCTTCCTGTTTTGCTCCTTACATGTGATTCAGAGAGTGGAAATAAATAAAGGAATTTTATTTTAAACCTAGCAGTAGTTCTCACTTCAATTCTTTATCCCTTACTTCAAATACTGACAGTCTGTATCACTGATGTGGAAGTTCTGGGGAAACATATTTCTTTACTGTTGAAATTCAGATAGTGGTAAGTTAAGGTGAGTTTCTTTCAAGAAAGCAAGACTGATTGATGAGAGAGGCTCTTAAGAGTTGTTTGGATTTGTTTATGCTGTTGTATAAGTGGGGTGGTCACTGCTGTAAGCACAGACTTCTACAAGAAAAAAAGCACAAACATTATTGCCATTTATGCTTAGCACACTTCAGAGAGAGTTCATTGAGGGATTATAGATTTTATCTAGGCAGCAGTCCATGCATGCACCATATTACTTAGTAAACTAACTTTATGGGAGGAGTTTGATGAATATAGATATTCATAGATCTTTAGAAAATTATTCTAAAAAACTGCAAACTTGCAAACCATTTCCTGGAGGGTGATAATCCTTCAGGTGTTGAAAAGAATGATTGCACAGAAAAAAATCTGTTTGAGAATTACTCCTATTTATGAGTTTTAGCTCAAGCTATTAGATAGTATACTGAATCCTTGCTTTCTTAACTGTAGTTTCCCTTTTTTTGATTAACACAAAGCAAATCTGACTCCTTAATCAGTGCTGCTATTTAGCTTGCAATGTCTGCAAATATATTATGTTACAGAGCTGTGTGTTTACGAAAAAAGAATATCTGCTTTATGGGAGAGGAAGGACTTCTTAATATAATCTCATAGTAGAAAGTAGTAATTTGTTGTTCAGAAATGTTTCAGTGAAAAATAGAAATTATGTGCAATTATTGTTTCTCTCAGCCAAGACTAATATCAGTATTATTTATCTTTATCTTGAGAGCCTATGATGTATTTCCATCTTGCATAGAAAATAACTTTATTTTGTAGTACTATTATAATAGGCAAATAGTTGCATAGAAGCTGGCAGGCTCCTAGTATGAAACATGGGTATTTGACCATTATAGATGGTTATCAACTTCAGTCATTAATACACAGATGTTTCATTCACTCATTAATATGTGTGTTTTGTATGGATTTAAAAAAAAAATCAATGTTACCAGCATTAGCCACAAGATGGCCACATTTGCATAGGATTTGGAGAATGAATCCTCCCATTTCTGTCTAGATTACTATATACCATATACATATGTTAAGTATTTTTAAAGGAATAAAAGTGCAAAGAAGACTACAAAGTTATAACATATAATTCAATAGCTGTTACATTTAAGGTATTACTGGTTTTCTTTTGAGAACTTAGTTTCATTACAATGGAAACATTAATTGCAGAAAAAGCATTCAGAAATGATTTCTGATCTCAGAGAGTTCCTTTCTGAGTACTGATGAATTGATGGTAAGCAGTTGAAAACATAAGGTGCCGGCAATTTAATTCCTGTATAAGGTTACTCTTATGCTTCCCAATTTCTGTTTCATTGTTTCCTACAGCCCTTTTTATTTAATTTATTTTTCAAAGTGATGATCAGATTTACTGTTCCAGTTAAAACTGATCTGCATTTAAAAAAGTCTCTTTCAGTGAGAGTCATTGCTACATCAGATCTTCTATTGCCATCATAGTAAAGCTACTGTGCTCCTATTCTCTTATTTATTCATTTCTCTTTACGTATACTTACCTACTGGTTATCTGCTCTCATTTTGTGTTCTTCTGGACTACCTATTCTGTTTCTTCAAGGTTAGAAATTGGTGAAATGTGCATATTTTTCTACTCTCTTTTAGGAGACAGAGGTCAGTTGAGCAGCAACTGACAATTTTTATTTTTCAGAGAAATCAAAATGACTCAGCTATAGCTGTAATGTGATAAAATAGTCTAGATGGTTGGTTTGGGCTTGGGCTTTTCAGGTGAGTTTATTTTTTTGGGGGGGTTGCTTTTTTATTATTATTTTTATTTTTTGTAACATAGACTGTGGTGTGTATAGTAGGGTATTCTGCATTTTTACGTAATCAAGAGACAAGTGATGTCCCTTCAGTTTGTTATGTTTTGATTGGACCAGTGTTCAAAGAAGCTGTGTTTCTAGTTGTTGCTACAAAGCAGTTGTACTTGAAATTTCCTCTTGATCCAAACAGATAGTCTTCTAAGCTGTTTTTTCCTTTCTTTAGAAGGCTTTGTCAGTGACACCCTGCAGTATAGCATGTGAAATCTTATCTGGACTCCTTACTGTGTTCAAAGTGACAGTATCTGTGCTTTTGTTTGTTTGCCTGTTCAACTGTTTTCATTCACTTTTATTTTATAATTGGTATCTCAGAGATGTGTGAAGCATCACAACTGTTTCTCTGAAAAAGCCATTTTTATCATGCTTAGAACATATAGTACATGAGTGATAGAAATTGAACATGACTGCCTGATCAAATTACACTTTTCTTTGCCTGGGGGCATCTGTTGGTGTGTCTAGATATTGCAGTGTGTTTGCTTAACAGTGCTAACAGTTTTGTCTTTTCTGTTTGACTTATCTAGCTGGAAGGGCCATGTGTCCTGCAAATACAGAAAATTCGCAATGTTGCTGCACCAAAGGATAATGAAGAATCTCAGGCTGCTCCCAGAATGTTACGTTTACAGATGACTGATGGGCACACAAGCTGCACAGCTATAGAATATAGTAGCATGTCAAAAATAAGGTGAAGAACTTTTTTTTCCATGTTTTGCTTTGATACTTAAATGTCCTTGAAATAATGGAAGTATCCTTAGAAATTTATTTTAAAAGTTGATTGACAAAAGATGCTTCTTTCTTGGATTTGTATAAAAAGGAGAAACTTAAATTCAACATGCAGAGGTATATATTAATGTAATTTACTTACTGTTTATGCACACAACATTTTGGGTATGTGTGTAAACTTCGGCCAAATTCCCAATTTTTAGTAGTAGCAGATCTTTTGCCTTACCTTTGTAGCAGGAATGCCACAGGTTTGACACAGCTAAGCCAATGCAACTAGTGGTGCTTAACCATGGGCAGGCCTTTAACTTGGATATTTCTTCAGTTGAAAGTGAAGGGTAAGAGAGCTGATTACTGCTGAACACGGGGATGTTTCATGTGTTCGGTTATGGAGATGCTAAAAATGATCTCTAGCATTTGGTCTGCAGAGTCGTGGTGTGCTCTGCACTCTTCTAGTTCAGGTAACTTTAGTTTAAAAAAACCTTCTTCCTCTGTCTTTCTCTGCTAGCTGCAACAGTTAGATAAAGATACATACTTAATTTTTGAATGTCATCTTTTAGTGTTAAATTGCTCCTTCTGAGCAGGAGCCAGGTTGCAGTTTAGAGTGATGTTGTCAGAACATTTAATGATATTTTAATTTTAGCTTGAGCCAGCAGAACTTGGAATATCATATTCCAATGTGAATATAAAGAGAGCAGTAAAGGAAGGCAAACAGACTCCTGTGTAAGTAGATTCTAGATCACAAAATGTTTAGAGATGAATTCCCAGTACAAGACATAATTTGAAAGCTTTTGATAAAATCTCAAAAATGTTAGAGAGCTCATCATTCTCTGAGTGATGTTGTGAGCTCTTCTTTTTATGTAACACTTAAATATTTGTGTTATATGTAATTGTTTCACGTTTGATATTAGACTATTAAATTGGAATAATATGCTGTTTCAGTACATAGTGTTACCTTAAATAAATGAAATTCACAATTTTCTTTTAAATTACAGGTTTTTCATGACTATGCTTTCCATTTTCCCTAACATAATTTTTTTTCTGTATTTCCTTTATGTCTATTTTTTTTATCTCATTTTCTTTGCTTTTATCAGAACAATCCAAAAATCTATTAACATTCCTACGATTAAATGCACTGGTACTGTAATTGGCTGACTCTGCTAAGAATGTTCCTCACCAGGTGGTGTGGGCCTGTGATTGCAACAGTAGCTGCAGCATATTTTAAAGAGATTATTGTCTCTCAGTTGAAAGGTTTTAGCTGTCTCAGTCCTGTATCTCTCAAGAAGAAGCAGTTTCCAGACTGCACTGCTTGTCCTGTCCTTCAATTACATGTTGGAAATACATGATTCTTTTATGCTTCTGCTGTTGCTTTTCCTAGGGTATATTCACATGATAAGAAGATAAGGTGGCTCCTTGTGGGAGCTGATCACAGAAAGTATTCATATGTTTTTAAATTATAGAATAATAAAGAGAAGAAGCACTACAAGATGTATGGTTTTTATATTTATACTAGTACAGTCCTAGCTCTTAGCAATGTGTTGAAAGGTTCCTTTCTAACCACTGTTTGTGTCTACTAAGTTAAATGTCTAAAAAAATTGAGATTAACAACTATCTGGAGATCACTCTTAACTGTAAATATGAGGAACTTACCTCAAAGTCAGTTGTCTAAGAATATAATCTGTTAGTCTAAACAAATCATATCCTTAGTTTGATATTGTAAAATTGGATTTTAACCAAACAGACAAATTGCCAATATTAATCTCTGTTAGAATCTAATTTGTGGTATGGCATTTTTGTATAATGGGTGGGAAGTGTTCCAATAAAGCTATTGGAAAGTACTGTGCTTTTTTGATGCTAATTTTTTATTATGGCATATGAAAATGTTGGAATTACAATAAGAGGAGGGTTTTATATGTTTCTTAGTGGCAGAGTATTAATAAATGCATTTGAATTATTTGGCTTTGTTTCTACCTCTAGCCTGAACACTCCACCTGGAACAAAAATTAAGCTATCAGGAATTGTTGAAGTGAGAAATGGATTCTTGCTGTTGGATGACAGTAACACAGCAGTTCTTGGAGGTGAAGTGGAGCATCTTATAGAAAAGTGGGAATTACAAAGGGTGAGGTAACACCACTGGAAATGCTTGTCTCACAAGTTGCATATTACATTTAAAGACATCAAGCTTAATGTGTTGAATGGGAAGTTTCATATGATAAGCTTTTAGAACTGTACTGTCCCAATAGTTTTAGGGCTGCAGCCAGATATATGAAAGTAGGTCTTATGTATAATGTTGCAAATTAAGAAATTACAAATGATCCTTGCATGGGAACTGATTCCTTTCTGTATTCTTCAGGGATTGAAAACATTGATCAAACATACTAAATTTATTTTGGTAAATGGTCATGGGTGGTTGCTTTCCTAAATAGTGTGTTTGGTACCAAAATATTACGGAGTTATGCCTTGTACAATTACTGTCTTCAGACTGTGTCTTTTTGAAACAAAAATAATAGAATAAATGCACAGAAAGCATTGAAGTTGGTAACCTCTGGTAGGAGCCCTGTATTGCAGATTTCATCAGTACTTTCAATAAATTGTTGTTATAAAGTCAAATTAGAGGTTTAAAATTCTTTTAACGAGGCATAAATATCTGTAAGCCCCTTTACTCCGGTTTCCATCCCAGTAGAACAAAAGTGGTGACAGGAATATTTTTTCATACATTTTCTCACAAATGGGCAGAAGTTCCTAGGGCAGGAAGTTGTGACCCTACTACCGTTAGTCCCAAATACTTGCCAGATCAACTATCACTACTACAACCATGCACATCTCTGTATTCTTGCATCCACATCTCTGAAACAGAGTAGCTGTATCTGTATGAAATTCTTCTTTTATTGTTGCTCCTGCTAAATTTGGCTTAGCAATTTTTTGTTAGAACTAGCCTTCTTTGGTGTTTAGTTGCACTTTATAGATTTCAGCAAATTGTCCAAAATTTATTTGAATGTTACAGTTACATATTCTAGTAGATTCTGTTTGGCATTCTTTTTGTGCTTTTATAGCTGAAAATAAGGGATATCTTAAAACACAGAAGCATTCGTGGTTTTAAATGAAGCTTTCAGAATAAAAAAGGTTCTGAGGCCAACAGCAGAAACATCCCATTTTATTATTTTTATTATTACTTAGTATTAAATCTTGTGAGTTCTCTGTTCAGTTAAAAAACACTGAGTTTTATTATAGATGGGGCAGAAGAGAGAATGTAGAGCTGACACATTCTAAGAGTGCCTTGTAAATCATAAGTCAAGAATAGCATTGGTTTGATTTCTTGGTGATATTTTGGACAGTCTGTTTTCATATTTCTTCTACCTGGACATCAACAAATTAAGTTTTGATGTATAATTATTAATTTGTTTTTGAAATCAATATCAAGAAATAACTTGGAACAGACCCAATTTACGAAAATAAAGAAAGCAAAGCATTTAATAACCAAAAGCAGGCTGCTGACTAGAACTTTTGGACTTGTTAGCGAGTTCTGTTGGCTGTATGTGGTATGTTTTAACAGAGGGTAGCTGTCACTGACTTGCTCTGGTCAGATACAGAAAGTTGACTATTGCCTGCTGCTATCCCATCAGCTCTCTGGTTCTCAAACTTTTGGAGTTTGCCAGGGTGTCATTTTCTTTTTCATTGACCAGCTCACAGCACATGAATGTGGCCATGTCAGAAAAGCTGTGGGTGACAAGAAATCAATTTGGACAGGTGAACCGTGACCACTGGAAATTGTAGTTCCAGTTCTGTATCCAGACTGACAGCTAGACAGATAATGCTCAAACAAGTCTGTAGAAGCCAGATGCTACATGATAGCAGTTTCCCCATGAACTTGATGCTTCTATCCTGTTCAGAAAGATTTACAGAAGTGAACAGTTGACAAATAACATGGTTGCTAAAATGTCTGAGAGGTGATAAGGACATTGGCACTCCTTGTCTAATCATGCCACAGAAACTTAAATAAAATTTTGAACTGTGTTTGTGTAAAAAGACATAAAACTTTTATTTGTGTGGCTATTTCAAATAGTTTTAAAGCTAGGGGTTTTTTAATTTTTGAAGGCAGATTTTTATTTTCTCTCCACTAGAAAGTCTGAGGTGTTTATTTGGCTTCTTGTGTAAGTGATAAAATAGGGGGGTTTTATACTTAGTGTAAAGTTAATGTTATTAAGCCAAATAACATTATGAAACTTTAGAATAAAATTTGTTTATCCAGTCTTAAGTTATTGCCCGTACACATACTTGTCAGCTTCCAGTTGTTCAGTTGTATTACTGTTCTGTTCCATTCAGAACAGTGTTTGAAATTGCTTTGAGGAAGAATCAAGTTTTAGTAATAAAAGACTCACACTACAATGTGGCATATGTGGAATGAATGCAGCATTATCACACTGCATGAGGAATAAATGTGCTCTTCCTTGTAGCATTCAATTTTATCATAAGGTAAATTCTTGCCTAGAAATTTTAGGTCAAGTGTCCCTTTTTAAGCAACAGTAAATAAATAAGGAAGGAGTACATGAGACTGTTAGAGTGAGATTTTTTTTTCTGGATTATTTCAAAATATAAGGTAAAGAGTCATAGACATTTTTAGGAAAAAAGACAATTGCAAATAATTATTGCTTTGTGATGTTCCTCATGATCTGATGGTGACTGGTGTTCCAAAGATAAAAGATCACTGTCTGTGAGATATTGCTGATACCCTTCTTATGAAGGAAGAGTATTTTGTATTGCTGTTAAACAAAACACTGGACAATATGTAAGTGAAGTCTGAAGCAAATCTGCTGAGATGATTGGTGAGACTGATTGGTAGGCTCTTATATTTTTAAAACTTAGAATTGCAGATAATCTAAAAGTGAAGCTCTCTTGTTGTATACTTAATGATCTTTCTATTTTGGTGAAGGTGAGGCTAAATATTGAGATTACCTCATGGGAAAAGGGAGTAGTTTTATGTGTACTTCAAATTACGCATAGAAAGAAGGGTGAGAGTACAAAAGTACATACTATCTAGCAGCCTCATATTGTAAACCTTAGTTTCTTAAGAGATTCTCTAGGAAATATGCTTTTAATGCCATGATGCAAATAGAGCAAAAACAGTAAAAGAAGCATACTAAATGTATTTATAACAAAGTGTATTCTAAATGATAGTTACTGCTGGGCTATGAGGAAATTTAATTGTAAGTTAAAAAAGATTGTTCGTCTTGCCTGTTTGCTTTTTATTTGGTGCAATGTGAAACCTGGTTTCTGAAGCAGTTGCTCTCACTTCTCAGCAGAGTGCTTCTTGAGAAGAAGGTGTCAGGACTCCTATTTACCATTAGATCATTAGAATTCTTTCATTATGGATAATATTTTTATGCAATAAATTGTTATGGTTCAAAATTCATGTAGCTAAGTAAATAAGTAGCTTAGTAAATAAGCAATCAGTTTTTAAGGGCATTTTTTTCCATTTGCCCAATTGTACTTTGAGCAGTAGATTGGAACAATCTTTTTCTTCTATGTGGTTTCTTGGTTCTCATCTGGGAAAGAAAGAAAAAGGTGTAAATTTAAAATTCAGCATGTACTTCCTGAGGAATTAATCCAGTACTTGAGTTCTTGGCTAGAGTATATTTATTTTTTTTTTATTATAATTTGATTCAGTGTGGTAGTTCATTGCAAAATTGCCTGCATTTCTCTAGGTACAAGCAAACAAGCAAATAAATACCAGACAAAAAGAAGCACCAGAATAAATGCAGAGTTTATTGGACCTGGAGTGCCTGCTCTGGTTGAAGTGAAGTGGCTTGGCCGTGAAATCACTGTTGTACTGTGCTGCTTCAGTTAATAGATACAGCGAGGTGTGAGCATGCTGCAGTTATCAGCCCTTGGTTAGCTCATAATTCTAAAGCAGCACTTTAGGTGAACTAATTGAAACTAAATCAGAAAAATTTTACGATTTCTGCACTTGTAAGTGCTTTTTTTGAATAATTTATAGAATACTTTATCAGTGTTTTTTGCTCCAAGGGATGAGGAAAAGGATTATTCTTTTTTTCAACCTTGAAAGAAATTAATAACTGTAAATTATTTAGAAAACAGTCTTTGGCTCCTGAATAAAAGTAGTTAACTTGAAAGGAGTGGACCAAAAGTTTTAATTTGGGTATGTATGAGCTAAATTATTCTATTACTTCATTTAAATTCTCAGATAATGTAGTGGCTTTAAACTTATTCGTGTTTATACTCCATTTCTCACATGATGGACTTAAATCAATTTTACATCAAGGTAATAAATATATAGGTAAATGTCATATATAGCCCTAAGTAATTAAAGCTGTCTCTGACAACAGGGAGTAGGAAATGATACATGTTGTCATGCATGACTGTTCATTGGGGGAAAAGAATAGTAAGAAATGAAGATGATAAATGAGATGCGCAATAGAAAATGTAATTTTGGTGCATTTTAACAGCATTAAGGACCTATCCCATTTTTTTCCTGGTAACACAGCATTTTGTTCCAGTAGTGGCAAAAAGGAGATTGTTTTTAGTTAGAGATCACAGTCTGAGCACTTAAACAGCCTTGGTATCCAGAATTGCTGTATTATATCAGGGGATACAATTCTGACATACCTTTCTGTGTTTGCTTATGCATGGGATGGTGAATTTCACAGAATGGTTGAGGATGGAGGTCATCTGGCTCAGTCAAGGCCACATAGAGCCAATTGCTCAGGACAGTGTGCTAGCAGCTTTTGAGTATCTCCAAGGATAGGGACTCCACAACCTCCCTGTCTCAGTCACCCTCACAAAAAAGTGTTTTGTGATGGAGGCAATCTCCTGTGTTTCAGTTTCTGCCCATTGTCTTTGTCATCTTACTGGGCACCGCTGTGAAAAGCCTGTCTCCATCGTGTAGATTGCTAAGATCCCCCTGAACCTTCCCTTCTCTGGGCTGAATTGGTCCAATCCCTTTTAAAACATGCTGTGTGCCTTTACAATCTCTACTGTCAGCAAGTTCATTGCACTCTGTATAAAGAAACATCTGCTACCTATTTTTGTGCTGCTTTGTTCTATATGTGTAGATTTTGGTATACTAACTGAATTTTCTACATTTGCTCTATGTATTGCCATAGTGATTATGCGAAATTCCAGTTTTCTTTATTTCTCTGCTTCTCCTCCAACCTTCTCCTTAAGTGATCCAAGATTTAAAAATATTTTTTTTCCTGCTAAAATGTGCATCTTGCAGGTTACATATGCTTTCTGAGATAGTGACATTTATCATATAATCTGGGTTCTGTTTGCAATTTATTAATTATCAGTTTTCTTTTACAGAGTTTGGCAAAACACAATAGGAGTAACATTGGAACAGAAGGTGGTCCTCCTCCTTTTGTACCTTTTGGGCAGGTATAGTGTACTTCTCTTTGTCACTTCATTAAAGTACCTATATTATGATATCTAGGTACCTTGTTCCAGTTAGGTAAAGGCTATCAAAACATCTTAGATCTTGATAACTTGGACATAAAAAATGTGCTGGTTTAAAACAAAACAAAACTGCATTAATCCTCTCTCTTTGTTGTGACAGTTTCCAGTAATATTTTTCCTCTCAATTTCAAACTGAACTTTATTTAGTGTGTGGAGCCTTTTCTGCTGGTCAGATAGTGTAGGCACTAATGCAGTCCCTTCTGAAATGCCAAATAATTTGGCAAGGATCATCAAATTTCCAAGAATCATTGTGATTACATCACAATGTCTTAGCTACATTGTGAACAAAGCTTAAAATGTAAAATTTTGGTTTTTATTTTTTGGCCTTCCTAGTGGACCAGAGTCGTGTGCTTCCAGCAAAGGCAGATCTAGATGTCCTAGGCATATGTTTTTGTGATCATATTCTTTTTCTGAGGGTCTGCTACTCTAATGGAATAATACTTTGGTCTTTTTCAAATAACAGTATGCTGAAGAATTAATTAAAAATTTCTTTTGCATTTTCAGAAATGTTCATCTCATATGCAAGTGGATAGCAGAGACCTTGATCGCAGAAAGACTCTGCAAATGACAAATACTGTAAAAACTGTTGCGGACAATGATGAATTTGAAAAGCAGAGAACAGCTGCTATTGCAGAAGTAGCAAAGAGCAAAGAGGTTAGAATACATCTGTTGCAGCATTTTACTTACAGTGATTGATCTTTTCTTGTTATTTTAAGTATTTCTCTCTTAAATGACAAATGCTTTCTGATATTTGCCTGCTTATAATTCTGCTCCTGTATCTTTAAAAAGATGAATCAGAATGAAGAGTCCTTTTGGATTGATTGCTATGTTCTTATTTTAATAACGCTAATAAATGTATCATAATGTTTTATGGTAGATATGATTTTGATACCACTACTAAAAAATGAGGGGTTTACAATTTAGCTAATAAGATTTAATTAATAAATGCAGGTTATCAATTTTCCTGTGCTTTCTTTAATTCTCAAAACCCCCATGATTCCCTGAACTTAGTCTGAAAGAGTAGCTAGGAGATTTAGTTCTAATGTATCAGGTTTTTATGTTCTCCTTTGGTCTTCCTTTTAGTTTATTTCTCAAATTTGCTTAGTAAGTCATAAAAGCTAGAATTATATACCCTTTTTACAGCCTCATTTGGACTCAGGGAGAAAAAATCCCTAACTAATAAATTTATCCTTTTTTGTGTGTGTGTAAATTAGTGCTCTAATTGTTGACCCAGAGCATAATCAAGCAAAAATACCACTGCAACAAAAGTACTGCACTTTTTTCTGCTAGATAAATATTGTGCCTTATTTTCTTAAGTTCTGTTTGCTGAAAAGTTATTTTTGTGCTTATCTAAAGACCAAGACATTTGGAGGAGGTGGTGGTAGTAGCAGAAGCAATCTCAGTGTGAGTGCTGGAGGGAATCGAAACAGGGAACTGTTCCAGAAAGAGAAAATAGCAAAACCTGAAGGGAAGAATGAAGGTGTCTACCGAGAACTGGTAAGGTGGAAAACTTGAATGGAATCTTGAATGTGTAATATTAAAAAACAAAAACCCAAATATAATGAGAAAAAAATTAAAATACCTCAAGGAATAATGACTTTACTTTCAATTAACTTTGAGGTCTGTTTAACATACTTATGTATTAGGAATACTTTTGTACTTTACCGAGATAGTTATGAGTTTCACTGTGATTCTTGGGTAAAATATTAAATCAAGTAAAATTTAAATATGTATCTTAGAGGTTAGATTCCATTAGGCTTGGGGCTTTTTGGTTTTTTGGAGGGTTTTGATATGGCTATTTTTGAGCCTGTAGACAAAATGTTATATTCATGGCATTCCAGTTAAGAATGTATTTGATTGCAGCTATTGCTGTAGATGGATGACTGATATCATTTGGGTGCAGGTGCAAGGTTATTTTCTGTATTTAATGCTTTGTGATTCCTGCTTTGCCTTTTTGTCGTCATGCTCTATACTGTTTGGAATAATGGAGCCTGCATTTCTGCAGAAGTAAATTGTTTGCATTTCTTTGCTTTCTTCTGCAAAATCTCTAGCCAATTATATTTTTTCCATGTGTTAAGAAGTAACTGGGTTTTGTATCATCTGTAAAAGTTGTGAAAGGATTTCAAACAGGAACAGATGGTTAGTTTTGATACCCATATTATTTTGAGATATTTCTTTCAGTTTTCATATAGACTAGGAGAATTTGTGCTTGATACCATGTAATTGTAGAACTGTAAACTAATGAATTAAAAAACATACTACTAATAAAACCCCTCCTTTATTTGCTGGGTCTTTTGAGATTGTATTCTAGATTTTATATAAAACAGAAATATTTATAATTAATTAAACAAGAAATACTGTTTCAATAAAAAATCAAAGAAAAATTTATTTAAAATCTGTTGAGTTTATTAAGTGTTGTATTTATTAGTTCTGTATGTACCTTTTACTTCAGGTGGATGAAAAAGCTCTGAAACACATAACTGAGATGGGTTTTAGCAAAGAAGCAGCAAGACAGGCACTTATGGATAACAGTAACAGCCTAGAGGCAGCATTAAATTTTCTTCTGAACAACAGTAAACAGAAACCCATTCAGGGACCACCACCTAGAGGTAAAACTTCCAAAGAGATGCTTTATAACAGTGTTTACAAGCCAAGGAATTTGTGTATGGTGGATTACTAATGTAGTTATAGAAGGGCATATCTGCATGTTTTCTTCCTGCAAGTTAGAATGCATTGCAAACCTGAAAACAAGTCCCTAAAAAAGGCCTCTGTGTATTATAGTCTTGTCAGAATTTTTGTATTGTAAGTCTGATATTTAATTATCCTTAAATGGGAAACGTGTATCCTAGAATCACAGAAGGACGTGGGTTGGAAGGGACCTTACAGATCATCCTGTTTGACCACCCCCAGCCCCCAGACAGAGGGGCCACACACTAGGGAAGGTTGCTCAGGGCCCCATCCCACCTGGTCTTGAACACTTCCAGGGATGGAACATTCAGAGTTTCTCTGGCCAACCTGTTCCAGTGCCTCACCACCCTCACAGTAAAGAACTTTGTCACATCTAATCTAAATCTCTCCAGTTTCTAGTTTAAAATTGTCCTCCTTGTCCTATCACTGCCTTTCTGTGACAGATTTTTTTAAAGACAGAAAATACAAATGTTTTGTAAATCAAATGAAAGAGTGTATTTGCTTTTTTATTTTTTTCCCCATTAAAAAAATCATTAATGCTTACAGGTAAGGGGAAGGGCCGAGGCCGAATAAGACCTGAAGATGAAGAAGAGCTGGGAAATGCCAGACCATCTGCACCAAGCACACTGTTTGATTTCTTGGAATCCAAAATGGGTACTCTAACAGTAGAGGGTGAGTTACTGATATTAATGTATCTGGAACAAACGTTGGACAGTGTTGATAGAATTATTTTTCCTAACTCTTTCATCTAAAAGTTGATTCCTAGACCTTCCTCCACAGTCAGTCATTAAAAAAAAAAAAAGAGTGCTTAGAGAACTGTTCCTCTCCTTTGAAGAAAGGTCAAATAAATTGCTCTGTGGTGGTTAGATGTCTAAAAGTCAGTAATTTGAAATAAGATGACATAAATCACAGTTCGTTCATCTGATTGTATTCTTCCTGCATGAGTCTTCACTCATGGTATCAGAAGTCTTCACTGTATTTATCAGAAATTTAACTATTCAAAAAAAACCCCTTACAAATACACCAGCATTCTGCATTAACTGATAACATTTTGTAAAGTGTTCAGGTAATGAATATAATTACCTTTTCAGAAAGCAGGTATAGGGAATGAGGTCTGAGGTGTTTCTTGGCAGCTCATTTTACTTACCAAAGATGCATTAGATTTTTTTACAGTGAACAGAAATGGAAACAGTGGTAGTGTTTTTCACTTACATTGCAAACATTGATTTTTCTTTGGATGCATTTTGTGCTTATATTGAGATGTTAGAGAAGGCTTTTGTGTTTGACTGGAAGACATTTAAAGGAAAATAAAAGAAATAATCCCTGTGGGTTATATAAGTTTCTTATTGTCAGTGATTTTTGTAGTAAGTAATACTAGTTTATCAAGACTTGTGAAATAAGTGAATTGCTTCTTTTAAAATTATATTACTGATTGCTTAGGGGGACTTGAATATGAATATCCTTTGAATTTATTACATGTATGTAGACAATAAAGCATAGTGTTATGTGAGTAAAAAAGTAGATATATTTGTTATATTTACATCAGTTTATAACCTTCAATATTGTGTTTTAAAGAAAAATACATACCGCTTTTATGAGGTTTTTTCCTCTTAAATAGAAATAAAAAGATTTCATAACTGTCATAAGAAGAAAAACATAGTTCTATTAAAACTTTTTAAAGGTTTTGTACTCCTTCAGTTACTAAAGGTTCTGGCATATTTCCTAGCCTGACACACAGGGTTTTCGGTTTTATGTTTTTTATCACTATGTTGGTTTTTCTCACTTTATCTGAGCGATCAATATGTAATCTAGTGTACTATTCCTGAATCATGGTTTCCTGAAGAAACCCCAAACCCATCTTGCTAGCATTTTTGAAGAGTTCAGAAAGTGTTCTGATTATTTTGTGAAATTCTTTTCAATCTTTCTGCCTTTTTTCTTCTGAAAAAAAGTAGATGTTGTACTTTGTAATTTGTAAGGCTTTGAAGTTGTTGCTTAGTTTCATGTTCTTAGCTTTTATATTCCTTACTGAGTGTTTGTAGCCCATAGGATTGCATCTCTGTTTTTATGCCAGGTTTTGCTTCTGCTTGCTGAGTCTTTTAAATGGATTTTTTCAAGAAGTACATAGGCATATGTATTTTTTTACTTTTACAAGTGTGTTTTTCCTTGCCAAATTTGAGAAAAAACTCTGTAGTCTGATGAATTCAAACACATCCTTAAAATCATGTATTGAAAGTTAATTTTCTGCCATTTTACTGCTTCTGTGGTTGAAAATAATTTCAGTTAAATTCTTGATTATTGCTTGTCTTAAGTTCCATTCAAACTGAGATAACAGAGTTTTAAAAGTATTTGAAGAGTGATCTATCTGCGTGATCATACTTAGCACTGTGAACTCTTCAGTCATGAAATCTGCATCCAAATGTATGCAGAAAACAGGAGATAGATATATATATATATTACTAGTACCTCTGAAGTTTCATTTGATCCTGTCAGCTGTGAGCAGGAAAGACATGTAGTTTCACTTAGAATTAGAAAAGTATTGGTCAGAAATGAAAGATACATTGGAGAAACTGATCGAAACAACTCAAATATGTAATGTTACGTAGCCAAGGATGTCTCTTCATTGATTTTCCTGCACAGTAATACACTAAGGAGCATCCAGGCTGGCAGGTTTTTCTCCATTTGTATTCACCAAACACTATGCTGTACTACATATAAAAGAAGATAGATTGTTCTGCAGTATTTCTGGCACCTTGCTGTCCTGTATGGTCTGTGACATCTTACACTGCTTTTAGGTATTCAGAGAGAAAGGAGTTTGTGTAGGGGCACTAGTTTTGAATAAATAAGTATGCCTGTACTATTATGTGATTGCATATGACCAGGAGCAGATGATTACTTGGAATGGCTATATTTATCATTATTGCAAGCATTAAAGTCTTGTAGACTTCAGACAGATCATAATTCCTTCTAAATGACTGAGAGTCAAGTGTAGAATCTGAAAACAAAAGGCAATTTTGCTGAACTGAGCTAAATATTTTTAATTCTGTGCTACACCAAATTTTCTTCAAAATCTTATGTGATCTTTTTCTTCTTCTGAAAAAAAGAATTATTTATCTTTTCAAGTATGCAGAGGATTGATTTGCTTTGTGCATCCCTCCTTGTATTTCTTATCTACCGTTGCTAATTGCACCTGAAACCTCAGCACTGTAGAGAA
The DNA here is from genome assembly GCF_008360975.1 of Lichenostomus cassidix. NCBI lineage: Eukaryota > Metazoa > Chordata > Aves > Passeriformes > Meliphagidae > Lichenostomus > Lichenostomus cassidix. The sequence goes on along the minus strand of NC_139479.1, from coordinate 55,407,820 downwards.
TTTCTAAATTCACTTCTGATGAGGTGGTTCTGTTCCTGAACAGGAACTGCAGAGCTGTTGTTGAATTTTTTTTCTTTGATTTGGTACCTTCTCATACTTGCATTTAGACCAAGTAGAAAAACATTTATGAATTGAAATATTTTTGTATTTTTTAGGAGGTACTTAGATGAATTTTAAGATAAGACAAAACATCGACTTTCTTGTTGTTTGGTGTTTGTTTTTTTGAAGAACTACATATTAGTTATGAGAAAGAATGTCTGTCTTTTGCCCCGTAAGTGGTGTCTTGTGATGTCTTTTTTGTTTTATCTCCTCTTTTGAGTAAATGAAACACTGTTTTAAGTAATCACAGCTGTCAAAAGTATTAAATACTTGACTCCATGATCTGCTAGCTCTTTAATTGTAAAACACAGCATACTGTAAACATAGTTTTTTTAAATGAAATGCAAAGAATTAAAACAAACATATGCATAGCTTTATACTGCATGTTTGTTTATTTATTTATTTTTAACTGTGAATGGTTGGTGGCACCTGAAAAATATCTCTGTGTTGAAATTAAATAGTTTGAATTTGGCAAGAGAAGCCTCCTGACTGCAAGAGATAACACAAATAGTAGGCAAAATTGCTTTCAATTAGCTGCTATACTTGCACTTGGGTAACTTCTGCTACTGAACACAAAAGGTTTTTTCCATTAATCTCCTTATTGTTGTCTTTTGTTATGAGGAGCAGCTCATCTATCTTTGCCAGCTTAAATAAGTAAACACAAGAATTGTCAGAGAGAATAAGACAGTACCAAGAGCTCTGGCTGTAGGATTAAGGAATGAATATTATATAGTCCCAAATAAAAAAAGGTTTGAAAGCAACTGGCAATGCAATACAATATATTTAAAAAATATTTGTTTCATTTTGTGGTCAGTCACACAATTTATTTGGATACCTGGGAGTGAGGGTGCTGGGAGGTGGAAAACAAGAGTCTTGACTTTTTGGAGTTAAATGAAATTTGTAACATTGGAAATCTACCATGTAGTAGTCATGTTTTCTACAAACACGGAACGCTATTGGCAAGAGATCGAAACTGAATAATAGTGATGTTTCTTTTTCGGCTTTACTTCTAAAAATTGCACTTCAGTCAGAGTTAATTGTGACTATCAGGAAAATCACTTATATTTATTGTAGTAGTATGTTAGCATTGATGATATATGTTGCAAGGCTTGTATTTTTATTTTGTCTTTAAATATAAAAAATATAGTAAATTTCATACATTACAAAGAATAAAAAAAAAACCTATCAGTTTTTTCCCCCAGTCCTTTAATCCTGTTTATTAAAGTTTGTAGTGGATGCAACAGAAGAATGTTTTGGATTTTTTTGTCCACTTCTTTATTATCACTGTCCTCCTCAGCTTGTATTTGTTTTGTTCCAACAGAAACATGCACTCAGGTCCCTGTTCCTCTGTGTTGCTACATTTTAGAAAGAATTATATTGATATTTATTTAACTTGACAAAGCTATTGAGTAATGGGAATTTTACTTCATGACACAAAGTGTGTACAAATGTATCACTAATTTTCATCTACTTTTTAAAAATATTTTGGCCAGTTCAATGTAGAACATTCCCCGGAGGTAGCTGTCTCAAAGACATACTTCCATACAGTTACATAAAAATATTATTCAGTTTGAGAGGAGAAACCCAAAACATTGCTACCAGTGTGGGAAGGACCATGGTCTTTGAATTTAACCATGTTGTTAAACATGATAAAATCAACAGGAGAGGACCACAGGAAACCGTACTCTTTAAATTCCATTGTGCATTGAGCAGTGCTTTATAAATTGTGTTCGCTGGGAATTCCAAGGGCAGCAGGTCCTGCTGGCTTTTTGTAATCAGGGGAATGTGATTGGTCCTGTATGGTCTTCTTGCGTCATCACATACAAAAGCCAGAATGAGTAACGTAACTGAGCAAAGGCTCCCAGCTAACAAATGCTACTTGTCATCTCAAAACTTCCCAGTAGATGACAAGAGCCTTATCATTAATTTTGAACTGTATTTTTTTCTGGACCACGTTCCCAAACGTCTGGTTAGTGTGATGATGACTGGGTTAACTCATCTCGCTGTTTGAGAGTAGCGTACTAAATCTTCTTGTTTAATGCCAAATTAATATTTGTTATTGCCCTGTAGGAAGCATTACTTTTCTGGGAACAGTTTCTAATGGTTTGTTGGAGTTGGGGCAGGAAGTAGAAGCAGTTGTAGACAATCTGTTAATGGGATCCCTTCATGCTTTTTTTTGATCCTTGTTTCTCATAAAGAAACTTTAGGATCTCTTTCTTTTTTTGGTGGTCAGGCCAGACAGCACAAATACATGAAGAACCAGTACTATTCACATCTCCTGGGTTTTTTTCTTGACTATGGTTGACAAAGTAACATTTACTGTTACTTGGCAGTTTCCACTTGTGAGTGATTTATGCTTGAACATCAATCAATTGGTTAATGTGTCCTGCTCGTCAAGGCTTCCATATATGACACAGTCCCCAGGGAAGCTTTTAGCACAAGAACTGCACCTCTGTAGAAAACATAAGTTTATTGGATTTTGCATACCTTAAGGTTAGACTAGAAAAATGTCAGGTATTTTGTGTCAGCCTTTGCATGTCACGGTAAGGAGACCTAGAAAAAAGTACCTGTCTTCACTGTTTTGAAATTCTCTAGTTGCTTTACCTGCTGTCTAACATGTAGTAATATCTTTCTACTACTATTTAAAAAAAAAGAAATCTGTAATTGAAGGATCTAACACACTTTCAAATCAGCTTGTTGCTTTTATGTTATGATCACATTATGTTGAGTAGACAATAGCTAAAACCACTCATTATATGCTATGAATTGAATAGAAATTTCAGTAATTTTTTTCAATTATAGAAGAATATGTCTCTGTGTTGGTTTTTCCTTGAGGCTTTAATTAAACTGTAACTGTTTTGCATGCTTTTGTGTTGTATAGAGTTGTTGTATATGTTATGTATTGTCTGAGGTCACTACCTATTTTAGCTCAGGAAATATTTATTCATTTAGAAAAAGGGCAAGGGACAGCCCTCAAGAGGAAACATTTTGAGTCTAACTCAAAACTAAAATCCTGCCACCTAGCAAAGTATTACCATGTCCAGTGTAGTCATGAACATGTTTCTGCTTTTTTTCTGTTGAAGCAATGACTTTTGTTTAATGAATTTAATATTGAAAAATATTAAATAAGATGATTTATAGTGAATTAGGTGAGAATTTCACACACATTTTTCTTTAATGGTGTGTACAAGGGAGTAAACATTCAGTGGTCATCAAACAGTTCAGTCATTTCATGTGTAATTAACATCAGGAATAGACATAAGAGCTTAGGTTGGGCATGGGAAGAGTGGAAGCCTGAGCATTTTACTACCAGAGGAAAAGAGGTATAAATTAAGAATGTTATGAACAAAGACTGTTAATTAATTTATTAGGAAGTTAAATCTTTATGGATGATAGGAAGTCTGTAAGATTGGTATTATGCAGAAGTGGAAAAAGTGCAATGAATATACTTAGTGAAAAGTTACAGATATAAAATAAAGAAAAACAATATTTTCCTGTCTCATTTGTAAAGAAGCAATAAAGAGGTACTTTTAATTTTAAAGGCTTTAGTCTAACAAAAAAAATTTAAATTATACAAGATTTAAAGTCATATTTGCATTTTTGAAAAGAAAATGCATATTTATGAAACTCTTGTATCTTTCCAAGTAGTATATATTTACATATTAATGCATTAAAAACGTAATGGATTTCAAAGTAATAAATTATAGAGTAAGATGTATTTTTACCAATATCATGTTCATGATAAGCCTTATGTATGCTTATGTCATGTTAAAAAACAAAAACACTAGGTAATTTTAGTAAAATAGATGTGACTTCTAAAAGTTATGCTACATCAAATATATGTAAAAAAAGAGCTAGATTCTTATAAGGCAATTTAGTAAATTAAACTGATAAAAATTCTGTGAGCTACTGATAATAATGTGATGCTTGGAAGTATTTTTCTAAGAAAAAAAAACCAAAGAGGTAAAATTTACATTTTATCTTACCATGTGGCCTGTAATTATGAAAGTTGATACATCTGCTCTCAGGTATCAGCATTCATTGTTTCTAGTGGTACCATTCCTTCCCATGGGAGTGTATGAGAGCCTGAGTGCACAGTCCCACCAGGCCCATGGACACAGGCAAGAGAATGACACCTTTGCAGCCACCCACATAGCACAAAATGGCTCATATAAACATGAATCCCTCCAATGGGTTTATGTTTTCCTTTTCCATCAGGTTTAAAGTCTGCTAGCAGATCTCATGCCCAGCCACCAGCACACCCCCATGTGAGTCTCTCCTGGCCAGGAGACCCTGACCTCTGGTACCCACCTCAGATGCCTCTGGTCCAGCTTGGTGGCTGGTACAGCCTGGAGCTGGTAGGAAGGTTACATGAGGTACTGACATAGGTCTGGCCACTGTGTGAGCCTGGTAGGTGACCCTCAAGACCCAGGGTCTCTCCAGTATTCAGCTGCCAGGTCTTCCTTGTCTGTTACCAGCTTATCCTGCCTCAAATTTGCCAGTAGGTTTAAAAACATGTACCCTCACATACGCAACAGAGAACTTAGAATTAAAGGAGGAGATAAGACAGGTTACAGTGATCATATGTGGGAATGTGTTGACCAGGAACCTGCTTACTTGCAGCTCTCCTATTTAACCTAATTTCTTCTTTATTTTCCCTGGGGTCATCTTCCTTTCTCCCCTCCCTTTGCTCTTCACCTAAACAACCCGTTAAAAATTCCATGTTTGCCTAAAAAGCTCATAATTCCATAAAAATCTTCACAGATACCCACAGTGCCCCTCCTCTCCAGCAGACCATAGCTCATTTCCTCTTTCTCGTTATATTAATGATAATCTTGCCTTTATTCTCGTCAATTAAGAGTTCTGGTTGAAGCTCTGAAAGGTGATGCCTGAGCAGTTCCTGCTATGGTTCACTGATCAGAGCCTCCAGAATTCTGGGCTTTGCTACTGTTCCTGTTATCTAGATTTTGTCAGCTGGGTTCATTTTATCACTTCTATTTCTTGCCTTTCTCTTTTTTACTGAATAGCTGTTAAAAAGGTATTTTTAAATAAAGTTTCAATTCAGATTGGAAGTATTCCTTTTTCCTCCTCATTTTCCTCCCTCTTCCTTTCTCCATCTTGGAATTCTATTTTTCTGTCTTAAATGGCTCTTACTCAAGTGAGTTGTTGATGTCCATAGGGAGGAACAAGTAATATCCTGGAAATTTATGCCTGGCTTTTCTCTCACTCATAGGTAGTTTGGTTCTAAGTACAGCCCAGAGTAATGTATGTTTTCCAATAACTGGGAATATCAGTTGAAATATATCTGCTAAATTCTCAGAGTGTGTCATTCCATTTCCGTGTCACAAAGGTGCATACATTTCTAAGGAATACTGTTGCTTTATCTGAGTCTGAAACACTATTTCTAAAATATGTTTGTGTGAAATATGTTAATTGAAATAATTTCTTTCTTTTTAGAACCAAAATTGCAATTTCAGCCACCACATCAAGTACAGCAGAAAGTTATGAATACAGAACAGAATGGCATCAAAGAGAATCATTCAAGACACGTTTCTCGCAATGACATGAGACAACCGAGGAACGAGAAACCCCCTCGTTTTCAAAGGGATTTTCAGAATTCAAGGCAGGCTTTGGAAAGTGGTGGGTTACCAAGGAACAGAGGTCCTGAGAGGCACAGCTCTTTAGAACACTGGACAGATGAAAAAAATAAAAGTGACAGACATTATCCTAGAAATGATAGGTCGAAGGATTTGGGTTATCCCGTAACCACTCACCAGAGTGATCTTACTTTCAAAAAAAGGGATAACAACATGCAAAACAGAGTAGGAAAAGGAGTGTCTTTCACAGAATTCAAGGAAAACTCTGCTGCTCAAGATGTGACAGACAACAATAACCAGAAACGGGGGAAAAGGGAAAACCAAACACACAATTCTGAGAATTTTTGTGATAGGAAAGCACGAACAATAAGTAATGAAGCCTGTATAGTAAAAAGTGAGCAACATTTTGGTGTTAATAATGATTACCAAAATCCCAGTAGAACTGATAATTTTAGTGCAGTACCAAATGGAGATACTGAGCATCATCAGAAAGGAAGACGAGTAGGACCTATCAAATCATCAGGACCCACAACAATCCCATCTTTTGATGATAAAATGTTGTATTACAACACTGGTCCCAAAAGGAGAACTGGGCCCATCAAACCAGAGAAAATATTGGAACCATCAATTCACATGGAGTATGGAAAAAGTTGGAGACCAGGGGATGAATGCTTTGCTCTGTATTGGGAAGACAACAAGGTATGCCTTTGCCAAATGAGAAATATCTCAAATTGTCCCTCTGTTTTCTTATGCACATGTCGGAGATATTTAGCACAGTGTTACTGAGACATGGCCTTTATTCATAGGTGTGTAGTGTGCTTCTTGCCTAGCTCTGTGCTCTGTTTTTTCGATTTATGAGATATGTCACTTATATTCATTGCCTGAAACTTTTAAGTATTTAAATCAAGTCCTTGTTTCTCTCATATGGATGTCTTAAGCTCCTCACAGAAACATTTGACTTTAGTTCTGAAAATTTGAAGGGATGAATATGGATCTAGGTGCCCATATTCTTTGCTAAGGAGCAAAACCAGGATGCTGTGCTATCTAGAATATCTGTAATGGCAGATGTTTGATACCCTTTTCTAGAGCAAGTCAGCCTGTAACCTTTAGCAGTGCCAAGGAAGACCAGAGTCTGCAGGAATGGAGCTGTAAAAACCCTGCCACTTTATTTCAATCATTACAGAATGGAAACAGCAAAAGGCTTAATTTTGATCAGCACTAGTGGACTATTAGATGAAGAACTGGTGGAACAAATTAATTATGCTGCATGATAATTTTGTTTAACTGACTTTTTAAAAGTTTAAATACTTCCTTTTCAGCTCTTTTTCCCATTAATAAGATTTCTCCTGCAGCATGGCATTTTTATTTCTTCTTTGCTAAGAAGGTTTTAGACTGTTTTCTTAGATTTGTCATCACCTGTTCAGGAGTTCTCTGCCATGCTTCATGGGTAGTTTCTTTGGGTTTTGACCCTTTCTGATAATGTGAGAACTACCTGTAATGTTATTGTTCTTTGTGTATGTTTTGTTCACACCTTTTCCTGCTTTTTAAAAGTTTTTTGTTATGTCTATTTTATGTTATTTATTATAAGCATTTTCCTTTTTTTTTGTCTGTATTAGCTCAGCAGCATAATTTTTTTTCTCTCTTTTTCTTGGTATGATTAAAACTGAAGAAAAACCATGCAGGATTTTTTGGTAGGATTTTTTTATAGTGTGAAGTATACTGGCATATTACTGAATTATTTCCTATTTTGAGAAGCATACTTACATTACTGTGAGATGAGATTTTGAAATTTTGGAAAGTATAAAACTTGCAAGATAAATGCATATAATCCCAGGCTGTTACCTTGAGAGTACTGAGCAGGGTAGAAGGTGTGTTTTGGACAGTAATCAGTTTCTTGGTAGTTAAAATAAATGCTGCTACTCACTTCTAGGACAATTTTAAAATGTGATGATAAAATACAGTACTTAGTTTAACCATGTTAGGAGGCAGTGATTTCTTTGTGTTCAGTCAGATAAAAGTGATTGAATACCTTCAAGAAAGCTATATTTGTGTAAATGTAAAAAAAAAAAAAATCAAGTTTTGCATTTAGAAAAAGGACTTCTTGAATGGGAAGTTTTATCATATTTTCATCACATTTTTATCATGCTTTATTTTGTGATAAGAGGTTTAGGTATACAAGTACATACAATGTATATGTCGGATAAGCACTTTCTGGTGTATATTTTAAGTAAACATCGTACAATAGCACTTCTCTGTATACAGCAGCATTTGCATTAATGATGAATTTGTTCTGCTTTCAGAGAGATAAAAACAGATCTTTTTAAATGCTCAGTCTACTTTAATAATCTGCATATTTTCTCAATGACTATTCTAAAAACATTCTGCCATGCCCTTGGAGTCTGCCATGTGGCATTTTAAGCCATCTGGTTTAATATCTGGTACAAATTTAAAACAAAATATAATACTGACTAGGACTAAATATATATGCACACACAGAGACATATATGGAAAGGAAATTGTTAAGTATTTTTGGTATTTCTGGTAGTATTTTATGACCTTTGAAAATTTTTCTTTTAAGTTCTACCGGGCAGAAATTGAAGCTCTCCATTCATCTGGGACAACTGCAGTTGTTAAATTCACTGATTATGGAAATTATGAAGAGGTGCTTCTCAGCAACATCAGGCCTGTTCATGCAGACACATGGGTATGTGATAACAAATTGTATTAAAAAAATCTAAACTACATAGTCTGTACAAAATATGTAACTCTTAATGAATTAATGCCTACTCATGCAAAGAACGCTACCTACATATGTAGAAAAAATAGTTGCGCAAATACATGAACAAAATCTCAGATTTTAGTTGTCTATATGAAACCTGATAGAAGTGTATTATGATGTGGTATTCTTCCTGTATAATAAATTCCAACTGTATTGTTTGAAAATGAATAATTGATCTGTCAGCCAAACAGTTTTATGCATGTTTTCTCTCTTAAAAGTTGTTACTTACTCTATTTGACCCAGTTTTTGTTTTATTTCATGTACATTGTATGTTGTTCTGTAAGGATTAGGAAACAGTCATTTAAAACATATGTTCTGAAGCTTTTCACTACATGTGTATGTATGACTAAAAATAGACATCTGTATCCCTTTATTTTGTATCATGGTTTTATTCTTGTTTCAATGGTTTCTTCTTTGCCAAATATTGTGGTGGTCATGTATGCTTCAAAATCTGTTTTATGAAGTTTAGAATGTATTAGCCTTATGGAAGTTGGAAATTTCAAAAGGCTTTATTAGTGAATATCATGGAAAGAGAGACACATTTTGATTAAAAAAATATCAGGAGTGCACAATTCTTTGCTGTTTACTCGTACTATAAAAAGCTGCACAAAAATACACATCTGCGCATTGATTCCTTAATGATGAGTTGACTGTGCTTATTTTAAGTTTGTTCTTTCGGGTCATAGAATCATGTTACTACTGCTGTAGGGCTGAACAGTCAACTCCTGTTTCTTCCCAGTGGTCTTTTAACATGTATTGTTGCCTGTAGCTCTCAGGTGCCCTTATGGCTTCTGAGACTGCCTTTTTGTACTTAAAAAGATACCTGAAGCTCTTTCCAGATGATGCATTGCTGTTTTTATGAAAATTTAAACTTTCTTCCCCCTTTTTGTCCTACTAGCTGACCTGTAAGGTGCTGTGTGATTGTATTATTTTAACCCTTTTTCTGGGTTAATAATCAGACTTTTCTTCATGCTTTTGATTACAGTTTTGAGGAGTGGCTTTTATTTTACTTTAAGCCACTGAAAGTTCTCACAGTCTAAGAACTTGGCCTAGCATTAAGAGTAAGTTGATCCTAGTAGTGAGGTACCATTTCCTACTTAATTCTAGTAGTGAGATGGTAATTTTCCCTGCCTCTTCTGCATGTGTCTGACAATGTGTTCTTCCTCATCCCTCTCCTCCTGTGTTGGGTTGTCAGTTATGTAGCCACAGGATGAGTTGAATGAAATGGACCACAGTTGTGTTACCCTAGGTTGACTTGTTTTATTTCAAAGTTAAAGCTGACACAAGGATGGGACAATGTATGGAGAGGGGATTCTGACACTAAGCACCATAGTCCTGACATCCTGATCGAGTCATTGAGGTTTCCTCTGTTGTTACTGGAGACAAATGAGGAATTTCCAAGGACTTTCAGTCCATTCAGAAGTGAAAGATATCTTTCTCAAGGTTCTTTTTTCTCTCAAGGGAGCCAAGTTGAATTGCATAAATTCAAACAACTAATTTTCAGATTACACGAGATAAATGCCTATCAACATCTTCACAGTAAAGAACATTTTAATGGGTTTTTTTTCTGACAAATTACTGTTTTGTTGCTGGAAGGTCCTTCCGGCTATAGGATTTTTGCAGTGGAAAGTTGATTAGGACTTACCTCTTCACTTCTTTGTGTTTGGTTGCTAAGCATAATCCTCGTTATGCATTTGCAGTTCTTAATTACCCATTGGAGTCATGCATTGATACTCAGGTTTTGTCTTTTAAGCTGAACACTGTTGGTTATTTTTGCCTCAGTGTTCTTATTAATATATGGATCTAGATAGCATGCATAAATGCAAAATGAAGTTATCATGCTGCTCAATTCCTTGACTTTAGAATCAAGTAACTTTACTGTATTTCCTCTTTACAAGAGAACAAAACAGATTTTAAACTGACTTCAGTAATTACTTTTCTTTCACTGATCGATGCTATTGGCACCAAGGAGCATGTATTACTGGAAATATTATGGTGATTTTTATTTCAGTCCTTCCAGATAATTTCCAGATAGCTAAGGAAAGTCCCTCAGGAAAATATTTTTGCAGGTGATAAGGTCCGTCAGTGCTAGGCACTTTTTAAACATCACCTCCTAAAGCACAGGAGCAAGCAATTCCCAAGTGTTGGAAGACAAGCAGGCAAGGCAGAAGGCTGGCTTGGCTGAACAGAAATCTTCTCTTGGAAATACCGCAAAAAAGGAAAGTGTATGCCCAGTGGAAGTAGGGTCAAGTGACATAGGAAGAATGCAGAGATGCTGCTTGCCACTGTAGGGAGAAAATTATTGCAGCTGAAGCTCAAAAGGAGTTGCAGCTGCCAGAAATGTGGGGAGGCAATAAAAAAGAGGTTTTTCAAATATAATAATGGCAATAGGCAGTGTAAAAATAACATCAGCCTCTTATAGGATGAGGATGGTCACCTCACAAATAGCAACAAGGCTCATATGTGGACAAGGCACAGGGGCTAAGGACTTTCTTTGCCTCCATCTTCAACATGGATGATGGACCAAGGCAGTCTCAGTGCCCTGAGCTGGAGAACCATAACTCTGAGAATGATCAACTCTCAGTTGACTCTGGAATTGTGTGGAATCTGCTGGTCCAGCTGGATCCCTACAAATCTATGGGGCCTGATAGGATTCATCCAAGAATCCTCAAAGAGCTGGCTGATGTAATCACAAAACCTCTCTCAATGTTTTTTGAGTGGTCTTGGCAATCTGGAGAGGTCCTAGCTGACAGGAAACTGGTGAATGTTGTTCCAATTTTCAAGAAGGGCAAGGAGGACCCTGCAAACTGCAGACCTTTCAGTCTCACATAAGTGCCTGGTAAAATCATGGAAGAGATTATTCTGGGAGGTACTGAGAAACATCTGGAGGACAATGCACTGATCAGTCACAGCCAGCACGGCTTAATGTGGAAAAAATACTGCTTGTCAAACCTGATTTTCTTCTATGAGAGGATAACCCACCTGGATCACCTAGGAAAGACAGTTGATGTAATCTTTTTGATTTCAGTAAAACTTTTGATGCAGTCTCTCACAATATCCTTCTAGACAAAATGTCCAGCACACAGCTGGATAAGCACATCATGTGATGGGTGAGCAGCTGGCTCTCAGGTCGGGTGCAAAGGGTAGTAGTGAATGGGGTGACATCAGCGGTGTGGTGACTGGTCACTGGTGGAGTTCTGCAGGCTTCATACTCAGCCCTGTGCTCTTCAACATCTTCATTAATGACTTTGACATAGGTCTCGAGGAAAGTTTGCCAATGACACCAAATTGGGACAGCTGTCTACTCCCTTGAGGGCAGAGAGGCTCTTCAGAGAGACCCAGACAAATTAGAGGGCTGTGCACTCACCAGGTGTATGAACAGGTGCTGGATTCTGCACCTGGGATGGGGCAACCCTGTTTGTGTGTATACACTCGGGAATGAGAGGCTGTAAAGCAGCACTGCAGGAAGGGACCCAGGGGTCCTGGTTGATGGCAAGTTGAGTCATCACTGTGCCCTGGCAGCCAGGGGGGCCAGCCGTGTCCTGGGGTGCATCAGGTACAGCATCATCAGCCAGTCAAAGGTAATTGTCCTGCTCTGCACTGGTGTGGCCTCACCTCAAATCCTGTGTGTGCAGTTTTGGGCACCATGATATAAGAAAGACATTAAGCTATTAGAGAACGTCCAGAGGAGGGGCACAATAAGGTGAAGGATCTGGAGGGGAAGCCTTGTGGGGAGCAGCTGAGGTCACTTGGTCTGTTCAGTCTGGAGAAGAAGAGACTGAGGTGAGACCTCATTGGGGTCTTCAACATCTTCACCTGGGGAAGAGAAGGGTCGGGTACCCATCTCTTCACTCTTGTGACCAGTGACAAGACCCAAGGAAATGGCATTAAATGGCATGAGTCAGGGGAGGATATCAGGAAAAAATTATACACCCACAGGGTAGTTGAACACTAGAACAGACTCCCCAGGAAAGCACCAAGCCTGACAGAGTTCAAGCAGCATTTGCACAATGCTCTCAGGCATTTGGTGTGATTCTTGGTATGTCCTGTTCAGGGCCAGGAGTTGGACTCAATTATCCTTGTGGGTCCCTTCCATTCAGCATATTCTGTGCTTACGTGATTGTTAATCTTTCTTAGCTCTCTGTACTGAAAACTTGTAGAAATATACTGTATATGAGTTCTGATGTCCTAATTCAGACTCTTTTTTGAAAGAGTTGCTGATATTGAGAAAAGATTTAGTGAACTCTATTAAGGCATATATTTGGTTTATGTCTTAGAACTGATTATTCTTTATTGTTTGTTTCAATACTGTTTTTTAGTGTTCATGTGTTGAATTTAACTTTTTGTCCAATAAATATAAACAGATGAAAATATACCACTGGGAGGAAGGGAAAAAAAAAGGCGAAGCTTGACCAGTCACTTGAAAGAACAAACAAAGTACCACAGTGACCTTATTTTGATGACATTACATATTATTTAAGCACCTGAGCTTCTGGTCTGGTTTTGGCAACCTTTATAAGTGTTCTCTGGTTTGTTTGGGTTTTTTTTTTGTTTGTTGTTTTGTTGGGGTTTTTTTTTGGTTTTTTTTTGTTTGGTTTGGTTTGGGTATTTTTTGGTTTTTTGGGTTTTTTGTTTTGTTTTATCTTGTCTTGACTATAGATCGTCTGCCTCATATTCTCAGAATACATTGTGCTTAACACCTTAATGACAAAAGTATAACTAGATGGCCAAGATTCCATAATTGATTGTGTACTGTCCATTACCCAGTTTACCCAGAGTCCTTGTAAGTTTTCAGTCTCTCTGACACCTTCCATACAGCTATTTATCTTTCTGATGGCTAGATATAGAAGATAAAGCTCAATTTTACATTAGGCAAACCAAAAAAATAGTGGGGATTTTTTTTCAATAATTACATACAATACCAATATAAATACACTTAAGAACACTAAAACTGTTTATTGTTTTTCTTAGTGCCTGAAAAATATGTCCTAGGTATGCAATTCATAAATATTTTTAATAATAAAACTGCATTTGGATTCCACTGTTCTGGAGTTCTTACAAATGTCCTGTATGTAACACTACAATACTGTATTCCACTAGTTGCCTCAATGTAGCAGGGGTCACTTAATGAAAGTATTATAATCCAAATAAAAAAGTCACTGAAAAGCCATTGTAGAAGTAAGAACTGCTTGTTTTTTCTTGTAAACAATGTAAAATTATACTAACAACTGAAAAGCATCAAAAGGACCTTCCTGAATCACTTAATAATTTGTTCTGTGGAAAAAAAAATAAAAGTCAATACCTTAAACTCTAAGTCTTAATTTTATTCTCTAATTTGTAGGATATTTTTCCTTAATAAATTATGAAAATGTGTAATCTAAGTGCTTATCTTGTGACATTTTTCCCCAAAGCCAAGTAAGTCTTTGCTTTGTTTTCCATTCTCTATTTCCTTTGTAATGTCATAGGCCTTTTTCCACCCTATTTACTCTACAAGTACCTTTTTCTTTTTTTTCTCTATTACAGTATGAAGGAAATAAAGATTGTAGTGTTCCCTATATATGTTACCTAGTTTCACCTATATATATTATGACCTTATCTGATTGCTCTCAAACCAGGCTGGAATTCATACAAACTCTTTGCTTACTGTTACTTCAATTACTTAAAAATTCCAATTATAAAGTGAAGCCTATACTTTAGCTTAGTTTCCTTTTCCTGCAGTATCTTGCACTGTATTTCTGCATAAAGATATAAGAAGGCAATTATTATTAAGGCATATATATACATACTCCTAGTTTTTCTATAGTTTGTTTTGTTTTGTGGAGACTGAAATCCACTTTGCAGGTTTCTCAGCTCATTCCTCCAGTAAGGAATGAGCTAAGGAAAGAGAATAACAAAGGATCTTGGATTCCAGTTAATTCTTGCTGGCAGATAGTTCACAGTTCAAATTTGATAACCTTGTGCCTTGGCACAGAGTTTTAAGACCTTCTGTGTGAGTTGAATTACTTTAAACTATCATTCAGGTCTTGATTATATCTGCCCCACTTCTAAGTAAGGAGGTAAACTCCTGTTAGTTTTCTGAAGGTGTTCAAACCTCTCCCCAGCAGTGTAAAGAGCAGCACTGAAAACCACTAAATGTAAGGGCTTACAGTTGCTTCTTTAAGCTGAAGAAGACTTTTGCCTACCTGTTTTATGGAGGTTTTAAACCCATTTAAATGTCTTTATTTATGACAGGCTAGTAACTACTTAAAGGATTGGATGCCATTTCTTTATGGCCCTTCAGCCTGGATGGCCTTGGCATTGCACTGTGGTCTTTTTGTGTTGTGTGTCAGGCAGGTAATCTTTTCCACAGAATAATTAAGTAGGTGCAGTAGATAAATGTGTCCTGGTTGGATCTCTTATCTAGCTTCTGTCCTCACTGACTACACTAAACGCAAGGCTGGTGAAAGAGAATGGTACAGTCTACTTAATCAGTTCTAAGATTCCTGTAGAAAAGATGTCCCTGAGTATTGCAGCAGAGAAGACTTTGAAATCTTTAATTCTTTGGCGTCTGTATTGTAAGGAAAATCTCTAGAACAATTTTATAGTTCAAAATTATTCAGTGACTTAATTCATTAAATGAAGGCTGCGTATTTTGGCTTACTCATCTTCCTGACTGGTGGTGGATACTTGTTGAAATTAATCTAAAACATTACTAGTGTTAATTTAGTTTCCACAAAAGTATATCTTTTGGCTTTATGAAAGCACTTGAGATGTAGGCAGTAATTTTGTTGGGATGTGCCTTACTTTCCATCTTGTCAAGATGTGGTGATTTCAATTTCCCCTGTCCTGCTAGGCTGAAAAATTGCTATTCATAGTCTATCTTACACTTCTTTTTTTTACCTGAGACTTTTTGTACTCACTGGAAATACTGCCCTAAATTCCATCATATCTTTCACAGAATGTCATCATACACACCTTACACACAATTAACCTTCAGCTTCTGTCAGGGTAATTCTTTATGTAATTTATTTATTTCCCCAGCGTTCTTTTAAGGGGAATTATTTAGAGACAAACTTTTTGGAAACCACTTATCCTGATAAACTGCTAGTAAGTGTTTTTCTTTAGCACCTTTATCATCTGATAAGCTACATCGTTTTTCAGTCTTTAGCTTGTTGTTCGCAGACAGATGTTCACAATTTAGCTTTTCCTCTTAAAGTTACTAGCCCTTAGCTGACACATGGTAACTGACATTGACAGGTGGTTAAAGAACTGCATTTTGATTTTTAATAAACTAAAATGTGGCAAATTTCAGTTGAGGAGGTAATTTATACCAAGTGGGCATAAACCAGGGGCTTTCAATTTTCTGTCTGTATCGTTAGGAATTGTAAAATATATTTGAGTTTTCACCTTGAGTATTTCATATTCATCAGACTATGAAATACTGTTACAAATTATTGCCAGCTGTACAAATCAGATTAAGGACATATTCTTCTTGGGGTTTATAATTATTGAAAATAATTTTGACAGTTAAAGCAGCACACTTGGAACATTACACTGTTCTTCTCCTTCTCCCTTTTTTATTAATTATAATTGCATAATGATGATTCATTATTTGGAGATTGCATATGGGCCCTTCCGGTTGTTTATTTTGATAGAGACTTCTTCATTAAATGTTTTCCTTTTAACTGAGTTGCAATTTAGTTTTGAGATAGCATAGCTTCACCTGGTTTAAGTAATTGTTTTGGATCCTGCTCTCATGTGATTAAAGTTCTTCAGAATCTCATTTTGAGAATTCTGGAAGATTTTATGCTCAGATTTCTCTGTATTGTTGAGATTGACTATATTGAGTAAAAGGAGTTTGTTGTGTAAAAATGTCTGGACTGTTCTTGCCATCACTGATTTCCTTGTGTCTTTTACTTTCCCATGTTCTGAGTTTGTCCACATTTCACAGATTAATTCAGAAGATTTTAAATTAAGAGGAAATTAGAGGAATTGATGTAGTATTCCAGACTAGCATATTTCTAGGGAGGAGAGATGTGATACTGTTGGCTTGGTATTGCAGAATAGAAGCGATGATGAATATAAACTGTGGGGTATGTGAGGCATCAGTATGCCATTCCAGATCTTACTGATTGTTATGTTCACAGCATGTGTTGAATAGATACATTACTTGATGTACAGAAGTTTCCTTATATAAGGATGGTTAATATCTGGAATGCTTGAGGGTTTTTCTTCCTTGCTTGATGACCTACAGGTGTTATCAGTAATAATATCTTAAAAAGAAGTCTTTGATAATACAAGAACTAAAAAAGAAGTTTACTATGAAGGCAGGTTTTTCAGCAAGGTGATATGTTTTTCTTCATAAATATTAGAGCATAGGGAATTACTCTTTTGGGCTTTTTTTGTGGGGGATGAGGGGAGAAGGAGGAAGGCTGGGGAAGTTGCATTGTTGTATATTTTTTGTGGGGTTTTTTTCAGTGTCAAAGAGCTCTTTGCCAGAGGGGAATGCATGTTTCTCTAATGAGAGTTGGTTAATAAGAAAGCAATAAATATATGATGGCTATACAGGGGGCCTTTTTTCCCACGTTTTGTGCATTTAGTGTGGATGTCACACATACAGAACATCAAACATGGTAGGACCTTCTAGCTTTCTAACTCGGAACATGCTATTATGCATGCAGGAGCATATCAGGGACTATCTCATTGCTCAGAAATACAGTTTAAGATTCTCCTATGCTTTATGAAGCCCATTTATCAATGGTCTTTTTGTGGGGCTTTTTTGGTTTTGGTGTTTTGGTTTGTTTTTTTTTTTCCCTTTGGTACCTAATCAGAAATGTTATTTCTGACTTCTTACTGAAAATCTTGAGATCTTATTTCATGCAGGTTCCAGTTGATAAAATCTTTTGCTGAAAAGGTTTGTATAGCTGTGTAAATATATTCCTGTTTCCTTTTTGAATTTGTTCCTTGCGTTCATCTCTTTCCTGATCTGGTCATTTTTGTTCTTCCCCTAGACTGTATGTGCCCATACAGGACTTCCACTGTGGGTCACGTGGCATATAGGAGCAAATGAAAGCAGTGGTCTTTAGTTATTGCCATAGTCTTTGTTACTTTCCTGATGGAGCTCCCCCACTGTCCCATTTCAATGTAGGACACTGCTGATGAACATTTTTGATTGCTATGACTGACAGTAAAATTTTACAATATAGTGGATGCAGACTTGTGGGGTCTTGTTGCTTGTATTCCTTCCTGGCCCATTCCAGTCTTGCTTCTTTTCCTTGTACACATATCAGCCTTTTTGATATCGGAACACCCAAAGTTACATCAGCAATCCTCACAGCTGGGCATTTCAAGGCCCAGCTGGTGGAAATCACATCATAAGTCATAGAGGTTCATCAGTGTCCAGGGAGAAGAGTAAAGTTGAGTCTCCAGTGAGAGAGCTGAATCTTCCACAAGTCCAGGCCAGTTGAAGGAGGGAGCTACCCAAGAAAGGTTGATCACTCAGCCTGGAAATGGACTTCTCTCCATATCAAAGTGGGAAGGAAATTACTTGTGATTGTAAATTGATGCTGTGGCGTTATTATGCAATGGTTTTACTTCTACAAATGTAAAATTGTGTAGTTTTTTCTTTTTTGTTTTGTTTACTTTGTTCTTAACTTACTGAGTAGATGTAAAAATTACTGAAGGCTGGATAGTACAGCTTTAGAATAATAGAATCGCTTAGGTTGGAAAAGGAAGATCATCAAGTAAAATCATTAATCCAGCACTGTCAAGACCACCACTAAAGCATAATCTACAGGTCAGGTCTTCTAAATACTTTCAGGGATGATGACTCAACCACTTCCCTGGACAACCTGCTCCAAGGCTTGACCTCCCTTTCTGCAAAGACATTTTTCCTTAGATCCTATCTAAACCTCCCTTGGCACAACTTGAGGTAATTTCCTCTTGTCCTGTTTCTTGTTACTTGAGAGAGGAGACTGACCTGCACCCTGCTACAACCTCCTTTAAGATAGTTGTAGAGAGTGATAAGGTCTCCTCTCAGCCTCCTTTTTCCAGGCGAAGCACAACCCCGTCTTCCTCAGCTGCTCCTCACATGACTCGTGCTCCAGACCCTTCACTAGTTGTGTTGTCCTTCTCTGGTCATGCTACAGCACCTCAATGTCTTTCTTGGAATGCAGGGCCCAGAACTGGACACAGACAATGTGGTCTCACCAGTGCTGAGTACAGGCAGACAATCGCTGCTCTGGTCCTGCTGGCCACACCATTGCTGATACAGGCCAGGATGCAATTGGCTTTCTTGGCCACCTGGGCACTCATTGGATCATGTTCAGAGACTGTGAACAAGCAACTCCTTTTCTGCTGGGCAACCTTCCAGCCACTCTGCCCCCAGCCTGCAGTGCTCCCTGGGGAGTGCTCCCTTGTTACCCAAGTGCAGGACCCAGCACTTGGTCTTGTTGAACCTCTTACAATTGGCCTCAACCCATTGATTCAGCATCTCCAGATCCCTCTGCAGAACCTTCCTGCCCCCTAGCAGATCAGCACTCCCACCCAGTTTGTTGTCATCTGCAAACTGACTGGGGGTGCACTTGATCCCCTCATCCAGATCACTGATAAATATATCAAGCAGAATAGGTCCCAGTTTCCAAATGGGGAACACCATTTGTGACCAGCCACCAACTATTCTATCCTGTAGCCGTATAAAAAGTCCTGAATATTTTTAAGCATATTTTGCCCATCATCATCTTTTGAACCTATTGTAGAACTTGCAGGATGACATGGTGTATTTTTTTTTAAGTCATGTTTGTTAGCTAAAATAAAGGTGCAATTCAGCAAATTTTATTTTAAAATGTAAAGCATACAAGGTATAAGTAATGTAGAGGTCCTGATTTTCAAGTTAAGATACTCTCTTTTATGGGGCTGTTCTGTGTTGTCTCATGGACAGATTCTGTTTCAAGACTCATTTAGATTGCTGTGTCCTTGCACTACCTGTATGCAGTTTTGTTTTCATTTTTAATTAGGTTTTCGTTTATATATTTTTCATTAAAATTTTTCTGTATACTTATGGAAATAAATTTTGCCAGGTTTACTTTCTAATTTTTTTGTGTGCAGTCATTCACAAATAAGTTCACACTGGTGTTAGTTTACTGAATATACACCTCTGTGTGGGACTTGGGGGATTCATATGTCAAATTCTGTCATGGGTGAAGGTGTGCACACAACCTTCTTTTTCAACAAAAAAATGGTAAAACCAAAAAATTTGGTAAAATGTCACCAAAATTCCCTAATTCTCTGTTTAGATTTTAAGAGTGATTTTGTGTCCTAACAAGAAAGCATTAGATGATTTCTCATGGCATCACTTAGTGTTTTTTTTCTGAAATTTATGTTGGTAGGTTTTCTGTTTACATCCTAAAACAAGTTCAGCAATACAGGAAGTATTTCTGCACCACCCCCCCGCCCCAGCCTCCCCTTCTATGGACTTGTGTGGTTTGCCTCACAAGTGCACTTAGTGCAGAGAAACTGAGTGCTGATTTTTTCCCAAGTCTATGTAAGTATTGTTTTGCACTGTAGTTTAGGACTGTCTGTATTACCAGCCTGTTGAAAACACTTCCAGTTGGGGGCTTTCTTCTGATGAATTGAGAAAACCTGATGTGTCCATTGGTTTTGTGTTAATTTGTATAGAATATCTCACTTTAGTGTATCGACTTTTCTAAATTGAAAATAAACCTTTAAATATTTAAAGTTTGATATTGATACTGCTCAGTGAAGAAGCTTTTACTAGTGAAAGGGATATGGTCTGGATAGTATGTAATTTTAAGGAGTTTTTAAAATCCATTAGTTTTTCCTGTGTTGAGAATACAGTGACAAATTTGGAGGAAAATAAGTCTATTTCAAGCACAAACGTCACAGGAGGAGTTACATATTTATTTCAATATGTGCCAGAGGGGATGACTGCAAGTATGAATAAACTGTGCAATACCCTGAAGGGGAGTCAATAAGCTAGCAATATGTGTGTGGGATAATCATGCCCCAGGCTTACATTATCCTAGTTTTATGGAAATGTAATCGAAAAGTTGTCTATTTAAAAAACGAGTGAGTGCATTGTTTCCACAGTTGAAGCAATGAAGTACTGAGAAATCTCTGATTCCATGTTAACTATTGTGTTTTTAGTTGTCTTGAAGTGTGTAGTTCTTTTCCTTGCCCAGCCATTCATTTTCTTTTTCTTGATTTTTTTCTGAAAAATCTACAGATTTTCTGTCACTTGCTATCTAATGTTCATTGCTTCACTTGAAACTCAGAATGTGTATGGTTTTACCAGAATAATTTAAAAATTAGCTGCTTTTGAAGCTCATTTTTTATATTTTCAACACAGGAAAATTGAGATAATTCTAATTAAAATTAATAGTGTGAACTAATTTTTCTCAGGATTACCAAATAATTTTATTATAAATCTAGTACCTTTAATTGATGTGTATAAGGCATTGGTTGAAAAATTGCTGGTCCTGCAGAGTGCTTTATAGAATTTTACAAAAACTAGCAAGTGTAAAATTTTCTGAGGTTTGGTTAATGAAAGTCAACAAAAAATATTTATTATCATTAATTTGTTTCAGATGCTAAAGAAAAGACTGCTCATGAAAGAGTCATCTTGAAATTATTATTTGAAAAAGGGAAGAGCAATAGTTGTTAGAGATAGTTCCATGCCACTTAGTTTTACATACCATAGTTAGAAACATACTTGCTTGTGCCCATTTGTATTTGGTGGAGAAAAAGACGTATCCTCGTAAGGACAATTTCCTTTCTTCAAGTGTAAATAAGGGAAACAATGAGTATATGTTTTATTGTTTTTCTGTTTTGGGGTTTTTTTAATGCCATTACAGCAGTTTGTTGTCACGTGATGTCAGTAGCTATTGAAATCGACTGCTCCTGCATTAGGGAAATATTAACTGATTTTCTCTCTTGGATGAAAGGCTTTGTACAGAGCTTGAAAGTACAATGTAGGGCTTTATTTGTATAGTACAGCAAAATCTCATAGAATCTAAGAAACAGTGAAGGAGAAAGATGTCATTAATATAGTAGATTAAAACAGTATGTAAATGGGCAGGAGTTATTCTGGCTGCATGTAGCATAGCAACAAACAGTAATTGTGTAGCTGCAGTTCGAACTTGCAGGGTGCTTTTAGTAAATCATACAGTACCATACAACAAGTCAATTTCATCCCTTTAAGGACAATTAAATTTCCTAGTAGTTGCTGTAATACATTTGACATTTCCATTTCTGTCACCATGGTCTTACATAATTTATTTTACTGGAGTGAAGCTTGGGCTAAAAACTTCAGCAAAGCTATTGATGCTTTTGATACAAAAGTCAAATCAGAGTTATGTATAGAGGACTGTACATGCAGCATATATGAGTTTATACTCACATATCTGTACTAATTACCTAATTCTTGCAGAGTCCCATGTGCAGCAAGGTGTTTATTGGGTCATGAGTTTGCAGTAGGAGAAGAACTTGGATACTCTATTGATCCTTTACAATTGCTTAGCCTGCGTGTTCTTTCCAGACAGAAGATAAGGCATTAATATGGCTAAGAGTTTATACTAATGATCTGACATCAGTGAGGGGGTCAGCTGTATGCAGATCTAGCAGCATAACCTTGAACCCCACTTCCTCTTTTCATCACAATTTAGCTCAGGAATTTGAATGCCCATAGGCTCAGTTTAATATAGATGGGCTATGCACTGTGGAAAAAAAGTGAGCTTCTGCAGGCTTACAAAGATTACTCTGGGAGGAGATTACTCTGTGACAGGAACTGATATTTTAAGTAACAAGCCTAATTTGCAAAGAAAATTGATGAAGAGCAAATATGTTGAATTATTCTGTAATAGAAACTTCAAAAAAAGTCAGTACTTCGTTAAGACCCTTGAAAAATCTACATTAGTCATAATTTCTCTTTTACTTAAAATTTTTACTCCTCATTTCATAGTAATTTTTGAAATTATGGCCTAAAGCCACTCTAAAATTGTATAACAAACCTATTTTTTCCCCTGAAAATCCTGCTTCATTCTTAGTTATTATGGAGTTCGAAGAACCCATTTAAGTATTCAGATAAAGTAAAAGTCAAAGAGAATACTTCAGCAAATATTTTTTCCTTGCAAGTATAGGATATATAATATATTGCATATAAAATAATTAAAAATAATTACATTTAGCTATTTCTAGAGTACTTGTGAATGTATCAATATGGCCATAGTATGAGTTTTCTCTGCTTTCTTTTTTGATCCACGTGGAAAATCTTGCAGTCGGTTTTTTGTCGATCCAAGCACTGGTAAGTAGAAAATGCAAAAACCGAAACAAGTACTCAAGGAGCTCAACACTGGATGATTAGGCAAAAGAAGCAAATTCTGAGAAAGGAATTTAACCAGGAAAAAAGAGATCACTTGATGTGTTAACAGCAGGAGACAGCTGTTGCCTGCAGAGTGGGCAGTGCAAAGAGGCATTAAATCTGGATCAGGAAATGGAATTTGAAATGCACATGAAAGAAAAGGTTATTTTGCAAGGAAGCCAGCACTCTCTTCGTACTGAACCAGCAAGTTCCCCATGCATTCCGTGCGTGGGTGAAGTTAAAACTACAGCTTTACTGAAACAGTGGTTTGACACTACTGAAGTGGAAAATGTCTTCTGCCTTCTTTGCCTTCTGTCTCCTCTTTGTCCCACAGTCCCTGGCCCCATGCTGCTTCTTCATGCCTCCTTGCACTGGCTCGGGTGCTCATCCCTTAAAAGCCCACAGAGAGCTATAATTGAAAAGCCTCAGCAGAAGGGCCCAGTGAATGGAGCAGAATTTTCTGTCCGTAAGCAGTAATAGACAGAGGTAACTACTTTGTAAGTGGCAAAAGTGCAGGAGCTGCTCAGCTGTGACTTGCAACTGCTTCCTAAATATATGTGAGCACAGTATTCAGCAAAGCTTTTGTGTCAACGCATAACTTCCGTCCGGTTCTTTACTGAAATCCACCTATTCATTCTCAGAAGTTATGCAGTACATATTCACTTCAAAGGACTGTGTTTTCAAGAAAGTTTTTAAACGGTTCTTTTGAATGCAATGAAAGAAGTATTGATGTTGAAATTCAGAGACAAAGCTTTTGATGAAGTGTAAATTTACTCTGCTCTAATATTGTTCCTTTGAAGAGTAAATTGGTTGGTGAAGTATTTTAAACACTGGATTTATAACTATTCTGCAGCTATGAAATCCATTGAATTTTTTATGTAAAAGTAGGCTGGTAGTCACTTGCCTGGACTGAAGTTACTTGCTGATTCACTAAGCTTGGCTGGTCAGATATGGTGGTGGTACAAGCTCTTCAGGATATATGGGTCCAAAATAAAAGCACTGGGTGTGCATGTGTTCCCATTTTACCCTTGTTTAGTTCTCGCTTCTCTTATGAGGTGGAACAAAAGCATCAAAAGTAACAGCACATTTTTACAGCAAAACTTTGAATGGAAGATGAATTTTCAAATTACTTATCCCTCTCTGTTTGTCCTCTTTTTTAAAATACCTAAAGAGTGCTGGCATGCTCACCCTCTCTCTTCATTCTAACCCATTAGTGCAGAAATTTCTTTATGCATTTCATTGTTTGCATTGTGAACCTTTCCTTGCCTTTTCCTATGATCTGCCAGTTTTCCCTGTCTTTCACAGTTGTGCTTAATGCTATCATTTAATCTCAATGTTCATAGTCTGAGGTGGGCATTGTGTAAGTACTAACAAACTGAGTCCTCGATCCTGGAATTTTAGATAAATAATGACAAGTAAGCTGAAGTATGGAGATAATAAAATACATGAGTTTTGAAGCAGTGTATTAATATAAAACCTCTACTGGTAATAGAAGGAGAATGAAGATGCTCTAAGAGAGATTTGGAGCCACCTTTGCTTTATAAAATGTAATCTAGATTTTATATGGATAAGAAAAATTTAGAACAAGTCACAGGCGACTGATAAATTGAAAGCAAGCAATAAGAAAGATTGGAAAAGTAGAGTTGGTGGCAAGATATCTGACCTAACTGACTGTAGTTATAATGGCAGAAGTGTAGACAGATGAAGTTTTTTGGTTGAAAAATAGAAAAAACAAGGAAGTGGACATGAGACATATCTAGTTTTGCCTGCAAAGAGTCTGTACTGTTCCAGAAAATGCCAGTTTTGAGTGTAGGGTGAAGAGATTTTAAAGTAAATTGAGATAAAAGTCCATAAAATTGAATTGTTTCTTTAAGGTAGTAAGGAATTTCCTTAAAATAGGAATAGGGATAAATAGGCTGTGCCTGTTTTGCTTGAACAAGACAGACAGTGAAATCTTAACAATGTAGGGAGGGTGTCCAGAGGACAGACCAGACTCTTCTCGGTGGTTCCAACCAATAGAACAAGAGGCAATAGGAATAAACTTATGCACAAGAAGTTCCACTAAAATGTGAGGAAGAACTTCTTTACTGTGCAGGTGACCATGCACTGGAACAAATTGTCCAGAGAGGGTGTGGAGTCTCCCTAACGAGATATTCAAGAACTGTCTGGACACAATCCTGTGCCATGTGCTCTGGGATGACCCTGCCTGAGCACGAGATTTGTCCAGATGACCCCAAGTGGTTCCTTCCAACCTGACCCATTCTGTGATTCTGTAGAAATAAAATAGCAATAGAGGGTGAAAGATCAGCAGTAGTGAATTGAGGGTCAATGATTAAGAAATGGTGACAGAAAAGAAATTCAGTTACTTGTAAAGCAAGAAATTTTTAATAAAGATATGGCTTGGCAAATTGTTTTTCTGGAGAACACTAGATCCATTTAGGATCACAGAGGAATAGGTAAGACCCAAGAAATGACAATGTATCATGTGATGTGAAGATGGCAAAACTCAACAAGATGGTCAGTAAGTGTGTGTGGAGCCACTGTGCATAGAAGGGAATGAGGGAACACTTGAAAGGTGTTCTGTTACTCATTCATTATTACCATTTGCTGCCTTGCTCATTTCCACATTATTCAGAGCCTCAAGAAAGTGAATGTAATTTCACATTTCACTCTTGCCTGTTGCAGTAAAAATGCTTGATTTGGAATGAATGCATGTGAAGCTTTTCATTCTGTGTGAGGACAACTACATCAAAATAGAAGAGTGTAAGACAAATACTGTTTTTAATTTGAGTTTACAGTGTTCAAAGGATCAACATTATGTTTGAGATTTGATGAAGATTTGCTCCTGTAGAAATTTACTCTGGTGTTCTTACCCTCAGAAAGAGGTTGGCTTTTACAAGTGAGATGCGATACACTGAATTATTTCTGTAGTATTTTCAGCTACTCATGTTTCTTAGAGTATACAGAAAGAGCTAAAGGTATTTAGACCACTTCAGGCATTAAGCTTATCTTTTAATATTGGATGCTAGTGCAGCTTGCATTGTCAGTGATAGGAGATGCTCTCATATACTAAGTTGAGTGTTTGTACTAGGAAATGCAGTATTGGAAATGTGTGGACTTTTGTGTTAGACATCTAAAACTCTATTGATTTTTTTGGGGGGTAATCAGTGTCTCTGAACATCTTTATATGATGGGATTTATAGTGCTACAGGTGGTAAAAGAGGTACACTGAGAAAACTGAGTTTTATGCCAGAACTATGCATCTTGGCCTTTGGCTACAGTGAAACTAAGAGAAATAAATCAATTATGCTGTATTCAGTGCTGAAAATCTGTTTTCTTCCACAGTTGTTTCAGGCTCTCTGTAGTAATGCTTAATCTGGAAATATAGCTGTGACCACAGATGTGCCCTGTAAATAGGAGACCTTACCATGAGGAATGTGGTTGTTTGTATCTGTTGTTTTAAAAATGCATGTTTATTGATATTCAGGATAATGCAGAAAGAGAGGTTTCTTGAGTAAGATCTCACTTTTCCCAAAAGAAAGAAACTTAGGATGTAGGTTTTCCCTTCTGTTGCTTATAGTGAAATATTTTACTGCTGTGACTTGCTTACTCTGTTATGTGCATGCAGCACTCTGACAGTTCCTGAGTGTTGGAACTGTTGATGAACTTCCAATGAATCATTCAATGCTCTTGCTTTGTGTTGCTTTATATTCCTATGTTGTGAATAAAAGGGAGAGTTACATTTTCAGTACTTTTTTCCCAAAAGTGAATTTCTTCTGCCATGTTCCCACTGGACATGGTGTCTGCTACAATATAGTGTTAAGATATTAAAGAAATTAAATCAAAACTGTTTTTCTGAGAGAGCGTTTGACAATCAGACTCATTCTCAGGAACCTTTTTTTCATCCTACAATTTTTTCTTCTATTTCTCTTTGATATAAACTTTTAGACTCTTAAAATTTTTCTCTAACTTTAATGTGTACCACCTTCAAATATTCCACTAGATGAAGGATTTTCCATTTGATATTTCTTGACCAAAATATATACGTAATTATTTTAATCTTTGTAAGTAATTCTCCAGTATCTTAATTATTTTTGATTTTTTTTTCACCTCTGAATTCCACATACTTTGGGAATATCTTTCTGGTGTGAAAATGCCTAGGAGTGATTGAATATTGCAAATATGTTTACCTCTCCTCTCATTATTCAGAGCATATATTTATTATTGCTGCACGTAGCAAATACATCTCTAAATTGTTGTTCACTCTACTTGTAGGCTTTTTTCATTACTGCTGCATCACAGATTTTATCTACTGTTTCAGATGTGTGTTTTTAGCATGCATATATTCCAGATGCTGTTCCTTGTAATTCTATTTCCTAGTTCTTCTATTTCATTCCACACACATTTGTGAACTCCTGAGAGCTGATATTTCTCTTGATCTGGCAAGTTATTGAGGTTACCTTGCTTCTTGAGTTTGTTGCCTGTATGACTCTTGGAAAATAATTTTTCTTTAATACATATGATATTTTTCTTCCCTGCAAATATTTAATAACTTCTGCTGCTGCCTTGGGGATTGAGTTTTGAGATTCTCCAGCTTGATTCTGCTAGCTTTCCTAGATTTGAAAAGCCCACTCCTATACCTCATTTTATTAAGTGGTCATCAGCACAGAAGCAGCAGTTGCTACATGTACATGGATTCACCCTTACATGTATATGTCTGTATATGGTGTGTGTATGTATGTGTGCATATACCAACTCATGTGTAATGCATTTTCCTGCTCTTTCATTTAAAACAATGCTATTTACCTGCAGGAGGAGGAAGAAGAAACATATGAGCAAACTCTAGAATTCCGCAGAGGAGGTGATGGTCAGCCACGACGGTCCACACGACCCACTCAACAATTTTATCAACCCCCCCGAGCTAGAAACTGATTAATAAGGGAAAAAAAAAGGTAAATATAAGATACAGGTGCTTTATGTATTTGCTTTATGCATTGGTTTAGATTTCAAGAAAAACAAATCTGGATTGTTCTATACTTTTCTTTGGGATATTGGTGTATTTATGATAGAAGGTGGTATCTCTGTTTCTCTGAATTATGTGGCTTAGGAAGACTTAATATACCTGTGGGAAGAGGGAAAGCAATAAAAAAACTTCAGCAAAGAGCTTTTGACTTTTGCTTCATGTCAAGACTCGTGTAATCTCAGCAAACTTTTCCACCTGAGAGCAGCAGTGAGATTCTCTCATTCACATACATTGGATCAGCTTCTTCTCTGAAATAAGCGGCTGCAGTCCCTGCTGAACTGAGGGCTGTCTAGCTCTGTCCAAGGTCCCACATTCTACTTTTTATAAGCCATTTATGTGAATAAATATCTTTAAATGTAGGCAGAAAATCAAACACAGTCGTTTTCTAAATTGTTTTCAGCTTACCTGGACTTGTACAACAATGTAGCTTTAACGTCTTGACATGTAAAAGTTCAGGAATATTAAACGTCAATTCGTAGAAGTAGTATTCTAGATGGCTTTTGCCTCCTTTTCATTCTTTAGATCTTTTGAGAGCATGGCATATTGTTCTTATGGCAAGTTTTTGATAACCTGTTAAATGAAAACAAGATTTATGGGGGAAGTTTTAAGGGATTCAGTGAGACATAATTTTACCACAACTTTCTGCTGCAGGATGCTTTACCTCTTCAACAGATCATTTATTAATGACACCTTTACTTACTGGAAGGGAATACCTCTCTGTTATGTAAAGTAACTAAATGTCTTTTTCCTGAAGAGATGGAAAACCCTTGATGATTATTATGTGGTATTGTAAATTCTGTAGAATTTTAATATTGTACTTTGTAACATTTAAAATTCCAGGGCATCCTGTTCTCAAAGGCAACTTAGACAATACTAAAACTGAAGTTTGCTAGCCATATTTGTATTGATTATGATAGGGATGTATCAAAGATGAAGCATAAGTCCATACAGTCAACATACCACTTCACACCCAAAACCTTTTAGATCTACCTGTATAATCTTATATCACTTCACAAGGAGGATTTATTAGTGCAGTATTGCAGCAATGCAGAAATGAAGCTGTACTGCTTCCTGGATTAGTGTTCTGCACACTCGTTCAGGTGTTGAATTGG
Organism: Lichenostomus cassidix; assembly: GCF_008360975.1. NCBI lineage: Eukaryota > Metazoa > Chordata > Aves > Passeriformes > Meliphagidae > Lichenostomus > Lichenostomus cassidix. The sequence continues at coordinate 55,378,854 of NC_139479.1, read as the reverse complement.
GGCATGCAGATCTGGAATTATGATTACCAAATAATTAGTTCAATATCTTCCTCTGCAAGCAGTTTTAAGTGTGAGGAGGTTCAAAATTTTAAAATTCTGAGTTGCTTTCTAAAAATGGAACTTGGATCCATGGAGCTGTTCAGAATGGGGACGAGAAGTCTCTAAAGGGACCTTATTGCAGTATTTCAGTAATTAAAAAGGGGACTTCTAAAAACAATGGAGAGGGACAAACAATTACTGCAGACTTGAAGGAAGTCTTGACCTGGTGATTTTTATGAAGACAGAGAGATAAAGCAGACATGTTAAGGTGAAATAACAGAAGTATGGAGCAGTCAGTACCTCACTGTGGTTGCAGTTGACCTAGAAATTATTCTTTATTAATATCCAGCAGTGTGAGATGGAGAACACTAACTCAGAATTTTATCAGAGGGAATTTTCTGTGGTTGTGAGTCAAATACTAGGTTTAACAGGTCTGTAAAATAACATGCTCCTCCTAGAGACTCAAGATATAAGAAAGATTCTAACAATAATAAAATACATCATGAGGTTACATTTTTTGTATAGAATGTCATAATAGTCTGAAATGAAAGAGGGGCAAGTAATCGGAAATGAGTCTTTTGAAGGGTCATAGCTTTTGGAGGAGATTGAAAGAACTTACGAGTGTGAACATCTAAGAGCTTGGTCCTTGTATGTTTTTTGGGTCTTTGCTCCATGACAGAACTAATCTACACCTTGTTACATTTGTTATAAAATCTGTATTGAAATTCTTAATAATGGAGAAATTGTGGTTTTGTAGTAGAGAAGTCTTTATCAGAAAGTGTTCTTTGTACTAGCCCCATCACATTTATTGCATTGAAGTGCAGCCTTCTGATTTATTCTTTTAAAGAATTGTGACTCCATAAGTACTGAAAATCAGATATCCACTCTTTTGGAGGAAGAAAATGAAGTGTCAGTGAAGCCCATGTTGCATAAAGAGCCTGGGGATGGGAGGTACTTATGGTTTCTTGAGTGCCAATATTTTTTGTCCTTATCTGTTGTATTTTAGTTTTTTCATTTAGAAACCTTCTCGGAGTCGGGGGAAATTCACTGGCAGCTCCCAACTTGCTGAACACTTCTTCTAGAAGAAATTCTGGGTTTTTCCAAGCAGCAGGATGGAACAAAGAAAGCTCATGTGAGCAGAAGGAATTTGGACCTGACACCACAAAAGACTTTTTTAAAGTTCTTAGTTAAATGAAGCTGAACACTTTTTACATATAAAAGAGGCAAATTGTCATTGCTGCCATCAATAAAACCACAGTGCACTATTCTATTCTTTGCCTTGTATTCTTTTTACTGAGCCTCCATTGTTAGTTAACGTAATAATGTATCATGATTTTTATTGATTTTGAACTGATTCTGCTTCTAATATTGCTTCTAGTAAAGTAAAATTAAAACTTATATTTTCTCAAAAGCTGACAGAATTGGTCATTTGATTTAGATTTTTGGCCAGCATTAGCAAAACATGTTAGAAAAATTTCAGCTAATTGTACAGTAAAATTCTGAATAGGTTTTGACTATGTTTTCTGTGTTTATTTTCCAAAGTTGCTAAAGGCCAAATTACAGATTTGCTTAGTACGTTTTCATGATCTGTGACCAGAGGGTCAAAGGGGAGAATAAAAGTAATCCATTTAATAGTCATTTTCTAAATAATTTCAGGTAAATATTTTCTTTATAGGAATATTTATATTAAAGAAATAGAAACATTTCTAAAAGGTACAGAAAAGTCATTTAAACAAAAAATACCAGAAGATGCACATTGGTATTTTAAACATAAATATGTGTACACATGCACATAGGTGCAAGCTGTTGGATAGTAGGTACTAACTTTCTTGTAGCTTTTATTGCTTCATATTACTAGAATTTTTTCAACTGTCATTAATGCTTGAAAGAATCTTTCATTCTAAGCTGTATCTTTGAATCTTATGTAATTATGATAAATAGTTGAAATTTCACTATTTCTTTAGCTGAGAAGCACTCAAAATCTAGGTAACATGTAAATCCCTTCTAAGCTTTATTCTGATGATTTAAGACTGAAATAGCACACGTGTTTTGAGGTAGTTTTGTAAACATAGAATTATTCCTGAGAAATGTATTGATGGTATAAGCTGTTCAGTTGATTCTGCTGAATTTCTCTCTGAGTGCTCATACAGAACTGTTTGAATAGCACATTGTTTATTTGGATGATAAGTTTTATATTGAGGATGTAATTGAATGTATCTGCAATACAGAATGTGGATTACTATCTGAATGCAGTCAAATCTTACAAATCACATAAATTTTTGCAGAATAGTAAGGAACTAAATGTTTTGCTGTCTTAATGGATCCTAAGCAGCTTCTTCATAATTACAATGAATCTTACTAATAATTCTAAAGAAATTTGAAGTATAAAACATGATCTGTACAATGTTGAAGCTCTTCACTATCAACTAATACACAACCAATCCTATGAAGCTTGTTAGATTTACGTTAGAAACCACTTTCAAAATAGTATGAATCATCCTGGTCAGTTCTGCTAAATTGTACCAGCAAATAAATAAACTGTAGATCTAATACATTGCATGTTGGATGCTTTACTTCCAGAATTATTGTTAAGACCTCTGACAGCTGCTATTCAGCTTCATGAAGAAATGCAGCCATAGCATTGTTTTAAAAAGCAGTTTTGTTTTTTCTTTGCAAATAGGATGTGCATTAAACAAGCCCTATAGTCCTGTGTACCAAAGCAATTTCTGAAATTAAAATAACTTTTATGTTCTTTTGAGCTTTCATTCTTTCTATGAACTAAATCACAAAATTCAGAAAATTAGTCTGATTTAGCAAACTTTAAAAAATAATGCCTACTTATGAAATGAAAAGACTTTACAAATACAAAGCAGCATTCCTCTGTAGTAGCTGTGCCATTCTGAGATTATTATACGTATGTGCAGCTGTAGGCAAATGAAACGTCCTTGAGAGTGTAGTTTTTCTTTGTAAAATAGTAAAGACTGTGTCCTGGTCTTTCCATTGGTGCTATGGATCTAGAAAGCCAGAGTAAGCAAACAACTCCAGAGTCTTCTTGGAAAGTCATGTAGTCTTTTTATATTTTATGATTATTTTCTGTTTTAGTTTCAACTGAAATAGCATATTTTGAAAGCTCTGCCTTTCAGGATCTGAAGAACTGTTGTTTGAGTAGTTAAAAACTTATTGCATCAACCTGTTTTGAAAAGCAAGAATTCATATATTCATGCTTATTGATTCCTGTATCTGGAAACAACATGACAATAAACGAGGTTGGTATATAAATTATACTCTTGATTTGCATAGTCCATCAAAACAAAAAATACAATAATTTGCCATTCATAGTAAATAGTAAAATAGTAAAATTTGCGTGCACAAGAGCGACATTAATTTATTTAGCGTTTGTGTTCAGAAGTTACCACGTGAAGTTACCATTAAAACTGATGTGAAAGTTAACTTCTAGTTTGTCAAAAGCAATCACAAAAGCAAGCTCCTGAATTTTGTGTGTCCACATATGTATAGTTAAAGGGAAAAAGCTGACAAGGAGCACTGGACCCTGGTCATGCACACTGTTTATTTACTAGCTTGATTTGTGGCTCTATTTTGGTGTGTTCTTGGCTAGTTGTTGCTAAGACAAACCTGTCACAGAGGAACTTTGCCCTTTGCAAGGTGGTCATGAGCCAGCCTGTGATTCTTGACCTGTGAATCAGTAGGTCCCTGGATCATGGCTTTCCTTTGCTAGGATAGATAGAGCTATGTAGATAGAGCATTTGAGAATTTCTGTGTTGAAATTAGGAGTGCAATTCTAATGAGATGTTTTTCTTGCCTTGGACTTATGTATAACATTTTTACCAAATGAAAAAAATAGAATTTCTTGTTTAAATTATTCTAAAAGTTATATGCCAAGTTGGTAATACTATCATTGACTAGGGCTTTTTTTTTTTTTTTTTCTCCTTTATATTCTTGAAAGATAAAATAATTTTGAAGCAAAAAGTGGAAATGTTGTGGTTTTTATCTTCCAGGTTTTCAGAATTTTGTATTAAAATCTGATTGAAATTGTCATGTTTTCATTTAAAATTCTTCCTTGGCCTAACATCTTCTGATAGATAGTCACATGTATATTTTAACACAGCTTTTCTTTTTGTCACTAGCAGGTACTTTCTTTTTAAATCTTTGGCAACAACTATACAAAGCATTTTGAGGATTACCTGTCAAGGCTGCTCTTCCAAGAAACACTGCTGGAATTTTCTCTGCAGAATCTCTTGGCTTGAGCCTTATGCAGTTGAAACTTGTTGGGAATATGGCTTTCCAAGGCAGTATTAACTACATGTATTTTCATTGGGATGCAAAATGTTGTTATCACAGGAAAGACAAATCTTATCCATAAGATGTACTTGGCATTAGATACATGAAGATTTAGCTTAAGGTGAATCTGAAGAGAGATTTTCAAGAGAACTCCCAAACAGCCAAATAGTTAATGAAGGTTGGTAGCTGAAATAATGTGGCAGTAGAGGGTGTACAGTCCATTTCTGGTTTTATGGTTGGAAGGAACTTGATACAGAGAAATCTCCAGCGTTTTTATGCAAATGCAGGATCATATCATTTGGAGTGATTCTCTACAGGTGCTTTCTGAAAGAACAATTCTAGTTCAACTGTCTTTTTATCACATGACTTGATCCAACTCTAGTAAAATACTGTAACTTTCTTAAGAGGTATGTAAGCCTGAAGAATGACCAACTGCACAATTCAGTTCAGTTTAGCTTTCTGCTTGCTGTACAACTGTTGGGGTATTTTCTTGGGGTCTTCTTCTTACTGGAATGTTTTTGAGCAACTTAGTGCAGGAGAGCAGCTAAACCATGGAAGGTACTCCAAACTTGTAGGCACAGACCTTCTCATAGCATGGTAGACACGTGAAAAGCTTTGCGGCGCTATCCTTAAAAACAATGGTAAAGACTTACAATGACTTTTATAATCTTATTATGTAAGTATGTATAATCTATAATATAATCTTATTTTCAGTATTTATTTCATATAGTTTGCTTATGTTGGCCTGTTCTGGCTTTAAATTGCAATTTCGTTCTGAGAATGATTCTAAATAATGTAAAGGGATAGAAATTATATCAATACCTAATCTTCCCACAAGATTGAGAGGCCATAAAAAGTCAGTTTCCATACAAGCACATGGGCTGTTTATGCACATAATTATATTCTGGAAATTATGGTGTTATGCGTGAAACCAGAATCTAGTATATATTGAAAATAGATCTTACATGTATTCAAATAAACAGGAACTGTGGGGAGGCAAATGATTACATGTATAATAGCAATAGAGAACTATAGATTGTCTAAAACAAATTTGGCAGCTGCTTCTAAGAAAAATGTTTGTAGTCATTTTCTAGTGCCTTGCAATTTTTCATGCAACTTGACTATTTCTATCCTAAAATGAGTGCACAGTTAAGTGTTGTGCAGAAGATATTAATTTAATTTTCAGACAGTTTAGTTTGTCATGGGATCATGAATGCTTTGCATTTATACCATGTGTTTCTAAACTGCAAAGGTTAAAGAAAATTTTAAAAAAATTATATTTGTTTTATAGTCAAAGTAATCTCAGGCATATTTTGTTAGTCATTAGATGAATGGCTATGCCTCTGCTAAAACAGCTGTCATCTAAATTACTGTTCACAGATTTAAGTCTCAATCTAACTGTATTTGTGCTGAATATTTTTCCGTAGCTGTTTAGCAAAGGAACTTGTTTACTGTAATAATAAAAGTGAAAAGCAGAATAAATAAGGAATGCTTATCATTTTGATATGCTGTCATGCATGGGAGACAGAAGCTTTATGAGTTTCTGCAATTTGCCAGGCTTTAGAGTAGCTAACTCCCCAAGACTCAGTCCCGTTCACAAGATAATTTGATATTTGGCCGATTAGTCTAAAAATACCATTTATTAGACACGGAAAATAACAAACATACAAACATAGAACAGATTGACATACATACACCCACAATGAATGCATAATTGCAACACTATAATAGCTAAAATGAAATTATCGGGTAAAAGCTTGCTTGAACTATAAAAATAGCTCAAAAAATGCAAGTTAAGAAATGCTTGCTTGAACTATAATGCAAGTTAAGAAAGGTACCTATAAATTAGTCGGAATAATACAATTTAGGAAACCAATGATCTTACCAAATCCAATTTTGGAGCTGGGATGCATTAGACTTCCTCACCCAGTCCCGCAAGAAGTAACCACAGGGCTGCGTCCAGACCCTGGGGAGAAACTTTCCCTCAGGCTCCAATGTCCATGTAGAAAAGCTTCTACCTTTCTGAGATTTCGTGGTGTTTTTATAGGAAAAAGAGTGTGGATTTGGGTCACTTAAAAATTTTCACATTCTCTCAGTGTCTCACCTTGACTGCCAGGTGCCAGTACTAGATAGCCAGGATAAAGCTATCAACTTAATCTGAACCATTCATCTCCAGCCAGCAATCAGGAAGAGAGAGAAGGGGGAGGGGGGAGCGTCCTGCCACATATGCCATGAAGGAAACCGTGGGGTTTTTTTTACTGGGGGACTAGAACAGCATATATGAAGTCCATGTTCCATGTGCTATTTGAATGCAAAATAGCTTTCTTCAAAATTGATTTTTTAAACTTTTTCCCCGCAGTCTGCTAATTAAAACATATTTTAGCCCAGTGTAATTCATGGGATAAGACAGATGATCTACTCTGATATTTCACTGCTCTTGCCATATCAGTCTCGTGATCAAATGCTCCCAATACTAGATATGCTTGATGGCCAGGTGCTACGTGCAGTTTTTACTCCAATTCATTGTATTAAAAAGTTGATCAAAATTTGAATTAACTTTGTCCATGGCAAAGATGAGACGTGTTATGCTGACTTTAATCACAAGTAGAAGCTACAGCTCAGTTTCACTCAGTACTCCAGCTGCAGAAATGACAATAGAATTCAATTGTGCTGCTCCATTTTGCTTTGTTGCTTTAACTTTGATGTCTCATTTTCAAAAAGAAAATACTTACAGCTGTACATAAACCACTGAAAATGAGACTGAGTTTGAAACAAGAAGGTGATGCTGATTATGTCTTTAGAAAGAAACAGAAAGTTCCAAGAGTTGTGAAATGTGAAAACTTGCCATGCATGTGAGCCAAGAACCTTTATGCTGTGTGGATGTGGAATTGGGCAATTTTTTTCCTAAATATTGAAGATCTGAACAATTCCTATATAGAATAATTGTATTTGAAAACAACTTATCCCTATATTTCAGTCAGTCTCTCTATCCTGTGACGAACCTGGCTTTCATTGCCTCTGGCACTGTAGCTTACTCACAGCACTTTGCAAGAAGCCAGACAATGAGGAGTATCAGATGAATATTGATAGAGAAGTTAAAATAATGATTTTGGTGTGTGAGTTGTTCCAAACTTAATGTGAGAAGCTATACTCTGTACTTGGAAGATGTGAAAGAAGCTGTGACACTGTGGTTAAATAGCTGTGGAAGGTGAATGTTGTATCATTAATGCATCATTCATGTGTTGCAAAGTGCAGTTGTGCATACTGGAACAAGGGTAAGACAGGTGGAAAAAATATCTTTAAATGATGATATGGTAACAATTTTTTCCAAATGAAGTTTGCCATCTGAAAAGTACTTAGAATCCTGAAATGCAGACACCAATGGGCAGAATGTACAGTATTTATAGAAAGAACATCAGATTTAAGATTCTTTGAATGTGTCACCCATATCAGCATCATTTGTTTTACTTCTCTGTTTTGCAGCAATGTGATTCTTTTGAGGCAGATGTTAAGAAGGTTTTTAACACTGTTTACCTGAGGTATAGGTGAGATACTGTTTTTTTCTAGTAGGCCAATAAAAACAATGTGCCACTAGATAATTTATTTTCCATTTTCATTGGTGGTTAGAAATAATAGTAGCTATATATTATTGTTCCCTTGATACAGTTGGAGACCACTTTTTTAGTAAGGGCAGACCATGTAATCTCTTTTGGAGGAAGTGTGGCTCTTATGCTGAAGCCCAGCCAATCTGTATAACTGAATTTATGTGCTCATCTGACCAAAACATTGACGTCTCAACCTGTAATTTTTGTACCTCCTGCACTGGAGAAAACATTCATGAATGATGAGTCACACTGTTTCTTTGTTCTGTGCCATTATGGTCTGTTTAGGCAGCAAGGTCCCATGAAGTGATCCATGTATCTCTCAAGAAAACATGTGTGAAGTGTTTGGGCCACAGTGTTCAGTTGGGCCATTTCTGCTCTGTAATCTGTAAGATGTTAACCACTGCATTAGTAATTTTTGTGACTTTTGCCTAAGTAACGTAACACCTACAACTTTAGTCCAGTGTAACACAGAATAGCAGTGATATTTGGTTTGCATTTTGTATGTTGTTTTCTTTTCCTGAAAAAAATTTTACTGTGTCACAGGGAAAATATTTGGGATGGACTGGGCAGGAGTAATACTACTGTGTACTTTTATCTGAGATCCTTTCATCAAACGCTGCTTATCAGTACTACTTTGCATTTTAATACTATATTTTTAAGGCAATTTTTACTTTGATCACATAGGATGTTGACTTTTATCCAGATATTTTTTCAGCATAGCAAATAGCACTCTCCTGAGTCCTCTATGTACCAGGTATTTGTTATTTTTTTTATAGACATTGATTAACTTATCACTTTATAAAGTTCCTTAGCTCTTGAAATCACTTAGCTCTTATTCCCTATTACTTCTTTTACCAGATTGTTCCAAACTTAATTCCCCAGAAGGCTAAAAATCTTCTAGTTACAGCCTGAAAATATTCAATTATACACACTTGTGCTTGTGTCACTGTTGACCTTCACTTTAAACAGCTCTCATCTGACCCTTGAGGTATTTCTCTGAATTGTGCTGAATGACAGTGTGGAAGAACAATATTGTGTGAGTCATGCTCAATAGCCATTTGCAGAGTGGTAGCACACTGCAAAGTGGTTGCAGGAGGTTCTGTGACTCACACGGTCCTTCATGCTTGTGTTGTGTGCACCAATTTCTGTTCCGTTGGTTATGTCTTTATTGAATTGACTAATTCTTTAAACTTGTAGTTTTGTGTGCCTTCCTTCTACTAGTCAGGGAAAAAGACTGTGTGGTGTTAGAGCAGATTAGATAAGACATCAGGATGAGTATGTCTGGGTCAAGCTCCTACTCAAAACAGGGTCAGCTGTGAGATCAAATAGGGCTCACTGCTCGTTGCTCAGGGCTTCATCCAGTCAGGTCTTGGAAACAGGCATGTGGAGGCACAGCCTTTCTGTGCAACCTGCTCCAGAGTTTGACTTGTAGGCCTCAGGGGGAAGAGTCTTTCTTTTATGTGAAGTGGGATATTTCCTTTACATACATGATTCTGTCCTGTTTCAGTGGGTGGTGGTTGTCGTATGTCCTCCTGCCATGCACTGCTGGGGAGAGCCTGGCAGTAAAAGATTCTTGCTGAATCTCCCTTTGGGAACAGATACCCCAGCAGCTCTCTTTTCTCTAGGCTGAACAGGCCCCTGCTCTGACCACTGCAGTATCCCTCCAGTGAATTCTTTCCCAAACCCAAAATTGTATGTGAAATTCTAGTGGGGTCTAATGACACCTGAGTAAAGGAGGATGATTTCCCTTGCTCTACTGTCTGTGCTCCTCTTGATACAGCTCAGAATACTGTTGGTTTCCCTTGCTGCCTGAGATAACATTGGCTCATGTTCAATTTAGTCTTTACCAATATCCACAGGTCTTTTTTTCACAGAGTTCTCTGCCAGCCCGTACAATTGAAAGGGGTTTCTCCTTCCCAGGTATTGGACTTTTTATTTGTTCTTTGTTTAGTGAGATTCCTGTCAGCCCATTCCTCCAGCCTGTCTAGGTCCATCCATATGGTAGCCCTGTCTTTGAGCATATAATTTTGTTCTCCTCTCAGCCTGCATCCAGTTTGGTATCATTTTAAATTTTGATCTCAACCACTTCAGTGCCTCTTTCATGTCACTAATAAAAATATTGAACAGGACAGGTTCCAGGGCAGTCCCCTGTGGTACTCCTGTTGTTAGTAGCATCCAGGCCAGGAGGTTTGTTGTCCTGCAGACATAAAGCATATCAGCACTCAGTGACTGCTCTGTTCTGCAATCATCTTCTGTCTCCTTAATCACCATAGATCATAAAGGAGCACTGGTAGGACAAAGCTTAATTGATTTAGTAACAAGTGGTAATCAAGTAGTTGGGGACTCAGGCAGTAATAATCTGTGCTACAGAAGGTGAGCGAAACCTTGGCTCAATATGACAGATTTGCAGTAACACTCTATGGCAGGGACTACCTGTTAATACAGCATACCATGTAATATTTCCTATTCTAATTACAATTTATATGGGTTTTTTTCCTATCTTAAAATATCTCATCTTCTTGTAAAATATTAGGAGTATCCAAACCCAGGCTATTTTAAAATAATTTAAAGTAACGAAAGATAAGGGTGTAATTGTGATGGAAAGAATTACTTGGATTGTTCAGTTTGTAAACCTGGCTAATCTTGCTGAGACTGTGAATTTGCTTTAACGTGTCTGTGAAGTACTTTGACTCATACTCCATGTATGCCAGGTGACTGTTGCTCAACACAACAAAACCTTGCTCTGCTGGCAAATATTGGAGTTCTGTGTCAATCTGCTGATGTTTCCTGCTGAGGTGTTGACCTGAATGGTGGTTAAACTCCACCTTGAAAGAGTGAGTGCACCTTACACAAACCCAGACAGTAGCCACTGAGCCTAGGGTAGAAGAGGTTGCTTGTTGTTGATGACATTGCCAGTATGAAGCAACTTTTTTAATCCTAAATATGCTCTTTGGACAGGTTTGAAGTAGGGCAGGGAAGACGTCCACTGACAGTGATATGTTATGTGATATGGTAGCACCCAGAAGCAAACTACTCTAGTGCTGTCAGAGTAAAATCTCTCTGCTAGTTACTTGTGTTTCCAATGTGGAATAGAAATTAATGTCTTGGACAATGTCAGGAACAGGGTTAGCCTTGGGCACAAGTTTAACAAAGTCTGACAAGCACTGACTTGGCAGCAGAGAAGCTGTGCTAATGTGTCTATTCCCAGCAGTGGGACCTGAGGAACAGGGAGCTCTAAAGTACCTCCAAAGAAAGTTGAAACTGTACAAATCATAAGGGTAGGCATATCCTGAAGTGCCCATTTAATGAAAAATAAATGCTTGTTTCCTCCAGGACTTGCTCTCAATGGTATGTTTTATTGCCAGCCGTTACTAGCAGGCGCTGTAACATAGATATCTGTTTATCCTGCAAAACCTAGAATAGACTGTGCTGGTCACAGAGCAATCTGAAAGATTGGAATATATAATTTTTTATTAGTTTACCACATCACTTTAAGTGCATCTCTTAGTCTATATTTGCCTGTAGACTGCAGAATTAAAACATCACCTGAGGATTTATGTGAGAATAAATTTTTAAGAGCCTACATTTATTGAACCTTTTCTAGTCCAGTTCCTCCAGCTGCTTATTTGAATGTTCCAAATATGAAAGTTGTTAGCATATTTAAAACTTTACTTTGCATGGAGGTTTATACTGTGTGTTCATTTATTATGAGCTATGATATGCTGTGAAGATAAATAACCCAAAATACAATCTGAAAGTCAACATCTACATGTGTTTAATTGAAGGAATTATGAAGGAGAGACCTCAGCTGTGCTTGGTAAAATCAAAAATTACTTCCAGTTTATCTAATGCCACGTAATATGAAATGAACAAGATCAAATTATAATGCTATGGTTCGTTGAGCACATTTGATTAAGATCATTGTTCATTCACCTAAGAGCTGTCATTTAATACTTATATTGTGGGAGAAATGCATGACTTGAAGCCTAGTGGTGCTTACCTTTTCAAAGAAGAGCTATTTATAGAACATAGTTCCTCATGAATATCTTAGCTCAGGTAATATGAGCCTGGAATATATTGAAATATGTTCTTTAAAAATGCCTAATAACTTTTTCCTTCCTGAGCAATTATATTGGTAGAAATCCTCCTAACTGCAAGGTCTTATCGTAATTTAAAGAGTCATTCCCTTTCCCTTATGGAATCAGTTTACAGTAGTGTAAACACTATGACTGTACCCAAAGTGTAGCCAAAGCAGAGGGATTTTTATTTGTGTCCTGGTGACATGTGTCCATGTCCTCTGTCATATGAACACCTGGATCTTCTCTTGAGAGTGTGTTGGGTGATGTTGGCTCACCAGCACCAGGGAGCATTAGAAGATACACAGCCCCAGGTGGTTGGTGCCTCTGCCCTGTGGGAAGACAAAGCTTTGTGCTACTCTGCAACACAGACAATTCCTTTTGAATACCTGGAGTGCTATGTCAGAGTCCTAAAGGCTTTTTTTTCATACTGCAGGAAATACTTACTGTATTAGGCTATATGGTGTGATAGGAAACACATACCAAAAATAAGAATGTCACACTTGCAAGTAAACATCTGTCTCCAAAACTCTGTAAATACATTGTTGAAATCATGACTTCTCACATGACAATAACACTTTTGCTTTTTTTGCTTTTACTTGGGGTTTTGGATTTTAGCATAAATTTTAACACTGCTTTTGTTCTGGTTTCATACCTCTGTTTTGAATTGTGGTTTCTCTGATACTCTGTTTTGGTAATTCTGATGTTCACTATGGTTTATTGGATACTTTTCTTTTTTTCTAGGGAATAAGATTTCTCTTCATGCTGATATCCCTAAATTTCAGGCTTAGGTCTGTTAAAGGTGGCTGAAATTTAGGTTTGTGCAGGATATACAGAAATATAGAGTAGAAATTTTCTTATCTGCATAGTAAAAAATGCTGAAAGGAAATCTGAATGGATTTTGTACTCCTCAACTTAAGAGAGGTCAGTTTAAATGACAGGAAGCTCATGGAATTTATATAATGAGCTTGGTTAGTGCAAAGATCACATTTCTATGGTACAAGATAGGTAAGTAGATAAAAGATAAACAACTTTTTCCCTGAAGCAAGCAAAGAAACAAATCAACCCAAAAAACCCCCAAATGAAACCACTGCAATTTCCTGCAATGCCCTTTTGTGGCTCCTCCTTGCCTTTTTGACTTTTAAAATATATGTTCTAATAAAACATTTAAAATTACCTTTCTGTTTGTGCTGTGCTCAAAACACGGTAAACAGGTGTCACTGATTATGAATGTTGACAAATACACTGTATAAGCTTATAAAACCAGAAATATTTCATCTCTGATCTTTTACTTGCAAAATAAAATTACTGCTCATATGAGAAGCACTGTGTGAGAGTTTATTTTTAAATGTTTAATTAGGAAGTGCTTAATCTAAACCTACAAAATTCCTTTCTTTTCCCCCTGAGATACTTGGAAAATTGACAAAATGTTCCTCATTCTAGTCCATGTCTTGAGAGGTAGAAGAAAGGGGTAATCATGTATATTTGGACAGAAAGCACTTATAGTCAGGCAAATACACGAGTTTTGCCTCAAACTCCTCAACACAGTGTGCTTCACTTTTCCATCTTTGAGGGAAGCAGAATTAATGGACTTTCTGAAGTCAGTAAAAAATTGATCCTAATTCTTCAGTGGTATTTGTGTTAAGAATATCTAAGCTGCTGTCTCTGATGTGTGTTCTTCAAAGTGCTCGTGTTGATTACTTGGATTTTCAGCACCTCTTCACAGTTTAGTTATTCTCTGGTAATTACTTTGAGAAACATCCAGGCAATCTTTCAAACTGAATCCCTCCAGTTCTAAATGAAAAATGTCTAAATCGAAGTTTCTCAGTTTGTGCAGAAATTTAAGAATACAGCTTGTTCATTAGGGATAATTTCAAGCAGATGCTACTTACAGTGATGGAGAGGAATCTGTCTGACAACTGCAATTTCCTTTTTGCCTCAGATGATTTGTTTCTGCAATGGCTTTGTAAAAGCACCTGACTTCTAGAACAAACTTCTTTGAAATAGAAGGTAAAAAACCATGAAAAAAAGTCCAATTAGATTTATTTTCAATTTCAGTTATATTTGCCTTTTTAAATGAATGCAATACGTTACACTTCTGTCCACACTAGCTAAAACTGAACTTCATTATGTTTCAACCAGGAATGCCCATGATTCAGTCTGTAGCCTTGGCATGTCTGTTGCTGTATTAGAAAGCTCCTCCCAAATAGTTCTGTAGTCTATGGTTTATGGCTCATCTAAAAATAGTCATTGTCATCATTGCATCAGTTAAAATACAGTAGTTGCCTTTTTTAATTGGCTAATATTTCAAGGACATTTTGTGTCCTTTGCTGTCATTAATAAGCAGATTGTTGTTGATTAACAGACCTGGATTTAGGAAGCAAATTTAACATTTTCTTTGCAAACTTTCAGATGGAAGCACTGATCTACAGAGTGTGACAGCAAGGCTACCTTGAGAGCTATCCCTTCTTCCTCCCTGCCTCCTATCCCAGGGATAGAAAATTAAGAGTGCAAGCCAGCATTTGAGATACTCCTGACAACAAACAAACAGTCCTCAAAACATCCACAGAGAGCTTATTTATTGTAGGGTGTGCAAGTCTGGGGAGAAGACCTTGACTTTTCTCAGAGAAATTTTAGCATAAGTCAGTATTGACTCAGGGAAGTGCTCGAACTTCTAAAACAGAGTTCTGTGAATTGCCAGGCAAAAGCAGCTCTGGCAATGTGGTTTGCATTGGTTGCCCAGCCAGGGACCATGTTAGTACACGGTGGTTTGTGCCTCCTCCTGTCAGTACAGCTCCTACCATGGGAACTTGGCAGTGGGTTGTGTTTGGAGGCTGCACCTTCCCTGGCTGTTCCTCCTGTGGGGCAGAATGTCCTGGTGGATGTGCACAAGGCAGCTCTGACAAGAGATTACTGGGAATTTTCTGCTCTGCACTCCCCATGTTTGCATCATTGGACCCTTTGTTATCCTGAAAGCTCAGAGGAAGCAGTGGAGCCTGATTGGCTTTGCAGCATGGCTTACCCTCCTGAGATGCTGGACCTTACTGTGAAAGGCAAGACCTTAGCTGGGGGCTGTAATGGACAAAATGGCATCACATGAATAAATACACGTGACAGATGTCTCTATCCAGCTGAGGTGTATACTACTGCTTTTGGGTGTCAGTTTGAATGGTCAGTATCTTCATGGAACATTTTATTTTCCTTGATTTTTTTTAGACACTGATTCCCCTTGTGAAGTAATTTAAACAAAGTGTAATCGAATG
The DNA here is from genome assembly GCF_008360975.1 of Lichenostomus cassidix. Taxonomy (NCBI): domain Eukaryota; kingdom Metazoa; phylum Chordata; class Aves; order Passeriformes; family Meliphagidae; genus Lichenostomus; species Lichenostomus cassidix. The sequence continues at coordinate 55,363,572 of NC_139479.1, read as the reverse complement.
TAATTGCTAGTTGCTTTTTCAATCCTGTATTTAAGATCATTGTCTTTTCCAGTAATAGAGCAGTAAGTCTTACTCTGAGAGTGTGTTTATTTTGCTTTGGTATTATTAGTTCCAGGAACCAGATATTGTTTGGATAATTTGCAGGTTTTCTGTCGCACAAAATTTTGCCTTTCTCTATATTCCTTCTCTTTCTGTCCTTAGAGAGAATGTACTTCTTGCAGAACAGTGCAGAAGTTTCTGGTTAAATGGGTTACAAGGAGGAAATATATTTGTCCTATTTCCATTTTTATTGCACAAGGAATCTATTAATCTGTGTTTTTATTGGTTTATAAAATAGAGTGAACTTCAACAGCAAAGGACTGCTTTTCCCATTGTCTCTCTTGTTTTCTTCTAAGAATTGTTTCTTGGTTCCAATTTTCTTTTATATTGCAGGGAAAACCTTGCCTTCTGTTTAATATCCCTTTTCTTGTCTGCATTTGAAGGGAGATAATTTAATAAATTTTAGAGTTAGAATCAAGTCACGCAAATGGAATTGAGTAATCCTAAGAGAAGATTTGCTAAGCTGATTGTATTAATGTGACTATCCAAGTTGCTGTGAGTTTCCAGACATTTAATTAGTACCTCTGGCAGCATTCTCTTTTCAGCTTTAGGTATCATTTTCTGCTCCGCAAAGTATCTGTAGTGACTCCAATGCCGAGAGGTGAAGTTCAACTCCAGCTCCTTTCTTTCTCACCAGGGTTCTCCCTTCCCAGATAATTTGGTTTCTTTTTGAAACACAACTCTTTGGGGAGCAGGCCAACCAGCACGTATATAAATCTGCACAATGCTTGTTATTCTGGGGAACACAGCATACAGAGCTCTATGGTTAGAACAGAAAATTGAGATGTACAGATTCATTTGGATCACCCTGCTGCCAGTTGTACCACTGTTTCCTCCATGCAGCAGTGCTGTTGGAAACTACCAGGATTCATCCTGTGCTGGTGGTTTCAGCAGTACATTGTTGTAGGGCTTTTTTGTGTAAGGGTCATCTGTACACAGAGTGGAAAAAAGACAGTGATTGTGGAACTTAGTTCAAATGGTGCATAAACATTGATATCTCTAAGGTTTAGGGTGGGACATGTGCAGGTGAAAATCCAAATTCCTAATGTGACACGCACAGAGAGATCACATTATTAATAAATTTGGAGTTTAATTTGACGGAAGATAAAACACAGTAAGATGAATGTACCAAGAATCTAATCAGGTAGGAGTCATATTCTCAGGAATTCCTGTGAAAAAAGGAGCCCCCCCATAACTGGGAGTCAATGCCATTACAGTTTAAAGATACTTATAGCCAGGATGACTGACTAAAGGTAGAAGTTTCTGAGAGCATTAGGAAAAAGAAATTGAGTGAAGTATGCATATGAGGCAGGTTCACTTTCTCCTATGAATAAAGTGAACACCTGTCCTTACACCTGTCCTTAATTTCTGTTGTGAGTGGAGTCAAGGTCCCTTGTGCTGGGCTAGGACTGCTTACTTTCCATCCTTTCTTCTTTTCTTCTGTTTCTTTCTCTCCCTCTCCAGACCCTTTTGCTCTGTGCAAAATTCATATTCATGAGAAAAAACCCTGTTTCTTCTTGAGCCTTGTCAGATTCACCTGTACTAAAAAAAAAGGGGCTCTTGCAAGCTGTGTTTGGGGCAATACCAGCACAGTATAAAAGACAATCCTGGGTTGAGTCAGGAGAGTGGCATATGGTTTCTTTCCTTGGGGGAAAAAAAAGGGAAGTTTTCCCATTATCCGGGAAATTCCTTTTCAGGGCTGGATCATCAAGTGTAACTAGCTCTTGCCATCTCCTTCTATGTACTGGTAGTTGTCCACAGACTGAGGCTATAGCATCATGCCTGAAAGGAAAATTGCATGATTGTGCATTCCTATTCCAGGTCCATTGTTGGTATTACCATTCCTAAACTAACACAGACAGCATCCACTTGCTACAGAAGCCTATGAGATTGACTTCTGATCAAGTCCATCTACTCTTTTTTATTGCTAATAGATGCTGGCTGAGCGTGCCCTTAAACATGGCTGGGCAAAACCTCAGTGTTTAACCCGTGGATCTCACCTTGAGTTCAGCCAACGTGGCTGTGAGTCAGTAAACTGGGTGCAAGCCAGCAGCTCTGTGTTGTTTGGGGATTTTTGTTGGTTTTGTTTGTTTGTGTGTTTTTTTCCTTTGGATGTACAGCAGGACTTAGCTCTCTTCTAGCTATAATTTTCCAGTTTGTCAAGTTTTCCAGTTCTAATTAAGAGATGGGGATAGATTGAATGTAACTATGGCAAACAGTAATGAGTGGAACAGCCTATTGAACAGGAAAGTGCATTCTTGTCAAGTCACTCAGAAATTTATTAAGAATGGGGTGATGATGGGGAGGAAATTGTTATAGGTCCGTTCCTCACAGGGACGACAGAAAGGAATCAGGGTTATGGAACAGAGTGTATGAATCCATTGTGTGAGTCTCAGAAAGGGGAATGGCTTTGTTGACTAACAAATAGGTACAGCTGATGGCAGTCAGCCCAGAAATAATTTTCAGTTTAGAAGTTTCAGAGTTCTCCATGTTGGTGAAGAAAGCTTTGGATAAAATAGCCCTTGAGATAAATGGGATTATCAGTCAAAAAAGGAGATCTGAAGGGCCTTGAGATCATTTGAAGCAGAGCATTGTGCCCTTGCTGCAGAGGCAGCTGATGGTATCCTGGGCTGCTAGTAGTTGAAGGGAGTTGAACCTACCCCTGTGATGAGGCCACACCTGGAGTGCTCCATCCTCCTGTGGGCTCCCAAGTACAAGACCAATGTGGGTGTACTGGGGAGAGTGCAGCCAAGGGCAAATAAGCTGATAAATTGACTGGAATAGCTCACACATGAGAAAAAGATGAGAGAACTATGACTGTTGAGCCTGGAGTAGAGAAGGCTCAGGAGGATCTTGCCAATGTGTACAAAATAGCTGCAGGGAGGATGCAAACAGAACATGGCCAGGCTCTTTTCAGTGCTGCCCAGTGACAGAACCAGAGGCAATGAGCCCAAACTGAAGCACAGGACACTCCCTCTGAACATCTGGAGATACGAGGATGACTGATTGCTAGCAGAGATTGTCCAGGGAAGTTGTGGAGTTTCCATCCTTGGAGATACTCAAAAGCTTCCTGGACAATGTCCTGGGCAACCAGCTCTAGGTTGCCCTGATTGAGTAGGGATGTTGGGCCAGATGACTTCCAGAGGTCCCTTTCAACTTCAACTACTCTGTCATTCTGTGATTTTCTGGAAATAGTCTTTGAAGAGGTAATTGATAGAAATATCCTTTTTTCTTCTTCTTTCTCACCTCCTTTATTAGAGTTGAAAAAAAAATCTTCAAACTTTTCTTACTTTGGTGGTTAATAGGAAATAGAGCCAGTTTATACAGACTAAAATGCAATCAAAATGGCCAGAGTAAAGAATAATGAGTGTGTGATGACAGGAATAGCAGCAGCTCTTGACCTATGTAACAATTATAGCAGCAGTTCTTGTTCTGCCTAACAGCTCCTGGGAAAGGGAGACCTTAAGTGGGTGCAAGGACACAGGAACATGCAACAGACTGGGAGTGTTCACAGCAGTGGATAAATTAAAATCTTCCTGCTGTGATATCTAAAACTAGCCCTGAAATGGATTATCCATTCGGGGATACATCATTAACTAATGAGAAGCATGAGAGTCCTAAGACTATATAACTATTCTAGTTTAGTTTGATTTAAGATAAGAAGCCTTTGTGAAAGCTGGAGATGATTAAGCACGAGATAACTATATCTAGGATTTTAGCCCTGCAGGAGTGACTAAGAAGTGACTAAGGAGAGCTCTTGAACCCTGTCTGAAGACAGAGATGAATTTTCTCTCAAAGAGATAGAACAAGTGTAGTTAGAACAAATGACTTTAGAAAATCCCTCTGGGTGTTCCCAAAGGGAGTGTGGAAACGAGATTGTTAAATTGGATGCTGGGCCTAGGGATAGCAGTGGCAGTGTCAGAAATTCAGCTGAAAGTGAACCTACACAACAGACCACCACAAGTCTCCAGACCCTGAGGCATTTAATGTGTAGGAAAGGAAATTTACACATTTGAGACAGCATCATTGAACTCCTTTAAAAATCCAGGGAGATACCTGGAATTGCTGAATAACACAAATAGGCTCAACTGACAACAGATGGAGAGTATAGATGTCTAAATACTTGTTTTACAAATTTCAGTCATCCATTTAGGAAAGAAAAAGGTTTTTAACAAGGAGACAGTCTCATGTACAGACTCAAATTCAGTCTCTCATGTTTGGGCAAAAACTGCATTTATGTTCCAGCTGTTCTCATCTTTATTCTTTATTCCTTTTCTCAGAGACGGCTTCATTCTCCATGAACTATCCCTGAAGCTGTTCTTGCTTGTGGGTACTCACCCCTATGTTTTTTATTTCTTGTGTTGGAATTTAGAACAACTGAAGAAGTGCTTTTTGTGGGTTTGTTTTGGTTTGATTGTTTATTTTTAAGAAAGATTCACTCAGCTGAATGATGCCTAAGGGGCTAGCCTCTGGGCTAAGAGAAATACACAGGTGCTGAATCTGAGCTCTCCTTCTTTGGTGTTGATCTGAAGGTGAAAGGCAATTCATTATATTTTGCCTGGCTCTACAGAATCAGGTCCTTTCATCTTCTGTCTTTGTTACCCATGTAATGAAGATTCAGAGAAAGCAAAGCAGAAGCCATGCTGCTGCCTGCAGCCCTTAGCAGTGACCAGTGAGCTGTACTCTTGTGCAGGGCTCTCTGGCTCAGCTGCAAAATAACCTTACCAGGCTGTAAGGCCCACGCAGACCCCCCATCTGATTTGAAGAGTTCAACAGGGTTTGTGTGAGAAGCTGATTTTAATTGCATAATAATTTGAACATGGGCATAGTGATTCTTGTGTCATTGGATCATTAACTGAATGCAACAACAAATTAATATAAATTGGTTATGAATACATGTAGGCGGAAAATTAGGAGTTACCTAAATTAGCCTTGGAACAGCCCAGCAAAACACTGTTCTCAACTTCATTCTGAACCCTGCAAGATTTGCCAAGGACTACCACAGACTCCCAAATGTCTTGAAGGTTATGGATACACTTAATCTTGATTCTACATCTTAACACTAGAGTCTATTTTGCCTTTCCTATCTCAGGAGTCGTCCAGACACTCTCCCTCCCTGGCAGAAGATTTCAGCTTCAAGGTCTGCACAATTCAGTATAGTCCCTGCTAGCTATTCAGTCTCTACCCCTTGTCTTGATCCAGCTGAACCCCTGGACTAATCATCCTTGAAATACCTGCTGACCTCAGATGAGCACATAGTAACCATAGCCTTGTTTCTGCCAGCACCTTCTTTCATCCAGCCATGTTGGTTTTGGAGGATCTAATGCTTTTGTACTCCCCAGGCATCCAATTTCTAATCCCAGTTTTACTGAATTCTAGGTGGACTTCTGGCTAGATCACCTCTCCTGTTATACAGACCCCTCACTGCTCCCTAGCCCAGATTAATGATGTGCTGGAAGTTTAGCTTTCCCCTTGTTGTTGTTCCAAACACAAACCCATGTCACAATCCTGACCATAATCTGAATATCCTGACTTTGTAAGGCAGTTCCTTGAGTACAGTTTCTATGACGTGAGAGACTGATCTGTCCCAGAGTTACTTGTCCCTGTTGGTGCTGTAAGTCATCTTAGCTCTGTGTGCTGTGGATGATTGACTAGGAAATTGAATTCTTCCATTCCAGCCTTATAAAAACCTAAAATCTCAGACTAACAATCTCATGTTTTCTTGGCAAGGATCAGGGCAAAACTCGCCATTATCAAAAATCAGGTATTCTCTATTCCCTGATGTGTGTATCTCACAAATCCGTAACAAATATCTAGTTCCTCCTGTCCCATGCCATTGGAGTTTCTGCTTAAGGCCAGAGTTAGAATTAGTTGAGGTAGTTATAACCATGAAGGTATAGAATCACAGGATGGTTTGGGTTGGAAAGGATCTTAAAGATCCTCTGGATCCAAGCCCCCTGCCATGAGTGCAGACACCTTCCACTAGACAAGGTTCATCAAAGCCCCATCCAGCCTGGCCTTGGACACTTGCAGGGATGGGGCAGAGAGAAGAAAAACAGACATGGGCTCCTCTGGCTGCACTGAAGGTGAGAGACTTTAGACTTGAGAGTTTCAGAGCAGTTCCCAGACATTTTTCTTCACAGCAAAGTAGGCTTCACCTTTGTATGTATGTTTACATGTGCACACAACTTCCAGCTTCTTCAGAATATGGATGTATGCATACACTTCTTATTTTTTTTAAACAGGGAAAGGTGTGAGTCTTCTTTGTAGGGTGAAGGAAGGAAGAAACACACCTATTACACAAAGAGTGGGAAAGGAACTATCCAACTGAGTCACTCACTCCCACCTGGGATGATGGTAAACTGGAAGTTTGATCTAATCAGACTGCCAGTATAGGGGGCATACAACCTCTCTCTTTATACCTGGGATGGACAACAACCAGTGTAATAGTTTAACAGTCGGAGTTGGGATTAAGTTTAGGGATACCAGATTCCGAAGAGATTGTTCTATTGGCGGATTTCGCAAGTTTTGCAGGGGTAAGGTGCAGTCATGTTCTGGCAAGGCAAAGATAACTCTGGGATATTGTTTTAAGATTAGGATTGTTTGGGATGGGGACAACATGGCATGAAACCTCATGTCTGCTGAAATACTGAGGTCTGGAGGGAGAGGGAGCCATTAAAGAGAGGTGAACTGAAATCAGATAGGAAAATGAAATTAAATTCTTTTAGATTGCTTATGTCTCTTCAGCTCAATTTACATATTTCTTTAAAACCAAATTACCACCATAAGGGTATTTTCCAATTAACAATCCTTGTGCACTTAACCAGCCATCTATAAATGGATGCAGAAGTCACATTCAAGCCATGCAACACACACTGAATCTCTTCACTCTTGGTGTAGCAGAAGCTTTAGAATAATGCTTGTTTTGGGGGAAAAAAAAAAAAAGAGTTTTTCCTGCATCCTTTACGCAAGAGAAAAACAAAGACAAGTTTGAAGGAATGAAATAGAAGGCTTAATAAAATCCATGTGGAGACTGAGAAAAAGCTCAGGTAGCTCACTCCAGGGATGGATTTTGCCTGTTCTACAATGAATGATGACTTTTCTATCTCGATTTTGCTTCCTCTGAGATAAAGAACTGTGCAGTTTTTTTTTCTTCCCATGCTGAATAGTGTATATAAGTATGATTATATTTAATCATACAATGAGCTTCCCCATTGTTGTAATTTCATTCTGATGTAGTTTGTTTTTTAATCACATCCCTTCACCTTTTCTAAATCAATATCCAATCACTGTTGCTTCAGGGCAAAAATTTGCAATTCATTAAGGCTTGCCTGAGAGAAGAGTATGAGCTTTATCTCAATAATGTGCATGCCAAAGTTTAATGAATCATTTAAATATTTTTCATTATTTTCCACTTCTTATGCAATGGAAATATCATTTTGGAGTTGACAGAGAGCAAGGTAGCAGGACTAAACCAGAAAACCCATTTATAAAACACTTTTTACAAGGCTTCCTATCTCAACAGGTCATTTTCCTATTCTTGAGAAAGTTAATTTTACTGAAGTTAAATTAGCAATCACCAACATGTTTTTATTCATGGGTTGAGCTTGTCTTTTTCAATTCTTGTGTAACAGAATCTCTCAGTATTCTGAACTATCACAGCTGTTAAAATAGTGATTTTTGCCTTTATCCCCATCTGTTTTCTGTGCATAAATGGATGTTTTCAGCTATCCAATGGGAGATGGATTTTTTTCCTTCTGTAGTTAAGGTGGAGCCAGTGTCTTTTCAGTAGTACAGGGTAAGGGATGGGGGGTAATGGGCACAAGCTGCATCGAGGAAAATCTTAATTGACATTAGGGAAAAAAATCATAGGCAATCAGATATTGCAAGAGGTTGCCTCAAGAAGTTGTGGAAGATGTTTGAAAACACTCTGAACTCAACTGGATGAGACCCTGAGCTACTTTATCTAATGGCAAAGTTTCCCCTGTTGCATGGTCAGACCAGATGACTCCCTTAGGTCCCTTTCAACTTAAATTAGTGTATGATTCTGAAATACCCACCAAGAAATAATCAAGATGCCTGTGCTGACTAAGAATCGACCTTATCAGGCAGTAGTGCCCCTATTTCAGTCAGCAAATTACTTTAGCTGATAAAATGTGCAGCATTTTTCTAAGCCTAGAGCTCTTACCTGTTGCACAGTAAGGCTGTGAAAGTTGGTGTAAGTGGTTCGTATCCCCTTAGTCATTGCCACTGATGTGCAAATCAGTGTCTTCATCCTACCACATCTGTATTTTGCAACTCGCTGGGGAGGGAACTGATCAGGATGGTAATTTTTTCAACTGGATGAATCTAGGCTGCACTGTCACATTTTGGTAGGAGCAAATAAGAGAGTTTCAGCCTGAGAATAGTGAAAATCTCAGTCCTTCAGTCTATGAAAATACCAAAGAGTTCAGTAAAGCCTCCTGGCCATAGTTTGCCTCTGCTTCTGAAACTGCCTCTTTCATATGGCAAATTTTGATCTAGCAGTGGAACCCAGGTTAGCAACAGGGATGATTCATGTCTTTTGGGAATTTTCTGCCAAGTTTAGTTCAATTTTCTAAGACAAGAAAAATAAGGAGACTGCAGACTTTGACTGTAGCAGTTGAGGCCATTTCACATACATATTTGCACAAATAAAATTATAAGGCTTCAGGGATCAGTCCAAAAAAATACAAAATTATGTGCATTGGTATACATTTCCATTTAAACCTAGGAATAATTGGAAAAATTAAGCTAGGCAGAAATAACATAATAATGAGCTTATCACTCTACACTGTAAATTCTTGAAGCATAGCCTACTGTGTAAGCAATCATAACCTTCGGGGAGAGGAAATAAGGCACCCAAGGCTCTCTTGCCCTTGTCTGGGTTTTGTGGTTTGGCAGTGAGGAGAAGCTGTAGAGAGAAAATCTTGTAAGCTGAGTCTATGCATTTATTTTTAGTTTCATACGAGGCATTTGCTAATGGCAAAATGTCCTTGAGGTTAGGAAGAGGGGTTTTTTCTCTTGGCACAGACAAGTTTCTGCATTCCAATTTTGTTATGATATGCTCTTTGCAATTAATAATAAAGCATTTTGAGAGGAAACAAGGGAAAGCAAAGAGACTGGGGAGGCCAAGTTATTAACCCAGTGTTATTTTCCCCCTTATAAGCAACAAATAAGTCTAGAGCACACAGGCACCATTAGGTTTATCCCTTAGATCACAGCCAATTCCTTTCTACTACAGATTTACTCTCATATAAACTGTGAGTTCAAATTATTTCAAAACGCAAAAACTTGCAGGAAAGTGGTGCTAGAATGACTAAGGAATGGAGAATCACTCTTTCAGAACAAGTTAGAAGAAACAGATTTGTTTAAATCAGCAAGAGAAGGTCTGATTGCATAGTAGAAATATATCCAGGGTAAATGCTAAGAAACAAGAGTAACAAAAGAATGGTAAAAGGCAAGTCAGATGTATTAATTTGCCCATGGGTAAGCTAGGTTGGACACTGGAAGGAAGTTCCCAACCTTCTGAAGGGCATAGGCTTTGGAAGCATTTGGTGAAGGTTAAATAGCTTGATTGACTCCATTAGCAGACACTGGCCTTGATTCAAGAGATCCTGCTAATCCATATCCAGGGGAATTACAGAAGGGTATGGAGCAGTGTGTGACTTTTCTTACCTCTCTCCAGAATATTTTGCAGTTTAAAAAAGTTTCAGTCACTATGAGAGATTTTTCCTGCCTTTGATACACTGATGATTATTTGTTTTGTGGGGAATGTGTTTTAAGAAATAAAATGCTGTTCATCACAATTAAATGCAAAATGCAAAATCATATTTCATTTTGACTGAAAGCTTTTCAGTAGGTTTATTTGACTAAATTAGTCATTATCTCTAGACCCAAGATAATTTCCTATTCTTTCCTGAAAAGTCCAAATTACGTGTAAAGTATTTTAACAATATAGAGAGAATTGTATTTGTCAGTCTCACTGAGACTGAGCTTGTGGAAGTTTCTAACCTTGTAATTTTTTATTATCCTCTTTCCCTTCTTGCCTCCTTGCCTTTCAATGGGAAAATATGTTTCCATGGATGTACTATTAGAATCACTTACTACTTTTAAGCTGGTTTTGAATTGCTGAATGTGGTCATATCACTGCTTGTCTTGAGGTAGCTTTTCTTGGACTGTGGCCTGCTATCTTTTGATTAATTTCTTTATCTCCTGGGATGCAAATGTGCATCTGTGATCTTTGTGTTGAAAACCTGCCATGAACTTGAGCTTTCTCCTGCTTCCTTGTCCTTAATTAAGCATATTGACATATTGTTAGTAGAGATGGTAGCTTCCTGTGGAATAGCCAGCAACAGCACTGCTTGTGCTGTTATATTTATTTATGAGACATCACAGTACCTGGAATCATCATTTTGTTCACTGAAATCTTTGTAAATTAGGAAGAATCAATCTCTTTCCATGCAGAGAAACTGTACCATTCCCATCCTGGTTCAGAGAGACACTCAGAAGTAGGCAGAGGTGACCTTAAAAGTTTGGAGAAAATTACTAGGTGAACTTGGTATGTTTTTTAAAGGACTTCAAGAGTAAATGAAACACACCAGGGCAGATTCTCAGCTGGTGTAAATTACTATCACTCCACTGAAGTGAGTATAGCAGAAGTAGTTTAACCAACTGACAGTCCCTCAGGTGTGCATTTCTTTCTTGTTTTGCTGGTGATTTTGAAATGAGAGGAATCCAAGTGAACTTTTGGACCAAATTATTCTGTTGGGGGTCGGAGCAGGTCACAGATAAAATAAGAGTACAGATCAACTCCAAGCTTTTTCCACATGAGTTATACTCTAATCATGGCTTCATGCACTCCCAGAACTTGATTCCCTGCAGCCTTTCTCCTCCTTCTGCCTGACCCTGATCTGGAATTAAATTGTTATCAGAATCACTGTAGCATATATTGTATTACTGTGTATATCAAATAAAAGTTGGAAACTCAGCATATTCAAGACTGGGAATAATCTCATCTACCACAGAGCACTTTCTGAGAGCAGTCCTTCCAGTGAAAGCACCAGCATCTCCCAAATGCTCCCACAAACAGGGCTGCATCTTAATATTAATCAAGCAGTGAAGTATTAAGGCAACATATGCTGTAAATGTTCAGTCTGCAAGTGAGTTAACTCCTTCTAAGAATCCTGATCAGATTTCCTGATGATGAAAGCAATGCTGTGCTTTGTGAGATGACTTCCATCCTCATTATCCAACACAGCATTGTGGGGTTTGTTGCATAGTTTGTCACGTTTGAAACATGGAGAGGTTTTTTTTAAAAGGAAACCAACAAAACCAATCAAAATTATTTTTGTCTTTGCTGTCTGGAAAATGTTTTAAAAGTGATGCTGCAAACCATTCAAATTTAAGTCAAAATTATATGAAGTCTGGCAAAACTGTTCTATTTGCCAAAAAAAAAGAAAAGGTGACTTTTAGATAAATTAGCCTATAGAAATATTTTTTTACAGTACATTCATACTTGAATTATTTTTCCTTGTAAATATTTTATAAAACTTAAATACATACCTGACTTAGGTCCCTCTTAGCATGAGAAATGTTTCAGTGGGAGTAGTTCTCCATGTTTGCAGCAGGCAGTTTGATCCTCAAGTGTGTGGTGAACTACTTCCTTCTGGCAATTGCATTTAGTAGGGGCAGAACAGCTCTATGTACAGACCCCACAACAGCTAAAGCCAAAATATCATTCAGGAGCATGTCATGACATAATTTCACCAGGTCCTGATAAACTTTGGAAGGAAAGATACTGAAATGCCAGGCAGGTCCTTAAAGGCTCAAGCCCCTCTATGCCCCACCTCCCTTCCTTGATCACACCCACACAACGGGTGAGTTCAGTAGCTTAACGAAGTTAAATGTTCGTAATTTTTATCCACAGTTCACTTGTTGGTTTTGCCCCAACAATACAGGGTTTACATGCTTGTTTCCTGCTGGGTCTGACAGCAGAACAGGGCTGTCCTAGTCCCCCTCCCCCTCAAGTAGAGATTTCCCTGTAAAACTAATCAGACACTTTTTATTGGGAGATTAATTTTAAAATTAACTAGTCAGTGTGATCTCTTCTTTAAATAATGCATATATTTACCTTAATTTTTGTTTTAAACACTCTTCTATTAGAGTATAATCTTTTATCAGAAGAGTTTACTCTTTATATTAGAGTACTCTTCTATTAGGTTAAAGGGGGAAGCTATGCAGCATAGCCATCCAATAATAGCTATTAATTATTCTGTAAACTAAAGTTATGGGCAGGAATGTTATTGGCTGCATGTGGTGAGAACATGATAAGAAATAGAATCTTCATGTTATACATTGAAGTAAGGCTCTTTTTTTCCTCTATAAAATGATCTTTTGTTTTGTATTTCATGGGAGTTTGGTTTAGCTTAAATGACATAATTGTATAAATATGATTTTTAATGTATTCTAGTTTAATATTAGAAATTATGATTAACAATGATGATTAACCATTCATTTTGCACAAGTTCTTATTGACATCAGTGAAAGTTTCTTTATTCTTTCTCTGTAATCATACTGATCACACTATTTTATTTTTCTTGTATTGTGAGCATTTAAACACTGAACAGCTTGTTCCAGCCTTTGAAAATTCAAGCCTTAATGAAATATTTAAGTACAATCAGTTCTAGTTCTTGCTGAATGGAAAATAATGAAAGTGCAGAAGAAAACCGTATTTTTCCTCTGACTTCTTAATAATTAGTCTTTGCCTTCTTTTTGAAACGCCAATGTTCTGCCACTTTGCTCTTAGAATTTAACAACATATTCAGTGCTTTACAAAAAATTGCAAATCGAGACAGGCCTAGTTTCTTCATAATTTTTGCACTTCAGAAATACAGCATTCAGGAATAATTTAACACGCTTTTCTACTTTGTAAATCATGCAATTTAAACTATAACAACAGAGGTTTTCCTCTGTTGCCACTTGAATGTATTTGTGCTTTATGTTGTAGTCAAGTGGATGTCTGCATGAGGACTAAAGACTGAAATTTTTGTGATGTACACTAGTGGAAACATTTATATTCTGAAGTGACTAAAGAACTTGGAGGTCAAACTGAAACCTGTGGAATTATAGGAGAAAATTTTAGGAAAACTCTATGCCTCCAAACACCTGAAGAGCAACCAATCTCAAATTCTATTTCTTTGACATAGCTTGTCCTCGGATATTTAGACACAAACTCCCTTCCCAAAGTCAGCATGAGGCAAAATCAAACTGAGTGGGAACAGATTGAGCAGTCAGAAGTATGAAATTTGCTCTGAGATAAAGTATCCTCACAGGAGTGCTCCTCCCTTGGGCTATAGACACTGTAAATTTACCTGGCAATGCCAGCTGACTGAAACAGTCCCTTGGCATTTCTGTGGAGACCTCCCTTGTTGCTGGAGATCTCTCTTGTGGCTTAGGATCTCAACTTAGGCTTCATTAAGTGCCCTGACACAAGAAGGTTAAGAGCTGATCCATGCTTTGATCAATGCTGATCAATGTTGGCATTAATACACAGGCACTTCTAACAAAAAAGTTCTATTTTTTCTGATGCTCTTCTGACTCATTACAGTTAATGGCCTTTCCTGAGAAATGCAGCAGTAGTTATTAAGAAATGAGGTGAGAACTCAGAAATGAACCAGAGGAGAGCTAGCTGGCTGGCTGTGCTTTGAAACTTCTGTAGTATTTATGTAGTTATACACGTATGCAGCCTGTCTTGTATTGCTTTGAGTGTATTTATTTTTAAAAACTCTCCTATGCAGCTGATTCTCTGTCTTTCAGCATAGAGAGGGTGTTCTGGCCTAACCACACAGCAGATCACACAAAGATTTGCTTAGCCCCGTGTTAGACCAAGGATTTGAACTCGACCTTGTGCTCCTCCCGGTCAGAGTTGCAGCTGTAGAATAAAGAGGTGTTTTTTTTCATTGTTTCTGCATGTCCGGGACACTTCCCTGGTGCGATTAGCAGCTGAGATTGGCTCCGCAGGGAGGTTATTTGCAGACGATACAAAACTGGGAGGAGCTGTTGACTCCCTGGAGGGCAGGGAGGCTCTGCAGACCTCAACACATCAGGGGACTGGGCAGTCACCACCCATATGAAGTTCAACAGGGGAACTGTTGCTAGATTCTGCAGCTGGGATGGGGCAGCCCTGGGTGTACAGACACACTGGGGAAAGACAGGCTGGAAAACAGCTCTGCTCAAAGGAACCTGGGGGTCCTGGTCAGTGGGAAGTTGAAGATGAGTCAGCAGTGCCCTGGCAACCAGGAGGGACAACCCTGTCCTGGGGTCATCAGGCACAGCATCACCAGCTGGGCAAGGGAGGGGATTGTCCTGCTCTGCTCTGCTCTGCTCTTGGGTAGCCTCGAGTGCTGGGAGCAGTTTGGGTGACACAGTGTAAGAAGGACATTAAGCTGTTAGAGAACATCAAAAGGAGGGCAATGAGGATGGTTAAGGGTCTGGAGGGGAAGCCTTGTGAGGAGCATGTGAGGACACCTGGTCTGTTCCGCTTGGAGAAGAGGAGGCTGAGGGGAGATGTCACTGCAGTTACAGCTTCCTTATGAGGGGAAGAGGAGGGGCAGACACTGATCTCTTCTCTGTGGCAAGAGTGAGCAGTGACAGGACCCGAGGGAGTGGTGGCCTGAAGTTGTGTCAGGGGAAGTTTGGGTTGGATATTAGGAAAAGCTTCTTCACCGAGACGTTGGTTGGGTATTGGGACAGACTCCCCATGAAGTGTCACAGCACCAGCCTGACAGAGTTCCAGTAGAGTTTGGACGATGGTCTCAGGCACAGGGTGTGACTCTTGGGGATGGTGCTGTGCAGGGCTGGGAGTTGGACTTGATGATCCCTATGTGTCCCTTCCAGTTCAACGTATTCTGTGATCTGTGTAGCAAATATCAATGCACTTTGCTCAAAGTTGGAGCCAGAGGCACTGGAGAAATGGAGAAATCGCTATTATGATTGTGTCCCACTGGAGGGCTCCCCAGCACTTGCGGTAATCCTCCTCTTTAAAGGCTATCTCAGTTCTAAGGCTGTCTCTTCCCTGCAGTGCAGTGCATTGCAGAGCTGCTCCCCTGCAGCAGAAGAAATGGGTTTAGAGATGTGGGGGGTGTGCAAGACTCACTCGTGCACTCCTCTGTGTGTATTTTTAATCACTGCCCTCAGTATTAGTATCAAGAAAATGGTGTGCAAAATACACCTCAGAATTTAATATTACTCATATTTTGAATTTTTTGTTGATTTCTGAGTGAGGCTGGCTAAATATCGTTACTGCTTCTCAACTGGTTACAGCTTTAGAATCATAATGGCAATTATTCTGGAATTGTTCCCTTTACTGTACTTCAGTTTTTAATAGAAGCTTCCCTACAATCCAACTACTTAGAAGTACTCTAAAGGGAAAGTGACTACACTTGAAGTCACCTGCTTTGCTCTTTCTCAGTCGTTTTGCTTTTAATTTCATTTAGAGTTAAAATAAAATCATTGTTCAATTTAATTTGTGAACAGTTTTTAATTTTCTGTTGAGAGTTCAGGTGGTTGTTGAGTCTTGAGGAGTCAAGTGCTTTTGAAGGATACTCTAACTAGAAAGCTTAAGTGATTTTACACAAGAGTGTATGAAGGCAACTTAGTGGTCTGTTTTGTGTATAGCAATGCAATAGCTTTATACAGTTCTCAATTTCATCTGAAATTAGTTAGATGAGGCGGGATGTGTTGGAAAAAAAGCAGTGATTTTTAAATGAATTTTGTGACTATAATAACAGCTGCTCTTAAATGTGTTAATTATTGACAATTTCATTTCTTTACAAATGTGTTATTTTCAGACTGGATTTTATATTAGCTTACCTTGAAATTTAGTTAATGCAACCCAGTTACTTTTGAATTCATGATTGTCTTTTTCCTGTATCAGTTGCACAATGTTTCAAAAGTCTCATATTTTAAGTTGGATGCAAATATTAACTTCTTTGAGAAAGTTCCTAGGTGATCTTTGGTCTTCTAGAGATCACCTGAGTCTGCTCTTACTGACTGATAATGATGGACAGGGACTTCTGGGGCTGTTGACTCTAAATCATGATTCTTTCTTGTAGAAATTCACAATTATGGTTTGCCTGTAGGTATTCAGAAATAAGCTTTCAAATGCATCTTTTTAAGCGCAGTGACAATTTCTTCTAAGCCATAGTGCTGGTACATCTTGCTTCTTACTCCATAAAGCAACTTTCTGTAGCCTTTTCCTTTCCCAAGCCCACTGCAAAGGTTGAGGCTTATTCTGGGATTTAAAAAAAATTTACCCTTTTCAAGTTACTTGTATGTTACTTGAGAAGGGCTTCAAATCATATGAAAAAACTGCTCCACTTGTAGAAAAAATTGTTCAGCTGTGATGAAAATTATTATTGGTGAAACTCCCCTATTCAGCCAAGTTCTTAACCAAGGGATATTTTGTGAGTTCATGTTACTGAATTTTTCTTCATCCTTCTTAATTCTCTACTGATATTACTTACTTCCAGTTTGTTCTGACAAAGGAAAATATGCACAGCAAAGTAAAGCAAAGCTATCAAAATGTTTAATGTTCTTCACTTAAAGAGAGAGCAGCCTAGAGAACTATTCCTAATTATTCTGAACATGAAGATATTAAGATTGTATATTAAATAGAAGGCAATTGTAGCACAATGGCTCGTCTGATGAGTATCATCCAAGGAGGTTGGAGAACTTTTTTGGTTTCTATATACTATGTGCTTTGTAATTTGCATTTTACTCTAGCAGTCCACTACAAATGCAACAGCTCACGTTGTCTCTGTAAAGAGTTGCAGAAGAGTACCTGTGTTGTCTGGGAACTCTGTTAAAATTCACGTTGTAATAAATTTACCAGGATTCTTTTCTATTAGAGACATTGTGGTGTCAGTGAAGTGTAGCATACAAAACAATAATGAATAGACTGTGCAGTTTACAGTTTCTAAGCTCCACAAAATGTTAGCTCGATAAATATGTTTTAAAAGACACACCAGCAAATATTTAAAAGTAATTGGAAATTCTTCAGTGATGTAGACACATAAATGAAGAAATTTTGCTGAGGCAATTACAGTGTTTCCTGCTGCTCTGCCAAAATTATTAGCAACATACATGAGACCTCCCAGTGTTTGCAGATCTCTTCAGTAAGTGGAGATTCAATGTTTAGAACTTGGAGATGTTGTAAATGCACAGGTTTAAAATCTAACAGGATGACTGTGGTGCTTTAATACTGCTGTGCTTGTCCAAGACAATTTGCCACTCTCTATCAAAGCTTTGGGATGGCTTGTCTTTCTGAGTACAGCTGGAATGTACTATAATCAAAATATTCAGGTGAATCCTTCTTAATGTGCTTGCAGACTAAAGACATGTACTTTCCAGAGCTTAAATGAAGAATAATTTGTATCCCCGAAGAGTTGATGGTGTCACTGATCTTACAGAGCGAAGTGGGGAATGAGTCTTTCCTTGTTAGAAGCTACCCTTTTTTCATCTTTTATTTTCTCTGAAAGGCTGAATTTGTTTCCTGTTGTCTCTGAACATCTTATGACACCATTCTATAGAAGGACAGTAGTGCATCTTCTTTGGGATCACACAGGCAGTAAGCACACAGCTGGAAACGGAACCCGGCATTCCTTGCTCCCAGCCCTATGTTACATTTTTTTCCCTGCTGGCAAGAGTATCATGTATATACATAAGCAAAGAAATCCTGCTAAGCTATTTAAATCCAGTTATCTGTGACTTTTAAGCTTGCATACACTTCTCTGAAATTAAGAAGGTATTCAGAAATGTGCCTTATTTTTTAAAGCTGTTTGTTCTTTATACTTCTAAATTTCTCATTTCTTATTTTTGAACAAACTTGATTAAAATGCTGATTGTGCCAATGCGCATTTTTGCATTTTCTAGTTATGAACCAGACAATGAATTGGAAGAGTTTCTCTGCAAAAGTGAAAATACGAGTTTTCTTTGAAAGTTTTCTTCAATGGTTATTAAAAATTAAGCAAAACATATGTCTGTATTTATCCATAATTTATCACTCATCTTTGAATGAGAGAGTTAAATAAAAAAAAAATTAGGGAATGATTATCTTAAGGTCTTCCTAGGGGTTGCTTGAATCATGCCCCTTTTTTTGGGAGTGCTTCATGGATCCTTCTCGTTTCATTCCTATGAGTTATGAGATAGAACTGAGGTGTGACCCTATCCAAAGCTTGTGGATATTTGGATCTCAGTTTACATCTTAAGACTGTCGATTTTACTTAGATTGTTGCTTCTTCAGAGGACCTGGAAATAGATACTTAAGTGTGTTCAAAGTGTAATGAATCCAACCTATATGTGAGGCAGAGTCTGACCATGTGGATGTCAAAGTACTCTTGCTCCTACCCTCTAATTCTGAGCTGGGGATGAATCAAAATGACTGAGATGGATGAATGACCATGTTTCTCTGCCTAGATTTTGTCTTGTTCACCAACATTTTTGCTCTTAATAGCTTCTGATACTGTAATTTTTTGTTGTTGTTGTTCTTATCAGTGTTTCATTTTATAGAAAGACATGATTACATCTCCATTTATTTTTTGACATTGTTAAAGCAGAGAGTTTGTCCAACTGTGACTCTATCAGCTGTAAACAATGCTCTTGCCTTTGGCCAAATTTTCGTCTCCTAATGTTTTCACTCTGCCTGGAGTGAATCACTGTGACAAACAAATCCCTGAAAATAAGAACACATAATGGAAAAGCTGACAAGACCCTTAACAATAGCAGAGCCATGGGCTTTGGTATAAACAACATAATGACAGAGTGGATTTGATTGTCATCCTTGAATTTCATTCTTTTGTTGCATTTCTTGTCCAGCTGCCTGCATGCCTATTTCACAGCAATACTTCCTGCCATATTGTAAAAGCTATGGTTACTTATTGACAGGATCCTGCCATAACCCAGCAATAAAATGTGCATTGGGATATTAACTGCTCTTTCCTTTGAAACAGAATAAATATAGAAAACCAAAGCAGGCTATGGGATAAGTAGTAGTTAAATTAAGCCTAAAAAACTAGTTCTCTCTGATGTGCTGGGATACTGAGGCTTGTGAGCATGGGGTGCTGTGACAATGCCTTGCTGTGTGTTAATGAGTCACAGCATGAAGCTTAAAGAACACAATCCCCTTTCTTCTCCTCCTCTTCAACTTATTTGAAATGAAAAGACCTTGGACTAGATGCACATGGAACTACTGAAAGACAGCCTTAGTCCCCAAACAGTTGTCTGAGCTTCTCTGTTGTGGTGGGTTGACCTTGACTGGACACCAGGCACCCAAGTCATCCTATCATTCTCCTCCCCAGCAGGACAGGAGCAGAAAATAAGATTGAAAGAAACCTTGTGTGTCAAGATAAAGGCAGTTTACTAAAGCCAAAGCAAAGGACATGTGCATGCAAGCAGAGCAAAAAACCCAAAAGATTTTATTGTCTAGTTCTCATCAGCTGGGGATGTGTAGCCACTTCCTGGGAAGCAAGGTTTCAGCACATGTAGTGGTTATTCCAGAGGGCAAAGATGGTAAATAAAGAATGAATAACTAATAGTGAATGCACCCTGCTTCCTCCTCCTCCTCCTTTCTCAGCTTTTATATCTGAGCAGACATCATATGGTATGGAATATCCTTTGGTCAGCTTGGGTCAGCTTTCCTGTCTGCGTCTCCTCCCAAGATTTTACCCATGCCCAGCCTGCTGGTGAGGGTGGAATGTTGGAGAAACAGTGCTGATGCTGTGCCAGCCCTGCTCAGCAGGAGCCAAATGTGGTGTGTTACCAACACCTTTGCAGCTACCAACGCTGAGCACAGCACTGCGAGGGCTGCTGTGGGGAAAAATTAATTCATCTCAGCCAGACCCAATACACCTGTAAAACACACTGGGCAACAAACACCCCTAACAAAGCTTTTCAGAAGGAAACAAAGATGCAGAAGAGAGGGAGGTTTTTGTGCATTTATCTGTCATCTTCTAGTCTATGAAATGCCTCTCCTTACTTCTCTATTTCTTTACCTCCAGAGCAAGGGCTCTTGACCTCTCAGACCAAGTTTTGTTTTGTTTTTTTTTTGTCTCAGCTGATCGAGGTTAGGGACAGATAATGCTTTGATTGTGGCTTTTCTTTTTAAATATTTGTGGTAGTTCTGCAGCTATGGCCTTTCTCCTAGTTAGAAATGACTTAATTAAAGCACTCAGGGAAAGTCCACTCCTATGTAATTAGCTTACTTGTCCCTAAGGAATAGCATGGCAGCTCCTACTGCCCTTCAAAAACGAGTAGATCTCTGTTTTGCCCCAACCCTAAATAAGGATAGCAGTGCTGAATAAAGATACATTTTACTCATGGGTCCCACTTTAGATATTGTACCCAGCCAAGGATCCAGGAATAATTCTGAAATATTTTGACTGACAAGCTTGTAAGGTAAACTTCAGGTAATGTTTCTGGTGCTTTGTGCTACTACTGCAACACAGCCACAAAAGCCAGTTTGAAACCTGTAGTGGTAACTTAATTCCTAATTTTTACTTGTATGCCACAGGCTAAATGACTGCATTTTGTTATCTGATAATTAATGAGCTCTTCAGTCCTTTGTGGGATGTGTGGAGGCAAAATCTCTGATCCCTGGAGATAGGGATGGGAGAGAAGGAAAAGAAGCCTATTGCTAGACTGGAGTCTCTCCATTAATTCTTTCCTTTAGTCATGTTCTCAAAGTTACTCTGCTAATAAATTGGAAAGATTAGAATTCCAGACTCGAGGAGATTCAGGTCATACTGAAATGTATTAAATATAGACTTATTAATAGAATTTCCTGTTTTCAATAACATGCTCTCATACTTTGCCTGTCCTTGACTGAGTAAGATACGCAAAAAGCCCCATCTGCAGTTGTTGTGAGGTTACAATTCAATAGATAATCCAATTATATGCCTTTCTGAAGCTAGGTCAGGATCACACACGGAATTGTATTGATTACATTTTAATGCCAGCACTGTCATGGCAGCAGAAGGGCAAAGCACCGGTCAGTGCCACAGAGTGGGTGGGTTGCCATGCGACGTATTGAAGTGCCATGGAGTAACTCTAGGCAATTTCAGTGGCTGCTGAGTTATTTAATATGTGATGCCCCTGAAAGGTAACAACTTAATCACCACCTAAACTTAACACTGTGGTTAGCTTTTCTCTGTACTGGTGCCCTGTCCTGAAGCAGTGCATTTTATTGAAGAGTTCTGATGAATGTTGTGATTTGCTCACATTGGGAGAATCCCAAAGGCTGAGAAGCAAAGAGAAACCTCAATCCTTTATACTAAAGCTGTAGTGAAATTTCAGTGTTGAAGTGCACGTTTGTAATCCATTAATCTTCTGCCTGATGTGAGAGGGCGTGGTTTTCTGGACAGTACCTAAATTTCAAAAATGCTCTGAAATATCTTGTTCTTGCTTTTCATGCTGGTACATACCACTTGCCAAACAGAAGCAGATTCCAGGCACTTTCTGTTCATGTTTCCCTTTTTAAAATGTTGCAGAACAGAAGCAGGAGAAGGTGTTAATGATGTGAGAGCATTCACAGTTAACCTGAAAATCTCTCCTCCATTTGATGGGAATCATATTTGCATCTCCCACAAATTGCCTTAGCTATTAGGCAGTAGTCCATCTGAACAGACAATATTTCCACTCCTGCTGTTGAAGGCTTGCTGATGTGCAGGAAAAAACATCAGGGCTCTTCTAATCTATCTGTCTGTTCCTCTTACTTCAACCTCCTACCTCAAATCACATCTCCTCTTTT
The DNA here is from genome assembly GCF_008360975.1 of Lichenostomus cassidix. Taxonomy (NCBI): domain Eukaryota; kingdom Metazoa; phylum Chordata; class Aves; order Passeriformes; family Meliphagidae; genus Lichenostomus; species Lichenostomus cassidix. The sequence continues at coordinate 55,341,650 of NC_139479.1, read as the reverse complement.
TTTTCCTAATCCTTTTTGTCACTCAGTTTTGTGCTCTACCCTCCAAATGACACAGTGCACTTCAGAACATTATGTGAGCAGAGTGCCAAGGAAAGAACCATGGTTGGAAGCGATGATTCTCAAGCTGTAATTCTGGGAGTATCAAAGGTCTCTAAAGGCTTTTCTGAACTTAGGTGAACAAGATGTTTTAAGAATTGGAAAAGAATAAAAATAGTGACTGAGTATGCTAGGAAGGAATGGTATGATTTTCTCTGATTAAGGTGTCTGTAGAATGAAATGTTGGCAGATTTGCTGGGCTGAAATAAAAGCTGTGTTCCCTTATGTCTTCCTGTCTGGAGTTACAGGGCCATGGTGTACATTGCTGGAAGCTAACATCTACGGTCTAATGAAGAATACAGCTCCTACATGGATGTCATCATCTGTCCACAATATCTGGAAAAGCATATTAAAACAATGAATGCTCCAGATAAATTTTGTTGGCTGCCTGTGGAAATGGCAGTGCTATATACTGGTTTATTGCAAATTCATAGAACACTAGAGTATATTAAAACTTCCTTTGTGGCGATGAAAATGATTTGGCATTTTTGTGGGAAACAATTAGAGTTTTATTGTTTTAATAGTTAAAGGTTCACTTTTACCTTTGAAAAGTTTTCTCATAACTCAGCTTCGTGCAATTCTTGATAGATTCATTTCATAAGGGAAAATGAAATTTTAAATTATATGAAGCATGGAGAACCTTATGTGCATACAACACACACAGACACACACACACATGAAAGTGTGCATATAGGTGTGTGTATACATATATATAGACACAGAGAAGCATGTATTTTATAAATTTCTCTCTGTGTTGCTGTATATACACACATATTCATAGACACACACTCTTACATATACGTGTAAGTTCTATTTCCTTCTTTCATAGTATGGTCAAAGTTGTCCTGAAAAAATATTTTTCAAATCTTTTATTGAGATAAATTTAAATTTGTTGAAATTGAAGCTGTAAAAATTTAAAACAAAATTGACACCTTATTTACAATTTGAGAAGCAGCATTGCTTGGATAATACTCAAGAGATTTGACCTTTATCACCTCAAAATAAAGAGATATTTTAACATTTACTGTACATATTATCACTACAGTGTTTGTTAAGCTTATATTTGAGGACTGTATGTGAACTTAAAATTCTGTTATGAAATAATTTTCCTTAATGTTAACTTTTAGTAATTTATAAAAAAGTCTTATTCTCTTGTTTTTGCTTTTTCTACCTATAGTAGATTCTGAAAGATCTTTTGGAATTGTAAGCTACTCAGGCTCAAGAGCCTACTATGTATTTGATTAATTCCATGTGATGGTCTTGAAGAATGGTTTCCTAGGAGGGCTCAGATGATGGAATAAGGAACTTTTATCTCTCCTTCCTCTTTAATGCTATGCAGTATGACACATGCTCAGAAAAGTAATTTTTTAGGAAAAGAAAAAGAAAACTAAGGACTGAGTATGAATAATTTCTGCTCATGGTGCATCTCTCCCTTTCCATTCAAAGCTAAATGGCCTCATTTTCTTGAGTATCCAGCATGAATGGTTCAGCAGGCCGTGGCTATGAAATCCCCCTCTGCCTGGTTGCTTTGCAGCATGAGGTTGGGTTATTATCTATCTAATGTATTCAATCTCGTGGGTTAAGGAGAGAGAAAGACAGGGGCTATAAAGTTAATCACTGCAATCTCCTCTAGAGAAATAGCCTGAGAAGTGGTGGGCTCTGCTACACGTCTGAAAACAGAAACAAATCTGTGTGCTGAGATTAAAGGTGAATGGGTTCAAAAAACCAAGGCTGTTTGCCAGAGAAAGTCCTGATTACAGCAAAGGGGATCCAGATAAAGACCTTTTGTTACTCTCTGCTGTGGTTGTCAGCTATCTTTCATATAATCACTTGAAGGTAATCACAGAGTCTCAAAGATTAAAGTAAAAATCTTACATCAAAATCCAGCAGCTTTACTGAGAAATCAATTGGAAAGCAGAACTCCTAGGCAGTGAATTCACTCAAACCAGACTGCAGTAGTTTTTATTGCCTGCCTGCAGGTTCAGACTAGCCCTGTGTTTTGAGGCAAATCAAGTTGTATTTGGGAAGGCTAGAATACTCTTCTTTCTGGGAGAAAATCCTGTTCTTGTCCATTCCACCATTTGCACGTAAAGAAGGAGCTCCAGGTAAAACAACCAATTACTCATCTGCTTCAGTTTACTTTTACTAAATTGTTTAGTTCAGTTTAGTTTAGTGTTTAGTTTAGTGTTTAGTTTAGTTTAGTTTAGATTAGTTTACATGATGTTCACAAGAGAAAAGTTAACGATTATTCCAGATTTTCAAGAAAAATTCTACAAAAAGGTGGGAAGATTATGATCTACTACAGACCTTTTCTCTGCAGATTTTTCTGTGGCTAATGCAAATATTTAAACCTCACGGTTGTGGGGTAAAGCATCTGTACTTTGTCCTCAGTGGAGAAATTGTTTACCTCTTTGCATTAAATATTTTAATACACACTTTGGAGCCCCTGTCTTGCCCATCTCAGAAGGACTAGTAACATTAATTGAATTATTTGTGTGTAGACAAATCAAGACCTATTTTTTTTTAACTTGCTGATACTAGTTACTATATTATGTTAGTCTCCAGGTTTCTTAAAAAAAAAAAAAAGTCAACTGCAAAAGGGGAATTTATATAAGGATTAGGAAATACTGTCCTTTAATTTAAAAATTTGTGCAACTGTCCCCAGGGCTTATAGGGCTCATCATGGAATGCAGGTCGAAGAGCATTTTGGTGTTTGTGTAAATCTTATGGGATATTTTAAGGGAATTGTGGCAAAAATTATGAGGCTTACACGTGGATTGAGGAGGACTGCTGTGGGGAAAACAGAAGGGCTTAAAGGACCTCATTGAGTGTATTCAGTTTGCTTGTCAATAGAGTTGTCTGACTGAGCCGTGTGCTCAATTAGCACAGTTTTCCATATCTTCTTATGAAGCCCTATTTTTACTGTCCATGTGAATGAACTCTCCATCCCGAGAGTGCATGTGTGTGAAAATGAATGAATTTGAAACTGGACTAGCCAGTGAGTAGGACAAGAGATCTTAGTGCCACCAGCTGGAGTTAAACCATGAACCTCCAAGGGCTCACAGGTCTGTGTGTCCACAGCTGGGGAGACCAGGATCAGGGACCAGCTGCTGGATAGACTGAGTGTCTAGGCCAGCTCCTGGAGGGATCAATATTGCACACATTACAGATGTGCATGTTTATAATAGCTTGTAGGGTCAGCTAGGGTGTTCTACTGACAGCCTTCAACCTCGATCAGCTGCAGAGGAGGAGCAGGGTTCAGGCTGCCTGTTCATGTGAGCACTGTGTGTTCCTGCTTGCATTGGTCTGTGGTGTGTGTGAATATGGATTTATCTCTATCTGATCACTGCAGAAAACACTTTTATGCTTACTGGGAATGACTGCTGAACCTTGCTGCTGGCTGCAGATGGGCACACAGAGTGCAGCAAGCTTGCATCTATCAGGCTGTGGGGTTTGGCAGCTTCTGAAAGAGAGCTCCAGTCTGAGCAAGCAAAACCCTTTTTTAATTAAAAAAAGAAAAAGCTTATGTGTAAGGATCTATTACTGCCAAGCAGGTTTAAACCTCCTGCTTGTAGATGGTGGTTTGTTCATATACCCACTAACATTTCTCTGTAATCCTTAGAGACTTTCCTTAAGACTGCCTCACAAGCTATTTTCATAGAATGAGACTTTGAAAAGAGCTGACAAGCAGAAGAATCACAAGTCATAAACCATAAGGAATAGGGGGACTCACTTTATTAAGCTGCTTTCTTTTTTAAACAGCAGAACAAGCAAAACTTCTGTTTCTTTATGTATGATATTACAGCCATGATCACTTTGCTATTAAAAATTATTACTGCAGCTGGGGAAATGACTAGCATAGGTTCATTTTTTTGGGAGGGTTTGGGGATAGGGTGGGAGGCTGCATGCTAAACTGTAAGATCTAGCTTATGTGTTTCCTGGGGCTAGAGGCAGTGCATGTTCCCATGAAACAGGAAAAAAGTTAAATTGCTTTTCCTTTTGACGTACTGTTGTACTTCTTCTACCTTCACCCAGATGTTGACATTACCAGGCACAGAGAGAAGGTACCTGATCCAAGGATTGCTGATGACAATGCTTCTTCTCAGTTTAGTAGGCAGATTAATCTGGCCCTTGTAGAGAGGTAAAAGAACCTTGCTGTGTTCACAATGCAGAGGATTCTATTAGCTGTGTCTTTTTGTTTAGTGTGGCACTACAGAAATTCACTGCATGAGATACGAATTCATATAATTTTAAAGGTCTTCTACATCTTATCTGCAATGCTTCTACTCACAGTATCTGCTCTGTGTGGTGCTTGCTGGATGATCTAACCAATTGATATAGTTTATTAAGCTAAAAAATATGAACCAGGAAAAATAAGGTGTGAAAGAAAGCTTTGCCAAATGGTACAGAGCCAAAGGAGAACAGTCTTAGTGTGGTCTGGAGCTCCTGATCCTGTTCTCTTTTCAGCACTGCTGTGCCCAGCCCTCTCAAATGCCTTGCCTTGGATCCCTCCAGAATGCCATTGTTGTGTACCATGGATTTTCCTTTTGGCAGATCCTTTGGGGCACCCAGAGGAATATGCCTCTTCCCTTTCGCACCATTACAGGTCTGAAGGCAAAATGCCTTCCAAATGAAATCTCTCTGCGTAGACCTAATTACCTTGCTTGGGAAGTACAAAGCATAGATTCTTCCTTTCTCATTCCTGCAATACACTGGTTCCCAATACTTCAAAGAGCAGAAATGTTTATAATGGTTCATGTAAATGTGACAGGATCCTGGGCAAACACAGCCCGCTGTGGCTAGCACAGTTTTTCCCATGGGAAGTTTTCTTGTGTTTTTGTAAATAAAGATAAAGTTTGGATGTTTTGGAACAGTGTCCCAGAACTTGGACAGTGCAGGCCTGGCCAATCAGGCCTGGGGGAAGGCTTCTGACTGACCAATCTGGGTGACTTTTGAGAACTCTATAAATGTGATGAAATCAAAACAATAAAGGTCATTCCTTCTTGCCACTGAGAACCGATGCATTCATTACTCTGCTAGCTGCTCAACAGCGACAGCCCACCACTTGCTGAAAGTCAGTTAGGCTAGCAAGTATGATACTGTGCTCTGGGCTTCACAGTCTGTGTACTTAACCACCTCCACTGAGTTTCCTCTTCCTTTAGCCTTGCATTTTTCTAGCCACAGCTTTCTTGCCTAACATCTTCCTGCCCATAAAATTATTAACTAAGAAGTCATGGTCTTCATTCATTAAGCTTCCATTTTCCCTCCTACCAGACTCACCAGATTTTTTTAAAATTTCAAAAAAAAATTTTGGCAGTGGTCTATTTTCCTTCCACTGCCTCCTCTAGTTTTCTTACTTCTGCAGTCAAACCAGATGGTTTCCTTGACTGTTACGCTTTTCTGCACCAAGGGGAAACCTGATTCTAGAGGTGGACCAGGTTCTTTGGTCTTAATTTTTTTTTTCTCGCCCAGGTAATTTCATAAAATATCCCTCTAACAGGTCCTGAGTGGAAACACCGAGGCTTCCATGTGTATGGAAAATGTAAAATCTCTTTGGTCTTAGAAATTCTGATAAATCCTTCTCAGTGCTTATAGAGTATTTATTTCATGGTTTTAAACATTAAAATTGAAATCACTGCACATAGAAAATTTTGGCTGAAATAGTTCTATTTGTTGAAGTAATAAAAAGCTAAATCTCACATTTTTATAATAGAAAGTGTTGCAAACCTCAGTCTTCTGAGCTGATACAGTCTTGCAGCAGCTGTAATTGCATGTCAGTTTAATTCCCAGTTGGAATCAAAATTCTTGAATGAGGTAATTTCTCTGAGGGGCTAGTAGCTGTTACTCCAATTGTCAAGGGAACACAGGTTGTAACAAATGGGGAAAAAAAAACCCAAAACCATAACAAACCCAAATCACTGACAGTTGCCACGAAGGACATCTGTCTTTGAATGGGGAAAAAAGTTGCTAATTTGAGACACAAGCTTACTGTGATCATTTGAGTAATTACATTAAATTATGGTTAATGTAAGTAATTATAGTTATTTAGTTATGACATAATTCAGCAGAGTTAGACTCAGCCATGAGACATGTTTGATGTCTTACCTGTGGAGAGGGAATACACTCACAGCATTTTCTATATCTGGTGTGAGCCACTGCATCCAAATCTGGCACAGAGTCTCTGGTGCTATCCACACAGCTGGGAAGCTCATGGAATGACAAGTGATTGAAACAAAAAAAGGAAGCTATATACCTTGCCTTTTAGCCAATGAAGATTTGTCCTGGGAGTGCTTTTTCTAACATTATGTCTGATGGCATTTAAAATTCCTATGCACTGCTTTGCTTTTTATTCTTTCCTCCAAATTATTATGCCAGAGCATAATACTTCCTCTTATCAGGATATTTTTTCCAATAATAATTCAATGTTTTCATTTTCAATAGCATAATTATATGGCTTTTTTTCCCTAATTATAGCTACTATTTTTCTTATCTGACTAAAACAGAGAGGATTATTTTCTCCTTATTTCTGTGATGTGATGCCTCAATCAGAATTGCATTGCCTTTTTTGTTTTCCTGTCATATTACACACTAATCTAATTTATTTCCAATTAAAAGATTCAGGTCTCTTTTGGGATCAGTGCCTTTCAGGTTCTTCTCACCCAGAGGCTAATAGTTAAATTATTTTTCCCAGATGTATTAAAATCTAATTCTACAGAGAGACTTACATAACTGCTTGTTTTTATTCTTTGTGAGTATTCTTATTGGAGCAGATAGGACTACTCAGAGAGCATAAAAATATATTTGTGATATCGGGCTTTTATTACAATGAATCTTGAGTAAAAGTAACAATGATGCCATAATATCAGCTTCTACGTCTCTTAACGTTTTGATGAACAGGTGTTCATATTTTGTCTTAGTTAAATATGTTATATCATTAATTTCTGAATAAAACCAAAATGAATTGTTTAATTTAATATGTATTGCTTTAGTCTAAGAATGTTTTATGTCTCTCAAGGCATTTTTATTTTTCTGAAATGAGAATGTAAATTTAGAGTTCTAACAAAATTCTGCTTGGTTTTTTTAAAGGAAGTTAAAATAATTTTTTCCCTCTTCATGCATTATTTAAAGCAGCCAGATGCTTTGGGTATTCTGGTTGCCTTTGGAAGGAAACTAACATTTCCAATTTAGGTTTATAATTTAAACTGAAATATCTAGGTCTCTCATAGTTAGTGTACTTTATTGCTTTCTGTCTGATTAAACACATTAGACTGAATTATGTTTGCAGCTCCCAAGTTTTGGTTTCTCTAATGCTCTAGACTACTTTGTTGAGGTATATTGTCTTCTATGTCTCTAAGAACTGTCATTTCTCAGCAGCTTGGAAAAGTTTAATATTTTGGCTCCATTTATTTTTTAACTGTTTCTTGCTAAAACCTTTTGATATGCACTAGCTCATCCACAGTTACTGGATTCAAAGCAGGATTTAATACCCATGGCCCGTGTTACATGACAGAATCGACTTTGTTCTAGCAATGGTTCCCCTCTTGTCTACATCTCAGAGCTTATGTAAAACTCTGATTTATAAGGAAGTTTGTCTGCTTGAACCCTGATTCAACCATTCATCCTTGTTTCGCAAATCTCTAAACCATGTGTGTGTGGTAGAATGCTTGCTGAATAGAGAAGGGATGAAAGGATTTGCTTATGTTTTGTTGTGCTGCTTTACAAAAAAGTTTAGAATAGCTGAAGGCTAACAAATAAGGGAATCCTCTGGGAATTTTGATAGTTCTTTGGAATGTTTGAGCTTTTACTTCTTGAAGCATTTTAGATGACCAGGTGAAGAATGTGACTTAACAAGAAATTGAACAAGTTAGGTAGCTGGTCCTGAATCCAGAGATTTTATCTCCACTATGATTATAAAAAGTCAGTGTAACAAACACTGATTATATCTCTTTCTGCTGATCTGTTTGCTGGGTTTTTCATTCTACCAACTCTGCCTATGGAAGGAAACAATTTTTTCATCTGTTCTCTTTACCTGAATGCCTCGATCAAGTGAGACTTTTCTTTCTAACACTCATTTTTTGCCATCGTGTTATCTGGGTTCACTCTAGAGAGAGTTAGTGACATATTTTTTAGGAAGTCAGGGTAGCAGGTAAAACCAGATCTTACCCCCTCATAATGATAAGAGTATTTATGACTATGACAAGAAAGACAAAATGTGTCCCTACTGTGTCAGTGTGGGTGTCTGCTAACCAACAGTAGCCTAAGGAAGAGTACATGAAGAAAATCAGCATTTGGTATTTCCAGACTATTCTCTCAACTTCCATTTGTTCCTGACAGATGGACTTATGATTGAGTGGTGTCTTTGCATTTAATACCTCTTGGTGATTTTCAGCCCATGATGTTGTGCTGTTACTTTTGAGCTTACCTAGACTTTCAGCATTGGTGACCTTCAGTAGCAAGTAATTCTACACTATGGGGTCAAACAGAAGAGATAAAGGAAGGTGGTTTGTTTCTTCTGACACCTCCAGTCTAAACAAGCTCTTCTCTTTCTTGACAGACATCTTGGTTTCCTCTCGGGGAGGTTAGCACCTCATCTTTTGGTGCAGTTTTACCATTCAGTTCTACTGCTACAGTCTTTGCTATAAACATACCCACACTCTCACACATCACTGCCTCATGGACTACTCACCCAAAACATGCCATGCTTTGGTGGCCTGACGCTGTTGAGCTGCTAGCAGAGAAGAGATCCCGGATTCTCAGTGTGGCATAGAAATAGCGCTTTATTATTTTGAATCCAACATATATATAGACTTTTCAGAGGTCACCCAGATTGGTCAGTCAGAAACCTCCCCCTAGGCCTGATTGGCCGGGCCTGAACTGTCCAAATCTCAAGACACTGTTTCAACAACATCCAAACTTTATCTTTGTTTATAAAACACAGGAGAATGTTCTCATGGGAAAGACCTGTGCTAGCCACAGTGGCCAGCATTCAATTTCAATCAGCTCTGTCTGTCCAAATCCTTTCATATCAGATTGCAAGCCTTGGTCTATCAGCTGCTGGATGAATTCTCCTGGGCAGTTGAAGGAGAAATGAGCCAGCTGCTGGCCCTGCCCTGCTAGAGACCAGGTTATGTCACTATGATTCAAAGCAACTTTCTTGCTTCCCAGTGCAAAACTGTCTCTGTGAGGGGAGAGACTGGAAGTGGGATTTGCCTTTTATTATTTTAAAAGTAACAATGTGTGGATGTTTTAGGCCAGACTGGCTTGGATTGAGCTGCCCAATTTTAGACACTTGATCTAGGACCATTTCACTGGCCTCTCCCTGGTCAGCACAGTTTGTTAATCTGCCCAAAGGCTATCTGGACCTCCTCCATTTAGGCCCCTTTTCCAAAATATTCTGCAGAAGCTTGCCTTTTTCTACTGACTAGAAAGAGATGGTGAGAAAACTGGAAAACTAACTTGAATATTAAAATCTGTTAAGTAAAATTAGGCAAAAATAAGTGTAGGCAAAGGAGGACAGGAGATGTTGAGCATGAATCACAGAATCACCAGGTTGGAAGAGACCTTCAAGATCATTGAGTCCAACCTATGTCCCAACACCTCAACTAAACTAAACCATGGCACTGAGTGCCACATCCAATCTCTTTTTAAACACATCCAGGGATGGTGATTCCACCACCTCCCCGGGTAGACCATTCCAGTATTTTATCACTCTTTCTGTAAAAAACTTTTTCCTAATATCCAACCTGTATTTTCCTTGGCACAACTTAAGACTGTGTCCTCTTGTTCTGCCAGTTGTTGCCTGGAAAAAGAGACCAACCCCCACCTCACTACAACCACCTTTCAAGAAGTTGTAGAGAGTGCTAAGGTCGCCTCTGAGTCTCTTTTTCTCCAGGATAAACAACCCCAGTTCCCTCAGACGTTCCTCATAGGGCTTGTGTTCCAAGCCCCTCACCACCTTGTTGCCCTCCTCTGGACACGCTCAAGTGTCTCCACATCCTTCCTGAACTGAGGGGCCCAGAACTGAACACAGTACTCAAGGGGCGGCCTCACCAGTGCCGAGTATAGGGGAAAATTGACTTCTCTGGTCCTGCTGGCCACACTATTTCTGATACAGGCCAGGATGCTGTCACGGTCCACTCGTAAGCAGACGCGTGATGGTTCATACCAGCTACGATCTCAGAGTGCAAAAAGGAAAAGAAAACACAAAATGCAACAAGTCAAGGGAGTTAAATTTCAATCCAAGGGGGAACTTTATTAATTTGGCCTGTAAAGCGGCCTGCGATAGAGAGAGAAAGAGAGAAAATTGGGAAAAGATGGGGAGGAAAGGGAAGGAAAGGGGCTATAGCTACCACCACGGGTCCACAGGCGTCCGGCGTCCCTGGCGTCCCGTCCAGTCGGCGTTCCTTGGCCTCTGCAAAGATCGATGTGATCTTTCGGTGGGGAAGATCTTCGGAGTTCAGCCACTCCAAAGCTGTCTTTTATGCTTAGTCCATACACCTGGTCCCTCCTTGCCAGCCGCCTTTGCTCCCCCTTAATTCTTGTGGAGATTTGCCAATCTCCACTTGGCAGGGTCAAGGGAGGAGAGTCCGAGGCATGGTCGGCAGGTTTTTCACAATGGGTGTCAGGGCAACGGGTGCAAAGCCTTCGTCACATACCCACATTGGAAGGCACAAGGTCTTTGTTCTGTATCAACTCAGGCAGGTGCAAAGCATTCACTCCGTATCAGCTTTGGGTAGGCACAAAGCATTCGTTCCGTACTACCTTAGGCGGGCATGAAGCATTTGCTCAGCACCAGCCTTAGGCAAGTACACAGCATTCTCTGCATAAGTCCTGCACCTGTAATTTCTGATGAGAAATGTTGAGACAGAACTCAATTCTTGGATCGACCCTTACACCACCCGGTGGCTCAACATTTATCTTCAGGACCAGTTGTCTTCTTCATGATGAGTCGTCTTCTGGGTGAGTTGTCTTTCTTTGTGATGAGGTGTCTTCTGGATGAGTTGTCTTCGGGACCACATGGTGGTAACACTAAAGAAGGGGGAAGGGGAGAGAAGGGAAGGAAGGGAAACAAGATAGGAAAGATTTTTACATTTACTTTTTGCCATGCAGCTTGCTCAATATGAATCAATGTGATATCAGATTTCAGAATTTGGTGGGAAGCGACTGGAGCTGAGTAAGAGAAGTCACATCCCATGATTTCAGTAAAATTACAAATACAAATATTTGTATGATTACTGGTATAAGCTATCACATTTCCTACTGTGATATTACTACAAACAGTTCTTAAGCATGCACAACCCTTGCCAATGTAAATGATTATGGTTTCAGGGTTAATTTCAGGACGAATTTCAAAATGGCAAACATTTTGGTCAGTATCTAAACAAAAATCTCGTGTTCTGATGGTGTTATTTTTACAGTTGTTCCCACACAATGCAGGATTCCAGGTCTATCATTTGCCATTTATCATTCACCTTTTGGGCCCATGCTCTGTGCTTGAAAGGATAGAGTATAGTTCCATTGTGGCTCAAGCCTAATGTGAAAACAGGATAAATTAAAGATACTGAAGCATTGTGAATAGTTAATACGTAAGCTGTGACAGTGTTATTAACATGATTATAGGTAAAATTTACCAACTTCCACCAAGATTGGAGGTTCTTTTCAAAATTGTTAGCACTATCCCAAATTATTTTTCGGATTTCTGTAGGAAAAATGCCTTCTTAAAGGCTGTTTCATTTTTGTCAGATCAAAAGTTGCAGTAGCCAATTTATTTAATAATACCTCCAAATCAATGCTATTTAGAACCCCCAATCTAGTTCCTAAAACCACCAGTCAGGTCTCTCGACATTCATCTCCAGGAGAAAAGGGAGCAACCTTTTTGAGAGACCATTCTGGTTTAAATAATATTTGTTGTTGGTTGGTATTTCCAATTACAAATGGTATTGAAAACCAGGTTCCACTTTTCTGCATCCCACTTGAATTTTTTCATCAATGATACCGGGTAGGGTTCTAACCCACTCATTTTTATCCCAGACCCAATCAGACAAATGGTAAATTTTGCCATCATGCATTACGACTACAGCCAAATTTTGGATGGTTATTTTTGGGATAATTTCTGGAAGAGTTAGAATATTCTATGAAGGCTTGAGACCAAGGCAATTCATTATTATTTTGGTTATAGGAAGAAGGTGTAATGCAGAAAAGTATGAACAATCTAATGAAAATTTTGTAGGCCATTTTCAGATTTAAGTCTTCAATTTTCATTCATATTTCTTCTATAGAAATTCTTAAAGTCCCACGGGGTTCTCCTGCAAAAACAAAAAATAGAGACCTTGCCCTTTTCAGGCAAAAGGGAATTAAAATAGTGGAACAATAAACCAGGCATTTATTGTTTGGTGTTGGGAAAAAGGAGGGGCCACCCGGATGACTGAGGCAGGTTTATCTTGGTTGATATCCAGGCTCTCTGTTTCTTGGATAGAAAGATTCTTTGAGGTTACTTCTGTTACAGAAAACACATCACAGAAATGGTCAATCTGTGCATCGACTACAATGAAAGCAAGGCTTACCACAAACAAGCCTTTCTCCCAAGCAGTATACCTTTTCTCAGCATCCTTAAAACTCCAAGAATAAAATCCCACAATAGCTGTTATTAACACATCTCCTTTTTCTGTTTTGGTGAGCTGTTTAACATAGATCCATTCTCCATTTCCCTGCCCACCACTAGGAAATGGAGATCCTAGTTTCCCTGTTCTGGAGAAAAAGGTTTGCTTTGATGTCTTGTCTGCACCATCCACGAAAGGGGGGGGAGAAGCTGCGACGGATGCACTTTCTTTCACAGAGGAAGGTGGTTTTGTCACACGCCACTGAGTTACCCGTTTGCACAATTTTTCTAAAGGTAAACCATCCATCAAATCTCTAGGAATTCCTTTTTTAAGTCCTAAACGCCACCAATCAAGTTGGACAGAAAGGGGTTTAGGCTGTGACAGTTCCTTGGCAACATCCATAGTTTTGCTGGGGCAGGGCAGTGCATTTTTAACTCCTACTTGCTGGATACCTCTTGATGTCTCTTCTAGAGGCTTTATCAGACAGTATTTTCTACTGTAATCAACTAATTCTTGTGCTACCTCCCCCCATGTCCATACTTTAAGTCTAGGGTGAGGTCTGTTACCTGGCGGGGCTGGTGTTGAAAAGTCAGAGGAACTAGCGTAAGAGTCTGGATCAGTACTGCCTGTATTTCTGCTATTATCACCTCTGCGCATAAAACTTTCCAATCTTTCCACCGGACCTATTGACGCTATGGTTCTCTGAAGACTTATCCCCGTGGCTTTGAGTGACTCGGGGAGTCCCCTTATTAAAGGAGTCATAATTTCAGGGTTGACAGGTAACATCATTGGTGATTCACATCCAGGAATTAATTTTCTCTCATGTATCATTTGTAGGCAAGCAGCTTTATGTACACTTTCTAGTAATTGGTCAGCTGTGCCTATTATTGCCAAGGGGTCTCCCCTGTCCAGAGGATTTAACCCTCCAGCCCAGTAAGCAGCGCGTTGAGTTAGAGACCATGGGGCACGGCGATCACCTGTTGTTAAGAAAACTCCGTGGCCCCAGTAACCCTCAGCCTCCTTTTCACTCAATTGTATTTGATCACCCCCAGTTAAAGACACACGCCACACATATTCTGTTTCAGATTCTTTGGTAAGACGCCCATATTCTCTTTTTAACTTTGCCAGTTCAGTGGCAGAATAGGGCGTTTCCTTGGTGGTTATGTGGGGGTCTGTATCTTCATCATTAAGATAAGAAAATTCAGTTTTGATTAAGGGTCTTAAATTAGGAGGATTTTCATCAAGTTTTTTCATCTGTTCTAATTCTTTTTGTGGATATATTGGGTTAATTGATCCCGATGATACTGTGTCTTGTGAGCTAGTGTTCTGTGAATTAGTGGTATTCATAATGCGATTAACTTCAAGAGCAACCCGTAATGAATGGTTTTCTTCCTTTTGGCGCTCTAATTCCTTTTCTAGATTGGAGATTATTTCTTGGTGACAATGCATCATGTTTTCTAAGGATTCTATGATTTTCTCCTCATTACTACGCTGCCTATGACGGTCTTCAATGGCTGCGATCAAGCTGGCACCCAAAACAGAACAGACTATTGTCCTGCTTTTTCCTGGTAGTAAAAACTTAACCTTAGCCTCATTCTGTAGCAGAGAAATCCGATCTACTATACTCTGCATATTTTTCCAATTCTCTCGAGCCCAATCTTCCCCAATAGGAGAGGGTCGAGCACCATATTTAGCCAAAAATGTAAATAATACATTTTTATCATCCACCAACTGAGAATCTCTCTTCTCCTGTTTGCCAGACATCTTTCTCCTTATCCTGACTCAGAAATAAAACCAACAACAAAAACAACTCAAATCCACTTGAGAAACATTTCTCTCTATCCTGATTCAGAAACCAGACAACCTCAAAACAACAACAAAAACAGCTCAAAAATCTATCCTGCAACAAAACAACTCCAAAAACAATGCAACAACAACAGCTCAAAATTCACTTGAGAAACAAATTCTTAATCCTAAAACAAAACAACTTCAAAAACAACAAAAAACAGCTCAAATCTACTTGAGAAAGTTAGATACTTGCCAATGGCCACTCTTACCCTTTCCCAGGTGTCACTAAAACAAAAATTTAACTCCCCTTCTTTTTGCACTCTAAGTCCTGATAGCCGGAATCCCAATAGAGTCCTCAAATATGAGTTTCGAGGGGTTTTGTCCCTCAGCCTCTATCAGGATCCTGTCCGTGACGCCAATTTATGTCACGGTCCACTCGTAAGCAGACGCGTGATGGTTCATACCAGCTACGATCTCAGAGTGCAAAAAGGAAAAGAAAACACAAAATGCAACAAGTCAAGGGAGTTAAATTTCAATCCAAGGGGGAACTTTATTAATTTGGCCGGTAAAGCGGCCTGCGATAGAGAGAGAAAGAGAGAAAATTGGGAAAAGATGGGGAGGAAAGGGAAGGAAAGGGGCTATAGCTACCACCACGGGTCCACAGACGTCCGGCGTCCCTGGAGTCCCGTCCAGTCGGCGTTCCTTGGCCTCTGCAAAGATCGATGTGATCTTTCGGTGGGGAAGATCTTCGGAGTTCAGCCACTCCAAAGCTGTCTTTTATGCTTAGTCCATACACCTGGTCCCTCCTTGCCAGCCGCCTTTGCTCCCCCTTAATTCTTGTGGAGATTTGCCAATCTCCACTTGGCAGGGTCAAGGGAGGAGAGTCCGAGGCATGGTCGGCAGGTTTTTCACAATGGGTGTCAGGGCAACGGGTGCAAAGCCTTCGTCACATACCCACATTGGAAGGCACAAGGTCTTTGTTCTGTATCAACTCAGGCAGGTGCAAAGCATTCACTCCGTATCAGCTTTGGGTAGGCACAAAGCATTCGTTCCGTACTACCTTAGGCGGGCATGAAGCATTTGCTCAGCACCAGCCTTAGGCAAGTACACAGCATTCTCTGCATAAGTCCTGCACCTGTAATTTCTGATGAGAAATGTTGAGACAGAACTCAATTCTTGGATCGACCCTTACAGATGCCATTGGCCTTTTTGGCCACCTCGGCACACTGCTGGCTCATGTTGAGTCGGCTGTCGACCAGTACCCCCAAGTCTTTTTCTGCCTGGGCACTGTCCAGCCACTCTGTCCCCAGCATAGCACTGCAGGGGGTTATTGTGGCCAAAATGCAGGACTCGGCACTTGGACTTATTAAACTTCATCTTATTGGACTCTGCCCATCCATCCAACCGTTCCAGGTCTCTCTGCAGAGCCCTCCTACCTTCCAACAGATCGACACATGCTCCCAGCTTAGTGTCATCTGCAAATTTACTAATGAAAGATTCAATACCCTCGTCCATGTCATCAATAAAAATATTAAACAGAACTGGTTCCAACACAGATCCCTGAGGGACACCACTGGTGACTGGCCGCCAGCTGGATGCAGCACCATTCACCACCACTCCCTGGGCCCGGCCATCCAGCCAGTTCTTAACCCAGCAAAGAGTGCTCCTGTCCAGGCCTTGGACTGCCACCTTTTCCAGGAGTATGCTGTGGGAAACAGTGTCAAAGGCTTTGCTGAGGTCTAAATAGACAACATCTACAGCCTTTCCTGCATCCACCAGGTGGGTTATCTGGTCAAACATGACCTACCGCTTCTAAACCCATGCTGGCTGGGTCTAATCCCCTGTCCATTCTGTAGGTGCTGTGTAGTAGCACTCAACATAAACTGTTCATAACCTTCCCTGGTACCGAAGCGGCCTGTAATTACCAGGATCCTCCTTCTTACTCTTTTCAAGAATGGGCGTCACATTGGCCAGCATCCAGTCATCTGGAACCTCACCAGTGAGCCAGGACTGTTGTTAAACGATGGAGAGTGGCTTTGCAAGCTCATCCGCCAGCTCCCTCATCACCCTGGGATGGATCCCATCCAGTCCCATACATTTATGAATGTCCAAGCAGCTCCGCAGTTCCCTGACTGCCTCCTCTTGGATAACAGGGGGACCATCCTTCTTCTTGACACTATGTACCAACCCAGGAGGACAGTTGTCCTGAGCACCATGTGTCTTTCTAATAAAGACGGAGGCAAAGAAGTTGTTAAGCGCTTCCGCCTTCTTCTCATTTGCAGTTACTAAATTCCCTTCCGCATCCAATAGACAACAAAAGTCGGTCTTGCCCTTCCTTTTGCCATTAATATATTTGTAAAAACATTTTTTATTGTCCTTTACAAAGGTTGCCAAATTGAGTTCAAACTGAGCTTTGGCCTCCCTAATTTTTTTCCTACATGCCCTAGCAGCCTCCCTTAAATACTTCCTGAGAGACCTGACCGTTCTTCCAAAGATGATAAATCCTCTTTTATCGTAAGTTCCTTCAAGACCTCATTGTCCATCCAGGATGGACATTTGCCTTGCTGACTCATCTTTCATCGCACTGGAACAGTGTGCTCCTGTGCCCTCAGGATCTCTTTTTTGAAGTATGCCCACCCTTCCTGCACTCCTTTGTTTTTAAGGGCTGCTTCCCAAGGAACTCTCTGAATAAGTCTCCTAAATAAGTTACTATTTGTAAACAACAAATCTAGTGTAGCCCCACCCCTGGTGGGCTCACTCACCAGCTGCAACAGCAAATTGTCCTCTACCCACTCTAAGAACTTCTTGGACTGCCTCTTTTCTGCTGTATTAAGTTTCCAGCAGATGTCCGGTAGGTTAAAGTCACTTATGAGAACAAGGGCTGGTGACCCTGAAACATTCTCTAGCTGCTTATAGAATAAGTTGTCCATTTCTTCATCCTGGTTGGGTGGTCTGTAACAGACTCCCAGTAGGATGTCAGCCTTGTTCGCCTTCCCCTTTGATGTTTCTCTCTGCGGGAGGGCTGCAGAAGGCAGCAGCCTCGTGCGTATCTCCACGAAGTCCGGGCCGGGCAGCCCCCGGAGTGCGCTTCACATGGCGTGGGTCTCCAGCCACAGAAATTCTAGCAGGAAATGTAGTGAGACAAAAGAACGAACTGGACGCCATCTCCAGGTCTGCCAGGGAAGTTTGTTAGGGTCCTTAGGTGGGGTGCAGGGGAGGGAAAGGGGGAGGAAAGCGGGGGATGGGAGTAAGAGCTGGCAGGCTCAAAGATGGAGACCCCAAATTCCTGCTGGCATCGGCTTATAAGGGAAAGGAAGGGGGAGGGGCTGGCTCTCCCAGAGCCAGTCCCGGGAGGTCTGAAGGCAAGACAGGCAAGGGGAACACATCAATAGATTTTGGGTACAGGAGGATGCATATTTCAAAAACAGCCAGTAGCATTCAGAGCAGGTGAACAAATTAAAAACCACATGGAGATCTGAAAATCACATTGCTACACCCCTTAATCCTTACCCATAGGCATTCAACTTCATCATCATTAATTTCAATGCCCACGGCATCAAAAACCTCCCTAATGTAAAGGGCCACCCCTTGACCTCTTCTCCCTTTTCTGTCTCTTCTGAAGAGCTTGTAGCCATCCAGTGCAGTGCTCCAGCTATGCGAGTCATCCCACCATGTTTCCATGATGGCAACTACGTCATAGCTTTGCTGTTGTACCATGGCTTCCAGCTCCTCTTGTTTGTTACCCATGCTGTGTGCATTAGTACACATGCACTTCAGCTGGGCTACTGATTTCACCCCTAACTCAGGCTTACCATCCTTGGGCCTGTTTCCAGAGAGCCCAGCTGTATCCCCTTCTGCCTTCGAATCTAGTTTAAAGCCCTTTCAATGAGTTCAGCCAGTTCATGAACTAAAAACCTTCTGCCCTTAACAGAGAGATGGAGCCCATCTGGTTCTAGCAGACCAAGTGCTGTAGAAGTTTCCCCATGATCAAAAAACCCAAAATTCTGCTGATGGCACCAACCCTTGAGCCACTTGTTGTTAATGTGGGCTCTCCTATTTCTTTCATCATTTTTCTCTACCACCAAGAGGACTGTGCAGAACACTACCTAAACTCCTGCCCTATTAACCACTTGACCCAGTGCCCTAAAATCCCTTTTAATTGCCTTAATGCTCCTCCTCTCAATCTCATCATTGCCAGCCTGGAGTATCAGCAGTGGGTAGTAATCAGAAGGCCGAATCAGCCCAGCTAGTCTCTCGGCGGTATCCCGTACCCAGGCCCCAGGGAGGCAACAGATCTCCCTGTGGGATGGGTCTGGTCTATATATGGGGCCCTCTGTTTCCCTAAGAAGGGAGTCACCCACTACCACTACCCTTCTTTTCTTTTTAATGTTAGAGGTGGTGATCTGTCTAACAGGTGAACCACCACTGGAGGGATCACTGGACAGATCATTCTCCTCTATGTCCTCTAGCTGATCTTCTGGATCCAGGGCCTCATACCTATTCTGAAGTGGCACCTGTGTAGGTGAGGGGGCTAGGGAGGAATTTCTATTACCTCCTTGAATGGGGACCCATTTCCACTCCCCTTCATCCCCCAGGTGTCCTCCTATTGTGGGAGGCATAGGAGTCTTCTGACTCCTGGTGAGCCTCCCTCAAGGATGGAAGGGTAGAGCTCCACCAATCTATTTCCCTTTCACTTTCCCTAATACTCCTTAGTCTTTCTACTTCCTCCCTAAGCTCAGCCACCAGTGAAAGCAGGTCGTTCACCTGGTCGCACTGCAAACATGCTTCTTCTGCATCGCCCCCTGGTACCGCCGATAAGCTCAAACACTCTGCACAGGAATGGGTCTGGACAGACACATCCTTCTTGAAGGATTCTATTTGGCTACATACACTTGTAGCATTTCCAGGTTTTGATCGTGTAAAGACCATTACCACCAAAGCACAGCAACTAACAACTAAAAACCCCACCAGCAGTAAACCTGCAGCCCTGCCTGCTTGTCCTGCCTGCGCCAACTGCTGCGCAAACTGCTGTGCCACTCTCTCAGAGACATGTCACGCCCCTGTTTGCCGACTCCGGGTCACCGCGCTCCCTAGGGATGCTTTAAATCGCCCCACTGCTCTCCTGAGGAAGCTCCGCCCTGGGTGACTCAGCAGAACAACAATGCGTGGAGCCTCCCATGAAGGTGGCGGCGGTGGTGCGCGTGGGGGGTGGTGTTGTCAGGAGCGCACACGGGCCGCGATCCCGGAGCCCCGGGGATCCCAGCACCTGGGCCGTGATCCTGGAGCCCCGGAGATCCCAGCACCTGGACCGTAACGCTCTGGAACTGCCCTCTTCCGATTGAAGCTCAGCCATGGCTGACCAAGAGTTTGTTTTCTGCAAATGGAAGAGGCGTTTGTGGCTGGCCAAGGTTTTGTGCAAACCTGGAGTTGCTGGGAGTGATCCTGTTGCCACCTCGAGAAAGATGGGATTTAAAGCTGAAATCCTTGGCTTGGAGAAGCAGGTCAGTGTGAGCTCTGCAAATGCCATTCCCCTGTCGGGGGAGCGGATCAAGGCCATCGCCTCCACCCTGGAGCAAAAGCAAAGTGTGAGTGAGGCCGTGGAGGAGCTGCAATATCACTGTTCCCTGAAAATTGCTCTGGATATTCTCCATCAAAGTGACTTAGGCAGTCAAATGCCACCTGCAGAAGGACCAAATTCTGAATTTTCCCCAGAGAACAGTGTGGGATCTGCCCCACCTGCCCCCTCACGCAGCTCCTTGTTGCACTCTCGCTCGAAAATGTTGGAACCTGAGGTTGTCAAAAGGAAAAGAAACGCCAAAAATAACTGTGGGCTGAAGGATGATCCCAAACCACGGAGCCGGGGAGGTTCCGTGCCTCCAGAGGGGAGTGGAAAAGCATGTGGAAGTGGGACAAGCCCTTCCAAAATACATGGAAGTGGTGCAAGCCCTGCCAGAGCACGTGGGGCTGCAGCAAAACCTTCCAGGTGTGGTGCCAGGGACTCATGTGTGGCACCAGCCCCTGACAGTCAGAACTTCAAAAAACCAGAACCAAAATCATCACCCAGACAGAGGAAAGCCCAGACCAAAACAGTGAATGGAGTCTCCCGTAAGGCAGAGGCAGGGAGAAGTCAGCAAGCGAGGAAAAGAGGATGTAGGCATGATTCCCCCCGGGATCAAACATAGCTGACTGCTGAGGAGGGCTCTCCACCTGTCCCCTCCAAATCTGTCACCGTGGAACCTCCCAGAAAGACAGGACCTCAGCCTGGGAGAACATTGCTGGATTCCTCCTGCGGAAGTGCCTCAGATGAGTTGGAGAAAAGCATCAGCAGTGAGAATGAAAACCTGGCAAAGCAGCTGGATAGAAGGAGAGAGGCGGAGGGTGGCATACAGCTGGATGGGGCAGGTGTGGCCTCAGGCACAGACAGGAAATGCAGGAACCACCCTGTATCCTCACCTGGGCCTTCTGGTGCTTTCCCTCAGCCTCAAAAGAAAACCAGGATTCTTCACACCTGGCTGGGAATAAAGCCCCTGACTCTGAGGAGGATGAACAGCTGGAATCCCCTGGGATGTCTTCAAGGAGAGTTTCCTCGGAGAGCCTCCCTCCCCTCTCACCTCTGGCAGATGAAGAGGAGGAATATTTTCCACATGTTCTGTCCCATCGAGAACCCAAATTCTTCGAGGAAGGGATGTTGGTGTGGTGTAAGCTGCGGCGATATCTGTATTGGCCAGCAGTGGTGAAAGCAGGGAAGAGGAAGAACAAAAGGGCCTGTGTGCTCTTCATAGATGGCACCATGAACAAGAAGAAAAAAGGTTTCTCAGTGACTCTGAAGAGCCTGAAGCACTTTGTCTGTGAGGAGAAGCAGGAGCTCATAAAACAAGCCAAGGAGAACTATTCCAAGGAGATCGAGTGCTGGTGCCTCCAGCTCATCCTGGACTATCAGGTCCGAGTGGGTCATCATTCTTTCACTGGGTCCTTCCTGGAGTATTTTGCTGCTGATATCAGCTACCCAGTCAGGAAAGAGGGATACCAGAGTGTGGTCCAGATGGCATTCCCAAACACAGAGGAGTTAAACCCTGGAGAATCCTCCTCAGACACTTCCCCCAAAACCCCTGAGGAAGCTCCTCCCTGACAGGACCAGAGCTGCCAGGGACAGGGAGAACAAGAAGCTGGTGGAGTTCGTTGTTGAGACAAAAGGGGCTGAAGAACATCTCTTGAGCATCTTGAAAAGTGGGAAACAATCCCGCTGGCTGAAGAAATTCCTGAATTCCAGCCACTACATGACCTGTGTGGAAACATACTTGGAGGATGAGGAGCAGCTGGACCTGGTGGTTGGGTACCTGAAGGAGGTGTACAGGGAGATGAACAAGAAACTGCACCAGATCCTGGGGGATAGCATCAGATTCATCTCAGATGTGCTTTTACCTGAGGCCATCATCTGTGCCTTTGCTGCTGTGGATGACATCAATTATGAGATGGCAGAAGAGAAATACATTAAAGGACCGCCTGTCAGCAAAAGAGAGTGGGAGTTGTTTGATAAGCAAATCCTGGGAAGCCAAAAGCTCAAGACTGAGCCAGAGCCTGTGGAGAGCTGAGGAGCAGCCGGGGCTGCCCTGGGGCCACGTGTGAATAACCAGTGGTGTTCTGTATACAATGTGGCATTCTTTGTAACGTCTGTTGTAGCGGTGGCCCTCGCCCAAATGGGTTCGGGCGGCCAACCACAGGGAACAGCAGCCCCGGAGGAGGAGTCCTGGGTGTGAGATGAAGTTTGAGTCACAGCAAAATAGCAGTTCACACTCAGGATGCCTTGCGGCTGACAACATTAACATGCAGCAAGCAAGCAGCCCATTGGCCCT
The DNA here is from genome assembly GCF_008360975.1 of Lichenostomus cassidix. Lineage (NCBI taxonomy): Eukaryota > Metazoa > Chordata > Aves > Passeriformes > Meliphagidae > Lichenostomus > Lichenostomus cassidix. Next base: position 55,319,314 of record NC_139479.1, on the reverse strand, counting down.
GTGCATCTCCCCTCCCCTACCCCGTATTTGGTTAATGTTCTAGAATGTTCGTCTTTGTTCACCTCAGCCAGGTTACCTCATTGGATTTTCAGTTTTTGTACCCACCCTGTTACATTCCTATTGCCCTGTATCTTTGCCCATTCTAACTCCAATGTGCTCCCATTGGCCCTATGTAGCAAACCCCTCCCCTTCAGTCGACCTTCAAAACCCCTTGACACCGGGTGCTCGGGGCTCTTGAGCCTTGGATCTAGCCCTGCGTCCAACCTCCTCGCTCCTCTCTGATTCCACGCCCTTTCTCCTTCAACCTCGACCCTCAATAAACCTCTAGATCTCAGACTCAGCAGCCTACATTTCTTCCTTCCCACTACAGTTCCTGTCTGCCTCTGTCCCCTGGGGACTCAGCCCTCCGACCTGCGAGCTCCACTGCTGTGGCCAGACCAACGTGGACTCGGTCCCGCTCGGCTCCGCAGCCTGCCTCTTGGTTGCAGCTTCGGGGCGAGCTGCTCCCCCAGAGAAGGGCGAAGCTGCAAGTGGTGTGGCTCTCAGGTAGTCCCTAGGGACCATAAGGGGTGATGGGACTTGCCGGTTTCTGAGCACCTCTTCTTTTATGTTTACCCTTTTGCAGCACAATAGGTGCAGGACTGAGATTTCAGAGACTTTGCCCAGCATTTGGTTTGCAGTCATGGGTTGTGGCCGCTCAAAGTCTCTGGACTCTCAAAAAGAAATGTATTTTGATTTATCCCAACTTTTCCTTGAAAATAAGGTTTTGTTTCCCCAAAGTCTGTTAAAGCGCTTTGTTCACTTAGTTTTTGTTCACGGTCCCCCTGTTTCCCCTGATTCTACTTCTGATTTAGAATTTTGGAATGAAGTTGGAAAAAAATTATTAGCAGCTGGCAGAGCTGGCAATCAGACTGCAGTACAAGTTTTTGCTCTGCATGCGCAAGTTTATAAATTAGTTAGCAAAAGAGTTTCTTCCCCAGCCTCAAACCCTTTCCGTAAGTTCCCTCCTGAGTTGACCTCAGCACCCAACCCTTCGGTTTCTTCCTCTTCTGTTCACCCGCATGTTCCCTCAGACTGTCCTTACCCCTACTCCCCATCCCCTAGTAATCCTTTTAGGAGTGAGGGGGAGAGTGCAGCCCACCCATTGGTGCCTGGCCCCCTCCAGCCCCAGGGCACTTCCCCACTCCCTTCTTACCCTTGCTTGAGTGGGACTAGCTACCCTGCTCAAGCTCCAACCCTAAACTGTTTTTCCTCACCCCCTCTTTTCTTAGTTTCCCTGAGTACTGGACCTGACAAAGATGGCGCCCACCATGTGGCAGTGCCGAAACAAAATGGTGATCCTGACAATGTCTCTCGTTGTCCACAAAATGGCGTGGCTTAGCCCGCCAAGATGGCACCCCCCTCCCCTTCTTCCCAGAAGCCTTCTCACTTTCCCGCCTCACAAGTTTCAATCATTTCAGCTCCGCCTCCTCCTCCTCCCCTCCCGGTGTTGTCATTCCCCGCCCATGTTACATCACAGGGCGAGGCAGTGGCATGGGAAATTTCAACTCTCAAATTCCCACGCTCAGGTTCCCACACCCTGTCAACATCCGTCTGCCATGTTAGCTGGGCTGGAAGTGATACTGAGAGAGAGGAAGAAGGTGTGTTTGCCGCACCACCCTGCCATGGGCAAGAAAGTCCTAGCCCCCCACCACAGTGTGGCCGCCCCACTCGCCCTGATGTAGTAGTTTGGCAGCCAATTCCTTTTGCTATCAAGGAGAAACTATGTAAGGCAGCGAAAGATCATGGGAGGAGCTCCACATATTTTCAGTCCCTCTTCCAATCCATGTTGGAATCGAAAGTTAAATGACCCCATGATACTAAATCATTAGTAGCTTGTCTCTTAACAAGCACTCAACAAAAAATATGGGAGGCGGCTTGGAAGAGGAGGATCCAAGCCTTGATTGGTCTGCATAAGGAAGATCCTGAGCATCAATATTTGACGCTCGACTGTTTATGTGGAGTAGGGAAATGGGCCAAACCGATAGACCAAGTGGCCGTTATCCCTCCCCAAATATTGTTTGATCTTTCAACTGCAGCATAACAAGCCCTCAGATCCATCCCCTCCCCTCAGGTCCCAAGGCCCAACTACCTTACACATATATTAAGCAAAGACCCGATGAATTATTTGATTTGATTGACAGACTCTCAGCTGCTGTCGAAAAGCAATTCAAAAACCTAGAGACACAGCAAAATGTCTGATAGATTCAGCCATGCTCAATGCCAATGAAAAATGCAGACAAATAATCAGTGCCCTTCCCCCTGACCTCCCAATAGATATGTCCTTTGTATGAAAGCTCCCCTAGTCCCTGAACCAAGCCCATCCACCCAATCAGCGGAACCCCCAACAGCTTTTCCCCTCACCCAAGAAGATTTACCCAAATCCCCAATGCCACACAAGTCTGTCAATTTTCCATACTCCTGCCATCGTTGTGGACAACTGGGACACATTGCCTGACATTGCCCTGTGCCATACCCAGATACTAACCCAGTCAGTATGAGCTCTCCATCTCCAGGGCAAGTTCCACCAATCGTGATGCCCTACCAGTACCAGACTCAACAGCCACCAACTGCAACATCTCCTGCGCCCGTGCCCTCATTGTCACTTCCTCCAGTTCAAGCTGCCTGGCATCCTCCACCGTCATTGGAGCAGCAGCCAAAAAACTAGACACCCAGCGCAAAGGAGCGTCGCGCAGAGACACAAGTAATGGTCTTTGTACGGCGGTCTCAACCTGCTCACTCACATTTTACCGGACTTGACTGATGGATCTTCGTCCATGCTGTGTGCCTGGTAGACAGAAAAACTCTTCTCAACCTTACATGACGTGCACCCTAACCAATTGAGACCTATAGAGGTCAGTACAAGGGCTTGTAGACATGGGGGCAGATGGAACCATCTTGTCCAAAGATGTCTGGCCAAACCACTGGCTGTTGCAGTCTGCCACCCTTCCCATCAGTGGAATTCGGGAGCAATCTCCAGCACACCAAAGTGCCGAAAGTGTCGTCATTGTTAACACTGAAGGTCTGCCAGCCCAAGTACGTCCATATGTTATGGACGTACCATTCAATCTGTGGGGCAGGGATTCATTATCTCAATGGGGACTCAAATTTATATCCCTCCTCTGAAGTCGGGTTTTTGAGTGAGGTCACTGAAGAGCGCGCCACCCCACACTTGAACTGGCTCACGGATTCACCTGGGTGGGTGGATCAGTGGCCCCTCCCAGAGGAAAAACTGAGCACTCTTGAGTCCCTCGTGGAGGAGCAGCTTTTCAAGGGCCACATTACACCTACACGCAGCCCTTGGAACTCTCCTGTCTTTGTTCTCAAAAAAACCTAACAAAGATGAGTGGAGGCTCCTCCACGACCTTAGGCAATTACACGCCGTCATTGAAGATACGGGATCCCCGCAGCCTGGCATGCCCTCAGCCACGATGCTCCCCAGGGAGTGGAAGTTGGCAGTCATGGATATCAAAGACTGCTTGTTCACATCCCGCTCCTCCCGGCAAACGCCCCCCGTGTTGCCTTCTCTGTGCCATCAAGGAACCACACCGCCCCCATGCGACATTACCACTGGACAGTTCTCCCGCAAGGGATGAAGAACTCTCCAACCATCTGCCAATGGTATGTCGACAAAGTACTGACCCCTGTTAGGGTGCATTCCCCTGGCACAATTGTGATGCATTACATGGACGACATCTTAATCTGTGCCAAAATAGAAGAATAGCTATCTGTAACTCTTGCCTTTGCTTTCCATGAGCTGCAGCAAGCAGAATTCCAGATCCGCCCAGGTAAAGTACAAAAGTCCTGCCCTGCCAAATACCTCGGCCTGGTGGTTAGAAAGCACACCATCACTCCCCAACAACTATCTATAGAGGACAACCTTAAGACCCTGTGAGAGTTACATCAATTCTGCTGCTCCATCAACTGGGTTCGTCCTCTGCTGGGGATTTCCTCTGAAGAACTGGCACCATTGTTCAACTTATTGAGAGGAAAAGACGATTTAGACTCTCCATGCTCTCTAACCCCTGAGGCCCAGAGCTGCATCCAGTGAGTGCAAGCAGCCATCTCCTGCAGACAGGCACATTGATGTGACCCAAGGCTTCCATTCCAGTTAAAAGTTCTTGGAGGCAAAAACTACATGCATGGACTTATTTATCAATGGGACCCCACCCTGAAAGAACCTCTTCTTATAATAGAGTGGGTTTTTCTCTCCTACCAATTAGCCAAGACTGTAAGAACACCCCAAGACCTGTGTGTGGTCATCTAAAAAGCGCGCTCTCAACTTTGAGCCCTAGCGGGTCTCGACTTTACGTGGATCCAGTTACCCTTCTCGGCCGATGATTTGGACTTTCTCCTAAAATTCAGTTAAGGTTTGAAGTACGCCCTGGAAGGGTATTCTGGGAAAATCCAAAGTAGCCACAGAAAACACCAGTTGTTCAATACTAATTTCAAATTGGTACAAAAACCACACTTGACCAAAATCCCGATCAAGGGAGCTCTGACGATTTTTACAGACAGTTCAGGAGCTTCTCACCAGTCTGTTATGACTTGGAGAAACCCCAAGACTCAGCAGTGGGAAGCTGATGTCGAAGTGATCTCCAGATCCCCACAAGCTGCAGAACTCGCCACTGTAGTCAGAGCATTCAAAAAAATTCCCCAAACCCTTCAATTTAGTTATTGACTCAGCATATATGGCCAGAGTTGTGGCCAGGGCAGAAAATTCGGCTCTAAAAGAAGTTTCAAATTTAAAAATATTTAACTTGCTTCTGGAGCTCACAGAAGCTCTATCTCACCGGAAGCAACCCTAATTTGTGATGCACATAAGGTCTGATAAAGAACTGCCAGGACCGACAGCCGACGGCAACAGGAGACTGGATACTTTGGCTGTCCCTGTGATTGCACCATCTGTCCCGAACACATTCTCACAGGCCAAGCTGAGTCATCAACTTTACCACCAAAATAGCCCAGCCCTAGTGAGAATGTTCCGGTTGACCAGGGACAAAGCCAAAGCCATTCTTTCCACCTGCCCCTCCTGCGCAAAACACCAAATTTTATCATCATCCTATTTATCTGGAGCCAATCTAAGAGGGTTGGAAAGCTGCCAGTTGTGGCAGACAGATGTCACCCACATACCAGAGTTTGGGCACGAAAAGTGCGTTCATGTGTCCATTGACATGTTTTCAGGCGCTATATACGCCTCTGCCCACTCTGGCGAAAAAGCAAGAGACTGTATCAAGCACCTCTTGGCAAGCTTTCTCGACCCTCGGGGTCCCCAAAAACATAAAAATAGAAAATAGACCAGCGTACACATCTACCCATTTTAGAGACTTTTAAACAAGTGGGGAGTGAATCCTACCACCGGCATTCCACACTCACCAACAGGGCAATCAATGGTAGAAAGAGCCCACAGGACTTTTGCAGCAGTGCAAACCAAGAGGCAGCTCTCCCCTGCTGCGGGGGGAGGGCTGCCCCAGAACCGGAACACGCAGGATGGTTTCTCCTTGGCCACGAGCTGTGGGACTGGTCAGACGCGGTCCTTGAAGAAGCGTCGCAGGTTTAGAAAGGCAGCTGTTTGGTTCCTGGTCTCCATGGTGTTTTTATTGTGGAAAACAGGGGAGGAGTGGGGAGACTGAGGAGGGAGAAGGGAAGAAAAGGGAGGGTACAGGATCCATACGAGCCCAGAACCAAAGAGGCCGTTCCGGATCTTGCTGGGGTTTTTATCTCTAGGGATGGGAGGTGGTCCTGACTCACATCCAGTCAGAAGGGGTCAGGGGGGCGGGGTCAGGGACAGGAAGGACACACGTTACAACAGACTTTAAAATCAGTCCCAGAGCAGCAGCAGGAAGGGAATGGAGTAAACTCTCCAGAGATGTGGCTCTGCAAAGCGCTCTTTACTATCAATTTCCTAAGCAACTCATTTACAAAGCCACTCCCCACCGTGTTAGGTCACTTCGTAAATGACACTCGCGCGACGCTGAAGGAACAGCCACCAGTCCTGAATTAAGACACTGAGTCACGTCAAATAAAAGGCCCTATTCCATTGATAGCCGTAACCATGACCCTTACCCTAGTTAATTTCTGGAGACAACTACCTGGCTTGTCCAGGTAAGAATGATGGAGGAGCAGCACTCTAAGGGCCATCTTGTGATCGCCTTGGGAGGCTCTTTCAAGCGCCACTGTGCCTGGAGCTCGAGGCTCTTTAGATCTCTCAACCGTAACCCTAACCCTAACCCTAGTTAATTACCCGAGCCGAGTGCCTGGCTTCTCAGGCTAAAAAAGATGCAGAAGCAGCCATGTTAGGGCAATCTTGCAGTGGCCTTGGGAGGCTCTTTCAAGTGCCACTGTGCCTGGAGCTCGAGGCTCTTTAGATCTCTCAACCCTAACCCTAGCCGTAACCCTAACCCTAACCCTAGTTAATTACCTGAACCGAGTACCTGGCTTCTATGGCTCAGAAAGATGGAGTAGCAGCCATGTGAGGGCAATCTTGCAATGGCCTTGGGAGGCTCTTTCCATTGCCGGTATGCCTGGAGCTCGAGGCTCTTTAGATCTCTCAATCCTAACCCTAGCCGTAACCCTAACCCTAACCCTAACCCTAGTTAATTACGCAATCCGAGTACCTGGCTTCTCTGGCTGAGAAAGATGGAGGAGCAGCCATGTTAGGGCAATCTCGCAATGGCCTTGGGAGGCTCTTTCAAGCACCACTGTGCCTGGACCTCGAGGCTCTTTAGATCTCTCAACCCTAACCCTAGCTGTAACCCTAACCCTAACCCTAACCCTAGTTAATTACCCGAGCCGAGTACCTGGCTTCTATGGCTGAGAAAGACTGAGGAGCAGCAATGTTAGGGCAATCTCGCAATGGCCTTGAGAGGCTCTTTCCATTGCCTGTATGCCTGAACCTCGAGGCTCTTTAGATCTCTCAACCCTAACCCTAGCCGTAAACCTAACCCTAACCCTAGTAATTACCCGAGCCGAGTACCAGGATTCTCCGGCTCAGAAAGATGGAGAAGCAGCCATGTTAGGGCAATCTTGCAATGGCCTTGGGAGGCTCTTTCCATTGCTGGTATGCCTGGAGCAAGAGGCTCTTTAGATCTCTCAACCCTAACCCCAGCCGTAACCCTAACCCTAACCCTAGTTAATTACCTGAGCTGAGTGCCTGGCTTCTCAGGCTAAAAAAGATGCAGAAGCAGCCATGTTAGGGCAATCTCGCAATGACCTTGGGAGGCTCTTTCAAGCGCCACTGTGCCTGGAGCTCGAGGCTCTTTAGATCTCTCAACCCTAACCCTAGCTGTAACCCTAACCCTGATCACGTGGGCGAGAAGAAACAAAGTCCACCAGAAATGAGTCCCTAGTCCACGCTGATGTTCATCAGTCTGATGGCCCTGTTCTTCGCATGCACCGAAAGCTGGCTGGTCTCATAGCCGAAAATGAGCATGTGGATCTTGCTTGCGAAGACCCTGAAATAAGACAGTCTCTTCCTTCCTATGGACCAAGCAGAGAACCCTATAGCAACCTGTCCCTTCGGGATTCCCCTGCAAAAGAATGAGTTCCCTTTTGCAGGCACTTATTATCAGCAATCCCATCCCAGCCTCCTCCTGGCATGAGTGGGTTCCTAAGCTCCCTTCAAGCTGAGGCGAACCCCAAGAATTAGACCTGTTGGGTTGAACCCAAACTGCGTACTGCATCAAATTCAATAGCGCAGAGCCCTCTTTTTCTATAAATGTCAAAAATAAAGAATACACCTCCTCTTCCTGGTGTAACTTTACTGCTCTCAGAGAGTCTAAATCCTCCTCTCACCCCAAGACACTGCTGAAAGGAGTTTTCTTTATCTGTGGCAACAGAGCCTGGGCAGGAATTCCGGCTCAGATTCAGGGAGGGCCATGCACCCTTGGGAAACTGGTGACTTTCACCCCAGACACAAGGCAGCTTTTCAATTGGACTAATTCGGCTCAACTGGCTCGCCCAAAAAGAAGCGTCATTAATCAGGATGAAAATTGCAATAGCACCATTGTAATTTGGCCTAAATCAAAACGGATTGCTGCATCCATTCTGGTTCCACGGGTAGCGATTATCAAAGCGTTGGGGGACATTAACAGAATTGAGTGCTGGCTCAGCAAGCACACCCAACTTACTTCCATGGCCCTGAGCCAGCTCCTCGAAGACGAAGAGACAATCAAACGTGCTACACTGCAAAACAGAGCTGCCATCGATTTCCTTTTGCTAGCCCACGGACACGGGTGCGAAGAGTTCGAAGGCATGTGCTGCCTGAACTTTTCCACCCATGGGCACAGTATCGCCGCGAAGATCACTGAGATCCGAGGCCATCTTGCCGACGTATAAACTGAAACTGAAAACTGGTGGAGCTAACTGTTCAAAAACTGGGGACTCTCGGGGTGGGCAGGTTCAATTCTAAAATCTATTATTTGGATTTTGCTAAGCCTGCTTTTAATTATTACCCTTGCTGTTTTTAAGTCTTTGTTTGTACGGTACCTTATATCCATTTTAGTAAAAAGAAAAGGGGGAGATGTAGCAGTGGCCCTTGCCCAGGTGGGCTCGGGTGACTGACCTCAGGGAAAAGCAGCCCCGAAGGAGGAGTCCTGGGTGTGAGGTTTATGTTATGGTGACAGAGCAGAACACGCCCAGGATCCCTTGCAGCCGACAGCATTAACATGCAGCGGGCGAGCAGCCTATTGCCCTGTGCATCCCCCCTCCCCTTCCTCGTATTTGAGTATTATTCCAGGATGTTCATCTTTGTTCACCTCAGTTGAGTTCCCTCATTGGCCTTTTAATTTTTGTACCATCCCCTGTTATGTCCCTATTGCCCCATATCCTTGTTCAATCCTAGTTCCGATGTCTTCCCATTGGCTCCATGCAGCAAACCTCTACCCTTCCGCGGGCCATTTTAACGTCGTGTCACTGTGTGCTCGGGGCTCTTGAGCCTCAGAGCCTGCCCTTCCTTTGACCTCCTCGCTCCTCCCTGTCTCTACACCCTTTGTCCTTCACCTTTGACCATCAATAAAACCTCTGGATCTCAGACTCAGTAGCCTACATTTCTTTCCTTCTGTCGTGGTTCCTGCCTGCCTCTGTCCCCTGGGGACTCAGCCCTCCAACTTGCGAGCCCCACTGCTGCGGCCAGTCCAACGTAGACTTGATGTTGCCCGGCTCCACAGCCCGCCTCTTGGTTGCGGCTACGGGGCGAGCTGCTCCCCCAGAGATGTGTGAAGCCACAGCCATCATCTGTGCCTTTGCTGCGGTGGATGACATCAATTATGAGAAGGCAGAAGAGAAATACATTAAAGGACCACCTGTCAGCAAAACAGAGAGGGAGTTGTTTGATGAGCAAGTCCTGGGAAGCTAAAAGCTCAAGACTGAGCCGGAGCCTGTGGAGAGCTGAGGAGCAGCCGGGGCTGCCCCGGGGCCAGGTATAAATAACCAGTGGCGTTCTGTATACAATGTGGCATTCTTTGTAAAGTCTGTGTGTATATTCCCAAATATTCTGCTCCCAGATGGGACCCAGTCTGGGTCTCAGCTCTTGCTGCTTCTCGTGGCCTCACTGTGTTCAGTCACCTGTGATGTTTTGGATCTGCCAGATCCTCATCCATCAGTGCCATCCTGGGGGGCTGGCAGAGACCCCCAGTGCTGTGCAGAGCTTCCTCCTGCTACACCAAATTCCATATGGATTCCTTCAGCCAGGAAGGGCTCTTGCCCTGGTTTTGTGGCCTGCTGGCCTCGCTGCTCCTGAGAAAACCAGGGGGTTCTTGGCAGGAAACACTCCCAGGGGTTCACTCTTCCTGTTTCCCATGTTGCCAAGTGGGGGAAAACAGATGGGTGCCCTGAGCTGCACCCTGGATCACAAGGCTTTGGGTTTTTGTTTTGTTATGACAGAGTATGGGGAGCTTTCAAATGTGTTAATTATCTGATTTGGGTTGCTTGTTATGGGATGTGAGTATAGTAGTACAGCAATGACTAAAGCTGGCTCTTAGTTTTTTGTACAGTAACTCATGACATGATGTCTGAAGTCCTTCATCTGCTTCTGCTATGCAGTCCAGAAGGGGATCTCTCTTGTTAGCATACATTTGACATATTTTACTCATGTATAACTTCATTCTCTGCTCCCAGCAAAACACAATGTTCTCTTCATTACTGTATTTGTAGGATAAAAAATTCTTTGAAAGCAGAGCCCTCCTCGTTTGCTGCTGTCATACTTTGATATTCTAATCTCAATTCTGCCTCCTTTATCCTTTTAATAATTCATTATAATGTAATTTATAGGTGGTAGCCAAAAAGTGAGACCATAGCACAATGACAATTTAGAAAGTTAAAGTTTAATTACTATTCATTCACTGTACATTAAGTCTACTGAAAGAGCAGTATACTGGATTGATTGTTCTCTATTAATCTGTGTAGCAGAAAAAGTTTAGGCAAGTACATTTGAGCCTCGTTCTGACTTTAAACATCATACCATAAATTAGCTGTACTGTGTGATGCTGCAGATGGTATATGTGCTATTTTTTGTCACAGTTTTTTGCTCTTTAGCTTTATTTTTCTTACTGCCCTTTATAGTCACTGGGCAATTGGTATAAAAAAGTAAAACACTCAAGCCCAGAGACTTTTTTAATGGGATATATTTTTACAAGGATGAGCTGATCAAAGGCACTGAGAAATAAAACTTTGAAATGAGGTGCAATCAAGAAGGCAATAATTGATTGCAGTTGCCTGGTGATGTTGGCAGAAGAAGACATGCAACTTATTTCTTTGTTAATTATACCTTTTCTCTAAATAGCTAAAAACTTGATACTGTTCATCTATGAGTGTCCCACTGAAAAAGCTCTCCTGTCAAGAGATAGAACAGTTGGGAAATAGACAAGAATTTCCTTGTAATTCTGTGATATAAGAAAATGTAGTTAGTACATTAGCAAAATGATTCAAAAACTATCAGCAGCAAAATATGCATTATTTCAGTTTCTTTTTAAAGTTATGCAAACCATTCTCTTTGTGTTTTTAAGGCCTCTGCACCTTCTACTTTTTGCTGTATGACTGCTATTGGGTGTTTCTGGTCATTGCTATGGCCAGCTGAAAAGCTGCCTGATGGAAAAAGACCCGGGGGTGCTGGCTGACAGCAGCTGAACATGATCCCATGAGTGCCCAGGTGGCCAAGACGGCCAATAGCATCCTGGCCTGTATCAGCAGTGGTGTGGCCAGCAGGATGAGGGCAGTGATTGTCCCTCTGCACTGGTCACTGATGAAGCTGCTCTTGAGTCCTGTGCCATGTTCAGCTCACTGCAAGGACAGTGAGGTGCTGGAGTGAGTCCAGAAAGGGCAACAAAGCTGATGAACGGTTTGGAGCACAAGTATTATGAGGAGTGACTGACGGAGCTGGGGGTGTTTAGCTTGAGAAAAAGGAGGCACAGGGGAGATCTTATCTTTTTTGGGCAGAAAAACACCACACTTGGTTTGTGTAAAGGTGTATAGAATGCCTACTCCTTTAAGGATCTGGTTAAGGTTTTTTTCAATGGTTAAAAACGGATAGAAAGAAAAACAGAAAGACAGCTACTGGGGCCAGTAGGGTCTCATCATGAGGTAATGCAGCTAGTGGGGATTTCAAATTTCACCCACTGGGGTGGGAATGGTGTGTGTCCTGAAAACCAGCAATGGGAGTAGAGGCATGGGAGAAGAGAGTGAGGGGCTTTGTGTCAGTGGCTGGATCAGGACTGCAGACCACGGCCTTTGTGCTGAATGTCAGCTCCTGGGGTGAGTGTACCTGCCCCAAACAGTGTGTCTGGGGTGTGTGGGTGTGTTTCCCTACAAACCCCAAGCTGGGCCAGCTGGAGAGTAGAGGGACCTTGGATCTGGGCAGAGGTATCAGGTAGGTGGATGTTCTGTGCTGGATTTGGGGGGACCTGCCGTTGTTGGGTGCTTGTGGGACAAAAGTGTGAGTTCTTTGTGTGTGCAATGAGTACCCAGGGGGACCGGCCTGTGAGTCAGGGACCCACGGGGTGAGTAAGGAGGGCCAGGATCTCAGCAGGGGTGCAGGGTGGGCAGCGGGGCCATGCTGGTGCTCAGGGGCTCTGCCAGTGTGTGTGTGCTTGTGAACCTGGGCACTGTGGGGTGTGTGCTGCACTGCCTGCTGCCTCTGCCTGCCCAGGAGGAAGAGGGAATGTGTCTTTGTGTGCTTGTGTCTGCTGTAAGTCCTGAATCTGGGAGCTGCTGGAGGCTGTGCCTCGTCCGTGGCTCTCTCTCTGTGTGACCGGGTGTGTCTGTGTCTTCTCTCCAGATTATGTGCTCAGCTTCACTGCTGGCTAAACCCGCAATGGGGCACAGCAGAAGCCACAGTCCTTGCCTGGCAAGATCCCAGGTCTCTGGGATTCTGGCCTGGGCTCCAGCAGCCAGACAGGAGGGGTCTTGGCCAGGGTGGCTGGAGGAGGTGACCACTCTTAACTTCCCTGAATATTACAAGGCTGGCCCTTGTGTTTGTATAGGCCAAGCTAAATCTATTGAGTGCAGATAAGCAGAACTCTATGGAGACACCTGCATTTCCTCCCCACTCCTACTTCAGGTTTTGAGCAGGAGGAAAACAAAGATGGTCTTTCTCTTTCTGGCTTGAACAGCAACAAAAACAGGAGCTGAGGTCTGGGCCAACTTCTTTTTCTGTCTGGTCACTCTGGCCTTTTACAGACGACCTTTACAGACAATCTGGCCTTCCAGACAACCTACAGAAGCAGAAGGAAAACTGCTCTTATTTTCCACTAGAGATGAGTTAAAGACTGTCTGGAATTACTATTCATGAGCTTCATCCCTGGGGCGGTCAGCTGATAGCGTGAACTGACTGGCTGGCCAGCAGCATTCACCGAGAATATCTGGGAAATTGCTTTATAGGGTGGTTTAGGTCTGCTGTTCACACCTCAGTCACCCCTGCTCTGCTACCTTAGCCCTATGCAGCAGGAACTGTTATGTCTTAACGAAGACTGCCATGAGGAATGAATCTGTCAAAACATTAGCTTAAAGCACTAACTTTCTTTTTCATCTTTGAACATCAAGTTGCTGCTACAGAGACATTTCTGTTGTCTCTTCCCTTGCATACACTATAGAACACCAGACATTTTTCCAAGAAACTGCATGAAGAACTATGTTTTCTTTTAAAAAAGTTTTGTTTTTCATAAAACCAAGTCCCTTCTCCTTAAACTGCCTTATATCCAGCACCTGAGTGAGAACATGCTGTAGCTGGAAATCTGAAAAAGGTAATTTAGCTGAAACATTTGTTGATAGGCGTTTGGGGACTTTTTGGTGGTACTTAATGCTCAACATACAACAAGCAAGATGCCACATTACCATATGAAACTGCCAGAAGTTAAAGTGCATTGAGAAATAAGAAGCAGAGGTGTAGTAAACGAATCATCTTTTTCAGACAGTAAATTAATTGTTAACATCTTTTATGGAATGCTCAAGGTGTCTAGCCATGTATTTTCTTTGTTTTCTTCAAGATGATTCAAGGAAACTAATTTCTTCAAAACAACATTTATAATTATATATTAACTGAAAGATATTTAGAGTATACTGAATTGTTCTCTGAAAAGGGAAATCAGGAGCAAAAGGAAAAAAAAGAAATTATAGGAGAGCAAGCAACTTAGAAGCCTTTGGCTGTCTGTCAATGAGAAGGGATTAAACTTGCATCAAGGAATTAACTCATTGATGGGGCATGCTGTACAGCTGAATCCTAAAGTATGTTTTAATAGTACAGAAAAAAAATCCTGTTATAATTCTCAGTGATCTGCACAATTAAGGCAACAACATTTATATACTTTCTCCTGGGCTGGCACAGAATGCTGCATGAGCTCCTTCATTAGTATGCATTGCTGTATGAACTGATTCCCTTGTGTAGCTTTAGACTGTCATTGGCAGCCAGCAGAGGTCTAGGAAATTATACAAATATGGGTCACAGAATTATTTTTAACTAAACGTGGCAAATAACAAGAAATTTACAGTTTCTTTTGGAAGTAATGTAATTCTGTTGATAATGCAGTGACACTATAGTTCAAATTTCAAAATATTTTGTCTAGTAATCAATATTTTCAATCTGCTGCAATAGGTACTAAAGCAATGTAAATGTATTTAGTCCTATCTGAATTTTTGTTTTTAGAGATTCATTTTCCTACAAACCAAAAAGCCTTTGGTTTCACAATATTTATGGTATTTCTATGTGAACTTTCTTGAGAACTGCATGTCCTGTGCATGCCTGTGTCTATTTATTCTGCTTCTAAAATCACCCTTGATGAGTTAGTCTTTTGATTCATTCTTGTGGCAGTTGTTTCCGAGAATTTGTTAACAAATGTGAATATGAGTCATCTAGAAAAGAAGAAGAATCCATATGCCATGTAAAATTTTGAGTAACAATTCTTGTAGTCATATTTTAGCACTTTACGCTGTTCTGATGTGCTGACTACTAGTTTTAATCAAGCATTTCAGAACTTTGTGTAACCTAAGTAATGCTGAAGTTTATGTTGTAAGCTCCTGCTCTTAGGACTTTTGTCCAGGTATGCATGCATAAGTATGCATATATATATTTATTTATTTATCTACACATAAGTATGCGTATACATAAATATATGTATCTGTGTATCTTTTGTGAAGGAAAAGGATTTTAAAGGACTGCCGTATTCCCATTCAAATTCACTAAGGAACTTTTCTTTTTTCATTATGTTTCAGCAGGAGAAGCCATTAGGTCTCAGAGTGACTTCTTTGCAACTTAAAAAGAATCATGTACCTTTAAGAGCTGAGGTACAATCATACCTTTGACTTTTCTGCTTTCATCACATTGATTTTCCAGATAGAAATTGATTATGTAAATCAAGTATTTCAGCTTATTAGTTCATATCAGCGTTTTTCTTTAATTACTCCTTGCAGAATTTAAAGGAACATTTTATGAATCTGCAGCGAAAACTGTACCTCCATCATCCTTGATTTTCCACACAACCAGTGTTGCTGAAACACAGTAATGCACCACTTCCTATGACTAATTTTTCACATGGAAATGTTTCCTACTGTGGCCATGAATTTATACTCTACGATAGATAAAACCAATGTCAAGAATTCCACTACAGTGTGTTCTGTCAATTGGTATCTGTCAATCTGTCAGCTGAAACTTGAAACGTGACTGAATGTGCTCCATGGTGCGGATCTGTAAAACATATTAGCAATAGTTTATATTCAGTATTTGCAGCATTCTCAGTCATTACAGTGTGTGTTGTTGAATGCATATCAAGAATAATGTGTTATGCTCAGCTAAATTTAACATACTAGTTGACGCTTTCCCCACCCCAAAACACCTTCTAAAAGCTGTTGCCTTTTCTTTCTTGACACAACATAAAATACAAAATGCCACAACCTGTCCTCACAAAATGTTACAGGTTTGATTTAGGCTCTTAAAAGCCACACACTCCCTGAGTTGCTCAGCGAGTTTGTAATAAGAATACCCAGCCTTTAGCTGGAGAATGTCACCCTAATTTATTACCATCTGAAGACTGCATGGCAGTTTATGCAAATTGAGTCAGTGGCTTCAGTCCTGCTCCCAGGGGACAGATACCTGCATCATAAAACTGCCTCAACCATTGTTACTGGGTGTGTTTGATGAACTTCTTGCATGTACAGAGTGCAGAAAAGTGATATTATGTGAGCAGTTCTGAAAGTGAACGGCTTCAACACCCTCCCAGAAGTGGTGGCATCGAAGTCGATTTGAGACACATTTAAGAAAAGCATGAGAAGCATTCATTCCCCTGTACTAGTCTGGTCTCCTTCAGGGGTGGTAGGCATTTTGTGTTCTGCAGCTGACAGTCCACACATTTAAGTACATCTACTTTGATAAGAAACAAGAAGACACTGACCGCATGCTCAAGTGCTTGGATGCTCATTGTCCATGCTTCTCCTCAATCCCTCACCCTTCTGTGGACTCCCTCAGTCTCCTTTGTCCAGGTCAAATCCGCTTTTGGGAAGCTGGGCTAGCCCTGATCTCTCTGTTGCACACATCTGTATGACCAGAAATCAAGCTGTAGTGCTTATATACAAAGAGCCACTGGCACTTCAGTGACACTCCTCTAAATGCAACTTTCCTATTTCTCTGTAATCTTTTACAGAGGCTGCAGCTGCTTTTTGCATGGGTACCATGTTCTAAGCTCCGAAGAGTCCTCTTAGTGCCCTTAAATATGACAATCAACCAGTTCAATTGCATGAAAATATAACAGCATCTGCCTAATGCTTTGGAGACTTCTTCCCTGTTCCCGGTTCGCCTGCCCGGGAAGTCTGCCCAGCTCTCACACAGAGTGCTCGCCCTATGGCTCAGAGGTACAGCCACGGCGCTCAGCTCCGGCGCCGCCGGCTGACACCTCCTGCAGCCGTGGGTCTCTCACGGTGAGTTGAACACCGCCTCTGGGGAGCAGCTGGCACAGCGCGTGGGAATGGGACGGAGGGCAAAAGGGTGCGGGAGGGGTTTCCCCTTTGGAGCGGAGCGGCGAGAGAATGCACGGCACTCAGTCTGCGGTCTGCCAGGGAGATTCATTAGGGGTCTTCGGGTGAGGGTCTGAGGGCGGCGAGACGGGACGGAGAGACGGGAAAGAGCGACGTCTGCAAGTGCGGAGGCTGGGACCCCGAACAAACGTTGCCAGGGGATTATAAGGAGGGGGAAACGGGGAGTGGATAGCCTTCAAGGGCCAGTAAGGAGAGTCCGAGCTAAGAAGGAAAGGGGTACAAACCAATAGTCTTTTAAGGGGGGAGGGTACAAAATGCAAAAGAACCAATGATATCCAGAACTTGAGAGAACAAAGAAAAAACTTCCAGAACGTAACCCATACATGAGAAGGGTACTGGGGAGTGTGCAGGATCAGTCCGTAGGCTGCTACACTTCCCCTTCTCTTCCATCCTGCATTTTAGGTCACTCAAGAGCTGGGAGCAAGCTTGACTTCTTTGCCCAATGCTCATGAATCTTGATACTTTGCTTTAACTCTGAAATTTTCACTGTTCCGCTTGGCTAATTTTATTTTTCAGTTTCCAGCCTCCTGCCATTCTTTTGTTTCTGGGCTCTATTAGTATATTGTTCATTCCGCCATGGAGCACTGTAGGGTTTTTCTGGTGTGCTCAAACATGTTTTACTTGTAGCAGCTTTTTGTCTGTATTAAGGCTTCATAATTTCTGGGCAGGTGACAGCTGTTATTAATAAGGGAGTTTTTCTTTTGTACTATTTTAGCACCAAAAAATAACAGAGTGCCAGAATCATGGAGAGTTTGGAGTTGAAAAAGACCTTAAAAATCACTTAGTTCCAACCCTCCAAGCACAGATCAGTACTCCTCCCACTAGACCAGGGAGCCTTGGTTGGCTTCAAAGCACGTCCAACCTTGCTTTGAGCACTTCCAGCATTTGGGAATCCACAGCTTCTCTGGGCAACCTAGTTCAGTGTTTCACTACCTCCACAGTAAAATATTTCTTCCTATAATTTGATATAAATCTTTCCTCTTCCAGTTTAAAGCCTCTCCTCCTTTCACTGCATGTGTTTGAAGAAAGACCCAGCTCTCTTGTAGATCCTTTAAGCAGTGGAAGATGCTGTGAGGTCTCCTCAGGGCCTTCTCACCTCCAAGCTGGATAACCCCAGCTCTCTGAGCCTGTCTTCATAGCAGACACACTCCAGTCTCTGGTTATCTTTGCATGTCCTTCTTATGTTGGGGGCCCCGGAGTCCAAATTTCTTGCATCATCATGGTCTATTTCTAGCATTTTGTTTTACAGCTCCTGCCTTAGATCCAGAAACTGGACATTCCTCTTACATCCACCAAAGGTTCAGACTTAACTTATGTCTTGAGGACACTTAATCCCATGTCTTTTCCTTGCTAAACTTAGACATTCCATCCTTATTTTGGAAAGGAAAAAGAAGTGATCAATCAATCCTATTACAGCCTACCTCACTCATCCTAGAAATGGGAGAGCTGGCTTTTGTTGCTGTGGCTGTCTGAAGAGCTTCCTCACTGGAACAATTCCTTTCTGCAGGTTTTATATTCAATTGCAAGGGGACTTTCTCTCTCTCTGTGATTGATTCATCGAACTATGCAAAATTGCATCCTTTGTTATATCCCTTGCTTAAGGATTTCCCGGACCTGCAGGACTCTATCTTAATGATCTGGTTTATAGTAAAGGTAATTATGCAATACTTGCTAGATTTCAGTTCAAAATGCAGTGTTCTTTGAAACTCCGTGACTAAATAACAATAAAAATACTCTGATTCTTGGTGACTTAGGTATATCCTTTGCTGTGTTCAGGTCTGAAACTGAGCCCACTGGACTGATTGGTTTTGTGATATGAATCTTCCCCAATTAAATGAACCATGGTCAAAGAACATGTCATATTGACTACCAAACTGTGAGTTTTTATTTTGGTGAATAGTCTAATGAATGAGAAATAGGGATGAAAATTAAGTAGCAATGTCCAAAAGCTGTGGCAGTTAGTTATTGTGAAATACACAATGAATGACCATAACCAGTGAAAGAATATGTAATATTTGTGAACTGTCTTTGGCTACTATTTAGGTCAATGTTACAATACTAATTTTAAAAATCAAACCATACTCTCTTATTTTCAACTAACTTATTTTCCATCCTTCAGTCCTAAGTAAACAACTTCAACAACTAATGACATACACAAAGAAACAAAAATAGCCTTTGTAGTGTTAACCAGATGCTGATTGTGGTATCTCTGGTTCTGGATATAATTTATGGCATTTCATTGGCCTCCAGATGAGGTGTCCTATGAAGTCTCTGCAGGAATGAGCTGATTACTCTCTATCCAACTTATTAACTACAAGAAAAAGATGTTGTATTGTCTGGTTCTGGGGATCAGTCTGGGATCCAGTAATTAAATAAATACTTATATATACTGTATAGAATTTCACTAGGATATTGAATCAAGTTAGATCTCACAGGAAAAATGGCTGTAAAAATGTAATAGGGTAGTTTTGTCCTGTGATATTGGAACTGTGTTGTTTTCACTTCTCTTAGTTTTCCAACTGTGATGAGCCATCATCTGTCATGCTGTCCTTGGTCGGTGTCTACCCAGTGTTCCTCAGTTTTTAATGAAAATGAATGTATAGCTAGCCTGAGAGGTATCTATCAGGCTCTAATACTTTTTTTTTTTTGTTGTTGTTGTTTTGTTTACATATATTTATTGATATTGGCCTTGTGGTTTTTTGATTTATGTAAGTCTGCCTCAGCAGACAGATTGACCATTTGAACACATTCACTCCAAAAATGACCTCATCACTTGGGAAATCATGAGATGCAATCAGTGCTGTAAATGTCACTGGGGGGGATAGTGGAAAGAGCTCTGCAACTCCCATGAAAAATGGTAACAAGGCTACATAAACATGGTCATGTAGCCTTGAGAAGTACAATATGTTAAAGAAGTTACAAGTTATATGTTGTCAACAGCACAGCTTTATGTACATAAGGAGACTTTCTAAATTTATTAGGGTAGAGATGAAACAGGCATGTTCAGGCTTGCAGGGACTTTTGTCAGTTTAGTCAAAATATTAATGTAAGTGTTTATCATTTGCTGCTGGTAAGCTTCCGGTACCTTCTTCAACTTTTTGGGGGGAGGGAAATTATATCCCCTCGCTTAACACAGTCACAGAAATACTGAGACCAGAAGGGACCTCTGTAGGTAGAGCCAGTAGCCCAGGGCCACATCCAGACAGATATTGAAGATCTCTAGTGATGGAGACTCCTGACCCTGATCCCTGGGCAATCTGTTGGAGTGCCCACCTGCTACCTTCTCTCAGTTTACTATCTCCAATAATGCAACCTGCCTTCTTTTTTACTGCTTGCTGTACTGTACTCTGGTTAAGCTGTTTGTGCTGGGACTTTTTAACAACTTTTTAAAATCAGACAGTAGTTGGGACATATCTATGAATATGTGACTTGCAGTGAAATGGGGAAATTACAGAAGTGAGAGATGATACATGTGGAGATATCAGCCAGATAAATGAGTGTGCATTATCTTTTTTCTTTTTTTTTTTGTTTCTCTTCGTCATTGCCTACTGCAGTTTTCAGGTGTTTGGGAAAGTTATGTTATCTCACCCACTGTGGTATATTTGTAAAATATTTATAAAAACCCCCTCACAGGGGTTTATTTGTAAATTCTATTGCCACATTTTCAATTAAGTAACACCACTTCAGACTCAACATAATGCTAAGTGCTGGTGAAATTCCATGCATGTAACTTATGTCCTTAGCTTTTAATTAACAGCCCATTTAAAATTGTTCAGCCTTTCTTACAGGTGAATCGTATTGTGGGTTGCTGAGTCAGTCATTAAGAGGTTCTGGATTATTAAACACTTCTTGTTTTTCACTTTACGAGATGTTGGATTCTGTGGCTGGGAGGGCAAATGACAGATGGCTTTAACTCAGTTTAAATCATAACATTACATGAGTTACTACATCTTACCCAATATGTTATCTTTTCTGGTTATATCAATTCCCCGTCAATCTTTCTTGGTACCTAATAAGTCTGTCTGACATTGTAAGTTAGGAACCTTTAAAGGATATATTGATCCATTACGCTGACTAGTTTTAAATAATATAAAATAACCCATCCTACAAAACATATGTAAGGAAAAGAAAAATTAATTAATTTTTTTTTACACATGCTTCATCAATGAAGTCGAGGTCTATCTGCCTTTTTCACATCCGTGGATTTTTGCAAGCATCATTGTTAGCCCTGTTGTGCTGTGTTACCAATAGTTATGACTCCCTGTCACAGTACAGTTAACCTCTTCTACACAAAATTAGATAGATTACTAAGAAAAAATATCTTTTCTTTGGAAAACCTACTTTATAGGTTTCTAGGAATCTATAGGTTTCTATAGGAATCTAATTGCCAAAAGAGAGTAGATGGCTTAAAACCTTGCTGAAGATATAAATATCACATTACTGTATGACTCTGAAGTGCACAGTTTTTAGTGATCCATGTATTTTATTACTGTTTCATCAAATACCTCTCTGGAAGTTGCTGCCATTGCTCTTTCCCTTGGCTAGCATTTTGAACTGGAAAAAAGGGGAAGAAAAATGTTTAAAAAATGAAGTCTCTGAAGCGTTTATTATTTGGTAGGATGTCCACAGATACGTAATTCCTGTCCTTTCATGTAGCTATGTCCAGACACTGAAGATACCATGTGGTTATCAGAATGGTGACTGCACTTGGTAATGCCAAATTTTAATGATGCCAAATGTATATAGTTGACAAGTAAGAAATGTGACTTAACGAGCTATATAGTAGGATGGCAGGATTTGCATTTGTAACAAGATGCTAAAAAAGCAGAAATCTCCTTTCTAACTCAGTCTGATATGTAGTCAGGTGGGCATTACCAGGAGTAGAAGATGAGCTTTAGTGTTACTGGGTAGTAAAGAAACATATTAGAGAAGAAAGAATGTTCCTGTTAGAAAAAAAAAGAATTAACTATGCTCAGGAAAAAGCTTAAATGAAGATTCATATTCAGCTAATTTAAGTTAACCATAAGAAAAACCACCACAGGAATTCCGTGAAGTTTTGGTTAGTTTGTATGTTAGAGACAGGGTTAAAGTAACATCTGCTCAGAGCTACACAGAGCATAGTAGGGAAGGAGTTTTTATTTTTGGCCTGAAGCATGTAAAAAACAACTAAACACATCAATGTGGAATGCAGGGGTGCCTGTGGATAAATATTTTAAGATCTACTTGCACAGAAGTTTGCAGAATACATTCACAGTCCAATGGGCAGATGAGAAGAGCAGGCAAATAGCCCTGCACCTCACTGTAGCGATTTTCAGCATATTAGGGTTTTTAAAAAATTTTCATTCAGTACATGAGCAAATCCTTTATCATATTCTCTTGGACATTAAAAAAAAAAAAAAAAAAGTAGTTATTGAAGTTGATCTGACCCTAATAAATACATGGATGACATTTTCTTTTTGTGGTCATTGTCTTCAACTCACAGAGAAACAAAATCCTGTATGGTGAGTACAGTACTAAAACACAGGTATCTAATGATAGTATTGGGGTGATCCTGTAGAATGAGCAAATGGGGTCATCTCCATGCTAAAAGGCTAGCACCACCTTAGCATCCCACTACTTAAACATTGTCTTTCCATACAGGGGTATCTGCAGAATTATCCTGCTTTCAGGGACATTTGTCTCAAACTGGGTAAAATCTATGGAAAATGTTAACTGAATCAGAAAAAAATTGTGGCAGATTTAACATGGAAGTTTCAGCTTTGAGTAGAACTAGTTGTGTAGACAACTATCCATGTCCCAGGGGATTTTACAGAATTTTTCAGCTGTCTGTAGCTTGCATAACTGCCAGCTGCTGCAGAGATCAAAGACGAAAGGAAGGACAATGTGTAGATGTGTCATCCTAGACTTTGGGGTCCTAAAATCTACATTGACTCATCAGCGTACATTTATAATTTTTTGCAGATGTACCAAATAAGTACTGGCTGAGTGCTGTTAAATTTATGAAAATCTTTATTAATTTTACTCAGACCCAGCATTCCTAAATTTTAGAAGATATAAGTACTTCCTAAAAGTAATATGATTTATATATGGATTCATACATAATAAGATAGATTATGTAAAAATTTTGAAAAAATTAATCTTAAAAATGGAAGCTGTAAGAAACTTTTGGTATTTTTTGCAATATTGCAAATACCTGGAACATGTTTTTCATTTACGTGATGCAGCCTAGGTAATTTACCAAGGCGAAAGATCTATATAAACCCTGCCTTTCAAAGTGAAGAAAAATTACTTGTCCTGCTGAACCCAGTGTTTCATAGACAATGGAGAAGAAATCTGCAGCAGTGAACAACTCTTTGTAGTTCAGTAGGTTTTTCAAAGAGTGACATTGATGTTAATGCAAGTACTGATGAAGTTCATGAAATGTATTTTTGAGACTCCCTTGCACTATGGTAATTTGATCTTCTGGCACATGTACTGCAGACCTGACGTATCCAAATGTAACTGATTCAAGGTCTGAGAAAAATGGGTATGGAAGGAGTCAAAAAGATTTCTACAAGTGGCTCTTCAGAGCCAGTCTACCATAAGCAAATGGATGTGCCTCATTCATGGCTTTGTGGTGAAGTATGGTGGAATAGAGTCTAACTACATGTACTGTCAAAGGATTATGTAATAGTAAGGTATGTGCACTTTGAAGTAGAGGGAAGTTTGGAGTTATTGTTAAAATGAAGGCCACACAAGAAAGGTTGTTGTGAGATCATTTTGCAGGGAGGTGAGTGTTTGCATGGTCAAGTAATGGGTTTTTTTTAATCAATTGGTGCACCTCGAAGTGGAGATGCTTTTGTGCAGAAGTTCTTCACCCAGTGACCTATTTTTCTATTCTGAATAAAACATATTACCTCTCTGCATGTATCTTACATCTGGAACATCATTAAGCCAAGGAAATATCCATAAAGAGCTGCGTTAGAAATACAGCTTATGAGTGTTGACTTTCCTTTCTGCTTCCAAGAGATACAATCTGCAAATAATATCAGGTCAAATCAGATCTTTGAGTGTTTCCACAAATTCAGGGGATCTGCTATTTGAGACAATTTTTATTGTTTGCATACTCAACTACCTGTATTTTTGATCACAATTTTCAAAAAAATCACCTAACAAAGAGGTGCTGTCAAGTTTTTGCTGTGTTTGCTACTAACTGTATATGTGGAGTTTTTCTCATGTTATGATGACATTTCCTTCAGGAAAACACGTGCTGGTCACTATCCTTCACTGGTGAAGCATGTGACTCATTCTGTTATTTCCTGCTACCTTGAAAGCTGAAGGGAAGGTTTTGATTAAATTTAGATTCGTCACTGGGTTTGTTACTATCACTGGGCTCATTTCTGTCTTACCAGGAAAGAACTCTGATGTATTTAGATATCTGGGGGCAAGGACTGAACAGATTATATACTGACTTTAACGGATGAGTAATAATCAGTTTCAATCTAATATATGATGGACAGCTCTGTTACTATAAATACCAAGTGTCCTCCTTTGCTACCACTGAGTCTGCTGGCTATATTAAGCTTGAGCATTGCAAGCCATTCCTTCTGTTGTAGGTGCTGTTTCACTGAATATGTCTCTGAATGTTGTAGGTGTATGGACTGTTATTCAGCTATTTTTACACAGAAGATTTTGAGGGAGGAAGAGGAGGTGAGGAGGGACTCAGATTCTTCAGGAAAAAAATATGTGTTCTGTAAAACAAGCTACTACTGAAATACCCTCTAAACAAAAAAATCACTCTTCCCTCCTGAGCAAAGTTCACATGAGAAAAGCACTTGAAATGGCACATTTAATTCTGTAATCAAATGGGACAAAAGCAGATCAGATGCTTCCTTGAAAGTGTGCTGTAACCAGCTGTTCACATGAAAACTGAGGATAGAGCAGCCCTGCTTGTTAACTCACATTGTTCTGCCAAGATTTTATGCAACCATAGCTCTCAAAAGAAATTTGTTTTGAAGGATACATATTTTGGCATTACAATTGATCAGATTTTGCATTGTGTTTGAAGATTGTTATTCTTTTTAAAAGTCTTATACTGTGCTAATGTCTCCTCCATTTTTTCCGTACAAGGTCTTTGTCTCAGCCCTCAGTGCATTTTTAACTGTTGAACAGGATGATAAGCTACTTCTGTTCTTGGACAGATAATCAGGAACCACGGAGTTACACATCAATCAAATATGCCAATTATGCATGTATTTTCCTAGTGACATTTCATCCTTGCTTATTATTGTGAAAGAAAGGAAGAAGGTAAGAATAGTTCATTTGGCCCTTAGTCCTTCTTTAAAAGAAATTGGACAGAAATGGATCTGGAAAGTTTTGTTGACAACTATTGCCAGCTGCTCAGTGAGGGAAAGAATAAGAATTTTAGGACATTTTCTTTAATTATCAAAGCCTTTTGTTGACTACATTCAACACCTGGTTTACAGAGATTTTCCAGGGCATCATCTCTGAGAAGAGCTCTTCGGCTCTGGCTTTCTCGCTTCAAACCTGAACGCTTCAGCCTCCAGGGCCTGGTGTCTCCTTCCTTCTGTTTCTGGGAGGTGGATTTCACTTGACTCCTTATAATTCCTGTTCAGATCCCCTTGTAGGTCTCTATTGCCCTACATCTCTTTGCTATCTCCTTTATGCCAGTGGTCACAGCCAACAGACTCTTTTGCTTTGTGACAGTGATTCACAAAGCCTACTTGTGTGACTTTGCTGGATTAGATGCCCTGGACAAAGCTCCTGATCTGAGGAATTTAGATACAAAGATGATGGGTGTGTTACGAATGCCTAAGCTAGGGAGCAGGAAAGATATAAACTGGATAGAAAGAGCTCAAAAGATAAAGAGAGGGAAGCTGTAGTGGAAGGGTGCACTACCAGGGCACAGTCTTATCTGCCAAGCCATTTCTTTTCCAAGTGTAAATTGGCACTATATCTGTATGTTTTTTTATTCAAGTCAATCTTGAATCCACACCTGCATATTTTGCATGTAGGCAGTACATTAAAGAAATAAAATACTGTGCACTACTATTCAGCGATTTATTTATAGCTCATCTGATCAGAGGGAAATTGGGTCTTTGTTATATCAAAGTTTTAAGAAAGAATTCAGAAAAAAAGTCTAAAATAAGATTTTAGGCTAATTTAGGTGAAGAAGTTATTGCTGGATTTTGTTTTTAGATGAAAATGTTTGAGTGCTTTTTGTAGGAACAAGCTTTATGTAAAAGTATCAAACTTTTACTCAGAAATTGATTTTTTTCCCCCTCTAAGGAGCTAAAACCCTTAAAATCTATTACTCATATGCACTGACATTCAGTATTAATTTTATGTTCCTCCATATTGCTTTCTTCAGGGAAAAACTAACATCCATTTTTTGATCAGTGATATACCGTCAGCACAAGGTGCATGACTGTTGATTAAATAACAAGCACGTTAGGATTTTTTTTTGGTGGGTGCTCTCAGTAGCTGCTGCTGCCTGACAGTCACTTAAGGGCAGTTTGCTTGCTGCCCTGGCAGAACAGCATTGCTCAGTGTGTACTTTCAGCCAACAGCCCAGAATGTTTTGAAAATTATGAAGAATCACCTCCTTGCTCCATGGCTGAAAGTAAACAGTATGAAGGTTTTTTCCCAGATTCGATATTAAAATCTAAGTTGCACATTTATCCCATCTCAGCTAGGCATCTTTGTTAGATAGGCTGAGGAGGAGGAAGAGAGAAAATGAGAGAGAGACAGAGCTTCAGAGGGCTTTCAGAGCTTATGGGTGAGTGAGTTGTTTCCTGGAGATGCTTGCTGTCCTCTTTGGGACAGTGTCCAAGTTGGCTGGAATGATAACAGCTCCTCCTTTATGTGCTTCAGGTACTGGAAATGAAATGGGGCTAAAGGTTGTTTCTGAGTCTCTGACCCAAAAGGCTCAGGTGTTGTGGCAGTGTCTGCGCTGTGTCAGCACGGGTGACACCTGCTAGGGCCAAGGCAGCTCTAAGCACAGGTTAGGGCAATTTGCTTTCCAGCAGGGCTGCTACAGCCACAGCAAGGAAGGCTACAGCCTTGACCTCACCCAGGCAACATCCATTTGACTTAATGATCTCTTGTGCTATTAAGCCTTCACGTGAAACTTCGAAACACTCATTGCATTCTTAGCCAAAACTCACCCACAAGGACCTTTTTCATTGGTTTTGGTTGCTTGCTTTTTATTCTTTAAATCTTTATGTAATGGTGAAAAACAGGGAAGAGAATGGTTAGTACAGTTTCAAAAATCTGCACAAATTCTGGATAATTGGTTTGCACAAACCCTTGTTTTATTCTCGTAAATGCTCAAATGGAGTGATGAGCCTTTAGAGATAAGTGCAAGGGATTTTCCTGAGGCTTAGGAAGGAAATAGCTCTAGGATATTTCCATTAGTGTCACTCCAATGGGCCATTTTATACCAGAGATTGATGTTTGGTCCAAGTTTATACTAATTTGGTGAAATACCATATATACAGGCCTCCATGGCATTCTTTTTGGTAGCCTAAAAGACATGTTTAGATGAGGCTTCCTCTCCCAATTTTAAAGACACAATTTCCTTCAAATGGACTCACTGCAGTGAATGGATTTACTTCTGAGTCTTCATTTTTTAAATGGGGACCTCTTCCTTTTTCAGAAAGCATATTTATGACCTAAAAGAGTAGTATTTCATTGTTTACACCTATCTATTGTGTATTTCATTGCTTCTGTTGGTCAAGAAGAATGATAAACTATGCATCCCTCATAATATGTATTGATCTTCCTGGAGATGATTTAAACACCTATCGATACTCTTCTGGACTCCATATAGGATAAAATGCTGTCTCTTCTCTCCATTTGCAATTTTTATTGTGGCATGAAATCCTATCACAATTCCTTTCATCTGATTTAGCAACAATTCAAAAATATCTATTTATTTTAATAGGTAGTCAATTAATGGAAAATTACTGCTCTGGATTTAGGTTGTTTTTCTGATGTTAACTTCATTGTTAATGTCCAAGTTCTCTTTTGTTGTGCACAGTTTCCCTACAATTTGTATGTAGTTTTCAACAGTAGAACTCAGTCAGTCTCTCTCACACTGTTAGTCCAATGAAGAGACCACAATAAATTGTTGATAAAATTTACTTTTCTGTGACCAGAGTATCAATTATGATGGAATAACTGGGATCTAGACTTTGAAAGTAATGATGATCCCTTTTACTGTTTTAAACACCTAACCTTCAATTCGCCCCCACTTTTCTTTGCTATTTATTTAGAAATCATGCCTGGATCACTGCATTCATAATTACATTATGTAAATAGTGTAAACAACCACAAAAACAAAGGAGTCCTGACCTTCAGCTCTGCCCCAGCCAGCTCCACGGATACTTAGTTTCCTTCATTGTTCTGTGCAGGATATTGTTCGCTTGGATAGGTTTTCACTGTTTCAGAATCTTTTTTACCATAATTGATTAAAGCGCCTCCACAAATTGAATTTCCCATGTGGACTTTTTAAAGCCTCTGGAACTTGATAAGCTTTTGTAACAGAAGAAGAAATGTTTCATGTGGCTTGAAATCCTCCTTGCATAAAAGAGCATTTCATCAGCCACTGTCTGCTCTGCTAGGCTTTGCTGGCACAGTGACACCTGAATCCCATGGTCTAACTAGCTTTTTTTGTCCTTGCCTCAGGGTAAGAGATTCAAGAAAGTTGTTTTGTTGTTCAGCAAGGAAGATACTGCTGAGCCAATGAATTAACTTAAAAGTCCCTCTCTTCTTGGAGAGAACTTTGCAAAAACACTAAAGGATATGCCACCTCTCTGTTTGTGGGGCTCTTTGGAAAGAGCTGTTTAAAAAAGCTTAGAATAACTAGAAAACCATCAAGAATCTAAGCTGATATAAAAAAGTGGGGATAGACAAAGGACTGTTAAACACATCTCAAGTTAAACTGAAAGTAAAACTCAGAAAGAAAAATAAGCTTAAGCTTCAAGGTCCAGGACAAAAAAAGGTGCAGTCTTCTGGGGTTTAGTGTTTCCAGCAACAGTGACAAGCAACAGGTAAGGATGAAAGCAAATATGCATGGAGTGAGAGCATTTCCCACTGCTCTTACTTTAAAATGTGCCCATTTCTGTGTCTGATCTGCAGCCATGAAGAGAAAGGTGTGCATATTTTAAAGCAGCAGGAAGGAATTGTAATTATGTCCTTGCAAGGTCTGTGAGCATTATGTTTTTGTCTCCCCGGGAGTTAGATTTCCTTAAACATTCTCAACTGCTATAGAAAAACTCAATCAAATAAAAGTCTCCCCTCTCCTTTATTTAAGACCTGAGACAACAGAGGAAAATAAATTGAAAAGTTACAGGTGAAGGTTTATCTCATGTTTCTTTTATTTCAGGAACATTAGACACTTACACTTGATGATTCTCCAAAACCTGGCTTGCAGTTCAAAGACTTAAGAAGCAATGACAGAGCTGTGTGATGCACAAGTGTCACTGAGGGATTAACTGGGATCCAAATGTATTTTGACCAGTGTCAGAAGAAAAACTGTAACTTTATACAGAATTATAAAAGTTTGAAATTTTTGAATATTTTCTTATTGTTCTTCCATATTTTGTGCCCTAAATAGACTTGAATCAGTTCAGTACATGATTTTCAGTCACATGGCTACATGTAGGTTATCACTAATCGCTGAGAAATACATGCTCTCTCAGTGTTAGCCAGTGTAATAGCTGGCTTAGAGCACATTTCACTGCTTGGAGTGTCATGACTGGAGCTATCCATCCATGGAGGACCTGGGGGTACTGGTTGACAGTGGCTGAAAATGAGTCAGCAGTGCCCAGGTGGCCAAGAAGGCCAAAGTCGTCCTGCATGGGTCAACAATACTGTGGCCAGCAGGATCAGGGCAGTGATCATCTCATTGCCCTGTACTGTGAAGCATTCCTCCACCCTGTGCAACTTGGCAACACCTCAAGTCCTCTGTTCAGGTTTTGGTCCCTCACTACCAGAAGCACGTTGAGGTGCTGGAGTATGATCAGAGAAGGGCAAAAAAGCTGCTGAAGGGTCTGGAGTACAAATCCCATGAGGAGCAGCTAAGGGAGCTGGGGTTGTGTAGCCCAAAGGAAAGGAGGATCAGGAGAGATCATGTCACTCATCATACAATGGATTTGGTCTCTTTTTCCAACAAGTGACAGGATGATTCTTCACTGTGACGATGGTGAGAACAACCTGCTGGAACAGGTTGGATGGGATTTTGATCAAGGGGAAGATGTTCCTGCCCATGGCAATGGGGCTGCAACTAGATGATCTTTAATATACTTTCCAATGCAAGTTATTGTATGTGCCTATGATTATATGACAAGAGGAAATGGCCTCACATCGTGCCAGAGGAGGTTTAGATCAGGTGTTAGAAAATTTTCTGCACCAAAAGTGTTATAAAACATTGGAACAGGCTTCCCAGGGAAGTGGTTGAGTCACCGTCTCTGGCAGCATTAGAAAAATGTGTAGCCGTGGTACTTTGGGGCATGTTTTAGTACTCGGTACTGGTAGGTTTACAGTTAAACTCAGTGATGGTAAGGGTCTTTTCTATATAAATGACCTATGCTATGGCTCTTTATGTATGATCATGGAATTATTCAGATTTATTGCATAACTGAAATATCAGGAAAAGTTGGAGTGAATATTTATTGCTGATATTTCTCCTGCAGTCATGAATAAGACTTGGGTTTATTGTCAAGAAGAAAGGAAGCAATATTCCAGTGGTGAACTGTGGAAAAGGACAGCAAAAACTGTGCAGGTGCTCCTCTGTTCAATTCATTGAAAGATTGCCAAAGGCATGGGAAAGGCACTAATTTAAGCTGTCAGCAGAGAGTTTTAAAAGGTTTGCCTGCTTTAAAAAGGTGCCTGTATCTCCATAGTTGAAAGAGAGGGAAAAATCCAGACCAAATATTCAGCTAACTATTTGTCTAACCCATTTTGAGATAGACCTCTTCAAGCTGGTGGCTAAGTTGATTCCAATGCTTCATCATGTCAACTTGAGTCTTCATCCAGCTGCATAGTCTTTGCTGTAAGGATTTCTTGTGGTGTTGAAAAGTAGCCAAGCATGTTTCCTTTGGGGAACTGGCTTAAAATTGTTGTTTCTTAATCAGTCAAATTCATTTGTGTATTTTACAGAAAAACAAAAAGGCTTCAGGGCGTAAGTTCAACTTATTTAGGCAACTCATCCTTCCCTGTCCCTGAAAAACTACACAAAGCACAACCCAAAACAAAAGTAAGCAGGGTAAAATTTGAAGGCAAAGAGTGCCTTTTTTCAGGGTAGATGACACTAGGAGGCATTGTCTGTGCTAAAAAGTGGGAGCTCACAAGAGGATTCAGAGGATGTTTTCCCACCATGCAACAGGCATCCTCAAAGTATAGCAGCACTATCCTTTTCCTGTTTTACCACAAAGGACAAAAGCAATTCTTCAGTTTATAGGTCTCACCCTATTGATAATAATTTTAACTGAAACAGACATAAATGCCTGTTCTGAGAATTGGAGTGGATGCTTCAGGGTACTCTTTAGCTTCTGTTGCTATGATTTTAAATGCACACTCCATGCTGAGAGTCCACTTTTCCCCCCTGCCATTGCTTTTACCCACTCGGTACAAATTCTTGTGCAGAAAGAGTAGTCAATGATACCCTTGCTCATGAAGCTTTAAACAGGAAAATCTATTTTTTATAGAACTGTTCATATGGAGGCATGGGACAAATAAAAAAACCATGCACGATATTTTTGTACACATAATGAATATAAACTAAGAGAAAAATGAACATAACCCAAAAGAAAAACTACACCAACTATATTCATGGAGTGTCTAAATATCGTGCAGGATGAGAAGAATATTTTCTGCCTGGTCATGCGAACAGTATGACATTGTATGATGAAGCTCATTCTACTGCTCTTGCCACCGTTCAGCAGCAGTGTATTGCTTCATTGCTTCAGTCACTGGGTTACTCATCTTGTGAGGTAAGTCATCTTTCATGCAAGAAATTGATTTCATGTTTTGTGCATGTTTTGTATCTTACCTTATATAGCCTTCAGTTGGCTTTTGTAAAACTAAATTGTCTTGCCTTTAAATTCACATGCCTGTTCTATTCAGATGGCAGTGAAATTTGCTACCTAACAAGACTTCGTCTCACAGCACAACTTAACTTTCACCAAAACTCTACTTCTGTGAACTTTTGCATGGTGAGATGCATCCCGAGGTGTGAATCAGGACAGTGTTTGCATATCTCCAGCCAACTGATCAGCAGAACACCTGATACTTATTAATTTCACTTCACAGAAAGTACCACTTTTAAGACTATTATCAGTTTGTTTCTTTTTCCCCCGGAGAGTGAAAGAATAATCCTGTGTAAGCCAGGCAGCTTGAAGCTTGAGGGGAATTGTTGATCTTTTCCTGATCTCCAGTGAGATGGAAACCTGTAAGGGCTTTCAAGTTCTGCTAGGAAGAGAGGCCGGAATGGTCCAATGAGCACCCTGATAAAGGTTGATTTATGGTCTTGAGACATCTGGAGGCATTTCTGCTAAAGCCAGTTAGTCTAAAAGTTGGAGAAAATGTGAGATTTATAATTATGCTGGAGAAATACAAGCAAGCCAACTGCTACCCATGTATAATGGTAGAAAACAGATACCTTGACTTGATGACACAGCTTTATGGTCCATATGTCAGAAGCTTTAGGCAAGGAAAGCTTGGTAATTTTTTTCTGAAAGAAAAGATTTGCTCAGGAGGGTCTGCTTGTGGCCTCTCTTCACTGCTGTCCTGCAGTTAAGATGTAAAACATTGTGAAAGTGGGCAAGTAGTTTAGTTCATTAGGCCTGGGCCACAGCTGGTGGGGAAACTGATTGTGAGGAGGAGGAGCACAGAAAGCAGGTGATATCAATGCTGGCAACAAGCCTGGACAGTGAGTGGTTTCCTTGCTAATCAGACACATGGATGATGTACAGACAAGCTGGCCAGTGGGCAATGACTGGAAGCACAGCCCATGATGGAATTCAGCAGACCTGAGCAGGACCTCTTAACCCAATTGCATGAACCTAGAATATATTGTTTTTAATGTCATTAACACTGTGTCATTTGGGCTCATGAGAGTTGGAGATTCAACAGTGATTCATTACTAGAGCAGTTACATATAACTAAAGGAGAAGGGCTCATTTGGGAGTGTTCCCCCTGTGTTCTGGAAGGTGATCTGCTTTTCAGATAATATTCATATTTTCCCAAATGTAACATCATCATGCTTTCTCTTTCCCTCCTCCAAAGAAATCTGTTTTCTTGAATATTTTGTTCATTTTTTAAAGATTTTTTTTGGTGAAGTACAAGATACTGTTTAATTGGGTGTCAGACAATGTAGTTACTGTCATTGCTTTCTTGTGCAGGGACTAGGGCACTACTTCTAGAAAACCTGAAAAACTATTCTGTCTGTAAGTGCCTGGCAGAAAAGCTGTACTTCTAAGATATTTTCACTTTGTGAAAGGAAAAAAAAAAAGGCATAGTAGCATGGGATTCATCTAATCTAGTGGGCAATAATATCTTGAGTGTCACCTATCTTTCAAAGTTAAAATAACTGATAAATTCTAGCCAGTGGGTGAAAACTTCAATTATTGCAGGTAAGTATTCTAATTTCAATTCAATTCAATTCAATTCAGTTCAATTCAATTCAGTTCAGTTTTAGTATTTTGATGGTCAATTTGTATTTCACTATGAAGAAGTAAAAAAATACGCCACATTACAAGCTTTTTTCCTTGCAAATCTCTTAGAAAATTGTTCATGTATCCTGAGGAGTTTTCAGCTGATAATTTCAAAACTGTTGATACAAAATATAATCAACATTTCTAGGAAAAGAAGAATGAAATAAAAGTTTTGTTATCTTCCTTTTCAAATAGAAAAAATTTTGACAGTAGTTGAAATCTGATATACCTATATTTTGTTTTGCTAAGCTGATGGTTTTTAAAATCTGTTTTCTAGAAT
This sequence comes from Lichenostomus cassidix, assembly GCF_008360975.1. Taxonomy (NCBI): domain Eukaryota; kingdom Metazoa; phylum Chordata; class Aves; order Passeriformes; family Meliphagidae; genus Lichenostomus; species Lichenostomus cassidix. The sequence continues at coordinate 55,285,762 of NC_139479.1, read as the reverse complement.
TTTAATGGAAGTTGCTGCTTTATTAAATAGAAATTGTACTTCAATATTGTTCTCTTCAAAGAATACTTATGTAAAGCCCTTTGCCAAAACTGTACATATGCAGCAAATATAAATGCAAACTCACTGGAATAAATAAGCATTCATTTTCTGTGATGAATAAATTCATAGGTAACTGTTCTCTAGTCATTCCTGTCTTAGAAATGCAGAATTTTTTCCCTTTTCTCCAATGAATCTTCTCATATCCTTTGAATTATAAGTCATCATCAAAATCAATTCACATTTATCTACCATTCTCACTTGTGTATTGCATACCACCAAGCAATTGTATGCCACCAATACCAACAATATGTTGCATGAAGGACTTAAAATATTTTTACTGGAGAGTGCTACTTTGGGTTTCCATTTTTTTATTACTAAACTTTTTAAGAAATAAAGCTCATGCTTCACTCTTGGGGCAGGCATACATGTTCATTGTGCTGCTGGCTGATTCACTGGTATGTCTTAAAAATTATACATATATTTTTTATTTCAATCCTGAAATATTTGATGCTATCGATATTTTTTACAGTGATAAGTAGTAACCAGGGTTCATTATTTTAGGTCTCACAGAACTGCTCATTTTAAAGCTACTATGAATTTTTCTTTATTACCAAGGTTGGTATTAACACCTTTCAACTAGCTGAAATTTTGGACTATTCTTTAAGACTGTTCCATTTTTTTAAAGTTATTACTTGAGAGCCACACAGCATGGCATATAGTTTCAGAGCAGCGAGTACATCTTTCCCTTCTGTTCTGCTTCTTCACTGCATTTCTGTGGAAACCTGCATTTAAGGTGTAACTGGCTGGTTCAGGGGGAGTCTAAGTTTAGCAGGGTGCTGGCTTTAGGATTTAGATGATTTGATGGTGAGAATAATTGAGGTAAAAACCTTCACTAGTCACCAATCATTCTCTGGACATTTTGGGCTGCAGACTAGTGTACTTAGATAAGGTTGATGAGTATTTTCTTTGAAATCCCACAGAAGATACTGCAGCAGGCACAGTTAGCAAGAACTGAACTATAGATGGTAACCTCTGTGGAAAAAATAACCATTATCTTTAATGGAGTTCAGAGGAAGAAAGATAAAGGCATTTCCCCTTGTTATTTTAAATCCTCTAAGCGCCAATATCACAAATGAGAGTTAGATGTTTCTGTGGTATGAATGGGAAAAAAAAATTAGAAAGCACAACTATGGGACTTTTTATAATGCACACAAGGTTCTCGACATTAATCTGTCATTGCACAAATTTTTCAGCTACAGTGCTATGTGTCTTCTGGAAGGCTTGACTGACTTGTTCATGAATGTGATGGGTTTGGGGAAAAAATCCTTCGGTGGAAACAAAGGTGAAGCTTTTTTTTTTAAGTGAAAAGGATGTGACAGAAACAGGTAGAAAGTGATTTATAGCAGCTGACATGTGGAGCTGTTAGTCCTGCTTTTATTCTGTATGTCTTTTTGCCTCTGGTGTTAACCCTGTGTGTAGTAGTTTTAATCTGTTGTCCCAACATAAAAGCAAGAATCGAAAGAAACTTCATACCACCAAAAATTGGTGTGATTTATCATAGCACAGAGATCTCTAGAGGGATGACTGGTGAAAGACTGTCATTCTGTGACACCCTGAGAAAGATTCTTTTAAAATCAGAGGAATTGGAAGGGTCACTTCTACAAAATCAGTGTTGCTCACGGAAAGCTGTAAAAGCTTCTCTTTTTTTGCTGAAGCCTCTCACTTGCATGGTACAAAATTCCAGATGGAAATTGGCACTGTCAGATGTAAGCTATTAAGATGCACTGAAGTGCATTTTTATATAAAGATCCGGACAGACATGTTTGGAAATTTGGCCTTAAAGAAGTAATACTGAAAGAGTCCATCATTATTTAGAGGCATATATTTGAATAATGCTTAAAAGTGAGTCCTAAACAAGCTTTCTCTTTTATGTAATGAGACTTTGTTGTAGGTAGATGTACTTGTCCCTATGATTCCTATTCAACTATATTCAGCAGAAAAAATGCTTATTTCTCTCTCCCACACAAAATCCAAACTAGTTCTTTTAAAAATCAGACAGCAACTGTCATCAAATTTTGGTATGAGCGGCTAATTTTTCAAATCTTTTTAATTTTAAATGAATTAATTATACGAAAGTGGTACTTTACCTCTTTAAAAAAGAAAAGTTTAAAAAATAACAATTTTTCGGGGCAATTGGATTACCAACCTGTAATGATTTAGTTTTCAAAGCATTAAGGCCAAGCTATTTGCATTCATCTATGATGAAGTGGAAATAGGAATTGTCAACAAGTCATAAAAACAATAAATTAGTCTTTCATCGCATCATACGCAAAGTTAAGCCCAACAATTTATGCTGAGATAACACAGAGAAAACAGTGCATGAAGAGAAAAAAATTCTATGGAATACCAGCAATAAGAACTTTAATATTTGAATGAAAGTAAGCTATTAAAAGACACAGAAAACAGAACTTTGAATGTACTCAGTGTCACGAAGTCAAAAGAAGGATCTGTAAAAAGACACTGAATAAAAGAGTGAGATGTTTACTAAGTATTAACAAAAATAATAAGCATCCTAAAGACAAAAAAAAATGTAGTTGCACAGAAGGCAACTGTGATTAAATGAAAGTAACTATGCTGGAAAGGGGAGGAAAGGTCTTTCTATAAATTGCTTTAGTTTGGGAATATGTCCTGATCAAATGAGATGGTTACATAAGACTGTCAAAAGGCACCATTAAACCTATTACTGATAGACTGCTCAGCTACCATGTAATCAAAGTGTGTTAAAGGATTCTTTTTGATAACACTGACATTAAAAGATATCATCAGACTCAGCTATTATTGTCTTTAATAGAACCACAAGTAATATGAGGTGAAATGTGCTCAGTAAAATCAACATGTTGCTCATCATGGCTGAGGTTTGTTCTGTCATATTGCTTTTAAACAGACTGTTTATTTCCTTTAATAGTTACAAAGAAATACCATCTAATGAGAATGCTCTGATTTATCCTTCAAGTAGATGGCAGATAGCATGACATTAAGGAAGTCTTTCATCTCCCAGTTCTATTTTCATCTCTTTTCCCTAACATGCCAGTGAATAAACTAATAAAAAAATCCAAATTCAAATGCAGCTCAAATCCATCATAATATGCCTTAGCACGCTGTCATTTATTTCCACTAAGCATATAAAGCACTGTATCAAATTAGTCTGTGCTTACAATCCCTTGAAAAAAAAGAAAGTTAAAAAAACCTCATTGCAAAGTTTCATCTGTTTTCTTCTGAGTCAATTGTGAGAAGTGAATCCATAGAAATTACCAATGAAGCATTAAAGAATTGCAAGAATTTCACACAAATTACCTTTGCAAATAGATTCAAAGTCGAGGATCTTGAAACTGAAACACAGCAGTCTTTTGAGTGAATTGGTGCAAGTAATGTGTTAATGGGAGATCTTGGAAGATAAATGATTGTCAAGAAGAGCGGTCTATAAGTAATTGATTTCTGGTTTTATAATCAAAGAATTGTCTGTTTGGAAGCAAAAAATAATTCTCTCTTTATTTTTTACTAAAATTAAAGGTTAACAGATTTCAGCTGGAATACAATAAAAAAACCACCCTTATTTTATTTTATTTGGTTATATTTTAAACCAATGCAAAATAAAAGTGTCTGTCTAGTTTAATTATCTCTGTACCATTATGTAGGTTCATTTTCTATATTGGCTATGATTTTCTTTGACATAAATGGGAACTTAAGTTCCTAGTTCATATGTTGATATATGTGTTTAGACAGTGAAATATAGGTGAACTGTATCCTGTCTTTTCATCATACACAGTTAAGTCTAGGAGGATAAACTGCATCTCTTTCTTACTGGTGGAATGAATTGTTCTGTGGAGGTTCCCCTATTTACTTCTATGGCAAGATATTAGGTAAAATCTGTTACAAAGTGGCTCTTAGACTAGACATTCCCATGTCAGGATGATATCAGCTCCTGGCTACATGTAATTACTATTGGCACAATTTCATGTCATACATGGGAGAAAGTGAACACAACCCTTTGCAGAATATTCCAAAATGCAAGGATAAAAGCATTTATCTGAACAGTGGGCCCAGACACCAAGAAACAAGGAAAGGTCCTGAATTTTGATCTTGCATATACTGGATGAATACTTTAGTTCTTGAGTTACTATGTAAAAGACTGGAATTATCATATCAGTATCTTTTAGTATATAAATTAGGGGGATGGGGGAAAGGGAATTATTGGCATTTTTCAGTGAAACCAATTTCCCTCCCCCAAAGTTTCTAGATGATCAAGCAGAATGTTTTTGATTGAAGCAAATTTAATTATTAAAAATTCTACTAGTAAAAATATTGAAATACTAAATCAGAATACGCTCCCCATTGGCTCATTTTTCCTTCATGTGATCAAAATGTTGCTGAAGATAACCTGCCACTCAAGTTGTCTGTATTTTATTACTTTTGAAAAGGATTCCATGATGCACCAACAAAATATTTAATAAATTCAGCTCACCAAAAAGCATTACCATTAATTTTTTGAATAATTTTTATTAATTTTGTCCTATTGCACATGAACAGCTTGATCAGAACTGATGAGAAATGATGTCTGCTTGAAAAGTTGTGAAAATTTGCATAGGCAGAAAATAATTAGCAAAGCTGGTGCTAAAATAAACCCTTTGCTTTGAATAAGTTCTCAGAAACCAATTTTTACCGTGTATACTGATGACAATTTGCAAGCAGTCACCCCTTTTATTACGTTCAGTTTCTCGCTCGAAGAAAAATGCCAGGCTGTGAATTGCTAACATCACTCCCCACAGTAGCTGTGGTCTCCTTGGGGTTCTTTTGGCCAAGTACCAAACTGGCTCTGCTTGTGACATTTTGTTTGATAACATCATAAAGTGGTAAGGCCATGGAATGTATACATAGCAGTAAGCACTAATAAAGTGTTTATCCTTTAATGTCTCCCAGATGCTTGCCTATAGCTTTTTCCAGAAGTAAAGAGAATGTGTTGGCTGGATGTGATCTCGTGTTTATATTGTCTGCTGGGTCTACGTGATAAGTCACATTTCTTTCCTCCTTTGCTTTTGTTGAATCAGTAAAGCAAGTGCTGCCTTAAAGGTCTGTTCCTCTATGTGTAACAAATGCCAGATCCATAAAATAGCTGGGATCAAATGGTAATAAAACCGGAGGTTAGAAGAACCTCATTGAGGGAAAAGCAGTCAATAATTTCTGTGTTACACAAAATTACAAAATTCTGTGAGACTCATGATGTTTAACTCCAGGGTGTTTTGGAGTTATTAGAATGAACAGAAGTCCTCCCAATTTTTAGGAGAACATTCAAGACACAATATGTTTATTCTGCCATTCAGTAAGAAAGGGCATGGCACTTGGGATTCTTTATTACCTACCTTTTGACACTGTTATTTATGGTAGTTGAGACAGGCACAAATGGCAAGTATTGTGACTGCCTTTGTACTTACATTTTGCACAGTTGTAAATCATCAGCAGAATCAGCAAGTGCTGCGGGGCAGTAGAAAAATGTAACCCTGCCTTTTTAGCCAGGTAGGTGGGTCTGTTCAGCTAAGGCTGAAAATCAATCAAGAAAAATCAATTGAAATATTCTTTCAAGTCAGTAAAATGAAAATGTAATGTTAGACATTTTTCATTGTTTACTCTGTGTGCTAGTTTTAGCTGGTGTAGAGTTAGTTGCCTTCAGAGTAGCTAGTACGGAGCTATATTATGGATTTGTGACCAAAACAATGTTGATATCACAGGGATGTTTTAGTTTCTGCTGAGGGACAGCTGACCCCAGCTGACCAAAAGAATATTCCAGACTATGTGACATCATGCTCATCATGTAGAGCTGGGGGAAGAGAAGGAAGGGGGAGACTCAGAGTGATGGCATTTATCTTCCCGAGTCTCTGCTACACATGATGGAGCCCTGCTTTTCTGGGGATGGCTGAACACCTGTCTGCCCATGGGAAGTGGTGAATTAATTCCTTGCTTTGCTTGGGCAAAAAGCAAAAGCTTTGCTTTGCCTATTGAACTGTTTTTTATTTTAACCCGTGAGTTTTCTCCCTTTTGCTTTTCTTGTTTTCTCTCTCATTTTGATGCATGAGGAGTAGGTGAGCAGTTGTGTGGTGCTTAGTTGACAGTTGGAGTTAACCCAAAACACTTTGTTGTGAGATACCAGGTAATATTTTGGAAAATGTTTAAATGCTTTTCAAGCCCAAGTACTCTTTCAATTGCAATACAGACATTTAGGCCCAGACTACTTACGCTTGTCAAAACACTTCACAGTGTATGCAATTTATTCTGTGTCTGTTATAGCAGCATCTGCCAGCATAGTGATCATCATCAAGAGTGTGATCTTTGGTTGACAGCAGAAACTTCCATTATACAAACAGTTGTACTGACAAAACTGAACTTTTGCTGAATTAGCTAATTTTACTTGAAAGGACTGGAAGAGAAAATGTTAGTAGAGGCACTGACTTGTCATGATGACACCAAATATCTTCAGGTCTGAATTTTTCCTAGCCCAAACTTAGTTTTATATGTGTGCATCCTATTTTTACAAAAGTGCAGAACTGCAAAGGCTCACTGTGCAAGATCCAGGAGAAGGTTACTGGTCTTCAAGTTTACCTGTGGAATGCTAGGTGTCATGGATATGGTCCTATAGAGTCCCACATCCCATAGTAAGACACCTACCTGTGTACACTCTCTGAGGCATTTTGGAAAAAAAAACACACAGTCAGCACCTTGAACAGTTTGTAGCTTAAAGTCAGCTTTCTAATTGGAAGGTTTTCCTGAGAGAGCCACTAAACACCAAGCACAGGGACAATCCCCACATGCCGCCTGCTGCATGATCCCTATAACAGCACAAGAATATAATTTTGTCCACTGAAGAGCCACAGGTAAATTAAGGTAACACAAAGCTCATAGTATTTTTTTAAAATTCCCCTTTTTGGAGTGGCACAAACAGTAGCATTCTGACTCACTAACAAACATATATAATGATAACACATATCAAGAGAACAAGAAATTAATTTGTCTGTATTACCTGAGAGGATCTTTATGTTCAGTTTTGAAAAGGACCAGCTGAAATATAATCACTATTCATATGCAGACAGTCAATTTAAATGACCTAATAGGTCCCTTTTGGCCTTTATTTCTGTGGTTCTATATGCCAAAGCATTAATATTAACTGGAAATGATCAGGTAGAGCGAATAAGTTCTGTAAGATTTACTATACATTGGCCTAGATGAGAATTAAATAGAGGTGAAACATATTGAAATATATGAAGAACTAAAAATAAAGTAAATCTATTGTTTGCATTATTACTGTGTTCCCCTCAAAACACTAGGTATCATCTTATTTTAAAAGATATTTAATGTTTTAGGAAAGCACTGCCTTAGCAGTAACAAAAAAGAGGATATTTTCTGCTCTCAGAATAAAGTAACAATTATGCTTGGCTGAGTTTTTTCTAGATTACCATAGAATCATAGAATAGTTTGGATTAGAAGGGACATTAAAGGTTATCTAGTGCCAGCCCCCCCCACCATGGTCAGGGTACATATTCCACTAGTTCAGGTTGCTCAAAGCCCCATCCAACGTGCCCTTGAGCACTTCCAGGGATGGGGCATCCATGAGTCCTCTGAGCAACCTGTTCCAGTGCCTCACCACTCTCACAGTAAAAAATTTCTTGTTATTATGTAATCTAAAACTACTCACTTTCAGTTCCTCCTTATCCTGTCGCTATCTTCCCTTGTCCCTTATTCCCTCTTCAAATTCCCTCTTAAGCTCTCTTGTAAGCCCCTTTTGGGTGCTGGGAGTCTGCTCTAACCTCTCCCTGGAGCCTTCTCTTCTCCACGCTGCAGACTCTCTTAGCCTATCTTCACAGGAGACCTTCTCCATCCCTGTGATCATCTTGATGTCCCTCTGGACTCATTCCAACAGGTCGATGGACTTCTTACACAGGGTATCCCAGAGCTGAATGCATTACTGAAGGTGGGGTATCCTGAGAACAAATAATATGTTCTCTGCCTAATCTGGAGATGGGAGACAACTGAATCGATTAATTTTTTGGCATGTATACTGAGTCTAATAGAAGAGATGTGCTTTACAATGTCTATTTATGGGATATGAGTAGTTCTTTGCGTAGAATGGGATTGGTAACCATAGTTAGTATATCAATTTTAAAAATCAACATACAGGCAGCATTTTTAGTCATTATTTCTCAAGAGCATGCTTAAACCAATGACCCAGTGTTCAAAAGTCTGCACTCTTAAGATCTCTCAAATAATGACTAGCAATCAGATGGTCAACTTCCTTTATTAAAATCAGTAAGACCTTCTTAGCATGAGTAGTAATGGGATTGCACTAGATGCATATAACACTGTCAAGTTAGTTTGCTTCTTGTTTTCCTTCAGGAACACAGCTCTGCCAATAATCACCATAGTGCACACGTTGATTCAGTCATGGATTCCAAGCAGCAAACTGAGCAGTAGAAATCTGGGTATGGAAGAAAGAGTAGCTTGTTGTGGGGGACTGCATTATACAAAGAGCCTTGATATGAGGCAGTGCCCAAACTTGTCCTAGTAACCAGGGTTCAATCTGTGCTGTCAGTAACAAGGTCAGTATAGATGGACTTCAGGCAGTTTAAAATTCAGTCAAAAGGGAATATATTAACTATATTTAGGGACTGTAGCTGTAATTAGATCTATCATGAAACAGAGTGTGAGACAAAACAGTCACATCAATTTAATTTATAAAAATAAAAAAAGGCTATGAACTTCAAATATTTTAAGGTCAGAAGTCACTGTTTGATGTCCTGGATAATATAGGTCATAGGACTTTCATGAATTAATTAGCATTGACTTCTATGAGACCAAGACCTTTACTGTTTATGTTTTCCCTGTCACATGTAACTGCTGAAGTCACCAGATCAGAAAGAAATTTAAGATATTTTTCAGTTCATTCACTTTGAGCTTTTCAATGTTATTTGCAGTCCACTGCATCAATGTCATATGCTTCTATAAAGGGAACTCATACGCCCTTTCTCATCTGGGCTCTGCAAGAGCATAATTCTTATTAGCTCCAGGTAACTTGGTAACTCTGTGAAAATCAAAATGATAGCAAACTGATATTTCACAGACAAAGGGAGGGAGAAGAATAAGAATGAGACAGATGTGGAATGCCATAAACGTGTTTTTCTTGTCTCTGGATCAGTTTGCAGACTAATGGGATAAGTAGGTGAGAAAGAAAACAACACCCTTATCTGTTTTAAAAGGTCATTGCAATGGATATCTCACTATTTTTTTACAAATTATCCTTCTTTCATATTTTTAAGGGAAATGGAAGTTTTCAGTATATGAAAGAGGAGGAGAGTCTTCTGAGAGGAATCTTTCCAAATCATTCAAAAGTGGAAACCTTTGTGACAATACATGAATATGGAGATTATGTGGGAGTTCTTCCCAGATATATTCTCTTTGCTGTGCAGATCTGCAAATATAGGGAAATCTGTACCTGATCAAGTTACCTTTGCATTTACTGTCTACTACTGGATTTGTATATTTTTTAAAATTGTTTTATGAAAAGATGTAAAGTTTGGAACCCACAGTAACTTGTGGCAACTAATTCAATATACTAAATACATACTGTATGAAAGCATTCCTCTTTTATTTTGAATCACCTTCTTGATCATTAAACTTGATGATCTAGTTTATTTGGTAATTTCTTATAGTGAACATGTTCCTTTTTTTACTGGAAGTGATTAGGCTAGTGATAATTTTTTCTCTATAGCAGCATGTATGGTGCTATATATTGAATTTGTGATCTAAACGGGGTTGATAACATGGGGATGATTTAGCTACTGCTGAACAGTGCTTGCACAGAGTCAAGGCCTTTTGACTCTCACCCACCTCAGCAGTGAGGAGGCTGGGAGTGCACAAGAAGCTTTGAAGGGACACAGCTGGGACAGCTCATCCCAGCTGACCAAAGGAATATTCCATACCATATGGCATCATGCTGAGTGATAAAAGCTTGGGAAAGAATGAGTTTGTGTCTACAGGGTTTGTCTTCTCAAGTAACCATTAATTGTACAGAGATTCTGCTTCCCTGTAGATGGCTGAACACACCTTTTTGGATAAATTTCTTATTTTGTGTGTGCAGCTTTGCTTCACTCATTAAACTATCTATGTCTTGGTCCATGTTTTCTCAGCTTTTGGAGCTCAGATTTTATCCCTCATCCCAGTGGGGGTGATGGTGAGTGAGTGACCTGGTGGGTGCTTTGCTGCTCACTGGGGCAACCTACCACAACTGTTTTTGACAAAGTTTTCAGCTTTCTTCATGAATGTTCTAGAGCTACTATATGCCTTTCTGAGATGTGAGAACTAGAACTACACATGATTTCAAGATGTGAGTGCATCACAGAATTGAATGGTGAAATAACATTTTTGTCTGTTGTGTTATTTATTCCTTTCCTGATAATTTTTATCATTTTGCTTTTCTGTGTGACAGTTATGGGTAATTTTCTTAGATTATCTATTGCGGTGCAGAGATAGTTTTTTCCTCAGCAGTAATTAACTAGTTCAGAACTCATCACTCTACATGCAATTTAAGATTGGTTTTCCCCCATGGGCATAATTTTGCATTTAGTAAGACAGAATTTCATCTTCTAATTGCAGTATACTTTTAAACCCCCTGGAAAGAGTCAGTGGGCCAAGTAGTACCTACAGGGTACTCTGGAGAAATACTGTTCTATACCAATCAAGGTGATAAACACTACAGAGAAAAAAGTGCTCCAGGAATTTGAACTAGATTTTCCAGAAAGCTATGGCAAGGATTTTTTTTGGTGCATAATTATTCTCAGAGAAAACCTTATATAAGTCACAGTGATTTATACTGACAAAAGAAAGTGATGTTCCACTTTGTCTTTAAATCATGTGATTATTATCTCATGTTATTAAGAAAGAGGTTTGGTATTAACCAGTGCTTTTTCTACTTTAATAATCTAAAAAAGAGCTGAGAGTCCTCTCAAATTAATGAGAAATATTACATGTCTTTGGCTTGAGACATATGGTCACTTTGAGCTATATTTTTCTGACACTACTACCTGAGTTCAAAGACATAACTAAATTAGATTAGAGTGGAAATATACAAGGTATCATATGACTGAATAGTTTGCTAAGGTAAAATAGAAAGGGGATTAATTTCTCCTGGAAGATACTGGGAAATCCATTATTAATCTAACATATCGGACCTAAGAAATGTGCTGCTACTAATACATATGATAATTGTGTAAAAATATTTCAAATTTTAATTTAAATATATTGAAAAGGAATTTGTCTCAACCACTTGTGATTGCTTTGCTGTTCTCACAAAAGCAGTTATTTATTCTTTTTCCATAATGGAGTAAATAATAAAGTTGTGGTTAAAGACTGGATCAATCCAGAACAAAAGTCAAGTCTGTAGATTAGTAAATATAATGGTATTTGCTGAGGAGACTGCATATTTGTAAGACAGTGGCCTAGGAATCTTTCAGATCTAATTTCCTGCTTTTGTTCAAAAGCTAAAGGTCAAACCAGGTGCATTGGAACAGGATAAAATATGCACGGAGTAAGTTTTTACTTGAGATTCTAGAGTAGAATATCAAGGGTAGCTATTTTTCTATTTCTTTCTAAAATGTTATATTTTTTTACTAATCTATACCCACTGACACCATTTCACGTCCCAAAAGTGTTGCTGTTTTGTTAAACAACAAGCAACTCAACAGCTGAAGGGGAGGCGTAAGATGTGGGTTGAAAAAATAACACTTATTCACAGATCTTCACATTCTCTTCCCAAATATCTATATCCCTAGTTCAAATTCTTTTCCTGCCTCTCACAATGCATTACGTGTTTAAAAACATATTGGACATGCCTGACTCTGTAACAAAAATCAAAGACATAAAAGACAGAGACATCAAAGACATAAGCATGGCAAAGTACAATTTGATCACATGTTGTGGGAATGCACATATCACACTTTTCAAGTAAAAAGCATTAAATATGCATTCTGTGCCATGACTGTCCACCATGCACGGTGAATTGTGGTGGCTTTTCTGTCATGCTTCCTCCATTTCGCTTCCCAACCAAAGCTCTGGCTGCAACCCAGACACTTCCGGATAAGCCTGAAGTACTCAGCATAAGGTGCACATCAAAGAGGGCAAAGAAAAAGTAGTAGGCGTGCTGTATAGGCTGGCAATTCTCAGCTGGGGGCAGCCTGGTGGAATAATTTTCAACTTGTTGCCAAAATTGCCTCCAGGCTTTGCTGTGATCCACATTTGGGACTTGGCCCAGGAACAGAGTCAGGATGCTGTGAAGTTTGTCTTTGATGCCCGTTATCGACTATGCCCACTCCAATGCAGGCACAGCCAAAAGTAGGGGCCAGCAGCTTTCCCACTTCTAGGCAAGTCCCTGCTCAGCTTTCCAGATGATATCTTTCTGGCCTCTCCCTCATGGAACTGTGCCTGCCCGACACTTGCCTTTCTCTCTGCACTGTAGGTTTCAAGGGGACCTTTTCCTCTGTGATTGTCTAAAATAAAGCAGTTGTGAGACTTGGAAGCAATGATGTTTTCAGTTGTGCATTTCCCCTCCACCAGGAGTAACGTGTGCAGTTACATGGTGCTGAGAGCTGACAACAGACAAGGTGACACCTCTTGCAGAGGACACCTTGGGGAAAGCTTCTCGAAGCCCCCTCAGCAAATCCAAGGTGCTGAGTTGCCTGCGTTAAGATTTGTTGACTGTGAGTTTGCTGTGCTTTCTTTCTGGATTTTTTCCTTATCTGGAAGAGTTTTGCCCTTCTCTAGTTAGATTTAGGCTCCAATACTTGAAAATTAAGGGGTTTAGCTTCAAATTTCTTGGCTACTGAACTAAAGGACTGTGGGTTAAAGCTCTTATCAAGGACACAAAACATGTCTATCTTATTCAATATTTCACAGTACTGCTCTTCTTGGTCTATGCGTAAGCAATAGTAGGAAAATTCAGACTTGATCACACCTTTTCTCCTAAGTCAAATCCTCAGGAAGCTGCAAATTAGCTATTTTCAGCTATGAATCAGACAATGACATTAGAATTAGCTCTTTTGTGCGCTGTAAATTGAAGACATGGGTTCATTATGTCACCTTGCTCTCAAAGCTTCATTTCTTCTCAGGGAACAGCGGAAATGTTTACAGTGTTTCTGCGCCACTTCATATTTGTGATTGGCAGGCTATAGGTGGCCAGATTTGAGCTATGTATCCCAAACTCTCTTACAGACAATGTAAAGAAATAATTATTCTCATCCTAAGGTGTCCCTTTAAAAGAGATCAAGTGAATAGTGCTATAAGAGTACCAAGAAAACCTGTAGTGAATCTCTCATCTGTTGACATCTCAGTGACATAAATTTAAAATCGAGGTGAATCCTACTCTAATCTGTTGCTTAAATGTCGACTGGATTCTACACGGTAGCATTTTTATGTAGGAGAGTGCCAAAAACCGGAGTTTGGTTCTTGTTAGAAAAAATTAATGAGAAGACAAGAAGTAGGGTTCAGTTCTAGGTCCAGACTCCTGACTATAAGGTGTCTACAGTGCAGATATCTAGATGTGACCTATGTGTCATACAGTTAAGGGAGATCTTATTAGTACAATTAGTACAGCTGAAGCAGCTTTTTAGCTGGGCAGATGAACAGGTCTTCTTCTTTAGGCTGAGCTCAGAGAGTTCTCTTTTCACTGGCCGTAAAGGAAGCTTAGGCACCACAGAAATAATTAAGAGTTATATTTCACCTAGTGATTTAATCCTAGTAGGAGGATGAATGACTGTGCCTTCTACATTTTTACTCATGGTGAGGCTTGGAACTGAGAACATGGCATGTGCTTTTATCTGTTGATGGCTTAGTAAATAATGACTCATTCATGGTGGGCCAAAAGGTGTTAAAACCAATTCAGCATTTGGATGCTGGGGAGGCAAAAGGACTACACAATACTTTTGCCCTTTTTGTGACATATATATCACTCTAGGAACTGTTACTCTTTAACAAAGCAGTTTATATGCTTTCCTATGGCTCTTTGGTATCGTCAGCTATGACAGTCACAGTTTAGGCAAAATTGCTGTGTGAGAGTTAAAAATGTTGAATAGTGTAGACGTACTCTAGGGAATTGATCGGCATAAGGGGAACAATATTAGTTCCCAGCTGGAGACCTTCAAAAGTTTTTACAATAAACACACATCAATGAGAAAGGAAAAAACTTGTGCTGGGAGAACATTTATTGTTATTTCCACTATACTGCTGGTTGAAGAGTTGCAATAGCTCATGCTAACTCCTCGTAGAAGAGCTACATGGCTCATAAGTGCACAACCTTTGTGAATTTATAACTCAGTCAAGATCTATTAATCTTTATAGTGTCAGAGCTGGGTGGCCTTAGAAATATATAAAAGCTTACAGCTTATGGAGTTCAGAGTACCTTCTGCAATGAGCATTTGGATTCTAAAATTTCTAAGCTTGTATTTGTATTTTTTCACTTATTGTCTCACATATAGAACCTGGAACCTGATTGAGACCTGCAAAAAGCTTGAGAAATCTTGCACCTGGGTCAGTCAAACACTCATATTTGGCTGAGGGATGAAGGGATTGAGAGCAGCCTTGGTGATACTGGTGAATGAAAAACGGGGCATGAGCTGGCAATGTGTTTTTGCAGCTCAGAAAGCCAATCAAATCCTGGGCTGCATGGAGAGAAGTGTGGCCAGCAGGGCAAGGGAGGTGATTCTGACCCTCTATTCTGCTCTGTTGAGACCCCACGTGGAGTCCATCCTCCGCTGGATCCTCCATCCACCTCTGGAGTCCCCAGTGCAGGAAGGACATTCACCTCTTGGAGTGACTCTGAAGAAGAGCCACAAAAATGGTCAGAGGGATGGAACACCTCTGCTATGAGATCAGGCTGAGAAAGCTGGGGTTGCTCAGCCTGGAGAAGAGAAGGCCTTGGGAAGATCTTTTTGTGGCCTTTCAGCACTTGGAGGGTGCTTACAAAAAGATGGGGATAAGCTTTTTATCATGGTCTGTAGTGATAAGCCAAATGGTAATGGTTTTAAATGAAAAGAGAGTAGATTTGGACTAGATATAAAGAATCAATATTTTTAGGGTGAGGGTGGTGAGACACTAAAACAAGTTGCCCAGAGATGTGATAGGTGTCCTATCCTTGGAAACATTCAAGGTCAGGTAGGATGGAGCTCTGAGCAAGATCCAGTTGAAGGTGTCCCTGCTTATTGCAGGGGGGTTGGTCTAGATGATCTTTAAATGTCCCTTCTAACCAAAACTGTTCTGTGCTTCTGTAGCTGTGCACTGCACCTGCTTCTTTACATCAAGTATCTCCTTAGATGAAGTTTGAATTCTTAACCATTTGCTTCCAAAGCTCACAGTCTAGGTCATGCTACTGAGTACATAGTACAAAGTCATCAATATCCATGATTTACCTCTGGATAAAATCATGCCTTCATCTGTGGATAAAATCATGCCATGGAGTTTACTGATTCAAACTCCTACTCTCTGGTCCATATTTCTACAACCAGATTGGAAAGCTAGTGTTACAGTGCTATTTAGATGCCACTTCCAGTATAAGAATTTGCAAGAAATTGCACCTGAAGCTTGAGTTTTGTGAGTGGAGTGAAGAAGAGATTTCTCAGAGAGGCCTGAGAGTTTTGGTCATGTGCAAGGCAAGATAATATACTTTGTCTTTTTACTCTAATAGGTTGCTTTGGTTTTATTTTCTGCTCGAGATTTTGTTTTGGAGGCACCTAAATTCTTTACTTTTTTGTTTTATTTATACAGATATGAAAGTCTAGCAATGATGGCAGTGTACAGTAAGTTAGTGATCTTGTTTAACAATTTTGATGCTTCATTCCTCACTATGGTACTGAAAGAAAATTAAGCTGAAATAGTTCCTTCAATTTGTATAAAACCCCGCTTTTTTTTTAAATATCATTAAAATTGTACTTTAGAAAGACTTCTTTTCTGCTTATGAACTCTGCTCATGACAGTGTCATTTTCAATTCAAAGCTCTCTGAAGTAACTGCCTATAAATACTTATCCAATTTTGTTGAGCATTTGGGTGATTACTTACAAGTAATCTTGCAAGCACAGTTCTGCACCTGAGAAGGCAGGGAACTGAATTATTTTGTAGAAAAAGACCTGAGGGTCCCATTGGGGAGGAAGTTCAAGATAAGTCAGTGTTGTGCCCTTTTAGCAAAGAGGGACAACCTCACAATGGGAAACAAGAGTGTTTTTAGCAGGTCGAGGCAAGGACTATTGCCATCTATTCAACACTTGTGAAAGTACATTTCATTCCAGTTTTGAGCTTTCCAGTACAAGAAAGTCATTGACTTACTGAGATCACCAAGCCAGTGAGGGGACTTCAGCACTTGGAATACAAGGAGGGACTGTGAGGGCTGGATCTATTCAGCCTTGGGAAGAACAGGCCAGGGGAGACTTTGTTGTAGCCTGTAACATCCTCATGGGGGGAACAGAGAGTATGGGGCAGACTCTCCTCAGAGATTTACAGTAGGGTCACTGGACACAAGTTGGAATGCTGAAAAATATTATGAGAAAGAAGGAAAAATTCTTATTGTGAGATTGGTCAAATACTGAAGCAGGCTGCACAGAGGGGTTGTGGATTCTGCATCTATGGAGATACTCAAAACCTCATTGAATATGGCCTTGAGCCACCTGCTAATTTGCTTTGATTTTAGCAGGAGAGGGATGGCCTCAAGAAATCCCTTCCAGTATAGCATACTTTATGCTTTTGTGATTCTATAGGGTAGGAATATAAAATTTCAGAGGAAGTAAGTTCTAAAACTTGTGCTGAACTGAGAAAAACAATTTAAAAAAAAAAAAAAAAGTGTTTGCTCCTTGGTTATATAAACCGTTTAAGAACCTGTCCACAGTGGAGAAATTAGTAGGCGTTATCTTAGCCACATGTTAACTTAGTGAATTGATTGCCCACCGAGTATGGCCACACAGTTCATGCTGTGTCACGCAGGGTCATCGGCAGCATGAAGGGTCATCCGAAGCATCCGAAAGGTCAGATATCCATGCAAGACACAGGACAGCTAATCAGCAATTACAGATGGCTGCATGTCAACATCCTGTGTGTCTGTGTGTTCAGCTTATAGTGAGTACCCCAGGGAATGAATGAATGAACTAAAAGCACCCACCTTTTGTGGGGATAAATGTTTATGCTGACAGTGGCAGTAAATTAGCTTCTGGCTAGCTGATATGATCAAATTATCACCTTCATATTCCTTCCTGGTCTCTTTTTTCACCCTTTCTTCCTGTTTTGTTATTGTTGCTTTCACAATCCTCCATTCTCTTTCCTCTATAGTTTTTAAATTTTTTTTATTTATTTTTCTTTTTGAGTTGTTTCTCTTTTCTTCCAGTTCTCTATTAAATCTCAAAATTCGTTCGGGCATTCTTTGTAATTTTCCATTCCCCCTAATAGTTCCTCATATCATCTGTTATCTAAATTATCATTCTGTATCTAGTTTTTTTCTTGCATAATATGATTTGAATTCTTTAGTGTAGATATTGGAGTGATTATTTTGAATATTATTGAATTTATATAAGGAAAAAAACTCGTTCAAGGTATTTAAGAATGTTTTTGTGAAGTACCATGTAAATGCATAACAGTAGCTGTGATTAACACTAATAATATTACTGTTGTCATGGTTAATAATAAGTGTGATCAATACCAATATAAATATAATTTGTCGCTAGTGCAGTTGTTCAATGAAGATGGCTTTGATAATAATAAACACTGTCACCAAATATTCTTCTTGATTATAGAGGAGACATCCTAGTAATTTTCCTAGCTCATAATTTACCTGATGTAGGTAAAATATTAGATGGTTCAGTAATTATTAATGTACTTCAAGCTGCTCCTTTATTGAGAGTAATAATTACTCCTTGCTTCCATTCATCAATCATTTTGCACTGCAGCATGGACATATATATATATCAGAATGTACATATTTAAGAGTGGCTTACTGAACCCTTGGGATCTCATTTTTTGGTGTTTTAATGGCTTAGCTCTGTCAGGTTTATTTTTAAAAATTATTTAATTTTTCCTTTAAGAAATTGGAAAAGTGCCTGTCCTGATTACGATCTAAAAGGTGGCAAATTACATTAATTTTATTATGTCAAAAATAGCTGGGGTGGGGAAAGTATTAGAGAAAAGTCTTACACATCTTTTGTGTTACTGTTCTCAGAGTATCAGTTTGTGGCTATCATGGCAAACAAGCTCCTGTGCTCAATGGGCTTTTGATCTACCTAGTCTAGCAACTTGTATGAGCATGGGAAGCATGAGATCCCTTTGGATAGACACCCCAGAAATCAGCTGTCCCTGAGTGGGACATAATGAGAGGGGTAAGGAAAAATAATTCAGAATAGCTCATGAGGTAATGTGCTGGGCTTTCCTTCTGGTGAAATGGAGCTATGGATGTGAATCTTCCCAAAGAGAAGGGGCCTGAGCCTCTACGTCCTTCAGCCAAAGTGTGCATTCTTGGCAATCTTTTAAAATGAGATGGTGACCCACCATGCCCTTAGTTTGGTGCTAACTGCAAACACCATGTGTAGGGCGTTTCTTGTCTCCCTGACTTGGTCGGAGGAAAGTGCAGTTTTTGAATCCTCCTGAAATATAGGCCTGAGAGAATTGTTCAGCAGCTCAGCTGTGTCCAGACATCTATAAGAAATAGACTTTGCACACCTGGGAAGCATTAAAATTAACCAGCCAAGATCTTACCAGGAATAGAACCTTGAATTCTACTTTTGTCTCATGAATTCCTTTTCACCACTTGTGTCAAGAGTTGGGACTCAACCACTGATGTTATTAATGACAGTGAGTTAACTAAATAAAACCAGCCTAGATGTATTTTATAACATATTAAATGAAAATTGCTTTCACATTCTCTCTTATAAAATATTTGATAATAATTAAAATAAAATGCCTCAGTCAACAATATCAGTGAAATTTTACATATTTTTTGAAATGGTCCTATGAAGTTGTTTAAGTTACTGTTTCATAATGTTTGGTTTCTTATGAAGTCTTAGCTTCATATTTTGCATACATTACAGTATAAAATTGTTTTAACTAGAGTAAACAAGTACACCACATTTTAAAAATAAATAGAAAAGGTTAAATTTTATTTTGGAATTCTTAGCAAAGGAACAAAATAATCCTGTGGAAGAGGACGTTAAAAATTTTAAAGCACAGCTTCGCTCCAAAGACAAGATGAAGCCAAATATCTGGGATGTCCCTGAATTGTGGATTAGCAGAACAAAGAAGGTTTATCTTTTTCTCTGAGCTTGCCTTCCTTTGTGTTCATAAAAAACCAGACAAACAAAAAAACCCTCCAAAAACCCCAAACCCTTTTGTAAGACTTTGGAACTTAGTTATATTTGGGCAAGAAAAATGGAGGCTTATGCACTCAGAGACTTGAGAGTGATGGACAGTAACTGGTAGCTACAATTAAACATTAATTAGATAATCACTCTGCTTAATTTTGATTGTTTGTGCCATCCCAGAAATCTCAATGTGCTATGGTGATTAGATAGACTTTCTGCATAAATTAGGCTATATTAAGACAGTTTATGTGGATAACAATTTCTTTATGAACTTGATTCATGATCACTTCTATTTTAATTAATTTATTTTTATGTGAGTGATAGGAAAGTCATTCAACTGCACCCCCGCAGTGTGGACCTGGGGGCCTTATGTTGAAGTGTTTTTTGAATAACAGAGGTAAGTTAATGCTGGGCAGACTGAATTTACATAATGAGTGGCATTTTTATGTACATGTGCAAACAGAACTCATTTTTTATTGTAATATGACTCACAAACGTTCCCAAAGGGAAGAAATCTGTTATTGCCTTGTATCCTCGTTCTTATACATGGTAATCATTGTATGAACAAACATATGCACCCAAAAAAATCCTGTCTCTTGGATTATAAACAGTAATTATCTCTGCTTAATATATCTGTCACACTGTTGGTAACCATCTGATGAGGAATGCTTGTACTATTTTGCATTCATTCAGGCTTTCAGTAATTTTTTGAATACTTAAGAAAATTCGGTAAAGCCCAGCTGTGACTGAAATATTAGAGAGCTCTACAAAATCTGCTTGATTATATCAGTCAATACTGCATCGGAGATTCACAATTTATGCACTGAAAATGGGTAGTTCAAGTGTCCTCCCAAACAGAAACAGGTAATGAATTTTTACTAAAAATTGTTTGGCATTTACATTTTTGTTTTCCCACGTTAATAAATACGATGTAATAAGGATAATTTTAATTCTGTGACCACTTTTTTTGAACGTGATGCTGCAAACTTGAAGAGAGGCACAGGATAGAGCTTCTCTCTGATGCTGTGGTTTGTCAGGCTGTCCAGAGGCAAGTTCCACTGACAGCCACAGAATCTCCACAAAGATGTAGGCAGCAGCAGGTATTAAGATTCCCAGAGGAATTTGTGGTAGCAAAACCTAGCTTTTAGGTTCATTGCATCCCTGCCTGAGAAGTTCTCAGGAATCAGATCCACAAGCATGGGAGCTTCACTTCAACCAATGAGACACGAATTAGCTATGGGAAAGCAGAGAGAAAATGCTGGTAGTAGAAATAATTTTTATTATTTCAAAGAAATTAAAAACCTTTTCTGAGACTGCCAGAGGCTCCCATCTTCAACTGGGACTTCAATCTGTTTTAAAGGGAGGCTAGAAACTTGTACCAAGGTATGATCATAAAATGTCCCTGGGATGAGTGTCTCTCCTTTTTTTTCACGAGTTCAGTAATTTCAGTGCACACTTGACATAGGAAAGAATTTGTTGAATACCTGACACTATATGTATAGTTCTCAGAGTGCTTCGAATTAAGACTTTGATCATCTGATGAATTGCAATGGCAAAAGCCTTCAGCGTAGCTTGCTAACTGATCCAGGACCTTGAAGATCTACCAGATCTTTGTGAATGGGAACACCTCTGGGGTGACATGAGAAGGGGTTAGCGTCTCAGTGCCAGAACAGGAAAAATACCAGGCACATTAACCACAGAAAGACGTTTATAGATGTTCATGAATCTGTGGAGCTTTTGGGGTTTTTTGTTATTGTTCCTTTTAGGCCATCTATTTTTCTCATGTGCTGAGCTTAGTAAAACTATAGGAGAGATTAGGAAGGGAGGAAAAAGTAACTCATTTTATGACAGTCCTTATGTTCAGAAAGCATTTGGGAACAAAGCATGCAAGAAGAACTCATAAAAATATTCAGCTAAGATTTACTACCCCATATGTCTGAAAATGTCTGGTTCACAATGTGCACACCTAGGAGCTGAGGTGTACTGAACATAACAGAACAGTCTCACTACATCAGAATAGATAATTGAAGCCAGCTTTTCAGTTTCAAGTACAGATTTTCACTGTCTTAAGGAAACCAGAGATTCTCCAAATTGAGGTGCAAAACTGAGAATCTTTCTTATAAGTCATTCTACTTCTTGCACAACTCTTGAAAAGGTTGAAACTGATGGGTTTCTGTTCTATGTATATGAAATAGACATCTTGGCAAATATGACGTTGCTTTTCACAGTGTGAAAAGTGCATGCTAAAACTAATTTCTGCTAGCCTCAGAATTTGTATTCTTTATGGTGTTACAGACTACCATCAATAGAAAGAGGGAAGGTTAGCCCTTAGGAAACAGAAGGAGCCTTTAGGCAGTCTAGGACCCAGTTTTCCTGCTCTATTCCCTGGGAGCTTGTTAGATCCAATGAGTTCAGTTGGTTCCTATTTTCTGAAAGTAATCACTAGTTCTTATTGTAATTAACTGCATCAGTTAAATAAATGCTCCTATACACTTAAATTTTTGCTGCTTATACTGTACCAGTTTCCAGTATTCAAGAAGACTAGGTGCATTTGAAATAGTTGTTTACTGAGGTCATCTTATGTTCAAGGGTTTAGACATTCAGTATATGATGTGGGCTGTTCTGTATGAGTTACTTGGATGTCAGAGAACAGTCCTGGACATTTAATTCTGTAGGTAATAGCCTCAGTGGACAAAATTGCTTGATTCAGGGGCTTAACAGGGAAGTCTGGGAGAAGAGATACTGCGCTGGATCTCTTTCCATTTGACTAGCTCTAGGCCAGAAAGTGATCCACCAGTTGTCATGTCAGTTGACTCTTTGTTCCCTTAAAGCTTAATTATTCTTGTTATACTGTACGGAAAACAGTTAGATTAGAGATAATTCCCATGGTGAAGTGCTGAATGAAGCTGCAGGTTAACAAAAGCCTTTCCTACTTACGTTATCTTTTAATCTGTTGTACATTTGTCACAGGCAGGATCCACTCTAATTAACAGGAAGAGAGGTGATGTGATACACTGTTCTTCAGCTAGAAGCAGCATTAGCAGATATTGATTGATCAGAGTATGACTCTCATCATGGAGACTCAGCATGAGAGCTATAACAGGAGGACAGGGGAGCAAGACATTGGCTCCCTTCAATGAGATATGACAAAAATGCCAATAGTGAAAGAAGCCAAACCTGGTATCTTTTGCCTATTGCTGGGACTGACTGTGCTTGTGTAATATTTCACTTAAACACAAGAATTTATTATGACTTTCAGTATCGTTTTTGTTTTTGAGAGAAGCAATAGCAAGTACTCCAAATGTTGCTTGGCTTTATCCAGAGTGAAACTGACTGGCAGAGTCAGAAATTGCTTCTGCATGAACATTGATTTTATTCTCAGAAGACTCGTCAGCAGCACTCCAACACTGTACAAGCAGGTTAGTCTCTCTGTCCCAAATATCCTACCTGTGTGTTCCACTGCAGCTGCTTTTGCTTTCATGATAATATAACCAGCAAATTTTACTGTCTTACTATATTTAAAACCAGATGGTGGGCTCACATAACTCCAGGCAAATGTTGCAATTCCTTCTTTGTCAGATTTTTAGTATTTGGTTGCTGACTGAAGCACCAGGGTTTAAAATCATTGCTGTTACACAGCTCCACATTTCCTCTGCAAGCCTTTTTATGTGTCTTATATATTATATCATTGAAGCATATCCATTCTGCTGCTAACCAGAAAATATGAATTGTAATCCAAAATACATGCATGAAACATTAAAAAAGAAAAAACTCTGTGGCAGGAAAACAATTCCCTGTTTGCAAGTGTAATTTGGAATTATCAACAGAAGCAAAGACTGACAAAACAATGACATTACCTTTTGAATCAGAAATTACCAATTATGATCAGTTCTGTTATGTTTAGTAGAGGAACAATTCCAGACTGTTTGCTTCCAAGATATATAAGTATTTGCAGCTCCTTTTTCATCTTCATTGACCTTGTCTCCTATTTTTTCTGCCAAGGGAGTTATATCATTCAGTATGACACAGAAATTATACGTGATGCTTACTTTGAGGCTAATGCTAGTTCACAACAAATTACCTGCTGACTAGAACTTTTCATATCTAAGATCTGTTATGAGATTTCCATATGTAATTGCAGTCTTCTGATAGCTTCTGTGCTACAAAATCCATTCGTTTTCTGTGTAAATATCAAAAAGCAATGGGTTGGGCTTTGACTTCTATTCCATAGGATATAATAATTTTAATTAAAATTGTCTCTCATTCTGAGGCTTTGGATTCAGGTATTTATTTAGGTATATATTAGGTATAGAGGTATTTATTTAGGTATATATTAGGTATATATTTAGGTATATATATTATTCAGGTATATATTATTCAGGCATTCAGGTTTTATTTTTCCTGATCAGTGAGTTCTCTGTTCTTTCTGTGGCACTTACAAGTTCTCATTTTGTTCTGTGTTTACTTTTTCATTGAGGATCCTGTGAGATCTTTCAGTTTCACCCACCCCTCTAACCAAAGGCAACAATCAGCAACTCAGAGCTGCCTCATAGTAATCGACAGTTGTATTTTCCAAACTAGGGGACTATTACTGCTAATACAGAAAGTCAGCAAAACCCAAACCCTGTAAAATATAAAGTGGAAACCTGTTTCAAGTCTAGTAAAAAAAGCCAAGAAACCCCCAAACAGACAAAAACCCTCAACCAAACAAAAAAACCCTTCCCACAAAAAAAAAAATCAAGTCACTGTGGCTACTGCACACACAACATAAACCTAACAAAGTATGCTCCAGTTATTGCTGTAACCTGAGAATTACCATGATTGCTCGTAGTTGTGAATAAGGGTAGCAAACTTCATAAAAACTCTTTTGTCAGCTAGTCACATTGTATTAGAGTTGCAACAGTCTATGTGACTGGACTGACCTTCAACAAACTAAAATGTAACCCTTTTAAAAGAAGATTTAATAACTCTATAGAAGTGAAGCAGTGATAAGTACAGTCCCTGACAAAATGAGCTCTCTTAGTGAATGTATTGCTCAGTCACTGACAACACTACATACACACTTCGGAAATAGTATGATGCTCAAAACCTTGTTATAGAAAAAGAAGAAAACACCCTATATGTAAACTAATTTATCATTAGCATGTTAACAATTTCATCACTGAATTATTATTAGTCCAGCTGCTACAATTAAACATTTTTAGAAATGAGTAATATAGAAAGAAAAGTGTTAAAAATTGTACACACATTTCCCCTTTGTGTAGAATCATAGATTCACACATGATTGCAGAATCACAGGATGACTGAGGTAGTAATGCACCCCTGAAGAGCACCTAGTCCAACTGCCCTGCTCCAAGCAGACTGAGGTAGGTTGCTCAGGGCCATGTCCCACTGGGTTTTAGGTATCTCCAAGGATGGAGACCACAACCTCCCTGTACAACCTGTGTCTCACCTATGATGAAGAATTTTTTTCTTATGTTCAATTGCAATTTTCTGTATTTCAATTCATGCCTGTTCTCTCTTGTCCTGTCCATGAACACCACTGAGGTTTTATCTCTGTCTTCTTTACTCCTCTTATGAGGTATTTGTACACATGGGTAGGATCCTCCTGAGTCTTTGCAAGCTGAGCAGTCCCAGCTCTCTCTGCCTTTCCTGACAGGAGAGATGCTCCAGGAGCTTCATCATCTTCATACTCCCCTGATAAACACAGTCCTAACTGGACCCAGCACCTCAAACATGGTGCCAGCAGGTAGCTTTTTGCTGTTGTTTGCTTATTTGGTTTTATGCTAGTGGTGTGGTCACTCTTCTGGTATTCTTCTGAATTCTAGATTAATTATTTAACTCTGTATGCGTGGGGGGTGTACAGTCTGCTGTCAACCTCCCGAACCCATTGTTGGGAGAAGTTTGATCATAAATGATAGTTTTTTCTTCTGTGCTTTAGGAGCCTTTTGGGATCATGTTTGTTTACTTGCTAACAAGCACTGCACCTTGCTCTTTTGTCTCTGGTCTGCAAGTCCTCATTATATCTGAACTTATTCTAGATGGTGTTTTTATCTATGTTAATTGTCTTTTTCCTATTTTTTACCCCTAAAAGTGCTTTTACCAAGCTCTGTGTCTACAAGTTGTTTTTAGCCTTCCAGTTTCTAGATTTCCGGTGCCAGCCTGTGCCCATTTTCTTGTCACCCTGGTTCCATAATCAGGGGGTGCTCCCAGCTCATGGCCCTTGCTGCATACCAGGCCCATATTCTGCTGCACTCCATCATCATCTCAGTGACATGAATGTTTCACTTTGCAGGAACAACTACCTGTCAATTACTGTCTTTACACAATTATTCTTACACCATACAGAGATTAGTGAAAGGAAAATTAATTTGGTTTACCCACCTGTTAATTAGAAAAAAAAAATGCTATATCTAAACAAACTAGAGCAAAGCAACAGACTGGTCAAAACTATTTCAAGCAAGGCAAGCCTTCAAACTTCAGTCCAGAGGAGCAGCAAACCCACTATAAAACCTGTGTTTTCAGTACTTCTAGCAGTACCAATATTATATGAATTCCACTTCAGAGGATCCTGAAGGAATTTGTGGATCTTGGGAGAAAGTTATAAAGGGTGAAAAAAGAATCTGAAAAGTGGGGACAGGAATATAAGTACGTGATTTTTCTCTAGTTTCAAATCAAAGTTTGCAGTGTGTTCTGAAGTGCTGGCTTGCTGAGAGTGTGAAGAAGTTGTTGCTGTGACATTTAGTGAGCAAGCATCCATAATTGAAAGCTTAAACTTGATTTCTTTTCTTTCAAGGCAGAACTTGAAGGACTGAAAAATCAACAGGACTTGATTAATCAAGTTGGCAATGTCAACAGAAAAGACTTGTAGGCATTATATTTGATATATGTATGAATCATGAGCAGCAAAACGTGCATACAGTTGCAGAAAATGTACAAAAGCTGTTGTTTTGAAATTTATACAGCCTGAAGCAGCTATCCCAGCAGGGCCTTTGTCAAACAACAGTTTTCTGCAGTGAATTAATTACTCGGCTAAGTATGCCAGCATACTTACAGGAGTGGTCCTTGGTGCATCTGCTCCAGCACACTCAGTGGAAAACTTACTAGAAACATCTCCAGAAGCAATCCAAGATTTATATGCCTATAAGATTTACATGCTTCAACAGCTAGAGCAAGATAAAGTCACCTTGGCCACACAGGTAAAGGAAATTAAACCTAACAACTCTTGGCTTCACTCTCGCAGTCCACAAAATTCTTGTCACTAGGATCATACTTGGAAACCAGTATTAAAGATGGATGAAAGGCGTGGACTTCCACAAGGCCATCAGAGAATTTTTGACTTGCTGGCATTTCTTCATGGTTAGGCTATGATTTCTTCTTTTGTGAGCAACTTTTCTTTGCAATCAGCTGATGAGCCTGTCAGCAGAGGAGGCCTAATGAGATTCTTTGAACCAGACTGTAGGCTCCTCTAATGACTACCATTTGTTCTTACCTAGTGATGCTTTCAAAAATTCATTTTGTGTGCTGCACCTAATCTACCTTCTTGACAGCTCCAAGCACCTAAATGAGAAGAACTTTTCTCTCCTGAGGCTGGAACAGAACCTTTGTTTACATGTAACCGGATAAAAGCATTAGTCAGAAAACTTACAGGGGGTTATTTCCTAGGCATATAGAAAAGATAATTATCTTGTGTAAGATCTTATTGAAAAAAACCAAAAACAGTATCTCAAAATGTTATGGATCTGATATTCAGTAGCAGATTTTTTTCCTGATGAAATGGGAAAGAATTTATTATTTGTTGATTTACCTGAGCTGCTATTGGCTGCAATGTATTCAGGGGTCATTTCAAAGTGAATAGTAAATATCTGCTAAGACTGTGGTTCCTGGCTGACCTTTTATTTCCCAGAAGCTCAGAAATCTTCCCTCTCTCTGAATAAGAATCCAAGTTTATTTATAAAAACATTGGTAATTCTTCTTATATTTTCATTTTCTGAATCAGGCTTCTTTTCCATCACAGAGCCAAAGAAAATAACTTGGTAATATTTTTGGTCGAAAGTGAGTATAGATTAAGTAATCCGGCAGATTTATCTCTGTTTCCAGATTTTACCATCTGGAAAGATTTACCCATCGCCATATTCTTACCATGTTTTGAAGAGTTTTTCTGTTAAAAATTTTCCTACCCCAAAAAGGCTATATTATGTTTTATTGTTATTTCCAGTATTGTAAAAATACCAAGAGAATTCCAAGAAAACATTCTCTCCTCTGCAAATAGAAAATTCCATTTCAAAAAACTTGAGAAGTCTTGTTCTGCTATGGTTACAGTCAGCTTTGTCTTCTGCTAGAGCTAATTTAGCATTTAGAGGACAACCTCTCAGTGTGTACAAGTACACAGAAAGAAAATCTGATGGGGAATGAATCTCCAGACTCTGGCACAGCTGTACTGAATGCCTCTTCTGTTCTGCCGGCCCAGTTTAGCTATCTTGCTTTTTCTTCTGTGCATTCTGAGAAGCCTAAATCTAATTAAACAACAGACAAAAACTAGACATGCAATTGATCTGTGAGAGGAGAAAGGGGAATAAATTAACACTGAAAAGTTTAAACTAAAAGTAATTTCAGTGTATTTATCAGATTGGCATTTGAGGAAATCTCTTTGTTTTGGAAAAAATTTTTACAGTTAGCAGAGAGATAATCCACCATTTCCCCCCACCATGCTTTTTCCTTTCAAAAGCAGAAATCAAATGCTCTTGATATGCCTTCAGCATTTATCCTGCAGAACAACAGAAATAAAACCCTTCCTAACATTCCATTTTCTTGTTCTAGTCTTGTACCTAATATTCCCCCACAAGAAACATATCCTTGTCAAGACCTTTTTTTATTCAGCTATGTTTTATGTAGTTTCTCTTCATGAAGTACCACCTGGCCTCCTAAATTTGGCTTTGGCAGACCACTTTAAATTTTCTGATAAGGTATATCTAACCCATTAAAAGGCCAAGTCTGAGTTTCATGATTCTTACTGATGAGGGGAGAATGAGATTAGAAAGAGCTTGAACTGCTTTTCATATTATCACATTGTCATATTCAAAGTATATTTAAAATCAATCTTATTATGAGTGTAGACTGCAGCATTATCTTTACAGATTGCACAAGCAGGCATGAAGTGCATTTCATGGTCTAATTTTAAAAGGTCTTTTATTCCATATCTGCTTACTGAGTATCTGCTCTGAAAAGCACATTAACATGCAAATAAGGGCATAAATCTTGAGGAGAAGGAAATGTAACAGAAACTTGGCTGTAAATGAACAAAGTTCAACAATCAGTCAAATATTTAATATTACTCAATATTTGGTGCATCACATCTGCTTCTAGTCTCTCTAATCTCAGCATGTTTGATGTCTCCAGAGCTTTTATTTGACTCGCTGATGACATGATCAGAGATGTCATGGGATGAAGCTAGGCAGTGCAAATGAGCACTGGGTAGGGATGCTCTCAGGGCTGTGGTAAATCACACTTTTCAAAATGTTTGATAATATGCCCTTGTAGAGTCATAATCTCAGTGTCAAATATTATCAAATTTTCAAAGCTACAGGGAATGATGGTTTGCCTCTGCCTTCCCTTGTATCTTTTAGAATAGGACCTCTGGTAGACCTCGCAGGCTTTCTCCAGATGCTTATGCACAGCAGGATCTTTTAGTGCCTCCAGTAAGTTACACAGTCACTGGTATTACATAACTTTTAAAAATGCACACTTAGTTATTTTTAAGGACTTCCAGTGATTCATAGTTCATTTAGAGGTGGATGCAGAGCACAAATTATCATTCATGTGGAGGAAAGATAAAAAAAAATATTTTTTTTTCTGCCCTCAAAAGGAAAAAAGGTTCTATTTTAGTGATATTCTGAGATAGGTTATGCAAAAATTGGCTGGAAAATGAGGTAAAAGGCCATTATTCTCTTCCTCTAAGGAAAAGAAGACACAAGGCATCTGCTGCAACTGTAAGAATGAGATATTAACAAGGCTGAATTACATATACAATTGGTGAATCATTTTGGAAAGTGGTGAATTATTTCTGCTAATTTTCTGTACTGGAGATCACAGAATAAAAGTATATACCCTGAAATAATCCAACATGATCTAAAAATTTTGATTAGACTCATGAAAATATAATAAATTTTGAAGAGAATGGGATAGCATTCTTCAGACTGTACATCATACTTAAAACCACTTTTGATGGCTGAATATTTGCTATTAATTTTTGATATGGATAAGATCTTCACTACTCACCAAGCTGTTGAATTATCTGTACATGTATGTGCTTTCCTTGCTGAGCTAACTGGCTCTTGTTTTCTTCCGGGTATTTCTGTGGTGTAGTCTCTCTGTCTGCTATTTCTTCATAGAAATAGGAACTCAAGATTTACCTCTCTTAAACCGACAGAAAAATCACTCTACAGTTTTTCTAACAAAGAACAGACTTGTCTTGTGGTTTTACAGGCACTGACACTATTTGGGATATTTGGGTTTGTGGAAGAGTAAAGATTTGCCTTGGTAGTTTAAAGTAATGACATGAAACTGTGTCAGAAGAGGTTCAGGTCAGATATCAGGAAAAAGTTCTTCACCCAGAGGGTGGTTGGGCACTGGAACAGCCTCCCCAGGGAATTGGTTGCAGCATTTCACCTGACAGAATTCAAGAAGCATTTGGACAAGTTCTCAGGCACATGGTGTGACTCTTGAGGCTGTCCTGTAAAGGGTCTGCAGTTGGACTTCGATGGTCCGTGTGGGTCTCTTCCAAGTCAGAATGATAACTCTTCCGTAGAAAATTTTAAAATAGCAAAAAGTCTCTAATCTCTAAAATAAAATGGATGATTTATCTTGAAGTAATTATTTTATTTATATATCCACAGAGTCATGGAATCACACAATTGCAAAAATGAAATACTTTTGGTATTGGTTCCCCCCTACCCCCAAGCAATGTTTTATCTTTTGGTTTATTAAATATCCAGATGCCCATTCTTGCTTTCCTATCTACTGAATAAGTAGTGATGACTTGTATTATGTGGCTCATCACAGAGAATGAAAAAAAAAAAGACATCATGGAAGTACTATTTTGGGCTCTACTGCTTGTCACATAATGAGTAACTTGGTTGAAATGAAATGCTTTCATTATGAATGCTTTACAGTCCTAGGATCTTCCTGCTTCTTTATCTTATGTAAGACACACTGAGACCAAATAAGTGTGATGAGACCAAATATATGTGATGTGATGTGTGTCACTTTATTCTAAAATAAAGACTTCATTTCATATTTTAAAACATCCTTATGTTACTGTTGCTAGTACTATTTATTGGAGGATTTAATCAGAAAAATAATATAAAAAAGAGAAAAATTTAGCTGCTTTTATTTCATGTTTGCCTAGAAGAGAGTCTCACCTTTTCTTAGGACAGTATGCTAAAATTGAGCAGGTTTTTTGTGAACAGATCAGGTTCTGAACAGTCATTATTTTAAGAGTGTGGATCTAATGAGGAGTACAACAATAACATCCCTTAATTAAATGGACTGTTTCTGAAAAATGGAGGTCAGACATTAAAAGTAAATGGCTTCCAGTTACGCATGTGTAATTTGCATACCTATTTCTTTCACCCAGTAGAATTTTATGTTCTCCCTAGTGGAGGAATCATTAAACATTTTTTTTCTTTTTATTTCAACTTGAAAATATTTTCTCTCTATGCATATTTGATGTATTTGGGGTTTATTTTTCATTAATTTTAGAAAATCTGAAGTAAATCAGGGTCACATGCATTAGAAAATAGCGCAGTCATAGAATGGTATTTCCTCTTCACGGAGGAAAAGTATTAAAAAGAGAATCCTTTCATTAAGGCAATTGTAGCATTTCTAATGCAAACCCACTTATTTTCCCTGCCCTTGCCATTGTTGACATAAACTGCTGTGTTGAACAGAGGCATAAGTGGTTGCAGGAGTATAGTTCAGGAAGCTGGTTGAAAAATAAGTATAAACAGAGAAAAATAATAAATGCAGGCAACAGTTCCATAGCTATATAATACTGTCTTTTGAGATGTCACCAGCCTTTGACCTATGCTTCGTTTTGTCTTGGCAAAGGTAATAAGCTTTAATAAACTAGATGATGTATCTTGACTGGCTGATGATCTTTCAAACATGTAAATTTTCAGGATTTGAAGAGCTTATGCATCTCTTTTCTCTAACTGTGTCAATTGGCCTAATTAAAGAGTTTCTTCCTTCCTATAAACCTGGCTTTACTTATATACTTAAATACAGCTACCATAACATTACTAGATTGTTTCTCTAGCATGTTAATAAATTCCTTCAAATATTCCAGGTTTGCTAGGCATTGTACTGATTTTCCAAGTCAGAGAGACATTTTGTCTTCAAATTGTAGATTCAGTTTAGGAAGTGTCCTACTATCGGCTACAAATGTTGGATAGGAATGTGGATTATAATCCATCTTTAATTTCTCTGCTACAAAGATCACGTATCTCGTATTTAAGCGGTTGAACATCCAATTTTTTTGGGCAGTAATATTTTACACTAATATTGGGTGTTTCCCTGACTGTTACCAAGAGAAGTCCTTATATACATATAAATCTACTTATTGTAAGAAGTAATTTTAATAAATATTATAATTTCATTCAGTTTTTGAAAGGAGGCATATTGTAGTAAGTGAGAGAGTGGAAAATAATCCTTGGCAAATAATACCAATCTGGGAATAAATGGGTTTGAAGAAATAAAACAGAAAGAGGTATCATTAGGAAACCAGCAAGCTATTAAAAGAACAGTCAGGCAGACACTGTCACAAAGATTTGAAATGCTGCAGCGTCTCTTTTTATGGCAGTTCTCATTCAGAAAGGTCATAATGGTATGGAGAATGAAGGGATATCTTTTATGATCTCCAGCTATTGAAAATAGTGTAAACAAATAAATCCGGGGAATTGGAAAATATTTATTAGCCTTGAGAGATTTTGCAAGAGTTTAGTTGAGATACTGAAGTGCTATGCATGTCATAGGAGATGATGAGAAGATCAGTAGCTATTAACCATACCCTGTAGATTTTAATACCTCAGAGAAATGTTAGCACAAATTCCACACAATAACTTCCCAAGCAAAATCCCAAGGTCCTTAGTTCTCTAAATGTAGCCAGCGATTGATCAAGCATTTAACATTACTGATTTGTCTAGGCATCTGTTGAACCTTCTGCCATCTGCCTGTAAAGATACGGTGATCCAAACTTTTGCAAAACTACCTACAGAGAAAGGGAAGAAGTTTTTTGAGACCCTCTTCCTGCTCCCTCGCGTGCCTCTGCTGCCAACCATCCTCTAGCTGGGCAAATTTTAAAAAAATTCGGAGTGTGGAATGACTATATTCTTTCTAATTTATAAGGATGATGCTATCCTCCACAATTTTTTTCTTGAAGCATTTTAAACCAGGGAATATTTAAACTTCTATGAAACTCAAGCTACCAAGTTAAGCTTAACAGGTATATTCTGCTACAGTGAGTATAACAAGCAAAAAAATAGTCTAAGCTACACATTTCATAACAAGGTTCGAGGATTTATTATAAATCAGGTTTGAAAAGATGGCAAAATGTAGAGGTGTTTTTCTGTAATTTTGTTGTAGGAGATTGTTATTACCCACAAATTATGTATGATAAAATTTCAGATTAGTTAAAAATACTATCTTGAAGAAGTATGAACTATAGCCTATGTCTGTACCCAAAATACACACTGTATTGTTTATGTTTAGTGTATTTCTTTAAAAAATAAAAACTCCTAATGGATTTCTAATAATGAAGTTTGTAATTTTTGAGTTTCATTTTCTATTGATATCAAAACAACTGTGGTGAGCTGACCACGGCTGACCACCAGGTGCCCACCAAGCCACTTTACTACACCCCCTCTATCAACATGATGGAAGAGAAAATACAGCAAAAGATTGTGGATCAAAATAGGGACAAAGAATTTGTTCAGTCATTAATTTCACAAGCAAGATTGACTCAGCTAGAGGAAATTAAACTTCTCTGATATGGAGCCTTCCCATGGGCTACAGCTCTTCACAAACCACCCCAGTGCAGATCCCTTCCATGGGGTGCAGTGCTTCAGGAACAGGCTGCTCCAGTGTGCTCCCCCCATGGGGTTTCAGGTCCTGCCAGCAAACCTGCTCCAGCACGGATCCACAGGTCCTGCCGGGAGCGAGCTCCAGTGTGGGCTCTCCTCAGTGTGCAGCTTCTTTCAGGGCACATCCACCTGCTCTGGTGTGGTCTCCTCCATGGGCTGCAGGTGGATCTCTGCACCCCTTCTGACCTCCATGGGCTGCAGAAACGCAGCCTGGCTCACCATGGACTGCACCAGGGGCTGCAGGGGAATCTCTGCTCTGGCTCCTGGAGCACCTTCTCCCCTTCTTCTCCACTGAACTGGGTGTCTGCAGGGCTGTTCCCATCACATATTTTCATCCTTTCTCCAGCTGGTATTTACTCTTACTCAGGATTCCCCCTCTTTATTAACTCTGTTATCCCAGATAATTGCTACTGCTGTGGCTAATGGGCTTGGGTCCACCTTAGAGCTGGCTGGCATTGACTGTGTTGGATATAAGAATTCTTCTGGTAGCTTCCCAGAGAAGCCACAAGTGCAGCACTCCCCTCCCTCCCTTGTCTGCCACTTTTCAGAGATTATTTATGCTTCAAGTTTATTCTTTCATAAAATAAACTCTATTCATAAAATAGAGAAACGTAACATTTGTGATATCCCTTCTCATTTCAGTAGATAGGATTATGCTGTTATACATAGAAGACAATGGATTAAAATGAGGAACAAACACATAAACTCACAGAAACAAAGCACCTTTTTTTTTCTTCATGCAAATACCTCTAATAACAAGAGAAGTCAGAAAAAGAAAATTACAGACAACCTGTGACATTTGGGTTATTTTTTCAGAAGAAAATATTTTTTTTAAGTGTCACCTGGCCACTAGGAAAAATAAAGCTTTCAAAAAGCATATATATTAGCAAAATATTATATTAGCCATATTAATATAATGTAATAATTATTTTTTATGTGAAATTTTCAATATGCAAACAAGAAGAACCCAGTTAAATATAGATTATGGTGTTTTCATTACCTGGGAATTTGAGAGGGCTTGTTAACAAAATAAAACAGTAAAAAGGAAGCATAAAAATAGCTTGCTACAGGATAGGATTAGGAGACAGTGGTGTATTGTAAGGAACCTGGTCCATATTTAG
This sequence comes from Lichenostomus cassidix, assembly GCF_008360975.1. Lineage (NCBI taxonomy): Eukaryota > Metazoa > Chordata > Aves > Passeriformes > Meliphagidae > Lichenostomus > Lichenostomus cassidix. The sequence continues at coordinate 55,251,045 of NC_139479.1, read as the reverse complement.
TTCAGCCCTGACAGTGTCTCTTTGAGATGACCTCACATCACTTCCGCTGAATGTCTTAGCAGTCTTCTCAGTTGTACTGCACTATCCCAATAATATTTTTTTTTAAGGAGTACTGCTTGTATTTTAAGAATTATAATTTTTTTAAGGAGTACTGCTTGTATTTTCAGTTTAGTGCAATTATGACGACAGTGGACCCTGTTCTGAAGAATTTAGAAATTGAGTGCTTGAATTTATATTGAGTTTATAAGCAGAGGGTTTTTTAATATAGCTAATGTATGTGATAATAATCTGTTCTGACTAGTCTTTTATGCACTCTCAAGGAGGACTGTTATTTAGTCACCATTTACCTCCTGTTTCTTTTCCTGTTGAGTATAATACTGCTGCATGCAAGATTTGCCTAGTTCAGTGGAAATTGGTGGAGACATGGGCCTGTATTTTTCTTTCTCATGTGCTCTTGAAGACGACTAAACAGATATCCACTCAGACCTCTTTCAGTGCCTACGCACTTGCATGGTTTTAACTTGGCCAAAATTCGGCAAAATGTTTTTGCTTATTCCACCCCCCTGCCTTCCTGTTTTCTTACTATACATTACTAAAATGTAGTTCTTTGGCTTGCATTCACATAGCAGAAATCGACTCTATTCCATTGAAATCAAGAGCAGCTCTCCAAAAAACTTAAGACTGAGATGGCAATGAGTCTACTAAAAAGAAAAAGGCCATTTCTCATGGCTGTGCAGCTGTGTTCAACCACTCTTGTAGGCCAGCCCAAGGAGGGTGAGTACACCCACCTGCTTCCTTCACTCCTACCCTGCAGTACTGGGTTTGTGTAAATAGGTTTTGGCAGTGAGGGCCAGGATGCTACAGAGGTGAATTCTGTGAGAAGCTGCCAGAAGCTTCTTCCATGTCTGGCAGAGCCAATGCCAGCCGTATCTCCAAGACAGACCGACCACTCGCCAAGGCAGAGCCAATTGGAGATGATAGCAATGCCTCTGTGATAACATATTTGAGAAGGAAAAAAATTATTGCACAGAGGTGATTTCTTTCAGGGAAGAGTGGAATGAGAATATGGAGTGGAGGAGGAACAACTCTGCAGACACCCAGGTCAGTGGAGAAGGAGGGGGAGGAGGTGCTCCAGGCACTGGTGCTGAGATTCCCCTGTAGGGCTATTCTTGGCCATCTTCATTAAAAGAGGTCTGTGATTTACTCTGATTTATTGTATCATGCTTCAGAACCTCACTGATGACTAACACTGATTTATGCAGTGACTGTGAACAACAGTGTTACATGATGGCTAAATATTTTGGAACTTCAGCCTGTCTCCAGGGCAAAAATTATGCTGTGTTCACAGCAAACAGTGCTAACATTCATTGAGTAGCATACCTGTACCATCCTATCAGCTCACTATCTGAGTTGTCTGGATGGTCAGAATATTGATATGGAGTTCAACCACTCCTTCTTACAAGTTTTAAATGTATTTTCTGGTAATGCAAGAGCTGTTAGTATTGTCTGTACGATCAAGATAGTCATTAAGTCTCCATAACATAAAGCACACTTTTAAAATCTGTTCAGAAATACACTGCTGTTCCCAGCCCTGTGATGGCTGGATGTAGTTCAATTAGAAGGAAGGCCATGTATCATCAACACATACATCTACTGGGTCATCCAGTGCTGTCTGACAGAGTTTCTCTTAAGAATTGCACCTGTTCCTAAATTTGTGAGAACTGTCTGGGGATTTTTCTTCCCTATGTACCTACAAAGCTGCCAAAACAGAGTAAGAATGCAGCCCATGTGAGTATGAAATTAGTGCCTGTTACAGAAATGAAAGCACAGCAAGATTCTCACTACTTTTGTTACCAAGTTTGCAGAGGAAATAATTCTCAATGCTAATATTTATATGTTTGTATATATGAATTCTGGTTGTTTGGGTTTTTTTCCACAATGCCTTGTATACAAAAATAAGATGGTTGGCTAAGATTAATGCTTGCAAGTAATGAAATCTGAAGAATTCTAAACATGATTCATCAAGAATTAAATTACTAGGAACTTTTAAATAACTCCTTTTCTGCACCTCATATATTTGCTCTACAGGTAGCTGTTAAAAAGACTTAATGCTGATTTCTGCTGTAATGTATTTCTCCTTGCAGATACAAATTAGTCTAAGTTTTGTAAATAAGTAATCCAATAAGCTTTGGGGAGCTTCCAAGTGCTAACACCAGCTGAGGTATTGTTCTTTTAAAAAATAAGAGTTCATAATTAATATAAAATGATGGCTTTATTATTTTGGGGGTGAACAAACTGATATGGAAAAAAGGGAAAATTTTTCTGATTCCTTTTGAAGTCTTCTGCTAGGTTCAAAACACATTTGGAAATTTTGAAATGTCCAGATGTGGTCTTTCAGCCTCTATTCCTCCTGGTGCAGAGATGAGAGAAATCTAAGTGCTCCATTTCTTCTGGTGAGAACTTGCCTGAAACAACTCTGAAGCAGAAACAACTTCAAGATGAGATGCTGGGATGGGAAACAGAGATGAGAGAGAGGGAGAATTTGGATAAAGTACTAGGAGTAAATAGGCAGGCAGAGGGGAAAATGGAAACAATCAAGCTGTATCAGCTGAATCTCCCTGAAGGCAGACAACCCCTGATGGGCCAATTACTTCATCTCAGCAGCAGGAGACAGACATTTTCTGTGGATCCCAGGCTAGTAATGCTTTAATGTTGCTGAAACTTGTTGTCAGGTGGCTGCACACAGCACAGCTGTGTGCCGAGATACAATTTCTGCCTAAGAGTGATTGAAAATCACTCATCCATGGAAGATTGTGGTACAGAAACAGACCAGGCAAGACTTCTTTGACAAGCAAAGTAGTCTGCAACAGATGAGCAAATTCTGATTCCTGTGTTTTCTGGGAGGATGAAGGGAGAGAGGAATGCTATGCCTGTACTAGCAAATAGATGGGTTTGGGGCCTCTGAGGCCAAATGCATTTAAATGGCACAGCACATTGTGGTAGCCACACAGAAAAGGTCACACCAAAGCAAGGCGGCTACACATGAACCAAACTAAACTGGAGTTGTCCTTGTTTTGGCTGTCCGTGAACTGTGCCTGACCTTGTCTGGGAAAGAGGTAGGTGCTGTGGCCCAGGACCCATGCCCTTGGGAGGGATGAGCAGGAGTAATACTGATGGCTACAATGTGTGCTCAGTCTGTCTGTGCCCCAGCCATTTCTTGATACACTTGTGCAGAGATTTTCAGCAAGTTTCATGACTGTTGGGATCCTTTGTCCTCAGTGGTGGTATCAGATGTGTGTTGTCTGTGCCTCGATTACTTGCCCTGGACTATAGACTTGCCATCAAAAGTGTATTTAAATGGAATACAAGGAGTGTCCTCCCATGTGTGGACAGACATGAACAATAAAAAACTTAATTATCTTCCTACACAACCTGTTACACCTAGGTTGTTCGCAACTTTTATTAAAGTGAAAAAAAAATCTTATATTCACGTTGCATGTGATTAGCAGTATATTTATTTATAGATTAATAAATTTATCTATAAATGGTATATCTATGGTTTTGTTTTAGTGAAGGAAGCATTTTGCCTATGTGAAACTAAACTCCTATGCAATTTTAGATAAAGACATGTGGAAGTTTAGGAAGAATGTATCCTCCTGGCCCATAAATCTACACTATTGACTCATAGGCCCAATTGCAGTGTCTAGAGTGCGGTTCTGAAACCTCTGGTTAGTTGAAGAAGTTTGTGCAATTTATTTTACATAGCAGAACTGAATATTGGAAAACATTTGGTGTGCAGTACTTGAAGAGTACTTTTCTGTGTGAGTTATAGTAAAGCATTTGTTAATTGCTGCCTTTCAAAATAGTTAGAAAGCAAATTTTCATGAGCAATGGATTACTAAATGGCCAGGAAATGACATTATTTCAGCTGGATTTCAGAAAGGAGTAATGTACATTACAGAGTTTTCCAAAGCTACAGAACACTATGAAGAGAAACTTTCCTCTTCTTTGTCCCTTTTTGTGTGCCCTTCTTTGTTCACACAAAAAACTTTTCTTTTGACCTGATATGGAAAGTTCCAGGAACATTCCTATTGAATAAGTAGTTTTTTACAGATCATTTAGAGTGGTTTTGGAGAATCCATGGAAATAAGTTTTGCTTGAAAATAGTTTATTTAAAATATTTTAGTTGTTTCGTAAATATTTAACAATAGAAGAGCTTCTAGGGTATGTTTATTTGCAATATTTGTAGTTTAACAGGCAACTTCTGTAAATAGTTGGATGGTTGCTTTCTAAATAAAGTCACCTGATAGTGTTTTGGTTTCTAAAATAAGAAATCTCAGTCGAGACTGTTTATTTAAATTGTGGTGTAACTAATTTTACACCAACATGAAACAGTTTAGCTGAAAAAAAGAAATAAGTTACTTCTACAAAAGTGGTTAAGAAGAGGAATTTGTCCTTTGTATGTTAAATGTAAACTTTTTCAAAAGTTTAACAGTAAAAAGGGAGCATGTTTACAACTATGAAGCTGAACTATAATTACATACCCAGAGCTTTTCTCAGGAATGAACTGTACATAACAAATTGCAGTTCTGAACTGTAAATGCCATGTGACAAGTCACAGCTTGTGTATAAATTGTATATTAAGAACCAGAAGGTGGTATTAGCTCTAATCCATCAAGGTCAGAGCCACCTGCATCTCCCTCTTGACTCCTTCCTTGCTTCATTAGCTACACAGCAGCCCAATTTTGAAGGCTCAGTGCCATCTCTTCCCTTCAGTCTGTGGTTATGGCTATCCTCTTCCACAAGAAAGCTGGGAGCCTGAACTAAGGTCTTACAGTACTTGTGCCTCTAATCTAAGCTAATGTGTAAAATGTAGAGGATGCTGATTTTACCATCTTTTCAAACAATGTCTATACTCAGTCATATGATTTCACAGACAGATGAGACCATCTCTTTTGTTGTTTATATATTCTGTTTTGTTCCTGTTTATACCAAGTGTGTTTTACTCACAGTCACCTGGAGAGGTCTGGTTTACCTACAGAAGGGCTCAGCTTTCTGCACAAGATAACCTACTTAGTTGGCCTGAGTTGTCCTTCCCAGGTTTCAAAGGGAATGTCACTACTTTACATTGACTATATAGGAACCTTAGAATGAAAATCTCAGAAGTGGCAGCTCCAGAATGAGTTATGTATCTTCTGTGTCACAGCAGTTTGAGTACCTTCAAACTATTACTCATAAATTTCATTATTTTCTTTTTCTTCTCTCTGGCACCAGACATTGCACAAGTCTATATACTGGATATGGCCCTGTGTGTACCTTGCAGAGCTATCCAAATGTATTAAGGAAAAACAAGGCAGTACAAACTAGCATTTATATTAATATCATGTGCTCTGGGTATAGTTTATATTGAGTATTTCTAGGGAAAAAGCCCAACCATTTGGCAAAACCAAAATAACTGCACTGTCAATGGATATGGTGAATACCTCAGAGATGATCCAGCAATGCATGATCATGCCCTGCAATGCAAACAAAGTGCTCTGCATCCAAAGAATGGTCCTACTCTGAGGTGATCCCTCTATGTCAGTTTGTGGTCATGGTCTGTGGGCAAGGAAGTGCAATACTGCTGATCAAAACTGGGGTTGGGATTCAATCCCATGTTCACCATTTCCACAGCAGCCGTGTGGGTTTGTGTTTTCTTGCTTTCATAGTACTGAGCTCATGATAGGATCAGCGTAGCATGATTTAACTATAAGCCACCTAATCTTTTTTCCTCCCTTTTAGTGGGCTTGAGATATAACAGTGCCATTAACTGAAAGCAGTAAAGGAGAGAAAGCTTTTTAGGGCACGAATGAAAAGGGATGCAATGCAATAATAAACCTGTCTTTTCACGTCTGTATCCAGAAACACAATGCTTTGTTAAGATTACATTTTTATTTTATTGCTTAAATATGCAGTGTCAGTGCTTACATAATGTTTTTAACTTTTTATTTTCACAACGGGGATTTCATGCCTGGTGTATAATTGAAATGTGTAAAATTACTGTGAAATCTTACTGAAGCATATGTTGAATTTAATATGCGTTATATTTTTATTTTTCTACTGAGAAAGAAAAACACTTACTAGTGTTAGTATGAAACACTTAGATTTCATAAAAAAACCCCGTAATTTATGCCATCTGTCCCTGATTTATGGAAGATTCTCAAGATTCTTATTTATTACTTGAACTATAAAAAACTTTTCAGTATATTTTGACATTCAGATTAGGTGTTATCATGGTTTGCAATACTTGCAAACATGAAGTACCAGTTTTGACTTTTGAACCCAGTATCTCCAAAATGTGAGTGAACATGGTCTTGTTTTTGCCCAGATCATGTATTGCTTGGGTAGAAATAGCAACATCTCTTCAAATATGGGTGCAACTCACTCCATAATTCGGTTATGACTACACTCAAAGGCTGTCAGCTCCTATTTTCTGTGCATGGCTGCTGTGTCTGCAGCTCTTTCAGGATGCTGCATCTCCTGCTTATTGTGCTCCAGGAACGGCAGCAAATTTCAGAGGGGAGATGAGGACAGTGATAAATAGCATCCAGAGGACTAGCTGCAAGGTATGGCACGTCTAAACAGTTTGAAACACAAGCAGGAGGAAAGTACTGTGAAGGAAATGATGGAGATGGATGACAATGAATGGGAGAAAACATCAATTGTATTGTTTGTGGAAGAGGTTGGTATCATGGTTTAGGAATGGTATTTCCCAATTTACTAATTCCACTAAAAAGCAAACCACAAACTGCTCCCCTCCCTGCTCTGGAGGGAGACATGAAAGGCAGAGATTAAGATTTAGTGGAAACAGCAGTGAGATAAGAAGCTGAACAGTAGCAGCAACAATACTGAAAACAACATTATACAAACAAGAGGACGATTTAGGTGCAAAATGCTCACCAAGCTGAGACAATGGACAATGGTGGATGGACACTACATGCCTATGCTTTCCTCCCCTGACTGCAAGCCATGCTCACCTCCTTCTCGGCAGGAGAACTCCCCAATTCTGCACCCTGAAGATGACATGAGATGGCATAGAATAACAACTTAGACATGTCCACATGGCTGCAGAGTCCACCCCCTCATGACTGCTGTGAAAAAATTAGCTCTGTCCTGCTGAAAACAAGGACAGTTGGGAAGAGTGAGAAGGTAACATGGAAAGCTAGCTGGAGAAACAGGTCAAGAAAAGGAAATAAGGTGTGAAAATCAGAAACTGTATATCTCATGTATCACTGAGGATCTGCTGCAAGACTTTTTGAAGTAAATGATTATGATTTGACTGGGTCTATAACAACAAAATATACAATACAAATAAGCATTTTCACTGGACCCTTCACACTTGGTTCTAGATGGATGGAAAATAAGATGCCATGTATACTAGAATTTTATAGGAATGCTGGTAAGACTTGAGATATGAGAAGAAGATATGAAGGTTTTTGGGAAGTGCATTTGTTTTGTGATGAGTTTCAACTCAGGAAAATAAATGGGAAAACAAATTTTACTTAGAAAAGGAATCAGAGAAATATGAGGTTATTTTGGATACAAAAAGGCTGAACAGTGAAGTTTTATCTAATTTCCTTTGATTTAAGGGCAAGAAAATTTGCTCAAATAAGATAAAATGATTTTTTATATTCCTGATTCTGGATTTATATAATTTATATTTCCGTTGTACACATTGTTTCCAAGTAAACTAGGTTATTAATTTGGAGATTCCAGACATTTAAGTCATGATTTATTTAGATTGCCCTATGCATACCTAATAAATTTTACATCTTTATTGTGCTAAGATGAGGGCTAGGCTGTGCACTGTGGGCTTTATTTTCATTAAGTTCAATGGCAGAGTTTGGAAAGCATTCAGATCACTGGGGAAAACAATGGGAGTCACAAGGTAAAAACAAGCAAATTCTCACAGAAATTTCATTTATAAATAGATATGTATGACTGAGTTAGTATTGTTTCTAACTTCACAATATGCGGCCCATTAGGCTGGATATATGAAGATTCTTTTTGATAAGATTATTAAGGATACTTTTAAAAATTGTTATTATTTTTTAAATCAGAGGGGCTGTATCTAATTCTGTGACGACAACTGATGGGACTATTTTGATGTCATTTTCAATGCAATTTTTGAACTGTCACTATATAATTGTAGAAGTGTTGCATTGTATCCCTAGATGACTAAGAACAAAAATCTGTGGGATCACAATCAGTAGCTTAAACTTTTTTATTGCAGCAAAGTCATGATAGACACATTGGTTGCTCTGTCCTAATGTGTACAGATCCACTCTTACAGATCAACTCAATTTTGCTTATAGAGTGTTTTAAATCTAATAGTAGAGTGACTTTATAACTAGTCATATGTTGGTTTTGGTTGCAAGGGACCAGTAAAATTACCTAGTTTAATCCCCCTACCGTGAGTAGGAGCATGTTCAACTAGACCAGGTTGCTCAAAGCCCCATCCCACCTGGCCTTGAACACTTCCAGTGATGGAGCATCCACAACTTCTCTGTGCAGCTTGTTCCTGTGTCTCATCACCATCAGTGTCCTTGTCCTGCTGGCCACATTATTTCTGATACAGGCCAGGATGCCACTGGCCTTCTTGGCCTCCTGGGCACACTGCTGGCTCGTGTTCAGTGGATGTCCATCAACATCCCCAGGTTCCTCCCAAAGAAGTGTTGCAGGACAGATTGGATCACCATATGGTATTGCTGCAGACAAAGCAATTCCTCAACCTTTGAGTAGGTGCCAGGCAGTAATGCAATTGTATCATGAAAAAATAATTGAAATTTTTTGATGAAGCACTCTTTTTTTCTGAAAGCAGAACCTTTGTTGGAACTGGATCTTTCATTTAGGTTGTGTCTGTTTCAAGAAGGGAAGAAGCTGAACAAACAATTTTAACTTTTTTGTTCTTATTTTGCTAACACTGAGTGTATAGTTTAGGATTCTGTATTTTTCATTTATTTCATTTTGGTTAGTGTATCACAAGTATGTTTTTTCATCCATATTTTTGACACTAAAAATGGAAACTTTCAATGAGTTTTTTGAGAACCTTTTACTTAGACTCCTTTGTTTTGTTTCACGACAGTTTACAAATACTTTAATATATTAAAATTTTCTCATTCTGATAATTTAAAAAAAGTTCTCAGCTCACAGCATTCTTATACCTGAACTATCAGGCTGTATATAATTTTAATGAAGATGAATATTTTTTATGATACTTGTACTTTGGAGTCTTGTCTTGTTTGCTATTTATGGTCAGTGTACATGAGTAATTGTCTTTTTTCCCTACTAGATAGTTGCAGTAAAGTTTCACTGAGAGGAGCCTGGTCCATCCTTTTGACACCCTCCCTTCAGATACTCACAGACATTGATGAGGTCCCCTCTCAGCTGTATCTTCTCAAGGCTGAACATGCCTCATCCTTTCCTCATAAGAGAGATGCTCCACTGCAGGGGTGCCATCCTGCTGGGATTGAGCATGGTGGGCAGAGCATCGGTGGTGGCAGAAGGGTGCTTTGACAGCCACTGGGATGATCAGCAGAGCAGCAGGTCTAGAATGCCCCCAGGACCTCCAGTCTGGAGCTAAAGGTGGGTGGTGAGGACACAAAGCTGTGGGGTAGGTCAGGGGCTCCTCCAGTAGGCAGAGCCAGAGACAGCGCTGGAGAGCTGAGCTGCTGTGGGGCTTCTGGAGCTCAGAATAACAGCTCTGGGATGAACCAAAGTGCTGTCCTGGGCCATGGGCAGGGTGGCCCCCAGCACTGGAAATGGCTGTGAGGAGATTATGAACCCTCAGAATGACCCCAGGGTCCTAGCACTGCTACGGACAGATCCTGAGTTCTTGCTTCAAGGACAGTGTGCCTCTGGGGCTACATCCCAAGTTCAGTACGTAAGGCTCAGATCCCTTACTGGAATCTGCATGTAAAATAAAGGACTAGGTTTGCTGGTAGAAAGATGAGATATGATCTGTTATCAGATAATGAAATCTAAAGCTATCTTAAAATTTGCATTTATAAGATTTTACACCAGGTGTTCCCTAGTCTCCTTTGGGACATAAAACATTGAATCCTGGCAAAGGGTGCTACCATTGATTTTATTAAGATTAATCTAAAACTTATCTGTCTCATAACTTTTCTATAGAAAGTCTGAGCTATTATTTTCCTATTTTTTTTTTTAAATCCTTAACCTCTATTTTCAGCTGTCTTTCTTTGGATAATTGTAGGTATCCAAACAGGTATTTATCTAATAGACTGTGGCTAGCACAGGTTTTTCCCATGAGAAATTTTCTTGTGTTTTATAAATAAAGATAAAGTTTGGATGTTGTTGGAACAGTGTCCCAGAACTTGGACAGTGCAGGCCTGGCCGATCAGGCCTGGGGGAAGGCTTCTGACTGACCAATCTGGGTGACTTTTGAAAACTCTATATATGTGATGAAATCAAAACAATAAAGGTCATTCCTTCTTGCCACTGAGAACTGATGCTTTCATTACTCTGCTAGCTGCTCAACAGCGACATCAGGTCATTCCTTCTTGCCACTGAGAACTGGTGCTTTCATTACTCTGCTAGCTGCTCAACAGCGACATCAGACTTTTTTGGTTTCAAATATATATATTTAAACTCCTTTCTTCCATATGGGTTTATACATCTGACATTCTTCTATCCATTCCTAATGGATATATTTTTCCATATTGTACCCTTTCCATTTATTTTTTGTTTACTTGTTTAAAAAAAAAAAAAGTAATTCTATGCAGTCTTGTCTGAGGCATATGCAAAAAGAATAGTGCATATGCTACAAGTATAACTGAGGCTTTAGCTGAATTCTCTTGAATCTTTTTTAATTCTCTTCCTAAATAAATTTTCCACTAGGATAACCTACAAAATTGCAGAAGAACACTCTCAAATCAAAACAGACAAGGCAAATGGAAAAATGATCTTCAGTAAGAATAGCTGGACGTATGTTATATTATGAAATATGGTGAAATGGTGTGCATTTTTAAAGAAAGCTGAATTACATTCCTTTATATTCTTCCACTGTACTCTATCACTGTCACTTTTAAAGTAGGAATCACCCTTTGGTGGTTCTGATTCAAATACCATGATTTGTTTGTGTTTGCTATAAGCTAGCCCTTAGCTATTAAACTAATGGGCCTAAGTGCACATTTAGGTACCTAAATCATCATGCCTGAATGCAGATTTCTTCCTCTAAGCACGAAATATGAAAATTGGTTTCTTTAAAATATATTTATAAAATACAGACTCAGAGATTATAATATGTTTCAGTTTTACTAAAAAATGGTATTTTAAAATGTTGTCTTTTGTGTTTAGATCTCTCACATACACTTTGTTGAGCATAAATATGATTTGAAAGTAGTGCATAATAATGCTTTTGAGAGTCCTGAATGTTTATTATTCATGGCTATTACAATTTGTTAATATACAGCAAAATTTTGTACTTACTTGATAGTTTAGGGTTGTAACTTTTGCATTTAATGAAAGTGGAAGAGGGTAGTTTTTCAGTCTGTTGTTCTAGATTAAAAGCATCCATAGGTCAGTGCTAAAGAGCTGAGATACTTTCCTTTTCACTTTTGTTCTGAACATCATGGTACTAAGTACATGCAATTCCAAATATATTTTGCCTGGGTTGTCAGTAATTATACAAAAATGACAGTCTGCAGAGCTGGCTTCTCTAGCTTTTACAGTTTAATGATGCCACATCAGATCTATAAAATGCTCTGTTTTTCATAAGGCAGAGACAGATGCCCAAGTTAGGATTCCTTGCAGTCTGGACAAAGTCTTCTATTGATCCTGAGACTCTGAATCTAACACAGATAAGGAACATATGTGGGACCCTGAATTGCTGCATTTTGACTCTTATATTGTGTTAATCCTAGGGCGAAAAAACTCCAGCGATCTGAGACAAGAATAGAAAGCAGCTTGCATGACACTACACAGGAGATTTTGAAGGGGTTCTCTTTGGACTTTGGTTTGCTTTGCTTGACCAAGAGGCACAAACTCTGGCCAAAGATATTTCTGTGCTTCTTTTCTCTCAATGTTTCATTTTTTCACATCTGTGTGGCATCCCACCCTTAAGGAGAAGGGAGCACACAAGATTCATAGATGCTCACGATCAAGAGGAACAATAAAAATCATAGGGTCCACAAAAGCTTACAAAGTTTTATTCATAAATAACACACTTGACATGGAAATTGGTATGTTAGTCCCTGATCTCCTCGTATAAGCAAGAAGCAGTGTATTTTGAACAGAGGGGTGGGGTGAAAGGGAAGAGAGAGGAAGATGGATTAAAGAGGGGGGCAGAGAGAGAAGGGAAGGGAGAGTAAAAAGAGAACACCAATCCTGGCTCCAGTATCAATCCAGCTGCGATGTTCAGGGTCTTGGGGGTGCCACCTGGGCTTCCTGGAGATATCTTTTTACAGATAATTTTTCCCCACCCTGGAGATACATTTCTCACTTTCTATACAAATTAGTTATCATGCACAGTCTGTTCTTTTGGACCTGTATGAAAATGGGTCAGAGATCTTTGTGCATGTGTGGTGGTCTTGATCATCCCCTGCAGTCCATGCCCACTTCTTGACCTCATTCCTGTGCTTGCACTGTACTGTGTTGTGCTTATCTCCAGGAGCTAGAACAAGGTTGTCTGCCCAGGAAAGTGCTGCCTTATGTATGGCCCTACGTATAGCCTCCTTCTCCAGTCAGATCGTGTTCTTTCTCACAACATGTTATTACCAACAATCCTTGGTTTCCATTACCAACAGTCCTTGGTTGGCTCTGCAGCTACCTGGCTATCAGTGTTTGGGGCATACACCACAGCCCCCTTATCTTCTAGGCTGCTACAACCTCCACCTCCAAGACCTTTCCTAGGTATCAAACTGTCTCTTTTGTATAGTACTTAACTCCTCGACCAATTGCAAACTATTTACAATACTTTGCTTGTTGACCAGTAAGGTAGTTCTGGGCCTCTCACCACCCTCCACATTTATCAGTGTGACAGTTAATATCTAGTACCTACTTTTCAGCCTCCTGCTAAAGCAGCAGTAGCCTTGTGACTCTCACATCTGCTAGAGTTATATTTTTACTAATAAGCAGTAGATAGGACAGAGAGGCAGGGAGAAAAGAAAAAATGTATGCACTTTGCACTGTGCTGCTTTTTTCTTTTTGCCCAGGAAATCAGGGTTTTTCTGGTTTTCAGACAGTTTCTCCTTTGTCACTCATGCTAAAAAATGCGCATAGAAGGAAAGAAAGAAAGAAAACAAAAGAAAGAAAGAAAAAGAAAGAAAGAAAGAAAAAGAAAGAAAGAAAGAAAGGCAGTCATTGCACAGATTAAGGCAAGTCATTCACTTTAGCAACGTTGCTTCTGTTTTGCAGCTAGAAAATCACTGTCTTGAGAAATTGAAACATAAGTTCAGCATAGAGAATGAAAAATACAGTGGGAACACTGTAAAGACTTGACAGATTGTTTAGTTTGATTAACACTGAGAAACATCCTGGTCTTTATGTTTAATAAATATGGCTTAAATATGGAAATGATTATTATTGGTGAACAACAATGAAGTTATGGCTTTATTAATGCATCTCTGGACATGCATGGAAAAGAAGGATCTATTGGTAGCTGCAGACTGTGGTTGGGTGAATTATATATTTTATATATATATTACAACATCTTTGAGATCCTGTCTTTTCTGCCCAAGGTTTACAATTAATTACACACCAAAAGACTTAGAATCATGTTGATTTTTTAAATGAAGAGTTAGTATTTATGCTTGAACACTTTATAAAGAAAAGAAAATGACAAAAGGATACTGGCAAGAATAGAAACACAGCAGTTAATATTATTGTAATTTTGCTGTATTAAATAATTTTATCTTTTTAAAACTAAGTATAGTGTTCACAAAGTCTAAAATCTGCATAATTTTCACATCAACAAGATCTAATATTTAGTTGCTTCTGTCCTTGTGTGAAAACAAATGGTATTTTTGGGATTCAGTATGAAGGTTTTAAAAGTGGTTCAACTATATTTTTGTATGTCTAAGTGATTATATTCTCTCCCACTATATCTATAGAAAAAAATCTTATTATACTTACAGAGATGTGTTGGCTTCTGTGTTAATAATCTAATTTGCTTATTCAGTCCTTTATTGGTTAAGATAAGAAACCTTGTAATGGCAGAGTAATTTAAGTGGTTACATTAGTCTCTTTTGAAGGAACCATTGATTTTTAATGCTCTTACTTCCTAAGCTCATTTTGCCAAGGTTTTATTTACCATTAGCTTCCAATCCTTGCATGTTAATGCATTTATTAACCTGCGGAATCCTGTAATAGTCTGTTTTAACAAAAGCAATGAGCAAAACAAACTGTTTGGCTTGGATTTTACATGCTCCATGCAAAGCCTAAGTCAGGAACATTAATATTTCTGAAATTAAAGAGCCTATGTGTTTCAGGAACAGTGATACAAGGAGACTGCAGAGCACCACAGAGAAAGATGAATTTTGTTATATTTTTTCCAGCCCTTCTCATTTCTTCTCTGTTTTGGCCTAGTCATCAACAAGAGCTAGCTGCTAAGAGATATTAGTCTTTTTTTACCCCAGTGCATTTTATCATAACAATTCATAGTCTGGCATGCATCCAGGCTGAGGGTTAAAAGAGGATTGGTCAAACAGTAAATTTAGCCCTCCTCCAATCATGGCATTGATTCCCAGCCTGTGCAATTGCCATGTAAGAAGGAAAGGTACGGAATTAATACCTGCCTTAAAAAGCTGCTTTCCTGGACCAAATCCTGCCACATAGCAGCCACTTGTTTCATTCTGCAAAACCACAGAGAATGCGCTTCATGTTCAACTGGCAATGGCTGAGGACAATTTGAGAACTGCAGATGAAAATGCAGACTTCTTCCATAAGTGTCTCAGCCCTTGTGCTCTTGAAGTGGGTTCTGGAAATCTGATATAGAAAAGGAGTAATTTTTGCCAAGCCCTGAACACAAGGGAAAAGATGACATAGCTTTGACTAGACAATCTGAAAGATGTATGTGAGAGATGGGAGAGATGTATGTGTGTGCAATCCCCATGTTCTTTGAAAGTTAAAGTTTTTTCTGTAATGTTGATATAAATGCCCATCTGGTACTACAGTTAACTCCATATCTATTTTTTCATAAATATTTGGCATCTTTTTGACTATAGCAAATTAGTTAAATCTCCTTTGAAATTTCTGAATAATCTGAAATAATTTCTGAATAATCTGAAAATACTCAACATTAAAACAGTAGACGAGGAAGCAATACATTTGTCTGGCAACTATGAGAATGGAAAATGTTTTTCACTGCCTCACTCATTGCATGTTTTATGCTGTGGCTCTGGTTTAAAATGGACCAATGACCTTTTGAAGTCGACATCAAAAGTTTGCTGTCATGGAGAGTGACAGAAGTATGTAAACATGGCCTTTCTTGAATCTGTATCTGGTATCATAAACTTTTTGTAGTTGGCTGGGCTCAATGGCTGCATTTCAGTGGAAGGCATTGACAAAATTGGGCCTTGATCTTTATTTTAAGCTCTTTGGTAGGCTGGGTAAGCCACTGTATTGTAGCCTTTTTAGATAAAGTTAACAGAATCTAGTCCACAGCTGCAATCACACAACTCTCATAAAAGTTAGGAACCGGCACTGCTTCCTTCCATACTTCAGAATGAAAATGGCACAAATGAACATACTTTGTACTGAATTCAGTGACTGGTGTTCTGGTGGATGTGAATGCACACAGCAGTTTAGTCTCTTCAGGAGATGTCTGAACCCAAATTTGCATGTTTTTAAGAGTCACTGTGGTGGTCAGCTTATCCAAGATGGGAGCTCCTAGCACATGCATAAAGCTTTCAGTATGTAAGCAATTATACAAACAAAAATCATAGGTGATATAGAATCTTATCCAAATACAAATGCCTTAAGTTAGATGAACCATACCTTAAGAGTGACTGTTTCTCTTCATTGCCTGGAAAGAGAATGAAGATGTTTAGACAGAGACGTCTTTTTGATAAGAAGCATACATGGTCCCAGTCCAGGTATCCAGAAGATGCCTTTCTGGATCTTGTTCTAGATAATGTAAATTAGCAGTCCAGCTGCTGCAAGATATTTAAATTGTAATAAGTGCCAACCAGAAGCAGAAATTCAGAAGTAGGTGCTACAGTCATGGTGTCCAAATGACATTTGTTGTATTTGATTAGACATTCTTCATCCTCACTGAGCAGCTGGGCAAAATGGAAAGAATTAATTTACTCAATGCATAGATAAAACATGGCCAAACAGCTCAACATCTGGAACCAGGAAAGGTGGGTACAGGGTCAGGGTATAGTGCAGCTTTTGTATGAATGAGCAAAGTGTCAAAGGCTAACTTCAAAAGCCTGAAATGTGAGTGCAGTAAATTGGTTTAATTTAAAAGGAGTCTCATTTAAAAATGGACCCTTTAGTTTTGGTGATACCTAATTTTCTTTAAATGAATCTGTGGAAATGAGTATACCACTGGCTGACAGTTATTAGCTTCTGTTTACTGATCTGCACTTGCCTGTTTAAATTAAATGTTCATTATTACCCCATCCTTCAGGGAGCTTCAAGTCATGCTCACAGGTTGCCCATAATTTAGTGCTACCTAATTCTTATTACAGTCTCTGGATTGCTCCAAAAAGCCTTCTCCAAGAGCAAAGTGCTTCAGAAAGGGTAAAATCCTAAATGATTTTAAGGAAAGGAAATCAGTGCATGTTAGCCTTGGCCCAGCAAAAAGCTAGTTCTGACTCTACAGATGGTACTGGCTTAACTCTCTCTTAACTAACTTGCTCTAATTTGATGGATGGTTGGGTAGGCCAAGCTAATATTAACTCATTTTTTTCCTTTCAATGAAAGAATGACTGTTGAAATTCAATCTTTCCTGACAATTCAGAAAGCATGTAATCTGTAAAATTTCAACTACTTTTGATTGACTCATTTATTGATGTTTAAAAGGCTCATACATAGTGTAAGTTGTCATGTTTCTGCTGCTATTTATGATCATATTCTGTGGATTTATTTGGCAGTTTTAAAATCCAGTGCCAAATTAAGGTGATTTATTTCAATGCATCAGTTTCACAGTTCATGAACTTGTGCTTATTCTTTCCAACTTTTCAAAATAACTATTCCTTGAAAATTACTAAACTGTATAATATCCAATAAAATTTATAAACCAACAGAAAACATAATCATCTGGATTCATGGTGTCTTGCTGTTTGTGCCAAATTTGCTCACTGCAGGAAGTCACAAAGTCAAGAGGTGAAAAATACTTTGAAACACTTACTAGCTCTGGGAGGCATTTTCAAAAAGCTTTGATTAAATAAAAATCATGGTATGATCTCTTGGTTTAATGAATGATAGATTTTCACTTTTTTTTTTTTTTAAATTGAACTTGATTTGGTACTAGGCACACAGTGCTATGAGGTACCTTGAATGACCTTGCAAGAAGATGGAGCTCAGGATTATTGGGTCAGCTGGTGACATTGCTGGAAATTCTGTATCACTCCCTCTGAAAGGCACACCAGCGTGCTCTGAATGAGCACAAGATTGGAGAATAGTTACAGACTTCAGACTGCTCAGCATTTT
Organism: Lichenostomus cassidix; assembly: GCF_008360975.1. NCBI lineage: Eukaryota > Metazoa > Chordata > Aves > Passeriformes > Meliphagidae > Lichenostomus > Lichenostomus cassidix. Next base: position 55,233,387 of record NC_139479.1, on the reverse strand, counting down.
TGCACCAAACCAATGAGGATGTGGTGAAAAAACAAGCTAAACCACTTTTTTAAAAAAAATAATAATTAGCATTTCTAAACCTGACAAACATTATTGTAGGAAGTGAAATGAATTTGAGAATAACAGTATGAAAGAAAAATGTCAGATTTTGAAGACTTGTTCCACAATATTCTGTTTACTTTTTAGCATTACAGGAATTTCACTTAAATTTTTCATTGTTCGTTACTTAGATTTAAGCATATATTTGGCTTTCAGAAATACAAAGTCATTCAACTGATGCACATCATCAGGCACAGAATTACCAAGGAAACAAACTGGAAATATTTTTAATTTTATTTCTATAATAAGCACTGGGAACAGGAAGGGGAATATACAGATTAAAAAAGTCAAATCAGCAAACCCACTTTATCATTCATTGGAAACACCAAGAATGAAACAGTAGTAGTATATGTCTCATTTTATTTTTAAAATATTGATATTTATAAATAAACTAGAAACAAACCTTAATCTTCAATCTGCATTTTAATGTTGAAAAAGTGGGCACTGCATCTACTATTTTAAGTTAAATAGTTCAGTTAAAATACTATGGCAAAAGGCATGCATCAAGGAAATTCTGCCAGCAGGTCTTTCATGCCTTGGCAGTCCCACATAAGTCAGTAACAGCAGAGCAAGAACACTTAATCTTCTCATTTCTGTAAACTCAGTCACAGAGGAGCGAATATGTCACAGGTCACAGCACAATCTTGGCACTAGTCCAAAGTACAGGTCAATAAGGCATAACCCCAATTTATCGACAACATGATCTCTGGCTAATATGTCACAAAGTCCATATGATGACATGAAATTCAATATAATTCTAGGAGGGAGCTGTGGTGCTGCACCATGTAATGATCAAGCTCTGCCATTTGTTGAAATGACTCCTCAGGGCAGTAGAAACTTTCCACTATGGATATTTTGCTAGAGGAAATCAGACCTATTTACTCATGGCCATATTAATATAAACAATATGGCTAGAAATGTGAGGGGTTTTTTGTGTCTGTGTGCATGAAAGCATTATATCAATACCTCTTGAGCCAATTTATGACATTATATTAGGCAAGAAATATATGATACCATGTAACTAATCTGCCTTACTCCTATTTATCTACTGCATTTTTTCCAGCCTGGATAAACATAATTGCCTCTTCTCAAGGAGTCCGTGGGCTAGCATAGTATTATGTTGACATGTTGGAAATGATTAATGACTGTGAGGTAGGAGAAACTGGGCTAATATGGATGCAGACTCTGTCCCATTAGAAAAAAGTAAATAAAGAAAATTTGCTGCATCTGTATGCTTCTAATTTTTCATCTAGTTATTATGAATGGCCATCAAAAATTCACACAAAATACATGTACAAAAATTATTGGGGTTTCTATGGCCCTTTTTTTTTTTGTGCCTTACAAGGCAAATGGTTTTATTTAAAAGCTCCTATAATTTTCACCAAGGTAATAGGAGATACATCAAGACAGCCAGCTTTGCTCATCCTTGTGAATGTATGTCAGTCATAAAATCACAGAATCACAGAATATGCTGAGTTGAAAGGGACCCACAAGGATCATTGAGTCCAACTCCTGGCCCTGCACAGGACACCCCAAGGGTCACACCATGTGCCTGAGAGTGTTTCCTAAATGTCTCTTGAGCTGTCTCAGACTTGGTCCTGTGACCACTTCCCTGGGGAGACTCTTCCAATACTCAACCACAGTCTGGGTGATAGACTTTGTATTTGGCAAAAATTAAGCTAAACTGCAGTTTACAGTTCAGCTGTAAATGTGAGATGCAGTGACTATTTCTTCTGCGGCTTAAGTTACTTTTACAAGTATGTCCATTTTAGAAAGCCAAGTATATTTTTACAAAAATTTTGCAAAAACCAGAGTGATTTTTTAATTGAGATTAATACCATAACAGGTATAATTGGTGAGAAGTTAGTGATTGCAGTGCAAAACTTTCCTTTCTTAGGCTAATATAATGAGCAGGAAGCAAAGAGCTTTGCTGAGCCTTGCTTCAGATTAAAGCTTCTGTCATTCATGGAAAAGTGCCATTTACAATCTTTTGCTCATAAATCACAGTGTGCTAATGTTATTTGTTTCTCAGGGCATTAATCCTTTGTTCTCAATATCCTGAATCAAAAGCCTTCCTGAGGTAGTGTGAAGTCTCCTAACAGGTCTTCAGATCCACATGCCTGACATTTGTAAATATCCCTAGTTAAGGGCAGCAAGAACTTTTGCTAGTTTGTCTTCTGTGATCAAAGCCACAAAATTCTTTGTGCTTTACATGATGGCAAGGCTCAGTTATATGGCAATTAGGATTGCTATAGATGTGTTTTACAGTGCTTTAGCCATCATCAGATATTTAATTTACAATAGCTGTCCTTGTAAATCTTAATTAAATGCTTTCGCAGTTTCTAAATTTAAACAGTCATCTATCATGTCTCAGCAGTTGTATCTGTGCACGAAAGCCCTCTCTCTCTATGTTAACATGCAGCATGCTCTACCAGTGAATTTAATGCAGCACTCACCTTCACAGGAATTGGCAATACTGGAAACTGGAGTTATTCTGACAGGATAATATTCTCTGTAAGGAAAAGCTGGGTGATTGCCTCCCTTCTCTCCCCTGCATACTGCCTAGAATTTTTATGCTCCTACCAATTATCTTGAACATTCTTGATGCTTTGAACAATTAATATGAGGCACAATTTCAGAGAGTAGATTGTTGGCCAAGATAGTGCAGTCATGATATGTAGGTCCTGTGGTTACCTGAATATATCAGTATAAAAGGCAATTAAAACATAAATCATGAAATGCACTCATTTTTAAAAGTTTAACTCTCCATAAAATGTATTTATCAGCATTTTTATAGGGAGTGTGTGACAAATTGGGTATAGAGATAGGAAAAATGAACTTGACAAGGTGAGGATTTAAAAAAAATATGAAGAAGGTAACAAGCAGAAAGGTTGGGAGTGAAAAATCATTAAATCACAGAATTGTAGAATATCCTGAGCTGGAAGGCACCCATCAGGATAATTGAAGTCCAAATTCTGGCCCTGCACAGGACCATTTCAAGAATCACACCATGTGCCTGAGGGCATTGTCCAAACATTTCTTAAACTCTGGCAGACTTGGTGCCATGGCCACTTGGGAGCATGTTTCAGTGCCCAACCAATCCTTGGGTAAAGAACCCTTTTCTTATATCCAATCTAAATCTCCTGACACAGCTTCATGCCAATTTAGAAAGTAATGAGTCTGAAAGCTTCTATTTTTATCACTGTAGTCACACAAATATAAAAACAAATGCATTGAAAAAAAGTAACAAATATTACTCTTGAATGTAAATTCTTAACATGTTACAGCAGTAACCCACTAACTTTCTTCAGTCAAGTCACAGTTATAATAATTCCATATTGTCATCATCTTTCTCTAGAAAACATTTGATTTCAGTGGAAGTGACTCCAAACTGTAGTTTGCTCTCCTGCATGTTGCTTAATGATTTGTTCTGGTAGGTGATAATAAAAGGGGCAGCTGATTGGGTTCTATTGCCACCCAGTTTTGCAAATGCTTGTATAATCTTGATCAGGTGTGGTTTAATATTCAGTGAGTCTAATTAATTCCTTTTTAAACAATCAGTGTACGTATCATGCAATTGTTTGAGCAAGATAATGTGTAACCTGAACTCTTCTATATCAAATTTGTTTTGCAGTGTTAGGATTGACTAATGTTTGCACAGATGCTCTGCTACCATGCCCAGAGTTGGCAGTTCTCCAGCCATTGCTTGCTTGTATCTTGCATGAGTCAATGGCAGATTTCCATGTGACTTCTTTATTTTTCAGGTTCATGTGGAGTGTGTACAAGTTTCATATTTAAATACTGCATGAGAGCCAGATTTGGAGCATATGTTTGCATGTTCCTTTCATCAGTGGCATTGATCCACACCCTTACAGTGTTAAAATATACTAGTGTTTCTTGTGCCTCTGCCTAACTTTCTGGGAGAGGTTTTTTTAGTCCATGGCATTTCTCTGCTCATCAGAGTAAAAAATGTTTATTACCAATGGAATAAGGATGATATCACTTCAAAAAAAGGAGAGATACCTGGAAGATCTAGCAATGGGTTAAAAAAAAATCTAGTATGATATATAAACTTCTATTTGTGTTGTCTGCCCATGTTTAGGCAAACTGACTTTTTTCCTCAGGAGAAGTCTTGTGTTGTGGATCAAAAGTTCTTTTTTGTTTTAATAGTGAAGAGCAATGAGGTGAACAAACACTTTAGCCCTACATAGCACTTTCCTAAAAGTAAGAGAAACCAGTTGTAGGCGACCTCAAGGAGTCATTATCTTTGTCATTGCAAGTAAAGCTTTGCTGGACACAGATGTTTGTGCTGGCATGTGGTGATCTCTGCGGTGACTAGACATACTCTGAGGGAAAATTTCAATGCAGGCAAAGCAGTGCCCTGGCAGAAGACGACAGGAATATTCTGGGAGTGAGCAGTGGCCAAGGAACATTCCCAGCTTGTTGGTTTGAGATGTGGATGTGCAGTTTGGTTAGGCAAAAGGTTTTAGCTGTCTGAACACATGGCATGCTGGGATAGCTGACATCAAGAGCAGTTTTGATTTGTTTATTTGCTGATAAAGGCACAGCAACTTAGTTCATTCTCCTACCCAAGACAAGTTTAGATAAAGAAGAAATTGTATTAGTGATCTGCACTATCTGACAAAAGTTTGGAGCAAGTCAGAAGATGGTGGTATGGACATCAGGTATCTTTGTGAAATATTATGGTGAGGTTCACAGACATTCAGAAATATTGCTCAGAAAGTTTTTAAAGTACTATAAGATGGTTGGGTGCCATCATTTTATGTAGAAGCAGGAGCAGGCTCAAGTTTTTTCCTTCAAACTATGTACTTGAAATGTGGATGGGACCAAAAGAATTGTTTCCAAAACACATTGGCTTTGTGAATTTTACATTCTCTGCCTGGAGCCAGATTTAACTTCTTCTAAAGTATATATTTATATTTATAATTTTGTATACTATCGCCTTCTTCCTATTATTTTAAATCTTCTCTCTTACCATATGTAAGTGGCAATTTACTATTAACTAAATTGAATTTGTTACTTCTTTTTGTAAAAAGAAAACACAATCCAAATAAATTTTCTTCAGTGTATGGTTGATGCTGTGGATAAAATTATAGAAAATATAGAATTTCTGAGACACATTTCACAGGTGTTTATACATTATCCTACCATAGCATTTAATGCACAGCATTGTATCCAGAATTTTTATCTGGTACAGGGACTAGTATTGCAGATGTAGATCACCTCTTTTGGGGGAACATTTCACAACTTATAATTGCAAATAGATTAAGATTTATAGAGATACCAAGGCATAGATGAAGATTTACAGAGATACTAAGATACAAGGGAGCAGTAGAAAATGTTGTAAATCCCTATGGTTCTGAGCACTAATTGAAAAAACCTATTAATTTTACTTTGAGGATTGCACAAGATTTAAAATGGACCCTAAGCACAGGTAGATATTGGTTTTGGTTATAATTTTTTTAATAGATTTTTTTAACTTCTTTTTAAATATTCAGCTATAGTTTCTAATGTTCTGGAGCATGTTCCCTGCGAGGTGAGACTGAAAAAAAGGTCTTGTTGAGTCTGGAAATTAAAAAGCCTCAGGGTGACCTAATCAATTTCCCCCAAAACTTGTAAGAAAGGTTCCAAGAGAATGGATCCAGGCTCTTCACAGTGCTGAATTGTGTAAGGATCAGAGACAGTGGGAATAAACTGCAAGGAGGGAAGGTCATGCAGAATATAAGGAGAAATGTGCATCAAGCACAGAACTGGCAGGTGGTCAGTGAAGGCAATTGTCCTGCTTTACTCTGACCTGGTGCAGCCTCACCTTGAGTAGTTTGTGCAGTTTTGGGCACCACAAGATCAGATACTAAACTCTTAGGAGTCATCCAAAGGAGAGCAATGAAGATGGTGGAAGGCCTAGAGTGAAAACCATGCAAGGAGTGGTTGAGGTCACTTGTTCATCCTGGAGAACAGAAGACTGAGGGAAGACCTCATGGAAGACTACAGCTTCTTCACAAGGGGAAGAGGAGAGGCAGGCACTGATTTCTTCTCATTCTCTTGTGACTATCAATAGGACTCGAGGAAGTGGCATGAAACTATGCCAGAGAAGGCTTAGGTTGGACGTTAGGAAAAGTTTTTCATGCATAGGGTGGTTGGACACTGGAACAGGCTCCCCAGGGAAGTGGGTGACAGCACCAGCCTGCCAGAGTACAAGAAGCATTTGGACAATGCTATCAGGTACTTGGTCCTGGGGTGTCCTGCACAGGGTCAGGAGCTGGACTCAATGGTCCTGTTAGGTCCCTTCCAACTGAGGATGTTCTATGATTTTTCAGTTTCTGGTCTAAGTGGGCTCATTTTTTTGGTGGCAACTTGTATCAGTGACCTTTCCTAGTACAAGCAGTTTCTGCAGAAATGCACATATGACTTCTTACCTGATCTCCACAACCCCACCACAGTTTCCAAAGCTATCACGTCAGTCAAGTTTCTTTGTTAGCTTGGGAGTTCCTCCAGTGGCTTGGGTTGACTGGCAGGGAGTGACTCCTTTCAATCAACCAACTCATGAGCCAGCCAAGTGTATATTTCCAGGCACTTCCTAAAAGCAGTGTGTAGAACTTTTATGCATCTTTTGAGCAGTTAAAAGTAGTACAAAAAAGCTCATCACAGCATAGTTCCAGAATGTGACATAACTAAGATGGAAAACATCTTACTGTTTCTGCACTATTGCAGTACTGGGAAGAAAGAAGAGCTGAACATGTTATACCAAAACTTAGGGTGATATATACCATCTTTGATGCCAAATAAAATGTGTAGGGCAGAATAACTTCTTGTGACTTTTTCATCATCACAGGTCTGAAGTTGTAACTGGTCTTGTACTCCAAGATAGGTATGTTATATGTTTTCCAACTGCTATGATAGGTAGTGAAAGGAAGGAAAAATAAATGATTTTTTTTTCCTAGGAGTTTCAAAGGACATGAATAAAGTATCTCTGGAATGGAGTTCCTGTGGGCTCAGAAAAGCAAGAAAAAAGAGCTGATTCAGCAGAGCTCAAGACATTATAAAAGTGCCAAGGACAAATATAATGTGTTGAAGATTGCCTTACCTGAAAACAGTTGTAGCTGTCTCTTTTTGTCTACCACTGAAAGGTAACTCAGGCAGCCTATCACTCTTGGTAAATATCACATATTGTATTTCATATTCACCCGAAATCACAGTGTGAAAATTGCTTCACAGCCAAGTGGTACATTTTTCTAATGTGCATCACACCCCAAGTTACTATAAAGTGTCCATATAGAAAGCCTGAAATACACATAGCAGTGATGTGGCATAGTTATAACAAAACTAGTAATGGGGGTGGAAAGGAAAAGAAGCAAAGGAGACATTCTTTTACCCTCACTAGGAAACTCCATGCCTGGATGCAAGTTGAATTTCCAGACAGGTGTTTACACCTTCTGACAGTGTGTACGGTTCTGGAGGTTCTTGGATGCATTTACACTGTCATGCTTTTTCTATTTAATCTACCATCTAAAAATACCTGAGGAGATTCAAATGTTTTTGCTTTGGTGCTTTATTTGTTTCTAGAAGTAGACAGCATATTAAAAAAAAAAAAAAGCAAAAAAAAAGCCTCACTTGGAAAGTAGTCAATAAGTATTTAACATAACTATCTCTGAAACATAGTAGTTTTCATAAGAAACTTGGATAGTATTGTGGAAAGACTCATGAAATATTTGATGATATATTTTGTCCTCAAGCATAAATATGTTCATGAAATGTCATAGTAATGCTCATAAGATATTTCCTGAAACACTCATGAGAAATCTCTCCGAAATTGTCATGTAATATTTATGATATTTTCATGAAATATTTAACAATGTATAAAGAAAAAAGCACACTGAGCTACAACTACAGTGAAATACCACATGAAATAAAACATCCATTCATGGAAAGTTCCAGAAGATCCATTAATGAGCTCACAGAATTGTTGAGATTGGAAAGGACCTCTGGAGGTCATCTAGAGCAACACTTCTGCTCAAGCAGTGTCACCTATAACAGGTTGGCCAGAACCAAGTTCATATGATTTTGGAATGTTTCCAAGGCTGGAGACTCAGCAACCTTCTCAGGCATTCTGTGCCAGACATCAGTCCCAATCACAGTGAAAAAGTGCTTTTTGATGTTCAGAAGGAACTTCCTGTGACCACTACCTCTGTTCCTGTCACTAGACACTGCTGAGAAGAGTCTAGCTCCATCCTCCTCACAGTCTCTTGTGGGTATTTATGTGAACTGAGATCTTCCCAATGAGCCTTCCTTTCTCCAGGCTAAACATTTCCATCTCTCTCAGTCTTTCCTCACAGGAGAAATGCTCCAGACCCTTGATCTTTTTTTGTTGCCCTTCCTTGGACAGTCTCCATTATGTCCATGTGCCTCTTGTGCTGGGAAGCCCATAAGAGGACACACTGCTTGAGGTGTGGCCTCACCTGAATAAAGTGCTGAATAAAGGAGAGGAATCACCTCCCTCTGCCTGCTGTAAATACTCTGCCTTAGGCAGCCCGAGGCAGCCTGTGCTGCAAAGGCACATTTCTGGCTATGTCCAAATCACTGTCCACCAGTAACTCCAGGTTACTCCACCTCATCTTCCTGGCCCATCCTTCCTAATGATCTCATATGCTTCCATTACAGCACTCTGGTCATGCAAACCATCACAGCTTTTAAAGATGAAAGCAGTTTGTTGATGACTATTGTGGTATTTCTTACAAATATCTAGGAAATTTTTCCTGAGCTATCACATGAGACTTATATGAAATATATGATAAAATATTATTTAAGGAAAAGTCATAGTCAGTGAATAAAGTGCAAGTTTAAAATTGTTCAAATAACCCTAGTACTCAGAATAGGAACACTAGGCACCTCTGAGTCAGTGCCTTTGACATCTGTTGTTCAGAGGAAGAGATTTTTTTTTTTACTCCTTGCTTCAGTTTAAGAACTTCCCCTACTGTGCCTCCCAGCAGGGTTCATAGAGAAGCTCTTTTTCTTTTCCCCTTGGGTATTTTGGATTACATGGTGTACAGTCATGGTATAAAGCAAATAACATTCAGCAAGAGGCAGTGGCAGCTTCCCCTTACTCTCCCAAATTGCACCCTTTACAGTCATGTGATATCAGTTCAGCAAGAGATAAATAGTTTCTGTAATCCAAGAGGAAATTCATGAAGTTTAACTAGAATTAGTACTGCAGAGGGCAATTCATCCCACTTGATATCTATTTTAGTCTGGGATGTTATTCCTTATTACTTATAGAGGGAGGATAGGTGATGAGTGGTCTACAGAGCTAAAGACAGAGTAAATGAATCATAACCAATGACTAACTAATGTCTAATTAAAGACTTTATAGGTCAAGCAAGAAGATGATAAAAATGGATTATCCAAAATTACAAGGGCATTTCAACAACACTAACATCCATAATGTCTGCAAACAAATATACTTTTAAAATTAAATACAAGTGGTGTCCATTGACATCCTAGATTATTTCACAATAAACTTTAAATAACAGTGGTGAAATTGCCAATGCAGTCAACCAATTTTTGAATGAAGAGGGGCAGTAGAAATAAGGACATGGGTTCTACCTCTTGTCCTGTTCAATGTGATTAAAAATCACAGCCTCTGAGAAATTTTAAACTTTAAAATCTATACAGACAGTCAGAACTGCAGAAGGTGGTAGTTCCTGCTGGGAAGTTTTCGCCATTTATATCTGATATTTATGGTGATGTTCAGAATGGTGAGTGATGGCCACAGTTTTATAAATAGATAAAGGAGATTTTATGCTGACCTGCAGTTCTGAAACGACATCTCCATAGAGCTCTGGAAAAATGGTATTTTTTTTCTTGATATTCTCTTGCCACAGATCTATCTTTTCCTCCTAGAAAGGAGCCCAAAAAAAGTTTTGAACTGAGGCTATAGTTCTGTGTTGAAATGATTAGAAAAAGAGTTGATATCACATCAGTGGTTTTTGGGATGGAATATTTTATCTATCACAGGGAGCGCTAAGGGTTCATTTAATTTTGTGGTTGAATCACAGCCTTATCCACAGATGCAACTTCACAAGCTGTTGGTCTATATGTCACTTCACATTTTCTCACTGCTATTAGGCAACTCCTTGTCCAAACTGACATACACTAACCCACCTTAAGAGAGGAAATATTTTGTCACTAGTGTCAATTTCCCTACTGGAAGATAAAAAGGAGGAGCTATATCAGAAAGTACAGAAAATGATGTACAGTGGAGCAGAAAGCAAAGAATAGTGAAAACTTGAAAACCTGAACATTCAGCTTGCCACTGGAGGACTGTGGTCCATTAAATACACACAGTGAAAGGCAGAATTCATGTGAGAATTATGGACAATGCCACTGCAAATGTCAATATTGAAATAGATTATCATTGTTCCTTTCACAAGGAACCACTTAGGATCACTGATTCATCTCATTCTAACTTAGATATGATTAAAAGTATCATAAAAGTTGTGTCCTAAAAGAGTCCATTCCATTTCATTGACCAGGAATAAAAGAAATATAGATGTCTAGATTAGTGATATCTGAATCTCAGTATAAAGTCCCCAAAGCACCTGTATAGAATATTGTGGAGATGTCTATACAGTGTTAAATCTGCATTGAACAATCTACCTGTAGCAATGACTGTGGAACACTTGTTCCATTCTGACTAGAATACCACCACTCAGAACACAATATTCTCTGTGTGTTGACAAGTTGTAGAGTGAATCAAAAGGATAGGCCCTAACAAGATTTTCAACCTCTACACTGACTTTCCTGCACTGATCTTCATCTACTTTAAGAATAACATTTGTCCTTGTAACTCTTGTGAGAGACAGAGAATAGTAATTCCTACTTGAAAAAATGGAGATTGATGACAGAGTTAGAATTCAGAACTCTATTTAAAATTTTGTCTTTAATGACTAGATTGAGGTTGTCTTTCTGATATTTTGGAAAATACACTGGAAAAAAATCTTAATCGGAGAGGTTACAGTTATATATATGCACTAAACAAGGAACATCAGTTCTCCTCAGTGGTATGGAACATTTTAAATCTTAGGGACAGGGCTATAACAAAGCAATACAAACAAAGTGGGTGTCAAGATAGTAGCATTCATAAATTTCCTCTGTGGAGCTATTAAACAGAGGCAGACTGGCAATCAAGATCTTGATTCAGCTTTATGTCTATGAAAGGTTGGCTTAATGCTGTAATAAAGGGGTCTTAAGTTGCTTTGTAACGGTTGATAGCTGCTGTCACGAGAATATGGCACAGCTGGGAATAGAGCATGCAGTGTTAACCAGAGAGGTCTTCCCTCTTGTGATGATCCTTTTATGATAAAAGCATTGGACTGGAAAGTCAAAGATTTATTTCTTGTTCTTACAAAAACTTCCATTATGACCTTTGGAGGCCACTTATTCTGTCTGCACCTCATCCCTTTTTTTCTGAAATTCTGCTCCACAATGTATAGTTTCTTATGCTGCACTCACATCCAAGTGCCTCTCATTGCCAGGTTAAACAATGTCACTAATGTTAGCCTTGTGTTTATTCATACTTATCCCAATTAGGAAGAAATATGTGTAATACAGTATTTCAACCTGATAGATGCAAACCTGACCTTGGGATCATTATTCAGAAGAGCTTCTAATTATGCTATGCTGTAATTAGGGAAAGAAAGAAATCCACAATAATAAGGTCAGGGGCATCAGCTGGGTTATGTTTACACTGCCCATGATTGCAGCATATTTGCCCTGTAGACAGTCAGAAGGCTTCATTCCCTAACTCTGACTTCTTTGGATTGTCTTTGACCAGAAATTTGATACATAGGAAATGAGTCCAAAGCCAGGGAGTGACTTTAACAAAGGATAGATAAAGGGTCTATCTACTGGTCAAATTCATCCATTAGCTTTCTTTCATTAAGACAGAACTCAAATATTTGTGCTCACAGTTATGGAGTGCTTTCATGATGAAGATGTGATGAAGATAGAATTACTAAGAAGCCATGTTAAAAGATCCTGCATTGTTTATCTAATATTAACCAAAAGTGGATATCTAGGAAAGAGTATAGGAATGGAGCAAATGTGGTTAAACTTCCTCAGCATAGTCTTACAGAAACTTGCAGCAGAAGGAATTTCTGAACAAGAAAGTCTGATGTGTTTGAAGTTAATAACTGCTGATGAAAATTTTTTCTATGAACTTGCACAGTCTCCGCTTGAACTTAAAAATCCATTTAGCATTTACAATGTCTTATGGCAGGAAATTCCACTGATTACTTAGTGTGTAAAGGTGAATCTTTTCTTCTTTTGGAGGTCACACCTTGTTTGTTTGATGGCCTGTGGTGCCTTCATTCAAAGAAGAATGAATAGTCAATCCCTACTTACCTATTTGCACCACTCATGGCTTTATTGACTCCTATTATAACTCTATCATTTCTTCCCCACAATTTTTTATGTGCTGAAATTCCTAGCCTGTATACACAAAGCATTTAGAAGCACTGAACTTGATTATTGATGTTATGAAAATGCACTGTTTACTTAAGGGCAGATCTGATGGACTGAAGCACCTATCTCAGTTGAGAATACCAAAGCACTGAGGGTGTCATCCTTTCAGAAATGTCCTTGGCATTGTCTATCTGAGCAGTGATAAATAAATGAGTGCAGATAATTTTCCATCAGGATAGGTCAAAGCCTTATATCAGGTAACAGCAGAGATACTGCCAACCTGAATATAGATTGTAGAAATATATCTGAGCTGATTGGGTTCAGCTTGAGGCACAGCTGAATCTTATCCAACTGTTCCATTCTAGAGGAAACTCTCTCCCAGCACTCTAATATTGCAATTATAATAATCAGATGTAGTGAAGATTAGATTTCACTGTGTGTCTTCTGCATATAATTGGCACTTTACTTTGTACCAATGGCTGAAATTGGACTGTGCTGCACTTACATTCCACAAAGTGCTTGTTCATCCAGATCAGAAAAACAGCTAGAGAGCACTGTGACTTTCTTCCTACCCATGGACAAGTTTCCATCCAATAGAAATCATAATATGGTAAGAGATACAGCCAGGATTCAAATTTGCAATGTGGGGAATCCTGCAGTGTAGGGGCAATCACAACTACCTGTAGGCTGAAAAGGAGTAGGGGGATATTTATATATCTGCATAAAAATCTATCTACTTCTATATCTATATTTAAGAATTAATAAAACAGTTGAACTAAGGTAATATTTCTAAAATATGCTCATGTTGTCTAGCAGTTGTAGAATGGAGACAGATCTTAGTGAATCAGTTATGTATTTTTAGGTTATCACTTAGAATTCAAGCCGTAGGAGTAGGGACTAAAATCCATTTTCTCGTGAGATCATACTGATCCTCTGAATGGAAGGGGCCACAATACTTCTATGCTTGATAAGGAATCCAAAGGACTTAAAAGAATTTGGAACTCATATTTCTACTCAGTACCAGAGAATATCTACCAGACTGGTGAGGCAGTATGTTTGCGGCTTCCTTCACGTTGCGTGTTGCTTAACATGGATACCTGTTCAGTCACAACAGCTGCTGAATTTGAGGTTTTCATTTTAAGAGGGCAAATATCTCATGGCAGGAAGTGCAGCTTCAGTATTTTCAACTGTTTTCTTAGCCAGTGTTGTAAAATGGGTTTATTTTTCTTTTCCACGTGTGTAATAGTTAAAAGATCCACGTGAGTAAGTCTGTGTCCTAAGAGACAATATGGTTCAAAAGTGTTCCAGGGAATTGCACAAAGTTTTTAAAAAGAGATCACTCTGAGTATTTGGGCTTCAATCTTGGATAGCTGAGAACTTTAATGAGAGTTGCTCTCACTCAGGGATTTAGGAAAAGTGTGGAATGAATATAATACTCGCAAGAACTATTACTTCTTCAACACATTTTACACTTTTTATATGTGGATTTGCTGAAGAAACTTCTGCGTAATTCATGGGAATAAACTGCAAATGGCCTGAGATTGCCTGGAAACGACATGAGAGTGTCTACAATTATAAAATCTCTGTGGTAGCTTTGCCATTCACAGCAAAGTAATTAAAAGTTCTTAAAGTATGAAAGGAGGTTGAGAAAAACTGTGTACATCTCAGGCTGCAATTTCAGAATCTTGAGAGGGTGCTATTAAAGTCTCTAACATGAGAAATTCAGTAATAGCTGTAGACTGTGGTATAACTTTCATTCTCAGACATTAAAAAATTGCTACCTAATGAGTGTAAGGTGGTTTTATCTCGGTGCACTCAGCATTGTATTTTTCAAGCTTTCCATTGCAATCTGCAGCATTGTCAAATTCAGTAAGTAATATTACGATGATGATAGTGGTGTTTTTACACTAACATTAAATCAAACATTAAAAAACAATGGAACAGTGTATTGTGGCTGTAATGTTTGCAATAATGAATGTATGAGCAAGAACAGAATGAGTCTGCTTTCTAAACAGTCATTTGTTTTTTGTTTTTTTTTTCTTTAAACATCACTTACATGTGCAAAAGTCTCTTTTCAAAACTCTGTTGGGCAACATATTTGAAATGTTATTAGGTTTGAGACAGAAAATTCCATACAATATTGCAATTTTCTTTTCTTCAGGAGGTGTAGTGCATTAATTGGTTTTGTCCAGAGGAAAATAAATTAACAGTTATATCCTTTACTGTTTCAATAAACAACTCACACAGGATATACAGTATGTCAATAGTGAAAAAATAAAAGGGGAATATTCCCAAAAGATATTATATAATAAAAAGTAATTTACAATATGCACACTTACATTTCCATAATGAATAATCTTTGTATTTAACAGCTTTGATAAAAATGGAATCAAATATTTGGGTGCTGGGAATTTAGGAACAACCTGGGTCTTTTGCTTGGAGTACAACAGTATTTGATTTACTGACAGAGAATATATACAGATTTAAATTTCTGTTTATATTTTCATCTAGTTTAGAAAAGAAATAAATATGCCGCTGTCTGTAGAGCACAATCACTAGATACCATCTTTCATCTTAAAATCCATGGAAGCACCAGAGTTATGTCCTGAGGACATTCTCTTAAACTTTAGTGATCCTCAGTCAGGAAAGGTTTTAAGTGACTGCATAAAGGGTTTCCTGAAAAGTGACTATTTTCTCAGTGGAGGCAAAGTTATTTTGCAATCACTGTCTCGACAATCCTTCTCATATTTTAATGCAAGTGAGTAAGTGCTAATATCATCAGAATGTTATAGTTAATGAAACTGTGGCAAACTTAGTGTGAGTTAAAGGCAGATTTTCAAATTGCAGTATTTCTGTTAAGTGCTTAACATAAATTATTAGCTCTTCAAAACATCTCATATTTTTTGAGATTGCTTATTCACACAGTGAGAGTAAAGGGCAACGTTGGAGAAGTGGTCCCAAATCATCAGACTCTGATGCTAAAAAGAAGTTGACTTATAGCATATTCAGTGAGGAGCATTGCCGGCCAAAAACAGTTTAGAAGAAGCAAAGATGTTTTTCTCCTGGATAGTATAAGGAGTGTAAGTGACCCATTCCAAGTAAGCGGTGTGGATGAGACTGCCCCAGGTTTTTGCATCCTCTGCCCTTCAGTACTACCCCAGAATGCTTTGAACCTTCAGATACCATTACCTGTCCTACTGACAAGGTGCAATTTGTGCAATACAGTCACATCTTCCTGTTTTCAGATAAAAAGCCTAGTTGGCTGCAGCTCAGTCCTCAAACTGTTTAAAACCTTTGAACTGAGAACAACACTCAATCTTCTCCCTCTTCCTCATCCAGTTTTGTTCTGTGGCAGCCAAAGTGCACTATGGAGCCAGGAAACCCAAAGCTGAAACCTATCAGGTCTTGATGCAGCAGATCTGCTGTAGATGGGGCAAGCTATGAGGAGAGTGGGAACAAGCCTGAGTAACCCCTCTTGAGCTGGGATCCCATGTTGGACATATTCAGCCACATATCTGTAGCTTTAGTAAATGTTTGTGTTGAAGATGAAACAATACAGCTTCTTTCTGGTTCAGGACAAAAAGAGATATGTATTATATTTAAGTATTGAATGCAATGATGAATTTGCTGAGGAATTAAAGAAATGTGAAATTTTGAGGAATTTTGTTCTTAATCTGATAAACTATTTTGGCAATAATCTTTTTTGTTATGCATTTATCTGGATATATTTTTAGGGGCCCTTAGTTTATTAGAAATTTGTTCACATAGAAACAGAAGTCTGTTAGATACAGCTCTCTCTTCAATCAGTCCAACGGCAGAAGGTCCTTTCTTATTTAGAAAAGTCACCTAAACCCTGATTCCCTGTGTTCAGCAGCCAATCCTAACATGGCTTTTTTCTGCACTTCTATTCCTTGATAGAAAACTAATCTGTTACTGCAAATTACTCAAGACTAAATTAGAAATAATCTTGGAAGAAAACTCATTAAGGATAATATGTTAAAAACAATGAACCAGTACCTTCTATCGTAATAAAACCATTAAATATTTTACCTCATATTTATAGTGCTTTACATTTTGAGTAAAAAATAGGCTAGTAAGTTCTTGAAAAATTTGGGAGAGGGAGGTAAATAAATTATATATACTTCTAAAATATTTTTTTAACAAAATGATTTTTTTTATCTAGAGGATCATAACCACTGAGCAGTATAACAGGGGATCTCTACTGAATTTTAATCATGGTTCAGTGTTTTCCTTTAACTTTTTCCTCAGTTTCTTATTTCTATGCAATGAGCACATTCCCATTTTTTTGCATGAATCCATTGTCAATTAGGTGCATATCTTGTCATTCACACAGAAAATGTTAGTACTTTTCACAGGAAATTTGACATACTTCAGACTGATTATTTTTGGAAGAAAAATAAGTCTTTGTCTTGCACTAAGTAAATGATGTGAAGTGTCTATTCTATTGCATGAACTGAATATTAAGTATCTTATTTATACAGTATTATTTTTACAGTGTTATTTATAAAGTAAGAGCTGATTATGGAAAATATAATCTGAAGGTTTTTTTCCAGAACAGTTATTGCTATCATATTTATTTATTTGCTGGTTGAGATAAAGACCACATACAAGAATTCACTGCAGATAAAATAAAAGTAAATAAAGAAGTATTGCAGTTTCTGTGTACTAAAACTAAATTTTTAGTCTTGCTTCTTTCATCACTGTTAGTTCATAATCCATCTAATTTAATTTAAATTTAAGGGAAAAAAATCACAGAGATTTTAAAGTCTATTGCATTGCCTCCTTAGAGAGGGCTAATAGTAATTTTCCTCCAACACATATTCACTAATGATCGGATTTCCACATTATATATTCTATGAAAGGAGTGAAATAGAGTCCAAGACCTGACTCATTCCTAAAATCATATAATAAAGCTCCATAGAAAACAGACAGAATATAAGATAATATTCTATAAGACAGAACCTGAGGGCTAAAATTTACAGACAAGTAAGTCCATTAATGAAAGTCCCATTTCAGTCAAAAGCAAAAGACTGTTTCGACTCAAAGGTAATGTGTTCAATGGGTTAAACCTTAGTTCAGTGTTTATTTAGAGTGAGTATAAAGCCTTTTCATTTTAAGAATTACATCGTGTTGGCACTTAGACCTATTTCTTATTTGTGAATGTGCAATAGCTTTCCTTTCAATACATGAATAAGTATACTATTCCAAAATTTGTTTTAAATCTTGATATATTTGAGTTTAGAGGGCCAGTCTTCAGGCCAATCTCTTTACTACTTGCCACAACACAAACATCTGGAGAGTAAAAAATTGAAAAAACCCCAGCATTTAGTGCTAAATGCTAAGCATTTTACTGCACAATGACTATCATCACTGTATAATAACATCTGACAAATAGGCTATTACCATCAGAGGGGAGGCTTTTAAATCAGGCCTTAACTACTTTTATTAAAGACTTGGAAGGTAATCACTGAAATTATATTTTTTTTCTTGTGTGTTTATGCTTCTGTCTAGAGTCTTTAGAGATTTGCCAGTTACAATCTATCTACTACCTGTTGTGAAACACTGGTACAGAGATAATACAAGCAATTAGAAAAGCATTGCTCACTCCTGAAGTGTTATTACCTTAAATTAAGGTTTCCAAAGGGAATACACAATAGTGTTTCAGTGACATTTTTTGTTCCTGTATTTTCCCAAAGATACCTTTTGTTTCTTACTTATTCTGTCTAATCAGTAACTCACAGGTGGATGCAGAATAGTGTCAATGCATTAAATATACTCCCTTAGGAGTAAGTAACATTAAATCTCAAATCTGTAAAAACCAAGGTCAGTCTGTGATCCCTTTATACATTATGTATATTATGAGCATCTTAAAACCCCTTCTTGGTTAGTTTTAATCTTACATTTCTTAAATATTTCTAAATCTGTAATCTCTAGACATGCCACAAGGTTGCACAGTAATAGTGAGAATTATAGATGTGAATCTTAGCATACTGAAATAAACCCACTTATCTCCTACTTGCCATGCTGTGCTGCATGTATTTTCCCAGCTTGGCACCCTCTGTGGTGGTCCCAGCCGGTCAGCCCGGTCAATGACTCACTGAGCTCTTCTCATATGGGGTGACAAAACATGAGCTCTCATAAGGTGGAGTTATGAGGTGAAGCCCATCACTTTGCCCTCATATCAGCCAAGGGCTTTTCTGCTGTTTTGCCTTTTCTCCCTGCCAATATAAAGGGATCCTGAACTTTTCCAGACTGTTGCTAATCTCCGAGAAAGTAGGAAGGGATCTACAAAGTGGTTATTGGAAATAATAATGAAATATATTAAAAAACCCTCACCACTCTACTACACATCCTACCAGTACCCTTTCTACTGGGGGAGTGTCCAGCCCTGCTGGGAAGGTTGATCCTCGTGCCCTGTTTTGGGAAGGTCTACACTATGAAGTGCCTCCACCTTGGACAGTGAGCTCTGGACCAAAGCTGGTGGAGATGAGTTCTCGTGTACACATGCTCAAGGGAGTTCCCTCACACAAAGGCTGACACACCCACATTGTGTAAGATTTGCTTTTGCATCTCCCCTGAGCCCCAAGTGTAGAATTTAGGACTAAAACCCCCACTTTTTAGGGGTGAGATATTTGTTTTGTTTTTTTTTTTTTGTTTTTTTTAATTCAAAGTTAACATAGCTCACCAGAAGGGTGTATTTTTTAACATGAAAATGAAGGTGTGTGATGGCATTTGAGGACATAAAAGTTTACTGGCATGTTGTTGCAAGACCACGTCGGAAGAGAGTAAAACTTGTCTTTTGCAGTATTCTATCCACACCAATTAACACAAAAAAGCGACCAAGGTTCAAGGATAAATCTGACTGCAAGGTTATTTCACAGTGTAGATGTACCCTTCACTTGTTTTTGAATTGATCTGTGCCTAAGAAGATTACGGCTCTGGAAAGCTAAAGAATTGGGTTCACGAGGGTAGCAAGTGCTTTATGTATTTTTCTTGTCTCCCTGTTTTCACAGTCTGCAAGAAGTATTTGCAAAGTAAATAGATCATGTAACTTCTTTTCTTCTACTAAAAGGATGTGATTTTTACACAGAAATATTGAGAAATTCTGTTCAGAAATGAGAATTTTTGGGGATTTATCAGTAACTCTTATCTCTTGGAACTCAAGCTGGAGAAAAAGTGAGTGCTGTTGAGTTATACTCAGGCCTACAGAGCATATAGAATCAAAATCATAAAACGATTTTGTTCAGAAGGACTTTGGAGATCATCTAGCTTCAACTCCCCTGCCATTGGCAGGGACACCTTCCACTAGACCAGGTTTCTCAGACCTCCATCCAACCTGGCCTTGATCACCTCCAGGGATGAGGCATCAACCACTTCTCTGGGCAACCTGTGCCAGGGTCTCACCAGACTCACAAGAAAGAACTTCTTAATGTACAGTTTAAATCCACACTTTTTCAGCTTAATACCAAACATATTATACTCCGAATAAAATGTGGGGGAAAAAAAAAGAGAATACAATAGTGACAGCAACAGGAAAAAATGTATGTTCTTCTTGCAGACTACTTTTGGGTTTGTTTTTTCTCGTTGTGTTTTGTTTTATGTAGTTGTCCTAAGTTGCAATATTGATGTAGTTAAGTATTCTATTACCACCAGCTGTGGGCCATTAGCTGCTATCACCCACTCCGGATGACAGACAATGGGCCATCCGTTAGCTATTATCACTTGCTAATGACCCACCCCGCATGACAGGCAATGGGCCATCAGGGACCCACCGTGTGACTCATAGACTTATCTCATCCCATTGTGAGATGCTCTGCCGAGGAAGGAAGAGCCAGGTGTTCCCACCTGGATATAACCTGGCCTTAGAACTGCCTGAGCTAGCCCTGTCTACTAGGTTCCCAGAAGACCAGAGCTACTACTGGATCTTCAGCTGGAGACTAGACCTTCACAGGATCACCGCTTCAACTAAACTACTTCAGTTGAACTGCTACTACCACCCTAACAGGGTGTTAGGTTGTATCTGACTTTGTCAGTGCTTTTCCTTGTATTATTTCACTTATTTTTTTTAATTTCAATCTTGACTTGTGATCTCCCACTGGTTTGTTATCAAACCAATACATATTTTGGCGCCCAACGTGGGGCACGACCTGGGAAAACTCAGAAATCTTATCACCATGATGCTCAGCTTATCTACATGGGTACTTTATCTCGCTCTCTATATTTTTCCTCAAATGGGAAACTATCTGCCTGTCGTAGTGCTCCTGTTGCGACCAGAGAATGGCATGAGAATTGCTCTATTAGTTTATTATGCCTATTGTATGATAACCTGTGAGGCGATGAACACCATTCAGAACATATACTCAGTTTTGTCTGCCTGGCCTAATCTGAGCCACTACGTCTGAGACCTCCTCAGCAATCGCACCCAGCCTCTGGGGTTAGGAGGAGAGAGCAGTTTCTTCCAGCCTTTCAAGTCAGGCACAACTGTTTTTGAGGATATTGAGTTCTCTCTAGATACTAGGGATGGCATAATCTTTTTGTTAGTTCTGTTTTCTTTGACCAGCACCATGTACCTCATGCTGCAGATCAAGAAAATATTTTGTCTTCTTGCGGAGGAGAAACAAAGCAAATCAAAACAGCCGAAGCCCGTAGCAGTTGCCCCCGTCCAGAAAAAAAAATCAAAGAGCAAATCAGTCCGCATAGCGACTGATGAGAATGCAGCAAGACCATCTCACCCAGCAGAAGAGACAGAGCCGGAGATCATCACTCGCTCTCTATTCCTGGGGGAGCTGCGTGACCTACGGAGGGAATTCACCCGGCAGGCGAATGAGTCCATCTTGACCTAGCTGCTCCGCATCTGGGATGCCGCCGCTAATGACACCATTCTAGACGGAAGTGAGGCCAGGCAACTAAGATCCCTGTCCCAGGATGTAGTTATTGACCAGGGGATTGGGAAAACCCAAGAAACTCTCAGCCTCTGGCAGAGATTGCTAGCAAGTGTACGAGACAGATACCTCTGCAAAGAAGACCTCCAAATGCACCAGAGAAAATGGAACACAATAGAACAAGGTATCCAATGCCTAAGGAAATTAGCCGTACTAGAGATCATTTTCTCAGACAACGAGAGATTCCCCAAGAGCCCAGATAATGTCCGGTGCACTTCACAAATGTGGCTAAGATTCGCGCGGCTCAGACCAGAGATATACTCTCGTTACCTGACAACACTGCAGTAGAGGGAAGGCGAAGACCAGGTGGGCGTGTTAGCAAACAAACTGAAAATCTACGAAAACACTGTCACCGCTCCACTACGTACCCAGGTCTCATCGGTAAAAACAAACCTGGCCGAGCAAGTCCAGAGCTTAATTGAAGAGAATCAGAAACTAAGAAAAGAGCTCAAAGAAGGATTTTTCTATACCACACCAAAACCAACCCGAGTCTCTGCCATCAAGAGCAGACGTCCCCCAGCCAAAGAAAAAAGACAAACTCCACGACGTGACCTCTGGTTTTTCCTGCAGGAGCATGGGAAAGACATAAGAAAGTGAGATAAGAAACCCACCTCCTCCTTAGCAACCCAAATACGTAAATTGAAAAAAGAAACATCCACTTCAGGAAGCTCATCTAAGTACAACACTGCCCCAGTCTCTTGTGGACAAAACTCCAGACAAAATAGAAGTGATAATATGACTGATCCGCTTGAAGGGACCTCAGGAACACTTTTACAAGAAAAGAACATTGTGCACCAGAAACAAGATTAGAGAAGCCCTGCCTCTAGCCAAGTAGAGGAAAGGGACAATCGGATCTATTAGACTGTGTAGATCCGATGGCCTAGCACGTCTGACCCACAAAAATACATGGCTTTGGTTGACACCGGCGCTCAGTACACCCTGATGCCATCCAGGTATGTGGAGGCTGAATCCATTTCTATTTCTGAAGTGACAGGAAGATCCCAGCAACTGACTGTACTGAAAGCTGAAGTGAGTTTAACTGAAAATGAGTGGCAAAAACACCCCATTATGACTGGTCCAGACGCCCCATGCATCCTCGGCATAAATTATCTCAAGAGTAGATATTTCAAAGACCCAAAAGAACATCGCTAGGCTTTTGAAATAGCAGCCGTAGAGACGGAACACATAAGACAACTGAATACCCTGCCCAGTCTCTCAGATAACCCGTCTGCTGTAAGACTACTGAAAATTGAAGAACAGCGAGTACCAATTGCTACAGCAACAGTGCACCGCCGGCAATACCGCACTGACAGAAACTCTGTAACCCCCATCCATAAGATGATTCGAAAACTAGAAAACCAAGGGGTGGTCAGCAAAGCTCACTCACCCTTTAACAGCCCTATATAGCCGGTGCGTAAGTCCAGTGAAAAATAGAAACTAACGGTAAATTACCGTAGCCTGAATGAAATCACACCACCACTGAGTGCTGCTGTACCGAACATGCTAAAACTCCAGTACGAGCTAGAATCCAAAGCAGCAAAGTAGTATGCGACCATTGACATTGCCAATACCTTTTTCTCCATTCCTCTAGCAGCAGAGTGCAAGCCTCAGTTTGCTTTCACCTGGAGAGGTGTGCAGTACACGTAAAACCAACTACCCCAGGGGTGGAAGCACAGTCCCACCATCTGCCATGGACTGATCCAGGCTGCACTGGAAAAGGGTGAGGCTCCAGAACATCTGCAGTATATTGATGACATCATTGTGTGAGGAGACACAGCAACGGAAGTATTTGAGAAAAAAGAGAAAATCATCAAAATTCTCCTGGAAGCCGGTTTCACCATCAAAAAGAGCAAAGTCAAGAGACCTACCCGAGAAATCCAGTTCCTGAGAGTAAAGTAGCAAGACAGACGGCATCAAATTCCTTCTGAAGTCATCAATAAAATCATCGCGATGTCTCCACCAACCAACAAGAAAGAGACACAAGCTTTCCTAGGCGCCATAGGCTTTTAGAGAATGCACATCCCTGAGTACAGCCAAACCGTAAGTCCTCTCTACCTCATAACCCGCAAGAAGAACGATTTCCACTGAAGCCCTAAACAGCAGCAAGCCTTCACCCAGATCAAACAGGAAATCGCTCATGCGGTAGCCCTTAGCCCAGTCAAGACAAGACCAGAAATAAAGAATGTGCTTTACTCTGCAGCCGGGAGCCATGGTCTGTCCTAGAGCCTTTGGCAGAAGGTGCCTAGTGAGACCCGAGATCGACCACTGAAATTCTAGAGTCGAAGTTACAGAGAGTCTGAAGTCAACTACACTCCCACCGAGAAAGAAATCTTAACAGCTTACAAAAGAGTCCCAGCCACCTCAGAAGTGATCGGCACAGAAACACAACTTCTCCTTGCACCCCGACTGCCAGTGCTGGGGTGGATGTTCAAGAGAAAAGTTCCCTCTACCCACCATGCCACTAATGCTACGTGGAGCAAATAGATTGCCCTCATCACAAAGCGCGCCCGTATTAGAAACCCGAATCGCCCTGAGATTCTAGAAATCATAACAAACTAGCCTGAAGGCGAGACTTTTAAATTATCTTCAAAAAAAGCAGAAGAGCAAGTAGCACGTGCCGAAAAAGCACCCCCGTATAACGAGCTGCCAGAGAGTGAAAAACGCTATGCCCTCTTCACCGATGAGTCCTGCCGAATTGTAGGCACAAATCGAAAATAAAAAGCTGCAATATGGAGCCCCACACAACAAGCTGTACAAGCTACCGAGAGACAAGGTAAATCGAGTCAAGTTGCAGAGCTTAAAGCCATCCAGCTGGCTTTAAATATTGCTAAACGAGAGAAATAGCCAAAGCTCTATCTCTACACCGACTCCTAGATGGTAGCCAATACACTGTGGGGATGGTTAGATCGCTAGAAAAAAGCTAACTGGCAGCGCAGAAGAAAACCCATCTGAACCGCTGAGATTTGGCAGGACATCGCCGCCCAAGCAGAAAAGCTGACCGTAAAAGTTCGACACGTAGATGCACATGTACCCAAGAGTCGAGCTAATGAAAAGCATCGTAATAACGAGCAGGTAAACCGAGCTGCCAAGGTAGAAGTGTCACAAGTAGATCTAGACTAGCAACACAAAAAAGAATTATTTCTAGCTCGTTGGGCCCATGATGCCTCTGGTCATCAAGGGAGAGATGCGACATACAGATAAGCTCGTAACCGAAGAGTAGACTTGACCATGAACAACATCTCACAGGTCATCCACAGCTGTGAGACTTGCGCTGCAATCAAACAAGCCAAGCGAGTAAAACCTCTGTAGTATGGTAGACGATAGTCAAAGTACAAGTATGAAGAAGTATAGCAAATTGACTACATCACACTTCCCCAAACCCGCCAAAAAAAGCGCTACGTGCTAACCATGGTAGAAGCAACCACGTGATGGTTAGAGACCTACCCTGTGC
This sequence comes from Lichenostomus cassidix, assembly GCF_008360975.1. Classification (NCBI taxonomy): domain Eukaryota; kingdom Metazoa; phylum Chordata; class Aves; order Passeriformes; family Meliphagidae; genus Lichenostomus; species Lichenostomus cassidix. Next base: position 55,208,394 of record NC_139479.1, on the reverse strand, counting down.
CTCATGCTACTGCCCGAAACACCATCTTAAGTCTAAAAAAGCAAGTCCTGTAAAGACATGATACCCCTGAGAAAATCGAGTCTGACAATAAAACCCATTTCAAGAATGGCCTCATAAGCACCTAAGCTAGAAAACACAAAATTGAATAGATATACCACATCCCCTATCATACACCAACTGCCGAGAAAGTTGAACGGTGCAACAGAATACTTAAGACAACTTTAAAAGCACTTGACGAGAGAACCTTCAAAAATTGAAAACTGAACTTAGCAAAAGCCACCTAGATAGTTAACACAAGGAGTTCTATCAATCGAGCCGATCCTGCCAAGTCCAAACCTTTGCACACAGTGAATAGAAATAAAGTCCCTGTAGTACACATAAGAGGTTTTTTAAAAAAGACTGTTTAGATTAGTCCCACCTCAAGCAAAGGCAAGCCCATCCGTGGGGTTGTTTTTGCCCAAAGACCTAGTTATACTTAGTGGGTGATGCAGGCAGATAGAAAAACCCATTGTGTACCACAAGGAGACCTTATCTTAAATGAAAACTGTGTAGATGGTAATAGAATAAAGAGTAGATAATGTCCTAAGTTACAATATTGATGTAGTTAAGTATTCTATTACCACCAGCTGTGGGCCATTAGCTGCAATCACCCACTCCGGATGACAGACAATGGGCCATCCGTTAGCTATTATCACTTGCTAATGACCCACCCCGCATGACAAGCAATAGGCCATCAGAGACCCACCGTGTGACTCATAGACTTATCTCATCCCATTGTGAGATGCTCTGCCGAAAAAAGAAGAGCCAGGTGTTCCCACCTGGATATAACCTAGCCTTAGAACTGCCTGAGCTAGCCCTGTCTACTAAGTTCCCAAAAGACCAGAGCTACTACTAGATCTTCAGCTAGAGACTAGACCTTCACAAGATCACCGCTTCAACTAAACTACTTCAGTTAAACTGCTACTACCACCCTAACAGGGTGTTAAGTTGTATCTGACTTTGTCAGTGCTTTTCCTTGTATTATTTCACTTATTTTTTTTAATTTCAATCTTGACTTGTGATCTCCCACTGGTTTGTTATCAAACCAATACAGTAGTGCTTTCCATGCAACTTGTCTTACAGATTGTCCTACAGTTTAAAACAACATTATTTATCAGTTTTCAGGCAAGTAAAAATGTACTTCTTATTTTCTCCTTAATGTGTTTGTTATTTAAGAAACTGCTGCTCTTGCATGTGGTATTGTAGCTCAATTGCAACAAAAACCACTCATGCCAGAAAAGTGAGAGGTTTTTTAACTTTCAAAGGATACAAATTAGTTTTCAAAATCAGGTGTCATAGTCAGCTGAAGTCAAAGCTCTCAGGCACATGTTTTAATCTGTTTTAATAAGATAAAAATAGGAAAGTTCATGGCTATCAGAAGCTGTAAACAAAGTACAAACCTATATGATATATCATAAAAATTGTAACTCTTTACTTGTATTGTTGTACAGTTTTTTTAAGAAATGAACAAAATATAAATTATTTAAATTAATAGATTTAAATTAAATCTGACAGAAAATAGAAGCAATAGCTGCATTTGCAGTCAATTAACACACTTTGCATGGTGAGGATACAAGTGGCATTTATTCCCTTTGAGCCACTTGCTTTGTTGATATGTTCAATGCCTGAGTGGGTAAACCAGCTAGGAAATTTAATGTCTAGAGACTACCTCATACTGTTTGCTACCCTTGTAGAGATGATAACTCCTCAAGCAAGCCTGTGGGTGATACTTGTCATGTTAATCTCCTGCAAAAACTATTCTACAGCCTATGCAGTTAAAATAAACATGAGTTCAATTTACTAGAAATGCAAAAGAATAAATCATGAAGAGGCTCAGTTAATAAGGGGCTAAAAGAAGCTTTTGCCATTTGGTCTGTCAGTTTGTACATATGTAGAAAACCTCTTCACAGTCATGCAGATCTTCCTTAAGGACACCTGTACTTAACTTGCAGCTTTGACATAAACTCAGGTTGACATTGCCAGGGGCTTTAGGAGGGAGGTTTTGCCTAAATTGTCCTTTGCTTTATATTAATTTTTCTTTTATCACTAAAAGGGCATGGTTCAAGTGTACAGGTTAGCATAGGTTAAAAAAAAAAAGGTACAATTTTGTATATGTTCATTTGGAAGCCAATTGTGTGACTGATGGAATAAAGAGTCTTGTATTTAATCTATATTTTGAAAGTGAATTAAGAAAATGTCAAGTAACAGTGGACATTTAATCTAGAATTCTGCAGGGTCAATACATCAGAGACACTAATTAGTGACAGTCCCAGGGTATTATCTAGTAAACAATAATTTAATTAAGTATATCAGTATGTTTATGTAAAAAATGAGATTATAGTCAACATTAGACTTTTTTTCTAGAAAGAGGTAATAGAAGGAAAGTCACAGACATAATATGTCCATGCATTAACTTACAACTGCATTTTTAAGTACTATGCAGGCTGTTAGCTAAGCAATTTCTATTAGCGAAGGCAAATGAAACCTTATTTCCTGGCTTTAAATTGTGGGTGTAAGAATGCTTTTTGAAATACACCTACAAATTTGGTGAATACATTACAGTACTGACCTACTGGTTTGGAACTGCAAGAGAGAGAAAATGTTTTAAATAAATGGGCAGAGGAGGGAATGACTGCTAAAGCAATTCTGTTCACTTGGTAAAGCAATGACCCAGAGAAAAGATGTGCAGTAGAGATAAAATTTCCTGATCCTAAAAACCAGAGCAGCCTAGTAACCAATGACAGAAAAACCATAGTAAAAAATTAGTCCTATTGAGTGATTGTCTGGACTGAAAAACACAGTTAATTGTTGAGAAAATTTCCTGTAGCTGGAGAAAATTTCATACAAACAACAAGAAAAGATAATATAATTTAAATGACTAAACACAACAGAATTGTGAGAGGTGTTTGAGAGCAATGACTAGAAAGAATAAACAAACATGTAAATTATTCTTTTCCTATACAGAATCATGGTGTTCAAAGTGTGGTGTGGACCATCCTCCATGTACTGAGAATAAAACTCCATGAACTTGGTTGGTGCCTTGGGAGTCTTACTGGCTGCTCTGAATTCATCTGGCAGTTGGCTACTCTATTCTGTACCAGCTGTGTGCCTTGTCAGTATTAATCACTGTACTTGGTTTCTTCTTGATTTGGGTGTCTGGGGTCCCAGTAGCTTGTAAATCTAGCGGATATCAGTGTATTGCACTTTGATATACCCTCTCTTGGTGTTTGTTCCTTCCATTTTTCCCACAGCAGTTGCTAAATTCCATCCTTCACACATGATAATTTTGTTATTTCTATTACAATTCTCTACGTTGTCAAGTTGCTGTTGATGATATGACCTCATGGTACAAAGGGAAAAAGAACAGATGGACATCCTTAGTCCAAGAAAATCCCTTCATGGCGGCAAAAAAATGCTCTAAAGCAGGCTTCAAACAACTGTGTACAACAGAGGATACCTTTTTAGAGGAGCCCAGAGATAGCCAGAAGGGTGTTCCACCATATCAGAAAAACAAATGTTAGGCATTTTTGGTTTTGAGCTGTGACTACATGCTTGTATGATCACAAGGTAATTCAGGCTGGGAGGGACCTCAGAATAATATCCATCTTCTTGCTGAAAGCATGGAGAGTATCAAAGTTAAACTAGATTGCTCAGGGCTGATCTAGGCTTAAAAGTATCCAAGGAGAGAGATCACAGAGCCTCATTGGGCAAAATCTTTCAAGACCTGACTGTCTTTGTGAGAAGGTTATTCGTAAGCAAGGTAGATAGATGCTGCTTGTTGAGTTTTGTGGGAGCAAGTTTCAAATATTACTGATTAGAAGACATATGGCTTCATTCAGAAACAGGTGATCATATAAAGCAGCAGAGAGATTTCTATAAGTGATGCAAATCATTACTTTCACAGGGAGTTCATGAGGCTCTGATCACATTGCAGTAAATTCTTGCTCTTATGAAGAATTCCAGTCATGTCAGTGGAGCTGTTGCATGGACATTTTAGTTTGGTGGCAGGATCTTAATATTAGGCCCATAAAAATAATCTGAATTGAATTTCATTAACTCAACATGGAAATGTTAACTCTCTGTGGGAAAAAGAAGGGTAATTGTGATTCAGGGAAAAGTATCAGAGTTAGCTTTTCAGCTCATGCTGAGTTAGAGCTCAGGACTGCATGATGCCATGCCAAGCTATATCCTCAGAGGAATTGCTCTGCTTAAGATAAAGCTGAAAGACATGATGCTGATCCTAAAGGCAATCGAAATCATAATCTGAAATGGGATTCAAAGGGATAAGAGGGGCAAGGGGATCTGTTTTATGGATATGGCTGCATTAAATGGTGCAGAAATTTGCATGTTATTGTATGTGAGCGCCAGGAGTAGTCACACTGAATAGTGTCATTAGCACTGCAAGAATTTTATATATATTTTCATAATTAGAGACCGTGTGGTTAATTTGACCTTCCTACTTTCACAGAACAGTGAACCTGAGTAATTTTGTGGGTTACATGAGTTCATAACACGCAAAAAGCCAATAATATGTGGTTGATGAGCTGCAAATTCACAGAGACCTGCCATTGTGTGCCAGGCAGTCCAGCTCCCAAGTCATTATTTCATAGCTTTCTATGTCGGAAGAGATTCATCTGTCTTTAAATATCAAGAATGAAACAGCTGTGCCTGGGGCAGTCAAACAATAAACTTCTTCAAAAGGTGAGTCATTCTGAGATTAGTACTTCTAAAAACTATCTCTGGGGGTGATGAATTTTCTTCTACCAGTGTTTGTTTGCTAGAGGAGATAGAATTTTACCTTTTTCTAAACCATAATTAGACATCTAATTTGATTAAGGCAGATAATTTCTACCATATTTATCTTTGCATTTTTCTGTACTGCATTTCATGTAATCATTTCTAGCTTTTCAAAGGTGACCTGCATTTCTTGTCCTGACATACAAATAGTCTTTCCAAGTGATTCATATCTGTTTCTATATGGAAATGGATAGATTCAACACAAGATAACCAGGACGCTAAAGGGAACACAGAAATATGTAACTCTAAGAAGAAAAAACTGAGCATATGACAAATTATACCTAATGGTGCTAAGCTCCTGGAAGAAATTGCTTAAGCCCTGTGCTTAGCTAAGCCAGGGAATCTATATTATTACTATTCTGCAAAAGAAACTGCAAGAACCATTTAATTCTGCAGCTAACAAATTACTACCTACCAACAAGGACATAAACAAATACCAAGAACAGATAAGAAACAAAACTGAATTTCAGTTGGAGTGTAGCAAAAGTGATGTCTTTACTGACGCTTTCAATTTTCTCCTTGAGTTTGTTTTTTAAAAAATATTAGGAATTATAGTTTATGATTTTTAAGGTTTGGGGTTTGTTTGTTGTTATTTTTTTTTCTAGCTTGGGTTTTTTTTGAGGGGGAGGGTGGGAGTTTGTTTGTTTTTTGTTTTATTTTGTTTGTGTTTGTTTGGGGTTTTATTTTGTTTGTTTGTTTTTACTGGAGGCCTCATTTGCAGCTTTGTCAGCTCACAGCTATGAAGTAGGAAAGCCAGCACTGAAGAATTCTAAATGAGGGTTAGTTGTAGAAAATACTCCCTAGTCAACAAGGAGGGCTGGTCTGTGTCAGTTGGGTTTCACTCCTGACTCAAAATGTCATTAATATTGACGTGCTGGAACCGATGCGGCGTCTATAAAGCCTCACATACTGCAGTATTTTCTACAGCAAGAGATGGACAATATGCTTCTGCAATGTACAAGGACTCCCCAGGGTTAAGATGAAGCCCTCACTCTGTTTCTTCTTTCCTGTTATTTGCCTGGCCTACTGCCTGACCATCTGCAGAGCTCTTCATTTATGCTACGATTTCATTTGCTTCTTTGAGGTGAGCTCTAAGGAGAAGGCAGCAAGGTGAATCTAGCCTTGCTGCATAATGTCTTAAGATCTGTTGTTTATATAGGGCAGCCTTAATCCACCAAGCCAAATAAAATCCTACCTTGTGTTGACTCACAGGCTGGGTGGCAAATGAATAGCCATGAAAGGAAGGGAAAGTTCAGTGCCTTTAAAGGCCTTCTTGCACCCTGATAATGGCACAGAAAGAAACAGTTGTGGCTGCTACAGCTGAGGGAGTCTGATAACAGAGGAAAGAAAAAGTTTGCAGGGAAGTGGAAGTAGTTTTATTCAACCAGGTAAACAAAACAGAAAGGAAAAATCAAACTCACAGGCATGCAAGATCTTCTAAAGTAAGTATATGCACTGGGGAGTTACATTTGACAGAAAAATACCTCCTTGCTGTTTCAAGGTATTTCTCTTTATAAAGGAATGAAAATTCTTCAGGTCAGTGAGAACTGTGGGCATCAGAAAAGTGTTTTGAGTTGAATCGTAGGAGACACCTCCTGATATGTTTTAGCTATCAATAAAATTTACATAGATTTGTTCCACATGACTTCCCTTTTGAAAACATAGTATATGTTGGGAAAATATCTATGGTTTTATCCCTCACCAAACAGTAGTACCTATTTAATTCTCTGTCCCCATCTCTGCTCTAACTGTGTTAAAAAGACTCATGGAATAAAGTGAACCTTCCTCCTTACTCGTACTCTTTTTCTTTGTCTGTGGCTGCCTCCAGAATACTATTTTGACAACACAGCTGTGTTACCAAGAACATACATAGGCAGTTAAATATAACACTTGACATTTACATGCCTCTTTTCTTTCTTAGATCTCAAAGAGAACTATGAAAAAGTTTAAACACTCTCATCAATTCATACTGGGAAGAAAGCAAGATACAGTGAAAGGCAAAACTGAGAACAGAAGCAATACTTCTTATGTCTAGACAGGAGCTTGTCATTTTAGACCAATTATATTGTCTAGTTTGGGTTTTGTGGGGAAAAAATCCTATATTTGTGACTCCAGCATGCAATGTGATAGAATGCATGTAGTCATATCTCTCATTAAGAGTTTCTTCCTTGCAGAAATAGCCCATCTAAAAAGTCTTATTTCCATGTGCATTCTACTTAGAGTTTTTGCTCCATGTTCTTCCTGAATAAACAAGTCAGGAGGTTATTTTCATGTCTTGGCTTCTGACTAAATTGCTGGTAGCAGACAGAAATCTCTGAGAAAGAAAAAACCCAATTTTTGCTGAGAAATACGTGAAGGAAGTTTGTATCTCTTACGTTAATTCTGTAACCCCTGCCTGTAGAGCCGAACATATTTATGAGTGAAGATGTGATTTATGCTTTAAAGTCAGGAAATATTATAAAGATGAATTAGATCATCCAGTCCATTTGATCATCAAGTATGCTGCAGTGGCAATTCTTTGATAGAGAACAAAATCATATTAAAATGATAAGAACAGAATTAACAGGGAACAGAGCAGAAAAAAATAGCAAATGAGATGATTCTAGGAGACCAAATAACAGAAAAAATGTAATCCTTGATTTGTGAATAAAAAAAGGCTCATTACAAAACGGAGGCTCCCAATTTGATTTTGGGAGCTTAAATATCAAACAGTGCTGTAGAACTACCTCAGAAACTGCAGTTTCACAAGCAGACAATTAACCACAGTTAGGATCAGGAGCAGATAGTCAGGACACTGCATATTAAGCTCTCCCTTGATATGAAATCACATATTGATGTCATTACTGACATGAATAGAGCTACTGCAGGTCACATAAGGGTTTCCAGTTATTTGCATTGGTGTCTCCTGTTTTCCCAGACCCATTTCATCATCTGCAGTGAGACTCATGCATGTCTCTTTCAGGTAGCATTATGAATTTTGTCAAAGAAATCTGAGGTTCAATTTTTTGTTATGGTGTTTATTACAGACCTTTTGGGGCACTGCTGAGAAACGTTCCCCTTTGGGGAAAAATAGACAACCCCCCCCACCACCCCCAAACTGAAAATTAAATGTAAAATACTTTGTGTGTAAAGAAGGAAGTATTGAATGAAGTATTTTCCTTTGCAAAGAAAGGTTGAAGTGAAAATCACATGGGATTTGCATCCAAACCCACATATCAAAATTTCTGAACACTATAAAAGGCAGATAAATAACTATTTTTTTTCATTCTATGCTATTTAAGACTCAGTTTGGTTTCAAGCAGACTTAATTGGTGCAACTTAATTTATTTAAAATTCTTGAACATATTAATCTGGATTGTGGTCATTACTGAACAAAAGAAAGATGGTGAGGAACACTCTTCTTTTTATTCCAGCGTTAATGATTAAGACCTTCCTTATTTTAGAATTCTCAGAATAACAACAAACCCCAACACTAGACATCTAACAGACTATGGCTTTCTCATATCAACAACAAAAATCTAGTCTAGTGTTTGGAAAACAAGTTTACCCTTTCAAATTAGTGCTGTGCATTCCTGTATAATGGCTGCCTGACTGTAAAAGTTCCTCCTGGGCAGAGTGCCCTGAATACCTATTGGAGCTCTGCCTTTCAAAGACAAAGCAGAGTGGTTTATGTTGCTGGGTAAGCTGAAAATGCTGGTTCTTAGGTACATTACTTGACATTTCACTGTGTGAAGCTATTACTAATTAAACAGCTTTGTTTTATGAAGTTTGTAAATTTCATAAAAAGTTTAGAAAATAGTGTTTACACTTAATGCAAACAATCCAAGGTTAGAGTCGAAATACTTACTTATTCATAAAGCTCTGGGCTTTCAGGGCCTTTTAGTTCCATTTTGTTCCCTACTTGATTACATGTGCTTCTTTAAGATTTTTTCTTTTTCTTTTTCCATTTCCATTACAAATGTTACTAATTCTCAATACAAAATTAGCAATCTTTGCATGGTGTTTTTCTCTTAATAGATGATGATGCTGTGTGACATAAGTTAATATTGTGTCATTTACAAGTTAAAGTGTAAAAAATGCCTTAAAAGGGAGATGACAACTACTTTGATGGAATCTTTTGGTAAAAAAAATATAAAGAAAACACAAGGAAGACAAAGAGTCAAGGAAAAACTAAATGAGAAGCAGCAGAGGAAAATGGTAGAAGAAATGAGACACATTTACCACAGGCATCATAAAGAGTTTCTATCAGAAGCCCATTTTTCCAAGTCCAGTGATGCATTTTGTAACCCTTTTATTTGTGGGGAGAAGAGCTTCAAAGCAGAATGAGAGGATGGGCAGTTTCATGAGTACCTGCTGACTTAATGACCTTTCCTGACCTTTTACCATTTGGTAAAACATACATTGGGTAGGTCAATATGAGTTGATAGACTTGAAATTCAGAGATGAGTCTTGTTTCCACACTTAGAAAGTAGATTGATTTTGCATTTACTTTTAATTTTCTTAAATTTGTAATTTTGGAAGCACGTGGAGGGTTTTTTTTTCTCCTCTTATAAAGGGACTAAATGACATGGAAATAATTTTTTCAATATATTTTATTGCACCTAGATAGCCATGTCTCCTGGTCTCTTAGGCAGGAATCTGAGAACATTATTAATTTTAATAGGAAATATCAGATATTTTTGATGAGTTCCTTGGGCCTCTCAATGCTCCTTCAGAGATCCTCAGTCACTTATATAAGCTGGACTTTACTCTTCAGCAACTATTTTTTTTTCCCAATTTCAATGAAGGTGTCTGTAACAATCATTTACTTAATGTCTTATCTTGATTATTCAGTTTTTCCTACCTTGCAAACTCAGCCACACTTTCAGAATAATAGAGAGCAATGCTGTTCCCTCAAAAATCTCATCACTGTGTTTGAGAATTAAAGAGTTTGCATATAAGGGCATAATTTTTTTTTCCTACTGTGGCAAAAGTAGCACTGATGAATAAACATCAAGAAGCTCTTCTGTTTGTAACTATTTCTTCCATCTGAAACTTTTTTTTGTACAAGACACCCTGTGTAGTACTGGTCTAAATGTGCTTTAAGTTTAAAAACTGCTGCTTTGTGTGAACAAAGAAACAGTATTTTCCACAGACTTTGCATGAATTTGACTTCGATAAAATGAAGTCAACACAGAAAGTAACTCCAGCTCTTCATGTCGCTCTTTATCTGCATTTTAGCTTGAGTTAAAGGACGAGAAGTCCAGTCAAGTGAGATCTGGCTTATGAGACACTGGCTACTGGAGTCAGATATTGTATTGCTTGTCTCCTGTTGCCACTGGAAATACCCATCTTGAACCATTAAAGCTGAGGCATGTTTTCTCTAGGGTTTGGAGGAAGAACTAAAAAGATAATGAAAATGTTTCCCTGAGATGCACACAGACTCAGTAAGCAGGTCATGTATTTTGAAGATATGCTTAACAACAGTAACTTTCTTACAGATGCTCTGGAGAGTAACACTTACCTCCCATGCCTAATTAAGTGAGTTAGTCACTTTGTCAATCAGCTCAGCACAACGAAACACAGTGAAGAGTTGTTGTCATTCTGTTTATTGGCACAGCTACAGGGCATAATTTGATGGCTTGTAGTAGCCACATGTGAGGTTAGTTGCAGAAGCAGAGGGCCTTGTAGATTTCCACTTTATCGCTAGTCTGTAAAATACAGTAGATAATTTCCAAAGACAATATACCAGTACAGTTGTAATGCTGTAGATAACTTGTCTTTCATCTGTGAAATTGCTTTTAGACTGGTACCTGCCTTGAACATAAGCACTGCAACTTTGCTACACTGCTGGATTCATTTGAAAGATACCCTGCTGCTGTAGCCTGGAAGAACTACTGTTGAATTTTAAAGGATTTTTTGGACTAATGCAATGATCACTGAGGGCAGGCATCAGAGATATGGTATTTGCATAACAGCTTTTAGAAATAGTAGTAGAAAGCCTATGTTGCAAGTGTGGATAACGTGAACTTTTTTAGCACAAACCTATCCTAAGTACCATTCAGTGTTCAGCTGGCTCTTCTCTGATGTCTGTTCTAATAATACCTTCCCTGATTACAGTATTTTTAATAGAAACATACTCAGCTAATATCTCCAAAGTGAGTGCATATACATCCCCCTTGACAAATTCATTTGCAGAGAGGCAGGTGGCAAAACAAGAGTTCAGATCTCTGCCCTCTGGGCTCATGCTTACTGCTTGAAATAAAAAGGGAGTGCTGTCATCTCAAGCCAGAAAACATGCTTTCAGATTTATCCACTGTTTTTTTTATACTATTTTAGAGTAATATTTATCTCTAAAGGACCACAGGAACTTAATTCAAAGGGACACTTACCACAACCTGCAAAGTGTACTGCAACTTCTAATTGATCAATGTCATTAGATCAACATATTATTTCCAAGGTGTAAGTGCAGATTAAAGAAAAAAAAAGAGAGAGCATGATGATTTTAACTATGATATGGGCACGACCATATTTACCTGTTTCAGTAAAAGCTGAAAAATTCTTGCCTACTTATTATAATATATTGAAAAAACCAGACATTTAAAGTGCAATGGCTATTTTTTTCTTATTTATCACCATATCTAATAGGGAAAAATATGATTTAAAGGGATTTTTTTCCCTCTTGAATTCATTTTAAGAAGCTAATAAGGTTCTGGTACTTTATGTCTCTTGCAGATCATGAGCTAAAATACTTTTTGCAGGTAATGAAATAAAAAATATCTGAGCTACACTGGTTCCTTGTTTGTGTGTCCCCAAATTGTCAACAAAACTCCCTGAAGCATTCTCAGATGCCTGAAATGGGAGGCTGGGATGGGCAGGGGGGAGAAGAGAGGGGAGCATGTAGTAAAATGGTATTTATGTGAACCATATCCTTGTGGAGCAGACATCCTTTCAAAAAAATTATCTCTTTGCCCAGATAATTAGTCTGAGTTTGAAACAGCAGGGAAAAAAATAGTACATGCCTAGTTTGCATCTGCCTGTTCACTTTACTCATGCAATGACTTAGAGACATTAGACACTCACATTGTCGTTCTGGTTACCTGAATAACAGCTCATTATAGTTTAAGGAGGGGCAGCAGTTCTGTGGCTGCACACATAGGGCTTGCAGCAGTGATCTTTCTGTTTGGACACGTAGGGGCATGGCTACATAAATCCAGTGCCATTCTGAACCATTTGAACAGTGTGCTCTCCTCAGATGACATTTCCCACTGCGTAGAGAAGCTACAGTTTCCCTTCGGGAAACACTTTGAGCTAAGCTGCAAATGACCCTGTCTTTTATTTTGGTCTACCCACAGTATGCTATTGGTCTCCAACAGGCAATAACCAGTGTGAACAAAGATTGCTTTACCTTGATATCAGTTTTTTTGCCTACTAGGATATTTTTCTTTTAAATAAACAAAAAGAGCTGCTCTTTTCTGGCCAGCTTATTTATTTGAGTTGGAAGGAATGTATTACTTTAATATTTGCTGTATGTTCCTGTATGTAGGATCCTGAAGTCTAAGATTTACCAGTCTGGAATAGGTCAGGATCCTTTTAAAAAATAAAAAAATTCTGAAACATATACTGACATCAAAACTATAAATTTGAAATATTAAAAAAAAATATTAAAGTCTTTCAAAGTCATGAAGATGGCTGAAATGTAAAGTAACTTCAAATACAGTCAGCGGAAGGAATTATTTTTTTCATTTGTCTTTTTTCAAAATACATTTTATCAATATTTTATTGGACTTTTCAGCTCTGGAGTAAGCAGACTCACAGTATAGGGATAAAAACTGATAACTCTGTGGAACAGCATTTCTGTCTCTGTAATGAAGATTTACCCATAGCCAAAACATGAATATAATATTCTAAATGGCAACTCCAGTAAGACTAGTTTGATATGAGAGCCACTGTATCAGAAATCCTAATACTCCCTTTAGACTTGGATGTTGCATAACTATTATACAGTCCGGCAGAGTGCAGTCATCTCCAATGTAGCATTTTATATAGATTACACAGGCATGAATTATTGCTAATGCAGCATGCTTTCCTTCTGCATCAGTGCTCCTCTGACTGTTCTGAGGATTAGTGTTAGTGTACCCTATAGTTTTTACAATATGATTTGCAAAGTTTGCATTGTATAAATGTAAATGGACAAAACGGAGAACTTTGCAGCAGAGTTTAAGAGCTGAAGTGATGGAACAAACTGGTATAACCCACAAGGGAAAATGTCTCTTTTAGCATTGGGGAAACTACATGTTTCTCTGAAACTACCCAGAACAGAGTTTCTCATATGGTTGTCCTTGCATCACTATTGATCTTAAGGATATTCGCTTTTCCTATCCATCAAATCTTATTTCCTGCTGTCTTTCCTTATTTCTAAATACTATTAAACTTCACTCAAAGGTGGCTATATATATTCAACCCTTTCATAGTATCAGCTTACTCATTCGGCCACAGGCATGCTATCGGACTCTTCATGGCAGAAATACTCCACATAACTGAAAAAGAGAACAAAGCACTGCTGACAGATGTTCTCTGAAAGGTATTTCTCCTTAAGAGGGTGACTAATTTCATCTACCCTTTGCCATACATAAGGTAGGTGTCTAAGCTAGCTCTTTATGCTCCATTTGAAAACAATGAGGAGCAGTAAGAATCTCAAACTTATCTTGCTTCGGGCTCTATCAGTTTCCAGAAGTGCTTGTAACTCTGCATTGTCTCCAAAGAGGCCTCAATATCTGATTTACTCTAAACACTGATTTTAAAGCAGTTACAGTTAGAGAAGATGAAGTTCACAATCAGATATTAGAGTGCTGCACACTGAACACGCTTCATTTTGACATGAATTTGCTTTGCTGCCTGCTCAGCCTGGCCAAATAAAAAGCAGTTAAGACATACTACCAGAGCATCAACCAAGGGGGTATTTTCAACACTTCTCAGAAGCACTTGAGAGCCCAAATGAGAACACGGATGCATTGTTATTTCCATTCTTCTGACAGAAATTCTTGGAAATCTTATATAGTAGTTATAACCAGTTGAATCAGAAAGAATGATTTACCTTTGCATTATTATTGCAGTCATAATTTTAATTGATAGTCTTAGTTTTCATATCCAATTTTTGCTTTCCTTGCTTCTGTTATGTTCAGCTTTCCTAAGCTAGTCTCATGCAATATGCTTGGCTATGATGTCACATGCAAAATAAATTTGGAAAGGTTTTTCTGGGAGTATCCATGAGAGAAACTGCCTTATCGCTCATATCTGCTTTAATGACTCAGGTATTCCTGGTTTAATTTCAAAACATGGACATATTAAAAATAAAACATATTGGTTTATTCCAAGTCTCTACTTGGACCTAGGAGTGGTGATAAAGCTCATTTGCATGTCAGAGTCCTTTACACTTTTCAGTATTGTTTATTTGCAGGACTGAGTTCATTGCTTGAATTTGCATCTCTAATTTAGTAGAGGTATTTAGAATTTCACTATCTATGTGCATTAAAAACCATGCTAAAATCCTTTATTACTAAAAGGAGTTCAAAGCAATGAAACTTTAAATACAAATCCCTTGAGCTGTTATGTAAGTGCCATGTATTGCACAAAATTAAAATTAAGTAATAGCAATAGTAAAGAGAAGTTAAGCATGAAACAAGGAATTTTTCTATGCTAATTTAAATTTGTTTTCTTGTGTTTATGTATGCAAAGTTTCTTTGGAAAATGAGTTATTTCCATTTTTGTCCAATGTTGACTTAATAGCTTTTACTTGACTGTCTTTAAAATTCAAATTTATGTTCTAGGGTTTCAACATCTTTCCATTTGGCTCAAGCAATTCTGCTTTATTTCCAAGTGTGTATATAACAGTGCTCTGGGTGAATATTTTACTAGCATGACATATAAATCAGAGGAGATTTTGGAATTCTGTATTTTGTATCTCTTGTTTCTTGTCTGTCTAACAGCTATAAATGTTCACAGAAGACTTCGATGGAAAACATTTAACAAGAAGAAAATATTTTCCTTTTGCTTGGCCTTCCAGAAAATTGCTTAATTTTTGTATGCACTTCCACGTTTTGCATATATGTTTAGTGATTAATATATACATTATATGCTGCACATACTCTTTTTTATAACATAAACTATTTTATATATATATATATATAGATAAATATATGTACACAAACAGATATGACAGTTAGTTGCTTCTTTAATAAAATATAGTTGAATCCTAGCTTGGTAAATGCCACACACTTCTTTATCTGGTTAAATTTGAAGTAATTTTCTATGATTTCTATGACTGTGTGTCATAGAAATGTTTGATGAGATCCCTTTGCCTAAGTTAGATTTTTAAATGTTACGAGTTTATGTGCAAATTACATTCTACCCCTTTATAGCCAATAGAGAGGAAATACTTTAAATTAACTGGCTTGTGGATGTGCATATTTTTATTACATTTCTATGATTCTGGTGAGAATGAATGAATTGCTTCCCATGTAACTGGGTCATAGAACCAAGTCTCAGGGTGATTTTGACCCAACGTAACTCTGTTGCTGCCTCTTTACGAGATAACTCGGCCTTCTGCCTCAGGTGGGACAGTATTTGCAGGCAGATTTACAAGATAAGATTGATTGAAAGCTGAATTGACACAACACTTCCTTATCTTCTTTTCTAAAACTGTTTATCCAAAGTGTTTATGCCCTTATTCCTAGCTCAGTTTTGTATCCAGACCATTAAGAGATCTGCAGAGCTATTGAACTCTGGGTCTGGTCACAAATCTTTTGCTGTTGGCAATTACACTAAGTGAGTCTTTAAATACATTTTTACTCTGTATAATATGCTTTTGCAATATTCGTAAATAAGTATATCTGTAGAATTTAACTGTCTACCTTTATTCCATTTTACCCATAGAAATAACTTACTGTTTTAAAGCCATTACTGCTACTATTGTCAATTGGCATACCTGTAAGGTAATTATCTAATCCTTAACTCTTCATTTTGTTTCTTTTTTTTTTTTAATTTTTTTTTAATTTTAATTTTTCTGAGACACCTTTAGGTTAAATCAGAATTTTGTTGCAGAGCATTGTTATTCTCTGGAACAATTTAGGGCATATTATACTTTCTGCAATAAGGTAATTTCTTATCTCTGTGTATTATGACTACTGCATTTTGGACTCTAAGAATTGTATTTTTCATAATAAAATTAAACTGATTGAATGCTTCTGCTTTTGCTTTCCATTCTTTTCAATTTGCAGTACTTAAGCTTAGGTGGTTCCTCCAAAATGCTCACAGCCTTTTTTCCTGCTAACTGTACTTAAAATTTATGGCACTTTCAGTCATGAGATAGGAAAGGAGTGACATTTAGTATCGGCTTGATTTGAGTCCTCATTCAAAAAAGCTTTTAGCTTTGATTGGAATGACAACAACATAAATTCTTACCCTTTACAGAGATTGCTGTGCACTGAAAATGAAGATTTCAGTGAGTTCCTCTACACCTCTGTGAAATTAGAAAGAAGTGATAGAGGCTGGCCTGATATCCAGTTAGCTAAGAGAGTGTGTACAATATTTTGTTTAATTAATTTCACATAGGAGATAATAATAAAATGAGAGGCACTTAAGCTATTATTTCACTAGCACATGGACATAAATATTTAAATCTTAAACAGACTTATAATCTCAGCATTGGTTACTGACACTGTTATAGAAACTTAGTCCATTCTTGGACCTGTTCTTAGCAGATGAATCATAGAATCATGGAAGAATGGAAAGGTCTTGATTGGAGGCGATCTTATAGATCGTCTAGTTACAACCCCCCTGACACTGGCAGGGGCACCTTCTACTAGGCCAGGTTATTCAAAGACCTGTGCAACCTGGCCTTGAACACTTTCAGGGATGGGGCACCAACAACTTGACTGAACAACCTCTTCCAGTGCCTCACCACCCTCACAGTAAACAATTTCTTCCTAATATCTGACATAAATCTGCCCTCTTTCAGTTTAAAGCCATTACCACTTGTCTTATCCGTACACATCCTTGTAAAATTCCCTCTCCAGCTCTCTTGTAGCCCCCTTTAGATACTGGAAGACTTCTCTAATATCTCTCCAGAACCTTCTCCAAGCTAAACAATCCCAGCTCTCTCATCCAGTCTCCACAGAACAAAATAAATGCCTCTGTAGTTAGATAATTTCTTTCTTCTAATGGATTGCTTTGTTTCTGTGTTTATTCTACATGGTTGTGAAGATAGTCTTTATATAGGGATCAGTGACAAAGGCTAGTATGTCAGAAACATTACTGGGCAGAGATTGCTGGGACTAGAATGTAGAAATGTTTTACAAAAGCTGTTTTCCCAGCATGAGACCGCTAATAGCTGATAGCTTATTTTAACAGATTTCCAAATGTACGAAAGGGGGTTTTATGGCTAAGAGATCTAAACATGTGTGACAGTTGAGATGCTGTTGGGCACCAGTTGTTAGCAGACACCTTCTTCTGAGTGTCCATTGCTTTAAATTAATGAAACTGTAACTGGGTACACCTTTAAAGCTCAGCCAAAGATGAATAAAGATGAATAAAGCTCAGCATTATTTAATACTGTCTTCTATCTCTATTTTTGTAATAGCCTGATGTTTAATCTGGAACAGTCATCATTTTCTCATTAATGTGCTTTCTGCTAGGCAACTGAGATTATCACAAATATCTAGCCTAAATAGGTAGGAAATAAAAATTTTGTTTCATTTTGTTTGGGGAAGTTTATGGTTTTGGGGTTTTTTTCCCTGTAGTTAGGACCTCTTATGAGTAATATCCTAGGGAACCAGAAAGAATAATCATCAAGAAACAGCTTTTATATAAACAAAATCTACAGTGTATGCATGTAAATAGTCACAGACTTTTGCCATTGTGAATCAACAGATTCAATAATATATGTCTCAGCTTCTTCATACTAGCATTGAAACAGAAATCTACTTTAAATCTTATTTGCCTGTGCCAAATACTAGGTCCTTGCATCATCAGAGTAGATGGGAGTTGATGAATTTTATTTTCATATTCATAGGGGTCTCTATTTCTATACAGGATGTATTTGTGCTGTGCACTGCATGAGCAATGCTTTTATACAGATGACAAATTGTGTATCCTGGCATGTTTGCTGTGCATATTTGAGCCATGTTTATGTGAAAAGCTCAGAGGCTTCCTTGTGGTGCATGTACTGTGCAGGCGATATATATTTCCCCTTTCACCATTAAGTGAAAATAGTGTTTATCAGAACATCCTCTTTACCCTCAAAGACTTTCTGAGACACTGCAACATTTGCTAGTCAAGGCAAAGAATTAGAGAAAAAGAACAAATTGGCAACATCATGTAATAAACTAGAAGGAACATCAATATCTTAATATTGAATATGACATTGTCTTACTGTTAATTGCATTCTATAAAATACTGCTTTATTTGCATTATATTTGGCATCAGAGAAATGGTAATCACAGCTTAAATTATCTAGGTAATATTAATTAGGAGTTGTGTAAGTGCTTTCAGAAGATGTCACGAAGTGGTGTATATTTTCTGGTTAAATTACCTATTTGCTTATCTTTCTCAAGTGACAGCATAGAAGTACTGTGAAGCTCTACAGCTCTCCAAAATTTTTGCCTTACTTGAGAGCCTGTAGTGACAGTACCACTGTAATGCAATATTTTTAGGCAAGCACTGTCTTAGCATCTACAAATGCTATAAGACAGAATGCCCTGTAAGAAAAAGGTAAATAAATGCCTGCTTTTTGCTCTGGCAAAAAGCATGCTGTTATGTGATCCTATACCCTAAAACATCTTCGTGAAATCTTTCCAGGTTTTCTGCATTCCATTAATTCCAAATTCTTCAGTAAAATATCTGATATGTTATTGGCAGAGCTATTTCTACTGTTTTCCTCTTCTTTAGCTGTCAGACTCTTTGAATTTCATGGCATTATTTTATTATTATTTAGGCTTATAAATAAAGTTTCCAAAAACTCTAAGAAGAATAGAGAGGCCACATAAAATACTCAACTGTCTAAAATCCCAAGCAGTAGGTATTTCTAACATCTCAATACATCCTTTTGCAGCAGAGGTCAAATACACAGTGTGCCTCCTCTACAACTCTCACTTTGGGGACACTTTCCTCCTTCTTTATCTCTTTTTTCCATGAGGCCTTTCTCTCTTCTTCTTACTCTCCTTTCTTTGCTCTGTCCTCCTTGTGAGTTTCTTACTGTTACAGTTTTAATATTTTCATTTTTTCCAGAAGCTTAAATAGAAAATACTGGGGTCAGCCTGAGGTTGCAATGCTCTTTCTTATACAGAAGTTAAGAAACAAGATTGACCTTTTAAACACTTGCTTCTACATGTTCAAGAGCTATGAAAGGGGAGCTGTGCAGACCTAGATGACACTTGCCTGCTTAGTAATCAGTCTTTCTATTTGTTCTCTGTGAACAGAACAAATGCTTCATTGGCTTCAAAAAATTGTAGATAGTTAGAACAGCGAACTACAGCTGGAGAGGTTAAATAATTTTTTCACTGCAGTTCAAAAATCTTCAAAGATAATTGATGCAATATTCATTATTACTATTTTCTTGATGGAGTAATAATAATAATAATAATAATAATAATAATAATGATGATAATAATAATGATTCAAAATTAGGCTAAAGCAAAATTCACTATACAGGCACACCTAAATTTTTGGAGAAGGTAAGATTGGAGGAAGGAGATTTTAGAATCCTCACAGGAAAGTGGGGCTCTACTGTCACTTTAATGACTTAACACCAAGACCTCAACTGTCTTTATTTGCCTCTCCTGATTTAGGACTGATTTTTTTTCCAGCTTTGCAAGGAACTGGCTAAAACAAGATACAGTAGTGATGCACTCCTTCTTTCTTGTTCCTTTACTTATCTTTACAGAAAATATGAAATATTCACTGGAACCAAGACTTCCAAATTACATCTTCTGCAGAAGGTGTGAAGGTCCCGCTAGCAGGCCAGCAGTTTACTTCCACATTTGTCAATATATGTTTAGCTTATTAAGAAAGACCAAGAGAAAGAGAAAAAATTCTGCTTGAGTTTGTCTCATTCAACTTAGTGTTTGAGTCAGTCATCTTCAGACTCAAGCTTGAAATTGCCTGGGGACTTCTGGAATGCCTATTTTTGTCTTTAGAAATTTGCTTTCTTTGCTCTTAATAGTATGTGTTGAGAGATCCTGTTTATAAGTAAGACAAAAGATTTCCAGCTCTCTCAAACAGGAGAAGAAAACAAACTGATGTCTTGGAATCTGCAGGAGCATGCTACAGGCAGGGCTGTCAAATAAAAGGGCAACAGCACTACCAGCTCCTGTAAGCAAAACAATTATTTCCTGTTCTGAAGCAAGACAGTAAGAAGCAATGTTAAATTTATTTCTTGCTGGTCTAAAGATAAAAAAGTGGATTTTCCAGCTTTTTTGTAGAATGAAACATCATTACTTTCTGTGATGATGGAAAAGCTCTGCCCAGCACTTTTCTGTGGCTATGCAAGTATCTCTTTTGGAAAAGCTGACAAACTCAATTAATGTATCTTGTGTGCCATTCCAGCCAATGAGAAGATTATGTTAAGAGAAAAAAATCCTGCTGATATAATTAATTCATTATATATAGTTTTTTCATCAAGGAGGGTTGAGCTGGAGATTAATTCAGTAAATTGCACATATACAGATGATGCATCCAAAAGTGTTGTGGGAGCTGGCTGCTATCATTGCAAGGCCACTATCATCTTTCAGAAGTTGAGATGAGCTGGGTTGTACTCCAATACCTTGAAAAAATCTAATATGTTCTGATCTTAGGGAGAGGAATTTTGGCTGTATACTGGTCTGCATCCAAGAAAGTCAAAAGCTCCAGGAAAGTGATTGTTCATCTCTTCTCAGCATATAGGAGGAGGCCTGTTGGAGTCCTGTGTCCAGCTTAGGGCTCACAGCTCAAGGGAGACAGTGACAAACTAGTGAGAGTTCAGTGGAGGGCCGCTAAGGAGAATGGAGAACTTGAAAGGCTGAAGGACTAATGTGGATTTCGTGGAGCAATGGAATTTTTAAGTAGACACAGAAGTACATAAAAATCATTGCAATCAACTTTGCACTTCAGACTAACTGTTAGTGGAGCTACAACACATATATCTGCTTTGAAGTATGCAGGTTCTATCTAAATAATTGTATGGAAAATGTATTCACTCTGCTCCAACTCAAAAGCCAGAATCCTGTGGCACATCAGGACAATGACATAATAGGATTAGCATTTTCTTAGCATACTTTTGTGCAGAAATGTGTGTAGTTGAAATCTTCCTGCTGAACAGAGTTTCAATGATAACTGATGTTCCCTCTGCTGTTGCCATGGATTAATGTAAATACTAGGGTCTGAACCAAATGACATGTTTACAAAATGAGGTGTGTACTATATTTTTTAGATTTTAATCTCAGAGCAGTGAAATTCCATGAGTAAATTTGTTGCTGACACCATAAAAAATGGTTTGTGATTCTGAGCCAAATTCATTAGTTCCTTTAAGCAAAGTGCAACAGGTGAAGTCCCATCACTAGTAGATACAGGTACAGAAAGTTAAAAGCAGTAATTCTGAAGGTTGCTTTTTATTTGGCTTTTAAATATTTGTCCAAACAGTATGACTTTGCCCTTCCCCCAGTGAATTTTCTCTCTTTGTGAGAATTTTTTCACAAAGAGGAATGTGCAAAATTGGAATGAGGAAAATTGCCCTAGAACCTCAGATAGATATGTGGAAACTGGTCTTAGAATCTCAGAGTGTATGAATTGCCCTTGGTTTACTAGTCTATAGTGATCTATCCCACATTTTTTTTCCCTCAGTAGTGACATAAAATGTTAAAAGAAGAGGAACATGAAATGATAAATGTTAAATGTACTTAAAAAAATTAAGTAAATATTTTGTCTGAAAACAGGCACAGTTTTAAGTGAGTCCAGATTCATTGCTTTTCAATGCAGCTATCTTTTGAAACACTCAGGATTGAAGCTTAAGCCAAAATTTGTGAGAAATGAAAATTTTAGTTTCAAGGAAAATAATCTGAATTGAAACAGCTAAACTCTATTTTCACTCTACAAGATATTTTTCTCCCCAATGTGTCAAGTGCATTTTTAATTTCAAGATCATTGCTTGGGTTTTTTTAATTGTATTTCAGAAAGCTCTGAGACAGCAATCAGCTTTAAAACACAAAAACGGAGAGTGTCCTTTAACATGAGGTCTTTCCTTACAACATGAAGACTCCTTTTGCGAGGCTGCTCAGTGCAGCCTCTTGGATTAAGGTAATGGGCATAGTGAGTTGATTTGCCATGCACCATCAATATCCTCACTAGAATTTCAATGCATTCAACTTAAATTTTCTCTTAAGACCCTTATTACTTTCCAGTCTCGCCTTCTTTTTTTTTCTACAAAGAATGTTCTCTCGCTCTCAACAACTCAGGTTGATATTAGATAGGAGAAACAGGATGCTTTCCATATGTGCTCAGAGTGCTGCACATAGAACAGCAAAGAAATCATGTCCATTTTTCTCCCCCTCTAAATCTTTTCAGTTTTATAAGCAGATAAAGAAGTTTTCTGTGTGCATTCATCTCCTAATTTGTCTAATGGCTTGTCCTGTTTTCAGATCCATTGATAATCACAAAGATGAGGTGATACAGAAAATAAAAATAGAGTTGTTTTAAAGCAAACCTCAATAACAGACATTTTTATCATCCTTTCTCCCCTGTCCTTTTCTGTACATTGTAGAAATAAGTACAGTTATTTATTTTCTATGAGAAGGGGAAAAATACTGATCTAATAACAGTCCTTTCCCAAAGGTATCCTTATTCTTTTCTGGTAAATAAACTGTTGATCCAAAGAAAATAAAGTGAGAATATGAGCACTGGTACAAGCAGTAGAAATATTGGAGATTAAATCTAATTGAATGTCAAGCTAGACAACTAGATTTAACTCCATTTACCACAACTCTCTTGGATTCTGATCAAGACAGTTGTCCCACTTACATCCTGGATGGGATGCACCATTATATCTCTCTTGTTAGCCTTTGCCCTAATTCTTAAACATAAACACCTAACCTCATTATCATCATCATTAAACTTTAAACAGTCAAAAAGCTCCCAAACATGCAGGTTACCCCACTGCCTCTCTGTCCTTGCTTGTCCCTTCTGAACACTTTGTAGCCACTGCAGCACTTCAGTTTTGAGTCAACCACCATGTTCCTGTGCTGACAACCGCGTCGTGGTTTTCTTGCTGCATAGTGGTTTCCAGCTCCTCTAGGTTTTTAGTCATGCTGTGTGCATTGCTGTAGATACCCTTCATTTGGGCTATTGATGCCACCACATTTCTGGAGAAGAAGCCCTAATTTCTGTGTGTCAGCCTTGGGCACTTGCATGGTTTCTAGAAAACTTACAGTCCTTGCATCTTTGTTGCAGGTTCTCCATCCCCTGTCTCCACTGAGATGGCAAACTGAAGGACCGTACTAGCACACTGTCCCTCAGACACTGGTGTGCCATACCTGGTAATAAACTTTCTCTTCACATCTTCATCTTGGTCTCTAAGTGTCCTAGGTTACAATACAGATGTATTTAGTATTCTATTACCACCAGATGTAGGCCATTAGCTGTTATCTCCTGCTAGGACTCACCCCTGATAACAGACAATGGGCCATCAAGGACCCACCACATGACTCATGGACTTATCTCATCCTATTGTGAGATGCTCCACCCAGGAGGGAGGAGCCAAGCATTCCCACCTGGATATAACCTGGCCTTGCAACTGCCCAAGTCAGCCCTGTCCACTGGGTTCCTAGAGGACAGGAGCTGCCACTGGACCTTCAGCTAGAGACCGGACCGTCACAGGATCACAGTTTCAACTGAACTACTTCATTTGGACTGCTACCACCACCCTAACAGGGTGTCAGGTTGCGTCTGACTTTGTCAGTGTTTTTTTTTCTTTTTTTTTTCCTTCTATTATTTCACTCATTTTTAATTTTTCCTATTAAATTTTAATCCTGACTTGCAGTCTGACTGGTTTGTTTTCAAACTAATACACTGGGAAAGGAGAAGATCTCCCTAAGAAGTGAGTCCATCTGCATATCTGCCCTTCAGAAGGTAGTCTCCTTTCTTCTTTTTTAGAAGAAGTTTTGAAACAGGACATAGGTCAGCTAAAGCCCAGTGACACCTCTGGCCTAGATCAACATTGGCGTTGCCATTGTTTGGTTCCACTTGTGGAGCCTTGTACCTGCTATGCCAAGGCATCAGGAAGGTGGGACAGTCAGAGTGGAGGCTTGCCTTCTGCATGCAGCAGAAACTTTTCACCATTGTCTCTTACCCCTTAAGTCACCGTGTTCAGCCAAGTGAAGAAAGTATAAAGAATCCTCTGTATCACACATCCTATCTACCCATGGGGCCTGTCTTAGGGAAGGCAGTAGTCAGTCTCTCACTCTCCCTGATGTATTCTTAACCTACTCACCTCCCCCAGGGGCTCTGTCACTAAGCAGAGGAGTTCCTCTACCTTGGATGAGCCTATCTAGCACAGGCACTTAGGTCCAAATTAATCCCACTTAATTTCAGGCCTTGAATTTTGAAGCATATTTACTAATGTATCTTCTATGCTCAGTGGAGAGATGCAGCTGAAGAGGGTAATACATCCTACCCAGGTGTATATTGCCTTCTACCCAGTAAAAACTGAAGCTTGAATTCAGCATTTTCTAATCCAGTGTGGACACCTTATCACCAGCTTACCCTCTTGCTGCCTCTCCATTTTGTCCAGACACTCAGTGTGCAGCACCCCAACTTCAACAGGAAGAAGGGACATTGCTCTCTGCCACTGTAGCTTTGTGGTATTGTCATGCTCCTACCACAAATTTTTGTGATTCCTTTCTCCCACAGAGGTAGACCTAGAGTTAGCCATCTTAGCATTTGGCTGATACCTTCTACCCTGTTTCCAGGAAGTTACTTTGGAGGCTAAAGTAAGCTGGTAGAAGGATCTGTGTTGGAAGGTCTTTTTATTTATCTTTGTTCTGCAACACACTTGGTTAAAAAGCTGTAACTGTTGCTTGTTTTCATTGTTCAGCTGCTGGTACTTTGATTCAATAGAAACTTCCTGTTGGAGGGAGAGACTCTACCTTCCCCGAAGTCAACTAAGAGAGGTCTACTGGAGAGAAGTGTCAAGAGCAAATGAAGAAGAGGTAGGGTGAGTTGGAGTTTGAAGTATAAGCAGAGTCTAGGAGGGTATTGAACAAAGGCCCAGACCTCAGGGGACCAGGAAAAAAAAATTCCTGTTACTTTGAGATGACTGTGTAGAGTTTGTGAACATAGGAAGCCAGTAGAAGTTACTGAAGGCAGCTAAGGAAAAGATACATTGCACATAGAAACGGGTTAACAAGAGTACTTAAAAAAAGATATTCTTCTGATAAAAAAAAAATATATTCCTTTCAGGTAGTTGTAGAGATCAATAGGGTCCCTCCTCACTCTCCTTTTCTCCAAGCTAAACAACCCCAGCTCTCTCTCAGCCACTCTTTATAAGATTCTTGTTCCAGATACTTCATTGACCTTGTTGCCCTTCTCTGGACACTTATGAGATGATGAAAGAACACTGAGTTCTGAGCAAACTTTAAGTTGTTTGGATACTGCTAAGTAGCAAAGGAAATGGAAATTCTTAAAGTTTCTTATCTTTGCTGGTCAAGATGTGTTCAAGATTTGCCATATACAGACGTGACAGGAAAAAAAAGATTTGTGGTCATTGACTACTGTTGGAACATTGAGTTTAACCAATACTCTGTTATTCATACAACATTTTCAGGTTTTAAAATTTATATGTATATGTGACATTTATATTAGCTTTTATTTGATAATAAAAACTTCTCTTTAAGTTTAATGTTAGGCTGCATCATTTTATAATTATACCATGGCATAAATTTATACTATTAGCCCTAGAATTTGTTTTGTTAAGTTTTTGCTGAGAGTTATTAAGAACCACTCAATATCAGAGAAAGCTGATAAATTCAGAATACACAGCTTGCTTACTGTCATTAATCTTTTAATAAAGCTTTTGTTGCACTGAGTCTATTTATTTGATTAATATACTCCACATCTTGGTGTAAATTTTGTTCCTAGGCAATATGCTTACTTGTCCTCTGCCATTTTCTTTTCCATTTTGACTTTTCTTTGCCTTAGTTCAAAGGAACTAATGACTTTTGTGTATTATTTCAGTGCACTGTAAAATGATTTTAATCTATTTTTGAGAGTGAGCAAATGCTCTGACCCAAATTTTATCATCCACTGGCATAAAAAAAATTTAAAACTGCAAAAGTAAAAGCGAAAATAGTAAGGAAAAGGCACAGCAACAAAGAAATTTGCACAACTGCTCCAAAAAGGGTCCTACTAAAGTGGAATACAACTTATTCCTTGTGTATGTTTTTCTTTTCCACATTTTCTCTGTGGCTGGGAGATAATGTCATTCATTTCTTTAAAAATCATTGCTAATGTGATTTAATGGTTTTGTGATGTCATTTATGTTACTGTGCCTGACATTGATATTAAAATATTTTCTGTTTACATTTTCACAAACTGAATTTTGTGTCTTGTCAGTCTTTATAACGCTATTAAAAACGTGTAAAATAGGCCAGAACCTTTTAGTCTTTGATGGATGTTTGGAACTGGGAAATGAAATATGACCTGGATGATACAGAGTGGAATTCAATAGAGTTAACAGAGCTGAAGATGTCTATTTGAAAGAAAATTACAGAACGTTCATTCTACATATTACGTTTTAATAAAAGATGAATCTTGGCTTTGTGTAAGTCAGCACAGATTCATGAATACCAAGAGAGGACTGTGGAGCTTTGGCTATTAACTGAGAGCTTTCAGTGTTAGCAGCTTCAACCTTCTGTTTTCTTTGTCTTTCAGATGGAGTGTGTGGGTCTGGGATTGTAAAACAACAAAACCTGTTGTCTGTATTTTATGATTTCATTACTATTTTAAGACAGATACATGAATCTGATTTCTTCATATTTTGTTCCAGGTGCAATGATTATAAACTGATTAAGTGATGTGATCCATCACAAATCATGTTTCTCTGGTTTTGTGTCGTAAGCAGGCTAAAAAAGACGCATAACAGTATCAGTTTAGGTCCATATTATACAGTAACTATTCAGATTCATAATTGACAGAAGAGGTCCTCTTTCTCCTCCTGGATATTCAAGACTCATTTTGAGCTTATTTATCCAATTCTATTCTAGGCTCACTGGATGAATTTACAGTTAGATGATGAAAGCTCTGAGTTATACGAAATGAGAAATCAATGTTTAACTATAAAATATATTCTGATATTAAGCTGTGATTTTCTGTGAGGGATTTAAAACAAGCAAACAAAAGAAGCTTATTTGTTTTAATTGACACTGTTACTCTAGACCCTCTTTTTCTTGTTTTCACGTTCATTTCCCTTTTACAAGGTTCTGTATTTCTTTAGATGCTTGCAATAACTATCATCATCTTTGAACTCAGAAAAGGTTCTTCAAAACCCACCAGTAAATCAAAATTAAAAGCTACCTTTTACAGGCATTATAGGATGCAGAACAGAACAGAAGATATTTTCTGGAGGGCACTGATTGGGCTAGGATGAAGTCCCTTATACAAAACTTTTGAGTTGTCTAATGTCTAATGTCTAATAGCCCCTTTTATCCCATTACCTCAGCATCACTGTAATTCTTACCTTTATGCTCACTGTGCACAAGGCCGTCTCATGATGAGCTAGCTAATTTAGACTGAGAACCTGGTTGCTGGATATAAAGCTTGTGTTGAACTGATGTCTTTTCCTTACCCTAAAATTATGAGTCAGACACGGTGATAAAATGCATTTACCTTTATAAGGATCCTTTATGGTGTACAAACACTGAAAGACATGCTGAAAATGTGCCAAAGATGCACACTGTAACATAAAGCAGGCACAATTTTATATGTTTAGCAAATTACCATAACTGACAAGAATCCCCAATTAGAGACATAGGTGATGAGGTTATTCCCCCCTGCTTTGACCCTTTTCTGAAACCCCCCTTTCAGATGCTAGCTACACTTTGTTTATGAGAAAGTGTCTCAAGAAGCCATTTTAACCTTGGTTCCCAGAGAATTCGTCCTTGGTCCGCTGGGGATTGGAGCCTTTAGGAATGTATCTTGTCTTTCTAACAGATTAGGAGAAATGCTAGTCTATGTAGTTATACAAAAATGGGCTACAGAGTTACAATTGTATATAAAAAAAAGAATATATAAAACCAAAAGAAGCAAAAATCAGTTTGGCATCAACCCACTGTTTTTTAGTCTCTACAGCAATTTTTTTCCTGATTGTTTCACATCTCAGTATTAATTCTGACTGTAATTCTTACAATTAATTTAAAGAACTTTGCAATCTAACTGAAAAACCCAGGGCTAATTATGACTTGGAGTTTCCTTTTTTTTTTTTTGAAGGTGAGTTTACAAATGTTTTGATATGGCTGAAAAATTAAATGCCAGCTAACTATGGCTTGCTCTTGTTTTGTGCAGCTGTGTGCAGCATTTTCCATCCATCTAACAGCAACACTGCAGATGTATTTTTGTGCTGGTTTGACCACTTAAATTATCTCTCTCTTATCCCACTGATGGGTGAGTGAGTGAGTGGCTGCATGGTGCTGAGTTGCCAGCTGGTGTTAAACCATGACAAATTTTAATTCACTTCCTGACTGGCTGATGCTGATAATGATCTTTAAACCAAGAAATTTTCATTGCAGATTTTCTCCAGTTCAGGAAAAATCATCTTTTCATAGCTTACCAAATCTTTTTGTCTCTTACTAGAGGTGAGCTTTTGATGGAGTTCTAGCCTTTCTGTTGTGTAACTACTGCTTGGGCTGGTAAGGAATAACCTATGGAATAGTTGCTGCACAAAATGGAAGTGTAGCACTTAATGTCTCTGGTTTTGATGATTCGGACCAACATGTCTTTTGAAAAACTGCAGGCTGTTAGTCTTTGATCCCACAAACTCTCCCAAATGAGCTACTCCAGGGTTTTAAGGCCTTTAAGGGTAAGCAGGTTGTTACAGGATTAGCATATAAATATGGGTTTTCTGTGTTCTGACACTTATCTTTATTATTCCATATTGTGCAACAAGGAAAAATGCCAGAGTAAGATCCAATCCAGTTAGGACTAAGATGTGGGTGCCAGGACAGAAGCGTGACATGCTGATCTGTCAGAGATATATCAGCTTTAGTGAAAATGTCTGTCAGAAGCATTTGGGTTGCTTAAAAGCCTTATTAAAAATGCTAATTATTTTTAGTTTTTTGGTAGAAAACAAAAATCATAGCAATTTATGCCTACAATTGCTCTAATTAGATGTATAAATGCAATGTGGGGAGTATTGCAACATAAATATTTTGGAACTGCAGCTCTAGGAGGTATCGATTTATGTTTCTTCCTACAGTTTGGTAACCTATTTCATTTACTGTCTTGAATTAGCTTTCTCAGTCTCTTGCTGAACTCAATATTTAGGTATTAAATAAAGTATTTATTTAAAAATATTAAAAATATTAAAAGGCATTAAATATATTTATTCCTGTTTCTTGCGTTATGAAGTCATGATAACTTGAAGAAAGAACAAGGCAACCATCAGAATCATAATCTAATTCAGTTTTATTGAAGTAAAAACACACTTAACTAGAAATAATTTTATTTCCTGCATCACTTCCTTTAGAAAAAAGAAAAGAGAAACAAATTCACTGTCTACTCAAATCATCTGGATTCCTTGGTTTGATTCAGTGTTCATTCTATATGCCAGGAATTTGTAAAGAATTCTGTATGTAATCAGTTTCATGTTATTTTTATTCATAACAAGATGAAAAGATCTAATGCAAAATGAATTTTAATGTGGTTCTTCAAAGCATGTAATATGCTACTAGTTGACATGTAACTTGCTACATCAATTTGGATTTTATGCATTAGAGTAGGGAACAATGACACAGTACTTGTGCTCACGTTACATCAAGCTGTACCACATTCATACGAGTTATGTGGTGAATTAATCTGTTGCAGTTTTTCCACCAGCAAATAATGATTACTCTAAAGTCATTATGATTTCAGCCTTTTCCTGACATTTGTTGTAGTCTCAGTGACATGCTATTACCCTTGTCACAATTCGGTGTAAAACATCTCTCATTCAAACACCATTCATTACCCTTGGGCTAGACTTACATTCACTACGTGTCAGTAAAGGGGCAGCAGGTCAAATCTCAGTAAATTAGCTGTCCTCTGTGAAAAAATAACTCATCTCAGAAGATAATTTACCTTTAAACAACTGTAAGATTTCCACTTCTGTAGAGTTAGATTCAATTTGGGCTCTATACTGAAAGACCTGCTTGCAAAACATGTTTACACAGTTTTATGTTTCCTGCGTTGTCCCCGAGTACCAATTTGTGCATACTGATCTCTGCATGACACAGTCTGAATGCATAGTATTGTAGTCTCAACAGCAGCTCTGAAGTACACAGCCTGAACTGCATTTTGATTCTCCCACCAATGTTAGAGTGGGAAATTTTGTTTGGGAAAACATAATCTCTTCATTTTATAAATAATCTCTTTGTGTAAAAAATGAAGTCAACTGTTCTTTGATTTTCATCTTTGAAGCCACCTCGTATTAAAAAATACTGTGGTTTTACACTCTGATTGTAATCCTGTCAATGTAATTTATCCAACTGGCTCAAACTGGAATTTTATGCCCCTAGTTAAGTAGTTGTCATGAAATATATAGATACATCTAAACAGTGGATTACTTCCTAGCCTGTAAGGCTGCTTTTATGGTGTGGCTGTGCCTCAGATTCTTTCTCGGAAACACCCTTGTGACAGGACAAAGAGTCTGTTGCTTTCACAGAACTTGATTATGTGGCATAATTTCTTGCTTGGTGGCTTGGTTTCACAAGAGTTTGGAGTCCTCTACAATTTCTATAGTGGGAGAAGATCAGACTGCTTATGTTCAGTGATGACATTACATCTGAATCCTGGATTTGGCGCTTCAATCCCTATGTCAACCCTCAGTGCTGTTGATTGCGTTGAGTTGGGAGTGTTTTTGGGAACAGTTCTCCAGATGCACTTTTCTTCCCACCCATTTGCACAGGCTCACATTCAGTGATCCCAGACAATCCTGAGTGGAGGCACGTGTAATAAATAGAAGGGGAGGAACTGATGTTCCTGCCAACTCTGTGTTCTCAGGCTGGCTCCAGCAGACATGAAAGGAAAACACTTTGTGTGGTTTGAATTCTCCAAGCAAGTCTCATATCCCGTTCACTGAGTAAGACATCTTGCTACTGGATGATTATATTGTAAGCATGTGTTCTTACCTCCTTTGGGCACTTTGCAGAGGAAGAGAGTTTGTTTTGCTAAGTTTTCTGCAAAGCACTAAGTCTTCTCCAAGGAAAGGACCATCCCTGTGCTTCTGAATCCTTGGCTAACATAGAGTCCTGCTGGTCTCCTAATGACCAGCACAGTGTCTCAGCTTTGACCAAATATGTGTCTTTAGGTGACTAAAGACACATATCTTTGTTCAGAAACTCCTGCTGACTCTCAGCAGTCCTTTTCCAGATTACTCTTTTAAGTGACTATTTCTTTCTCAGTCAGAGGATAAAGACAGAGGATAAGAGGCTTGCCCAATGAATCTGAGAGCCAGAGCCTTCCTTCATATGAGCTGTGACAACAGCCACTTTTTAAAGCTAACTGTAAAAGATCTATATGCCTTTTTCAGGTTTGAACTTTAACACTTGACTTACAATGTATAACGACTTCTTTCAGACTCATTAAAATCAATGTAAGTTAGAGGAGGGTTGGTGGATTCCTTTCATACAAACCACATCCTCATTCCCTGATTTTTGACTATTCCTATGAAATTAAAGACAAAAATCCAAATTCTTTATAACAAATATTGTACCTCATTAAAAAAAATTATAATTCCAGCTTTCACCATTATGTAAACAACTTTTGTCTAAAAAAATAAATTGAATGAGTCACAGAGATTTGAAAATCAGGGTTCACAGTGGAACCTGACAGCTTTTCTAAAATATTTTTAATCAGGTTTAATTGTTGTCAGCTGAGTGATCTATGAAGGTCTTATGTAGCAGTGGCTCCTGCTCAGATGAGCTTGGAAGCAAATGAAACCGAGAAAGGGCCCTGGGTGTGAGGAGACCTCTTGATTAGAGTGACAAAGCAGTGCAAACCCAGGACACCTTGCAGCTGGCGTCCTCAATATGCATCAGACAATGAATACATTGGTTCTGTACGTCTCCTCTCCCCATCCCAAATTGAGTTAAGGGCTAGAAAGTTCCTCTTTGTTCTCTCTAGCTGAGTTTCCCTATTGGGTTTCAAAATTTTTGTACCTTCCCTCCTCGTGTCCCCATTCCCTGGCGTCCCTGTCAATCTTGTACCCCTTGTGCTCCTGTTGGTCCTCCTGTGTAAACCCCTCCCATGCTGCTGCCCCTCTTAACCCCTTGCACGGTCCCATTTTGGGGCTCTCGTGTCCTGAATCCAGCCCGTCTCCACCCTCTGCGTTCCTCCACGATCCCATCTGTCTTCTCCGCCCTGCTGCTCTTCCCAATAAACCCTGGATTCAGATCCCAAGAGACTGCATTTCTTCCATCATCGCCTTGTCTCCTGCTGGCCTCTGTCCCTAGAGGAACTCCGTGCTTCACTCGCGGGCTTCACTGCTGCACCCAGCTGGCGGTGGGGGTCGTGGCGGCTCGCCTGCTCCGTGTGGCTTTGGGGCTAGCCGCCTGACGCAGAGTGGAAGCCACAGTCTTAGAGGTATGAAAGGCTTGTAGGTGTGGGTTTTGCTGTTGTTGCTATTTTGGGGCCAGAAAGTTGGGTATGATCAAGGATCCACAGGTAAGGTGAGATTTTTTTGTTCATTGAAAGGGACTTCGCAGGGATTCATGTAGTGTGACATAATTTTGCTCATTAGGATAAGAAGCTTATATTCTTTCACTGTGATCACCTCCACGTGATAAAAGCTAGAGCTCAATACTGATTGACTAGAACTGTACATGGCCCTGTTGTAGAGCACTGAGCATATTTGGTTCTGCAGTGTTCTCTAATAACATTACATTTTCCCACATTACATTGTGCAAATTGAATCCTTTTGTTGGAAAAAAACCCAATAAAACCCACTGTGAAGATTTTTACATTTCATCCCAAAATGTCATACACATCATATTTTCTCACATGTAAATACACACATAAGAGATGTACTTGTATCAAGCCAAAGACACAATCAGAAGAAATGCTGGCTGAGCAGCAAGTAATAATATAATGGAAGCATACTTACCTGTAAGCGTAGAAGAAAAGCTGATGTGATGTTATATAGGTTGATTTTTGGAAAAAACATTTCTTAAAACATTAGGAGGTACTAAAATCTCACAAGTCTGTAAACTGACAGCCAAAAAGTCATATAGACTAGCCACTAAGAAACAAAACAACAACAGCCAAGGTGTTTGAAAGTCAGGATCTTGCTTACAGTTTTTAGGTGACTGTAATGCGATAAGAGATTACCAGAGTCACCATCCCCTTTCTCCAGTGGAAGACAGGAGTAAAGAAGTATGCAGATATCGTGGGACCAAACATGCAGGCAGCCAGGCTGTGCCTGCATTTCCTTTTCCCTTGTCCCTTAAGCAGACAGGTGCCTTAGGCACCTTTCTACTCTGATTAAGCCTTGAGTCATTTCTGACTTCAGGGTACTGCATGCTGAGCATGCTGATTGTCGTTTGCTCACTTCAGAGGGTACTGGCTCCTTTAGATCTTTCTCTGTGGTGTCTACCTCTTTTGTATAGAGAGCCTAAGCAAATTCCACTGGAAGGGTGAATTGCCTGTAAGTCACAGATATATAACTCATGGTACTTTGATACTTAACTTTTGGATAACTAAACTTTTATGGGAATTGGCCTACTTTTCATCCCGACCTTGTTAGTTTTTCCTGAAAGTTTTGTAGTGTAACCGTGGAAGTGCTGTCAAAATATAAAGTATTAGTGAAGTAAAATGTGCATCATAATTTATATGCCAGCAGAAGATCAGGGTTTAAATGATGGCTCCTATTCCTATCTGATCTTTACTGGTGAGACAGAAAAGAATTTCTGATCTGGGAAAAAGTACCAGAGGGACCACAGAAAAGACAGAAGACGTCAACACAAGACAAAAGACTAGACAAAACCATGGCTGACTTGTGCTGGCAACAGTCCAGCCATGAGTGGGAGATTAGGTAAGAAGACACCCAGAAATCTATTCCAGCTCAACATTTCTCCTAGTCTATATTATTTATTTGAAAATCCTATTAAAAAAACCAGAAGGTTTTTCTATATATTTTTTTCTGAAACACTAATAAGACTACAAAAAACTTAATTTCTTTTCTAGAAGTGTAAGAATGAACAACTTTAAAAATATATTATATGTTATATGTTATGTTATGTTTTATTAAAGGAAGAACAGTTCCAGACCTGTGAGGAAAAAGAAAAGGTGAATCTCAAAGACAGGCTCTTGTTTAAGGAAGAGCAGGAAGAATGCCTCCAAAGAGGCTTAATTGGAATGGAAGTCGTTTGGATTCTGTTTTAAATGGGTTCTTGAACTTTAGGGCAATCAGTAGAGGAGGTGTAAAAAGCTGTAGAAGTCAGATCATTCCTGTAGTAATAAACATGTTCATAAAGGAAAAGATGTTACAACAGAGCCTTAGATATTTGAACAGCAGCAGAGAGAAGGGGACTTTTGTAGACTCCTGCACGATTCCAGCCCTTGTATCTCAAGGAAAAGAGGGTTATCTGCTTGCCTCCTTGCAAATACCAGCTGTCTGAAATTCACTGTCCTATGAAAAGCAAGCTACCTGTACAGGAGTATTATGGATGCTAACTAGATTAAATCACTGAGTACCGCTATTCTTTGGAAATACCAG
Organism: Lichenostomus cassidix; assembly: GCF_008360975.1. NCBI lineage: Eukaryota > Metazoa > Chordata > Aves > Passeriformes > Meliphagidae > Lichenostomus > Lichenostomus cassidix. The sequence goes on along the minus strand of NC_139479.1, from coordinate 55,173,593 downwards.
TTGCTGAACCGAGCTTCTCCATTCTCACTATGTCCAAAAATTTGAAGGAAAAGCATGGTGGTTAAGTATACCATGAGATGTCTGAATTTTTCCCTTCACAGTATTCTTGAATATATTCTAAGCCTGAGACCGAGCTAGCTCTCAATCACGAACAATGACATGTCTGAATTTGAACAGACCTGCGCTTGACTGACAGTGTAAGTTCACAGTGCTGCTGGAAGCTTAAAAATACCCTTTATTACTGTCTGTAATCAAACTGCACTATCTCACCCTTAATGAGGAGGTGGTTGGAGAATGAGATATGCTTGTGTAAATGTATCAGGAAAAAATCAGTACCACTCTAAAGTAGGTCCATTAATAAATGAGATGGAGAATTAAATTGCTAATGACTTTGAAATGGCTGAGATAAACAAATTCCATGCCAAAGCTGCCTTTAATAAGAGAAATAACTTTAGGTCACTTAGGAGTGCTGGAAAACCCACACACAACTGTGAATTCAGTGTCAGAGAACAGCCAAAGAAATAAAGTTTTGAACACGACTGCTACTATGCAATAAAATAGGGTTCTCTCTAGTGCACCTGCAGTACTGAAACACCTCTTCTCCTCTGCACTGGTTAATATTGGGACTGTAGTGTCCAAAACCGTCTTAACTGGTAATTCTATCAAAAGAAATTACAGTGCCTTGGCCTCTAGATCATCTTATTCATGCCTTTTGTCTTGTCCTGTTGCCCTACCTGTTTTGACAGAAGTGTTTTCACTACCTTATATCTAATTGCATTTTTGTAGCTTTCCACCGGGACAAATAACTTCTACAGAGTAATGAGGTTTATTAGCTTGAGTGAAGGTAATTCAACTGTATTGCTTCCATTAAACAAACCAGTTTGTCAGCTCAGGTATGTCTTCATGGCACAGAATTCATTGTACTGTTTAGATTTACTCTAATTAGATGTTAAGCTGAAGATTTCTTACTGCTGCTGGAGCTGACACTGACTGCCATCTTTGCTCTTACCAGGTTTTATTCTAGATGTTTCGTCCATATTATGCCTTTCATTCTCTCCTTTTCTGCTCAGATCATTAAATCCTACCTGAGTGATTTTCCCAGTTACATTCTTTTGCCTTTCATACACCACTTTGAACTCTCTCTTCTTTTTGAGGAATGTGATACATTAGGAAAGCTCATTTGGAAATGAAATGCCCATCTTTTTTATCATATTTTTCATGCTCATAAAAATATGAGGTGCATTAGAGTAATGTAATCTTGAAACAATCACCCTGAGAGGTGTGAAATGTCTCTCTTTATTGAGAGTTTCCTGTTTTAATATCAAGGTGATTAATGATTGTAAGGGTCAGTAATTTAGCAGAAGCATTTGGGTTATAGGTTATTTTATAAGCCTCAATTTTTGATGCTGAAAGAGCCAGCTATTATTTATGCAAATGCAAATACTTTCAAGCTGCTTTTCTGGTAACTATGCTAGCTCTGTTTTTTGATGTAAACAAAATAAGTTGAGTGATGAAAACCAGAAATGTTAAGGCCAACAGAGATAATTATACTTTCTACAGTAGAACCAGAAATGGAACGAACATTAACTTTATTGCAGTATTTATCAGTATGTTGAACTCAAGGTTTTTAATTTACAAGGATCTTTCACACTTTTCTAATTCTACACAGAGATGTTCCAATGAAAGCAGGGAGTTATAAATCATAAGCAGAGAATGATCTTTCCTAGAAAAAGATTTAAAAGGAAAAATCCAAAGAAGCCAGGAAAAAAAAAAGCCAAGGGGAGCCTCATTTTTCTGCCTCCCAGATAATTTATTTTGTTTCTAAGACGTTTTCTGAGCCATATTCATTAGCCATTCCTCATCTGGTGTTCCTGTTCCATTTCATCTCCCCCAGTAGCACTATTATTTCATACCAAGAAATGGTTGCTGGTTAGGGAGGGAAAATCAGAAGATGAGAGACTGCAAACATTGCCTTTCTGCTTGCAGATATGGGGGAAAGAATGCCAGATGGTGAGGGAGCCTTTCTTTGGGAATTCAGTGGTGGATAAAAGGACTAATACAATATCAAATACTGAGAATTATCTGGAACTATAATGGAAAAAGAAATGGTATTCCCACTGCTTTAGAAACAAGGTGTGTGGTTCTCTGCATATGAATTTCAGTAACTTTCTTGTGAATTCAAAGCTCTTGTGCACTGCATACTTCGTTGAATATTCAGACAACCTATAAAAAATTCCTTGACTATCTCAAATCAAGAATAGCACATAGATATGTCATTAATAAAACATTTTGTAACTGATGATAGATCTAATGAAATCTAGGAAATGATTGAAAATGATTAGTAAAAGGTCAGACAAAAACTTAGAAAATGTTAAGCACATTATTTTGGCTTCTCATTTGCATTCTAAGAGTTCTGTGAATTTACATTCTTCTTTATATCACTTTACATGAAAGTAATGGCATAAGGTAGCCTCCTTATAAATGAAAAAATGGCATGTACTCTGTATCTTACTGTTGAAAATATTGATAATATAATGATGCCAAGGAAAGAAGTCTAAGGAAAATGATAATCAGATTCTTACTGGATCTGACAGAAATCTAAGAAATGTGGGTTAATAAAAATTAATCTCCTGAATTTGACAGAAACACTTTGATATTCTCCTTGAAGAAGTGAAGATTGGTAAAGTATTCTTAGGAAAAATCCTTAAATACCAGAACTAGGGTACCAGAACTGAGAATTGAAAACAACATCTGAATCTTCAGTCAATTCACCTTGTGAAAAGAATTGTATTGTATCATATGTCTCACTTGAATCATACTATAGCATATTTGGATCAAACCTATTAATAGTCTTGTTTTTGAAATATGTAAATGTTCTGTTCAGAGAAGCTAGAGTAAATCGTGTTAAAACACAATGAAAGTACTGCTTGCACAGTCTTGCAAGGAGTAAATTTACCCTGTAAGTCTGATTCTGAAGGAAGATTGCTATGCATAGCAAAGAAAACTAAGACATTTCCTTGCAGCATGTATCGAAATATTTTGAAGAATATTTAATTGCATGCATGTTGTTCAAAATTCATGTTTTTTATTTCTTTAGCAACTTTGATATCAAGAACAGGTGAAGAAATTTTTTGTCAAGTTTTCAAATGTCAGACAAAAAATTAATTTTAGTTTTTTATGTTTATATAGACTTCAAAGACAAGAGAGTGGTAGGAATACACTCACTCATGAAAACAAGTGTACTCATTCACCTTCATACTAATGAAGTTTATTACTAAAACTGCACTTCTTTTCTGTAAAATTATCTAATGCCTGTTAAGGATTTTTAGTGTTACATCAAAGACACAGACTTTTGTACTGAGCGCTCACGCTCACTGGTGTCTCTTTGGGGATTTAATGCAGTGAAGATATACTAACATTGTTAATGGGTTTTTTTGAAATGTGAGAAGAAGCTCACACAAAGAAATTTATTTATGTTGGTATCTATAAAGCCATAAGAAAAATTATTTGCTGAAGTTAATTCCCTTTTTAAAATTTATTGTTCATGTGTTATGCAACTACTGAAGTGTAAAATATGTTTTTTAAAAAAATTTTATCTTTTTCTCAGTGAATTCCTGCTTTACAGTGTGACTTTAATCCTACCCACTGAATGATAAAAAAACTTTGAATCCCTATGATGTAAATTGTACAGACAAATAATTTTTGAAATGACAAAAACTCAAATAAAAATTCATTTTATTTCATTACTATCTCGCATATTTGTTGTCACAATAGGGCATGCATGATTCCAGCATATTACAATACCACAATCCAGACCTGAACTGTCACTTAGTTGTTTTGCACACATACTTTAAAAGTCTTACTCTTTTAAGCACAGTTTCACTTGAATTACTGCTCATTCACGCTATGTGCCACTGCAAGGCTGATTTTTGAAGTTCATCCAATAGTGATTTAGAAACAACTTTAGAAAGACTATAATTGATTGCAATCATAAAGTGCAGCTGTGTAGAGGGGAAAAAAAAAGCGAAAAAAATGGTCTCTTACAAAAGAAAGTGATTTAAGATTTAATTGAGGTCTGGAGCAACTCTAATTATAGTAAGATTTCTCCACCTGTTTGTGAAATGGAAGACAAGATAAACATGTGCTTATAATTCAAATTCATTAATACTGTGATTCAAAATACTAAATTTTATATTTTATACATTAAAAAGTTTTCAATATTAAGTATTATACAGGGCAGATTAGAGTTTGCAGCTTGAGACACCCAGATATAGCTGTCCACATGCAAATATCTGTGTGTTTAGTTGGGTCAAACAAGCCAGTCCCATGCATATGTCATGGGTGTTGCTGGGCATTGCAGGTAGCACAAAGTGACTTTTTTTCTTGGCAATTGAAGTTCCACCACATCCAGTTCAATTAATGTGGTTTAGGTAATGGCTCAGCTCTCCAGCCACCAGACGTCTGATTTAGGGTGAGAGAAACAGCTCTTTGGGGCTCTATTCAGTTGACTAAACATTGGTATGTGGTGTCATCTGGGACATCACAGAGATTCTGAGACATCACCTCACTGCTGCAGACATACCTTGGGTCATACAGGAGACTGTGTGGACAGTGGGGATACCTCAGGACATGTTAAACAGCTCTACATGCCTATGTGTGGGCAGTTCTGTAAAGGGTCCATCAACTGTACTGACAAGAGCCTTGATTTAGTTGCCTACACACAGAAGATTTGGAGGTGAGATTTTTTGACTCAACATGGGTGACTTGAGTTACAAGATGCCCTAAGATGCATCTCCAGACCTCTCGATACTTCTCTACAAGGTGTGGCTTCAGTCGTCACCAGGATGGTTCAAGTCACACAAAGACATATCAAGTGACACTGGATGCTACACTGAGATAATTTAGTTGAGACCCTAATGTCATTTAAGAGACATTCATATTAAACTGGCAAATATGACGAGAGAAGCATGGGAGACTCCTACCCTTAGGGAATAGCAGCTTGAGACAAGCTGGGATGACTTTTCACTCCTGCTGGAAGTGTTGCTTTAGATCCTTGATAAAAATTCCAGGTCTCCACTGCTTATAATGAGTATTTTTACACTTAACTCTCAGGTAAAATCTTATATGTAGATGCCTAAATGCAGGTGTCTTTGTGATCTGAATTCTATCAAAAAGGAAGCCTAAAAATGTCTATAATAAAAACAGCTGTCAGAACCATGAGATTAGGCATTAGCGTTATTTTTAAAATTAGCTGGTAAAATATCATGCTAGCCTGTTATAAAATGATTTAAATCCAATACACAGTGTTTCTATAGATTAATGTCTATTTAGGTCATTTGAACTACAACATTACTTGCAATTTCTTTGGCTGCAAAATAAAGTCAAGATCTCTCTTCCTTAGAAATGTATTTGGCTAAAGCTATAACCTAGCTCTAAATTAATACATATTAAGTCTCTCAGGCTCCTTTCAGCCTAGTAATACTTCCCAAGATCATGTAGGTACAATTAGTCTAGCTCACCATAGGGGAATTGTGGGTCTTCTTTTGGTATTCTGTGTAAAGAGCAAAGCTGAAGGAATCATAAAATGGTATGCATGGTTTCTTGCTGCATGTCCAGAAATACAATAATTTTGGTAATGCCTCTAACTGTCACTTGCTTACATTTGGTCAGACTTCATGGTTTTGTCCTCTTTGTATTTAAGTCCACAGGCAGCTGTAGACATACAGCTATGCTGCTAAACTCAGGTCCAAGGACAGGCTCTGACACAGGGCTCTGATTTGGTATGTCTGCCTAGGTGTTAGCCCACTCCACAGACTAGTTTTGGTCTGCTTCCACTAGCCATCTCCAAATGAAACTTGCCTTAAAGGAAAGTAGCCCTAAGCAGAGTAGATGTGTACCAGTTACTGTTGGACTTTATGGCTCTCTTTCATTTAGCAGTGCAGCATGTAGACCAAGTGACTATAACCTCTTTTATAAATTCACTGTTTCCCCAGGACAGTCCTTCTAAGTTCCTTATGTCCAATCCCTCCAAGCAAATATGTATTCTCTTGGGTTTGGAGATAAGGTGGATGGAATCAGTTTGTATTAATCTGCAACTGCCAAATGTGGCTTACAAGAGGATATGTAAAGAGCTGCCTTTGATGCAGAAAGAAGCTCTTATAATTGCTATTTTGTCTAAGTCACTGAACAGCAACCATAAAATTCTGTGTCATTGTGTCACTTGAAATGGCCACCCTGATATTTCATCAAAGAAGGATTGCACCTTTCTCTTGATGCAGAGCCTGTGTAAAATAGAAATTTCTAAAAAATGGTATTTTATATATTTAAAAACTTTGCAGGCCCAGATTTAATTTAGTTTTGTTTGGAATCCAAGATAATTAACCCTGGAATCAATCTATTTTAGAGAAAATGTTTTTAGCTGCAGCTGCAGGCAGATTTTTTTCAGTTTCAGACACAATAGCCATAGTTAATTATCCAGTCAACAATAATTCTATTTAGTCTGAGGAGAAAAAAGCCACCCAGGTTTTCATTTTCAAGCTTTAAATCAGCAGATGCTGGAACTTAATCAGTGTTTGTCTAATGTGAAATTGAGCATTGTCCGTAGAAAATAGATTTCACTCCTGTCTTCTAGTGTGAAAATTTAAGTTTAAATTTACCCTAAGAAAAAAACAAATTGCATTTTTAGCAGCTACAAGGAAAGCGATATGAGGTTAAGCTGGGAAAGGTCATGCATTACAAAAGATCACACTTGGCATGGAAACACCTTGAGAGATTTCAGCTGGAAAAACAGACACAAAAGAACACTAATCTATTTCACCTGAAATGCTTTACAGTTAAAATGCAAGAAAAACATTAAAATAACCTTTCTTTTCCCCCTAAAGGAAGTTCACTACTAATTCTAAAATATCTAGCAGCAGTGGACCTCTAACACAAGAATCAAAATCCTTAGACAGCAGGAACAGAATAAAACTAAATATGTAATAGGTGCATTGAAAAGAAGCTTTTGCTTTCTTATGTAATGTGCACATGGTCTGCCTAATATCATCTTCAAATCCCTTGCTTGAGAAAGAAAAAGGTACAGTTGTGCTGCAGAACTATTACACAAATAGTAAATATCTGCAAAGGAAGGGTCCATAACATGAATAGCCAAAATAGTTCTGGCTTTCATACTCTAGTTTTCTTTTCTTGTTGGAAAAAACCCCAGTGTTTTGCTTCCTGTCCCTCAAACTGCCTAAGGTGACCTGCAGACAAAGGCATCTATTGTGTGTTGGGATCTTAGAGGAAATAGTTTTTCTGGTTTGGACCTGATGTTCGTCTGACCTATGCATTCAGTTTCTGTTGGTGAAAAGCTGGACTTGTGGGAAAGGTGGGCATATGAGTGGGAAACTAACCTTATTAACTGCTGGTTTGTGCAGCAGGTAGGCACATTGCCCATGCTTTTTAATTTGGTTGTTTCCTGCCTGCTGGAGGGGTGTGTAAGCAGCAATGACTGTAGACACTCAGCTAGAAGGACTCAATGTGTGGAGGGTGAGCAGTTCCTGCCCCCTCAATGACGATTTGCAGCTACTGGCAGTCTAATGAAGCTGAAGCCACCCAAAGGCCTGTGCTGTTCCTGCCCAGTGTAGATAAACCGTTACTATATTGAATGCATTTTGAAGGTGATAACATTTTTCTCCAGTTACACCTTTGTATCTGCTTCACTGCAAGAGTGCTGCCATTGGTTTGTCCTTTCTTCAAGACAGGAGGGCAAGAGGATGTTTGAACTTCTGCTCAAGGGATCCATACCCATCTCTTACGTATACATTGACTTTCCACTATTTTCACCTCTGTCCTATTTAGTGTGACTTACACTACCAAACCCAATGATTGTAATTTCTTCCCCCTTATCCCAACTGATATTACATGTATTTTGTGCCTTCTCCATTTTAAAACTGTAAAAGTCCTAATTTCCTCCTGAGTGATGTTAAGAAACCCTCTTCAAATTATGGCCTCCTGGAGCTCTCTTGGTTTCTTGTGACACAGCCAATCATGATTTCACCCAAGTGCAGCTTCTCAGCTACAGGACTGGCTCCAACAATGCTTTGCAATAACCATTCTGTCTATGTGTTTCACTGTCTCATGGAAGGGGACTGTAACACTTAATTAAGGAGATGATATAATCATTAAGACAGTAACTGAAATTAGTAGTCTTACTCTGTATTTAATTAATGGATATTAATTCATCAGGTGTTAGGGACTACTTTTTTGTAAGGTAACCTTGAAAAGGCTGGGGAAAAGTTGAGCTAAAGAACTATGTAATTAATAGATCTGTTAGAAACAAAGACATTTGGAAAAAAAAAAGATGATTCTTATTACTTTTTGACTACATTGATTCTGGGTGTCATAAAATCATGTGCTTTTAGAGGGGGACACACAAGGGCCAGGTGGCCATAGAACATTTATGAATATTTATGTCCAAAAAATGGAGAAAAACCATGAAGAGTTAGCTGAGGTAAAATATTGTATTTCTTTTTTAATACTAGAAAAGAATATGTAACTAGGTATTTTTGCAACCAAGTTAGACTTGAGCAGAGGCTACTTTTACTTGCATACCTGATGTCACACAAAATTTTCTAATTATTTCACTCATTTGTATGTTCCAGTGCTAATTATAATTACTCCAGTTAAAATAATTCTTTGGTTTTTCATGCACTTTTTGGATTAGTAAACCTCAAAATCAGTCTGCAGATATAAATAATAGTCTGTAATTTGGATTAGTACTGAGTTGTTTGAATTAAATGAAATAGTCTACTTGGCTTAAAGAAAAATTTACAGATATATGCTTGCTACTTTTAAAGCAATTTTGAGTATACATACCTGCTGTGCATATACTGATATATAAATTAAAGGCATTATATATTCTCTTTTTTTTTTTTTTCAAATATAGCAGCTATTGACCAAATAGATAGCAATAACTCAAAGTACAAAATGAGTCAGAGTTTACTGTGTCAATGATCTGTGGATTAAAGACTCCCAAAGTACATATTCATAAAATAAAGCAAATTTCTCCTATGGAATAAGACTAGGCTATCATGGCAAAGAACTGCAGATTAAAGATCACTTGGAACAGTTAGAATTGCATTGGAGCAAACATAATGAGTTTGTTATTGCCAGAGTGTTCTCAATTACAGTTTTTATTTTCTGTTTATCCAAAAAATAGCAGAATAGACTGAAGATGAATAGAAAGGCTCTCAGCTTGGATGAAGGTACTGAGGAGACATGGACAATTTGAGTCAGGTCAAAATCCTATTAAATGTAGTTGCTACAAGTATTAAAAGACTGGAGAGAATGAGAAAGTGTCTCAGGTGTGTTGGGATTCCTCAGTCTACTTTAACAAACAGAAAGTGATTCAGACCACTGGGAAAAAAATGACTTTCAGAGGCTATTTAGTTAGCATGAGGAGAAAGAATCTTCTCTACCTGTGAAAAGCTTTGGATCTCATTTTTATAATGCAAATTTCCCAAGCACTGCCACAGCATAAAGACAGAGCAGAAAAATAGGTCAAGAGTAGAGAAAGAGCTATGGGTAGACATAGCCTCCACTGTACATGAGCAAGAATGGATGCACAGGCAGGAGGGTAGATCACACACTTAGTGAAGAAGGAAAAGCAATTTACATACACTAAAAGAATGAACAATATTGTACAATGATGAATGGGATAATCATGAGTTGTGTACTGGCAATATAGAGCAGCTTGTTTAACCTATGTCAAAATGCAGAGGGTTTCTTTTTGTAAATTATTTATTTTAGGTGAAAGTTACATTGACAACTTTAAAAACTGAAAGGTCCTTCATTTACAATCAAATGTACATCCTACACTTATTCATAACAACCATTACATTTTTGCTTGTTAGTTTAGTCATAAGTATAGCAAAAGAATGAACATGACAGCTATTACTTTTCTATACATGATATATTGAAAAACTTCCCAGTGTTCATATCCCAGATTTTTGCTGTCTGTTTACCATTCTGCCTGTGGACCCATATACCAAAACAGCTGCACTTCTCAGAGAACAGTAGAAAACAAAAACCATACAGAATTAAAAGTTCAGATATAGAATTTTAAGGTTTAAGGGGACAACTCACACACTACTTGAGTAGACAGCAAGGATTTATCTTAAAATGTGTTACACTGAAATCTTTTAGTCTGTGTGTTACTGCAAGCAGATATTTAAATCACATTGAAATTTGAGATGCTTACACTCATCTGTGTTTGCGTGATACAAGACCCCACAATCAGTTCAGTGTGATGGCAAATGTCCAATGGAAAATCTATTTTGATAGTCATGGAAGTAGAATAAAGGGTATGTATAAAAGCATATTTTCTAAAGGGAACTAGCAGAAGTTCCTCAAACACTGATTGCTTCCCCAAGTACAGGAAGCATCACTAGTTAATGTAGTAAAAGAGAGTACACGAAGTGTGTTGGCAACAAAAGTATTACCTCTTACAATATTTCATACTGTAAACATAGCAGACTGATAGACTTTCCAGTGACTTCTTATAAAACTTGAAGTCTGCTTGATATTACTAATTTTTTTAAAGCAATTTGATGTTGTATGAGGAAAAAAAAAAAAGAAAGGATCCAAAGCCATGATTTATTTTTGCTTGAGGCTAATTAAGGAAAATGAGACTATAAGTTTTGTAATTTGTGGATATTGGCATGCATGGTCAATCAAGGGGGAAGAAAGCTGAGAGCTCGTAAAACACAAGCCATCTGTCTTCTTTGCAGAGATAATTAAGTATAGTACAACCTGTGGCAAAATGACAAAAGCATAGATATTCAGTATGGGAATATTAAAGACTCTGATTTATAAGTTAGTAGTTGGCTAATAATTATTTTTTCTACAGCATTCAGATAATATTTCTTTTCTCTTGAAGTCTATTTTCAAGGAAATATTATTGGATGGAAGCTAAAATTCAAGAAAATATTATTTTTGATCATGTCTACAATTGAACTCTCATGAAAATGTTCAGTTATTTAAAATAAAAACCCATTAAATGACTTTTTATAGATTAACAAAATAACTTTAAAAGTCTATTTTTATAGTTAATAATATGAAGTCTTCCTCAAAATTGGCTGAAGTTGAAACACCCTTTCAGAATGGAGAGAATGTAATGAAGAAGAAAATGTATGCATCTATTTGCTTGACTATGTTAGAATAGTGCCTAGTCCCCCTAAAAGACACTAAAACTTGTCCTAAGCATAATATTTGAAATATTGTTAAATTGATGTGCAATTTAACACAATTGACCCTGTGATGTCATGTTGTTCCTGGGATTTTGGGTTCTTCAGCCCAGTGCACTTCAGAACTCAAATTTATTTGATTGTATTTTCCCCTGTAGGATGTTTGAAGGGCAAGTGAAAGTGGTTCTCTGTAGTGAAAGCTCAGGTACCCTACAAAACTCTTCATTGTAAGAATCACCAAGGGCTTCTTGTGAAGCCCATGAAGACCCTATGAAGACATTATCACTACTCTGTGGAAGTTCTGCAAAGTTCTGCTGTAAATGAGTTGGGTCCTGGTTTTACTGAGATTACTCCTGACAGTAAACTTTTAACCCTCTATGTCTTTTAGAAGTTACTATCATCACACATTAAGTATATACCTAGACCACTTGAAGGTGAATGTGTGGAAGACAGGCAGAAAAGTAACTAAAGCAGAATTTTGATGGTAGAGAAACTGACTCCACTAAATGTGCTTAAGAATTTGACATATAAATCATCACAATAAAGCATAAAGTGTAAAGGAAATGCAATTAAATTTGAAGTTGAGAAGTTGGGTATATGCTCAGTCAGTATTTACAGTCCATTAGTTTTTCTCAATGTGACAGCAGTATCCCTCAAAAGTGTTTGATTTGCTACTTAAACTTGAAAATCACTAAGAGAAAACATTACAAGGTGACTTGAGTGATTGACCTTCATTAGTCATTGATGAAATTTCTTCTGCTGCTCATTGCTTTTCTAGGCATTGGCTAGTGCCTTGCATTTTTCTGTAGAGCTCTGTTGGCTTTGCCATCTTAATTTCTTATCCATTGCATCCCCATTCATCTCTTTTGATTACTTCCTGAATATTATGCAAATCTTGGATTACATTAGATAAAATAATAAATCATAAATGCATTGTCATAGCAACTTTTAAAAATTTTGTCTTCTTCTCTGTGTCAGCTGATAGAATACAGCCAAATGTTTGGGGCTTGTAATCACTCTCATTTATAAAGGATATTTTGTTGTGATTGCAAATAAATTAGTCCTTGCTTCCAGAGGAAATAAAACCTCACATCCCCATTAAATACATCATTTGAAAGCTCTGAGAAAACTTAAACTCAACTGTCTCTGGCTTTTAGGAGGAAAGTGGAGTTTATGCAATCAGAATAGATAGGTATTTTACTGGTAGTCTCCTGAAAATAAGACAGACAATGAGCCCTTCCTCATGGCATATGGATACACACAGAATTAACTTTGCAACTGCTTTTCAGACTGATGCCAGCTATTGCAGCTCTGTGCAGATGCCAAACGCAGTCAATATAAAGAATGGTAGTAAATTTACTCTGCTTTTTTGCAGTGCTATAAATCACTAGCTTAGTACATACGTGGCAATAGTATGCATTTATTGTGTTCCCTCATCTTGTACTGCTGCATGTATCTGAGTAATTTGTTACTTCTGTAAATTAATAGACTCTTATAGATTCTTGACTATCCAGAGAATACATGTGACTATTTAACACCTTAACAGAAGAGCAGACTCTTCTGAGGAGACCGGAGATTCTTCTAGAAAACTATCATGGCTCTGAGTGTTGCATCACCAAGCTGACTCAGATGACGATGTAAAATCATACATTCTGACAACTGTAGAATATTTTGTTTGCAATGACAGGTGCTTTGAACTATTAGTATCTAATCTGTGGGATTAAATATATCACTGCATAGTTTTGAGATAGAAAACAGGCTTGTAAGATTTTGTGGGTTCTGCCACTACTACACTCATATTATGTTTAATGTATAAGGTACTACTCATCCATTTTAGATGTCTTCCATTTGGGAAGTAGTTGGACAGTGAGACAGTGCAATTCTTTTCCAGAAGTCTTTACAGAGTACTGTATCAGAGACTGCTGATAAATTTGCATTCCTCCCAAGTACATCTTACTGAAGGTTTATAAAAGATTGTTGCATGGGGAGGAGATCACTAGCTCCTATGGAGCATATTAACTAAATCACACATCATGCTAAAGAGTTAGCACACTCAGGTCAAATCATCTCTGTCTTTTAAAATAAGATTTATCATCACTGAGTTATTAAAGTTTTGTCTATTATCCTGAATAGTCTTTTATTGATTCAGACAGTCCTTTGTACCTTCCCAGCATGAAATTATGATAAAGGGTTGAGTCCTACAGATGTCTAAAATGTCCTTGAAATGGAAAGGGAAAAAGGCCTATGTTGCATTTCAAAAATGAATACATGTCACTCGTCACAGAAAAATGAATTGACTTTGTATTCATTAGATGATCTGTGAAATAGTCCTCAATTAAATGAACAATAGATTTCTAGTTCCTACAAAGATACAACTTTAGTCCTATGTGGTTTTTTTACTTCCTTTTTTCCACATGTCAAAACTGTGTTTAGCATCCATTCGTTATGAAAATGTTTTTGTTAAGATAGAGAACAAAAATAGAATAGAAAAGCAGCTATAAGAGAACTCTCATAAACAGCATGGTAACTGACACTCTTTTACATTTGTTTTAGCACTCTCAGAAGAAATGAAAGGTTTATTCGGCCACATAATGTTACATAAACCCATAGATACAACATTTCCCTTTTATACCAATTTATACCTTTAGGACATGACCTAATGAAACTACACCATGCATACATGGGGAAGAATGATGGCAGCACTTATGATTTTACTTGCCTTTTGAGTTCAAGAAAGATGATCTAAATTTCTCTTCAGCCTTTACATGTACTATAATGATTATTTGAATTACAGAAGTGCCAATGGACTCAGCCATGAATAGGGCATTTTTTTTTAGGTACCACATAAATACATTAGAGACCTTTACTTCCAAAAATCTGAGTGGTAAGAAGACTGATGTATGCTACAGCTAGATTGGGGGGGGGAGGAGGGGGGGAAGGGGGGCAAAACAAACAGGGGAAAATTAAGCATTTTCTATAAAAAAATACAGATCAGAGATTGAAGACACATTTTCAATAAAATCTGAAAAGTCTGCATCACAGGAAAATACTAATAAGATTTTTTTGGGAGGAACAAAAAAATACTGAGTGTTCAAAGGTGTGCTGTTTTTGGCTAAGACAGTGTTTATTTTATCCATGGTAGCTGGTATGGGGCTGTGATTTAAATTTATGTTGAAAACAGTGTTGGTAACATAGGGATGCTTTTCTTAGTGCTGAGCAGTTCTTATGAAGAGTCAAGGCCTTTTCTGCCTCTTGCTCCACTGCAAGGAAGCTGGAGGGAACACAGATGGGACAGCTGACCTGAACTGACCACAGAGATATTCCACATGGTATCATGCTCAGCATATAAATCCAGGGGAAGGAGGAGGAAATGGGGCAACATTCAGAGTGATGGAATTTGTCTTTCCACATCACCATTCTACATGATTGAGCCCTGTTTTCCTGGAGATGGCTACCACCCTCCTGCCAGGGGGAAGTGGGGAAATAATTCTTTGTTTTGCTCTGCTTGTATGCACAGATTTTGCTTTAAATGGTCTTTATCTCAACCCATGAGTTTTTCACTTTTACACTTCTGATTCTCTAACCAATCCCCAAGATGGATAAGTATGCAAGTAGTTCTGTATGGCTTAGTTGCCAGCTGGGCTTAAATCACAACAAAAAGGTAGATGTGAAGCCAAAGCATGTTTGTTTCTCAAAAGTGAAACTGGAGTTGCTGTTTTCTTCTTGGAGACAAGTCGAAGGTTTATTAAAAAAAAGAAATAAAAAAATTAGGGGGTATTGCGGCGACGCATGCCTTGTCTCACAGACGGACACCCCACACCGCACAGAGGGGAGCTGTCCAGAGCCGAGACACGCTGAGGCACATGTGGTGACAAGGCACTGCGGCAGGCAGTGGCACTCTGGGGGACGCGAGTCGTCGTGGAGGCGTGGCGAACAAAGAAGTGCAGGATCGCAGTCTGGTGTTCCAAGGGAATTTATTAGGATCCACAGGCACAGGGCGAAGGGAGAGGAAGAGGGATGGAGAGCAAGGGGCTGGGAAGGCGCAAAGAACCCAAGGCTGCGAATCCCGAATAAAGGGATGCAGAGGGTTAAAACAGAAGGGAAAAGGGGAGTGCTTAACTCCAAAGAGCCAACCAGGGAAAGCCAGAGGGGAGGAGATAAGGAGGGGAAAAGGGGTTACAACCAATAGGTTTACAGCAGAGGAGAGTACAAACTCATTGAGCTAGGGAGAAATTTCTAGAACATAAACTATATACAGAATGGGGGCGGGGGAGAGTGCAGGACCAATGATCTCGTGCTAATAAATCCTGCTAGCACACTGCAACAGAGTATGACTTTTGCGCAAGAAATGTGGCCCAAATTCAATGAGTGCTCTCCAGGATATTTTATATTGAAACTGAAATATGGTTGAGAATGCAGCCCATGCGTCCTTATAAAAAGATGCTATGTAAACTTTTCCTGCCACTGACATTCCTTGGGCTTCTTTCCCAAAGGGCTCCCTGTGCACTCTCTTAGTGAGACAGGAAGAGGCCCCACAAGCCCTGGGAGGTCATTCATTGACCCCTGTTACTAGACCAAAATGAATTGTGAACATTAATGATAGTTATATCACATCACATCTCTGAGTTTATTGGCAGTGCTTTATAAGCTTTTCCCTGTTTCTTCATTCTGAGTTGCTATAGAATCATTCTTGCTTTAACACAAGCAATGACAGAATTTAGTGAAACAGGAGCTATCAGAACTACCAATCCCATATTTCTCCCTTCTCAGCTGGTAGGCATAATCTTCTCTTGATTTTCTTCTCCAACATAGTATTTGCCCAAGACCTTGCACTGAAAAAATGACTGAAAATAAACCTCTCTCCTTAATAATGTGCTTTTACTCAGTTAGTGCAACAGTTTGAGAACATTATCTGCACAGTGTGCGGATTTCATTTTTGAGACTAAGTGTTCTGTTTCTGCCTGACAAATTGCAAACTTTATTTTTACTCTGAAGACAATCATTGCTTTCCTGCAGTAGTTTAGCCTGAACCTTAACTAAAATTCATAAGGGGTTCTGAAGGGCTAACAGAAGTATTACTGGCTTAAAATGTATCACTTATACGTAATTGCTCTGACAATAAGTTAAATCCCATGGAGGAGAATTGTTTTGTCACCTTGGCAATAAAGTCATTTGGAAAGGATCAGAGAACAGCTTGTAGGGCTGATCAGGGATTCACCAGGCAGAGCAGCTAGAAAGTTATAAAAAAAGAAAACAAGTAAGTTGTTTGATCTGCTTTAGTCTTCTTCAGCAGCTAAGGATGAAGGAAAGCTATTTGTCCCGGGGGCATAATAAAGCAGAGAAGGACATAAGTAGGTTCTAAAGGGGTTCCAGAGAAGGGCTAAGACAGAATAAAATACCTAATATTTTGAAGGAATGTAAAATGGTATTTTTCTTTAATTCCTTTATAATTTGTTTTGCTTTATTCTTTAACTAAAAACAATAATATGCTTACAATTTTTTTTTGTCTGTATTCTCCCCTCGTCCAGTTGGCAACAAGTCTGGCGAAGTATTTTTGGAAAATCCTGTGGCTATCTTTATTTTTAGCCTACTAAGAAGAAAAGTCATGGCTTTTTGGTTTTGGATTGATCCCATTGTTGGAAAAGTATCTGCTCTGTCTTATTAACTTCAAGAGCAACAGGACCAGATTTTCATTGTAAAGGTGAGGAAGCACTGACAAGGTCTTCTGAAATGCCTGCACTCATCGTGGCTCTCAAAAGGCTTGGATTGTTTACAGGCAGCTACAAAGCCAGGCCAAGCCAAAACACATTGATGGAAATACGTCCATTTATTTAAATGAATTTAAGGAAGAGTTTTCACTGCAGATTTCCTGACTATGAACCCTCCCATCAATTAAATGATGAAGACAATTTTTTTGATTGTTAGCAATGTGCCTACTCTTCAACAGTAATGCAATCTGGTGGAAAGAAAACCAGTAGGCTGAAGCTTAATATATATTTCCTTCTTCCTTGACAGCTGCTCATTATATATATATATATATATATATATATATATATATATATATATATAAAAAATATATGTCTTATTTGGCAAGGTACTTCCACCTCAGGTATTCTGGCGAATTGCTCCCAAAGTACTATTAAAGGTATTCACTTCTGGGACAAATATTAGAAAAAGTATTTCAAGGCATGGTGGAATACCATAACAAAAAATACATTTGGACTTTGGAAACAACTCTTAAAATAAAAAATAACCAAAACAAAAACCAATGCTTTTAATGTGTCCTGGATGTGACAGAAGAAAAGACCAAGGCGAAAGGGACGAAATATAAAGCATTATTTATAATTTTCTTTCTATGCTCCAAAGAAGAAGTATTTTTCTTCACCTTGGGCTCCACCTGTATTGTGCTGAATTTGTATTTTTCTCTCCAGAAAATAAAAATAACTGTACCAAGTATAGCTTTTGTTGTTGTAGAGGCATTTTAATTTTCTCTAAAAAAGCAAAGCTGTAATTTGTCTTCCTCTTTCTAACATCATGGGCTCATTCATCTGCCTTTAATAAGATTTAGATGATAATGAAAAGTCTTGTGTCATTTGAATCAAGTGTTTCCAAAGCTTGAATGACTACAAAAGCCTCTTCTCCTTTCTTTCTGCTGTTTATCACAATGTTTATATTCAAATCCAAACCAATTTCCTGTTGTTAAAACATGATTCAGCAATACTACAAATGAATAACTAATGCTGAGTCAGCCACAACTGATTTTCTTTTGTGCTGATTCTGATTTCTCCAGCTAATACCTTAGAATCATTTTTTGGGGAAGAGAGAGCCAGAACTCTATTTTCCATTAGCTACATTTCAGATGCTTTTTGGACTGGGTATGTGTGCATGTCTTCAGTTGATTTAAATAAAAAATACAAAACAAAAATCAAGCCGTAAAATGGAAGAAATTTTTTACTTTGAGGGTGTTTAAGCCCTGGAATAGGTTGCCCAGAGAAGTTGTAGAAATTTTTGCAACACAACACTGGAACTTCATCTTGAAAAACACAAGATAAATATCCCACATTTGCTCTGGTTTGAATTATTGAACTTACGTCGGACATCAGAATTTGAAGATACAAGCTTCAGATACAACTGTACATTTACTTTAAGAGGAGTCTGTGGCACACAGCTCTTTGTTTACAGCCACGGCAGCTACGTAATTTATACGACACACAACCAACACTTGAGTTCTTACAGTCTGAGGTAAAAATCTGTACCTTCAAGAGATAGTAGAACTACACTGGTCACAGATAAAGCCCTGTGGTACACTCAATTTATATTGTGTTTGCAGTTCTTCACACTTTATTCACATTTGCCCTTTATTTTTTCCCATGTTTTTATTATCATACGAAGCTATGGGTTTTTTTTTGTTTTTTGTTTGTTTCTTTTTTTTTTTGTTTGCCATTTTTCATTCATACTCAATAATTCTTTCTATAATTAGAAATACCTTAGAATACCTTACAATACCTTAGAAATACCGGTTTCATTTTAATAAAGAAATAAGTAAAACCACAACTACAAATGACACATAAACCTTTAAATCCTTTTGGTATTCTCAATTTTGCCCTTTCATCCCAATTACAGAGTGATTCATTCCTCTTAATAGACAGATACGATTTTTCAAAATCAAATAAGGTAGCAGATTGCCTACATTGGTACATTTAACTGCAGTTATTTACTTTCATTCTTAACAACTACAGAAGTAAGTTTTAACTCATGCCAAAAGTCTAGATTTGATATACAAATTTTTTAATGCCCTGAGCAATATCTTGAAGAACCATGGCATTATGCATGAGGTGTTTTGCAAGGGATACCAGGGGGAGAGCAAAGAATTATGAACCATGAACTATAGGATGAAATATCTGTCTTTGTCTGCCTTATGCCTCTTCAATTAGTTGATTAAATAAATCACTCAGAAGAGCTTGGATGCTGATGCATATTTTATTCCTATTGGCGAACTGGCTGTTGGAAATCCTCTTTTCATCCTGTGGTAATTATCTTTTTTTTCCCAGCCCATGGAGATGTACTCTTTCGCTGAAAGAGTTGCCAAACTTTAGACAGTGCTGAGCAACAGCTACCCTAATTTAGCTTTGTATAACTTCGTATAATATATGGAGTGCATCTATAGATATCTATGGAACATATGCATAAGTATATATGAGGTGGACTTGTCCTGGAGGTGTTTAAGAAAAGACTGGATGTGGCCCTCACTGCCGTGGTGTAGTTGACAAGGTGGTGTTTGGTCATAGGTTGGACTTGATGGTCACAAGGGTCTTTTTCATCCTAGCTGATTCTGTGATATACTTACATTCATAGACTTCATGATAAAGTCAGTGCTAGGAGTCCAAAGGACTTCAGAGGACAGTCACTGTGCACATTTCCAGAAAGACTCCGTGTTGTTTGGTACACAAACTAAGAGTGATGATGTGCTTCTGTCTTTTCTTTGTAAACAATAGTTTCTGTGTTCCACAATATACACATATTCCATATCATAAATCTAAGTCACAAGGAGTACATTGACTTTGAAACCAAGACTATGAGTCCTAGACCATAACGTCTGTGTGTATGCAGTGCCATATCTATTGTAATTACCACAAGAACATGTAGAATGCAAATGTATCTTCCTTAAGAATTTGCAGTACACAAATACATTGGAGAAAACCCTAACATTTGAGCCAAACTTCCAGAGTTTCATTTATGAGCTTATAGCAGGTGAAAACAAAAGAGAAATATTTCCTTCAAATCTTAAAGAGTTTTTAAATTTAGTTTTACTTTAAGAGATGTAAAGAAGCAAACAGGAAAAATATAGAAAATATGCTTTTCTATGATATATCACAAACATAAATTTTTATCACATTTCAGCAAAAATATAAGATTCTTTTTTTGCAAAATGCAAGAAAGGCACCTAGTTTTTTTAATTGTGTGAAAATGTAACAAGGTTTTCAAGTTTTTTTTTAAAACGTACAAAAAGTAGTTCCCTGCAAATAAAGTATTTTTAAATAAACCACGTATTAATTATTTTAAAACTTGTTTATCTGACTTTTTTTTTTTAATGCATGCTTTAAAAGAGCATTTTGTATTCTCTAAAAGTACAGAATTTGTAATCACTAGCTGTGTTGATGGCTACTGTTTAGGGAAAATATCTCAATACATACTGAATTCAGTACAGATTCTTGGACCTCTGTGATTAGCAGGAGTTTGATGTTAGCTTATTTATGAAAAAGCTCAATAGGTTGGCCTATATCCACAGTGTGAACTACCTCATATCATTTGCCCTGGGGGAGGTTTATCCAGCCAATGGAGTAACAGCCTGAACTTGGTGATAAATTTAAAGTACAAACAAAACCAAAAAATAGAACCAACCAAGCAAACAAAAAACATTTAGTTCACAAGAAGGCTAAAACTACAGTGATGAAATTACACTCACCATTACTTCCAAGCCTTTTGCAGATAATGAGTAAAGTAATCCAGTGTTTTCTTCTATGGAGGTAAGTGTACTAGCAAATTATCTTCCCTAAAACTCATGATTTAATTTTTAGTGAGGTGCCCTCCAGCTCTGCTATCAAAGACCTTCTCTTTCAATAGCACAAATCTTTATTATTTTCTCACTAAGGCTTAGAAATTTCATATTTTTGTGCCTAAGAGACACACCTGAGTGCTTATTGAAGATAGCTTTTGATTCTCCTTCTTTTCAGAAAAATAACAAAGAAAATACATAAAAATAGTATTTTCTTTGTTAATCAGTGTTTTGCCACATTTTTCTTTCACCAACTTTTACTCTATTTATACAAGTATATAGCAATGGTTGTGTTGGGTTCCTCTAGCCTTAAATCCTGCATCTGACAATGATAGATTGATATTTAGGAGGGAGCACAAGAATAAGGCAATTTTATAGATTCTGGCAGTCTTTTGTTCAGAGAATTCCTCCACTAGAGATTACACCCATTGCCTTCCTTCAGAAGTATTCTAACCACTTTCAAATCTCACATAAACTTTCAGAATCCGCAGATTTTGTAGCAAAACTTCTACATTTTACCTTTATATTATATCATTAATGTAAGGAGCATGATGTTGGATTTAAAGCTTCTGCCTGAAAATTCAACAGAGTGCCTCCTGATCTTCATACGATGAAAATCAGTAAATAATAGCTTCCTCACCACTTTTGCTGTAGATGGTGAAAGCAGGTGCCTATTTTCTCACCTCTGCTGGTGGCAAGCAATATTTTTGATCAGAAACATGCATGTGAGGTTGTGAGAATCCAACTGTCCTTTCTCAGTGTATTTTCAGGAATGAATTAAGGTGTGTCAATAATTCTTGAAGCTCATTGTCTGCTGGGATGGTTGATTTATTTCTGGGCTATTATATTACTGTCTTCTGAAGTAGGAAGGGAGGTGGGTGAGTGACTTTTCTATTCTTGCTTGCTGTCACGCTTCAATCAAACTTTGCAAAGTCTAAGAAGCCAGCTTGTAGCTTTCAATCATGCTTTAGGTAGTCCCCGGAGTATGGTTGGTAAAAGAAAATATTGATGCTGTGTTGTTTGGTGGGTTTTTTCTTCTTTGGTGGGAATGTAAAAAGATTTGTCTTTAGTGAGTTAATTTTAAAGCTAGCCATAGATCTTGCATGAGATGTTATTTCTACTATTACTTATATTTTTGAAGTAACACTGATGGTTGTCTTAGGAAAAAGAGACAACAGCTCAGACATGAAATTTTGACGCTGTGTTGTTTTTTCTTCATTTCAGTCGTCATATTTAAGGTACTCTAATGATACTGTTTATTACTCATACTCTTAAAATTTTATATCATACATTTCTGTGAAGTAAGGATCAAACTGCTGATGCAAGTGTACTTGATTGGGTTGAAAAAAAATACTCTAGATATTTTGTATTGAATAAGATGAGACAAACACAAGCCACACTAGAGGTGTTAATAATCAGTATACTTCTGTTCAATTAGCAGCAGGCTCAAATCTAAATAAGAAGACTGGAATTAAAGATACACCCATCACCACATACACTTGTTATAAATCTGAAATTTTATTTGATTACTAACATAGCTCTATGAATATTATTCATATTTATAGATCAGTACCTGATGTGAAGGGACTGAATAACATTTCTTGAAGTATTCTTTTAAGGACATCCAACTGAGCAGAGTAGTTATTTTCTTTTTTTTTTCCCCCCCTATTGGATTTCATTAACACACAATGGCTTGATTTTAATCAGGGGATTTATTTTCACTTAGTTGGGGATTGTTTGCTAAAATATTCTGAGGGCATTCAAGTTTTTGAATGTACATAGCCTATATAGCAGTAAATAATCTAACAGCTCATTTACTTTCAGATCCACCTACACACCTAATACTGCCTTTTTGCTTGTGTTTGCAGTTAGCTTTGTTATAAACATCATACGTTCTTTTGTACTAACGAATAAATTGTTTTCTGAAGACAGTATCTTTTGGTTTTGGTTCCTACAAGTGTTAGTTCTGAGTGAAAGGATACAAGAAAAAAGGGATGTATGGAAAAAATACTGTAGAGAAAATAGTTCCCAATGAATGCAAAATAAATTAAGTATGAAGCTTTCTAGAGGAATATGCTACTTTGCATTTAAAAGTTTCCTAAATCACATATATGTGTATATATAACAAATTCTAACTAACTCCTCTACAATTCAGCCTTTCTCTTCTGAAGCATAGAAAAATATAACTTTACACAATTTGCTGTGATTTTCTGATTTTTTTATTGACTAAATAGATTTTTAGTGTTTTTCCCCCAACAAATTTGACTTCCAGGTCTCATTTTCACTATTGCTCTCTCTCTGCAAGAAAATAATAAAAGTATATGAAGATGGAGGTTTTGATAGTTACCTCAGTTTAGCCTGAAGGATATTTTTTTTTTTGCCTTTGACTACTGTGGAATTTTGTGCATTTTGTAGCTTTCAAACTTGTAATATTTAATGTTTTTGTGTTCTGTGGTGGAGAGATATTAGCTGGCTGCTAAGACCCCAACCATTCTCTCTCTCTGCCTCCTCAACAAGGCAGGGGGAGAAAATAAGATGAAAGGCTCTTGGCTCAAGCTAAAGACATGGGCATCAGTTACACTGGCTACATTCATGGGCAAAATAGACTTGATTCAGGGAAAATGAACTTAATTTACTCTTAAATGAAATAGATTTGAAAGCTACATGTGCAAAAATTCACAAAAACCATTTAAGTAAATAAATGATGGAGGGAAATAACCACAGATCAATTAAGCAGTGCTATTTGGTTTCCCTCTATCAACTCAAAAGGAGTATATTTTGAAGTGTGTTTTTAATGGTGCTTTAGAGACAAATTAAGTAACAATTCAGAGACTGCATAAAGCTTTTAAACATAAAACATAGCTTTTGATTTTCCCTAAAAGCATCCATTATGTATAAGGAATCTGTACTGGCAAAATTAGAGATAAGTTGCCTACATTTTTAAAGAGAAGCCAGCGTTGCCTTTTTGTCTGCATTCTCCTCTTGTGCATTTGGCAACTTCTCAAAGTTTGGAGAAGTATTTTTGTAAAATCCTGTGGCTATCTTTATTTTTAGCCTACTAAGAAGAAAAGTTGATGAACGGCGAGTGAGAACTCACATATGACTTAATGTAAGTCATAAAGCAAGCTCCGTTTATCTTATTGCGTGTGTTCTTTATATACTGTTACAGTGCTTATATTTATTAATCACTAATCTACTCGTTAATTGCAGCAGTTACAGCTTACATTTCTTTTACATTCCATTCTCACATCTTCAGGGTTTTCCCCCTCATTCCTTGTTAATAAAAAGTTTCCTCCTGTACATTCTTTACACAGCTGCATCTTCTTGATATTTTCTCACGAAGCATTTTCAGGGAAGCAAGCTACTGCGGCCTGTATATGGCCTGCCTGCTACTTTAGCTTAACAATGGTCTTGCTCTCACAAACCTTCTAATGATTCATGCCCGTGATCTTTAAGCCATTGTGTAACAAAAAGTCACGGCTTTTTGGTTTTGGATTGATCCCATTGTTGGAAAAGTATCTGCTCTGTCTTACTACTAACTTCAAGAGCAACAGGACCAGATTTTCATTGTAAAGGTGAGGAAGCACTGACAAGGTCTTCTGAAATGCCTGCACTCATCGTGGCTCTCAAAAGGCTTGGATTGTTTACAGGCAGCTACAAAGCCAGCCCAAGCCAAAACACATTGATGGAAATACATCCATTTATTTAAATGAATTTAAGGAAGAGTTTTCACTGCAGATTTCCTGACTATGAACCTTCCCATCAATTAAATGATGAGGACAGTTTTTTTGATTGTTAGCAATGTGCCTACTCTTCAACAGTAATGCAATCTGGTGGAAAGAAAACCAGTAGGCTGAAGCTTAATATATATTTCCTTCTTCCTTGACAGCTGCTCATTTAGTAAGAATATTGCACAAAACCTTACAGCAGCCTTCCTAAACCAGTGACTAGAAAGAAGCAGAATCACACAGAATCTCAGTAGACCTGAATTTTAGGTTATATTTATCAAATGAAAATACAGCTTTGAGACATATATCAGGCTATTTTGACATGTTTTCTGAGAAGTTATGCTGTGATTTATAAGTATCTGTTTGTTTTGAATTTTTTTTCAGCTATGGATTTTGATTGATAGCTTTTCTAATATCCTAAATTAGATTTTGCAAATGTAGAAAATATGGATGCATTAAACTTTAGGGATTCATCTGCAGAAAGAGTCACATGTCCAGTCTGTATAATTCCTCATTTTACAGTGTCCAAAATAGGCAGAATATGATGACCAGAAAACTAGAAATTGGGTTATTCTAAGGAGTTAAGAATGAAAAAGCTCAACAATAATTTAGGCAGGTTATGTAGAGCATCTGGGATGTGGGAATTTCAGTTATTTAATTACAGCTATCACTAGGTAAATCGGTTTATAGAAGATACATGAGCCTGGAAGACTGAGATAAGTCTTTGTGTTTAACTTTTGCTGTCTGAAAAGTTGATGTCTTGGGTAGAAGGCTAGCTGAATACTAATTGTTCCGTGGTGTCATGCTAGGCAGGCTGGTTGATATTTTGGATTTGATTTGGACGTAACTTAGCTATCTTATGAGACTGGCAACCCACTTATTCTCGGTTGCATCTGTGCATGCTGGAGGACATACATGAATAGTTCTTATCCCCAGATGTTCACTGCTGTTTTCAGCAGAGATTCCAAACTTTAAACACTGGTACCTTGCCAGAAGATCAAAATGCTGGACATTATTTGCATATAGTCAGGCAGATGGCAGGTGCCTTCATTGTTAATTTAGAAGGTTACAGCTCCTGGCTGAAAATATTCCATCTTGATGTTAACACTTGGAAAAAACTTTCTTTTTTTCTGTGGCTGAAAGCCTATCTGTTTTGGTAATATATCAAGTAGTATACCTACACATGTAGTTCATAGGAATAAAAATACGCATATGTAAATCCCCATAGATAGATCATGACATCTTGTGCCGTTTCTATTTGTGTGTGCTTTGATGTATTTTTCTTTATATCCGTATATAAAAAATACAACTGTTGATAATCAAATAAAAACATTAATTTTTACAGGAATTAGTAACAAAATACCTGGCCACTTTGAAAGTTTGTTAGTCTTGATCTAAATGTAAATGACTGAGACAGGTCTTCATTTTATCTAGAAATTAATTTCTTTTTCTGTACTGCTACAAATTGTTTTTCAGCACAAATGGATTCCATCTGTCGCCAGGTAAACAACCTTTCATAATTTACACTTCAGTGGGGGATAAACTTCTAAACTTTGCTTATTGGCTGCAATAATGAGACCATCAGATCAGAATAACACCTCTGATGGAACAGAATATCAACTTTAAAATATTTTGGAGAGGCACAATGAAATCTATAATACATCCAACTGATTGTGTATTAAGCCATTTGACATCAGAATACACTCCTCATGGTGGCTAGAGTTATCATAAGTACTTCATTTAAAATCCTAAGAATATGGTTCATTATTTTGTTAGCCTCATCAGTAGCATACATCACTGAAAGAAAAAATAATAATAAAAAAGAAGTTGATCTAATCTTTTCTTTCTCTTTATGTATTTGCCTTCTAAATTTTAGTGCTTTGCCGTCATCCATTACACAAAATATATTAATATTTCATCATTAACAAATTTACTCAGTGCAGGTACTTCCAGCAGTAAAACACCAAGACTATAGTGTTAAACATTGTTTCCTTCACATCAGATTCATTGGGAAAGGTGAGTTTTCCTGCTTTGACTCTTGCTGTAATATTGAAAGGCCCACATTCAAGCCCAGATTTTTTCATACTTGTACCATGTAGAATCTTTGCCAATATTATTTAAAAAAATTACCAAAACTCATGGTAAAATCAATGTTAATAGATAGTAACGTGGTAGTCCTATGGCAACTTTTCTTTCCTCAAGCAGAGACAAAAAAAAAAAAAGTGAAAAGCAAGTGACTTAAAACTCTGAAGCATATTTAGCTGTACAGTCACACAGCCTGAAATTTTACATCATCCATGAGATATCTATAAAATGAAACAGGGGAAAGAAAGAGTAACATTTTATCTTTTAGGAGTTTCTCATTGACTAGTCTAATACCCACAGTTTATCATTTTAGACAGTCAAAATTTTGTTTTATTTAGTCTGCAGCTATACTGACCACAGGCTCTATCTAATGGCATCCCAAAAAGCAAGAAATTGGATCACGTTATTTTTTTGTAACACAATTGTACCTATACCAAAGGCTTGGATAAGAAAAAGGGAAATAAAGGCAGGCTAAAGAACATAAGAGTATTAAAGATAAATCCAGTAAAGTTGGTGGAAATTTGTATAGATCATGTTACAGTTGTAGGTATAAAACTCAATGAAGTCAATAGAGATGCACCACTTCACCTGAAATGAAGTTTTGTGACAGTACCAAGTCTCTTTTCTTGCCTGGCAATAAAAATACAGTAGGACTAAGATGCAGATTGAAAACATAGAGCACACGTAAAATTTTCTGACTAGAAATATGATGATACAAATCAGGAAATATATGAAAACTCTGGAGAGTAGCTCATAAGAGATTTCAACCTCACTATGTATTGGGCATCCCCATTTTATTTTTAAGTCCAAAAGGTACTTTTGTAATTTGCTTCAACTTTCTGAATACAAAGCAGGTCATAGAATTTCTTTGAGAGGTTCTCTATCAATTTTTGGATGTATATTTTATTTGAACCATAATGACTCTCCCACCATTAATAAGACGATTTTGCATATTTCAAGTATACATCCTGAAAGTGCTTTTATGAGGAGTTGACACTTTTATTTGCCATAATTTTTAATTATAACATGTTTCTATGTGATTTTTTTTTGGTGTTGTGGGTTTTTTTTAAGGGCTTTAATACTGTTTGCAAAATACTACCTTTGAAGGACATTGTATATTTGCAGTTCATTAGTCATCCCTAAGTGCAGAGACCGGTAGAATAAACACAAGAATGAAAATCCCTGAACACCTTTAGTTTCTACAGTACATGAACCTCCATAAACAGAAATCAGTCAAGTAATGAATTTTATGATCCTTTCAGCTAAGCAATGGAAGAAGTAGTCATGAAGTCTGAAATTATGAAAACAAAAATATGTCTTGATGTAATGAGCCAGACAGCATACTAATAAAATCCTCAAACACAGTAATCCAGTCAATAAAAATACAACATTTTGCAATACAATTCACAAATACATGAAAACAACCTTTTTCCCAGTACATCAGAAGAAGTAACTAAGATTCAATGTGATAGAGACTTCAGTTTTTTACAAATGCCTTGCTTTTTATTTGCTTTTACATCCAATGAAAATATGTAAAGAAACCTCTGCACCAATAAAAAGGAGAATACAATTATTCTCAGTTTATTCACTTTTCTTATAATTTGCCATTTTCAGTAGCTTTTCCCAATTAACCTTCCTTTACTGGGAGAGGGATTCCGTTTGGGTGTTGCATGTTATACAGTCATCCTTCTCCTTTGAAAAAGTAATAGAAAGAGATATACACCCCCAAGGACTAGCAAGTAGTCCCTGAGACTTCTACTTGAGGAACAGAATAATCATCTTCTACAGGTGCCTTCTTCATCCATTAAAGATGGAAAGAAGCCTGTAAAGGCATGTGGAAGGAGAATGTCTGCTCCTTTAATGGTAATTGATCAGAGAAGGCAAGAATAAGATCATACAGAGACAAACATGATAAAGGAAATCTTGGTAAGAAAAACCCTGGTAAGATACATTGATTAATAAGGATATGTGGAGTGTGAGGATGTTTATTTTCTCAGCTGGGAAGATAAAGAAAAGGAGGGAAAGAAACACAGTTATAAAACACGATCAAATAGCACTAACATGGACCACAACTGGAAACAAACCTTGTCAGTCACATTAGTTGGTGGAGTATGAAGAAACTGCAAGAAAAACCAGAACTTTGCAAATCTGAGTGTCCAGAACATTAGAAGGGGTTCAGTGGGACTATGCCAACTGATGAGGCCATGGGCAGAGGAAAGGGGAGCAGGGAGGAACAAACAAAGATGGACAGCCATCCTATGGAATTGCAATTCCTGCATGGATGCTCTCACAGCAATGGAAAATGTTTTTTAGTAAGCTGTTGTTTAGTGATTGGTTTCAGAAGATGATTCTCAGCTTCTTGGGAAGAATTGAGTGATACCTAACTTTTTTGTCCAGCTATTGGTTTATAAAAATACATACTGGTCTCTCCATAGTCCAAGAATTTGTGCTGAACCAAGTGTAGGCTAGAGTACATTGTGGCTGGAGAGGCTGTTACACAATATTCTGTGACATATTAATAAGGTTTTTCACCACTACATCCCATAGTTTTCTCATTTGGAAACTAAGGAAGTATGGACTGTTAGATGGAGTGGGATTTGGATAGATCCCTGAGCTTAAAGGGTATTTACTGACAGCATAAGATCCAGATGTCAGATAATAACAGAGTACCTTACTGGGACCAGTACTTTTCAGTAGATGAGGGTACATAATGCAGCCTTGGTGAATTTGTGGATCAGATTAATATATGGAGAGTGTCTGACACAAGAATTGGAGCTTCTGTTCAGAGTGAGACCGATAAGCTTGAAGATTCAACCAACGGAGACCTCACAAATTCCAGTAAAGAAAAGGGCAGAGATCTGCTTTTCAGGCCCAAGAACCTTACACTCTAGTGGAAGCCGAGAAGAGACTTCCAGATAACAGTCTGGAAAGGATCTGAGGGTATGGTGGATGCCAAGTCAAATGTCAACCAATATCACATTAATTTCAAATGGTGCTCCATTTGAAACAAATGTGATGTTGAATTACATGAATTACAGAGGGATGGGTATCATCCCTCTGTAGTTGGCACTGGTGAGGCTGCATTTGGAATATTGTGTCTGGTTTTAGATCCCACAGTCTCCGGTTGAAGAGGGATGTGGAGAAACTGGAGAAAATTCACTAGTGAGTTACCAAGGTATTCAGGGGCCTTACATGTCATATATTGTGAACACTGCTCTAAACCACGTCTCTGTGGCAAATTTGGATTCCCTGTGTTGTGGACAGCCAGTCCTAACCACAGACTTACTGTCTACTTGTACAGTCCCAGCAAAAGAAAGAGAATTAGCCTAGGACAGGATCCTTGCTTGATGGGCCTTTCTTGATCTGATGAGGGCAGTGACATAAGCAAGCAAGTTGTGCTCACAAATAAAAGGTGGAGCCTGGGAGCAGGTACAGCTGAGCTTTCTTCTCTTGAAGAGGTTAGCAGGTAAATTCTGAATGGGATGCAGACCTGATCACCTGTTTTGGCAAGGGAAAAGTTACTAGAAAGAGTTACTTGCTGTTGTAGAATTATACAGCAGTGCAGTTGGGATGCCAAGAACCCCTCAGAAGAGAGTATTCCCTCCCTAGTATAGAGGTAACCTGGACCCATAAATTGTTTAGTGTGTTCAGATACCAAGAGAAAGGAAAAAGGAAAAAAAAAAGAAAAAACCCACAAAACCAAACCTCTTTTGTCAGGAAAAAATGCCAGAGCTAAACCAAACCATAAAACGAGTGAGGTTATTTCATTCCATAAACACTTAAAAAGTAAACACTTCAAAAGTAAAATAAAAATAGCTTTGAGGTAATCACAGCACAATTTAAACATTTAACTAACCTTATCCTGGATATTGGAGGACAAGAGATAAGCTCTAAATTTATCATCTCTATATGTAAACTAGAAATTCATTGGAGGCTGCTTAGGTATACAGTCTTAGTTTGTTCAAAGGTATTCGGTAAATCTAGCTGGTTGGGCACAAATGGAGGCAATATCAAGAAACTGTGTTGCAAAAGCCTTGTGTTTCCTTTTACAAGAAAAATAAAGATAAGAATTGAGAAGGTGATAGTAGATGCAGAGATGAAAAACGCAGACAGAAAGTTGAGTTTATTCTGAAGTTTGGTCATCAGCTGCGATTGGTGACACATAGGTTTGCTTATTCCATTATGCATTGCTTTTTAAATTTTAGTAGCCCACGAGGAACAAGGCTCTTGTCAGAATCATGGAATAAAAAAGCTGGCTTGGGGTGCATTGTACATAAGAGGACACTGACCATGTCAAATGAGCTACAAGAGCACTTTATCAACTTGCAAATTCTAAAGCAAATGTATTAGATGCAGCACCATAGAGGATGGAGATCACAATTGTGACACTGCTAAGACACATACACTAAATAAGTAGAGTTGCAGACAGGAAACAGGCAGTTCAAAGATACGAAACAGATTTTCAGAACTCAAGTCTGAGCAACAAAAATGTTCTAGTGGTAGGGCAAAGAAGAAACTTAAGATTTTACTTCTGGTGCAGCATTATTACATGGAATGTTGAATATTTTCAACTTTTCTAACAGACCAGGAAAGCTAGAATCTCCACTGACATGACAGTGAGTAATGCTTCCTGTAATTTCTGGCTAGCTAGAGGACTCTGTCTTACCATAGCTACTCTCACTTATTCATGCTTTTGTCACCTTTCAATTTATACAATTGTATAGCATATCTCACCATGAAACTCTTAGCATTTAGGAAGAACTATGGTACACCTCCTTCACATCAATGACTACTATTCAAAAAAGTCTTCGTATCGTCTCTCTCTCTCTCTCTCTCATCAGACTAAATCCAAATCTCCTGCCTTAATAGGAGTCTTGCTAGAAGCTCAAAACAATGCACAGAAGTGACTAAAGGATAAAGAAACATTCTTTTAAAAAGACACATTGCAGTTGTATTTTTTAATAAAAAGCAGTTTCCCTAGTCTGTCTGGAGACTGTTCTGAGCATCCACCTCAGGATGATGAGAAGCATTTTAAGAAATGAACAAGATTGGCTGAGAGAGTGTTTGACTGAAGATCAAAGGGTCCCTGTTTCATTCCTGGGATTTGGCAGAAATGTTTGACACCTCTATGTGTAGGTGGTCAAGGTCAGATTAGATGGGGCTTTGAGCAACCTGGTCTAGTGGAAGGTGTCCCTGCCTGTGGCAGGGGGCTTGGAACTACATGATCTTTAGGGTCCCTTCCAATCCAAACCATTTTATGATGGTGAGGAGGGCCAATGTTTCACATCTCCTACTTTAAACACCGTTCTAGTTTCACTGTCCGTAACTCTCAATTAGCAAGGTGTGGATTACAAGATGTAAGGTCTCTGAAACAAGTGTTTCACTGCATACAATTCTTCAGCACAAGAAGAGTATAAGAGAACAAATACATTGGAGTTGTTTATGGTTTAACAACACATTTCTCAGAATTTATGATGAGCACTCCTCAGCAGTCAACACTGAAGGGGTTTTTAATCGAATTTTACTATGACATGTAACCCTTGCTATAGGATCATAATCACTCCAGTTTCAAGTCTGACTTTGTCAAGGACAAAAAGTTGTTGAGATTGTTTTTTTTTTTTTCCTGGAAAAAGGCTGGAGAACAAGCTGTAACATTGTTATGCTAATCAACAAGTTCATAATCTAACAAGTTAGTAAAATGTGTTTAGATCAGTTTTGAATTAATTCTGTTGGAAAATTCACTGCAATAATGAAAACTGAAAGCATTAAAGTATTTCTAACTCTTTAAAGGGCATTGTTGTTTCTTAGCAGAAGGTATTTGATTTGACAGAAATGACTAATAAAACCATTAACACGAGCTGATTTTTGCATCACTAGAAGGGTTTTACAAGATTTCTTCAGAAAGTAATGCTTATGTTTCCTTACAATCAATCAATCTTGTTAAAATAATCACAAGTTAAATTGAAGAGCTTGCAATCTCTGAAAGTAAAAAAACACATCACATTGCTGCAAAAGAATTACATAGGCTGCTTTACTAGAAAGAGTAGGAGTAAAAGAGCTTGCTTGGCTGTATTCCTGTTTGCCAGCCTACATATGTCGTTATAGATGACATTGATTTATTGTGTATTAGCTGCAGTGTAGTTCACTGTTTAAATCTAAAACTAAAACAAAACCCAGAAAATCAATGTATACAGAATATTAGATATAGTGTCATTTTTGGTGAATCCTCAGAAATCAGAATTATTCTCATTGCATTTCACTAATTAGTGACCCACTTGGATTTTTTGTTTGGTTGTTTTGTTTTGTTTCATTTTCCTTTTCTTCTTACTCCCCCCAACCATCTCAAATCCAGAAGGATAAGATGATTCTATGTCAGGATGAATTTTAGACAAGATGTAGGTCCTTGAAAAATTTGATGAGAAGTGTTTTTACATCAATTTGATAACAAGAGATCTCTTCAACGAAAAAGAGACAAAGAAAGGAGAGCTAAGTCTAGAAGTATGTTATTAAAACTTTTGATAGAGCAAAGTCACTGCCATAAAGAAACTAGTAAAAATATCTGTAGAGCAGGATGAATTTATACCTGCAGCAGAATATTGATAGTGGTCTGACATAAAAATGATGACAAATGCTTTAGCTGAAATGTTGTTTTTGAATACCTTGCAGATGCTTGTTTCAACATACTGTTAAAAGTAGTTGATAACTTGGGACTTTTTTTTGCATCAGATGTCCTCATCACAGAAATCACTGATTATGTCCTGTCATACAACTGTATTATGTTGGAGAAAGGTGCAGTGTATGGTGTGATTCTCATTATCTGAAAGCTAACAAGATTACCACACAGAGGAAATGTGCATAGTACCTTTGCAGACAGCCTCAGGCCAGCCTGCACTGATGTGGAAGAGGAATAAATTCCATTTCTCAACCTCTCTGGTTTTGCCAACTGCCTAGACTAAATTGTCTTTAGGCACAGCAAAAATAAAATTGCTGCATGAAAAAGCTGAATACTGGAACAACCTAAGAGCTGTGTTTGTGTTGACAGTTGTTTTCTGATACTGAAATCCTGTAAGGTCAGGCTGGTCATGACTGAAGTAGCAGAAGCAGCAAGTCACATTTTCCTGATACAGTGATATGTCCATTCATCTCTGCCCTCCCCTCTACATCTCCATTTTTGATGGCAGGAGGGAAATGAGCTGTTCTTTCTGAAGTACCAAAACTGCTTCTCATGTGTTCTTCTATGGAGCTTCAGTCAGGGTTTGTGCCCAAGGAAAGGAGGTAATTATGGACATAGGTTTGGCTTCATTCCCCTAAATGTGGGTACACCTGCATCTGGGTAGCTCTTATATAAAACAATTTTTTAAAAGCAGTAAACAGTTACCTTATACTCTCCTTCCTTCTGACCTCATATAGATGCACAGTGAGGCTGTGAAGTCTCTGTCTGTTCCTTTCCTCTGGGAAAGAGTGAGAGAGTGGGAGCTCTTCAGCCTGAAGAAGAGAAGGCTTCAGGGACACCTTACTGTGACCTTTCAATACTTAAAGGGGGCTTTGTAAGAGAGATGGAGAGAAACCTTTTTAACAAGGTATGTGTGATTGAACTAAAAGTAGGTATATTCAGGCTAGATATAACAAAGAAATGTTTCATGGTGAAAGTGGAGAAACACTGGAATGGGTTGCCCGGAAAGATGGTAGATGCCCCATCCCTGGAAACATTCAAGGTCGTGCTGGATAGGACTCTGAGCAGTCTGATGCAGTGGATGGTGTCCCTATCCATTGGAGAAGGGTTGAACTAGACAGCCTTTAAAGGTCCCTTGCAACCCAAACCATTTTACAGTTTGTCATCAGCCTTGCTCCTTTGCAGAGCCCATGCTGTGTGAAGGATACTTGTGTGTGATAAACAAAACTCTTGTGCTTTTCCATCTTCCCACTGTCATCACTGCAGTGTATATTAGCAGATTCTTGTTTTCATTTGACCTGTGTTTCTCTTCCCATAGTCTGTGAAGGTAACTTCTGCCTTACAAATGATGCAAAATTCATTCAGTACTTTGGAATACTTCACGCCATAAATTATATACTTTTCTGGTTATACGTTTATTAGTAATGTACTATACTTTTTATTAATTGACATAATATAGGAAATTTGTTTTGATTAAACAATTAAGCATCATGCAATCCTTTGGCACCAACTGACTGTATTAGTATTTGGTGGAATTTACACTAATCTTATCTCAATTAAGCAATAATCATTACCATTGGATTAAACTGGTATAATGTGAGAAGTCCAAGTATGTTATCCCTCCCTGTCTGAGTGTATTCACATTAGCTGGAATATATTTTGCTATGAAAAATATTTGGGGAGAATTCTGACTTTACCATGAGAATTCTGACTTTTACCGTGAGAAAAAGCAAACCTTTTTGCTTGACCAGGTGAAAATTAAGTAACAACTGAGAAATATCATGCATAAGCGTCTTCCTGAAAATCAGTCCTGTCACTTAGAGTTATAGGGAAACATCTGTTTTCCTCTCAAGGAACAAATAAACAAATATACAGAAAGATAAAGGCTCTCCTAGACTATGGAAAGAAGCTATTTTTGGACAGACTGAGACTACTGTTCCTGCTGTCCTCACAGCAGAAGTCTGTGTAGCCCTTTCCACAGGAAAGAGCAACCCCAGGGAGAAAAAAATACTTGCTTGACAGTCAGTCCCCATGCAGAGATGTTGCAGGTTTTCGCTCTGACATGCCAGTTATCTATACTGTAAAAGCTGTCAGCTCAAAGTTTACAGCAAGTCCCTTGCCCTCTTTGCTCAGGACCTGGTGCAAGTGTGGCAGAAACACCTCCTTTACTGAGCCATGCTGTCTGTAATCTCTGTGTTTCACAATGATATGGTGTGTGCTGCTGGGATTTCTCAACCAAATGCACTTCAAAATTTCCAGGTGGGGGAGCATCCTCACTCAGGGGGTACAAGGGATAATTCTTCCATCTGCTCTCTTCATGGTCCACGGTAGCTTGAGTTCATTTCTGCTCATGGCCAAGGCTATGGAATAAAGGGTTGACAGACTGTGTGCATGAACTGTGCTTCAGTTTAGAAATTTAGATTCTCTGTTGGAAAGTAGAAAAGAAGATATGAGCTCGGGGTTGAAACTAGATTATCTTTAAGGTGTCTTCCAACTTAAACCACTCCATGATTCCTTAAAGGCAGCAGACAAGACCAAGCTTGGATTCCTTACTTCTTGTGAGAGCACACAGTCACAAGGATGCATCACCTCAACCCTATGATGTTGGCAGAGCTGGAAAAGGCAAAGTGAAAGAATGTCCAGTGGAAGAAAGCACAGTGCTTTCTCAGCCCTGATCAGCTGGAGGTCACACAGACTCTCTGGCTGTGGTAAGCAAGAGCTAAGATTTCAGGCGGGGCTTTCTCCTCAATGCTTCATTCAGGGAAACTCTCAGTTAAATTCACACAGGGTTCACAGAGTTTGGGTCAGCCTTCTTGCAATGTCCTGACATATTTTGGCCTCTGGTGAGACTTTAACTCTTTCCAGATACTGGTTATGGAACCTAGGCTCCCACATGCATCTCAAGAGGACAGCGTCTTAAAAGCCACCTAACGAATTGTGTACAATTTTACATAAAGAAATCCTCTTTTAAATTTAACCTTATATCTGTGCATGGAAACAAATAACAACAAAACAAATATAAACCAATCAAATTCATATTGTATTTAATCAGGTAGGTTCTAGTAATGTATGTGCCACAGGGAATGGCTAGCTTTCTCAGTGATTTTATTTTAAAATGAAAATAACATAATTGTTATAATGAAGGAAGAATTTTTCTCTTGCCTTTTTTTATTTATCTCTTATGTTTTATATACTGAAGAATAATATGAAACTGTATTATAAAACTAATCCTAGGGTTCAACAAGCTGTTTAGATAACAGCTTTTGGATAGCTTTGGGGAATATGGATTAAAATCTGTGATGCAGAGTATACTGTCTCTTCTGGGTAGGAGGAAATTTTAAGTGACTAAAATTTAGATTACCAATTTTGGGAAATGTTACTAAATTACTTGACTCTGCCAGCTAATTTTGAAAGATAAAGCCTTATATTTTTATCACTATTTATGATATATTAACAATATTCAGGTATGGCTTACAGCCTTTAACTTTCAAAATTGCTGAACTACTGTAAATGTGTCTTATTTGCTAAAGTTATTAAAGCATAGAGCACAATGATTAAAATTCTACATCCCCACACCCTCCAAAAATATGGTCAATGTGCTCAATAAACCTGGTAGGTTTTTTTGGCACAGCCATTCTTACTTGAATTTATTATAAGGTTAGTAGAGGCTATCTTTTTCCACTGTTGCTTTGCTTTAATGAAAAATGGGTGTTATATACTTTTATGAATCATGCAGTAACCTGTAGGCATAATTTCACTTCCTTTTCATGGGTTCACTGCAGCTGCTTGTTCCACATTGGCAGCCTTTCCTTTAATTTGTAGTCAATTAGTTAAATTAGTCACTAGTTAAAGGTATTTTCACTGTTTCTCACCTGAACTTGAAAAAGTGTTTGATAATACATTTGCAGGAGAATTTTGGTTTTGGTAATTCCCAAATTTTTTCCAGACTTCTAGATTTATCTCACTGACATAAGATTGCTTTTTATGAGCAACTCTGTTTTTTGACAGCTCCCCAACTCTATTTCACAGGTGACTGCTACAGTAGTCTAACATACAGGTTTGGTACTGCTCTTGAGTCCAATGGATTCTAGTTTCTGTGGCATTTGAACTCAATCAAAGATAATGTCTCAAAAGAACACAGCGAAGAGAGAGAACTTCTGCTTTCACAGTAGCTAGAAGAACATTTTTGTGATAATTTTCCCTTGGTCAAATATTCACTAATGCATGAGTAACACAAGGAAATAGAATAAGAATAGAAGCTGCTTTCTCTAGGAATGAAAATGCTGCATCTTTTTGACTGCATGCATTTCATTCATTGAAAGATTCCATGTGATAAGGCCTTGGAATGAACTGGGGACTCAAGAAAGCTGGCTAAAATTCAAAGATCACCTCCTACAAGGTAAAGAGAGTTCATTCAAAATGAATAAGATGTCAGGCAAAAATGGCTCCTGGCCAAAGTCAAGCAGAAAATGGAAACAGGCAGAGGGTGGAAGAAAGGATAGGTAACCTGGGAGAAATACAGAAACTCTGAATGAATGACCATCCAGGGTTGAAGTTAGGAAAGCTGATGCCCAAATGGAATAGCTTCTGTCCAGGGATGCCAAAGGCAACAAGAAGGACTTCTGTAAGGATGTGGATAACACAAAAGAAAAATAAAAAGACTCTGGAATACGTGGGTCCATTACTCAATGAGATGGGAGATCTGGTTACACAGGTCCAGTGCATGGAAAAGGCTGAGGTTTTGAATGGTGTCTTTGCCAAAGTTTTTACTAACCAGACTGGCCTTCAGGAATCTGAAGTCTCAGAGACCAGGGAGGAGGACATTCCATTGTCCAGGTAAGGGAATACATAAGCAAAGTGGACATCTGTAAAGAGTGGTGGATATTGTCTAACTAGACACTGATGAGATCCTCACAGACAGGCTATGTGTAACTCTTCATGTTACTCTCTTCTTACTTTCCTCAGGAGATCAATCTGAGTAAATGTCATGTTGGTTGCATTTTTGCATTAAACAGTAAATAAAACACAAATATGTACAGTATGCTTTCAGCTCTGTACAGAGTAAATTGTTACAGATATCTTAGGAATTTTTTCTTCAGACTGTGCAAGCTGAGGAGACCATGAGAGAGGTTAGTGTAGGTTACCTGCTGCAAAAGCTGAGGATGGACCACAAGTATAATTTTCAGTTTTCTATCTTAGAAATGAATCATGGTTGTTAAAGTTACTAGCTCAAGAAGAAAACATGTAGTTGTACTGTGACTGAAAGCTGAAAAGCTAAGCTTTTCAAAATTGAGAAAGGACTGCAAATAGTTTTCAGGTCTAGTTTGGTGCCTAGGAGAAGAATTGGAATTGGAGATGTAGGATGCTATTTTTTATTGTCTGAAGATCTTTATTTCCCTTCCTTTCCTATAAAAGACCCTTATGCTGATCACCTTCAGACAGGAACAGAACTGCTACATGAGTCAGATTAAATAAATCTTATGATCATATCCAGAAGAGCTGTCTAGATTGCCTGTCCTCCTCTGCTTCCTGAAGCCACTGTAATTTTACTGCCATGTTAAGGCCTATTGTAGCATTTTATGTTGAAGTCAATGGGTGCACAGTTACTCTCCAAAGCTCTGTTGCTAACTTCCTACAGTTAACAGCATGAGAAAGATGTAATAACTGTTCCATGAATTCTTTTCTGGAAGTCACTGAGACTAAATGTCAATTTTCTGACGTTTCTGCAGAGCTTTATTTGATTCCTACTTTTGCTGTATATGAAATTTTGATTGAAAAAAAGAACATTTATATCTTTTTGTTTCAAGGACTTCTGGAGTCTTTTTTATTGCCATTTCCAGTGAAATGAAACCTCTTGGACAAATGCACAAACCACCTATTAATTTCTAACAAGCAGATAAAAATATGAAAGCTAAAATTGTAGAGATTGAAGGACATCTAAAGAGCTTTGGTTTGAATGAAAGCTGAAGTGGTTTTAACTGCTGCCTCTTATGATTTCTCCATTCTCTGTAACAAAGAAGCCATATAGGATACCTAGGCATTTGCTTTAAGGTTAACTCTTAAAATGACTTCATCATAGATGTTTTTCTATTACATTTAAGTTTACTTGTATAGAAATAGAAGAGAGGAAAACCCTTCATTAAAACAAATTTTTAAAATAAACATAAGAAAATGTTTCTGTGAAACTTGGTAAACTTGTTAAAAAACCAAAGAATTTCCTTTCTTCTATGACCAAACAAAGGGGTTTCCTAGAATAAACAAGTAATTTTATCACCAAAGCTATTTGTTTTCTTTGTTTCATTATAGAGTCTATATATAAACTTAATTTAGTTTTAAAACTTGCATTAAATAGTATTCCAAATTTTAGAGAAAACTGATCCTTGGCTGCTGATCCTTGGGAAAACAGGAATGCTTGACATCTTATGACTTAAAAACAATAAAAACATGTTAACAGTTTGGTTTTAACCTGAAATAAGAAGGCAGGCAAAATAATTCATACTTTTGTCTTCTGTTCAAAGATGCAGAACAAGGAGCAGTGGGATTTCAGATCTATGCAATTGTCTAAAGGAATGAAAAGCATTAATCCTTTGCAGTTATTTTTCTGCAACTCTAGTTTCCTAAAGACCTTTTATTCCATCCCCACACACTCAGTTGAAGGAAGGTGAGCTTGAGGACACAAGAAGCATGCCTGAGGTCAGAGTAAGTTGATGATGCATCACAGTCATAGCAAGTTGCCTTCTTAAATGGGTCTATTTCTCAGCTAAAACTGGGTAAACAGGAAAAATGATTTTCCTCTTGTCAGTATCTCATTGCAAGGTCAAAAGAAGAAAAATAAAACCAGCATGTCTGTAACTGAGGTAGCACATTGAACTATATTGAAGCACATCATAAACAAATGCTAAGACCTGAAATATACTGCAGACATTTATTTATGTAAAAGATAATGCATTTGTTTCTTTAAAGGGAAATAATATTTGTTTTGCATTTGGTGAATGTTAAGCCTTCTGTTCAATAATTGGTTTTATATTTTTTTACAATGCTTCATTTATTTCTGGAGTTTTAGCAATTATACCCTGCTTTATATAGTCAATACAATAAAGCAGTCTGGAGTTTGTTCTTGAATGAACTTCAAATTTGGACTCAGAAACACACTACAAGAAAAATATTAATAATAATATTTTTCCAGGGTCAAAAATATTTTTCTTAATAAAAATCAATGAATTATCTTCATACATTCACTCACTGCATTTCTGTTCATATAAATTCTACATAAAACTCTGTCTCTGATCAAGTTAT
Organism: Lichenostomus cassidix; assembly: GCF_008360975.1. Lineage (NCBI taxonomy): Eukaryota > Metazoa > Chordata > Aves > Passeriformes > Meliphagidae > Lichenostomus > Lichenostomus cassidix. The sequence continues at coordinate 55,133,030 of NC_139479.1, read as the reverse complement.
ATAGTGTTTTATGAAAAACTTTGAAAGAATCTGATTCTGTGTTTACAGAACCTGACCCTGGTCTGTACAGATGGTTTGGAATGGAAAAACTGGGAATGAAAGGAACAGGAAAGAAAGAAATTCTGAGTTCTTACAGTGTGACTCTAATCTCATGCAACATGCACTTTTGTGTTATCTTTTTCTTCCTTTCCTTTTAATAGACACTGTCTTTTGTTTTGGTGTTTTTCTCCCCCTACTCCCACTGTATGTTTGTATAATAGTAAATATATGCTGTTTGGAAAGAAAATACTTCATTCCCTGCAGCTACTAACAATTTACTTTTCTCAGAGTTAGAATGCAAACATTCTGTTTCTGTTTTGCTTCACCTCAGATCATTCTGACAGTGCTTTACTCTGCTGGAAGGACATTTTGATGATAGGTGAAAGAAAACATAGTAAAGTCTCCTTGTTAATATAACTCGGTTCTGAGCTGATCTGACTGATGTGATTGTGTGACTTGAGCACCAGTCTTTTAGTTAATTTCTTAGGTTCATTTCTTATACATTAGAACAAAAAATAACAAGTGAAAATACACTAATCTATAACAAATAAATAACATTTCAATTAAAGAAATAATAAGGATTAACTTCAGTGCCTTCTTCCAGTTCCTGTAAGATCATGTGTACCAAATGAACACTCAATTAATAACACTTATTTTTGGGTCTGAAAATCTCTTAGTGTGAAGAGCTGAATATTATTCCAAGTCTTCAAGGTGTAGTACCACACAGAAGAGAGGTTATTTAAAATCCTTTCAGAAGTTTTTGATTGAGTGAAAAAAAATCCACACAACCCCAAAACCAACAACTCCCAAATCCATTAAAAAGTCTGCAAAAAAAATTAAAAAATAAAGTGATTGGTGAATGTATTTGAAAGGCACTTGTGTTAATATATTGTTAGAGAAAGTTACATCAGCATATTTTTCTTATTTATTTCATAAGAAGGATTAGAAAGCATAAAGTGGCTGCATCATTTGAAAGTCATTCAGACCCTTAGAAAAGCCATGAATCACACAATTTAATTTACAAAGTCTGCAAATCCTGTCATTCTTTTACTTTATGCCAGATAATCCTATCCCCCGATACATGATTTTGCTTACTGTACATTTTGATTAAATAATTGAGACGGAGGAAAGAAATTTAACCGGCACAGCAGATTCATTTGCTTTCCTCATTTAAGTACCTTTTACCTTTAGCCCTAGCTCAGTTTTTGCTGAAGATCAATTCAACAGAGAAGGAAAATTTAAAAATCGTTGACACTTTTAAAATTAAATAAGAAGAAAGAAATAGTGATAGACTATCTCATCATCAATTCCCAAAGCATTTTTGCACAGAGACGTGTGCATTACTGTACTAACCATATCTCACAATTTGATACATTTGTAGATACCTTAGGAACCAGAAAAGATACTTTTTAGATGCTGAGTTTCATTACGTTAAAATAATTTGAACTCAATCATTATTGACTCATAAGTATTTAACGCTATAATAGCTGTTTCAGCACTGTTTTTGAAGGAATCTTGTTCGACGTTTCTAGAACCTGAAATAATGTATTAAAACACATTTATTAAGGAAAATAATTGCAGTTAAGGGGTTTCTCTAAATTGTCAAAGAGAAAAAACACATAGCTTGACCTGCAGGATTGGAAAAAAAACAAGCAATGAAGATGATTACAAAATGCAAGAGTAATTGGTAAAGCACACTTCTGATCTGTGATTATATCAATTATAATCTTTATAATCCACTTAGATTCTGGAGAATTCCATTTATTAAAGAAGGGTATGCTGCATTTTTGCAAGGTTTTATATTGAAAGGATTTATTTGGTGGGACTACTAGTGCCAACACCATGAATTAGCAAACAGAGAGTATTCAAAGGGATTGAAAAGAGTTCTAAATAATAATTTGAATTTGAAGTCCATGGCAGTATTATCTGAGTGAAAAATCTCAGTATTGGCTTTAAGCTTACTAAAATATGAGCAAAACAGCAGAAGTTTTACTGGGAAATACATTTCACTAGTGCACTTCCATTTTGTTCTGTTACTTACTTATTTTGATAGTTTTTAATTATTACTTAGCTGAAGGCAAGTTGTACCATTATCACTGGAACAACTCAAGTTATAAGATAGTGGTCTTTACTACCCAGTTGATACGTTATCTTTAAGAAGAAGTCAATAACCTCCTGTATAGGAAAAGGGCTTTGGCCTTTCTCCTAATAACATACTTTTTGTATTAGAGAATTTGGATATCTGGATCAGAAGTTAATTAAACTATGCTGAATGAAGAATGCTTTATGCTGTGTGCAAATGAAATGTAGTTCATTTGAATACTTTGTGCTTGACTTTCATGCAGAATATTTATGGACCACAGTATTGACTACATTGTTAAAATTAAACTGGGACTTTTGAGAAGTTAGACTTGCCTGACTTGGTGAAATGGCATGCAGAATGTAATCTAGAAAAAAACATCACAATAAAAGCCCAGGAAATGATTAAATGAATCAGCTTGGTGAGAAAAGAGTTCCTAGGACAGAGGTTAATTACATTTGACTTTTGTGGTGCAATTCACTTTCTTAATCACATCATGTGTCATTTTTTACTGCTTAAGATTTCACACTTAGACACATGCCTGCCCCATAGGTACCTTCTCCCATATGTCTGTTCTGCATATGCTTTCAGCATCCTGAAGGAAAAACATTGATGTATTGGAGTGAATCCAATGGAAGGCCACCAACATGACTGGGACTCGGAACACATTCTGTAGAGGTAGTGACTGTGAGGACTGGGTTTATTCAAGAGGACAGAGGGAATCTCACTGCTGCCTTCAACTACATTACAGGAAGATGTGAAGAATATATAGCCAGATTCTTTTGGGATGTGCACAGTGTTAGATGAAAGACCCACGTACAATTTACCGATGGAAGTTCTGATTCTGTATTAGGAAAACAGTGTTCTGCATGAGGAGAGTCAAACAAAGGGAATAGCTGTCCAGAGCAGTTCTGGAGTCTCCACATGTGGACATATTCCAAATTCCACTCAAACTGAGCAACCTGAGCTGTGTTGAGCCAGACAACCCACACAGGCCCCTTCCAATTCAAACTATTTTGTGATGCTATGTTTGTGCACTTGAAGTGTGTTCTCTAAGCTTACAGAGTAGGCAGTTGTGTGTCACGACCTATCTTCAAGCATCTCCAATAAGAATCAGTCACTCAAAATATTAACTGTAGTTTAATGGCTATAAAACAGTGCTATTATGAATGTAGTCTTCTAAAATTCATTCATATTAACCCTGTTGGTAGAATCAACATGACCACTGTAAAATGACACAAAATGTGAAAATAATGTATTTCAAAGATGTTCCTGTATCCTTTGAACATTAATATTCCTTAAGCTCTTTTATCATCTTTTCTTTCGAAATGCCAACTGTGATCCTTCTTCACTAGTAAAATTTGACAAAAAAAATTTGAAACACTCTTTGCTCACCAATTTGGTGACTATAATTCTCATTGAGTATGGAAGGCAGGTGCTTCATGACCTCAGCCAGAGGATTTTCTAACCTTCTGGAAAAATGCATGGTCTAGTTAAAAGACATTAACTCTAGTTAAAAGGCATAAACCCTTCCCACTGAGCTGGTGACACCAAGGTTGCCCTGTCTATTTTTTACCTTCCATCACAGTGTGAAGTGGGGTTTCATTGACTTCTTCCAATGCATGCCCTAGTTTCAAGGGATTCCAAGAGATGCTCCAATCTGAACAATTGCTAGATGAGTATGTCCTAGTGTATCTGTCAAGCCAGTATTTACAAATTTATTTTTCCTTAATTTACAGCAGTCATGCTGCTTTCCGCTTCGTGAATAGCTAAGATGCTTAGCTACTTATAAGTATAGCATTCACTCACTGACATTAATCTTTCACAAGCAACAATGGAGATTTCTGTTATGTGGTTTCTGTTACTGGAAATGGTTATGGACCATGAAACACTGCATCAATGAATAAATTCTCATGCTCCGAATACAAGAAAAAAAAAGCAAAAAAATATGCTAGACTGCATGGAAGACAGAAATTGAGAGCTTTCTTTTTTTTTTTTTTTTGCAAAAACTTCTCTGATGGGTGGATACCAGCTTGTTTCCTTCTGCTGGGTTTTTATTTTTTTTTTTTGCCTTTTCCAGTTGAGCCAATGTCACCTTAGAAACTCAACATTAGACGGTTTCCTGCCACCCCCACAATTAGCAGGGCTGTCTTCAACATGCGATGCCAACGTGGCCTTAATCTCTGTCAGCGTGCATAACTATAAAACAGGTGCAGAAAACTCTTTATTCTTTCCCTGATGCTTAGAAAGTTTTAATCTTGCTTCTGGTCTCTGAAGATTTGATACTCTTGAAAAGGACTGAAGAAAGGGCTGCTGATGATATAATCAGGGATATAATGCCTTAAGATGCTCAGCTTGAAAGTTTCAGTCTCTTATCTCTCACAGGAATGTAGAGTTGGAAGTTACCTCTAGCAATTTTGCATCCAGTGAACTTCTTCACAGGCAACCATTTAATCGAATACCTTTCACTAAATTTTTAAGATTGCTTAAAAGAAGCTGAAAATCTGCTTCTAATTTGAAAACTGGTTTTGAATTTCAATTCCAGCATGTGAAAGATTTTCTCGATTTTTTTTCAACTGTGAAAGAAATGTATTCTTGGCTTTCTGAACATCTTATGTAAATCCTTCCCTTAGCTGTTATTTTCACCAACAGATTTACAGAGCAATCATACCTCCTTCTCTTCTCCATTTTTCTGCAATAAGCAAGCCATGCCCTTCTGTCTTCTAATCACATGGTTGTAAGATGTATTACTATTCCTTAAGTCTTCTTGATAAAAATTCTTTTACAGATATGAAATCTGAGCTAATCTTTCTTAAACACAGATGACCAAAATTGTGTGGGGTATTCTCCATAGAGATTAATGTATGTCTCATCTCATATCTGTCCTTATATGAATACTTTTTAGATCATAATTGACATTTTTGTGTTTGCACTGCTTTTCCCAATCAGTCTACTGTCTCTCCTCCCTTTAAAGTGCATGATTGAAATTTTACTCTATTTTGATTTTTCCTCCCCTCCCCTCCCCTCCCCCTCCCTCCCTCCCCCTCCCTCCCCCTCCCCTCCCTCCCCTCCCTTCCCTTCCCTCCCCTCCCCCAGTGTCCTGTTGTACCCTCTCCCACCCTGTCCTATACCAACATTCCTTTCATAATCCTTTAGGATATTCAATGCTTCCTGTACAATAGAGTGCTCTGCCTCTGTTTCACAAGAAAATGTTTCCCAAATTTGTGTTGCTAGCAATGTTACTAGCAGTGTTCAGGAATCTGATTTCTTGAATAAATATCATTAAAGAAATATTCAAATACTAAATAAATTTATTTTTCAAAGAGTTCCATGAGGTTTTTGCTATAGTAACCCTAATTTTCCAACTTCCAATTCTGTGTATGAATTGCTGTCTTCTCAGGTTCAGTGAGTAATTTCTCCTGTGGCAACATGTCATCTGCTTCACTGAAATCCAGACTTGTTTCATCTACTACATTTCACTACTTGGAATGGTAGGTGTCAAAAAAGGATATATAGCTCACAATCTATGCCCTGTATCATCTACCCCATTTAGCATTTCCCTTCATGTCTCTAATTATTCTCTCCTTCCAAATACATTCTAAAGCTTTGCATACCTTTAAGGCCTGCTTTGTTACTGTCCACTAACTGTCCATCATTTTATTAGCTGTGCCTGCTGTTCCTTGATTACCTAGAAATATCTGTAACGTGATGCATTTATTGAAAAATGTTGCCATTACAACTGCAATTTCATTTGCAGTTTTCTTCAGGAGACAATGTTTCATCCCTGACTGCATTAAGTTGCTTGATTTTACTGTCATTTCAGATATGAATCTTTTAATTTTCTACCCTCATCTTCTCTTTGATACTATATTCAATATTGTTGCCTATATTGAAAACTAAAGTTTTCATTCGATTTTTAGAACATTCCACAAACAATTTAAATCTATATTCTACCCCTCAAAGTATAAATGTCTTTTTCTTTCCCTCTCTTTTTTTCTTGTTATTCTATTTCCTGAGCAGAAGGCTGGAAGTTATTATTCCAAAAATATGCTGTGCATTGTTTGCATAAACTAGAAGTGGAACAGGAATAACTTTCAGAATGATTCAGAGTGTATATTGAAAAATACATATGCAAAATCTGTAGTCAATTTAAAAGCAAGAGAAGCTGTAAAATATAAAGATTATTTAGTGTTGATTTCATGTTGTCTTTCTTATTTGCTAGGTTAAGATCAAAAGAGAAATAATGAACTACACATGCTGAATTTATTATTTTTGGTAATTACTGTCTTCATCCATTATCAGTTTAATTCATAACAAATCACAATACAATGATTAATCTTCATTAGTGAGTAATTTTATTATTTTTAAAAAAGTTAATTTTTTAACTGTTTGGGAAAGTGGAATGACTTTTTATGTGGGTGTATCAGCTACTATGAATAGCCAGTCATATTGGCTTTACCCATTCTAGTATCTCAAGAAATATTTGCAAAAAGTCACAGAATCACAGCATTTCAGAATCTTAGAATAGCTGATGATGGAAGGTGCCTCTTGAGGTCATCTAGTGTTATCCCCTTCTCAGAGCAACGTGAACTAGAGTAAGCTTCTCAGTGCCATATACAATCATATTTTTATCATCTCCACCAAAAGAGACTCCACAACTTCTCTGGGCAGTCTGGTCCCGTGTCTGAGCACTGTCAGAAGAAAAAAAAGGTTTTCTTATGTTCAAGTGGAATTACCTGTATTTTAATTTGTATTCATTTCCTCTTCTCTTATCACTTCAAACCTTGAAGGGGAGTATCCATCTTTACTCACTGCCCCCATCCAAAAGGATTTAGAGAAATTACACAGACTGGGGTGACTGAACATAAGGCTCATTTACACACAACCAGACCCTTTCACACCACTTTCTATCTATCTCCCTTTAGTTCCTCTCTGATCCTCTTTTCTCTACATACCACAGCATGTGTCTTTACAACTTTATTGATGCCCACAGCCCACCCAGCCTGGGTATTCCCTGGTTTACAGGTTTATCAGTTGCAAAGTCCAGGTTGATCTTTCTGGGAGTGGTGCCTGTAATTCCTGGATAGACCTTGAGTGAGTGTGAAAGGTGAGGCATGCCTCTTTTCATTGTCCCCATGTGTGTTTTGTCACATCTGTGTTTGCTATATTTTGTTTCTGCTTTCTCTATTTTCCCTTAGTTTTCCAATTGACAAGATTGCCAAGCAGATACACTGGAATACACTCAGTGGAATAAACATTCTCACACTCCCACATGCCCTCATCAATTACTGTGACTGAATGGGTTTAGTTGTTACCCCTGCCTCCCCTATCATTTGTTAGGTTTGTGTCCCTGTATGTTCTTGTTTATGGCTTTCTCCTTTTCTTATTATCCCTTTTATTTATAGGAAAATGTCCTTGACTAGATACCCTTAAAGGAGCAAAACCATTCCTTTGTAATAATGTTTCATAATGGACCTTTTCACATCCGATTTTTCAAACAGGCCCTAATCATCCTTTTCCATCGAGGAATTTTCCAGTGTCACAGGTGCCTGAGATTCATGATGGATGGTCAATACCACTAAGGACTGGTGCAAGGGTGGCATTGAGTACCTTGTCTATTTCTCTATATTTTGCCAGCCCATCTCCTAACTTACTTTTTTCCTTTTGCTGTTGATATCTCTGTAGAGGCCCTTTTTATTGCCCTTCACATGCCTCACCAGATAAAGTCCAGGTGGGTTTTGTCTTTCCTATCTGCAATCTTGTGTGTTTCCAAAGTGTCACTACATTCCTCCAAGGCCTCTGCTTCCCCCTCTTGTATGCTTCATTTCTACATTAGAGTTTTGTCAGCATCTTCTTGTACAGTCTAGTTTAATTCTTGCTCACTGAGATGAGCCATTCTTGACTTCAAAGGAGGTGAGTCTTGATCTTTTTAGAATTCAGGTCTCAATTACCCACTCTAGAAGCCAGCAGACTGGTCCTGTGCTAAACGTTTCCTCAGCATCTGTGATGGGTTGACACACACCACAGAGCTTTCTCAACAAGCAATTCGCATGCTACCATCCTGTCTGGTGAGGTAAAACATGTTGGAATAGGTTGTAGGTGATTTTATACTGCTTGGCCTCTGTGACAAAGAACTGTCCTAGGTACATTCAGCTGACTGGAATTAGCATAGCGATGGCATCTGAATCTCCTGCTTTTCATACTTCTGGATTTTTAGTTATCTTCAACCTTAGATTTCTGCTCTTCTTCTCACTTTTCCATTAATTGTTAGAAATCTGTTGCTGGTGCATTTGATAGATTTCATAAACCAAAAATGCACTTCTATCTGGAGACATGGACTATGTCTATAGTGGTAACTAAAGAAAACTATTGGGTGATTATGTTTGTTCCTCTCACCTGTTGGAGACCATCTGATACCTTGTGTGCCAAGGGTTGGCTACCCTAAGCACAGCAGCTGCATCCACGCTGCATTGCACTCTGGGGCCTGTGTTGTAACTCTTTGGCCCTATTGTATGGCTACCAGCTTCTGTGCTTTTTCAGCTGAATGTGTCTGAAACAATTTGGTGGATGAACCTCAGCCAGGCAGAGGAGTGTTTTCACAGCATGACAAACCCTGGAAGTTACATGAGAGAAAAGCTGCCATCCTTCGGGGTGAAAAGCCTCAGGTGGTAAAGGACTGTTCAGAGTGAAAGCAGCCAAATTGTGCAGATCAATTCTAGTTTTTGGGGTGGTGCCCAAAATAATCATTCAGACCTCCGTTCAGGCATTGTTGTGGAGAGTGCTAACTGGAGCAGTCTAAACAAATACAGCAAGTGGACTGCCAGGGGCTCAATTTGTGAGCTTGCTTCCTGCTCTCCTTTTCTCATTAGCTTCAATATACTCACAGAATTCCAGATGAATACATGGAAGTTATTTTCTGTCTGTATTTAGCTTACTCAGTACTACTCTTAGATATTCTTCCTGGGCATGAATTCTAGGCCTGACAGTAGAAATATAATGAAAGAAAAATGTAAGATGATGCTTTATATGAGATAAACTTGCTAACGAGTTTTTGATGTCAGGCACATAGAAATAGGACAGAGACATCTCTTCTCAAGTTTCTAATCAAGACTAGATAAGAGGGTAGGTAGCTTCTGAAAGGGAGTAGCTAAAATAGTAGGATCAGAGCTCACAAGTCAGAAAATATTATGTAAGATAAAGAATTTTTTCTCTTGAATCTGAGGAGGCAGTTAAAAAATCTTTTTCCTGAACAGAGTAGCAGAGAAAATCCCTCAGGGATCACATTTTCCTAAATTTTTTTCTAGTTTCTCTGATTTGCTTATATTTTTACACCAACCTCCCTTATTCTTGTCTCTGTTTTACAAGGCCACATCAATTTTATGCTATATCTTATTCTTTTCTTAGGAAAATAAGAGCTTACATATGAAGAGCTGTGCTGGGTTTCCTAAATCTGTTCTCACAAATGCTTCTGGAGACAGCACTAGAATCCAGCTAGTCATCTTTTATATGATGATGACTTGATCATGGAAGAATCAGGTCCTTTTATGGCTTTTGCCTTTCCTAATATGTGCTTATATTACTCTATCACTGTCTGTGCATTGAAGAAATTATTCATTCCCTCCAACAGTCATCTCCATAATAACATATTTGATCTGTTCTTCCATTTCGTCCCTTCACTTCCTGCATACTTTCTATACAATCCATTCTCTCATTTTTCATTTAATGGGAAAGTATTTTTTCACATCTCTGGGTAAATACTTTATTTGTTTCAGAGACCCAATGTTTGATAAAGGTTAATATCAGACCCTTTATATTACAAGGAAAATATATCTTTCTATGTATTCTATGTATAGGATATGTACATTCTGCATACTCTAATGTTTCTATATTTTCACTTATTACCCAAATATATAAAAATAGCAATTTTGTTAAGATGTGGGTTTCCACTGTATCTTGCTTCACTGGTTTCAATGAGATAACAATCTCTTCATCTAAAGCAAACTAAAGCCAGATTTTTCAGAGCAATATTTTTATGAGATATCTTATGAAAAACCTGGAGAGTTATTTTTGTGATTTTAATGGGTTTATAGATAAAGCCACCAATCTTTTTAGCTCTGTATTCTCTCCCCACTGAGAAGCCTGAGGCAAAAATAGCTAAAAAAATCCTATGTCTCATCTGTTTCATGTTAAATGACTTCATGCTCTGTACATTAGGATGCTCAGTTTCCTTTTTCTTTTCCTGATAATAACTCTTAAATAACTTCTAATTAATGTTGCCTGGTCTGGGCAAATGTACGTAGAACTATCATCCCTGGTTATATTCAGAACTCATGCCATAAAACAAGACAAATTAAAAAATTAGGGAAAAGATACAGAAGACTTGCTGAGGAGAGGATGACTTTCATTCTTTGAAGTCAGTCACACTGATGCGATTTCCAAACTTCCATTAAAGTTTATTTCATATAGATTTGCATGTGGATCAGAACAAGGCTGGATAACTTACTTTATTGTATTCTGATAATTTTATCTATCCAAGCATGGAACGTGGATTTATAACCTGAAATAGATGATTCTTTATAACTCTGTTTTGATAATGATTTCTAGTGACTAGAACACCAGTCACAGTTTAGCCACTTTGAAAATACTTTGATATTGCTTGTTAACCTTAGAAAAATTATATCTGTTGGAATAAAAAAATAGTAAATTATTGACAGGAATGAGAGAGAGAATGTTAAGTATGTCTGTCTGAGCACTGTATAGGTAGGGAGCAACAAATTCAAAGTTTTGTGTTTAACTGTAGTACATAATCAGTGTTCGTAAATTTTAACAAAGTATACATAATAAATCAACACAATATCTTAGAATAGCATCTGTATTTTTCTGGTACCAGTGTCCAGGAAAGCTATGATTAGGTTTTTTTCCCCCCCTCAGTCTTCTGTTATTAAACGGAAGCATATGTAAGAATAAGTGTCTTGTAAATCCAACCTTATATATAACATGATCTTTTTTTGTCTGTGGTATATATTTGATTATATCAACTCTCAGCTGTTCAAAAAAACCCTAGAATGCATACAAAGCTTTGCTCAACTTCAGTGGCAATTAGGCAGGTGTTTCAGACTAATCACTTGCTGCAATGCTTTGGGGAATGGGATTTTAATCAGCAACTCTGGGATGTATTTTCTTTCGAGAAGTATAGATTTCTTTCAATGTAATTGAGAGGGTGAGCCAGTTAACTAGGCTAATTTAGTGGCATGTGTCTGAGAAGTGCTAGTTTTACTAGGTGCCTTTTAGAAGTGATGTCCATTAACTACAAAACTAATAGCCTGATTCTGAAAGCATTTTATTTATAGAGAAGAAATACTTCATGTTCTCACCGATGTACAGCTCACCAGAGTAAATGCAGGTATTTGTACATTCAGATCTTTATTTAGCCATTGTTCACTATTGTTCTACATAATAGATTGCAGTGCATTATTTAGTCACAATACATGGTATGTTTTTAACACCATATTTTCTAACGACTGCTCCTTGAACTCTCAGCAATAATGGTGACAATTTTTTGAGCTGTAAAAGTTGATGGTAATACCTAAGAGCTGTTTACAAGCAATAAATACACAGAATGATGAGCTTCAGCTGCAGTTTAATTCCTCTCAACATGCTTTAATGCAGGTATATAGGTGTTTATGCCTCATAAGATGAGTCTGTTGTAGGATCTTGGATGTTGGGCAATTGTACTGGGGAGGGAGGCACAACTCACACAGCATCTTCAGCTGGGTTTTTCTACTTGCCATTCATTAGTTGAGAATTATCTCAACAACTTGATGCCAACACAAAAATTTCACTTAGATTTTATGCTTCCAAAACTGTTAGGGAACAGTTTTCCCTTGATCTGTTGAGCTCTCTAGCTATATGTACATCTTACTCTGCAGATGTGTTTCTTAAGGAGCGCTTTACTGCTTTACTTTTGTTTTACCTGGGGGGAATAGAACTAGAATGAGGATATTGCATGCATTTTAAAAGCTGTATACTCCTGTGAAATTGGAGCGAGTTCCTCATAATTTCCTAAGGGATTTAATGAGGGATCTATTGCTTCCAAATTTCAGAGTCCTTCTTTTAATTCTTTCACTGACAAAGCTGATAAATTACAATAAATTATCCATACCCACCCCCCTCCCCTTTTTTTTCCTTAAGTGGAAAAGTACATTTTTGTATTTGCCTACTACTAAATGTAATTGCAGGGATTATGACTTTTTCTAAATAGAAGACACAGCTCAATTGCAACTCTACTAAAACTGGGAATTACTGTTTGAAATTATATATTGTACTGGGGGTCATGTGAGATATGCACAGGTCCTTCTTGATCACTACATTTATGAAGCTTGAGGGAAAAGATAGGCAAATTATCTTTGCCCAAAATTGCACTGTATGTAAACTCTGCCCCATGAATATAAAATTTCATAAAGCTGCAAATCCTAAGATGAGGAATTCTGCATGAAAAAATAGTTTTCATTCTAATCACAGTGACTAATAGGTCTTAATTAAATATGCCTTATCTGCTGTTTTTATTTAAAAATAAAAATATTTTCAATATTATAGATGTTACATAATCAATTTTGCATAAAACCAGTTTAGAAGATAATACAACACAATTAATTTAAACTGTTCTTTGCATTCAGGTTTCTTTTTGATATTATCAGGATTTGGAAGGGGGCAAGAGTGCCTGTAGTGAGGGTCCTTTAAGCCATTTTATATGACAGGGCATGTGTCCTGCCTGGGGTTTCACTATAATGTCCTGTGTTCCTCTTTTATTCTATCATGGGGTTTTTTTCCATTTTTTTTCCTGCTGTTGATATTTTTCTTTGTATATTAGCTGCTTGTTTGTAATTAGAGATGGGAGCTGCTTCAACTACAGGGAATATTTCCACTCAAAACCTGAGGTTTTCCTTGGGTTTTTTTCCCTCCCTTTTTGAGAGAAGTTTTTAGTCCCAGAAGCTTTACTTGGTAAGTCTTATTACAATTAACATTCATGATGATTCTATTTATTGTTGACTACAGTGATGGGGTGATTGGGCCATTAACGCCTGAGAACATTTTTGGCTCATTAACCAAAATGGACAGAAGATGTTATGAAACTCTATTATTTCCACTAGACTGATCTCTATAAAAATGACCATTTAATAAAAATTAGTCTTTGCAGTTAGTAAGTCAAAGAAACCTACAAAAGCCTTTAGTCCTTGAAAGACAACTGTACAATCTACAGCATTCTCAATTTCAAGAATACCTTTGTAAGCATTTTGTTTTAAACTGTATTCTGTGAAGTCTTCTTGAGTAGGAAAGCCAAAAGCAGAACTTGGTATAAACATTTAATTTTGGCAGAAGAGTGTGATTAGATTGAGACCCAGGCTTTTTTTCAGCCAAGACACTTATTGTTTTCTGTCACTGTGTTTGGATCATGCTAAGAAAAATTAAACTGATGAGCAAATGCTGTTTAAATGGTTTGGCTAGCAAAGTGCACAGCTGCCGCTTCTGACATGATATATCCTTAGTCTACATGGCTATAAAACTGTTCTACATAGTATTTCCTAGGATGGCATGGATGGGAAAAGTTTATTTGTTTTAGTAAACCCAAGACAAATTTGTTTAAGTATTATAAGTTAGAGCCAAAATGCCCAAGTGTTTTGGCATTGGCTTACAGGTTCTTCCAAACTCCAATTGCTCTTTTATTGAGAGAATAAACGAACAAATAAATTAATTGCCCCCTCTTGTGAGACTATATGAAAAACTTTACTCCTGGTAACTGTTAAGAAAAACCTAGTCTAATCAGATTTTACTCTAGGCTTATAGTCTTGGAATTTGAGCACTTGCAACATTCAAAATTATGAGAAAACCGTGGAAGAGAAGCAAAAGATACAATGAATGTGAACTACAGGGCCTCAGAAGCATGATCTAAACAAATAACAGAAAAAATAGTTTGAAGGTCAGAAAAGGTTGAGACTTATTAAACTGAGTAATTAGTTCCTCAAGAACAACAACAAATGTTCAAATATTTCAAAACAGAATAGAAGTACATGGAGTATCAATCCAATGCACTAGCATTGGGATTTGAAGGATATTTCAATGCTTTGTGAAGCATCCCTGATGTAAATAAATATATTTCTTATCTACATAATTATTATCACTTTGTTTCATTAAAGCAGAGGTGTTTTAAAAATAAAATGTAGTTATTATGGTTTTATTGCCTCAACTGATGTAATGACTTCTTTTCCCTATTTATAGGAGCAATTGATACTCCAGACTTCTCATTTACAAATACTCTAAATCAATTTGACATCATTAATAACAAACATTCTGACTACTACTGCAATGTAACATGAGACCAAATTTTCTGACAGAAGTTGAGGAATCTCAGTCTTTGCAGGTTTTCAGGATTTAGATAAACAAATTAAGGCTTGATCTAACATTTGTGATGGTCCATAAATTTCTGTGGTCCTTATACTAATAAAAGTTGTTCTAAATCAATGTCAGATTAACAGATAGTTCTTCCCCTGTGATTTTCTGGATGAATGAAGAAGGCAATGTCTGCTTTTATCACCCAATTTGAGATGTGTGAGAAAAAGATGGAGATGTATGAGTCTTTCTGCAAAGCGAATGGAGGATGTTATGGTTCAGAACACCCTGGTCAGGCTTTGGTTTTTATTGTCCTATATGAAATCCGTATATTGACATAGCTCTCTCAGTAGGTGGCCAATGGAGCCAGGGTCACTAATTTAGGCACCCAGAACAGATTTCATGTGTTTGAATGTAGATAACCATACCTGGGCTAGGCATTCTGAGCTCTCTTTGTAGTAGGTGGAAAAACAAAGTCATTTTAAGGTTGCATTTTATCTTTTCCTCTTTAATCTGAGAAGGCAGGGCAGGATGGCTGTCACACCATAATCCGATAAAAGTTTTCTGAGGACTTATCCTCTAACAGATCTATGCCTTAGCACACACTAAGTAGAGAAGATGGCATATGGCATGAGATACAGATGGATCATCTCGGCATCATCTGTAGTCTGTCGTCGTTAGAGCTATGGTGTACAGTGGCTTAAGCACACATTTGTAGACAGATTTTTTTGAGGACTGCTTAGACTTACTCTATGAAAAAGAAATAACACCATAAAATAAAAAAAATCATCAGGTATTGAAAGAGTCAACCCTAAAGTCATAGGTATGATATAATTGATTTATTGTACATTTTGAAGAGACCTCATTTGCTTTATTACCCAGAATAATTTACAGAAAATGGCAGCCTAATTTAGCTTTCTACATGTTAGATGCCTCAGTGCAACATTTCAGAAAGTGACATGAGCAGGTGTGAATTCTTGAATATAAAAGAGAAAGTCAGAGATGGGAGAGAGGGTAGAAAGTGCATCGTTGAGAAATATGGTAATTTCACAGTTCTGTGACGTGATTCTGAAAAGCCAAGTACACAAATCATACTGTGCTGTCTAGTGCCTAAAACAGGCAAACAGACTCAGAGAAAAACTGGCTCACACGCTCAGCTGCAAAGCCTTCAGTCAACACAGTTGTATAGTATAGACATGACAGTAGGAAACTAGTCAGGAAAATATTATGGCTTGCAATATCCAGATTTCAATAATAATTTTAAACTATCTTTCTATGCCAAACTATTCTGACATGCATTGAGAAGTGATAAATACAAGGGATCAAATGCGATAAAAATTATCCCCTGATGGAGTGAGAATAGGAGCATCCTGTTAGAATAGCAAATTTTCTCTTTCTCATTTACTTCTTTCTTGTGAAGACTTTTGCAATCTTCATGAGGGGTGGTAGCAACTGAACCAAAGCAGAGGTAGTCTTGAGAAGGAAAAGTTCAGCAATAAGAAAGTAAAAAGGAGCATTAATGTCAGTATCTAAGCAATAGGCAGAAGATAATTTGTAGATAGGCAGCCAGGTTTTAAAACATTTAAATTCTTTATGTCACTGTGAGGTTGCTATACCTTGCCAGTCTGTTCTGCTGCAAGGAATGTAGAGCAGATTTTAAAGCAAACAAAATAAAGATATTCTTGACAAGTTCTCTTACTTATAGTGAGTAGAACTTTCCTCTCAAATCCCTTGCAAATCTATTGCTATTTTACCTGAGTTGGAACAGAAATCCAGTCTCTGCTTGGCTTGGATACTTAATTTGTTGTATTTTAACCCCTACATTTAACCCCTTATGACATTTTGATCTCTAAAATTGGAAGTTATCCTCAGATGAATATTATCTCCTTTATAATCGGAAATAATCAGCTCTTCTGCTGCAGGCAATATGTGTTCTATTCAGAAAATCTGTTGCATGATTCACAGTTCAGCACAAAGAAGACATTCTCTTACGTATGAATACTACCTTCTCTCCAAATTTTACATTTCTCATTCAGGCAAAAATTCTATTGATCTTAGTGTTAACTTGAATGAATATAATGGATTAGGATCTCCAGGTAGAGTAATGAAAAAAAAAGAACTAATATATAAAATTTTATTGAAAATAATATTGCTGTTTTCTGACTGCAAGTAATTCTTACACCATTTATACATTCCTTCCTTGGGCTTCCAAGGAATTATAGGGTCCCCATGGAATTAGAGAGACCAAGATACGCCATCTGCTGTGAGCAGATCTTCATCCTTCTGCACTGCCACCTCAGATCTCACACAAAATTAATAACCATGGACAAACACTTTCTCTAGATAATAAATGCAGAAATTCCTCTGAAAATATGTAAAATGCTCAGGAGGAGATGGTCAGTCTGTAATTTTTTTTTTCTAAGTTTTTAAATTTTTTTTTAAATGAGTATGTAGCAGGATTCTTAGGAAATTTGTGTGTACTGTAGCCCTTTCCATTATAGACTCTTAGAAATTATGCTCTCCTCATATTCCATGCAGAAAAATTGTATCATGATTCTGGAGATAGGTGCTAATGTGAATGAAACAGGATGTGTTGTGGAGCATGTGGACTCTCTTACTGCAAGTGTTGGACAATAGGACTAACTGTAAGTGGGCTTGTGACAGGATAAACTTTTCCACTGGTGGCTTCCAGAGTTGGATACAATAATTCGCAATGTCACAACACAGAGACTCAAGCACCAAAGCATCTACTTCTGTGTCTTGCTGGAAAGAATGTAAGCTTTTTGTGGCAGCGGAAAATAATGGGTTTTTCTGACTCTTACTCTTTGAATATAGAAGCCAAGATTATTCCAGGAGAAACCAAAGTTATGTTATTATGAAAGCTGTTGAAGAACCTGATTCAACCCTAATTTTGCTGTCGATTAGCATTGCCTTTAGATCCCATCCCCCTCACTGCAATTTCCTCTCTTATGTAATTCTCATCTAACTAAATAAATGCCTCAGCTAACTTTAAGTCATTGCCCAGGTAAAGAATTCTTGAGGGAATTCCTTTAAGAGACTATCATCAATATCAAGACACTATTTGCTTTTGCAGCCTTTCCTTTGTCATTAATTATTTCCATGTATGATTATAATATAGGTTCTGTTCGAGAAAGACAAGATGTCAAGTAGACAGCTGAATATTAGGTTTATTTCTGCAGAACTGAATTACGTTAGCTTGACAAGTAGTACTACTTGCTTAGTACTAAATAATCAATACCATTTATTCTAATATACTTTTCACTGTTAACACTCCACTTGCCATCACCATTCCATCTTGCATATGATAGTATCAGGAAATTCTAGTGGTGGTAATATGTGACCTTACTAGAAGATGTATTTCTGCCTGTGCTATTGTTTGAACTAATGAGCAGCAAACATCACAGATTGTAAAATACTGTGATACTATGAATTATTAACAAATTAAAAAAAAAAACAACCAAAACTATTACTTAAAATTTTTTTATAGTTTATACAGTCTTATTTCTGAATGAAGAGTAAATTCAGAATTTTCAGGCTCTTGACAGACTTACTCGGTAGTCATAGAGACTGCTGCACTTTTTTAATGTCAGTGAATCATGGCTAATATTTATGGTACCTTAGTGAAATACTCACAGTACAGACTGAAAACATACAGAATATGCCTGACTTTATTTAAGAGATTATGATCTGTGGTGGCATTCTTCAAGGGCAATAAGAAAACAAGCTGTGCAATGTAGTCTCCCACATACTGCTTTTGTGATTCCCTTACACTGTTTCAAAAATTCTGTCCTCAGACAGCTTTTGACAAAACTTTCCACAAGGTGTTGGTACTTGCTGATGTATCTCGACCAGCTAAAGACAACCCAAACCCAATTAAACAGAAACCCCAAACTCACAGAAAAGAAGAAGCATAAATGATTAATAATGGATTTCATAGAATCATAGAAAGACTTGGGTTGGAAGGAACTTTTAAGGGACTAGTGCCACATCCCCTGCCTTGGGTAGGAATTGATGTAATTGACTATAGTAGGCCTTTGAATCACAAGCCATTAATTTCCATGTTTTGATTCAGTATCAGGTGAAGCTTAGTCATGAAATTATCTGAGTTTTCACCTAAGGCTTGAATTTGTCCTATATGCGTTTTCCATATGTCTTCCATACATTTACCAAAACTACAAAGTCATTTAATTTCTGGGACAAAGTGTTTATGAATAAATACATGATTAGATAAGAAAGAAGCACCTCTGCACATATATGCAAAGAAATATCCTTTTACATAACAGGAATTTGTTGTGTTAGAATCTGCTTTGATGAGAGTGTCTGAGCAAATATGATTGGATGGGGTTGAGACTAAGACCCTAGATTAAGAGATCAGTATGCAACTTCTGGCTGTGTAACACATTTCCTGATACCTCAGGCACACCATCTCACCCTTCCACAGTTCATTCCTCCTAATATTTTATTTTCTTTTTTCTTTTTTTTTTTTATAATACTATTATATGAATCCATTTTAGTTGCAAATAATGCATGGGACAATTTGCTAGCCAAAAACATGCCACTGAAGCAATTATTCAAATAAAGCAGAGGAAGGTATATGACTTTGCTATTCACAACCAAAATTTAATTTCATATATATATAATTATATGCATACATGCAAATTCAAATGATTTCTGTAAAAGTGATGGAGAGAACTAAAATCTGCTGTACAGAGCCAAGAAACTTTCTTCTAGCTGTTTATTTGTTTATGACACTCCCATTTCTTCAGTCAGAAAATAATCTGAGTACCAATTTCATTATCTAAAATTGCTTTGGCCGATCAATTCCTGCTGTAATCTTGAAGAGGTTCCATCCTTTCCTCAAGAATTTCATAGGTCAAGAATTTCATAAGGACTCAAAGAAAGAGGTACAAATTGTGTCCAGCTAGTACTCCAAATAGGTATTTTGGATAGTTAATACATGGCAAAAATTGACAGTTTCACTACCATTATGTGAGATACATTTTCAGAGGATCACGGCCCTTAAGCTTTGAAAAAAAACTACTCTGAAAGTCTAGAACAACCATTAAAAATAATTGTTTGGGTTGGAATGACCAATATATAGCTGCTTTGCTCAACGTTTTAATGATTTCTGTCACAATCTTTCTTTAAATCTTTGATACTCCTCTTGGTCAAACAGACTGCTGAAATCTTGCAGTTAGAAAGAGCAAAAAGCCTTTTTTCTTAGTTCATGAAATGCCACAACAGGAACATGAACTTTTATTTAGCCATTTAAAAAGAAGATTTATTTCATTACTTCTATAGTCTTTGCATGTCAAAGCAGCATGTCTTTTATATGAAGCTGAGAAGTTATTCTTAATAAATTTAAAATGTAAATCTACTCAAGCTGCCATAAGTATTATTAGTAGCCTTGTGTAATGGTGCTAAGAGCTTTACTTGAAATTGTCCAATTAATCCAGAAAAAAAATAGTATTAATATCAGTAACATTGCTGTACAAAAAGTTTCACAAAACTCTGTTTCTATGGGATTCTGCTTGCACAACCAATGCTCTTCTGAGGGTGTTATTGGGAATTGTAAGCATCCCAACTCCTTCACCAAGTTACAGATCCTGGTGTGAGGATCCAAATGTCAGTAGTGGGGCTTTCTTCCTCACTGTTGAGAGCTTTTTTGACACATTGAGAACACCTCATTCTCTCTTAATTGCTCTGTAACTTCAGCTACATCCACATTTACTATACATGGTGTGGTTTGCATGATCTAAGTACCTCTGTCTTTCTCTGTTTGTTAACCCCTGAAACAAATTCTATCCATCTCACAAGGCTGCACTCCTTTAATGTTCATTAACCAACAAGTGCTGACCTATTCTTTGACTTGAGGCTTTTGATGCTGTCACGTGCACATGCTTACAAGGCTTCTGCTCTCATCCTGTGCTTGTACTCCTCTGCATCCCACAACATTTTAGGGTAATAGATCCTACAGGAAATGGTTTTTATCAATAGCTATTATGTAACAGAAATGAATCAATGTTTTTGTAACAGTAGGCATTGTACCTGCTTTACAAAATTGTACAAAGCTAAGCACGACGAAAACAAAAAAGATAATATTCACCTGGCTACTTGACAATGGCTATTACAGCTAAGCAAGTGAAAAAAAAAACGCCAGAAAGCCCCAAAATAAGCCCAGACAAAAGAAATATTAAGATAAAAAAAGATTAAGTAATGAGGCTTACAGAGTTAGTACATCCTGTGATCTGTTAAAGCAATGGCAATCCCATATTTTCAAACCTACAAAAGGCCAGTCCTCTCTGTGGCAACAGCCTTCAAAACTCATAGAAATAAACCAGCTCCTCAAGTGGTATGCTGACAGCTGGTATTCCATACCTTCTGCCTAAAATAGAGTGATGGGGGTGACAGCTGAGCAGAAGTCAACTTGAGTGTACAGTTAATCTTCACTCAAAAGAATTCTGTACAAAAATGTTATATCAAAAGAAAGGTGGTCTGGATGAAGAGACAGCTCTGAAGAAATAGATCTATCCTATGAATTGCAGCTTTGTTGCTTCTTGCCTATAGATAAATTTAATATATCTAACAAGATTACTGTCTTTCTGGGCATCTCCCTCCCCTCTTCAGATCTTTGCTCTTGAAATTGATGATAAACAAAAAGAATTCAGATCACACAAGTAAATTTGTATCTGGTGTGGCCTGCTTATTCAGTCTTCAATTATCAAGGTTTTTGGTTGAATAATCTGCATTGTCACTTCCGGGCCATCTCAGAATTGTTCCTTGATCAACTGCAATAGTTTAAGTGGCAGAAATTCTCAGTGAATGTATGACAACCTTGGGTTCTTTGGAAATTTCAGTTTTCATTTCTTTTTAACAAGAAGAGGGAATTAATTCACCTCTGAAAGAGCAAAATGGGAAGATGTTGTAAAAGCAAACACAACTATGTCATTAGCAGAAGTGGTGCTTAAGCTCCTGTGAGCACTTGCTCATTTCTTTTACATATTGAATGGAGCTGACTTCTTATTTAATACCCCATAGACATCTTGTGGTCTTGAAATCCAGGTTTCTACACACGTCAATTCTGTGAAATATTCTTAATGTAGCTCTTACAGAGGCTTGTATATAGTTTAAAAGCATATGAGTTTGTGTGGCTAATGAAGGACAATGTCAATTTCATAAAATTTCACTGAACATAGCTGTATCAACAAACATTTTTGTGCAGGTGTTTTGTGATGATTTGGCAGACTCTTGACTGAAGTGTGGTCCTATTTTTCTCCATTCCTCTCCTATTCTAAGACTGTGAAGAATGAAAACAAAGTATAATTTGATACAAAGGAAATGACATTAATTATATTGAGACAATCTGCTAGCACTCAGGGTGGATTAGGTTTTTTTACAATCAAATTTCACCAGTATCAAGTTCCTGTACTTGTTCCACTGTATGGCTGAACAGCTAGGTAGGTCATTTGTCACAGAACATAAAGGAATTTAGTCTTTTTGAAGCAGGGAATCCAAGCCTGCAAGACCATCAGTAATTCATACTCTAATTCCATCTTTGCATAATCAGAGAGATTAGCTGCCAGCAGCCTGTTTATGCAGTTAGTTTTCCTTGTAAGCTGATAAATTTTTATGAGGTTTATATATTTTGGTCAGGAAAACATATTTTGAGGAGGAATAAATGTTTCTTAACCTAAATACATTTTTTTTCTTTTTTTTCTTTCTTTTTTTTTTTTTTTGGAGACCTGTGGATAGGGGTTTGGCATTTTTGTATGGGAAGTAGCCAAAAGCAAATTGTGTTCTCTTTTTGTGACAGACAAGGTAAAAGCTTGAATTTGTGACTGTTAAATGCAGATGACCACTGAATTTGAATTTCATTCCTTCAATCAGCTCAGCTGGAAAAATGGACATTAGCAGTATCTGACTGAAAGACAGATGCAGTAGCACAATAGATACAGTTTCCATAAAGAAATCACAGCCTAAAACTATGTGAAATTAAATGTAGTTACTGTAAAGCAATATAAGGAGAAATAGATTTGTAATATTTTTAATTGGAAAAATCAGGGCCATGTTCAGAGTTGGGTTGTTATGGTTCCAATACATTTTTGTAGTGAGAGGTTAAATAGCATGACACTGCAAATTATCTTGAGGGGAAAAGTAGTACTTGAAATCTAGGAAACCTAACGTAATAGAATATCATCTAATAAAGAATGTATTTGGCAGAATCTAGTAAAAATGATAAGGCAAAATATCAGCTACTTCACACATTTTTTTAAATTTGAAATAATTAAAGAAATCCTTTATAATATCTCATTCTTGTATTTATAGTCTTCATGTTATTGAATCTTTGCTAGATCTCACACATATTCTTATAATACATTTCTTTCTTGAGTCCAGGACATCATCTTTTGGGTTTTTTTCAGTCAGTGATGTTCATTTATGTCATATAGCAAGAAATATATAACCAGCTTAAGGAGCCAGACCCTTCCTCTCTGTAGGAGAGGTTGTTTGTAAGGAAAGTCTCATTGAAACAAAGGATGCAAATCTCAGTGGCTTTAATGATGTAAGTGCATCACAATTTATGTATCACCAAGGGAAGTTTTTCTCTAAATCCCAATAGTTTGCATGATTCAAATGTTATGAATGTCTACATGTTTTTTTAGGAAAAAACAGGCCAGGGAAGCAAAGTGGTGCAATTGCCCTTTATGTCAGAGAACACCTGGAATGTCTGGAGTTCTGTCCCAGGGAGAAGGATGAGTGCCCCTTCCAGCTTTACTCATTCTATTATTCTATGATTCTGTGCATGGGTGTGCCTATTAATGGTTTCTCCTCCTTCATTGTAGAATCCAGTTGGGATCCTTTCCATGTATTTTCTAACACAGTTTTACATAATTTTCTTCATTAGTCTGCAGCAGACTGTATTTCCAAATACATGGTGCCTTTAGGTATGTTAGGTATTCTTGTCCTTTTTGTTAACCATGGGCTTGCCCCAGCTCCAGGTCTGCATTTCCAGAGCTGGCTGTGGGTGAGCTGTGTGCAGCTGTGTGGTCTCCAGTGCCAGTCTGTGCCTGTGCCACCCCCTCATCATTTTGTGCCTGCACTTCTGCACTTTGCCTCCTGTGTCCTCGCTTCTCAAGGCTGCTGTTATTGTACTGTATCCCAATTTCTCTACACTGCATCACTGTGGTACAGTCATAAATATCTCATTCTCCATAGAAAAACTGCTTGTAACTGCTATCTATAAAAATCCGTGTTTTTACTATGCAAAGATAAACACAAAACGAATTATCCCCCACCTCAGTTGGAAAACCTCTGTCACAGCTAAAGTAAAACAGCTGTAGACAGGTCAAAGTAACTTCAGACAGAACAAGTTAGACAAGCCTCAGTTCTGAGGCTGTGCAAACTCAGTGTAAATGACTTTATGACCTGCTAATAGTCATGACAATGCAGTATTACAGGGCTTCATGATTACACCTCTTTTAAACTTTAGGATGCTTAGTAATTTCAAGAATGAAGCCAAACATGCAAGGAGAGGTAGAATGCAGTGATTCAAATATCATTGTATTTATTGTTTTATTGTGTATGTGTATATATATATCTCTATATATAATTTTTCACCCTATATGCTATCTGCCAAGCACACTTGGAGGATTTTGACCTTGTGATTCAGGCCAAGGATAAAATAGTTGTGTTTCTGCCTGGGTGGAAAGTTCCTTCAGACATAATTCTTCTTCTAAGGGAAAAAAAAAATCATAAAAAAGTAGATTTTTTTTCCATTACAGCTTTTTTTCTTTTCCCCCAGATATTTCCCTGTGGGATCTAGTACAAAAACTGTCTACCATATTTGTTTGTGTATTTTTATTTAGACAGCATATGTACTCAAATTTAAGGCTGGTTTTAATCTATACACTGTACATAGATAAGATATTTATATGTAGATAATTCAACTCTTGTTTTGTTTCTTGGAAGAATTTGTTTTTTGCAAAAACCCTGAAAAAATATGATTTAATTTATCTTGGCATTACTGTGCTCCTTATATGTAATTAGCAATAGTCAGATATCTTAAATTTATTTGAACTCCCTTGCCCAAAGCTTAGCAGGTCAGGGCATTAGAGCGAGATCTCTGCAATACAGTAGAACGTATGTGGTGAGATTTTGAAAACTCAGCTGTGTTTTCAGATGAATTTATAATAATTGCTTTTGACTAGAGATTATAGATCTCTGTGGGTTGCTCTTCTGAAACATTTCTAGGCAGTGATAGACATACTGCAAAAGGCACTTGAGACAGTGTTTATGTGAAGCCCTAAAGGTACTTTGAAAAGGCTGTTTTTTTGAACAGATGGTGTAATTTGCTTCCTGCTGCTTTTAAGGGATGTCTTCCTTATCCTGAGGTATTCTAGTGCACTCTCATGCAAATCCTATTTGTCCATTGTAACTGGTTTTGTTTCTTTATTTTAATTCTCCTCTGACTTATCTTTCACTTTTATTATGTAATAATTTTTTCAGGGGATTACTGGACTAACAAGCCTGATGGTAGCCATGACACACATGCCTCCGAATAGTAGTAACAAGGCTCCTCCCTCACTTTTATTATTCTGAAATAACACATTAAAAACTGCTTCTCTGAAATTATAGAAAGAATTGCTGATACAGTGTAGTGATGAATACATTGCACCGTATTCCCAAAGCTTCATGTGAAATTAACCTATAGCAAAGACTAATTTAAAAATGTAATTTATTATAACTATTTTTATTCTTAGAAGACGTGAATTTTGTACTCTGGAGAGCTGTCCACTTTCATCACTGAAGAACAGAACCCTTTCCCTTAAAACTGCACAACCCTGAGACAGCAATTCTTGAAACCCTTCCTTTCACAATATGGCTCTTTTCCAAAAAGGAGAAGGGCAGACAGAGAGAGCCATGGTGCCTGTTTTATATCTGGCTATTATTCTCTGCTGGAGAACATTACAGCCAGTCAGGACCACCACTTTTGTAAACCTTCATAGTGTCCCATGATCCCACCAGTGGTGGCTCTGAGAGGGGGATGTTTATGCAATCCCATGAAATCTATGAATTCTGTTATGCAGATGTCTTTATTTTTTTCTTTATAATGATCACTGAACCACTACTTCTGAAACTGAGGAAGTAGGTTCAGGGGCAGCACTGCATAACTGGTTTTTTTAAACTGTTTTACCATGCTTGCTTGCAGCTGCATGCTTAAGGAAATTTAAGTTTTTGTCATGTACTGGAAAATGCAGATTTTTCATGATATCTCTATTTTCCTTGATTTCTAGATCCCTAGCAGAGAAACTGCACAATGAAAACATGATTTGGTTGATTGTATGTGACTTTGAGAACATTTGCCACAGGCTAAGGGTGTTCATCTACTTAAATACATCTATGTACCCAGATGTACACAGTTGTTTACTGAGTCTTCCAACACTGAGCTGCCCAGTCCTGAATCAGCTCCAGCTCAGAAGCTATCGAACTTAATTTGTGAAATGCTGTGTCTCATCTAAAGTAACAGCTGTAAAAATATGGAAAATGAGGGAAGTACAGATCTGCTTAGATCCCTCTCTTAATTGTGATGGTGAGACAAGTAAATAGAATTAGGGTCATGAGCACTTGTGCTCATCAAGGACTACTCAGCAGATTATACTGAGCAAATCTAATTAGGGTAATTATTAACCTCTTACTCAAATGCTTTTTTTTCATTAAGTAAGACAGTTTAGGCTTTTTCATCCTATATTACTGCTGTGATACATTAAGCAGTTCCAAAGTTTTACCTCAGATGAGCCCTGTATTTTAAGGAAATATTTCAGTGTGGACAACATACAGTTATTTATTAACAACCTTCATGATGAAAGACAAAAATGAAACAATGTTACTTATTGTTACATATGTTTTTGAACTGCTGTCAGTTTTTACTGAAATTTTGTTTAACAACCCATTCTGGAAGCTGCAGTCACCACCAATGAAACACTCAAAACCTCCTTATTTCAGTTTCAGCAATGGCTTTTCCATAAAGTAGAGTGCTTTTATGCTTCTGTTCTGTCAAGGTTATTTCTAAAATTGTGGAACTTTCTTTCAAAATTGGAGTGTTGTCATCTGCAACTTTTTTTTAACATGTGGCAAGCAGAACAAATATACACCTTTTTTTTTTAAGTAAAAGCTAGGCACTTAACTTCAAATGGTGAAACAAGAAGGGGAGAAACAGATGAAGTTATTTCACATCACGGTACAACTAATGATAAAAGGAATAAGTGGCAAGCCAATTTAAATGCAATTGAATGTAGCTAATATGATTCAGTAACTCAAGGAAGGATAGGTCAAGGGCATACTGTACTCATTATTAATACTTAAGATCCAAGTCTTGTAAGTGGTTTCACTTGTTCATCAAACAAAATGAAAAAAAGCACCAAACAAAATAAAAACAAAAAAATGATTAATTTTTGTAATACTGAACTCCCTCAGTAAGTCAGAAAGACCTAAGAAACCTAAACTAATACTGAAGTGTTATAAATGTATATTAGTCCAAACATCATATGTTATTTTAATGAAAAGCACTTACCAATTAAATATAACTTTAATGAATAATGCTACTTTTTTAATTCTTGCACCTCAATGCTTTCCAAAAGGCAATGTTGCTCTACTTGAGTAAAGTTTCTTTTAAAGCATATTCTATTAAACATAGCAAGCACCTGGGAAGCACTGGGAATAAAAATAAGCTGATCTCAAACACATAAAAAGCATTTTATTTTTTCCAAGTTTATTGTTGAACATAAAAAAATAAAAATTGATTACATAAGACTATTATTTTCAAACCTGCATACTAATCATACATGTGAACTTCAGCAGAAAACACATGGTAATTGCTGGACATTCTTTCTAAACATTGCTTGGAAAATATACTTGTGAATACAATACAGATCTCTCTCTTTTCCTCCCATTCCTCAAATGTGAGATAATTTCATATACCAAGGAAGTGATAGAGCCAGGAGAGAGGGAGTTTAATTTGGTGCTTAGAATTGCTGTATAAATTTCTCCATGACTGACTTTGGCAACAAAGGGTGATTTCAATCACTTGTTGAAAATGCCCATTTCTCTCTGACAATAAGAGCTGCTCAGACTTAAAAAGTTTTTTTATATCTAAGAAGGAGTAGGTATATGTCTTACTGCATTGACTCCTGCTGAACTGCATGTTAGATGTGAATGAGTGAAATGGCTACCACCTGCCTTTTTTCCCCTGATTTTGCTTCCCTATAAATATGGATTCCTTAACATGCAGAGGTTTCTGATCAGCCACCATTTCTTAGATTGATACATTAGAAGGAGCCAGAGTTAGCTGCTGCTCAGTCACTGGACTAAATTATAAGCTGCAGTGATTTGGGAGGTTGGAGACAATTGATGTGGACAGGGCAGGGTGATGAATGCTTTAGCAATCCCAGTTTCAGTGGCTACTTTATGTTAGTCTGCATGGGAAGTTAGGAGCTTGTAATAGTTGGCATGAATACAGCCCATCAATATGATCTTTCAAATCTGTGTGGATTAGCCCTGCAAAAAATGCAAGCTTGGCAGTTAAACTATATTTTTTACAATTCTGATGTGAGCAAAAGCATTCCTAGTCATCCCGCTGGCTCCCAGGAATGTGTTAATAGTGACTGACAGGTTACTCAGGGTCCCATCAAGAAATCCTTCAAGGCAGGTACAGCAGCCCTGAGTGCAGTTACCCACAATATCCTCTCACAAATGTCATCAGTCACTGGGCTACCCTATGGATTATCTGGAAAGCTGGTCATTGTTTTGGTGAAGAAGGGAAGAACAGATCTTGTGTAAATGTGGAGAGCCTGTCCCTTCAAATAGTTATGGATCAGGTGATGAATGAGAATGTTCAGCCCTGGTTCCTTCTCTCACTATGTACAGAACTGCACAAGTGGTTACAAAATAAAGTTGTGTAAAGAAGGGAAGACACGTCTGTGATCTAACGGGGAAAAAAATTGCACCACAAGCCACCACATGACTGGCTGACACCAAGTGCTAACAAAAGAGGAGCTTTGCTGCATCTTATGCAGACCCTGCCTCTGTAGACTTCAGTGGGGAAGAAGAGAATAAAGATTGTCATGGTCACATGGTTGTCTCATGTCAATAAAGGAGTGGCATATAAGTTCACTTTCCTTTTTATGTACTCATTACATGATGCAATTCTTGTGTACACTTTTGTATTGTACTAGTAGAATTTTTTATTTTACTGTTACATTAATTTTTCATTTACATGCCACTTTATTTGGAGACATGTAATTACACTTACACCAGTGTCGCTGTTGAGCAGCTAGCAGAGTAAGGAAGTCAGTTCTCAGTGGCAAGAAGGAAAGACCTTTATTGTTTTGATTTCATCATATATATAGAGTTTTCAAAAGTCACCCAGATTGGTCGGCCAGAAGCCTTCCCCCAGGCCTGATTGGCCAGGCCTGCACTGTCCAGATCTTGGGACACTGTTTTTAATAACATCCAAACTTTATCTTTATTTATAAAACACAAAAAGAATTCTCATGGGAAAAGCCTGTGCTAGCCACACACCAGTACTAAGAGAAACAATAAAGTAATCTGTTGAATAAATTTTAATATAACTTATTTTTGTTGAGGGAAGTAAATTACAAATACCCAGTGTGTATTGTTGGAGTGACTTTCCATTCAGATTTCAGAACTTAAAAGACAGAGAGCATGGAGTGATTCTTGGTATGTCTGAGCTTGGTCCTACCAGCCTTCCTGGCCACTGTGGTTATTAGCAGGAATGCATGGTATAGGTTTCCCAGGGAGGACTGAGGGGGAAAAGGAAATTCCTTGCTTCCTCCTTTCTTTATTCCTGGTAAAAGCATTCCATTATTTTGTGTTTTTTCTTTTCCTTTCCCTGCCAACACCATGCACTGTCTTGTCCAAAGATCCCAACAGCTCAGCAGAGAGCCAAGTAGATAGGTGACCTGAGAGAAGAGCGTGGTGAAGTCGAGGCTTCTCTGCTCCTCATGAGAAAAGGTAATTGGGCAGTTCTAAAAGCTTCTGCCTCAGGATCTCTCTTCTAAGAGACAGAGAAAACATGCACTGTCAAAACAGTTTGAAATACAAGGGAAGAAGTGAGTAAAAAGTGCTGGTGTGCTATTCATCTTGCCTAACTTGAGCTGCTTAAAAGCAGGTATCTAGTTTAACACAAAGATTTCGCAGCTGACAGAGGGAAACAAGGGTGTACTCCTGAGGCTGTCATCCCACCCAAGGTATTAATACATAGGAATCAATTGTTGTCTGGAATTGCCTGTTTGCACTAACTAAAGAAAGAACCTTATGAGAATGTACAAAATGCTTAGCTTTTAGATGGCTAAATTTGAGTGAGATTAACATATTTTCCAGTATTCCTTCAGATTCTCTAATTTCCTTGTCTTCATAAATAGGTATTAAGATTAAATTAGTTACTTTTTAAGAAAACTACTTAATTTGCATTACTAATTTATAGCCATGTAATAATCTTGATACAGGTGACAACTTTGGCAAAGTAAATCTAACCCTGACTATAAATGTGATGTAATACTGTTATGACCTGCCCCAGAAGGCAAGCAGGTTCTTACTAATAGGCCCCTTGGGGCAGATTAGAGTGAAACAACTCTGGCTGATCCCTGATGTAAAAATATAAGTGTAGGGGTTATTCTAGAACAATTTGGCTGCAATGGAAAGCAGGTATGTAGGCATTTTGGTTATTATTATCTATAGTGATATGGCAACATGAAAAAATAAAAATATCACTTAGGAAAATGCATAAGGGAAAAGGAAGAAAGAAAGAGAAAGAAAGGATAAGAATAGAAAGATGCATTATCACCCATGGATGTACAACAAGCCTGGATTGTTGCTGTTTTGTCTGTTGGTCCAAGTGATGGTCTTGCTTTGTCGTGACCCACTGGGGATGAGGAAAGAAGCCCCCGAAACACAAAGTCTGATGTGTTGAAATACACTCAGCCTTGGTGGGAATGCCCCGGTACCTCTTCTGGGGGTGAGCTGTCAGTCCTCTGGTGGAAGGCCTCAGAAATTTGTCTGGGGACATTTCAGGGGTCTTTGATTATTTATGACACCTTCTAAGACACGACAGCCGCCTCTCAGTCAGCATAACTGAGCCAGTAATGCCCCATCAGACTTTCCCTGAGGGCAGATGTGTGGAAGTTTTACAACTGATTTGTATAGGGGAGGGCAATTAGTGATGGCTCACCACCTTTGTCAAAGACAAACTAGTCATTACACACCCAAAACCTCATCTCCTCACTCGAGGGATGCAAACCTGGCTCAGCAAAGCACCCTGGAGATTCCACAAAGGGGCAAATATTTGGAGTCATTAATCATTAATAGTCCAGTCTCTCACAGATACCTAACTGGAAATATTCAATTGAATATTCATTTACACATAACAGTTTTTGGTGATTCCATCACATTTCTTTTGACACAGTTGCAAAAGCAATACCTTGAAAAGTAAGGAGGCCCTGAGATGTTATAGCTATGGTTATGAAAGGCAACCCTAAGCAAGGCTTTTTTACAAATATAGCCTTCTGCAGAGTAGGGATGACTATTCTGATGAGTTGCCCATCACACTCAAGATACTCCCAAAACTGATCAAGATATTAATTTTGATGTTTAAATGTTAACATCACAATTGACCATTAAATTATACAACTTGATCCTAATATACCAAATATCTTATCTTTTTCCCTAGCTGTTTTTACTAAAACACACACCCCTGAAATGAATTTTTTATGATTTGATGCCATCAAGAGATGACAAATCCATTACTTCAATTTCTTTCAATTGTTAATCACTCTTAATGTTAAAAAAAAAATTAAATTTCCCAACCTCTGTTACTTCAATATATAGTTCTTGAGTCATTTTAGGATTTTTTAATACCATTTTAAAGACTGCCTCTGTATTCACTATTTTGCCTGTCCAGATATACTCCACTTACTATAATCAAGACATTTCTCTTGTCTTTGATCACCTAAAAAGAATAATTTCCTTAACTTTTTCACTGTATGGAATAGTTCTCCAGCTCATGAATTATTTTTAATGCTCATTTCTTCCCTCTCTCCAGCCTTTGACATTTTTCTTTTTTTTCCCAGATGCACTTCTTGCCTAAGTTATCAGCTGAGAGCAGAGTTTTTGATGCATTCTGTCAAATGAATGAATCTCCCCAAGCATTTTCAGATGATTATTTATAAGTATTGCCATGTGAACTGCAAATCAGCAAAGCATGCATGGGTAATTAATGCCCATTTCATATGAAATATGAAGAGTAAACATCATTAATATGCTTTGCATAAAAATCTTTAAAAATCGGGATAAGTATTCATTACTTTTTCATGCAGATAGAATTTCTTTAAGCTTCTCACCTCTATATCCTAAGGAATCTGTCATTCAGTATCATGTATACTGTGCATAAAAGTGTGACCAAATAATAAAACAGTGACCACCTTTTTTTTTTCTGGAAGATCTAACAACAGATTATTCTTCTGTAATCCTAAACTTCTACATGAAGAAATGTTGCTGCTTTTCACAGAATCTGTTGATATTAGGCATAGTTAACTTCAGAGTCAGCAATACCTTTATAAAATTAAGATAGTATGTAGAAAATAGCAGCAGAAAAAAGCTGCTACGAAAGATGAAGGAAAAGAGAAAATCATGATTCCTTCAATTT
Source organism: Lichenostomus cassidix (assembly GCF_008360975.1). NCBI lineage: Eukaryota > Metazoa > Chordata > Aves > Passeriformes > Meliphagidae > Lichenostomus > Lichenostomus cassidix. The sequence continues at coordinate 55,100,787 of NC_139479.1, read as the reverse complement.
TCAGAAGAAGTAAAAAAAATTTTCACTGCTTGGATATTATTTTAAAAGACGTTCCAAAAGTTTGGATGTCTGTGGAATTGTTCTGAGGAAACGATTCCCATACAGACCTATCCTACTCCTTTTATTAATATTAAGGATCACACTGAAACATTACAAATAGGATTGACTTCTGCCATCCTTGAGGGGCTGTGGGATAGGAACTATCTCTCCTTTTTCCCCATTTACTTCTTTTGATGCTCCATCCTCAAAATGGATGAACAAACTGGTCAATTAGTCGGAACGACAAGTAATTGTGCCAAATAAGAAAGATAGGGCATTTACTTGTTTTCTCTCAGATCTAAAATACAAAGGGATTTTCTAAGCATGGCCAGTTTTTCTAACTGTGGGGAGAGCTGGGACAGAGGAGTTCTACGCATATTGAAACCTGCAGATTCTTCAAAATTCTTGGTCATGTTGTGTCTTTTCTGTCTCCCAGATTGAGTTGGTATCCCATATGCTTAAATGATTGTACTTCAAGCCCTTCCAACTTGACTTGAAAATACTTACTTTTTTTGAGTGTGGTAAAGAAATCACAGAAGTCTTGTACCTTGGTCTAAATTCAGCAATGTAAGTAAAAGCTTGGATTGATGGTGCACTGCTGCAGGTATATTCCTAAGTTGAAAGACTGTGGAAAAGGAACATAACAAAGTATTAAACTATAGATAGAAGACCAAGAGTGTTTTGTAACCAAAACAAGTGAAAATTCTTTTCAGTGATAGAAGCAATATTTTGCAGGAGCCTCTGCCTTTGGCTATTTCTCAGCTACAGGCAGTAGATCATCAGAGATGTAAATTTTGAGTCTTATGGCCACAATATGCAATTATATTAGGTTTGGACTTAATTGGAACTCATTAAAATAAAGTCCAAAATTTAATAACATTCAGAGTTTTTCCAAGGTGTTATAATGTCAATTTAATTTCCATCTCGGCTAGACCTGTCTTACCCTTGGCATCTGCAAAGGGATCCAGTGCTGAGGAAATAAACCATCATATACACCTACTATCCTCCCTTTCCATACCTGTATTCTGTTTCATTCCTGCAGTTATGTAGAAGAAGCCATCAGCATCCTTGTTTGGTTATGTTATATTGTTCTGCTGGATAGAAACAGGATATAGTGATGTTTACCTTTGTAAAGAACTTACAGCATTTCTATAAATAGCAATAGAGACTTCAGACAGATGCACAGCTATACTTCAGCCTCTGAGTTCTGTGGCACTTCAGAAACCACTCAGCTTTCTGGCTTCTAGTACATGAAATCTGCTGAGTTCTTTAAGTGAAGCCTTGCATTGATATGGTGGTCATCTCTTATTCCAAGTACTGCATTACAGGGTGCTAAATAAAATACTGAAATGGTAAACGTAAATATAGTCCATTCCAGTCCGCAATATGAGAAAGCTATAAATATTTCAGTAATTTTCAAATAAAACTATTAATAAACGTAAATGTATCTCTAATTCTATAATATGCATTTTTTTTTGGTAAGCATGTGTAATTCCTGTAATTGCATTTTTCTTCTGCTTTTATTTTTGGTAAATGTCTGAATATACTAACTGAACTGTGGAATTCAGAGATGTTGACTCTGTGCCTGGAGCACAAAGTAGAGCCTGTAATCCAATAATGGAAGAAACGACCCTATATGAAAGAATGGATGGGTATGAGAATGTTTAAAATATTTATCTTCTGTTTACAAAGCCTTTCAAAGCAAATAAATTAGAAAAGGGATAAGTGGCCATCTGAAGAATAGGATTTGTGAATAACCTACTTCAGATGATCTCCTAAAGGTCATCAATCCATTTTAGTCAGGATAAAACAGAGCCCATCCTAGCTCTAAAAAGAGCACTCTCTACTTCACCTCTTGAACTCTAATTTCACACATTTTGCTAGAGATTTTTTTTTTATTTTTAGCCCTCTGAAACATCTGGTGTAAGAAGTTATTGGAGAAAGTATCCTGGTTTTGATAGACCTGTCATCTGTTCTGTTCTGACTCATTTTATGCTCCACCTGCTTTGTCATACTGAATCATATTTAGCATCTCTTTGAGATGTTGCTCAAAACCCATCCAAACATTAATCAAAGTGTGTACAATAAAGGTGTTTTCTTGCATAAATACAACCTGTTAAAATGTTATTATGCAGTCTTTTGCCTAAACTGAAAGTGCTGCATTTTTCTCTTTCACATATTTCCAAAAAAGGTTGCTCCTCAAAGAAGATGTAGCCATTCTAATTGCTGTGTGGAGACATATTGACATGCTAATGTTTTTATTCTGAAGTAGGTAGAAATAAGGTGTTCAAACCAAAGAAAGAAAAAAAAAATCAGAATGAGGTTTCTGTGCAATTAACTGATAGAATGATGCTTCCATTTATTCTGCAGAGTTATTAGCTCCTCAAGTTGTTCTAAGTTAATGGATTTCTCCTCAAAGTTGACTTCTACTAAGTCAGAATAAGCATATCGGACTCCAGCTCTGCATGCTTTGATCATTTTTAAATGGAAGGGCATTAATTGTTGGAGGGTTATATTGAGTCATTCACTGGAATAAAATGTCAGATCTGTACATGTGTATTTGTAGACATTTTTATGTAGGTTGACAGTATTTTTCATGTATCCCATCTTACTGTAAATTCTTTCTGGTACTATTAGTGTAAGTGCCTGGTATTTATTTTTGTCTCTTGCTATGTCCAGTGTCATATGTCTACATTGCTCATACTCTGCATAAAGAAAGAAAGGAACATGAAGAATTTAAGTCAAACCCAAAACAACAGGCACAGAAAAGCAAAGCTGAGAAGGAATCCCTTAGTGCTTCTTACCATCAGGTAACAAATTATCACTTTGGCTTTTCCCCCTCATTAGCTAGGCTAAATAGCAGTACTTTGTTGCCAATGGGTAAGTAAGAATTTAGTCTCACTTTACATGAAGATGAAAAGTAAAACCACTTTGCCATGACCCAGGAGCTGCATCAGACTGAATAAAGAATGAGATAAATAATGCAAGCCACCTAAGCTAGGATTTTTTTATTAACCACATTTAAATATTCTTTGATCTTGCTCTCTGACTCCTGTTCTCAGTACCATGTGAGAGACTGGCTGGGAGCAATGCTAAAGATATCCCCCTGAACAAATAGATTGTTGTCTGTGATCATGGAATATATTAGCAGACATTCTGCTAATGTGAAAACTTGCACATCCTTTAGTCTCTAAACTGCTACTGGTTATGTGAAGAGAAGAGCGAACTGTAGCAGAGGAAGTATAATTGCTGGATAGAAAAAAACAAAGAAGAAAGCAAATTGTTTGGGTTTCCTTAGGCTGACTAGTCATGAAATACTCTTTGCTGGGGTGGTTTAATATTTTCCTAGTTTGCTCATTAGTATGTAATGACAACAGCTCAGTTTCTTACTTGTTTCTTGTTGCTCGTAAATTTGGTTCCTGCTGTCAGCGTACCACGGATCTCTCTCAGATTTGAATCTGTAGGAAGAGTAGCAGCACATGATCAAACCAAGACCTGGGTCACCTTATGTTCTACTGTTCTTCTATGGAGTATGGGTATTGATTTTATTTCTCTTTTTTTTCTTTATTATGACCTGGAGAATCTAGATCTAACACCATCTAACAATATCTGGAGGACGCTGTGGTAAATTCTTGAGTAGAGCAAGATGTATAGTGTAGCAACAGTTTCTTGCCTTTTTTCCCTCTGAGGCTGTCTTCCATTTTCTTTTTCTGCATAGGATGGATTGACTAACCTGATCTTTTTGAGAAATCCTCGTTACTCAGAAAGGAAGTAAAAGAGCAAATCACACTACCTTGGTAGGAAAACTATCTGAAAATTTATGAGTCATGGAAGTGAAGGGGAGCAGGGGGGTTCTCTCTGGTTCTGCACAGTTCTCTTGTAACATGCTGCTAAGGATACAGAGATGATTGTCTCAAGAAATATTCTTATAGTGTGAAATGTCATGTTCTTTTCTCATGTTACTTCCTGTTTAGTAGATAGAATTTCTATTTAGACTGGTAGACTATTTCAGAGTTTATTGCATTGAAGTCTTTTATAAGAGAAGTGTTCCAGAGATGGAAAAGCAGACAAATACCTGTTGAAAGCTACAAGGGCATTGCCAGAGCTTCCAGAGATGCAGTTAGAAAAGTAAAAGCTCAGGTCGATTTGAAATTGGCTAGAGGAGTCAAAACCAACAGGATGCTAGATTGTGTCAAAAAGGGCATCATCTTCAGAGATAAAGAAGTCATTATCCTACCCTACTCAGCATTTGTCAGGCCATGCCTGGAATTCTCACTTCAGTTTTGATTCCTGCTATGCAAAAAAAACCTCTGGACAGGCTGGAGGAGGTCCGGATAAGGGCTACAATGATGATGAAAGGACTCAGAACTTGACATGTGAGGAAAGGTTGAGAGAGCTGGGTTTCAGTCTGGAGAAAATAAAGCTTAGTGGAGACCTTGTCACAACGTTCCAGTATCTCAAGGGTGGCTACAAAGAAGATGGGGACTCCCTTTTCACAGTTATTCACATAGAAGAGACAAGGGATAAAGGAAACAAGTCACTCGCTGGGAGATTCTGATTGGAGAGGAGAGTAAATTTTTTCACATTGCAAATGCCCAGCCACTGCAATAATTTCCTGTGGAAGTGGTGGATTCCCAAATGTTGTATACTTTTACAGTTCAGCTGGACAGGGGGCTGGGCCATCTTGCCTAGACAGTGCTTTTGCCAAAGATCTTTAAACCGGGTGGTACTTGAGGTCCTTTACAACCTGGTATTTTATGATTGTAAGATACTATAATGACAATGGCTCATCTGAAAAGCTGAGAGAAATGAAGCTGTCATGGTGTAAAATGTTATATCCTCTCATGAATACTAGTTAGATGAAAAATAAGAAAGAGGCACATGGAAAAAGAAACAAAAAGCAACACCACAAATAATTTTGTCCTGGTCCTATTCAGTCTATTCATAAATTATCTCGAAAAAGGAGTAAGTAGTAAAATGATACTGTATAGCTGAAAGATAAAATGTCAGATGAAATTCAGTGTCAATAACTACAAAATAATGAATATGTGGGTAAAAATAATTTATTATATAGAAAAAACTGAGACCTGAATTATCTATTATCATTCAGGAAAGAGCTCTTGCTGTCATAGTGAATAGTTCTTTGTAAATGTTAGCTCTGTGCTCACTGGCACTCAGTAAGGCATGCTAGGAATTATTATGAAAAGATTAAAGAACACAAGAGAAAACAGCATTATATCAGTGGATAATCCCATGATGAGTACACATCTACAACTTTTTGTGAAGGTCTATTCAGGCTTTCACTTTCTCAACTTCAAAATATATGAATCTTGAAAAGGTGGTTTGGCAAGGATGATAGGAGATATAGAAAACTTTGTTATGACAAGCAATTAAACAGGCAGGGAATGTGTAGCCTGGAAAACAGAAGACTGAACAGACTTTTGTGATGAAGACTTGTAAAATCATGAATGGTATGAAAGCAGTGAATAGGACAAGAGTTGGGGGCAATTATCTAGACTATTGATTATTGATAATTGATTATTATCAATTTCATCAAATGAAATTAACTGACAGGTTTTAAGGAAAGATCAGGAATTACTTTTCCACATAATAAATAATTACACTGTGGAAGTCATTGATACAAGATGTGTATACCAAAACCCTCAAGGGAGTTCAAAAGGAGTATCAGACAAATTAATGCAAGAAAGTGTTATTCTGCACAAGGAGACAAAGATACATTAATCTCAGGAATCCCTTCCTTGCAGAATCTGACACTGTTAGCAGAGGTGATATATCAGACCAAAAATAAACCCAAAAATCTATTCTTATCCTAATCTCATGTTTTTTTCCACAGGTATCTGCTATGTTGCTGTGAGACAAAGGACTATATTACAAGGCTATTTGGTTTAATCAGTACATACATCCCCATATTTCGTGGTCTTATATGTTCTCTCAATTCTTTCTGACACTGCCTGCATGACAAATTTGTCTATCAGTGACTCAGTGTTTTTGGAGTGGTATCTGTATATACTCTTTCTCTTCTCAAATGAAATGTATGGCTCTATGGCTATACAGTAAAGTAAAGGCTTTGTGAGGCATACAGAGTTTGAAAAAAGAGGTTAATGCATCTCTTCTCAGCCTAGAAAAGACCATTTGTTTTCTTATCTCCTCTGCTTTCTTCCACCTACACCCAGCATTCTGACATAATTTTGAAATATGTGATAAATCTTTCCTAGATCTCTGCTTATTTTGAGCTTACAGCATTTTCCATTATAGTTTCTTGCCTTCTCTATATTATGGACAAACTCAGTATTTTAGTATTTCAGAAGTACAGTCCATGACCTTTAATGATGGCCTTTAAGAGCCATCTCTTCTTCTCCTACAGGTTGATATATTGAAGTTAATATGAACTTATTTTAGAGGGACAGAGAAATGAGAAAGACCTCTTGGGCCCTGGAGTCTGATTCCCTACAACCTCAGTAAAAGGAGGACTTTCATGCCAGATGGAACCCAAAATTAAATGCTGGTGGCACTGCTTAAAGTGCATGCACACACACATAGAGCACACATTCACTCACTCTTCTACCCAACATCTTCACATCACCTCAGATTCACATCACCTAAGTCGGCACAGTAGTAATCTCAGTCTCTGACAGAATCAGCAGAGTGATACACAATTTCAGAGTTTAACTGAATCCACCAAAGGTGTGGACTCTTTGGAAGCACCTCTTTCCACTGATTACTGATGGTATCTTGTGAGTGACATTCCTATAATGATTTTCTTAATGGTCAGAGCTCTAAATTTCGGTTTAATCATTGTTTTCATAAGCTCACCCTCCAGAATGCAGAATATAATACTTTCTTTTCTGCCATTTCTGTTTAATTTATGGACATTCAGGTCTGAGAATGTATATGGAGAAGAAAAAATATGATCTTTATATGGCCTTCCAGATTTTATCACACACTACAGCCATAACATAGTATGAAGCCTTAGTTTATAAAAATTATCTAGGAAACGGTAATAAACTGCATAAAGATGACAGAGCAGTGATTGATAAGGGCTGGAGGTAACTAACCTGCTTTGAGCATTAGAAGGAAAGGGCAGTTAAGAGATCTGTAAAGAAAAGGATTGTGCAAACACAGCTCAAAGCAGGATCAAAATAAAAAGGAGAGTAAATTCTTCCAAGACTTTAAGTATGACAAAAAGTATATTTATATAGCAGAGAGAGAAACCAAAAAGGATGATTGAAGTAGAACAAAATGCACAGAATTAACGAAGACACATTTTTTCTATTTTTAAGGAATATAATGATATTTACATAGTCATATATATATATATATATATATATATATATACCATTTTTAACAGCACATAAATCTAGAATATGTCTTTACTGGAGATTTCTGTAACACTTTTATATGTAAGTTATGGTATGATTAAAAATCCCTTTCTGTTCAGATAATTTCCCCCTCACTGCATCTGCCTCTCCATCTTCCCTCTTTTCCCCTTCCCCACTTCTGTGCCCTTTGTTATAGATAGCTTCCTACAGTTTTATATTTCTGGTTTATATTTATTGATTATCAATATGGAAAGTATTGTTGTGAACACTTGTGAATTTCAGTATTTTCTTAACAGAAAAAACCCAAGCAGTTCAATTAACCTATTTTCCTTTTTATGTAAATCCTGGTATCAAAGACTTCAGGGTGATCAGGTAAAGAAAGAAAAAAAAAAACCAAAACAAAAGAAAGAAGAAACATTTTCAGTTATACAACGTATTTGCTTATAGAATTTAGTTCTACATCATAAGGTACATTCAGTATTTACAAGCTCTTTTTAATAGAACTGTTTAAGTATCAGAAAGAGAATATTAACAATAGCAAATAAAGACTGTAAAGAGTGCAAAGTCAGAACATATGCAAGCATACTCAGAGAAAGAATGCCTGAATTATTAAAAAGAAGAAAAGCAAGAGGGTAAGTTAATTTGTGTCATAGCCAGGTCACTGTTCTAATAATGATTTCAATGCCATGTAATGCTACCTCTTGCTTTATTGACGTGGTAATTGTTTCTGTTTGTGCCACAGTGAGAACAATAATGCCCATCTAGAAATGTGAGCAGTCTAGAAGCAATGCTAACTACTTGCTGTCCACACAATTAAATAATTAAATGTAATTTCAGATACTCTAGTTTCCAGAATGGTTTGGTCAGAGGTAAGACAACATTAACTGCTCTGCAAAATCAGACGAAGAGAAGGAAATTTTCCAGTTTGGAGCAATACTAGCCAAAGTTGCTTTAATTCTTTTTATACTTCCTGTACTTTGGGAAAAAAAAAAACCCAAAACGAACAAAAACCCTAAATCACTGTTAAACTGTCAGATATATTATACTTGTTCTAAAACTAATGGTGGCACTTCTTAATAAAAGCTGTCTTTTTACATATCTGGCAAGTATGCAGCAAATTAGACATGAATACTGGTTGGTCCTGGAGTAATTTGCAAGTGTTAACAGAGAAGCTGAAGTTTGGTGAGTGCTACAATTGCACAGTAAAGTATAGAAAGGAACATTTATCTGTCTCAAGGTGTACATTTTATTTTCTCCTAGTCAGAGGAATGCAATGTTCTTGTCACTGCCATTGTGAAAGTTTTTGATGGGACAAGTAACAACAACACTACATTTATTTTCACTCCTATATATGTAGGAGTGTCTATAAATATATAGTATGATTGCTAGAAGTACACTGATGCAAATTATAATAATTATTGAATTTGAAAAGCACCTTTCTCACCATGGTCTTCAGCACTACATAAGTAGCAATAATTATGACTTTAATGTCTCTTTGTGATAAGAAAAGATGACATATTTTGTGTGTGATGGAATAACTTCCATAATTACAGTGCCTCCCATCTAAATCTAAGGTCTAGTTTCACAAAAATGAAATTGCTGAGGTGAATGCCATTGTGTTACTAAAATATAAATATAAAGACAGAAGAAATGCCATATTTAAATTTATATCAATTTGATATTTTTATAATTTGATATTGCCATATCAAATTTAATCCTATTTGATTATTGATACAATTATTTTAGAATAACATTTTACATATATGTAGAGCCATGCAGGGAAACATTTTACTGCACAAAGACATGTCAGTGAATGAACCATCTCACTACCTTTCTGTGTTTTGTATTAGCATCTTCTTCCCTCACAAGGATAAAGTAAGTTATCAGTAATTTGTCCAGGACACAGCAACAAATTATAAGCAGAACTAGGATTACAATTAAATCTTTCTTCATCCTCTGTTTGAAACACCAGACATTTTATTTTTGTTCTCATTCTTCAGAAGATGTAGTCAGAAACCAGATTTTAAAATGAGTTTATGTGCATATCATGCGAAGTGTATAATTCAATATAAATTTTAAATTTTTTAAATTATAAAAAGTAACCTGAGGCATGCACTGTAAACCAGAGGCAACATTTATTTCAGTGAGATTTGCCTATGAGCAAAGTATTGCTAGAACCACTGACTTCCCCATGGATTTTTCTTTCACTCTGGCGTGGCTTTTTTTTTTTTTTAATTTTTTTGCTTTGTTTGGTTTGGTTTGGTTTTATTTGTGTGTATGTTAAGCTTGTTAAGCTAATAAGAAATTTACTCATCTAATAATCAAAATAAGTCTCAGGACATGGTGACGAATTTCCACTAGGAAAGTTTTAGTAACAAGGTTTTTGTTCTCAGAAAATATAATTTTCCTCAAACCAGGACTTTTGCTGTGATGAATTGCTTTTAATGAAATACTCTAGGAAATGTTTCCCAAATCTTGGATAGAATATCTGTCAAGGAAGAGACAAGTGAGACCCCAGAATAATAAGTGACCAGGTAGTAAGGATATTTAACTGAGATGTAGAAGACCTGGATTAAATTCCTCCCCTAAGCGATTTAATACGTTCATGTTTTATGTGTCCTATCAATTTAGTTATTCAGAGGCCAGACTCACAGTGCAATGTATCTTTACCACCCAGGAATTTTTCTAAAATTCAAAATGCTCTGGTGAATTGGAAACAGTATTTCCTACTCATTCCTCCCCATGTGGAAAGAAGGTAAATTTTCATAGAAGATTAAAAGTGACAGTAGACCATATTCTGATGGGTTTAATATGTATTATAAAACACAGAGGAATTTAAAAATTAAATCTGGTTATATGAAACTTCTGCCAAGGAACCGATCAAGCAGTGGATTTTTTTGCAAACCACATATTTGTGCCATAGCCTTAAAAAACTAGAGAAAGAAGAAACCTCATTTTATCTTGTGAGAAGTAGGTAACTTTAGAATGAAACCTGTATGTTCCTGAACTCCTAGGACTTGGGTGAGATATGTTGTTTTTACAACCTGAAGTATATTTAATCAAAATAAATTTGTTTTGGTTGCAGGTAGCAGCACTACACTCCATCAATGTAATGAGGTCACGGTTGAACTTAATTAATTTTACACGGATATACTGTTTCCTTTGTAACTTCTGGTTGTACTAGTGAGGGCAAGTAGCATTGATGGATGATAGATGCAAACTTGCCAAACGGGCTAAGCAATAAAGTTCAGCTGTAAATTGATCCTTTTGAGAGCAATTTCATTTTTAATTTTCAGACAAGTAGCAAGATTTACTAGAAACCCCACCCAAAATAAAAACAATCACCTTGAATAATAACCCCAGCATAAAACCTGTAAAGATGAAGAATTTGCCAGAATTTCTGAAGTTTTAATCCCCTAACTAGAAGATTTAATTTACTCTATATGAGATCAGTGTATTGGAAATGGAAGGCTTTGGTGGATCCTAGTCCAGTGTGTCACCTCCATACTAATTTCATTAAAATCAGTAGGAACTTCATTGGTAAAGGGTATCTCCTTTTTCTGGGCTTCTTTGTCATTGCACTTGCAAAACATTTAACAAGTTAAAAAAAAAAAAAAGAAAAAAATGTTCTAAACATGTAGCAAAAACAAAGGGGTTTGGGAATAGGATTCAGACTCTCTAACTGTAGAGATCTGCTCCTTTCCCAAAAAATTGTGGGATCCTCTTGTGAATTTTTAAGTCATTAATTGATAACTCTTAGCGTATATAAAATAGTAAGTACATAACTACCTGTTACTTTAGCAACTAAGAGTTAGGCTGGAAATATTTACTTGAGTTACAATTAGGTGAAATAGTGGTTCGTTAAGCAAAATGGTCTATTTTAATCAACTGAAAGAATGTATGAAAACACTATGATATAACTTGGATGATGTGCACAGCTTGTAGATGATGACACTGATGTCATAGGGCAGAGCTTAAGTAGCCTCAAGTTTATGACCTATAAACACAAGAAAGGAAAAACAGACTCTTTAAAGAAGGAACCTCACTATCTTTTCTTTCTCATATGAGTAATGGAAAATTCTATTTGTATCTGTAATTTCTTACTTTGATAAACCAGAATGCCATGCTACTTTGATTCAAGTTCCCTGCAGGAAAGGAAGGATGAACTCATAAAAAGAGATTACCTCTGGCTTTATGACTAGATAATTATAGAACAGGAAAATATCTGTTTTTCTTGTATGCTTCACCTGTCCTCTAGTCCAGAGAGCTATTTGGGAAAAAATATTAACAGACGACCTAACACTCAACACGGGGTTCAGAAACTATGGTCAGATCCTCAGCAGTTCTTTACTTATTTTTCTCTGCACACATATGATTATACAGTGTCTTATAAGCGGAACAACAGATGAAGCACTTCACAGTGTTGGCAGACTTGTGGAATTGTGGGATTGCTTCCTCCTGCCTTTCCACCATGTGTGGGGTTTACTGATTACACAAGATATTTTTATTTGATGTAAAGGCTAGTTATTACTGTTATTTAGGTCTTAATTACTCATTTCCTTTTATCCCCCTCTCTTTATCTTAACCTTTTCATTAATGTTTTCATTATTCCTTTATTTAGAAAAATCACTTAATATTCCAGTCGGTAATATGGCAACTATAAATATATTCCTTTATTTATCCAACCACAAAGGAAGAACCTAATTTGATGCAAAAATCAGCAGCAAATTAGGAACTTTCACAGTCATCAAACAGAGGAACAGGAATGGACAGGCAAATAAAGAGCCTCACGGTCACTATTCTTTCCCAGCAGATAAGACATCTGAACTCTATTTAATATTTAATAGTTTATTCAAAGTACAATATCAGTAGAAGATATTAAGAACATCCAGCTATGCTAAATAAAGTGGGTATTAGGGTATTTTCTTTAGCTATGGATTTAAATATCTGCATGTAAAGAATGTGAATACAGGTCTTCCACAGAGAGAGAGAAAAATAAGTAAATAGAATAAATAATAAAGCAGAAAGTTTTAACATCTTCACTTCCATTAGTATTCCCTCGCTTCCTAATTTTTTTGAAAGAAACCAAAACTTTAATCTTTCATGAGCTCTGAAATAATTTTTATTGTATTAGGATATATTTGTGTGGAAAATTGCTTTTTAATTCTAGGTCAATGCAAACAAATTTTATATGTTTTTTATTATTTTTCTCAGCTTGTCTTTCAAGACTTCAAGTCAGGCAGATACAGAGCTGTTAACACCACAGATATGGAAGTGACTGTCCCTTATCTCCTTTCTCTAAATGTATACTTTCTGGTTTCTAGCATATTCCCCCAGCTAATGCAGTTTTTGAGCACGTGATATTTTCCTCTGGAAGACCAAGACTTTGTCTACAATGTATTGTGGATAAGTGCAGGAACTTTACCAGTACAAATGTTTTCAGCAACTCTAAGCCTTGTATTAGTGAGCATTGATTATTATTTTCACTTGTCAGTGATTACTGTTAAGTAGAATAATGCGATATCCTCAAACCAATTTATATTTCATTTTCAGAGGAAAATACTTTCAACTACTACAAAAAGATTATTAAAATCTATTGAAATTCTGTATTTGAAGGCTTTATTATTGTCACAGGAACTGGGAAATTCTTGGCATTTACATGGGGATGTACCCATCCAGTCCCATCTGTCCCTCCAATGTGCCTCTGAGAACTTTTCTCAGGCATACTTAATAGATGTACACATTTATTTGGGGCAGGGGGAGAGGATTTTCTGCCTGGTTGGTTTGCTGACTAATATAATTTTTTTGTTGAGTTGTTTGGGTGTTTTGTTTTGCAACAGCTCACTTCTAGTTATGCCAAAGTAATAATACAATGAGTAAACCCTGTCATAATCTGAGTAATTTCTAGAATGCATAGAAATTATTGTAAATCCCAGAACTGCCTGATGTCCTTCACAGACCCAAGATAAACCAAGATACACACTTCCATTTGAAAGTGTTTATCACCTTACTTCCTTGGGTTCTCACCATGTCTGCTAGGAAAATTAAAGTCCCATTGGTCACCTACAACATGAAGGGAAGCAAATTGCCTGTTATAGAGATCAGCCATGAGGGTGGCACGGATGAAAATTAAAATAATTAAAAGCTGGCCTTCTACGATGAGTTTATTAAATTTTAAGTCATTGTTATAATAGCTCAATAAAAAGCAGACCTGGCTACATTTGATGTCAATTTAAAACCGTGATTTATCTACACTGGATAATACGTGAGTAGGACCAAGATGTTATTGTATAACTGCAGTCATTTGTTTCATTTGAAACTCTTGAGGATTGTAAAACTATTTCAGAACAGCTAGAGACAATGATAATGCCAATGACGGTACTGCTTGTATGAGGAATGACAGTTCCACAAGAACAATAGTTGGATATTGGGCCCATCACATTTGAATTAATTCAAGCCAGTCAGGTCAGTTACACAGCACTGCTTAAGTTCCTCTGCCTAATGTACCCATTCATTGCAGTCATCTTCCCAATAATTCCTGAGTGTTAAGATTTCACAGAACTTTTCAGTGCTACCAAATGTCCAGTTAGATGCAGATGAGTAGAAATTTATTTCCAACCTATCCTGCCTCAGTTTCCCATGTAATACACCACCTAGAAAGTGTATACACCAGTTTCCCTCACCTACAGAGTTGAGAAAGAGAAGACCTGTATGGGATGCATCCACATAAATGATGGGCAAGAATCCTTGCTCTGATGCTCCCTTCTCTGCATGGCATCCTCGATGGCCTCTGTTTTGAATTTCAAAGAGCAGTTCCCCTCAGTTTAGCCATTTAACCAAGGTAAATGGAACCATGTGGCCAGGCTGTTCAAACAAGTGATTAAACTATGGGTTAGCAGTAGGAGGGACATTTGTGCAAGAGACAAGGCTTTCACACAGACTAGGATAAAGCTGTACTAGTCAGATGCAGAGCCAAAAGGTATCTTTATAATTTAGGCTTCATGTTGTATATTTTTCACCTGTGTCACACATATTCACGTATGTTTGCACAATTAAACATGCATGGACATTAATGCTCACTACACCCCTACGCTTGTATTTTCCATCAGCTAATTTATGCAGGGTGAGAAGAGACAGGAAGAGATTACTTGGTTTAAAAAATTAAATAACTTAAAAACTTCAATAAAGTGTAAAATTATATTGACACATTTGTATTCAGTTTAGAAGTAGTTCTACATATGGAGACTGATTATGGAGAAAGGTCATTTTACACATTTAGGACAAACCATGTCTTTCATTATTTTTCTATCTTATCTCAAGGAATAGTCTCAGTGCAGAGGTCTCTGCTTTATACTGATCTCTTTTTTTTTTCTTTTGCCTGGTGGAATCTTTACTTGTTAATGTGTTTCTCAACAGTTAGTGTACAAATATGCCGATAGAGAACATTTTATTTTGCATTGTTTGAGAACATCTCTGTGGTGAGCTGACCTTTGTTGGCTGCCAGATGCCCACCAATGGTCAATACACCACACTGCTCACTTTTTTACTCTAAGTATTTCATAATTACAGTGACAGAAGATTTTATAGCTAGTAGGCATATCAATGAGTGAATATATGAAGAAAGGGTATTCACTTTTTAAAATCTGTTGCTATAGTCTAGAAAACCATAGGCTTTATTATGTTTCCAATAGTTCAAAGTTCATATCAGACACTTAATTGTAAGTGGTTTTCATTGAAATTCTTTAAAAATATCACTTGTATTTGATTTCAGATACATTAACAGATAACTTCAGCTTGTGCATCTAACCATTCC
The DNA here is from genome assembly GCF_008360975.1 of Lichenostomus cassidix. Classification (NCBI taxonomy): domain Eukaryota; kingdom Metazoa; phylum Chordata; class Aves; order Passeriformes; family Meliphagidae; genus Lichenostomus; species Lichenostomus cassidix. Next base: position 55,085,595 of record NC_139479.1, on the reverse strand, counting down.
AGTAACATGGGGAGGGGAAGAGAGAAAAAGGGGTAAATCAAGGTAATATAAAATCAAATTATGTCATAGTTCCAAAAGGTTTAGCACAAAATCACTACATCTAGTTTGCCCCTTTTTCATCAGAAGTTAAAACCATACAATATTTAATGCACTAGGTATTTTTTGTTCTCAATTAATTGTGCCTGACTGTTTCAGGTTACATTTCAGAAAGTCATTCAGCTTTCATCTAGAGACACTAAATGCCTACTTTTACTCCTTTTTTTTTTCTACAATAAAAAGTGTGTTGTGTTGAGGACTTATTTTCAATGCAATTAATCCATTACTTCCTTTAAGAAGAATAAAATATACTAACTCTCCAGTTTCTAAGTTTAATTAATTTTCTCTAAATTTCAAAATAAATTTGTGACTTATCTACATATCTCCCATTTTTAAATGACCTTTTAAAATATAACACCAAAATTGGATGCAATGTTCCAGCACTGTTCTGACTAATGCCTTGCACAGAATAATATTATTTCTCTATTTCTGTTTTTACTTTTCTGTTTATAGAACATCAACAACAGAAAAAAAAGCAAACTTAGGCTTTTTTCCTTGCTTTTTCTATTTAATATCTTTACGGGATTACATTGAAGTACAAGTGGAATTGTTTATTCATTTGCATTTTATTAAGGAACATAAAATTAAAACTTATATCCAGAGAATCTGTCCATAAAACCCATCATTAAATGATATTTTTCCACTGAAGACATTTTGCCTGACAGCTGTCTTTAAGGGGTAGTAGCTGCATTGGCTTTAGAGATTGCTAGACTTGTTTTATTGAAATCACATAATGTTAACTTTTGAAGTACATAATTCACTTAAAAGTGAAATATCTTATACTAGTTTGACTGTTACATCTTGAGTTCACAAAATTTATAATTTAATCAAAGAGTAAATTCAGGTTCACTGTGTTGAAAAGATGAGCTTCACACAGGATTATTTCTACTTTGATTAATTGCTATATATTCTTATCTTTTAATTCACAGAATCCTAGAATAGTTTGGGTTGGAAGGAAGATCATCTGGTTCCAACCCCCCCGACACAGCAGGGACACCTTTCACTAGACCTGGTGGCTCAAAGCCCAATCCAACCTGGCCTGCAACACTTCCAGGGATGGAGCATCCACAGCTTCTTTGGGCAGCCTCTTCCCAAGCCGCACAACCCTCACAGTGAAGAATTTCTTCCTAATTTATAGTCTAAACCTACCCTCTTTCAGTTTAAAGCCATTCCCCCTTGTTGTATCACTACATAACAATGTAAAATGTCCCTCCCCAGCTCTGTTGTAGGCCCCCTTTAGGTTCTGGAAGGTGCTATAATGTCTCCCCAAAGCCTTCTCTTCCTCAGGCTGAACAACCCCAGCTCTCTCAGCCTGCCTTCACAGGAGAGGTGCTCTAGCCCTGTGATCAACTTAGTGGTTCTCCTCTGGACTCACTCTAATAGGTCCATTACCTTCTTATACTAAGGGCCCCAATTTGCTACCATATTAGTTGTAAAACAGCTTTTTCTTTATTTTACATGAGTGTTATGTATTATTTTACTTGTCAATATTTGGGTAGTCACATCTAACCTTTCTAAATATTGGTATAATATCTGTATTCTTCTAGTTACTCTGTGATTTAAACAAATTGACCACTACCAAATCTAGAAAAAAAGGTTAAACTCTGGTGTCTGTTGTTCAGTATTCTGTTTGGTATGTGAAATCAACTCTAATCCTCATGAAATAATGAATATAGTTTCTCTCCCACTCACTCATTACCAGATGAATGAGAATTTCTCTCTCTACTGCACTTCAACAGATAAAATATTCTTTTACGGAAAAGCAGTGGTTCAAATCCCAGATATAGAGACTATGTTCAAAGACTGCAGATGAAATTGAAACACATTATTAAAAAGCTACAAGAGTACCCTGGAGTATCTCTGTGCTCTTAGGTGGAAAAAAGAACCACATTTTCCTCTAGAAGTCTTTTTGTATCTGTGCCTTAAAAACTACTTTTCAGACTAATTTGTTTTACAAATTTGAGCTAAGTTGAAGTTACCAAGTTTGTGCTAATGGTTAGATGTCCAAACTCACTGTTTAGTAGTTGTATTCTCAAAGGGAAATGCATCTTGCTGGACTCAGGAATTTTCTACCATAATTTTGTTGGTTTGTTTTCATTTCATGGCCACAGTGCAATTTTATTCATTGTCAAAATTAATAATAATTAATTGAACGCTTACAGCAGCATCTTTATTCTATCCCAGTTCCATGTCTCAGCTCTACTTGTGTTAACTTCCCCATGTTAGTTTCTTTTCTCTTGGGATCTTCAGTTCTTAAACATACGCCAGAAGTTTCACTGCAACACATATTTGTCTTTCAATCTTCCCCTATATTTATTGCCTGAGAGGTGACAATCATTTTAATAAGAAATTATGAGAGACCACACCACTATATATCAAAGAAAAAAACCTGAGAAATCAAAGGACAGTGAACATATTAATGTACTCATTTATAGAACACTTGTAATTGAGGTGATATTCACTCAGAGTAATAGGCATCAGTTTTACAAAGTAGAGAAAAAGGAATAAATGCACATGCATCTGGATGTACAATTTTAAGGTTTTTTAACCTTTTACTTACATGTCAATTCTTAAAAATTGAAGTCTTTTCTTTTTGTGTTTCGTTTCACTCACAATTGTTTGATACGTTTTGGTACCTTGTCTAGTATAATTTCTGCTGATACTTTTTACTCTATTTTTTTTGGCCACTACAGCAGCTTGTTTCATTACTCCTAGGTACATCTAATTTCCTGGTAGTCTTTTAAATATTTTCCTTTTTTTCCCCTTTTCTTTTTTTTGAGGGAGGACTGACGAGAGGCGGAAGAGGAGGTGTATCTGGCTCAATAAAAATTATTAACGGCTTCTTTAAAACACCTGTAAAATACTCATACATCCAAATTTCAATGAAGTACGGACTAATGTCGCTGTTGAGCAGCTAGCAGAGTAATGAAGGCACCAGTTCTCAGTAGCAAGAAGGAATGACCTTTATTGTTTTGATTTCATCATATATATAGAGTTCTCAAAAGTCACCCAGATTGGTCAGTCAGAAGCCTTCCCCCAGGCCTGATTGGCCAGGCCTGCACCGTCCAAGTTCTGGGACACTGTTCCAATAACATCCAAACTTTATCTTTATTTACAAAACACAAGAAAATTCTCATGGGAAAAGCCTGTGCTAGCCACAGACTAATGCATATTACTGTTTCTAATAAGTGATTTAAGTTTGACCCTTAGCGGAATTCTCAAAAAGGCACTTCCTTTTACTGTATTTAATAAATTTCAGATAGTTCAAATTGTTTATGATGCCCATCTTTTTTTTTTTTTTGTTCATGAAAGTTGATGAAAAGTGACCAAATCCCCATAACACTGTGAAATAGTTTTCAATTTTACAGTAGCTTATTGTCAACCATTATCTAAAAAGAATTTGTAAAAATTGCATGTCTTTAGAAGACTGGTTTCACATATCAAATACAATTTTATTTTCACCCAGATCACCTTGTAGAACACTCGATTTCAAAGTCGCCTCAATTCACGTAAATTATTTCTAAATACTGTTTTACAGTGAAAGTGAAATGGCTCACCTAGTTTTGCCTGTTACTTTCTGATACATGCTGAAGAGGCAATGATGTACAAGCTGTTGTGCTCTATCTGACCCATGCAACAGTTCAAAATCTTACTAGCAATCTGTGCATCTTTATTAGGCTACAAGGAAATATTTTTCACTCCCCTTCTGCAGATTTACACATACTGGTTTTGCAATTCCCACATAGTATTTCTTATCACACAAACAACTTCCATTGAAGAATGGCATACTCAGCACACTGCCATCTATCACCTGCAGACTTGAGAAGACAAAGTAGGAAAGAGACTCCTTTCTTTGCCTCTATGCCTGCTATATTTCATTCTTTTTACGATTTGTGGGTTTTCATTTCTACAAACAGCAAGTGACATGGCAAAAACCTGCCAGTTCCATCAAATGCGGCTGCCCCTATCACTTCAAAGGGATTTACTTCCATACTTACAGAGATTAAATAGAAAAACAAGCAAACAGTAACACAAAAACTTCCATAATTGGAAAAGGACGTTGTCTCGGCATGTACAGAGATTTTATACGTGGAACTACTTCAGGAGTGTTTCCCATCTCCTGTAACCAGGAAAGGGAAATATGATACTTGGTTATCTCTTGTTCTGGTACATAATCTAGATTCATTCTCTTTAATTTCAGATATTTAACCAAGGTGCCTTTGTGAGGGCTCTGCTGTAATGTTTTTCTACTGTGAACTGAGAGCAGTGGAGATATGTCATAAGCCACCCACATTCCCAACGAGAGACTTGTAGGGCTGCCTTCATTAGAGAAGCAATCTTAGGTGTGTGTACTCCCATACTGCTTATACAGATCTAAGAAGTTTAGATTACATGAATCTGTGCTGGGAATCGCTCATGAGTTGGCATTTCTGGATGTTGCTAATACTGAAATCTTTCCCTTCATTAGTTTTTAATTTCATAATATTACAAGCCAAAGTTTAAAAGTGGGAAATCACAATATGCTATCAGGCTCTAAAAAAAATATTAAGAGAAAAATCTTTGAATGCTCTGTAAGGGCCTTACAATTCTGTATTATACCTGATAATATGAAAAAAGCTATTTATTTTTAATAATGTAATTTTTATTCCAGAAAATAAAACTGGGGGAAGAAAAAACCTAGTGGAGTTTGTTCCAATATTTTGTAAGTGATAAAAACATTGTTGATTAAATTATTTGTCCAATATACTCAGTCAAATAAAATTACTAGTGCATAGATTTTGAGATTCAATATCAAATACAATAGCAAAAGGAATTTACAACCAATACAAATATTCTGACCCTATAATATTTGATTTTTGATGCCTTCAAAATAGCTGTAATGGGGATGGACAATATCAGTTGGTTTGATATTTTCCATATTAAACTGTAGTTTAATATGAATACTTGAACACTTTTAAATTAGATTTGCATTAGAGAGAGAGGAAGCTACTCACCTCCTGAAAGGACTGCAGCAAAGACTCTGAGGGTGTGTCCTATGTACATACAGCTGAAGGTACTGAATTGTTTTTATTGTGTCTGAGCACAGTGAGAAATATCCTTGAGGAGCTTAATACGTTAGTTACATTACGTTGAACCTTCAAGATTGAATTTTACTCCGAAACATTTATTTTTCTGGCATGCTTCCTTCTTTTACTGTTTTTTCAGATATCTGTGTATCTACTTTTTAGAAGCCTAACTTTATATATGCTGTTTCAAAATTCAGACTCAAAGAAAAGCCAGCTAAAGAGGAGCATTCTTGCATTTTCAGTTCAGCTAAACTTACCTTGGTAAACAGAAATAAATAAAAGAAAACACCAGTACAACTGTGTGGCCTTTGCTTTTCTCTTATAACGAAAAAATAAGACACTCTCAAAATGATTAGATGACTTCTAGAAGTTCTACACAGATATGCAATGCAACCATTTGAGAAAACATCTGCAGCATGTACACTGCATTAACACAGTGGTGTATCAGAACCCTCTTGTCCTACTGTAATGAAATGTTTATTCTATTCATAAAGATGAAGCTTACCCTATCATTATGCACTTTGGGAAAGTGAGGACAGAACCATATCTGCTATTTGTGTATTGACGCAAAAAAAATTCTCATTACATTAACAGCATTCACAGGAAATATTATTCCACAATATCAGCTTCTGTATTGGCTGGGAAAATGCAAATGTTTGTAATAATATGGTTTTGTCCCAAGCTAGCAAAATTGAATGCACCCAAAAAAATAACACTACAGAAAAGTACCATGAAAAGAGAATGCTGTTATCATAATAAAACAGACACTTTTAAAATATTCTACTCAAAGCCTTGATTCCTCTATACAATTGTGACCTGCTGACAGTGTGAGTCAGTTTTTAATGTATTTTGTGTTAGTGCCTTGTGTCAGGAAATCCCAATGCTCTGCAACAAGTTCTCATCCATAGGTTAAGAAAAAGTATGCAATATTGGTGAAAGGGCACTCTTAACACTGCTCATGATACACAGTAAATCCAGTAGATCCAGAAAAATTATTTTTATTGTTTCTGACCACTTATTTTTGTTTCCCACATGCAATATTAGAAAAGGGCCATTTCATTTTGACTGCATTTATTTATTCTTGCTGTCTTCTAATCTTTTCTATTTCCATGTGTCCTGAACACAATCTGAGAAGCAGTCGTGCTTTGTACTCTGCCAGTCAGACCCTTTATAAACACATTCCTCAGAAAATAGACATAGACAGAGGATGACCAACCTTACCTCATAAATGTCTTGAGATTGTCATATTAATAGGATTACAGCCTTAATAAAGGTAAAAGGTTTGATATTATTATGAATTTTGAGGAGATTATTACCTCTGAAAAAGATCTAAGGGGAGTGTTTCAATTTTTGTTTGTGTGTGTGTGAATATCAGAATCTGCTCATCAAGGAGGAAAGTGCACAGAACTGTGTTTTCCCTGGTTTTCTCATCCCTCAACTGCCATTGATTGTTTAAAGAAAAGTTTTGAAAATGTTTGGAGCACCATTTCAAGGCCAAGTATCTCCAGTTCCATGGAATGCTCCTCTAGTAGACAAGCATGATCATGTCTCTTCAGCCTTAGAAGATTTTGACATTTGAGTCTTTGTATTGAAAACAATGGCTCAGTTCCCAAAAGAAGGCTAAAGAATGTCCTTACCAAGAGATGTCTAGCATCAGCTCCAAACACATAACTGAAAACACTTGAAAAGTAACAAAATTTTTTCACATCCTCAATAGGGAGTGCTCTGCCATCATATAAATCAAAGGTATACCTTCTTTTACTGCATGCTATAGGAGTGACTTGCATGCCATACTACATGCAATGAATTCAGGCTTCTCACCTCACTGTCTTGCTCTGAGGATGAATACTAAACCCACACTTTGAAGATGTAAAATAAGACAAAATATTTAGGACAGTACATTAAATCAATACTATCATGGCTGCTGGGAATAGACAAACATACAACTTGATGCTTAAAATGCAAGTCCTCTTGATTTGAACAGTTGAAATAATTCCTTACAATGTACTTCAGTTAGGTGTTTGCTACTTACCAGCAGTGTTAGCTAGCAATATGAAAACCTGCAGCTTCAACAGGTAAGCCTATATTTGTTTTTACAAGCAGTGGAATAAATGACTGAATGCATTATAAATAATTCAATGTTTCTTCATTCAGAACAATGTTTTCTTAGCACCTGTGCAAAGTACTCTCATCTGAAAAAATTAAGAGTTAAAATTTGTCCTTCAAAATTCATTCTGTAATGAAACTAAAATGCAAATATAGCAGAAATCACTGAAACATTCAGATAGAACATATTAGAAAGATTATGTAAGTTACCAATCTGTGCTATAGTATTTTTCTCATCCATAACGTGAAAAACTGAGCTGTTTAACTTTACATTTGTTTGTGAGCTGAAATCCTTGAATCCCACCATCTCAGAATGCAGATGACAGCTTTATCTTATCTGCCGGTTCAGTCTGGTACAGAAAGTGGAAAGGAAATAGCAATGCTGCCTGCACAAGTATTTCTGCATGTTTTAACTCAGAAAACTGTAAATTATGACATTGCAAACACCTTTCAAACAGTTTCCTCAAAATATTTCCCACACTATTAAAATAAAGCATAAAACTAATTCCTGAAACTTTTATCTCACTGAACAACTACTACTCACATAAAAATTATACGAACCTACTCTGTAGGAAATGAGGGTGCCAAATACTTTATTTATGTTTTAAATTTCACTAGACATTTCCGCTAAACTCAAATTATTTTGGTAATGGAGATAAACATGCTTAGCTCCTTAAACTCCAGCTCTGAAGGAGAGTGGTCTAAATCAAAGTTTTTAGTTTCAGCTGGAAAATATTTAATAATTACTTGTTTTGCATTGTTTTTCTCTCCAAGTTACATAGGTGAGAGGAATGTACGCAGAAACTGATGTCTGCGAGAAGATGCTGAGAAGCACAGTACAGGGAAGGTGGCAGCTTTCAACATGGCTCTTGTAATGCACATGAACCATGAAAAGAAACACTCTGCTTATTAAGCTGATGAATTTTTTTGCAGCAGAGATACTTTGTATCTCCACTTATGCCAAACTGCAAGGTATTTTTGTGATGCAGGTCACTGCTCCCAGAAAGTTCATTGGTTTGAACCGGGAGGTGAAATATTAGTCATTTCATCATCTTCATGTGTCAGAGTATTTCAATGCAATGTTCCCAAAACAGCAGTTAGGGGCAGAAAATTTGCAATGAAACCCCAGTCAGTAATCAAAGGTTTGTCACTGCTTTCAGGGAGGCCAAGTTTTGGTAATACTGTACCTCTCCTTGGATGTCCTGCTAAGAGAGTAGGAGCTTTTTGCATTCTTCTCAGTGGACTCTGGCACAGTTGGAATGTTTGAACCCTGATACTGAAAAATGGAAATAAAAGACCATAAGATTAATCTTTTCCTGAGTTTTGTCACAAGAAAAAGCTAATAGCTCTAATTCCCCTTCCACACTTTTAGATCTCATCCTTCATTGATATTCAGCCAGGTGTTAGGTTAAGTTTGCATCAAAACAGTAAGTTCAAAGAGTTCTTTTAAAAAGAACAAAATGAAGCAGAAAGAGAAGACTGATTTTCTCTGTCCACTGCCACTGGGCTCACTGCCCATTTCTTGTCTTTCATTTTTTAATTTGTTAATTCTAATGAAAAAGTGTTTGCATGGCAAGTTCAGGAGGCTTTGGAAATACAAAACTTAGGACAATCTCATTTTTTATAAAAATGAACAAAAGGCGCCCACTCACTCGATGATTGTTCAGTGGATACTGTAAATGAATGAGACATTTATTTTTGTGCCAGCTCAACTACCAGTGTCGAGAAGATTTGCATATATTTTGGCAAGTGCACTGCACAAGGTGGTAATAAAATAGGCCTTTTATATCTGAGTCTAATTTACTTTAGTTATACTCATTAAAAATGTGTTTTCATGTGAAAGAAATTTTAGTAAGGGATACTTTGGAAACAGCAACATCACAGAAATGTTTGCTATACAGCCAGTATCAAGAATTTTACAGCTGAGAAAGAGCATATTTTTTATGAAGAAATTTCCAGGTTCTATGAATGTAAGGCTCCTGCTTTGTTGTTTTTTAATCACTGTTAGGCTCAACATTGCAGGTTTAACTATCATGCTTATTACTTGGTGTTAATGGGTGTATGTTTTTTAAGTAACACAAAATACGGAGTAAAAAACCCAGCTCACTGCATATTTTGCCATTTTCAGTGACATTACCCATAGAAAGGCTACTCACAGAAGGCAAAAATCTGCTCTGTGAGGTCTTATTCAGTGTAAATTCTTTTGCACAAGTAACAGTGTTGGCTGAAGGTGTGATTTTAAACCCATTTTCTTTAAACCTGTAGAAAATCATGAGTGAAATGCTTCATGAGCAGTACTTTGGTTTTAACAGGCTCATAACATTACATTTTATTGTGCATTAGGAAATGTGCTTGATCTAAACAAACAAACAAAAAAAAAGGCAACAAGAACAGCATGTTTAAACAAAGCTTAATCAAACAGGGTCAAGACTATACATTTGTCAAATCCGAATGAAACTATCTTCCCAGTGTCACATGAACACACACTAAAGGATCAGGATTATCTTTTTATTGCATTCCTTAAGTCTCGGGTTTGCTCCTGTTTAAACTGTCTTGAGAATATATTGCACTGCTAATTGAAATAAGAGAAGAGCAATGAGAAGAATCCTGTCTTTGAGTTACCTTGCCTCCTTACTGAAGAGAAAAACACAGAGGATCTAGCTTCATTACCACAGCATTACGCAGCATCTGTAATACTGAAGCTGTTTCTGAAGATATAATGTAAGTTTTCTTCATAGATAAGAAACAATGCCTTTTTGTGGCAAATGCATTTCAGGAATGCAAACCATGTTCATACTTTGATAATATGAAAATAAAGGAAAAGAGGTGATTGACCACAAAGCTCTGACAGGCTGAATTATTTTTTCATGAAACACATGAAACACAAATCATGCCCAAAAAGAAATTATTCTAACCTGAAATAAACAGTCTTTTTACTATAGCCAGAATGGCAAAACCTGGGTATTATGTAAATACTGTTACTTAGGCTAAGTAGAACCAGTATCTATTAGAAGCTCTAACATTTCAATAAGTTCAAGGTGAAGTAATGTGCCAGTCACAGAAAGAAAAATCAAAAACTGCCTCAAATTGTGTTCCCTACTTTCAAATCAGGTACGAGCTGCTGCACCATTTATATCAGCTGAAATACAGTTGTCTTAGCTGGTAATTTCAAGAAGCACTGCATAAATGGTCACTAATAATTTTGAAGTATACTAGTTTGTGAAAGTATTGTGAAATGTCAGACAAGATAGCCAGCACCTAAGTATTTGTGAAAAATGCATTAATTGTAACTGAAATAATATTTAGCTTAATTAAAATTTCAGGAGAGAGAGAGAAAGTTATTATGAAAATATATAGCTTTAATTTGCAGACATATAAACACTTTTGGTACATTACAGACATATGATGCAAGAAATCAAAATAATATTTTTTAAGCATAACACTAATTTATCTTGTTCACACAGAAATTTGATGCAATCATCATACAAAAGATAGTTCTCAGCTCTTAAAATGAAGTGAAAGTAATACATCACTGATAAAATTGCTGCCTTGTTGCAGAGGATACAGCAAAGAATAAATTATCAAGAAAATATGCCACCAGTCTTACAAGTCAGATTTTGGATCTAATCCAAAATCAAAGCCAATGAAAAGGAGCCAGGAATGGTTGCCAAAAGTCAGAAACAAGATCGTTCACATGAAATACCAATCCAGAAAGGAGCAACATTCAGAATTGAAAAAGTCCTACAATTCCTTAGAATGTGAAGTGATTTTCGTTTCATCTGGCAGATCAGATTCAGAATTAACACACAACAAAAATCTACTACACAACCAAACTGATGGAATACTACCGACAGATTGCTCAAAATACAAAAAAAATATCACCACTTTTGTGACAACTAAAGGTTTAGCCATTCCCTTGCTTCCTTGCATCTGGCATGTTCATGAGGATGAGCATGGGGCTCTGTCATTATCTGCTTTAGGAAATATTAAATATAATTTTTCATAAAAATGAACAGGAGATTGCTGGAGCACATGATAATGAGGGTGAAATCTGGAGAAAAATGAATGATATGTCACAGCAGTTCAGATTCTTATTACAATATTTTGCATTCTTGCTCAACAGGAATTGCACTTCTTGTTAATGCCTCTTCTATCCTACTGTATAAGCTTTACTTGTGAGGTAATAAACATTCTGGTTTTCATTACTAGTGCATTTTAATATATTTATTCTTTTTATTATACATACATTGGGACAGACATTTCTTTTTTTTTTGTAGTGTTTTAAATGTCTGTATGCCAATAGGTGTTTTATACTAAAATCAATATATTTAAAATATATTCTGTTTATCTCATGGACAGTACCTCAAACAGTTCTCTGCTCAGGAGCATCTGATGCCCTCTCGTGGCTAAAAATACTTTTAAAACTTGAGTTTAAAAGAATCATCTTACCTTCCCCTTTTTTATGTTCACTGATCTTACTGATTTATGAAAGCTGGAAATGATGTCCATGTTTTTATAGTCAGGGTGCTAGCTGTTAGTTACTAACATTTCATAAAAAAGCTGTACACTGAAATTGAATTTAAAAAACTGTAAACAGCTATTTACAATCATAATATTATTATTAAGTTATAAATTAGCAGTCCTTCATCGCAACCTCTGACAATACAACCTACAACTAGGTGTTTTAGTGCTGTCCGGGGTTTTCTGATGTTTGATTTATACACAAAGAAACATCAAATGTTAGAAATCTCCATTGGTTTCTTCTCCAACATGTGCAGGTTAATTCTTCCATTTAATGGGATTTGTACTTCCAAGTTTTCATCTGCTCTGTGATGCTTTTTCCCTTTTCTGAGACAAATGTAAATTCCCATCCCTGTTACTAAAGCAATTGAACCCAAGCTTATTATTGAAAGAGCTACCAAGGTAGGCATGCAGGAGGCTGACTCCATTTTTTTGTGAGTAGGCTCTATGGATATTTGTGGCTGTTTTTCTTCTACACTGATATCAGGCTCTTTTCTTAACAAACTTTCGATGTAGCTCTCATTGCTGACGGTATCATTGACGAAAAGGTTCACCATGACAGTGGAATGGAGAGGTTCTGGGTAGCCGTGATCGCTAACTTTTACAAGCAGACGATAGAGGCCATAGTCATTCTGCATCAGTGACTCTTCCAAGGTGATATTACCAGTTTTGGGGTCAATCCTAAATGATTCGGGTCGAGGGCCTCTTCTTCCTATGATACTGTAAGCTATGACTGCATTCATGCCAGTGTCCTTATCGACAGCATAGACCTCAGTGATGGGAGAGCCGGGAAGCGTAGAAGGGAGGACCAACAAGTATGACATATTAGACTGAGGAAACAAGACCAAAGGAGGGTTATCATTTATGTCCAGAAGAAGGATAGTTATTTTTGCTGTAGAAGACAGGGCAGGATCACCGCCATCAACTGCTTCAATCCACAGAACATAGGAGCTTTGCTGCTCCCTGTCCAGGGAGACTTTAGCTCTCAAAACTCCTTTTCCAGTATCTATAACAAAAATATCACTTCCATTCAGAACTGAAAGGGCAACCCATCCATTTTGCCCTGCATCAGCATCTGTGACACTTATAACTCCAATTTCACCAAAGCCTGGAAAGTTTTCTGGCACAAAAAAGCTGAAATCCTTATTGATAAATCTTGGACTGTTATCATTTTTATCCAATACAGTGATGGTGACAGTTGCTATTGATTCTCTTGGAGGGAATCCAGAATCTACTGCTTTAACAGTGTATCTGTATTTCTCTTTTTCTTCTCTGTCCAGTTGGGTGGAAACTGTAAGAACTCCTGTGGTTTTATCTAAAGCAAAATAGGAAGGGGCATCAGGACCTAAGAAATAGGACACTTGCCCTCTTTCTCCGCTGTCAGCATCAGTAGCATGCAGTTTAGTCAAAAAAGCATTGGGAACATTGTTCTCCTCAATGGACAATTCTATCAGCTGTTCAGAGAAAACTGGTGAGTTGTCGTTGTCATCCAGAACCTGCACTTTGATAACTTTCTTGACATGAAATCCTTCAGAGTTCCATGCAACTACGGAGATTTCATACAGCTGCTGTGACTCAAAGTCCAAAGGCTTTGTGGTCTCCAACAGGTATTCATTGTTGTATGGCTTGTATGGGGAAAGTCTGAAAGGCCCATCACCATCCAAATAGCAACTGACTTTGTATTTTTCATCAGGGTCTTTGATGGTAAAAAATGCTATAGGTGTGTTGATAGGCTCCAGTTCCTTTAAGTAGACCACCCCTTCCACTTCATTAGCTATGAAACGAGGAACAACTTCAGGTGGCCTCATCATGACTTTGATGAGGGTCACCAGCACTGTGATCACGGCAGGAATACACCCAGGACCGTTGCCTAGTATGATCAGCCTGTGTAGCCTTGGAGTGTCCCCATCAATTTTAGTGGAGAGCGTGATGGCTCCTGTGCTTTCATTCAGATGGAACAAGTCTCTGGATGGCTGTGGGACCTTCTGGCTGTAGGAGTAGGTGATCTGGGCATTGGATCCAAGGTCCATGTCTACCGCGTGGACAGTAGCCACGTGTGTCCCTAGACTGGAATTCCCATAAAGGGTGACATTGAGCTGCGAGTCATTGAACTGAGGGCAATTGTCATTGATGTCACTGATGCCAATAGTGAGGGTGGCACTGCCCACGAGCGGAGGTGTCCCCCCATCCTCAGCAATGATGACTGTGACATACTCATCCTGTGTCTCCCTGTCCAGTGCCCCCATAACAATCAGGTAGGGAGTCCTCTCCCCATTCTCATTCTCCTCCACGTCCAGGGTGAAGACACCATAGTTGTCTTGCAGGCGGTAGGTCTGGACACTGTTGGTGCCCATGTCAGGGTCAAGGGCGGGGTGCTCGATTGCCAGGCGGGTGTTCACTGGTGCATTCTCAGGCACCGAGAGACGGATGTGGGGCACAGGGAAGCGGGGCGCGTTGTCGTTGACATCTCGGATAGCAATTTTTACCTTCACCAGGCGAAAGTACTCCTGTGGCAGCACCAGCACGTCCAGAGGCAGTAGGCATGACTCTGGTGAGGGGGAGGAAGAGGAGACAGCGGCTGATCCCCCAAGGATGGTGGCCCCACTGCTTTCCACACATAGAGCTTCCCGGTCTATCTCCACGGCTGAGGTGTGCAGCTCCCCGGAGCGGTTGTCCAGCTGCACATACTGTTCCCCCAAGCCATGGGAGGCCAGGGTGAAGGAGAGTGGGGGCTGCAGGGACACAGGGGGCTGCCCACCAGCCGTCGGGAGCCGCAGGTCACGGGCCAGGCTGCCGATGAGCACGCCAGCAGGCAGCCCCTCATTGAGGCTGTAGAAGAGCTCAGTGGCACGGCTGTAACTGGCAAAGCAGTTGAAAGGCCCAACGAAGAGCAGGAAGAGGAGCAAGTGCTGAAAAGAGAGAGGCACAGGGGTGTGAGGAAGTGCTGGCGCCTCCCCCCGCCCACGGCCTCCCCCACTGCCACTTGGAGCAGAGAGTGCTGCATCTGCAACGTGAAGCCATCCTCCCTCTCCCCACCGTCCTCCCAGTACAGCAGCTACTTCCAGGGCATCACCATCTGTACCCTCCAGCCAACACCAGCTGCATCCCCCACAGCAAATCCGCACTGCCAGGATGGCCCGGGGGCACCCTGCCTCCCCCCGCCCCCCAGCAGCACTTGCGCCCCAACGTGCCATCTTCCCCCTTGCCCCCGCCCCAAGCTCGCCCCCGTCTCACCACCGGCACCTTCCCTCCCAAACACAAGCGCATCCCAAACCGGGGCATCCCTTTGCACACCGCGAAACATTTGCTCTCCCCCTTCCCCTTCCCCAGCAGCGATGCGAAACGCGCGCCCCACTGCCCCTACCCCCGGCCACGTCCCGAAAGCTGTTTTTCCCGCACGTCCACGGGCCCCGCGGTGCAGCGGGGAGGCGGCCCGCTCCGCACAGCCCGCGGGGTCCCGGCGGAGGTGCCACGCTCCCGGTGGGTCCCTGCCTCCCGCGGCCGCGGAGCCAGCGGCTCCAGCCCTACCACCACGGGCCCCCGGCTGCCCCCGCAAGATCCCTCTGCTGCCGGCGGACAACGCGAGCTGCGGAGACGAGCCGCGGAGGGGCTGCGCGGAGCAAGCCGCCCGCGCTGGCGAGCGCGTCGCTCAGTACAGACAGATAGAAAGGGGTTCCCCGAAAGTAACTTCGGGCATAGTCTCCACGGAGGAAATTTTTCTTGCTTCCCCTCTTTTTAATGACCCATTCCGCCTTTCCGTGGCTCTCTGCCACAACCCGCGTCGGCAGCAGCAACAAATATAAACTTTTCGCGGATGCCCTGATCTTTGGAGAGAAAAAGACCCAACGAGCATATAGACGTATACACGGTTTGGGTTGTTTGTTTTTTTTGGTGGGGTTTTTGCCAATTTGTCGCCAATTTCGCTGCTGCGTGCGAAGTCGGGCTGGGTGGCCGGACGCGGCGCGTCCCCCCTCCCGCCGCCCGGCCCTCACCTGCAGGCTGCCACGGGCGCTGGAGCTGCCGCGACCGCCCGGGGGCCCCATGCCCGGCCGCCGCTGCCGCCGCCGGCTGCGCCCCGGCAGCCCGCCCGCTCCGCCGCCCGCCCGGCGCTTCTCCTCCCCGCGGCTGCCCATTCCCCCGCCGCCGCCGCCGCCGCGCTGGGCTGGGCTGGGATGTGCGCACCGCCCAGGACACTCCCCCTCCGCCGCCGCCGCCGCCGCGGGAAGGGCCGGAGCGGGGAGCGGGCACGGGCACGGCTGGGAGGGGGCGGGCGAGACGCGGGGGCGCGTCCGCGGAGGCTGCGGCAGCGCCACGGGCAGCGGGCAGGGAGGGAGGGAGCGGCCGCTGTTGTGAGCCCAGCGGCGCGGGCACAGCGGAGAGCGGGGATGTGGCAGTGCGTGTGCGCGCCCGGGCACCGCCGGGACCGGGGAAAGAAGGTAGTCCCGTCTGGAAACTAAGGTGGGAAAAAGATATTGGAAAACAAAATGAACTCGTCTTCTTCTTCGTCTGTGGAAAGATGGAGAGCGGCTTTTTACACGGGCTGTCAGTCATCGGACAAGGGAAGCAGTTTTAAACTAAAAGAGATTTAAATTAGATGTTAAGGAGGAAATTCTTTACTCTGAGGGTAGTGAGGCATCTGAGCAGGTTGCCCAGAGAAGCTGTGGATGTCCCATCCTTGGGAAGTGTTGAACGCCAGACTGGATGGGGCCTTGGCCAACCTGATCTAGTGGGTGGCACCCCTGCCCTTGACCAGGGGGTTGGAACTAGATGATGTTTAAGGTTGCTTGCAACCCAAATCATTTTATGATTCTGTGCTGAGGCGTGCGTGTCAGCAGGCTAAGCGAGAATTAGCAGCTGCATTGGCGTTGCTGGGCCGTGGTGAATAGTGAGCAGTTTGTGCCTGCCCGAAATGAAAGTCATGTTTTTGAGGAGTTTGTGAGCATTTGATTGGTGGAAAGAGCGTGTCCTGCTGAATTAGAGCAGCAACTGCGATTTGCTGCTGGCTAAGAACTCAAAGGTCCTCTGCGGCAGAAAATTATGTGTTTTCATTTTATAGTCTCCAGTCACTTGGCTAGACTATAAGCCTGCCATAGAACTAGACATGAAATTACCAGAACTCAGGGAACTTTAGAATAGTGCGACACCAATTAAACATTTCTTTAACATGTTAGACTATCAAAAGGATTGCTAACCTCCCCAGCGTTACTTACACTGTCTGCAACATCCCAAATGGAATTTTAGATGTCTGTCTTTCGCCTTAAGGTTCTCAATCCAGGCTACTGCTGAGAGCTCAGGTACTGGGACTCTTGTCGGCAGCTGCATTTGTCAAGCACAGTGGAGCTGCCCTTCAGAGAGGTAAAGTTTGTGTGGGAGTTTGAACTCCCTAAGTCACATGGCCTGAAGACCACCTTAAGCATCTCCATGCTCCATGGCAAGCACAGTGTGCAGACATTTGATCTCAACTGAGGCACTAAAAATAGAGGACAGCAAAACATTTTCCTTCAGTCAAAACAAAAATTACTCTTCCCTTTTCCTTTTACAGCTCCATGAGACAAACTCCATATCCAATCCAAAGAAACAAAAACCCCTGTAATTAGAATCCCAATCCAAAACCAACTTCCAGCCTGAGTCTTCTGTAAAGCTGCATCTTTCAGAAGCAAATAAGTGAAACATACAGAACATATTGTCTAGCAACTCTTCGGATATTCTCAGAGGTTGTGAGGATGAGGACAGTGGCAAAAGGTGAATAGAATAGAATAGAATAGAATAGGACAGAACAGACGAGAAACAAAACCTTGCAAGACTGACTTTCTCTGGGGATGTAAACAAATCATGTTAATACCTTTGTCCCATATTCTCCATCCTTAAAATATAAATAGTGCAATAGTGTTTGTCTGAATTAGAGCTTTACCCTATTCTTGCTAAAGTCAGTGGCAGCGGAATCAGGCTCTGCTTTATTCAGTGAAACTCTTGGAAATATACCGTGATTTTTATAACCATTTCACCCCAAAAATGACATTAGCACAATAATCATATGTGACCTAAACAGTGAAGCATTACAGTACTAACAAAAGGCCGTGCTTTATTTATTATTCACTAATCTCTAGGGTTTTGAAACCACTCAGTATGTACTGCACTTATAAATTGTTTATATCTTTGCCATTCATTTCTCGCACAAATAGAACAGACAATGCAGTGTATACAGTTCAGAGCAAACATGTATAATTTAAGAAAGAAATCAAACTACCCAAATCCTTTACTAAAGTCTCATCCATGTGCACTGCTCTGCGCATTGCTTGGTGTTAAATGTACCCATAAACTCAATCCTGTTTAAGTTAGTTTGACTGGACATGCATGGCAGATGCTTTTAGTTGACTCACATCTGCTCTAATTTTATTCATTTCAACAGAAATATTGACTCATTTGGATTTCAGTCAGATGTTGACACTGATTTATGTAGAGGTTGAATTTCATAGACTGATAATTTTAGTTTTAATAGATCAGTAGTCATCTCATGAATGAGTCTGAAGTCCCTATAAAATTTTACTTTAACTTTTGGGTTTTGTTTCTCTGATGTCACACGTTCCTCTTCTGATGTTTCTTCCTCTTATGCTCTTGGAATTACTGAACTATTGCCATACCATTTTTCATACCATTACAGTCACCGCATTTCCCTTGGGCTGCTGATAGGGTAAATGATGGCTCTACTGTTATAGTATTCAGGTTTTCATTATACTTGATGACTTTTATTTTATTAAAGCACAGGTGTAACAGCAGAATTAAAAGTTTTCTGGAGCATCTGGTACCCCTATAATATTTTATTTTGTTAGACATCAGAAACATCTAGTAAGTCTTAAAAGTTCCTTAAAGACTAATGTGTCCAATAAATCTGGTTTAGAAGTACTCCAGCCTGTTTAAGGAGAAGTAACCCAGCTGTGTGTGGGATATGGGTTGAGGGGTACAAGAGAAGCAGCAGTATGGAAAAGATACCAAATTGGTTCGTTCACTCCTAGCATTATTTTGGGGGAGAGCCCCTTCCAAAGTTGTGGGAAAACATTGAACTGATTTCATTATTTTTCTGTATTGAATTATGTTTTCTGGGACAAAGATGTTAGCAATTTATAAGCCTAGTTTGATTCAACCACATATAGTTAAACATATCTTTTAAACTTGCATTTTACTGCATGAAATCTGATTAACACTTCATTCAATATTTGTGTTGCTGCTAGTGATTAAGAAGCAACAAGTGAGAGCATTTCAGTGGGATTCCTGATTGTCTCAAGTATTTTACAAACCACAAGTCTGAGATCTAGTGACAAACCCTCCAAGAAGTGTCATAGTAATTGATAAATACATCAGAAGAAGTACATCATTGCTAAGGTAAAATGGAGTACTTCTTTTACTTTATCCTGAATAAAGGACATAGCAGGTATTGATAGTCAATTGAAATGCCTTGTTTTTGTGGGCAGAGTTCCAGTGGTAGGTGGGAGCCTTCCCAGGTGACCATCACTTTGGAAATGAATGTCAAATAGTGTCTTTTGGCATGGTGGGCAACTTTGGCCAACTTTTACAAGAGATAGGGATGCAGGTACATGTTGCTTCTTCAATATAGCAAAACGATCTCTATTACAAGCTGTGGTTGTAGAGAGGAAGACTGTGGCATGAGATTTCCCCATCAGTGAAATTCAACTAATTCAGATGACAAACTTTGTAAGACTCTAGTCAGTGTGATGCTTTGAGGCAGATGCTTTTCAGTGGGGAAACAGTCACATTTTGCAGTGAAAGCCCTCATGTGAGTATTGATTTCTAGTCACAGGAAAACTGAGCAAGGCACTGCAGACTGCCACTTCTCTGAGGATTTTTGACTGCAGGATATACAGGGCAAGTGAAGGAGATCCTTTTAACTATTAGCAATATACACTTTTTATTGTTTTGCTGCTTAGTAAGGAAAATGCCTTACGCCCTGAACTTCCTGTGCAGGATAGTGGATTACAGTGTGAAAGACTTTATGAATATTAGATAGTGACCTTCCTTGCAGAAGTGCTGAGCATCTGGTACTCATGCTTTACTGAAAGCTGTGATCATTCCGTGTCACTGTAGATCAGACCTAGCATGATCATTCTGTTCTCAGCACAAAGCAGGAGAGTGGCCTTGGCACTGCTTTCCCATGTGTCACTGTATGACAGCAAAAAACTCTGGGTCCAGCTTGAATAAAGGAACAGTTGAGCTGGAAAGTGGATGGCTTTTCAGGGTTTATATCACTCAAATCTCCAGTAACCCTTTCAAGGGGCTGGTTCTTGCAAGCTCTTGCAAGGTGAGCCTGCAAGGTTCTGCTCAGCAGCTTTTCATGAACGAAACTGCTGCAGTCATGACAACCTTACAAGAAAGTAGCTAACATGTGAGGAGTTTCTAAACTTACAAAGGAATACCCCATGAGGCAAAGCGGTGTTTGATAGGAAGTCTGGCAAAGGTGGATGAGATTTTCCTGTCTGGTTAGCTTAGCGCCTTTTGGGGACTGCTGTGTTGAAGTATCACAAATCAGAGCTGCTAAACACTGGCAGAGAAAAGGGGCTTGGGAAACAAAAGGCCTCCTGCAGTCACTAAACCAAGCATTTGACACACCTGACCAACTTCTTCCTCAGATTCTTTTGAGGTTTCATAGAAGTCTGAGTTTTTTGGTTATGATGTTTTGTAAACATCTCCATGCATTTTGTGCTTTTCTTTTTACCTTGAAAAAATGCTAATATAGTCCAATAGTGTGAAAGATTACCTTCAATGTATTTTTAGTCTGTTCACAACTTCACTTTCAAAAGAAAATCTAATTTAAAATTTATTAGCTAAGCATAATTGTCTAAAAATATATGAGAGGAAAGAAGGCTTTAACTCAGATTATATTCCAGAACATCTTTTTACCATAGTTTTTAATAATGTGTTACACAGCATATGAGCATTTGCTTTCACTGACTTCTTGTGTAAGGCTTAAAATAATAATGAAACAACTCTTGCTTAGTGCAAGCCAAAGCACAGGCTGAACTACAGTACTAATATGACACTGCTAAAAATAATTAATACCACAAGTCCTTCATTACAGTCCTTATCACATTAGTTCAGGGACAGCATTCCAGCTTCTGCCAGCTCACTGTGTACATAATGTCTGCAAGTTATGAGTGTCATGAATATGAAGATATTTCTTAATTGACTTCTCATTGACATTAAGCCATTTCTTCTGAGCTGAAGTGACAACCTTTTAGTGTCAGAAGCCACCTCTGAGGGGAGCACACTGAAAAACCCTGTGATATGCCAGGTAGCCAAGAAGCCAAGACATGTGTCAGATAGTTCCTCTAAGCCAACTACCAACAGCCTTCAATCCCATTCAGTTTTCTGCGATAGAAATGGTTAGAGAGTGGATATAGTGCAGCAATGCAGAGCCTTTTTCCCATGATTTCAGCAGCTCCAATGATATTCCAGCCTTTCTTTGTTCCCATGATTTCAGCAGCTCCAATGATATTCCAGCCTTTCTTTGTTCCTCTGAAACAGACAGTTGTATGTTTTTCCTTATCAGTTGGACTGCCTAGCTCTGCTCTGAAAAACATACAATGTGTCATAGCTTAACCTGAGCTCTTTGGCCATGCAGGATGGACATGTGCTTCCTTGACAATAAATTGTTACATGAATTTTCCAGGAACCAGATTCTGTCATCTTCCCTCAGTCTGTATTCAGGTAAAAAAAAATTCCTAATGAAGTTGTTAGCTCTAATTCCCTAATGCTAACTTATTCCTTGCTCACCAAAAATCTTAAATAACCCAAAAAGTTTTTTACTGAATGCAGAATAATTACTACATATTCTGGGATTTGAGCTGAATTGTGTCTTTTATTTAGACAAGTGAATTGACCAACTCCCAGTGGGATATAACACATTTTTATGTCTGTGATGGAATGAAGATAGTAAACCAAACAACTTAATGCATAAGCTACTTTTTAGATAATAGGAAAACATTCTGTCTGTATACTTCTGAAATCTTGCAGCTGATAGAAGCTTTATTGTTCATGTTGTCTCTCTGATCACTCAGCTCCCATACTGAGATAAGAGACAATAGTGTTTTTTCTGCAAAGCCCCTGGTTTCACTTGGCAGAGCTGAACAAATGGTTGGAGCCAAACCTATTCGGAGGTTCATTCGAATACAGATTTTCCTGAGTTTGTAAAAGCCTTCGGTCAGATCAAAACCATACTTCTGTCTTGTTCAACTTTCACATGTAGTGAAATGAGAGTATTATTCATTAGAAAGAGAGGGATTTGCTTGCTCTAACTTTGCTGTCTCAAAACCAGGCATCCAGTCTAGGCCTTTCTTTTTGCTCCCTGAGTTATAGACATTTCCAGGCTATGAAAGTAAAAGGCAGAGGTGTCTAAAACAAGGGAGACAAATTGTTTTCTGTTTCTCTTGCAACTAAAAATTCAGTCTAGAGTGAGAAGGTCAGATATAGATGTTTAAATTTTATCTGTTCAAAAGTAGATTATAGAGAAAGAGAATGCCGAGTGTGCAGCCACAGGAGTTACATTGCAGATGTGACTTTAAACCACACTCTTACAATAATTAGCAATATACTTTGAGACCACTGTTAAATCAAAATAGCCTAAATGTAGGACACTAGCACTTTGCTTCTCACAAATTACCAATCAAGAAATATTTACAGATGCTATATCACAATCATTTTATACAAGAATTACATCTGATAGAGAAAAAAAAAGGTGATCTATCCCTAACAGAGTTTCAGAAAGTAAAACTAGTTATATTCATTAATTTTTTAAGTATTAGGTTTATTTACCAGACACCACTTTTTTTCTTCATTCTTATACAATGTAGCTCAGGTAAGTGAAAAACATGATTTGTAGGAAGACAATGTTTGAAGTTTTGATCCGCAATAAGATAGCACTTTCATTTGACAAATTTGAGATTATTTTTCTTTAAGCAGCACTGAAATATTGAAAGTAGAGTTTAACAACTTCTCTATTCCTAGTTCTGCACATCTCTACGACTCCACATAATAACCATTTGGTTCAAGAAATCAAAAACTCAGCAAGCAGTTCAATAAAAGTCAAAAGGCATTTCCTTCAGCATGGAATAAAATTATCTAGTGTTTTACTTCTTTATACAGTGACTTTCTTCAGGGAAAAACAATTTATTTGTTTTGGTGAAAAATGGAAATGTATAATTCGTGGGAAAATGAGCAGCCTCTATGCAAGGGTAATACCTTTTTACTTATGGTAATAACGGATTGTGAAGGAAATAGCAATTAATGCAAATTTCTCTTTCAAATTTTATTTTAGTAATGTACCATCTAACATGACAGTGTTAACAGTATAACCAACATGTTAGTGTTTTCCCTATTCCTTAGGGATATAAAAGCTCAATTTCAATTGTCTACCCAATGAACAAGAGTATAGAACTGCTAGCTGAAATAGCTTTTACATGGTAGATTGCTCTTCTGGTACATCTCTTCAAAAATTGGTCTGTGCATAAATAGTACCTCTATGTATAGAATATGGATTGAAGGTAAATTGACTGAGAAGATCTTAAAGCAGAGCAAAAATTAACAATCCAAGGAACCCTACAGTAACAAAAACAGAATACATTCTGATTTGAACTCTGTGCATCATGCTGCAAAGAGAGAAAAATTAAAACATCTCTGTTGTATTGTCTGCATATTATTCAAAGTAATTTTCTACATAGGATCATTGAAAATAAAATACTTTTCTTGATTAATTCTTCATTTGATGGTAAATGATTTGTATACCTTTTAAAAATATTAAGCAATGGGAAGAGCAACACAGCCAAGGAGACACTTACCAAGTGAGCTATTGAAAAGAAGCATTTTTCCCCCTATCCAATATTAACTCAGATCTCATTCTGATCAGTGTGAAACTTTAAGGATTACCTCTACTCTTTTACTGAGTGAAATTAGAAAGATCAGCTTCTGCAAAAACACGGTTGCCACTGTGTTAAATTCTTTTGATATTGAAACCTTTGTATGTATTAAGATCCTTAAATGTTAAAATATCTGATATGTATGCCATACATATATCCAGCATATATGTTACTAATTTTTATTGAGCAAATTTCCTCCTCAGATCTAGATTGCCATGCTTGACCTTCTGCAACAGTAACATCCATCTCTCACCTTTCAGCACAACCTGATACTAGCTTTTATAAACATAAACACAGTTGTTTCCACATATCTTAGTATAATGAATATTGATTTTGGGTTTTTTTTTCAAAGATATAAAATTATCTTTGTTTATTCTTCACAATTGTCTATTGATTTGTATTTAGTTATTAGACATTCATCCATTACCTTCTGGTTTTATGGTTATAGCTTTATTGGCATCAAAAGGATAACTGGATAAAAAATCTGACTTGTCTGATGTAGACTGATATTTGTGTGTGTCTTGGAAAATGGAAAATAAAAAAAAATCGAAAATGTGCCATTGAATGTTGCTAGTTCCAGTGCAGGGCAATCATTACTATGGGTCAATGGAAATACTAATAATAGTTATTACAGGTCACTGGACTTCATAACATCAGTGGCTTTGCACTCTTCAGAAACTATTTTTAGAATTTATAAAAGGACTTCAAGTTCATGAACTTTTTTCTTCAGTAATTTGTGCTCATAGCAGGTTTCAAGGTTGTTTTTTTAAAGTGAAAGCTACGAGGAGAACTGTACAGCATCAAGACCTCCCACCGATTTGGAATGGATTCTTTTTCTCCCTTTACTGTACTTGAGAAGAAGTTCATGCCAGAGAGTAGGATTCAAAACAACTTGTTGGTTGATCAGGGAGTCACTTAAAATTATCATGGTCTCTGTGTAGTATCTAAAGCACACTTGAGAGAAATATCACACAATTTTACTCACCAAGTATGTCTTACAACTGCCTTGGTTTGCTTAAAGATGTCCATTGCTGGACATTGAAGTCTCAAAAGAGCCTTCGACTCAGCAAAGAGGCCTTGATTTTACCTGAGGGATCAAGGAATAGGAAACTTTTTTTTTTTTTAAGACTCTGTTAATGGCAGATGAGCTGCCCATCCATTTTTGTAAAACGGGCTAATGTTGGAGCTTGCTAGGGAATGTACTTTCAGGAATTTCTTCTGAGACAACTATTTAAACCAAGAGAAGCCTTGTAGGAGTGTAATGGGGATGGATGAGGCAGAGTGCTTTAGACTGGTTCCACATTATATACAGAATTTAGGTGATTTACTTCTCAGTGCACTTGTCAGATTAGATTCCTTTCTGAGTTTCCTAATTTCTACTGGTAGCCAATGTATTCTTCACATGTGATCTGGGCAGATACCTAATTATTACATTTCTTGATCAAGGCCTAAGCAACTACGGTGAGTTTTCCTTGTTTAGATGCTATCTGCTTACCAAAACTGCTCTATCTCTCCCCTCCTCAGTTGGACAGAGGAAAAAGAGTGTAACGAAAGGTCTGTGGGTCAAGATAAATACAGGGAGAGATCATTCACCAATTAACATTATGGGAAAAACAAACTCAACTTGGGGAAAATTAATTTATTACCAAAGAAATCAGACTAGCATAATGAAAAATAAAAACTAAATCTTAAAGACATCTCCCCATGTCTTTCTTCTTCCTGGTCTCAACTTCACTCCTGAATTCTCCACCTCCTCCTCTCCAGCACCACAGGGCATGGGAAATGGGGGCTGCAGTCAGTTCATCACACTTTGTGTCTGCTGCTCCTCAATCCTCAGTGGGAGGACTCCTCACACCCTTCCACTGCTCCATTGTGGGGGTCACTTCCACAGCAACCTCCATGAACTTCTTCAGTGTGAGTCCTTCCCACAGGCTGCAGTTCTTCCCAAACTGCTCCAGAGTGGTTCCTTTCCATGGGCTGCAGGGACACAGCCTGACTCACCTTGGTTTGCACCAGAGGTTGCAGCACAATCTCTGCTCCAGACCCCAGAGCGCCTCGTCTCCCTTCTTCTGCAGTAACCTTGGTTTCTGCAGGGCTGTTTCTCCTGTGCAGTCACTCCTTTTTGAAGTTGCTGTTGTGCAGGTTTTTCCCCTCATTAAATCTGTTATCCCAGTGGTACTACCACCATCACTGATGGGTGCGGCCTTGGCCAGCAGTGAGTCCATCTTGGAGGTGACTGGCATTGGCTCTGTTGCACATGGAGGAAGCTTTTGGCAGCTTTTGATGGAATTTACCATTGTAGACTCCTACTGCCAAAATTGTGCCATGCAAACCAGATACAGAGCCTCACATGGCTGTGCATTTTGTCTCAGAGCTGGGTGTCACTGGGCTCCCAAGAGAATCAGGGAGTGAACTTAGTGCTGCACCCCCCCAATCAACATCTTGGCTCTCATTTGGGTGACTGGAACCGAAATGATAGCTGTGATGTTGCTGGCACTAGCTAATACAAAGTTGGTGCTGCATGATGAGGGATAGAACATGGATTGGTCCGTGGTCCTTCTGTATTTATCAGCACAGATGGAGGCACTCAGTTCACTTCCTCTTCAAAAGACTGTGGGTATGTGGGAGGAGGAGTGGCTCTAAGCTGACTCAAAGCAGCATATGTGCTATTGCACTGGCCTCCATATACAGAGATGGAAATTTCATATGTTGGGAAACAGGCAGAGAAACTTCCCTCATTGCAGGTAAGAGAAGGCAAATTAACTTCACTTGCTGCATACAACCAAAAAGGCTGCCATCTTTGCCAGCATGCTATGCTGTGTTACAAAGTGCTCTGGCCCTACCTAGGAAGCTTCAGGAGAAAGAATGGTGTTTGGTGTCAGGTGAGCTAAAGAATTTGCTAAAATGTTAAAATGCCCCATCTGAAAAGAGACAACTTAATATCTTGCTGTACTATGAGTTGGCTGAAGCTGACCAGCTTCAATATTACCTCATCCATAAAGACAATCACCAGTATGAAGTAAACACAGTAACTAACACAGGAGTCAAGCAGAGAAAGACAGGCACTAAACTACATCTTTATATTACTAATTTCTGACATTTGGTGCACTTACTTGTACAAAAATTTAAAAATATACAAATCCAAACCCTGCAAATCCTTCAGCTTTCCCAAGCCATTATCTTCGTTTCTGAAGAGATAGCACCTTTCCTTGGCCTCATGCTGCTTCGGTTAATCTTTGGTGATTTAAATATAACCTCACTGTGTTTGCAAATAGTATTTGTTAGAGAGAAAGTTAAAGTAATTCCTTCACAAGGATAATAGGAAAAACCCGAAAACAAAGCAACTTCAGAAAAACAAGATTATTTTTGATCGCAGCATGTGATGGCAGAAGAGGCAGATTAGACATTAGAAATTGGCTGACTGAGGGATATGCCATATAGTCACATGCATAATTCATTTTCAGGATAATGTAAAGCCTCATATATAATGTTTCTTGAAAATAAATATGAAGATAAACAACATATTTATCTGTTCCACTCATGCAGCACACCAGAAGGAGAAATCCATTCCTTTTTGCATTGAGGGAAAGGAGTCTGGTGGATAAACTTATACTACCTGCATACACTGGTAAATTAAATTTTTTTGAAAACTCTGAGTTATATGTAGGAAATTATTGTGACTTCCAGAGAAAGATCGTGACTTCTCACCATACCAGTGTGTTTATTTATAGGCATCCAAGACAAAAATAGCTTTCGAGGTTATGATTAAAAAATGGTTTGACTGCTTGCACTTTACTCAGACAGCTTGGAGCAGAGGATCTATCAATCTTAAAAAAACCCATCTCTAAGTTAGAGTGATCATACCTGTGATCACTTTAATGAAATAATAGTCTTTTACATTTTCATGTGTCTCTAGGGTGCACATTATTTTGCTTAAAAAAAGTTACAGAAATTGCTCACATGATTCCTGACATCAGATTTCACTTGTAAAACATCAAGCAAATATTATTTATATTTATATAACAAGACTGTTCTATGATTCATTCAGTTTATTAAAGTAAAAGATAACTTTTTATATCCACAGTATTTTTGTCAGTCCTTATGTGAACACACTTATATTTTTTTTTATATTTTTATTTTTTATTCTGCATGTTAATCAAAGTGAGTAAATGTACTGTCTCACATATCATTGTAAATCTTAGCAGAAATCCCAACAAATGAGTTAATTTTAAATTGTTTTTACTGGCATGCAACAGGTGTTTAACAATGTACTTAACGAGATGATGAGTCAATGTCTAAGTACTGATATTTTGACTCACCTAGCATCCCATTGTTTTTCCATTGCATTCCGCATCTGTTTTCTTACGGAAATGTATAAGAAAACATTTGTGCAGTGGGTATAATGCAGCTAAAAGGCTAAGAGCTTGATAGGTTAAAAAAACCCCCAAAATGTATTCTTTAATATTTATAAAGACAATTAATAATATTCTACTGTTTACAGCATCTGTATTTCTCTGGTTTGACCATAAAGATGATTTGCCCAGCTCTTAAGCATTTGTGGTATTGGTGTCTGGACACAAATTAGAAGGCAAATATTTTCATTATCAATCAGCTTATTTTTCTCCACTCCTTTTTTGTATGAGTTGTGCTTCTCCCCCTTACTCTGAATATGTTTCTTCCAAGTGGTGAATCCATGTCTGTGCACTATTATAAAGTGATTCTGTTAATTATCCTCATTCTGGCTTATCAGGTTACCATACTCGTGATTATTCATTGCACTTTTGGCTTCATATTTTTGCACCTGTTAAATCTTCCTTTGGACATGTTATGACAGCAACAGATTTCAATGGTGGTGAAGAGCTTGTTCAAAATGAAAAGTTTTTATTTATTCAGGATGCTGCAGCAGCAACCAACACCTAAGTAATAACCTCCCTTACCTAAAGCCTGAAATCTCCTCAGAGATGTGAAAATTTCCCTATAACCAAAGTTCTGCTCTCTTCCCCTCCTTCACTTTGCATTTGGGCTGATACAGCCTTGATTTCTCCATTTTCCCTTTAAACTCTATGGCCTATGGCTTATCTCTCAACTATTTTTAAACTCTGCAAGATGTTTCATATGAAAAACCATGGAGATATCAAGATAAGGATGCTCTTTCCAATTAGATTGCAGTGAATCTAGCCAAATTCAGGAGTCCATAGTGGTGGAAATAAGTGATAAAATAATTTATGCCAGTGCTGCCCGTTAGAACACTGAAGATTTTGTGGCTTAACTAGCAATGCACAGATTATTAAATCACAACATAAAAATACATAACATTCTTTTTTTCCCAGCATTAAAGTTGAGTTAAAAGAATGAACTACTGTCCCATGATGCTACTTTTCATTAAAGTTATTTGTTTGTTATTTTCATTAGGGTACTCATTTCATTTCATATACTCTTCTACACGTACTTTGGGGACTATTTTATGTGACAAGAAGACTATGAAAACTTCATAATTACTTTGGTGGAAACAGTTATAACTCCCTCCTCTACCTCTGTAAAATAGCTGCTTTTAACGTGGACTAAAATACTGATATCAAATGTGTAAGTGAGCTTTTGAAAACACACAAAGAATTTCTTAGAATTGCTTTTCCTTGAACTAGGCTAAGTGATAAACCTGTCAAATATGAAGCCATTAATATGTGATGCTTTACATGTTTAAATATACAGAAGCAGGATTTTGTAGTTTGATTTCTAACAAAATTCAATAATCCAGACATTCCTTCTACCAATGCTCTCAGAAAAGAATAAAGTTAATGACATCATTCTAATTTGCTACAGTTAATGACTGGTTACAGTAGCATAGATTAGGTTTGAAACAGTCTTTTATTTTTTTCTTTTCCCTAATCTCTACCTTCATTTCAATACAGAGATTGAAATTCACACTCTTCCTTTTTTTACATTTCTAAATTGTGTAATAATGGTTTTTAAAAAGTCCAGAAATGCATTGCATAATGTTTTCCTCATAAATCTTCATCATAATATCTCAGTTTATACTGCTGGATGATCCCAGCCTGTGGCAAATTAAGCTGAATTTACAGATTTTTCTTGCTGTGATATTGGCTACTTTGATGAATACAGTGATAAATGCTCTCACTGAACTCTTCTGGTAAAATATCAGTCGAAAGTTTGTGGTAACCCATGTAGAAGGACAGTGAGGCTCTTTCCTGAGCACATCCTGCACATATCAAGTTATACCACAGACGTAGCTATAGGATGCAAATATTCATCTTCAGTGAGAAACTGATGCCATGCTTATTTTTCAGGATAGGGTGTGTGGGTGATATTTAATGATCATACAGATGTAAAGGTTATTTAAATTAGTAGCAGTTACTTTTGCTGTCAGGAATGTTTTTGCTATGTAATCTATTTGCCTATTCTTTTTTAATGTTTGTTTCCTTTGTTTCCTATTCTTTTTGCTATTTGGTTCTTTCTTCTCACTTTTATCTATTTTTTTCTTATTTTATTAGTTTTTTCCCCATAAATTCTTTTTCCCTGCTCCTCAGTTAAAGACATAGATTTTTACTGTACCATTTTCTAACAAGAATAATGTTTTACGTCAATATACTTTGATACTTCAACTGGATACCTATACATTTCTATTTTTCCTTTTCCTTAATATAGTTCCTTTTGAGTTTCAGCTTTTTATTAGATTACTTATAGATAATTTGACACTTTTGTTCTTGTATTTTTATTCTCCAGTTCTTAAAGTTGGTTTTAGCTAGTGATGTGGGTTAACCCGAACCAGCAATGAAGCCCCACGCAGCCAATCGCTCACTCCACCACCAGAGTAACTAAGAGAGAATCAGAAGTGTAAAAGCCAGAAAAATCGTTGTTTGAGATAAAGACAGTTTAATAGGGAAGCCAAAAGCCACACACACAGGCAAAGCAAAACAAGGAATTAATTCACCACTTTCCATGGGCTGGCAGGGGTTCAGCCATCCCAGGGACAGTAGGACTCCATCTCACATAACCATGTTTTGGGAAGACAAACGTCATCACTCCAAATGTTCCCCTCTTCTTCCTTCGGTCAGTTTGGGTCACCTGTCCTGGCTGTGTCCCCTCCCAACCTTCCAGGCACCCCAACTTCCTTGCCAGTGTGGCATACAAAAAGCAGAAAAGCCCTTGGCTCTGTGTAAGCACTGCTCAGCAATAACTAAAACATCTCTGTATTATCAACCCTGTGTTCAGAACAAATCCAAAACACAGCCCCATAGCAGCCACTGTGAAGAAAGTAAATTCTACCCTAGCCAAAACCAGAACAGATAGTCATTCTCGTTCATATTATTCTCCTTCACTAAAAAGCTTTTTAATGAATGCTTCCCAAGAATTATTATTTTTTCATATCAGAGTCAGTTTAACTAAGGCTGTGATAAAACATGTTAATATTTATGTATATTTTGGTAATTTAAAAAATGGTCTTCAGTTTTTGTTTACTTTGGTTTCATTATTTTATAAAAGTACTTTTACTTATGCAATAATTTTATTATTATTATTAGCATTTGCTACTATTCTTTTTTATCCTTTGGGAATTTTCTTCATCCATTTGCAGCATCAACACTTCAGACTGGAGAGGTCTACATGTAGATAATACTGAAAATTATGCCTTCTATCATAGCATCTAGATGCTATTTGCAAAGCCATCTTCAACAGTGAATAGTATAATATATAATTTAGTGAATCACTCAGGACTCAAGGTACTTTTAACTGGATAACTGCATAGAAAATGCCAGTGCATTGAATACTTCGGTGTTTGTAGCCATTACAGCTCAGAATAATAGCTATGAATATCATATGAGCTATAATAACCTGGTTTGATAAAGATCCATGAATAAGAAAAAATGTGAGTGCTGGGTATATTTGTGGACAAAATTTTATTGTGTTTATACATTTTGTTTTACAAAATGTTTTCTCTTACTTGATTCATTGCACAATGTCAGGTAATGTGCTGAGAGTTCTGTATTGTCCTGTATTTTACATTTTCCAATCTCTTTCTTGGTTGCATCACTCAATCTTTATCACATTATCACAATAATTTCATAATAATTGTCTTTGTTGTTTTGTCTTTCCATGACAAGGGGCTTGTCTTTATGTATATTTCCATTTCAATTTACTGCAATGTAGACTATTTCCTGCAGTTCACATTAAATAGCTCTTGAGTACAGGCAATCAAAGGCAGCTTCTCATTTTGCTCTGGAGAACCCATGATTTATAGGCTGAGGACTCTCCTCTCAGTCAAAAGCCAAATTTCAGTCAATCTACATGATTTCCATTTACTTTAAATAGATAATGTATTATCTTTATTCTATGATTTCAGTGTCTGCTTTCCTACTCAAAGAAAAATGCAACGTTGGCAATGTAGGACTGGATCTATAAAAGGGAGTCAGGCTCAGTGCTGAGTGCTATGGTACCCTTTAAAATATATCTTTGATGCATTTAGTCACCAGGTGTGTTCTACAGCTTGACCTCTGAGCTGCCTACCATTGAAATGGTACAAAAGACTTTTAGGGGTTCCAGCTGCATTATCCAATGAGAAGTGCTAGGAAAATGCCTGAATTCTCCCTAGAATAATCACAAAATTCAATGTCTGTTTAAAAAGTTCCTAATTTTTAATGCACTCATAAGAAAATTTTTCATTCTTTCTTGGTCTCCTTTCTCCCTTTCTTTCAGAACATTTCAAGGGAATAATATACTTATTTTTAAGTCAGTTTCTTTTTCCACTGAGTTTAAAATCTAGTAGTGAAACAGATGAGAAATTTGAGAAAGATAGGTGCCATTACACCTTTTCACTCATTTCCTGCTTCTTGCAATTGAGATAGTGACTTAAAATATTATTTGATATTAAGATATTTTCTGTTCTCCTCTGAAAGCTGACCCTCACTGGACAGCATAATGAAAGAAAGAAAAGCAAAGCGGGTGAAAAATGGAAAAAATTATTCTGAAACTGAGAAGTTTGGAATAGAAGAGGTAATTATAAACTTCCTGTTTGCTAAACTCAATGTCCAAGCAACAAGATTGTAGATCATCTTCTGATTATCTGTCTGATTTGATAACTGTTTTATTAGACCATTAAAAGCTCAGCCTTACTCTGAATACCTATTGCCTTCTGGTTACAGTAGGACACAAATTCTTAGAAGCAGGAAGAGAAATTTAATGCATATATCATCTTGTCCAGGCAAGTACATTTTCCTTCCTGTTTTTCATCTGTATGTTCTGATCATGCAGAGTTGCAGGTGGACCAGCAACAGAGAATGAGGCACTCCTAGTTTGCAAATCCCAAAATGGCTTAGATATGAGACTTCAGCTGGCGGGGCATTGCATTTGTTTTGCTCTTCCTGGTCCTTGGACACCTTGTGGTTGTCACAAATGTGGCTTGCTCTGCTTCAAAAAGTTAGTAAATGTTTCAGGGAATTGAGTTAAGGAGAAGGATGCTGAATCTCTTTGCAGTATTAGCCCTTCCCCTAGTTTCTTTATCAGAAGTTACTCCAGTTTTCTATAGCAACTTTTCACACTTTTCTTGAGGCTGTGGACCACATTCACCTAACATTTATCTATGAAGTTTCAAAGGCAAATGTTTTGGGTATTTTTCTTGATTTTTAAGCCTGTCCTCTGGTTTTCCAGAAAATTGTATCATATATCATACCTGAAGCAATGCATATAATTAGGTACATGAAAATAAAGATAAAAGCTAAAGTACTTAGGAGCTACAGAGATGCTTTGATTCTTTAATGCACATCTACTTTTGCTATACAGTGTTTTTCAAACCTTACTGTGAGATAACAGATAATTCATGTGGAAAACAGTGTAAAAATATGTAAAAACTAATCTTTGTCTTTGATCCAAAACCAATGGCATCCTGGACTGCATTAGGAAGAGCACTGCCAGCAGGTCAAGGAAGGTATCCTGCCCCTCTACGCAGCCCTGGTGAGACCACATCTGGAGTGCTGTGTCCACTTCTGGGCTCCTTGGTACAAGAGAGGCAGGGAGATCCTGAAGGGGGTACAGTGGAGAACTACAAAGATGATTAAGGGACTGGAGCATCTCTCTTATGAGGAAAGTCTGAGAGAGTTGGGCCAGTTCAGCTCTGAGAAGAGGCAGCTGAGTGGGGACCTCATCAATGTCTATCAGTATCTGAAGGGAGATGCCAAGGGGGTGTTTCCAGGCTCTGCTTGGTGATGCCAAGCAGTGGGACAAGAGATAATGAGCAGAAAATGAAACGCAGGAAGTTCCACCTGAACATGACAAAAAACTTCTTTACTGTGCAGGTGAACAGATTGTCCAGAGACGTTGTGGAGCCTCCCTCACTGGAGATATTCCAGAACTGTCTGAATGCAATCCTGTGCCATGTTCTCCAGGGTGACCCTTCTTGACAAGGGAGGATGGACAAGATGACACTCTGTGATCCCTTCCAACCTTATCTGTTCCGTGATTCTTGATGAAGTGATTGCAATACAAATCTCAATGGTTTACTGAACATCTCAATGGTTAATGAACATTTAAATACTCAGTCATTTGTAGGATGAAAAAGCAGGTGTTCTCATGAGCATGGCATAAATTGTGTGGGCAGCAAAAAAAATGTTTTCTGGTCTTTATCAGTTAAATAAAATGGCACATTTAGTTTTGTCTCTGGCTGCACTGGGGACTGCATACCTTTTACTGTTGACAGTAGCTGAGTGAGTTTGGAGCACTATGTCAGATGTAGCTTTCATCACAAAATTTGCCTGAATACAAGAGAGGACATCTATTGGGACACCTTGTAAACAGTGCAATTTATATGAAAACACAAGTAGCTCTCAGAATCAATAATGATCATTGTCAATCACACCATCATCATGTGCAATTCTGTAGCCGCTTTTAACTGAGATCACAAAGAATTTTACAAGTAATTTCATTTACACTTCACCAGCTCCCTGTATAGTAGTGTGCACTTTACCAGTCCCACACATTATTCTTTTAAAGTGGTGATCTTTAGTTTTGGAATTTTAAACCATTTTGATGTCGTAAGAAAAATATAAATAGAACATTTGAATAAAAAGGTTAAAGAATCAGTACTGTAAAGCTGCAGAGGATAGGTTTTTATTGCTCAACAACACAATTTTTGACTAGCTTGCTACTAATATTTTCAAAAGTGTTCTATTAATATAGGAACAAAGGTCCATTTTCAGAAGTGAAAATTAAATTCGTGTTACAGTATATTCATATACACTTCCACTTCTTTCCCCTTAGAAATCTCAGTAACCAATAACCCACAATTCAAAAATATGGCCCTTTGGAACCCAAGACTAATTACAATTCAATTCAACCTGGGCTTTTAATTACTTAAGTTACTTTTGAAAATTGAATCTCTAAGTCATTAATGTCCAGATGCTTACAATTATAAAGGCTCTTAAATCCCTCTGAAGTGTCAGCTAAGAGCCCAGATATTTTTCAGACTCTGATGTCCAGTGTTTTTGGCCAGTGTCACCTTGGATGTACTTGTGCCTAAGTTGGAGAATGGGCAGTTTTACAATGCATGACCCTTACAAAGAAATTTTATCCCTTATTGGCTGCATTGTGTGAAAATGTACTCCACATCAAAATATACCCATGAGATATTTTCAAGAAGAAAAATGAAAGGTATATCCTACACTGTCAATTTTTTCCCATTCTAAAAATATCTAGACCTGCTTCAGGCCTCTAGATTGTGTGGAAAACTATTATGTCTTTGAAATTTAGAAAAATGTGAGATTGAGAGCCCTTGTGTATTTAATCATACATGCAAAGAGTTAATTGGAACCATCTGTTTCTTCAGGATGGAGCTGAGTCTTCTTGTGAATCAGCTAGTAGGAATCTCTCTTTCCCTGTCATCTTTCCTGAAGCAACTTTTAATATAGTATCAGATACAGGAAGAGAGTCCTATTTTTGTATTTGCATCAGATGTTTTGACAAAGTCAAATGCTAATACAGTTGCAGCAATATTTGGAAGAGGCAAACATGGCAAGGAAAGGATCAGAAAACATACAGGATTTGTCTTGGAAGTTTAGAACTGTATAAGTTTCAGCATCAATATTTTGTGAAAAGATGGCTAATTCTACATGACTTTCAACATCGTTCTATGCACCAGTGCAAAGAAAGAAAATAGTTTCTTTGTTTCTAAATAAAGAGATGTTTTGCAATTGTATTTAGACAGCTTCATATGGTACATAGCACTGCAGGAACAGGCTTTTCATATCACACTCTCTCATATACACCCTCATCTGTTGTATATTATGTGATTGTTGTTGAAGTGAAAAATCCACTCTTGTAACCAATGAAGCCAATACAAGTAGTATCAGCCGTGTGTTTTGCCTTGCATTTTGCAGGAAATTCTAAGCCTAGCTTCCAGCACTGTGGTAGCTCTGGAATGATTTATAATGTGCAGGCATATGCATATGTATATGTATATTTTCATATTCATCTCATCAGGATTTTAGTGACTATCTGATCCTGGCTTGTATGTATAGTCTTTATTCTTATTAATAAATTTTGTGGTAGTAAGACGTTAATTTCTATTAATATAGAAGGGATATATTTTGGGTAATTATTTTTATTTTAGGTTTCCAGAAATAAACAGACTTTCTTCCTCCTCAAGTGAAAGCTTATCATAGTCTAAGGATAAGTTTATATTTTTTTTGTAGGCCATCTCTCTCACTATCCAAGAAATGCAATCACTAAAGTTCATATTCTAAGGTAAATGGCATACAACAGTGAGGGTGCTGCCTGAAGACAGGAGTTCTGCAGCTGTCTTCAAAGCTTGTACTGCTCGTGTGGATCTTAATTCAAAGCTTTAACATACTGCATATGATGGGTTGAAGCAATTCACAGCAACAGCAGGAGGTGTTAGTGGCAACTTCTATATGTGATGTTTCAACATATTTCAGGAGATTGAAAGTAATTGACGCTTTAGGATTTCACGTACGTGCAACAAAATTGAGCCAATTATTCTTTGTAACCTGAGATTTAATTCTTCCAGGTGGGAGAATTTGTGGAGTTTTGATTATGACTTAAAAAAGAGATAATTGATTAGGAGATCCTGGTTGGGTTTTTTTTTTCATTACATTAAATAAAAAGAAGTGTAGTACTTGACTCCCAGAAAGTAAAGAATAAGTAACTAGGAAATGAGACCAAAAAGAAAATCTATCCATTGGTTTCACAAACATGATTAAGGCAATTCCAAAAAGCCTACAAAATTCCCTGATCTTGCTTCCACTAATGAAAACAAAAGTCAGTGGCAAAGACATTTTTTAGTGGTGACAATAAATATCCCATCTGTTTTTCACTCATCCAGTAAACCAAATTTGCAGTTTACTTGTGAGGGGGGGTGAAAAAGAAGCATATTTAATGTCAAATATGCTCCTTTTCCAAGCGTATTGTTGGTTATATTAGCTCCAGTATTTTATTTTCCCTTGAGAACAGTATCAATGTGTATTACTGTTCATAAGAATAGTCCTGAGGATTTCTTGTATCTGAGCCATTGTTTGCACAGGTGAAAAGAACAAGCAAGACAAAATATATTATTAAAAAAATGTATAAAAGTTCTGGCTTGTCTGGAAAAAATATACATTCTTTGTGCAAGACTAGGGAAACCAGGATATGTCTAGGGAATGGGAACGTACCAGGTCCTGTTTAGGTTTGGGACCTTTGTGTTCTAGCAAAGTGATTCCTCAAGAAGAAAGGTTTGAAAGAGACCTAAGTGACTCTTGACTCCAATCTCCAGACAGCAGAGGCAAGTATATTTTATAGACTGTAAGGATCTATGTCACTCACTTTAGGCTTTCTTTCTTTTTTCCCGCAAAACAATTTCAAGATTAATAAATCTTGCAACTATCACCTTACAGGTATAAGTGACTAGAAGTGGTGCATTTAGTCTTGTGATCTTACTTCCATTTTATGGCTTTTCCTCCTCATATTTGTCTTGAGCTGTTTGTATCAAGCAGATTTCTTCTCAGCAGTTTTTTTTTCTTTTGATAGGCTAAACATGTCTCCATTTCATTCTTTGTTCTTAAATGAACACAGAGTGGTATGGAAGGAGTTCACTGGGAGCTACAAATATTTTCTACTATAAAATTTAGTGGAAATGGACAGATGACATTGGGCTGATAACATTTTCTCCATTCTGCCATCATTTAGTTTAAAAAAAAAAAAACAAAAACAAACCACCCAAATCATCATTGTTTGTTTAGTGACAAGAAGGTGGATGGATATATGACTGTTGTTCTAAAACAGCATCCAAGTTGACAGAAAAAGCATTAGAAATAATTTAACTAAGAGACACCAACTTCTATAGATTCCTGCAGATAATTCTCAAACCCAGACTCCTCTTTCCTAAGTTAGTTACCTAAAGTGCATTTACATAGATTTTCAAAAGAATTGCTTGCTTTTTAGCAACAGCTCACTTCCCACAGGCCAAATGGAAAATTATTCTTTATGCTTGAGGGACTATGTTTGGATGAGTTGATGGTCTGCCTGAATGTTGCATTTAAACTTGACTACACTGGGTGGGTAGCTGTGGGCTGATAAAATGCTCTCATTTCATTCCTGCTGTTGACTCCTTTCCATCTCCTTTACCTTTTCTGTGCACAGTGTTCTGTTCATTCCTGCCTGTACTTGACTAGAGGCTCCTTTCCTGCATCTAATTTAAGGCAGAAAGTAATATGTTCAACATCAGGCACTGCAGTCAGAGCATCTGGCAGTCACTAATTTTTTCCTGGAAGATCAGAAGGGACACAGCTTGTTAAGAGCCTTTCAAACCAGTATTTCTACTGAAGACTCAGTGGTCAGACTAAATTGTGAACTCTGTGCCCTGATAGTATCACAGATATGCAAGCATGCCCAGTCAGTGAAAATACTTTCTAACATGTAATACAGGAAAAATTAAAAAAGCCAACTCCCAAAATTGTGGGGTACAGTTCATGTGTGTAGATCCTTACTCTGTCCACTCTTCACTCTACTCAGAAACAGCTCAGAGGAAGGGTACAAGGCCTCCAGAAACCAACCAGAATATCACAATAACCAACATCCTTAAAATTTACCCTTTTAATGTCAAACCTCTTCTTTTCAAATCAACTATTAACAAAATAAAACAATCATGTCTGCATAATGCAGTTAGAAAATCTGCTGCCAGTGACATTTTTCAGGCTTGAAGAAATCTCCATCCAACAGTCATCTGCTCTTGGGCAGTGCCACTGCCATTGCACTGTCTCTATAGAAAAGTTACTAGTAGTATATATTTCTTCCTTTGATGGCATCTTCAGATTTTTGTCACGCTAGCTCCTTATTGCCATCTAAGTTTTAAATTTTTCCTTATGGTATAGTTTGATTTTTCTTTTCTCAGAAGTAGTGAGTGGGTTGCTTGATCCCTCTTTTCTATCTTCTTTCTTACTCATGGCTAAATATCTGTTTTATTAATTAAATTAAGTGCAGTCTTCAGATTTTTTTTTTAATCTAAAGGAGGATCATAGTAATGGAAGATAGTTAATAAGTTACATGGGACTGAACTTCCTTAGAGAGTTATAGTAATACTTTGCATTTGACTCAGAGTTCTGTGCAAATGAAGA
Source organism: Lichenostomus cassidix (assembly GCF_008360975.1). Lineage (NCBI taxonomy): Eukaryota > Metazoa > Chordata > Aves > Passeriformes > Meliphagidae > Lichenostomus > Lichenostomus cassidix. Next base: position 55,046,268 of record NC_139479.1, on the reverse strand, counting down.
GAACTGAGTAGAAGACTCCTGTAATTATTTGCCATAGACAGGACTGATGATGAAGAAAGCCATTTCACTCTATTATGATGAGAGACCTATGCTAGTTCAGAAGCCCATTCATCCACCATGGGGGTCATTAAAGCATGAGTCACAACTGAAATAATGGAACAAAATCCTCCGGACAGCTACAGGTGTAATTTTTGCATTTGATTAGCTACTAGCTGAGAGAAATTTGAGAAAGTGGCAGAAATGCAAATATTTTTGATTAATTAAATAATATTTCTGAGATCTCTTTTTGGCACAAAATGCCTTTTTTGAGCAATAGAACTTAGTAAATAAATCTGTGTCTTTCCTAAGCTGTACTTTTCTCGAATTCTCTCATCTAATGATTTGGCCTGGGCAACCATGGTGTGGCTTATATATTCTTACACCAATATATTAACCCTTCCCCATGCTTTTCTCTATACTTACTTCATTCTTTCACTGTATTTTCTTTCTAAGAAAACAATTTGACAAAAATTCTTAGTGTAAGTTACATGTACAAATTCTATATTATTAAAGATCTTGGAAGACCACAAGTGCAACACATATATGTCAATGAAAAAAGATGGTCATAATTTTTCCAGTGCTGTTAGGATCCATGAAGTATCTTGTTGGACACAGTATTTTCAGACAATCATTGAGACTATATTAGATTGCATGAAGCCAATATTGGTTGTATTTAACAAACTAATCAAAAGAACATTTGGACTGATAAAACTGGATAATGACCAGTTGGCACTTATTCTTAGATATTGACTGAAGTTTAGGAAAGACTTGTGAGTAGCAATTTATGGCCACCTCAACTAAAGTACTTTCCAGGGTCTCAGTATGGAGCTTCCTAATTTATTTTCCTTAGGACAAGAAACAATTTGTCACATGAAAATATGCAAAGAACAAAGGAGATTCTGAATTTCTTTAGAGGGGGTATATGTCTTTTAGTGCTGCCACAGCAGAATATTTTTACTAAGATTCTGGAATTTTGATGTCAATCAGGTATTCACCTAATAGCTTGTTATAGCTCACAGAGGATTGTCCCACCTTTGAAACAAAACTGAAAAACTCATTAGCAAAGGACATGCTTTTGCTTTTCTGGCATATCTGAATACAAAGATGTGTATAAACATCCATTTTTTCAAAATAATAGGCTTTTTATTTCAACTTATGCATACCAGTTTTAACATTAGAAGTATCCATAAATGAAAGCAAATGTTTGTGTTTGTGCTGATTTTTATTTAGCTCAGCACAGCTTGGTATGATACTGACTACATGAACACTGCATGTGGAAACAGAGAATTTCCTTGGCGTGTAAAATATGCCTCTTCTGGTGATTGGAATAAGCTATATTGTTTATTTCACTGATTTTCAACCGTGCTAGTATCTTTGCAAAACACTTTCTAGGAGGGAGATTGTAGACTTCAAGTCCAATGAAGCAGAAGGTAATCTTTGGAAAACTAACTGATTACTCGAAATAGCTGACATTGAATTTCAAAATACCTTGTAGGCATCATTACATTCACATAAATGCAGAGAGATGTATTTATGAATATAATAGAGCTTATGTCAATGTTGAACATTTTAGAAACATTCTGATATCACCCACTGAAAGTGAAGAAGATAAAGACACCAGAAAATGACATTTTCTGCCTAAGCTTTAGTGTGAAATAAATAAAAAAGAAATACAGAAAAAAAGTTATAGATGTCTATATATCTATAAATTTCTACAAATGCCTATAAATAAAATAGAATCTCATATATTAATTGTCCCAGAAAATGAGTATTTTAAGTATTTTAAATACTTTTACAGCCTAATGATTTTTTATATAAAATATAGAAATTGTTTAATAAAGCTTTTTCATGTTCTCAAAGCATAATTATGTCACTTGCAAGATGAATAAGTGCTTTTATCTAAAAGCTATAAAAAGTTTAACATTGGCGTGACTGATCACTAGAGACCTCCTAGATAAAAGATACCAGAGTTTGTGGATTAACAGAGCTATATGACATTACTGTGCTGAGATATAAACCCCTTTAAAAGTACGACCTACATGGATCCCTTAATGTTGCAATAGGATGATTGTCTATATCCGTAATAGTAATTTTATGTCATCACAGTAACTGTGATTCAGTTGGTTTACACTTCTTTTAAACTGAAAACAAAGGCAGCATTGAATTAGCTGTCACAATCAAATGTTTGTGAAATGATAAAAGCACATGTTTTTAATTGCAAATAATGAATGCTGATTAGCATAAGGTAAAAAGCTTCACTGTGAAGCATTACAGACTCATTGAATAGTCACAGTGAGCTCACCACAGTCTCAATAGAGTGGTCATCTTGTAGCAAGACTGAAAAACAAACTTGATAATTCTTTGAGATGGTTTTCTTATAGCCTGCATTAATATCAAAAGAACAAGTCAAACCTAAATATTTCTTGGACTGTGTTGTAATGTTAGAAAATAGAAATTTGGTGGGGGACAAATTTAGCATGGGCAATTTTTCAGAACTATGCAGTGTGAATATTTAACATCCATGCAATTACTTTTTCTATAAAAAGGCACATTGGAACATTTTAAATTACAATACTTAATGTTTTCTGTCTTCCACATATGGTTATCAATGAATTAACTAAGCTCTTCGAGTACAGAAGCACTTATATTTGGTTTCTTCTGATATAGGTTATCTGATGGACTAAACACAGTAGGAACAAATGCATCATTTGCCACAAAAAGAAAAAAAAGGAACAAAGATTTATACTGTATCTATAGCATCAGTTCCTTCTGTTTAGAAGATTTTGTGCTTTCAAGGCAAAGATAAATGAATGTCTTTTTTTTTCTTTTTACTTCCTTCTCATGTCTGATTATTTAAGATTGATGGTTAGATGGACTATCTTTAATTATCACTACTCAAATCAATGAGAGCTTATGCTATGTTTTTATTAATAATGCAGTGGTTAAAGAAGAAGTCCTACAAGGTTTGGCAGCTGTATGTAATAGGTGAATCATGAACACTGAAGATGGCACAGATCCTACTCTGAGGAGCTAGTTTCTCTGCAGTGAGTGGAAAGACCAGGAATGACCATGACAAAAATAGAAGGAAGGAAATAACAAATTAGTGTTAATTAGATCATGCAGTCAGCTAGTTATTGCACAGCACATTGATTCCATGGACTGTCCCCTAAGATAAATTCTGAATAAACAAATTGTAGGAAAGAGAAATGTTTTCCAGATGGATGATAAAATTAGCTCAAAGTTATAGTAAAAGTGCTTTGGTATTTACAGGGTGGGATTGGTGGGTTTTTTATCAGTTTTTTGTCATTATATTATATATGAAAAAATATGCCCAAATTATATAGGATCTGAGCTACGTTGGCAACTAGTATCTTTTTTTTTTTTATTTTTTGATCAGAAGTCTGTTACTGATATTCAAAAGATCAGCATAAAACAACAATCTTAGTGCTCTCCTGTTGCACTGTACAGCCTTGAGAAACTATATTGAAATATTTGAGTGAGGGAAACTTCACCTGTTCTCACGTACATGATTTTTCCAGAAAACCACTATGATTTACTCAAATATATTTGTTATTTGGAATGATGTTAGCAATTAGCATGAATAACAGCTGGCCTGGTTTTTGCTCATAAGCAATCATTTTTAGCTACCTCATGTGAAGAAGCACAGCTACTTTGAGTACCTGCAAATGTTATGCATTATATTCCTTTTACTTGAACAGTTTAATGTGATTCATGGAATGAAATTTCCAGCCTGATGATAAGACTCACATCCTGTGAGCACCTGAATGATTCATTAAAGATGGAAACTTCTGGGTAAAGCTTTCAGATAAGTCAGAGTTTACTGCTTCTATTAGCTGAAGCCAAAGTAAAAAATCCAGGAGATAGATAGATAGATAGATAGATAGACAGATAGATAGATAGATGATAGATAGATAGATAGATAGATAGATAGACAAAGACAGGTAGACAGATAGACAGACAGACAGACAGACAGATAGATAGATAGAACTTGTATAAAAGTATTTCCTCTGATCACCAGTCCCAATCTATGCTATTTTACTAGCTGTTGAGACAACAGTCTACCTTAAGAGAACAGAGCTGAACATTATAATTCACCTGCATTATAATCAGCAATTGTCAGAATCACAAATTTACAAGCTTAGTATTCTTATGTCGTTTTCAAGTGAGTTTTGTCCAGAATATAAAACCCCAGTAGGCTTGAAAACTTGGAATAATGTGTTTCTGAAGGCACAGTGATTTGAGAGGTGCCTGGATGTACAAATAAAACTTTCAGTCATTGTTTAACAGAAAAGAAGCAGAAATATCAGTAGAAAAGACCAACAATCTACCAACTACTGTGAGAGAAAATGTTTTCATTTTAAACCTTTTCTATTAATGCTTATTTTCCTGTGCTACAGGTTTTAAGCACTACCAGCCTTTCGTCTTTGATTTACTGACAATGTTATTGACACTTTTCAAAGGTCTTTTCCACACTGCCTGTCTTTTTCTGAGTCACAAAACAATTTATCTTTGCTAATGATATTTATAAACCCCTAAGAGATTTGATATGTGCACAGCATATTCATATTGTGTCGGCATGTAGGAATTAAATTCTGAGTGAAAAAAAAATATTCTCTTGTGTTGGGAGCTGTATTTTTTTTCTCAATGACTTGGACAATGGATAAGATTAATTTTTTTCCAATTTCCTAAACAGCAAAAATTGTTCAGTTGAGAAGACAGGTGCAAATAAGGTGCATATATATGTGTGCACATAAATAATACATATCCATCGACACGTGCATTGTTATTTATGCCCCCAGGTTATTTTTGAAAAAATACAAAAGAGAAATATTCAGACAGGTTGTAATTAACTGCAAAATTGATTGTAAACTCTAATTAAATCATCAGTGGTACTCTATCATTTGAAACATCACTTAATAGTTTACATTTATACAATATTCTTAAATCAGCTCAAAAAGTCTGAGAATTATCGTTGTTTGTACAGAAGAGCTTGTCCTTAAACAACCAGTAGTTTACCACATAAAGGCTCCACACTGACTCCCAGATCTTTAAGGAGGACACTGACTGCTCTTTTAAATGCTACAGCTCATATTATGGAGTCATTCTACAATAACTTTGAAGTGATCTGACTCTTGAAAGAGTGAAAAATTCACTAGGAATGAGAGTTTCTATTAATCCATTTATATAGTCATAGTCTGAGAATTTGAGATCTTTAAATGCCCAGAGACTAAGCAGTATATTGCTTGGATGCCTGAGGTCAGGTTGATTGCACCCATTTTAGATGTCTGCAATATAAATATCTATTTTTAAGCAACTTTTCTGTACTTTTTGTATAGCTCATGGAAAGAAACAGGGACTTTTGTGATACAAATAGTCTAATGTAGATATCTGCATTAGGTCAGGCAAGACCTGTGCTAGATTTCTGGGTACAATTGTTTTCTTTCTCCCCTAAAATTCCTGCTCAGGCTCGCAGTAGATGTTCTCAATTCTCCAGGTTCAGGCGGAGGATCAAGGACTTCATATTCAAGCAAACAACCTGAATTTAATGTCTTTCTCTTCATCAGTGCCTGATCTTTGCCATCATTGGTATATCTATGGAGAATTATATCTATGCATGTTTCTTCAAGAATTATTCTTTCCACTCCTGTCCCAATTACAAAAAACAATTTTGGCACAACCAATTATATTATGTCTTACTGTAAAATAATCAAAAATTTGAACAAATTGTGGAGGATGTCTGATATAAGCGGTACACTTTGATGTTGCCTGCAAAAACTGGAGGGTAAAAGGAATTTTGAAGGTGTCTTTTCAGCTTTATTGTGTTACTAATGTGAGGCTATACAGTTCATACATACAGTAATGGATCAAAGCTACAAGGAGTTTCTAACCGAATAGAATTTATTCAGCACATCATTGTGTATTGATGTATATAAGCGACAAATAAAAAAAATCACAATTTCAAAAGGTAACCAAAAGCAATCAAATATTCAAGAAAAAAATGTGGTGTCTCCTATTACTATTCAAATGGGAAAAAAAAGACTTCTTGGGAAAGCTGAGCTGTTTCTAGCTTTATCCTTTTAAAAAATGCTGCTCTAAGTTAGGAAAAGTGTATAACTCATATATATTAACAAGATTGCCATTTATGTCATGTACCACAAGCATTGCCTGGGTACTGGTTACAAAACACTTCTTGTCTCAACTGACAATGAGAATACTAGCATTATTTATACAGGTTCTTGATTCACTGGCACTTGCAGCTTACTGTCAAATCATGCCTGCAGTGTGTATAAATGTAAACAAATACTCTTCAGACATGAATATTCAAGCAACAAACAGGTGAAGTTCAGTCATCTAAATTATCAAGGAAAAAAAATTACAATTTTTACCCAAGATGAGAGCATTCTACTTTTTACTAAGGAAGGAGCATATGGGGATTATCAGATTAGACAAATAATGTGTTGATGTGCAAATTTAGGCAGGACAAATACTGTCATAAGTGGCTTCACATAATTTTAAGATTTCTAGGGATATCTGTAGATTATTTACTCAAACGTCATTTTGATTCTTGATATTTGAATCCAAACACTTGCGTTTCTTACTAGATTTTTCTCTCTCTCTCTCTACTTCACTATTTCAAAGGGTTCTTTTGACACTGCAATTTAATCATTTGCATTTCTTTTATTTTAGAAAACACCTTAAGTGATCTGAAACTGAGAACTTCATTGTACTGTTTGATAAGTGTGACGTATGATTGATGTTACTCATTGCTGTTTATTAAAATCTGAGAGGACTTAAAATGAGCTCAATTTTTTCCAGCAACCAAAGTAGCAATTAGCCTCATATTAGACTACATAAGGGAAGACTGCTCAATCAGAAAAGCTGACATGAAGGTGTTACAATTATTTTTCATATGAACAATTCTTGATAATTTTAATTAGATTTTATGGATGGCTTTATGATATGCATTGTAGAAAAAGGACTTATAGAGGGACTTAGGGGTGGAGATATGCTTACAGACCACTGCCATAGGTGTTGTCTCTATAGGAACTTCTGGAAGAATCACAGGAATATTTATGGGAAGAGATGAAGAATACTTATGGGAAGAGACTGGTCTCTCCTCACCCCCTCCATGGGTCCCCAGCTCATTGGTTGGTCCTCCTGGGTACTCACTGCAGACTCTGGCAAAGTAGATTTCAGCCCATGCCAAATTGTATTTTACCTAAAAGGTATCATGGTCCAGGAAGTATAGAACTGACTCCTGATCAGAATTGTTTCAGTTGCTTCAGAAACTTGCACTTCTATGTAGCACCGGATAAACATGTAAAAACAATGGCCAGTGAATTACTGAATAACTTAACTAGGTTACATGCTCTTCCTTCGTGCCTGTGAATCTGACAGGGATCTGTAGAAGTGGGGTTTTATGACAAGGGAGGACAAGCTGAGATTGTCCCGTGGGGTCTGAGCATGGTAGGCAGAGCCCAGGGCTGGTTACAGGGTCCATAGGCAGCCCCCAACAGGGTAGGTGATGAACCAGGTCTGAGGTGCAGCCATGGGGTCCAGTCAAGAGCAGAAGGAGATGGTGACACAGTCAGGGCTGGAGACAGGTAACCCTACACTGTAGCTCGGGACAGGTTTGGGTGCCCAGACCTGGGCTTGAGTCTCAATTCTTACGTTTTTGGACTTTTACCCTTCTGATTCTCTCCTTTGATTCTTCTCCTCACTGGTGGGAAGTGAGTGATTTGCTGTGTGAAAGAGAAGTGACTACCAGGAGCAAGCTACAAGAATGGGAAAGAACTGCACTCTGTTCTATATAAGCTGCACTGGTGAGGAGTCCGCAGGGGCGCAGTCAGGGCTTATCCGAGAGAAGGTAGTTATATCATTTATGCAGCTGATCAACACCCATTTCTGTGATACATGGTATTCTGATGTGGGACTTACCTTGCCAAAAAATTCTGGAGCAAATACATTGTCAGCTGAACGACAAACATTAAATTTTTGCTAAACTCACAGTTTGTATCTCTAACTAATAACAGAAGAAACATACAGTCAGAGATTAATTTTTTTTCCTATGTAATTGTGTTAAAGTACTGTTTTTTACATTGTGCTTTGCAGAATTTTTAGTAGTTTCTATCCCACAGTACTAATGAACACAGTATTAAATGAGTATGAAAAGAAAGAAGAATTTGTTATAAACAATTTATATATTCCCAGTCTTTTAAATGTACTATCAGTGCACTTTTTATTCACATTAATCTCTTCTAAAAGAGCCCTGAGACAATTTCTGCTCATTTGTGAAGACATATACTTACTTAATCAACTGTTGTGACTACTTTTGAAGTAATGCCAGTGTTTCAGTAGCAGATAATTCCTTTAGACCTAGAATTACTCAAGAGATGATTATATAAAAGTCAGACTCCCTCATAGTTGAAAGAGAGTGGATTGGCAATTAAACCTCTACTCTCAGACCTACTCTTTTATCTTGAAATGAAAACGAGACTACCCCCTATTCCACTGAATACTGCACTCAGTATAGAGATATTTCTGGTGTCTCCACGAGCCAATAACACAAGTGCCAGCAGTGTTAAACAGAAATTCATCTCATCTCATTCCACTAAATATATAAGATGTAAGTGACTGTTTCTGGATATCTGTGTCCTTCACTCCTTTGATACAAGTCAATGGAGAGAAATAGGCACATATAGAATTTTTTTTTCCACACAGCTGAATTAAAGAATGAGGAAGACTGAGTACTAATCAGCCCAAAAATTTTAACTTGCTTTCTGTCTTTGCCTTGAACCTCTATCTCTCCTGCACAACTCTGCTATGTAAGGAGCAAATTCTAGGTAGTATTGATGTGGATATGGATAAGTTTTTGATGCCATTTGGGATTAGCACCCAGACTTTTATCCAACAGTAAAAACATAGCCAAAGACTGGAATTAATCTCATCCTACAGCAGATGTTTAAACTGCAGGTAAGTGTGTTCAGAATAAATGTATCTCTGCCCTTTCGTTTCCTGTATAATCACACAGGACCATAGGGTGACATGACACATTTCTAGATGTGAAAAGGTCTGCTAAGGACTTATAAGCATGCACTAATTAACATATCCAGTTTTCTTAGGCTTCTTGAGTTAAATCCTATATTGTTTCTTCTTTCAGTGTCAAACTTCATTTCCTGAGTAGGTGAACGTTAGCTCTTTATTGTCTTTGCATTGAAGCATTTTTATTTAGGATGGGAGAAATCTAAACAAGCTATTTTTCCTGGTTTTGTTTTGTTTTGTTTTGTTTTTTTTAATTCTGTAAAGTTTTTCTATCAGACTGGCAAGTTTTTGTGAACAGTGTCCAATTGTCTTTTGCTATTGTAATATTACTCATGATCTTATTTTTGAGAGGTTAAATATAATTTATAAAATCATAGAATCATAGAATCGCAGAATGCTATTGGAAGGGTTGAAAGGATCTCATAGATCACCTATTTCCAAGCCCCCTGCCATGGGCAGGAACACCTTCCACTAGACCAGGTTGTTCAAGGCACCATCCAAGCTAATATTGAACACTTCCAGGGATGGGGCATCCACAGCTTCTCTGGGCATCCTATACCAGTTTTTCACCACCCTCACTGTAAAAAATCTTTTCCTAATATCTGATCTAAACCTATTCTGTTTCAGATTAAAATCATTCCTCCTTGTTCCATCACAACATGCCCTCATAAAAAGTCCCTCTCCATCTCTCTTGTAGCCCTCTTCATGCACTGGAAGGTGCCATAAGGCCCGGAGCCTTCTTCTCTCCAGGCTGAACAGCTCCACTTCTCTCAGTCTGTCTTTGTAAGGGGAGGTGGTCCACCTCTCTAGAGAATTATCTTCCTGGCCCTCCTCTAGGCTCACTTCAACAGGACCAGAGCCCCAGTGCTGAACAGAATACTCAGGTGGGGTCTCAGCCACTTTTGGCCACAGTGCTTTTGATGCAGCCCAAGACACAGCTGGTTTTCTGGGCTGCAAGTGCACAGTGTTGGGTCATGCTGAGAAGAATCTTAAAGCTAATGCAAGGAGGAACTGATTGAGTTATACAGGCATCTATGAACAAAAGTGTGAGTGTGAGGAGGGAAATTAACTATAAAAATCTCAAAACTTAGGGCCCATTTAAAAATTCAGAAAGCATATCCCATTTAAAGAGAAAAGTCAGTTGCAGTACTTTGGGGATGTGACAGAAATATTTGCTGGGAATTCTTCTAAGAAGTAACCTTAATATCTTTTCCACTGTAGATGCTTAATATTACCTGAAATAGATCCCAATCATTCTCTTCAGTTCCAAAAGAAGCACTATTTTAAATAAGTGCTCATTTAATATCAGTCTTTAATTCATTCAGAAATGTGCAGTTCAGCTTGCTTAGTTTTGTCTGCAAAAGATAATTACAAGGATGTGAATCACTATGTTTTCAGATGAGTCAACTACCCAAACTAATCAGCCTTTTAAGACATTCTCATGAGTAGGTTTTCAATATCTGAATATGGCTTATGGATGTGTAGTATTTCAGTCAGATTAACAAAACTGTAGCAGCTTTGCACAGGCATTGCTTTGTGTTTTTGTTCCCGCCACTCTGAATACTAAGAAGACAACCTTGATCATCTGTTCCAGCTATGTAGAGTTTGAGAGCAGCATGGAAAGAACAGTATGAACTAATGAGATTTTGGAAGCCTTTCATGCTTTTCTGAGCTTGTAAATACCCCAGTCAGCTATGACCTATCATGAATTAAATTAACCTTAAGTCTGTCTGATAAATCCTATCCTGTTGTTTGTCCCTGGAAGAGCACTCTGTGCTAGACACTGAAAGCTGTGAAATGGAAGCTTATAAACAGAACCCAATTTTCCCTAATTTTGGGCTGCTTTGTCATAATGAAGTAGCAAGAAGCAGAGCGCCAGATGAAAACTATTAGAGCCTCACAATACAGATATTCACATCTGATAATTTGTTTCAGTGCAAATACTACTGCTATTGTCAAGATTATTTTAGACAGGTTTCTGGAAATTAACTTCCTTTCATACTCTGCAAAAGTATTTTCCTTGCTTGAGTGGAAAAAACAGGCATGTACTATTCATGATATACTTATCATGTGAATTCATGAAGGGTTTTAGGGCTATTAATCTGTCTGTGCTCAGACAGGCAACAGATTCACTACAAAACCCAAACAAAATCAGCTTCTGAGCTGCTCGTATTCAGGAGCATCCTCACTACTGAAGTCAGGGAAAATCTTTAAGGTGTCAATATAACTTGGAGGTTAATCTGAGATAAACCTCACGGATGGTAAATAATTGTCCACTAGGAAAATGTCACAAACATGTCATGTCTACCACAATAAATCCTGGCCTAAAAGCAAACCTACAAATTTCTGGGAAAATAAAAGCAACAAGCTAGGATTTATTCCAAATCACTACACAAATGCTATGTGTCTGAAAAATGTCCATCAAGGAATGATCCACCAATGTGCATTAATTGGATGTGGCCAGTGGGGCCAGGTGGTAAGGAGCTTGCCATGGACAGATACAATCTGGTTTCAGGTTCTTACTCTGACTAATCTAGAGAAACAATCTGAAACCTTTGGGCATGCACTATTCAGAATAGAAATGTGCTAATTTCTTCCAGGAAAGCTGCTCAACATTGTTTATGTAATTAAATAACCACTGAACCAGGAAGAAATAGAAAGAAGGGGATATATAAAACTTGGTGGTTAGCATGTGCAATCAGATTGTGAGTGGAATAGACTTTCTCTGAGTTCAAATGAGTCTTCAGGGAACAAAAATTGAACTGGAATCTTCTGGGTTTCCACTCATGTCTGTACTATCAGAAGTTACTGCTTTTCCTTTTCAACATGTTGCACCAAAGTGAAACTTTCTGAACAAGGTATTTCTTAAATAAATTCCCTACTTCTTTGATACTAAGTGACCTTAAGCTCTCAAATGTACTAAAGTATGCTTTAACTCAGTGCTTGAGATTTTTCCAAAGTTGAGTCATAGAATGGTTTGGTTCAGAATGAACCCTAAAGATTCCTGTTGTTCCAAACCCCTTGCCACAAACAGGGCGCCTTCCGTTAGACCAGGTTGCTCGCAGTTCCATCTAGCCTGGCCTTGAAACTTCCAGGGATGGGGCATCCACCACTTCTCTGGGCAACCTGTGCCAATGTCTTGTCACCCTCACAGTAAAGAATTTCTTCCTAATATCTCATCTATACACATCACCCTCACAGTAAAGAATTTCTTCCTAATATCTCATTTATACACACCGTCTTTCAGTTTAAAGCCTTTCCTCCTTGTCCTATCACTACATGCCCTTGTAAAAGTCCATATTCTTCCAAGGCTACCTGTCAGTGCTTCTCTTTGGTGTTTGAGTTTGTCCAGGAGCTCCTTGTTGCTCCACACAATCCTCTTGGTGTTTTTGCCTGACTTCCTCTGCATCACTGCTGAGCTTGGGGGAGGTGATCCCTGAATATTAATCAGCTTTCTTGGGCCTCTCTTCCCTCCAGGTCTTTATCCCTTGGTACTCTAATAAGCAGGTCCCTGAAGATGCCAAGGTCTGCTCTCACAAGGGCAGAGTAGTGAGCTTGATGTACACACTTCTTTAACTCCTCTTTTTTATTTCCCCCACTACATGCACTTGCATAGAGGCATTTATGTTGGGCTCCCAATGACGTCACTCACCAGCTAGAGTGGCTGGAATTCCTTTGTGTGTCTCTCCAGGTGTTCTCCTGATGACTCGTTATCCCTCTGGGAATCTCTTGTTGTCCCTGAAATCAAACTGCTATGAGTGGGGTGGCCTGAGGTTCCCTTTCCCAGTGTGTACTAGATGTGTGCTGGAGGTGCACTATTTGTATTTACTGCTGTACAATTTTGTGCCATATTTATTGTATTGGGAGTACTTCCCCAGCCATTGGGAAAGGTTTCTGGGCATATTTGAGAATAAATATTCACTTCCAAATAAAAACAGGCTAGAGACAGAGCTTGAGTACTAGACCCCTGATCCCCACCTGCCTTGGATCCTTCCAAGTGGCTATTTTCTACCAAGATCATGTGCAGGTGGAGCAAACACTAAGCTGGCCTGAGCTGTTCAATTGCTCTTGCATTAATTTCTGGCTCTACTTTAATTAGTATAACCAAAGGTAACCTTCAAGCAATGATGGTTATAAAACCTTCTTTGAAGACACATATTGGTTAAGTTGGTGGAGATTTATTAAACCCACTTAATACAGAAAGAATAGTTATTATAGATGGGATCTATAATGCCTAAACCCTAGAGAAAAAGCCAAAAGACTCATCTTTTAATATTCAATCATCTCAGCATATGTTTTCATTACTTCTCAGTGCAGGCTGTGTTTAGAAACTAAGTTCTTTTCAAAGATCTCTTATGTGCATTAGTTCAATAGCTCATTTTTCACTCAGTCTTTCTATTTTTCTTTTGGGGTGTTTCTCTAATTATAGAATCAGTCTTTGAATTTTTGTGTTCTTTGTGTGTATTATGAGAACATTTCTCAAATCAATTTTAGATGTCCCTTCGTCATATTAAAAGACTTCATTAAAACCACTGGTCATTGTAAGATGGATTTAGCTCTAACTTTTCAATGGTGTCTATTCAGAAGCCCTTGCATATCATCACAAGTCATCTGTTAGCAAGGTCCCAATTTATCTGGACAAGAATAAAATATTTTCTTAAATTAAAGCAAAACCCATTTGTAACTATCAAGCCACACTGTTGTACAACCCCAGACAGACATTACTGAGATCAGTCTTCTTTTCTCTGAAGTACCTTTGCTAGAAGAGAAGTAAATACTTTCACTCTGGAGAGTTCTTAGAGCTGGGTAGTTTACTACTCACATACTACATACCCATCACTGGGCGATTAGAGAGTTCAGACTATTAGTACTTGTTCTCTATGAAAGATTTAACAGAAGACAGAGATTAAAAGCAGGAGGCTTATTTTTCCTTGGCTCAAAAGCCAAGTGTAGTCAATTTTGCTTGATCTTTCTCTAATACAATTGTAAATATTTTAATTTGAGTCTGATTATCAGACAGAGAAAATCACATTTCATTATTTCATTCTTGGCTTTGGGCAAAACCCAAAGCTATTTGAAATTCATAAACATGCATGCTTCAAATATGTCCAAAAGATTTCTCTGGAGAATGCACATCCTGGGCCTTACATGTTCTTCTCTGCCTTTGCACTGCTGCAGTAGTTCCTTACCTACTTATCTCAGAATTTCCCCTTTGTGAAAATGTAAAATTAGTATAGATTTTCCTGTGCAACACCTAGCTTCCTCTTGTCAGGGATTTTATATGAGACATGGGAGGAACACATGGAGGTGTACTGTAATAGCCTGACAAATTCCGTGAAAAGGGAAGAACAGGAGGGTATATGACTTAATTGTTACTACTGATTATAATAATCCTAAAGCATATCTATGTTGCATCAGAAGTCAAACCAGACCCAGAAATAAACAGAGTGTAAGAGTTATTTAAAATTCCACCTCTGCAGAGCTGCATTAGCAGTGTTATGATGCACTTCTGGAGCTTTCTGAACTATTTTTCTTGGAGTGAAATACATTGGTGGTATTCTTCTAAGATGCAGCTATTTTCTGCAAATTACAACACTTTTTAAAACTTGTTAAACAGAGTTTATTTGAGCACTGTTTGTGGGTAATCTCTTCAATGGCCCATGGAAAATCCAAATATTAAATACTAGAAAGCAAAATGCTTTTACTTGTGCTTTCCCAGACTGGGATCGGGGAAAGTATGCATTTGCATTTATTTCAAAAGTATGAACTATCTTCAAGACCGAGCTCTGATTTTTCATCAGTTTTGTTCACAGCCCCAGAAAACAATTTGAGACAGAAGAGCATTGGGATGACCTGTGTTCTCTAATTTCATATGTTTTTTTCATACAGGAGTGCATTTTCCTAAAAACAAAATAATGGAATATCATATGGTACAGTAAGGAAATATTTCAAATCACTGTATATCCACTAGGATACCAAGGCAAGTTTACTTATTCTGTATGCACACATTTTCAGTCTTAGCAGAAGTGTAGTACAATTTCAGGAGAACAGAGCATTCTGACACAGGAGAGGTTTTTGGTGTTTTGGGGATCTGGGTTTTTTGATTTTTTTTTTGTGACCGGAACAGCGTTCTGGGAAGACAGAGTTGTAGAGGCAAATCTCCTTAGGTTCAATCATGCCTAAATTCAGAGTAAATGGCCTAATTAGAGCATTATTTTGTAGAAGATGGGTACCCTGGCTACGCTATAAGCTGGTAGGGACAGTCTGCATGTATCTAGCTAGTTGAGTCTTTTATGTTGCCTAGGCACAAGGATACCCTTTTTTTCCTGGATCCTGAAAGGGCTTTGATAAGATGAATGTGTCTCAGCACTCAGCTCAGATAAACTGACAGTGCTTCCAAAGATGTGCAGTATCAGTACTTCATATCCTTAAGGGAACTTTTGCCAATAGCTTTATGAAACTCAAGCACAAGATCAGAATTATTTTCTGGCACAGTGCTGTACTTGACTTCCAAGCTGAGTTATTAAGGTGCATACTAAACACTTGCCTTCCCTCTCTTATGGATGTTTCTGCACTGTTAAATAAAAAAAAGGTCAAAATGGAATTAAAGGACTAAATGCAATAACGTTCATGGAAGGTCAGCAGCCCCATCTCTTGTATGTTGTTCTTGGAGATTGGTTAAATACATTCGGGGGTGGAGCCATAAATAGGGATTTATCCTTTTAGTTTTGTCAATTCAATACCTGAATCCTGAAATAACACTGTCACAGCAACCACCGTATTACCCTAAAATTCTGTTGACTTGAATGCTATAAGTTTGTGTTGACAGTTGATCACATACTTCAACACATTATGAAACTTTTCAACTTCTTCTTGTATCACAAATAATATTATTTTAAATTTATGCTCAGGAAAAACATTATAGTATGATTCAAGTTATTTGTCACAGAAAAACAAATTTTTGTTTAGCAATCAGACTTTCCATAGTTTGCATGAGTAAGCAGTGCTTTAGAGGGAAAAATAGTTTTCTTATTGAGTGATTTTATAACTTCAGTAAATGTTAATCTATAAACTATAAAATAATGTGTTTATTCTAAATGTTATATATGTATTTACAGGTATTCTTGCAAAGATAATGGCCATGACATACATAATTTTATGTCTGTGAATTGATTATTTATGCTATAGCTGAAAGAAAAATAGCTTAGTGGGAATCAGAACTCAAACATTAACAAATGTCAATGTAGTGTTTTTTTTTACACGAAACATTTACCAAATATTCATGGTAATATTCAAGCATGTTCCAAAATGATTGACATGAGATTTTTCACTTTGAAAAACGGACAAGGTATCTGAGGAGCTGGAATCTGTGCACTGTTTCATCAAAACTTGCAAATTAATTGAGAAACAATTGTTTCTTTAGCATGTGGAATTTTAGTATTTCAAAACCCCACAATAAAATAAGATCATGCAGCCTTTTATTTATTAATAAACACTTTATTGTTTACCATAACCTACACTTGAATTCCCAACAATAGATTTTTGGTTGTATGGCTCACCATATGTGAGACCAGAGACTTATGGTGCAAAGGTTTACACACAGAACTACATAAATTAGGAATATTTTCTAATTTATAATGAGGGATAGTTGACAGATGGGAGCCCATCCTGGGGTTCATATCTCTAGAACCCATTATTTCTCTTACGTATCTATAATTAAAGAGAGTAATTTGGCTTTGAGAAGACATTCCTTGCAATTTTGGCTACTATGAGATACCTCCCATGGCAGGATTGTAATATATGTTTATAAGGCTCAAAATAAATATTTTGATTACACTTAACTCTCCCCAGGAGCTAAATATCAGGACTGGAATGGATGACAAACATCAAGGAAATGCCAGAACAAAGACACATGTTTTACATCTGTCTTTGAAAGTTACAACTCCCATATTATTTTATAACTCCAAATGGAGCAATTCGGAATTAAGGGTAAACCATGAAAATTATCTGCCAATATATGTCACTTTTTTTTCTATGACAGTAGTTGAAATCTGTCGCCTGACTCAAAAAACACATAGTTAATAAATCAATGTAATTTCTTCATGAGAATTTCTTCATGCTGATCTTTAAAGATATTAAAATTTAAACAGTGCATAATAATTATAGTTAACTACAATTCTTTAAGAAAATAAGCTGTTTTTAGGGTATGTAAACTGTAAATGGTCTAGATCTGTTTTTACCTGAAATTGCACTCAGTACTCATCATGGTATTCAGAACATTATGATTGATTCAGATTTTTATTTACCCCATCAAAATCATAATGTCTAGATTCTGGTAGAGAATTAAAATGCCTTTCAATATTGCAATAGATTTCTAACTAAAAGGCAGTCTGACTTTATTAAGAATCCTTGTTAAAATATACAAAATCTTGATAAATTCTGTTTAATTTAAGCCTTGGAAGTTACTTCAAGAAATGATGACTATGGTGTGGGAACAACATTTGATCACAAAGAAATTCACTCAATGTATTAATTACAAGAATAAAGAGCATTTAAAATATTCATGAAACAAGAGAGAGCAGTAGATAAAGACAACCTCTATTGCTGAAAATGTTAACTCCGATTTTCATGCATACAGAGAAAATGTTAACTTAGAGTTTCATGTACATAGAGAACTAGCCACAAACAATAAATGAAGACAAGCACTGAAGGGTAATGCTTACAGATAGGTAAAATGGTACAGAAGAAGAGTCATTAATCACCCCTAGTATATTTAGCATTTAAAGCCTTTATGGGTGATCTGGAAAGACACTAAATGTCATGCCATCAAAATAATGGATGATGAAAATTTGCAAACTTTGTTAAAAATGGCGAAGGAGTACCAAGGGATGCAAACAGGAAATACAAACAGTGAATAAAAGAGATCTGAGTTTGTTCTTAAAATATTCAGTGTCTCTGAAGCTTTTGGCTGGACTTGACCTTTGAATGGCACCTTTCTCATCTATGTTCTGATACAAATTAGAAGAAATTATTACATGCTCAGTAAGGTGTGAAACCATAAGAGGATGCAATGGACATTATCTAAATTGCTCAATAAGTGTCTTGTTATTATTTTGCTTTAAACCTTGTCAAATAGGACTGATTATATTGGTACAGACTCTTTGAAGGTGGGCAAATACAAATAAAAGAAGGAAAAAATTAGTAGGAGTCTATTAAATGAAAATTTGTAAAAACTGGCTTTTATCCTCATGTAAGTAACTTTACTTTTAAGACAGCAGAAAGCTGGAAGTTAACTAGGAATAATAAGTAATAAAGCAGTGTATTTTCTTCACAAGTTGCTGATCTTTAAACAATAACAATAATTTAAATTTAAGCAGTGCATAATAATTTTAATTAAGTATAGCTCTATAACAAGATAAGCAGTTTTTAGGGTAAGTAAACCAGTTATATCTTAAATGCTTGTGATTGTTTTTCTAATATTCTTACCATGGAATTTTTTATAACTTCACCTTAATACCTTACTCAGTGCATTGCATGTTTGATCATTTGTTTGAGCTGCCTCAAAATCAATAGAGTTCCTTAAGAGAAGTCAAGACTTATCTACCCAAGACTCATTAGAAAGGCCTTAGCTTACACGCAATTTGGCATACATGCCAATGTTTTAATTTTATTTTGCCTTCATTTAATTCAACAACAAAAGTAGAGTACTATTGTTACATTTACAGGGCATTTATTTTGAACATTTTCTCTTCTGGTTTAAAATAAATCTGGATATAAAAATAATTTTACTAATTTTGATATTTGTCTATCAAAACAAATACTAAATCAAGAATTTGGTCTAGCAAGGAAATATGATTGTAATAGACCACAATGCACATGGCTAATAACTGAGCTTCAGGTGACGTTTAAATAACATTTTATTTATAGGTTATGAGAGAATTGCACCTGAGATTTCCACCAGTTACCTTCCTCAGATATTCTCCAAAAGAGCATATGGAGTAAGTGCCACTGAAAACCTTTAGCCTGACAAGGAAACTGGATGAATTAAGACTTGTTAAGGATCAGGACTTTTAATGAGGTTTGTTTGGGGGGGGAGTTTCGGCATACTTGTTATGTTTTATATTTACCAGTGAATTTACCATGTACCACTGTTGGTCTGCAAATTAAAGCTCCCTGTAAAACTTTTGTGGAAAAAAAAGGAAGCTGTATTTATACAGGAAATAAAGCTGTAAACAATAAAGCTTATTTCTCATTAGTTTCCTCCCCTACCCATCTTAGAGATGCCCCAAATCATCTATTATTGCACAGCCTTGAAAAATTCAGTTAAAAGAAGAAGACTTTGCTTAGGTACCCATTAAATGTGCAAGTATGGGTATGGAAAACATGGACTTCACAGCAGATAGATTCTAATTGGTGTAATGGTTTCCTTTCGTTCTCAGTGATAAAGTTCTAATTTTTTTTT
This sequence comes from Lichenostomus cassidix, assembly GCF_008360975.1. Taxonomy (NCBI): domain Eukaryota; kingdom Metazoa; phylum Chordata; class Aves; order Passeriformes; family Meliphagidae; genus Lichenostomus; species Lichenostomus cassidix. The sequence goes on along the minus strand of NC_139479.1, from coordinate 55,026,704 downwards.
CTCTTGATGTGTATAGTCCAGAAGTGGGAAAAAGATTTCTATTGTATTTTTCCCCCCAAACATCTTCTTGTACTGAATTTATAAAGTCAGCCTCGAGTAAGTTTCTAAATGTTACAAACCCTTGAATACTTGATTGATAATGAATGGTGATATATTTTAACCTGTAGCAGCATCTTGGATCCTTTTAAACCTCTCAAGGTTAAAGCGTCTTTTGAATTATTTTATTGCATTTTAGTGCATTAAAAAAAAAAAAAAAGACATTTCAGAAGTGTCTAATTATTTGGTAATTGCCTAAATAAAGCAGATTCAAGATGTTGATTCTCCACTGCCTACACCTTGTTTTATCCTCTGTTATCATATGAAGCACATCAGGAATATAATCTCTCTGATTATTGCTTTACAAAGTGTGATGACACTAAAGTCCCAGAACCTGTTCAGCCAGAAAGAATCTTTCATTCTCAGGATTTAATGCCACCTTGCACCTCAGTCTTCAGTCTGGGAGGTTGCTTGTACTGATCCTAGATCTGTCTTAACTCTTAGCCAGCAACTCAGCTGTTTGGTGATGGTGCAAGCTGTTGCCTTTCAGCTGAGACAGCTGTTTGATTCAGAGAATCAAAGCTGAATCAGAGCTGTTTGATTCAGAACTCCTTTCTGGTTTGCTGCAAAGGCAGAGACTATCTTGGCTCAGCTGAGACTTAACAAGGTAGTTTAGCTTTCCAGGGGAATGGGAGAAAAGCACTCATGCAGGTAGCGATGGACTTGGCTGTGGAGTAGTATCTAGCAGATGTGTTTCCACTGTATTGTGACAAATGAAAAGAGGGACTTGGACCCCTCAAGTCCTGTCATGAAAGTAGCTTGTAACTCCTTCTTTATCAGTGCATCCTGTGATGTTGATATTTTAATATTTGAGAGGTGCTTTTAGAATAAATAAGCTGGTAGAAACAAAAGTGGCATAAAAGTCATGGTTTTCACAGCAGGGTATGAAATGTTTTGGTTTCAGCTTTTTGGAAGGACTAAAGTGTTCAAAGGGAATATGTTCTCATGTCCTCTCTGAAATGGATTGAAGGGAATAAGCTAAATAATTGGAAGTGGCATAACCCAAGTCCTTCACATTAGTATTTTCTGTCTTCAGTTCCTTTACATAGAAGCCTTTTTCCTTTGCAAAATACTAATTTGGAATTTTCTCTGCAGTGCAACACTGCTGTAGTTTTTTTAGATTCCCAGGACTTGTTCCAGATTTGTTCTGTGGTAAAGCTCTGCAATTTTCCTCTTCCTTGTTTCTGCTGTTTTGTTAGATCCTCTGCTGCTCTGAACAAGGATAAATCTCTGTCACACAACAGAGTATCACGATTACTTCCATTATGTTCCCTGTCAAGAACAGAATCTAAAGATTTTTACTGTGTATGAGCGTGCATAGACATAGTAAAGATGTTAGTGGTACATGCTTGCACTCTGGTACTATTGCCAAATATCAAAGAGGATTATCTGAAGCAAAAAAGATATGCTACAAAAGGATTTGCTCTTTCTTTTCTTTTTTTTTTGTATAATTGAGATCTGTGTTATGGCTTTTTACAGGCCTTACATTTGGCATTAAAGTCTGAGTAGCCAAAAAAGATCCTCAAAGGTACTAAGCCTGTATAACTTTCCAAAGCCACAGCAGAAGCTTGAGTGCCAGCGAACCTTCTTTTCACAAACCCAGGATATCTTGAAAAGAGGAAAGCTAGCACTTTCTCTTAAGTACAGCTTTACATTAGAGGCGTAAAGTGAATTTTGGGCAGCCCCTGAAAATTGAGTCAATACAGCCAAAAGTTTCTGGGCCTTCTTGTCTCTCTATTTCCTTGCAAGTGAGATACCTATGCTGATCAGCTGAAAACTCTTAAATATCTCAGAATGTGTCAATAAATTTAATTTACTAAACAAAGGTTCCCACTGCCATTTCACACTCTATGGCACTCAGGCTGTGCACCTGCCATGGTGCACAGGACACAGGGTGCTTGTGGGACCTGTGCCCTGCTGAGTGCCTTCTGGAGGCTGTGTGAGAATAGAGAGTTATGAAGGATAGTGTGCCATGCAGAGGAGGTAGCATGTTTGCAATCTTATCTTTGCTTTCTGACATTGTGACCTGGAGAGCACTTCTGAGTAAAAGAAAAGACAAAAAAAGAGAAAAGAAGTCAAACAAAAAAGCAGCCACAATTTGACATTCATTGACTGAAGGAGGTGCAAACAAGACATCAGAGCTATCCAGTCTATCTCTTATTAATATCATCCTGTGCCCAAGAATATCATTAAAGTGAACAATGTGTGTAGCAAGAGGCATGAAGAAGGGGAATCTGTTGCAGACATAGCAATACATTCTGTGGAAATGTGAGGAAGAAATGAGAGGTGGCTGGAAGAGAGATGGGCAGTTAGAGGTAAGTGGGCCTTCATGAGTGATGTTTATTGATAACATGACCACTGATCTGAACATAAATGATTTTATTTACTTTTAAAACTTGCTCTTGGATTAAAAGACCTTTTCCCCTGAGTTGCAATAGTAGAGGCGTTTTTAATACATCAGCTTTCCCCCTTCCCTGTGTGTGTTTTTACCTTGATAAGTCCTCCATCATGAATAGTTCAATTCATTGCCTTCTTTTAGACTTCCATTTGCCAGTAGGGATTTTTAGAGACAGCTATATTCATAACTCTCTGACAGAGAAAGTACATTGTTGTATTAGCTTAAAGAAGCATAAAGTGTAGCTTTCCATCTAAAGTTATGTAAAGGAGTCTTCATTGTTTATTTTTTTATTGATTTACTAAATTAATGGGATTATTTAAATTGTTTATTAGACAAAAAACTTTAAATCTTTGAGCCTTCAGGCAATTTTTCCAGGAGCTTATAAATGTTGTGGAGAAATATTTCAGTTTATTACAGAGGGAGCTTTTTCTTGATGTCAAGTCAGCACTGAAAGTGAAGAATTAGACAGTTGTTGATGTATCTGGTTTTATTCCTGTGTTGAGAGGAATTCTAGGGCTGATTGTGTAAAAATGTGTTATAATGAAATTCTGTTTTCCTTTTAATCAATATTACAGAGCCTTTCTATATAAAGAAGTTGAAATACATTCATTAAACTTCACAGTACTTTAGAAATACCAACCTGCGAAGTACTGTTACATCATAACAGCAAACATGTCATTCCCCAAATCTCTGTTTTTCTTAAGCTACAGAACAGTGAAGTACCAACCCTGGGATATAAACAAAAGAGGCAACAGTGAATTTCTGTTATCTGTTTGTAAGATCAATAGGAAAGAAGTTTGAGGGAAGTATATGGTGCTTATGCAACTGGCACAAGATTTTATACAAAGAATTTCTCCTTTGAAAACTTTTAGGATGCCCTTGCTACCCATGTTTTCCAGAGGCAACACTGCAGATAGAAGGCTTAGTTAAATAGGCAATAGACTTTTTAGAGTCTCAAGAAACAGAAATAAACACATATATGAAAAAGTTTGAGGTTTTTCCTTGCGAGAAGAGTAGCTGATTGATGTATGTGTTTATTTCTGTTCTTACATCTTTGACTCTTAATATAATTTGAGTGTAATTTTATCCATAACAATAGAAAGAAGCATTAGCACAAGGAAGAAGACAGTAGTCTCTTGTGCATGGCAAAGTACGTGCTGTTCCTTTGCTGTACAAGGAGCGTAACATGACTGTGAGTCATGAATGCAGACCAAAGCCATGTGCTGCATAATGCTTGCTTCTTGTTTTCTGCAGCTCTCTGCTTAGGAAGCAAATAAGATTGGTCCTCCAGTTCAACAAATATTTGTTTTAGATACTTAACAGAAAATATACACTCAGATTGAAAATGTCAGTGTGAAACAGCTACTTAATTAATTTTGTAATTGTCAATAAGTGATTGGTAACTCTCTGTCTCTGCTGCTAATGGTGCTTTTAGTATTCATCTTGCACATAGAGCAGTGGTGGATTGGGTACAGCAGAATGTTTTAATGGTTTTGTTATCTGCTGCTAACAGCATTTTCTGCACAGAAATTCAGACCCTTCAAAAGGGAGAATGCAAACTAGTTAGGACATTATTAACTCTCAGAATACTGAAAAAGGTATAAAAGGGGAAAAATAATCAAGGTAATAAAAAGTGTGTCAATTAGAAAATCATTCAGGAACCAAGAATCAAGGTTTGGGCAAACTTCAGCCTAAATAAAATGTAAAGCGGCTTCTAATTTTCTGAAAATAAATTAAACTATTTCTAGTATCGTTCTTAATTAACAGAAATGTAAATAATCTCATGAAGTAAAAAATTATTGTGTCCTTCACATTGCACACATGAATGCCAAGACAATTTAATGTGTGGTTGTAAGAAGGGAAAATTGTATATAAAATAACTGTGATGTATTATTTCCATGGGTTAAGCCTTTCTATCCATAGCATGAGTTACACTTCTCTCACTACTATGTAATCATCAGTCTTGTGAATGGAAGGAAGGAGATGGTTTAATTCTCCTGTCATTTCTGTCTCTCTCTGTGTGACTCAGAGCATCCACAACCTATAACACAGAAAACAGTGTTTTAACTCATAATCCTTAGAGAGAAATTATAAAACTTAAAGTATATGACAAACCATTTAAGCTGTATAAAACTGCAAGTATCAAAAACAATCCACAGTCAACGCTGAGGTTGAAATGCATATTCCCAATGAAAGTGGTTAAGAAGCATTGAGAAAATGGGGTCTATTTCCTGAAATAATAGCAAGGAACCCAATAAACAATGCAGAAAGTCCTATACATTTTTTTGGTGCTCATATCCCTGACTGTAATTGTAGTATTGTTTTTATTTCAAATCAACTTTGCAAACTACTACATTAATTGTCTTTACATCCTTTATAGACAGTGCAGAGATAGGCAATTCTAAATGTCTACTCAACCCATCCTAAGATGCATAGTGAAGAACAGTTCAATTACTTCAAGATTTTTTTTCAATAGACTGTTTAAAGGACCAGATAAAACCAGATAAATATTATTTTGTTAATGAAATTAGTTGGAGTTTCACCGTAAGAGTCTGTTCAGCCTTGGCAGATGTTCTTGCAAGCTACATGGGAAAATTCAGTATAGACATTGCAAGTAACATTAAAATTAATGGAGAATTGGCATACCACAGCTGCTAATGGTTTCTTCTGTAAACGTACTAAAAATTCTCTGTTTGATCCCTTATAATTTCCTTTTAGTCTCTCAGATCATTCTATGCAATCTTTTCACTATTTTCTCTTGTTTCATACATATATGCAGTCCATACTGCTTTGACATGCTCAAAGCAGAGCTGTCTTCTTTTGTCTGAAATAAAGTACTAAATCCATAATAAAACATACACATGAACATAACACCCACCAACACTCACATGTAGACAATAGCTAGTGATATACTTTGTTTATATTTTGGCCTTTTCACATTCTTTTTCTTTTCCTAATCCTAATAGTTCATACTATCCTTTTGTCAAAGTGTAGAAAAGACTCCGCATTTTCTGAGTAGTCAGGGAATAAGAGTACTTAGATATCTGAAGAATTACATAAATGCAGTTTTTCCATTAGCATATGAATCTTGTATCCTAGTCTGGATTAATTTTGTCCATCCTGTCTCAGTGCATTGATGCTGCATTAGTTCTTCAATACTCTGAAAGATCTGTAGTCACCACTGCTTTTTTTGAATCTTTCACTTTTTATTGAATACCAGTTTGGCTGTTAGCATTTGTCTGTATTGGCTTATGATTTTTTTTTCTTCAGGTGAATTAATTAGTTTTATTGCAGATTGAATTTGCTTATCCCTTAAAGATTGATGAGGTCTCTACTTAGCTTATTTAAATAATTTTCCTATTTGTTATCATTGGAATTTTTTAAAGTAAAGGCTCCCTGGGATTTTAGTAATTATTACTGTGAGACCGAGCTGTGTTATTGCATATTCTGTGACTTAACAGATATTTGGGTGTTTATCTGCTTCTTAAAGCTGTGGAAGCTTGATGCCAAAATGTCTCTGCAGATTTTGACCTGCGCTCTGTTGCATTATTTCTCTGTGCTCTGAGTACTTTCAAAGCTGAATAATCTAATTGCTTTTATTGCTGTATTGGAGTTTCTCTTTTACACCTGCAATCTGTAATCCCAGGCATTAGCCATGATATTAGAGAAAACCATATGTCATTTCACTGCTGAATACTTTCTTTAAACCAGGGCTTGGTCTAATACTTAATCTTTTTAATAGCTTTTGAAAGTTTGCAAGCAGTTTCAGGTACTGATGTTTGTTCTTACAAGAACAGAAATTATATACTTTTATGCTGACCAGTTAGTGTGCCAAAGTGTAGAGCTACAGCAAAGGCAAAAAGTCTTTTCTAAAGAATAGCCAGACTTTCCAAGGAAGTACCTGATGACCTGAAGTATTTAGAATACCCATTAACTCTACTTACTTCTCCACTCTAAATTGAGACATTTAAAGTAAGTCATCATAGATTCCCCATATAATCGATGAAGGGATGTATAGACAGTGAGTGGATATCAGAGGAGAACAGTCAGAGATCTATGAAAGCTCTCATAGAGAGTTCATTTGTGACTTCATCAAAGGGCTAATAAATTCAGTGGCAACTAGTGAAGCAGCTGAGCATACAATTATAGCTGGGATGATACCCAAAGGCTCTTTAATCAGTCTGTCCTTTGTCTCTATTTTTTTGACAATCTAGTTGTTAAATATTCTTTCTCTGAGATAAGACTCTGTGCATGAAGACATATAAAATTTCTTCTTTATTGGAATGGTCTGTATCTACCAATTTCATAATGAAGGACATGTCTGGACAGCGATTTTTTTTTCTTTTTTTTTTGTTTGCCTGTTTGTTTAATTTAATTTTTCTTTGCTGGCATTGTCTATATTTACAAGTGTCTTATCAATGAAGGAGATTCAAAGAGTCTTCCAAAAAGAGATTGAGAATATGAGACACATTTAAAATGAGATACTTTCCTGTATAGGCTTTATACTAGAATGTGCTTCCTAATCTAGTGTCATATCACTTTCATAAAGCACAGGGATTATTTGATGTGGGATCCATTGAAAAAGTGTTTTTAATTGGATGGCTTTTTATGTTGCACAGGAGAGCAACATGCTATAAACACTGGAAATTCAAAAGATGTTTGGATTTCAAGGCTTAAAAGTAAATGCAGTATTATAAGCTAAACAAATTTGTTTAATCATAGGTAGATATTTAAAAGTAGTTATTTACTTTATAATCTAATAAAAAAAAAGCTTTCTTCAAACATTCAATTCCTTTAAAAAGAAAGACAAAAATTAACAAGTAGAGAAAACAAGTCTGTACATACATGCCCATCAATTTAACAGATATTGTAAGACTTTAATATTGCAATATGCTTATTGCTAAATTATTTCCATGTGGAAATGAAAATCTTCCTTTTTCATCCTTTCCCCCACTCAACTCCTGTTTGTTTGTTTCTTTGCTGACTTAAGAAAAGGAAAAATGGTAATGCACAAGGTGTGCTCTATGCTCAATCCTCTGCCTCTCGTGAGCTTTACAGAATGAGAAGTGGGCAAGGGCCCCCACACTCACCCCTATCCATGGGTAATTTATTGCTGCAAGTACAGGTCCCTGCGGGTTCCTGTACTTGTTCATGGAAAGAGAGGCGATGATAGAGGAAAGGCAAGAAAAGGATGGATTGTTGTGTGGTTAAGTGTTAGCATCTAGTTATGTGACTCATTTTTCCCAGTGCAAGCAGACTGCAACAGCTTCATGACTTATTATCACTGTGTTTCCTCATAAGGAACATTTTCCTGAGCTCTGTGGAGGCCCTGATTTCCTCTAAAGTGAGAACAGAGTTTGCTGAAGCTTTTTGTACTAAAAGTACCCAGTGGGAAAATAGGAAATAAAAATTCTCTTGCAACCATATGTTTGAATGGTATTTTGATCTCAAAAGAATCAAAGCAAACAAACGCAGTATGAGTTTTGAAATCAAGAGTTTTGAATTCTGAGGCATTTACAATGGAAACAATAATTTCAGTATGTCCAAGCTCTCTTTGATCATAACTGCCAAAACTTTATGTTTCAACATTCCGAGGAATAAATTTGTGGAATCACCAGTACCTAAAACAATTTATATAAAAACTTGCTGTGCTTAAATGTCAAAATTATTTCAAGTCTTCAGGCAATAGACAATCCAGCTTTTCAAATTTTGAATAGCTATGTTCACTTCCCAGCAACTCAGTTTCTGTAGAACTTGCCATGTGAAGAAATGAATCATATTTTGTATACTTATAAACAACAGTAGTGCTACTTTTAATCAATCTTTAGAGCACCTAAATAAGTCTGTGAAGATAAGATTTGATTTTATCATACACTTAAGTCTTTCCTAAGATAGGTGCTGAAGTCCTCTATTCCTACCAGAATCAAAGATGCTTAAGTTATATGTATAGGCATCCAAAATCTTTTAGTATGTGCAAAAAAAGAGATCACTGAGGGGAGACTTCATTGCAGTCTACAAATTCCTCATGAGGAGAAGAGGAGCAGAGCACTGGTCTATACTCCGGTGGCCAGTGACAGGACCCATGGGAATGGCCTGCAGTTGTGTCACAGGAGGCTTAGGCTGGATATCAGGAAAAAGTTCTTCACCCAATGACTGGATGGGCCTTTGAATAGCTCCCCAGGGAAACAGTTGTAGCAATGTGATTTCCAGATCTCCACGTGGCTTTTTTCTTTGTTCCCCTGCACTGTATGTTACTGGTTCATTTTGAAATATGCATCCTTCTGTACCTGAAATCTATTGGTGTGTTCCCCTTGCCAGTCTTCCCTTCAGACCTCCCGGGACAGGCTCTGGGGGAGCCAGCCCCTCCCCCTTCCTTTCCCTTATAAGCCGATGCCTGCATCAGTTGGAGGTCCCATATTCGAGCTACTAGCCCCTATTGCTATCCCTTGCTTTCCTCCCCCCTTCCCGTCCCCGCAACCCCCTACCTAAGAACCCCAAATAAACCTCCCTGGCAGAAAGGAGATGGGTCCTGTTCGTTCCTTCGTCTCACTGTGTTTCCTGCTGAATTTCTGTGACTCAGAGACTCACGCCACGCTGAGCGGACCCCAGGGGCCGCCCACTCTGATCTCGGTGGAGATATGAGCCCCAGGGACTTTGTTTCGGGGGTCTGCCGGCTCCTGCACAGCCCCCCTCCCAGCCCCCCACCTGCAGCCCGTTACATCAAACAGTCACAGAACCAGCCTGACAGAATTCCAGAAGCATTTGAACAATGATCTATGACACATGGTGTGACCCTTGGGGATGGTCCTGTGCAGGATGATACTTGTGGGTCCCTTCCAACTCAGCTTATTCAGTGATTTTATACAAAATGTGGCTTACGATATCTTCATCGACCTTATTCATAAATGAAAACACTGTGGATACGCATGGGGAAAAGAGGTGCATGGTTTCAGTGTCATGGAAGCTGAAGCTATGAAAAAAGAGTGCTGCTGTTTAAGTGGGACAAACACATTTAGTAGTGCTGGAGACTTTCCTAATAGAAAGTTTAGTGAAAAAAACCTTGGGCGTGAGAAAAACAGAACAATCCATTGAAAAGTACCAGTTATAACAAAAAACATTTTGGCAAACATTCTTCTGTAAGCAGACAACCAGCACTGCAGTTATATGAGTAACCTATGATGCTTTAAAAATAAGAAAGAAAAATCCCCAGGTGTCATCTGTCTTCAAAATCTTCCACCTCTGCCTCTGAGTAGATGAAAAATGCAAGTGATAGGTTGGAAACGGAACATTTCTTCCTACCAGAAAATCTGTACACTTATCATTCTATTTGAACTTATTCTGACCATATAGAATGAAATAAGCACTGTGACTCAGATAATACATTTTAACTGTGCTCACTATGTATATTTTGAGAATAGCCATACTATATGCAATCATCAAAAGAAGCTCCGAAATATAGGATAAACATTCAAAGTACCAACAAAGCAAAAAGAAAATTGTGGAGTGATATTTCTTCTGTTTCATTTTGTTTATACTTACAATTGAAAATAAGAGGCTCATTTAACTTCTGTACACAGGCAGACATAGGAACACACATAGGCATGATGGAGGGTATAATTGCATCGTGTTAATTAAAATGTGTCATAATAATGGCTTTTGCAGTCTTTTCAAGGGCTAAGCCCATTTGGGTTAGCTTTCCTCTGATTGTTGTTGGTTGGAAAGAAATATGTAATGCCATTTCACATTCTAAAAAAAGAAAGAACAGCTGAGCTGTGGCTCAGTCACCACATATTTTGAACCACTGAGAACTCAAAAAACCACAGCAATGAAAATTATAGGAAAATGTCTGAGGATTCAAATATCAAAGAAAGCCTAAGACAAAGTGCTATAATATCTGGAGGTGGCTGCCCAGCTAAAGCTACAGGATACCCTACACTGAATAGTGACGGGAAGAGGTATTATTCCATTAAGCCTATAGCCAGGAATGGCTTCTTGGAGCAGATGCATTCAAGAGTGTAGAGGCAGCCAGTGTCTTCAGTCATGTTTTTCCCCTTGGAACAAAGAAGTTTTTCTTTTCTGGGAAGGAGCACACTGGCCAGTTTGTCGTATGTGATTCCAAATATCAGATCCTGATAGAAAATCCTGAAAAAGATTGCAATAACGTGAGGAAGGCAGATGCTATTCCCTTTGTGCAATAAGACAGATCTTTATTTCAGTATTTATTCCTAAAATTTGGGATTTCTGCTGTTGGTTTGTAACTCTTGTGAATACATCTCATTTGCAGAGTTTTTAAAAATGGCATCTATTACATTCAATATAATATACAATATGCAAAAATTTGCTGTAATCATAAGTTATTATCATGAACACTCAGAAAGTATCAGTGCTTAATTTTCTAGTACCATATTATGACTAATTTAAAAAACAATACCGTCAATCTTGTAGTATTTTTCTTCTAATTCTTTGTCTTTTTTAAAGAGTTCATGAGCATGATGAGATACTCCAGGGGATGAATTATGATTATGCACCTATTACAAGATACTATGAATAGTCCTTTAAAGATGTTTATTCCTCTTTGCTGAGTAGGAAGGGAGTTAGAAACATATGTGTTAACCTTACTACAGGATAATTCAAGTTATGAAGTGATACTCCTGCCCATACATCTGAAGATGAAACTCAGTTTAATATTTTGTGCTAAATATTTATGTTTTATTAACACATAGAAGTAAACTACTATTTTTATTAGCTTTATTGCACTAGGAAAAGCTATGGGGTGTGTGACAGAATAATGGATAATGTATGCTTCCTATAAATAATTCTTTATGATAACACTATATGACAGTGTTAGCAATTTGTTATAGTCAAAAATGTTCTGTTTCCTTTTCAGTATTAGTGAACTGGAAGTTCTTGTTTCAGAACTATTCCATGACCTGTAGCAAAAATATTAAAAAACTGCATATACCCACATACATACTTATACATGTGCTTACATATGTGGTTTTCCAAATGAACCAGAAGCCAGAAAGTCTAATTCTTAGTTTTGTACACATAGAACATTAAAAGTAAAAGCTTCCAGGTAGAAAAAGTTACTTCTAGCTGATTATGAAGGGAATTTTCTAATGAATTATGGAAGGCAGACAATATGAAGTGCAAATATAACAAGGAAACCGTCCTTGCATATAGATCATGTCAAAATACTGGATAATTTTACAAAACAGTAATATTTTGACTTTTAAGAGCCCGGAGGATATGCTGGATGTATGGTGATTTCAGGGAATTGTATAATTGGAATTGTGCAGAAAATTTCAAAGAGCAGCAAGATCTGGCTTTTCTGATAGCTAACAAGATTAGTGGAAGTACCTATCAAGAAATAAAATCTCTTTCAGATGTTTGAAAGACAGGCTGCACTGAGAAAAAAACCCATCAAACAAGGAAAGAAAAAATAAGTTTCTTAACTGGAATGTATTGATTCATAATAATCTACTGTAGAAAAAATAAATCTGGTTTCAGTTTTAATGTCAGCTCATAACGCAGTTTGGGGTCTAATGCTATTTTGACATAATAAAGTTAAAAATTGAAATGGATGCTGTGGAAATAAGGACACCAGTTGCTGTGGAAATGACACCCAAATGAGATTTTGTAAATCTAAATCTCTGAAATGAGTGGAAAATTTAAAGGTGTTTTTTAACAAACAAGGGCTATCACCGTAGAAGATGGAAAATGACCAGTAGGGCATTTTTATGTCAATAATTTTAAGTGAAAAATAAACTCATAAGTAATCAAGATTATATAAATAGATTTACATATATGAGTGTATGTATGTGTGCAAATTTGACTTTACATAAATTATAAATCAATTACAAATATTTTGCTTATAGATTTAAAAATAATAATTAAAACAGCTCATTGTGCACTAAGATGAATATATAACATTTAATTCTTAAATGTAAAAACCAGAAGAGTCCTATCCTCTTCATGACATAGCCAAGTGTGACCAGACATGCAGGTGATACTGACCTCGAGGAGAACCATCCCTTCCACATTAACAACAGAATTACGTCTCCTCCATTCCCCCATACGCCTCTTCAGCCTCAGAAATTAATTGTGGAAATAAAAATTTTCTTCCACCTTTATAATTATCTACAGTGGATTTATAATTAATTTAAAACTAATTGGTATTTATTACTTTCCCAGAAGCAGTATTGAACCTCCCTAAGTTAGTGCTTCTATGTATGCTATTAAACTGGGATACCAGCACGATCAGATGATCTCTCCTTTAGAGCCATGATGAATATATTCCATAATTTTAAAGGTTATTGCTAAATTGCCTGTTACCTACAATTCTCAACCTGAACATATTGATACTATGGGAAAAATAGTTCCTTCTTAGCAGTTAGTAGCTTGCTCAAGTAATTTTGAACAGGCAACTCTGTGATTTTGTGCAAATGAATCTGAAAACAGTAACTCAAGCAGAGACAAAGTTTTCCTTAGGACTGGAAATGTAAGGCAGATGAATGAAATCTCTCGGTGGGATATGTGTCACATCTAAGACATATGAAGTTTTGAGACATTCTACATATTCAGAGGTTTGTTACTAGAACCATTAACTTTGGAGACGTGTGACTAAAGAACCAAAAGTTACGAAAGGACTGCAGTGGGTTTAGGAATTTTTCTATCAGTCAGTGGTGGGACTGGGTGGCTGTTCTTAATTGTCTCTTGAGTCTAATATGAGCAGGGCTTGATGATGAGACAGTTTTATTGTGTTCACTTGCCTTTTCTTATTCTGTTTTTATCTGGAAGGATTTTGTTAAAATTTAAGGAAGACATTTTATTAGTTGGGATACTCAGTGCTCAGTTGGTAGTGAGCATTCTACGCTTACATATATAATCAGTAAATGTCATTTAGGGTGTGAGAGACTGAATAAATGAAGACTTCATATGCTATAGAATATTACCTCCTAGGACAGAAGCTCTGATTTTCACATCAAATTTTGTTTAAGTGAAAAGTATATGAAAGTGGCATTCTGAATTTTAATTCATTAAGCAGAAAAGTTTTAATTTGAGACTACAATTTTGTCTTTTAGATAAGGACATTTTTCAAATGTTAAGGAATTTTAAAGTTGGCTTTAAACCAGATTTTTTTGTATATGTATTAAAATGCTAAAGTAAAATTACAAACTTCTTCCTAAAATGTTTGACTGCTAAATTTTTACCGTCAGTAATTCAAAGAACATTTTTTTTGTGGTAAATATTGAAGCAAATACTTTAAAATAAATGAGTAAGAATGAAAATAGTGCCATCTGCTTGCTCAGCTTGTAACACATTACTACTTATCCTATCCACTAGTGTTCTCATGATTTTACAGTGGCTAATTTATTTTCTATTTGCAGTAAATTTGAAGGAAAAGTTTCCATAGTATCTCCTAAATGAGTTAAAATTACTGCAGGCAAATGCAGAAAAAAAGATTGAAATAGATTCTGGGTGGAGAATGGATTTACTGATGCGAAAAATGCAGAACTCTGCCTAAGCTTTATGCCAAACTTCAAATAGTTCCTCACTCTTACTTTTATTTCACATGTATAGAATGTCTTAAATTGGCATGGTTGTTAATTAAAGATTATTCTTTACAACCTGTTTTACCTCAACTCCTGTGAAGGAACAGCTAACAAAGGCTACCATAACAATGTTTTTTTTTTTTTTTTTATGCAAAGCTTGTGCTTCAAGACTCTGCATTGCTGGATTCCATCTGTTCAGGTTGGACATCTGCAGGCTGTAATCTCTGGCTATGATGGGCATTGTTCTTCAAATTGTCATAGAGCCCTGAAGATATTATTTTGGCTTCTTTTGAATAAGAGACCAGCTGCAGAATTCTTCTGTCATTGCACCTCACCATTACACTGCAACGGAACATCAAATCAAGATAAAAAGCCTCTTTTTGGCAGCTAGAAAGCAGACATACTATAAAAAGTGTACCCAGAAGTACTCATCATCTGGCCTTTGACAAGGTTGAAAAAGTAGATGAGCCACGTGGAGAGAGCTGGAGGCAGGGAGAGACAAAAGCTGAAGTGAAACGGGAAGGTCTTTTTATGCTAAGTAGCTTTCTAACAATTTCTAGCACAGTAGATCTTGTCGACAGGGATGCTTTATTGAGAGAGAGTATATAAGAGGAATTGGTGAATGGTCAAATCATTTTCAGTGTGAAAAGTTGGGAAAACCAAGCAACCATTTTACAGAAATCCTACTCCTAAAAAAAGAGTGGTCTGGAGATTAAAAAGCAGGCAATGTGCTTCTGAAATTACAGTTTTTAAGTAACGAAACAAACAGGCAAGCAAAAACAAACAAAAAGCAACCAAAAACCCCACCTTCAATAGCTTAACATTTCAGTGTGTTTAAGGCAGGTTTACTACTAAAAGAGAAGAGAAATGGTCTAAGGATTTTTTTATGTTTAAGACTGATGGCTGTAAAGGAATCTGAAGTGAGTCTCTAGGGCATGCATGTATGAAATCTAACCTGAATGTGACCCTATTTTCCCAGTTTTGTACAGACACAAGTTACAGGCCCCTCCACTGAGGACAGAGCACTGAGGTGGATCTGATTCTGTATTTTCCTCTAAGAGTGCATCTTCTGGAGTAAAGGAATTCCTGAACTGAGATGTTCAGTTTCGTATTACACAGTTTAGAACACTGGTCTTCTGACTGAAGTGTTTTGCTGGGCAGACAGAGTAAAACTAAAGGACACTGAACATAAAGCCCACCATGTGTTCCCTGTGCCCTTTTCTTCAGTCTTGCTCATATCAGCAGCTTTCAGAGCTTCCTGGCTGCCATAAACTGTCTTGTTTGTTCAAGAGCAGTTCTGTGACATTAACTCTCACACTGTAATACTGCTCATGTCTGTGGAGCACATCAAGGACTCATTTTTGTTTTTATTTCATGGTTATCTTACAAAATATCACATTTGTTTAGAGTTTTATCCTTTTTTTGTTTTTCCTTTCAAGGATTTTTTATAGCAGTTGATATACGCATTAGAGCTTTATGATTAGATATGTTTTTTGCAAATGGATGAATAGGGAAAACATGCCTCATCACATTGACAGTCTGATAATGAAAGAAATTATCATGGTACAACTAGTTGTTTAAAATTCCAGTTCCTCAGAGAGATTTTTGCTCTGAGAAGTTCAAAAGCTCTATAGGTCAGAAACACTTTTTTGATATTTGTTGTTGCTTCTATGATGGAAAAGATAAATCCAGCTTACTCAGCTAATTAAGAGGGGTTTATGGTGGTTTACTACCAAAATTCAAAACCAGCTGAGTAATTTCACTCCCACAATGATGAGTCAGAGTTATTAAAATTAATTTCTGACTCTGAGATCCATTTGCTGGAAAAAGGCTGTGAATAACAGAGAAGGTGAAATTTTCAAAAGTGGGTTGAAATCCTGAATACTTTCTCTTTATTGGCTAAACTCAAAGGCATTACTCCTTGATACTTGTTCCTTTTCTTTTTTCCTAACTTCCCCTGTCCCAGTCTGTGAATTTTTATACAAAGTACTTCCACTTTTGATTATAGCTGCTCATCAACTGGCTGGCTTTAACCATTGTCTAGAGAGGATGGAAGATATTTTCTGAGCTGAAATGAGCACTTTTCTGAAATATAATTTTCTAGGACTACACACTACTTTTTCTACTGAAAAGTTCACAGAAAAATGGTATGATTATTTTTAGGATTTGCACCACTATTCCTAATAAGTCAGAGCTGGAAAATTGTGCAGAAAAAACCAAGGTTTTTTGCATACAGATGGAAACAATGTTAAAGTTGTTTTGAAAATTAGATTTTAAAAGACTTAGTTAACCTACTGAGATGAAAACAAGAAGTTTTGTAATGTTTATTAGTCTTTAGGTTATGTGACTTTAAAGGAACATACTACTCTTCTGATAAGAGTAGCATTAAAATGAAGATTATTCCATTGCTTTTCTGCCCTCCAGGAACAAGCAGTTTGAATTTTACTATGATACGACATACATTAACTTTCTGCTCAACAATCAAACAGGCAACATTTGTGTTTTGCAAGCACAGCTATATTTTCATACTTTTCCTATAGCTTTCCTGTAAAACACTCATTATAAACTCCGACCTATAAAAATTATTACTTTCCTTCATACTTTTCCAATGGGTTTTTTTCAAATTATTTTATTTTCCTATATTACTTGTGAAGTGAAAGAAAAAAAAAATCTTATAAATATGCTTAGAAAAAGTATGTCAAAACCAAATTCCACTTTGTATGCATATGAAAAAATGCAAGGATTTGCTCTTAGGGATAATGCATATAATTTGCATACATATCTACATTTATGTTCAAATATATCTCATTAGGATTTTTTTTTTTCAGAAAATCAAAGCTTTAAATTCAATTTATGTCCAACTGTGACCAAAAACAATTGCAGAGGACAAACTGTGTAGAAGTTTTTGGTCTTTTTAGTAGCAGTTGGTCTTTAATAACTCAGTAAACTACAGATGTTAACAATGGCATGTCTGCAAAGCAATGCTTTCCTTGCTCTTTAATATAACCCGCATCTCACTTAGTAGTTGCACTAACATTTTAAGAGCAATAGTTCATAGTCACATGAACATCCTGACCTAAGTCTACTTTCAGTAGAGTGTAGGACAAAATGATCTCCAGGGCTCATTTCCTGCATTTCCTACACAGATATTTCTGTAGTTCTGCACTGTCCTTCAGTGAAGTTTAAGCAACAGAAATGCAGCAGTACAGTACATTCCTCTGCTACAAGATATTTTCAAATGAGTAGGAGAGTCTTCATTAGAGACACAGTCCACAGCTGATGAACGAATCCTTTCTTCATATATTGCCATTTCTTCACACTGAAACCTGCACAAATTTTGGCTCAAAAATATTTGGCAATTTTTCTTTCTCTTTCTCTCTCTCTTTTTTTTTTTTTAACTCCCTTGACTATCTCTCACTCTCCAGAATTTACATTGCCAGGAACTTCTTGTGTGATGAAGTAGATTCACCAATTGAAAGACTCTGTATCTATAGGAAATATGTATTTCTTTAACGTAGTCAGAGATAGAGCGTGCCACATTACTGCATTTATTTTAATAATCTATTTTAGTTCTGTCAAAGAGGACCCAACCTTTTTTATTATTATCCAAACTGAACCGAAACTCTCCCTCACCTTTTTTTCCCACCACTAGTTCAATTTTCTAAAATGCTTACAGAAATCAAATTTCACTAGTCAGTTTTAGTGAATGAAATTTGCTTCTGAAACTTTAAAAGCCTGCAGTTTATCATTAATTCAAACAGTATAAATCCATTTAATTTGTTTGAAAGCTATCTCATGATCAAGTAAAACACATAAGGCTAGAGTCAAAAAAGAATCAGGCATCCAAATTCAGACCAAACTAAGATAGCAAAGCATGCAAACTAAAACAAATAAATAATAAAATAATGGTTTGACATTAACAATATCTAGGACCACTGTGTTCGTAAGCAAGCATAGGGCAGTACTCCAGGCAAATATCTCTCAACCTCTCTTCCGGCTGTGCCTGACCTGCACTGATGAGCTGGGAGTTCTCCTGTGTAAATCCCCATACCTTACTGGAAGATACAACCTAAGGGAACTGGTGGCATTAGGTATGCAGTGCAAGTGCAGGTGCGAGAAGAGACGAGCTAGATAGAATGATCCATCAAGATGTTCATGACCAGCACAGGTGCACAGGCTGGGGAATGAGATGCTGGAAAGCAGCACCAAGGAAAGAGACCTGGGAGTCCTGGTCAATGGCAAGTTGAACATGAGTCAGCAGTGCCCTAGCAGCCAGGAGGGCCAGCCCTGTCCTGGGGGACATCAGGCACAGCATTGCCAGCTGGGCAAGGGAAGGAATTGTCCTTCTCTGCTCTGCACTGGGGCAGCCTCACCTCGAGTGCTGGGGGCAGCTTTGGGTGCCACCATGTAAGAAAAATATTAACTGTTAGAGGGCACCCAAAGGAGGGCAACAAGGATGGGGCCTTGAGCAGAAGCCATGTGAGGAGCAGCTGAGGTCATTTGGTGTGTTCAGCTTGGAGAAGAGGAGACTGAGGGGAGACCTCATTGCAGTTAGAACTTCCTCATGAGGGGAAGAGGAGGAGCAGACTCTCTTCACACTTGTTACCAGTGACAAAACCCAAGGGAATGGCCTGAAGTTATGTCAGGGAAGGTTTAATTTGGATATAAGGTAAAGATTCCTCACCCCGAGGGTGTTTGGGCACTGGAAAAGGCTCCCCAGGGAAATGGTCATAGCATCAAGCCTGACAGAGTTCAAGTAGTTTGGACAATACTCCAATATATGATGCAATTCTTGGGGTATCCTGTGCAGGCCCTAGTGTTGGACTTGATGACCTTTGTGTGTCTCTTCCAACTCAGCACAATCTGTGATTCTGTGATTTTTATTTACTCTTTTAATAGCACAACCTTGCTGTTAGAAACCCTGTGTATCTGTTTCTTCTCGTATGGCTGTGCTACCTTTCCAGATTCTGGTCCCAGGACTGCTTCTGCATTTGCCCACTTATGAGAGTTTGGGTGTTGGCTGCGAGGTCCAGCAGCTGCAGAAGTGTTTTGTATCAGTTAATGTGGGACCATTAAGAGAAGTTAACCTAAATAGCCCCTGGCAGGGGCAGGAGACTGATTGAGGCAAAACTATGTGATAGGTGATTAGCAGGCGTGATTGGGAATGATGAAAGCTGTCATCTCTGACATTAAGACCAAGTTCTTGTAAAGGCTAAATGCTTTGTAACTGTATAAAACCATGATGTTTCTGTTCAATAAATGGAACTTCGCATGAACCAGGCTGAGTCCCCAGATACAATGCTGACACCCACTGAAACTTAGTTAATTTACAAGTATTTTTTGAAGCAGTGCTTGGAAGCCAGGTTTCTCCCAGCTAGTGTCCTAATTGCTAGAAAGTATAAACTCAGCCTATTCTTCAAATTATTTTCCTCTGTCTTCTCCTGAAGTGGCAACTTCCAGGAATAAGTTGATATAATTGTTTCTGGTTATGGAAGCCCTCTGTCACCAGCTATTTCTCTTATAATATTCTGTAGAAGTGAATGGTAATGGTTTATACATATTTGCATATGGAAAAGGCACTGTGCCCATTTCAGTCCTATTAGATCATGAAATTCTAGTCATGCAGTTTATAGTCAAGCTGTTGGAGAATGATTACCTTCAATAAAAGTAAGAACATGATATGACTCTGTCCTATTACAGAAAATTCTATCTATTTCCATTTCTATTTCTTGTCTCTTATAGTTTATAAGATAGAAAATTAAAATGAAATTCTGGTTGGTATGTACAAAGATTTTGAAATGCATCTGTCAGACTGCATTCAATCTCTTGCTGAGGAGAAAATGTAGATTGGTCTCAGAGAAAAGAAAGAAAAAGGCTTCTGAGGGTAGTGGCTCACTTGAATTCGTACAAGAAGCATTGTGAGTCCTTGTGTATATAAGCATAGTGACACTCTTCCAGACCCCTAATTTTAAGAAAAACAACAGCATTAGCTCCTGATAGACTGATCCTCGCTGCTAACTAGAGAAAATATTCTGGCTGCTCTCTGATAGGTGTTACGGAATTGGGAGAATATTTCAGGCAGCAGTGATTTACTTGAGAGTTTTACCAAACTTTAGCCTAGCTGTGTTTGATGAAGACTGTAAGATCTTATTTCCTGGCTTCCCCTTCCTGTCCTTTACTGGTTACATGATTTCTGACATACTGGTATTTTCCAGAATGACTGTCTGCATACAGCTGGGAGGAATATCCATCACAGATTTAATTTCCCACAAAACGTCCTCACATAGCCTCTAGTATAATTGTTGTCCACCCTTCTACACAGTGGTGTCATATGTAAAAAAAGGTATTTGTACAGATACTTGGTGATTTGTTTTAGAGCATTTCTTTATATAATTTCTTAGAAAATATATAGACTAAACAAAGGAATATTCAAAACCTAGTCACATACATTAATTTCAACTGACAGACCTGAGGTGTAGTCATCACAACATCAGCTCCATTTACTTTGGAGTTCTAGTACCATTTTGACGGATCTCTCAATTCAGATGGCCATATTTTGTAGCCAAAGCTCATAGACTCATTTGATAAAGATACATATATTGCCAGTATATCTTTACTGTATAGATAAGTAATAAAATACTTCTGTAAGTACATAACTCTGTAGCTTTGGGCCTCTTAGGAAATATTTTTGAAAGCAAACTATACAGCTTTGGAATGAACCAGAACGCTTTCTCCTCAGATGTAACAAACTCTTTTCAGATTAAATTATATAGCTCACACACTGCACAGTTTAATCACAGATAAATGTAAGTTTCTATATATAGTTAGATTATTTTCTGCCAGGTTTTTTTTTTCTTTTCAAGATTTCATGGCAAAACTACAAATCAAAATTTAAATGCAAGGTATTAATTATTACTTCTGATTCCCGCAGTGCCAATTAATGTCAAGTCATTCACTACTGAATAAAATCAGAGATTCTGAGAGAAGTCCTTGGCATTAACAAGAGCTCAGCAGCCATTATTTGCTTCATATACTCCAAAGTTATCTTGATTAGTGCTTGGGAAGCAATGTGCTATTACTCTAAGCTTAATGTTGATGTAATTTTAAAAAGAAAAGGAATGACTGTCTGTTATCTGATATGAAGATATTTGACGGGTGTATTTTGTGCCCCTGATATTAATTAAAACAAATGCATTTTTAATGAAATTAACTTGATGTTGACACTTTGCTTGTGAGAGAACATAACAATAGAGAAAGGTTATTCTTTCTATTTGTTGCTGATTGAGACATAAAATGACAAGGAAAAAGCAAAGTTAAGGAACAGAACATGATCTGATGAAAACTAGGGACATAGATTTCAAAACAGCAGTGAAGTTGTACAATTAGTTAAGGAACAGCTTGAAAACAGTGAGGAAGAAATGCTGAAGGAAAAGACCAAGGAAATGAAGTTGTGCTGTATTAGAACAGTAAATAATAGACTAAGACCACTTTTTTAAAAAAAAGACAATTTACAGAATTTGCCTTCCTATTTAAAACTGTTTCTCTTATCACATTTATTACAGCAAATTTAATTATTAAACTTTCAGTCATTGATAGCAAAGCATCTGATATGGACCAGCAACTTTAAAGTTAGAAGCATTTCTTATATGTGTGTGATGCCTTACTGGCCTGGAGGAGATAGGAAGAGAGGAAGGATTAGTCACTCAGTTTAGTTGTGCTGCTTTTTAGACCTCTTGAGTCAGTTGAAGAAAGTCCTGCTTCCCTCTTTCAAACCCACTTTTTTCACTGGGATTTTATGGTTCCCAGAGAGAGATTCCTTCCTGCTGAAAGAAGCAACAATTTGTCCTGGTTCTGGCCAGGACAGTTAATTTTTGCAGTAACCAGGAACTGGGAAGGACAGGACCTAGAGGTTATTTGATACCACATCATGATATCCAGGGATGAGGGAAGGGCTCGTTTCTGGGTTGGCAAAGTGTGGTGGAGAGAGCTCTCAGGTATTGTCATTTGTCGAGGGAGTTCCATCCAGATCATTCATTTTTCTTGCCCTCTGACATTAGTATTGTTACTGTTGCTGTTAATTTTCTTACTGCATTGCTGTTTCCAATAAATTGTTCTTATCTCACCTGGTGATCTTTACATTTTGCACCTCCAATTCTTCTCTCCAGCTGTAGGGGAGGGGGAAGAGAGGGGGAGCAAGCAAACAGAACATGGTTGGAAGATTCTCAGTGGGAGCTCTAAATTCAGGAGAACCAATCCTAAACCATGACACAGTTTTAGGATGTGACAGAGATGATAAGCACTTTGGGTCTCTTGGAAGCAGTCTGTGCTTTTAGGTGTTGAGGGCAGTAATAGCTTTGATGAGATTCACCATCCTTGATAAAGAGGCAGCAGTTACTGAGGGCTCTGGGACAGGTTTTCTATTCCCAGGAACACAAACATTGGGACATCTTGAAGCATGCCAGATACCAAAATGTACACTTTATGGTCATTAAGTAATGGTCCTCTCATGCTGCTTGCTTGCAAATTTGCTTCCAAGATCAGCTCACCATTAGACCTTTCACCCCATCTTCCTATTACCTGGCATGTGAAAATTCTGACCAGCCTATTAGACAGTCAGAAATCATCAAGGCTGTGATTAGTGAGTTTTTTTCTCAGTGAAGTGATCCAAAGGAGATCAGGCCTTACCTGTATTTCTTGACATGAATATTTCAGTTGTTCACCACTATTTCCTTGATCTGCCCTCTGTGCTTTTATTTTTTAATTCTACAACTTAGAAACTAAACTGTCTTATCACTGACCTACTTAATTGATCTGGAAAACATGTGCTTCCTACTTTTGCTTACAGTTGGGATATCCTACATCTAACTCTGAATCTTGATACTGAAATGAATCTGAATTGGTCTTAGAAATTTCAGTCTGCAGTCATTTTGTTTTGCTCTCGGTGAAGCTTTATGCTAATGTTTAAAGCTAGGTTTCTTCCATTGTGAGTAATTCCCTTCATCTGAGTTAGCAAAGAAATCATGCAATAATTTTAGTATTTATAAGAAGATCACTTAATATTCATCTACTTGTTAGTCAGTGTTTGTTAAGCAGAACATAAAGTCTTATTTTCTCCTCATTTTCCTGTGTATTGCCAAAGCAATTTTGCTTGCCAAATTACATTCATTCTTTCCCAGAAAGCTTGTAAAAAGATATGGAAGACTATTATTCATCTATACTCTTTACTTTCACTCTGGTTTGTATTGTAGTCAGAATAATTTAATCTACTATCATGAGGCAAAGTAATTCTAAAGAATATAGTACTATTACTAAATTATCTTATTTGTTTTCATATCTCATTGTATGCAGGCTATATCACCTCTGTGTTTTGATATCTAGCAGAAATGTCATTATTTTAAACAATGAAATAACAATATGAATAATGTAAATAAAAGTAAAATACAAGATACAATATAATATGAAATATTCTTCTTCTTCTGTTGCACAGATATCTTTTTTTTAATAGGAATCCGTTTTTCTGTAACATCTTTATTTGCTACAATGGGAGAAAATAAAAATCAGCACTTACAGTGGGATAAATATAGTGCAACAGAATTTTTTTAATTCCAAAGAACTGTTCTCATAATTATCATTACTTTAAAGAGAAAAATCAGACATGAAAAGACAAGCATTAAAAGTTTAGATAATTTGGGTTTTTTCCAGATCACCTTGCTGTATGCATTCTAGTTCAGTAACATACAGTAGTTAAAGAAACAAGAGAAAGAAAAACAAATTTTAAAGCATAAATCTGTAGCTGCATTATCTGAATTTCTATGAATTTTGTAAGGTTCCAGTAGTCATTATACTATTTACTGCAAGAATTTAGCAATCCAAAAATGGCACAGATGAAAAAAAAGGGTTCCACTAGGAGCAAGAGGAATCTCCCTTGTGCACGCTTGATCAACACCTTAGCAGGGTCTGGCAGTTTTGTTTTGAACTAATGGAAAGAGAAAGCTGGAGTGTGCTCCAGAGCACTGTGCATGGAGGGATTTTCCACAAGTGACTATCTCCTTTCTTTCATTGCAGATATTCAGCTATCTTCAAGAGCTAGGCCTTTTTCTTTTCCCAAAGCAGAATACTGATTGTCAAGAATGCTTTGTGTCTACCAGGATTTTCCAAAGTAAAGTTTTCACTTTTATTGAAATATACTTGATTTTTAATGTACATTTTATTTTATGTTACATCTTCAATGTTTTAGTGTAAGAATGTTTCAACGTTTCATTTAATGTTTTACTTAATTTCATTTTTTACGTTATTTTTATAATCTTTATTTTATTACATGGACTTCTGCAGCTGATTGCCTCTAGAGATATGGAAACTTTTAAATTTTGTTTTATTATTTAAATTTCTGGTTTATTATGTAAGTTCACTTACTACAGGCTGTTGCAATTTTGTTAAGCAGTAACATTCCTTTGTGATTTAAAAATAAAATCATGTCATGAGTTTGCATATTAGTAGCCGTTATTCACTTTTCTCTGTTTAATCATATGCTGTAAAAAATCCAATGGGTAGATACAGGTAATGTGCAACAAAAGAATCATATTCTCAAAACACAGAAATAAAGGTAATTGTACTGAACTTGCAGAGGAAAGTCAGTGGCCTAAATGTGAGAAAGTCAATATTCCATTATGAATATTTTCAGAAAACTTGTGCTTTCAAAGCAATCTATTAGTGACTGTGACACATTGTAGTATATTTCTTTGCTTGCATGTAGAAATAAGGGGTTAAGGCTACCTTTCTTCAAATGTTAATGTAATTTCTATACCATTTTAGGGCACTTCTACTATCTTAAAGATTTGCTGTAAATGCTTCTAACAGGTGAAATCTGTTGATCCCTAAAGGCATATATGCATATCAAGGTGTTTCTGTGGATTTCAGTTCATGTTTTTCAGGAGTAGATTTGATGTCTAAAGAAACTGTCTTGCTTAATTTGAAGTTTCTGGTAAAATAGTACTTCTTTACATATCAAAACATCAGCTTTCGTCCATGTATTCATTAACACAAAAGTTTTCCACTGTAGCTGATATTTTCAGCAAATTATTGTGATTGCATATTAATTGGAAATAGAGAAGAGTAATGTTGCACAGGTCTCGATAAGCTCAAAAATCAGTTTTTTTTCTATTACCTAATTCATATTTCTCATTAAATTACAATTATATGTGGATTTAACCTTCAAGATACTAAAACATTTTCTTTTGGAGAATATGGATTTCCAAATAATTTGTAATGAGAACACAGCATTATATATACATATAACCAGCAAACAAGTGAGAAAGCAAACAGAAAACACCTTCTCCAAAAGAAAACAAAAGATGTGTAGATTTATACTGAAGGAGTAAGAAACACACATACACATTTATTTATCATGTCCTGTGTAGAGCAGCCTTGCCTACTTAAACAAAGCTCACATAAAATCAGTAAGATTAACAATACGTATTAATGTTTAATAATAATGATGAAATGGTGAGCTACTAGCATTTACTACTTGGAAATTCTTGACATGTTTTTCAAAAATGTTCAACAGAACTTGAGAGCAGAACTTATATACTTGGCCCTCCTTGAGTTTAGTGAGAAGCAGCTTACACCATGAGCAGGAGAGCTCTGCTCTCCCCAGCTCTGAAGGCTTTGAGAGCTTTTGTGCTGCCCTAACCTTCTTCTGGTGCAGCAGAAACTGGTGCATGTCCAGCGTTCTTCGTAAGTCATGGACCAAATGTGGCTTTCTCCTTTCCACCCTGTCATTAAGGAAGGTAGTATGGACAAGGTAGGGGAATGAGATAACACTCTGTTCACTAGGGCAGTGGCAGCTCTCTGTCTCTGCTGCTGCACAGATGTAGAAAAGCAGAAAAGTGGAGGGCTGGTGAGGGAAAGCTGTAATATTTGCTTCAGAGACAAAGCTGGCCAGAAAATCCCCTTCTAAATACTTTTCCACTAAATAACAATTTACCAGATTTGTAGCACATCTCAGTGCAGTTCAGTTCTATTTCAACCAACACTGCCCAAACCCTACCATTTTACTTGAAAGTGTGTTCACCTATCTGCTCACTGCTCTGCTTGCAAATCTGATCTGCTTTATACCCCGGGTTCTGAGTCTCTTGCTTTCTCCTGCCTGTGCTGATATGAGTCTGGACACCCAAAAGCCATGGTTGAATAGTGCCAGGAGAATGCCACCAGAGGAACTGGTGGTGATCTATCTGGCCATTCAGGACTTGTATTTAACTTGTTCAAGTTAAATAAACAATACCAGTGGCTTCAAACACTGTCTCAAGCACAACACTCCAAGAGCTCCTTGATGCAAGTTTGGCTTGTGAAAGAAATATTCTCCCAGACGTTGCCTGAGCCTGCTTGAGGGATGACACAGGGATAACAAGTTAGCTAATCCGGAAGGGAAGACAATTTGTCAAGTGAAGACAAGACACACCGTGGTTTTGCTGAGGGACATTTCATTGTGCCTGATTTATGAGTTATTCTAATATTTTTTCTCGATTAAGTAAACTGTTTTCTCAACATTCTCATTAATCTGCTCTCACAGGAGGTAACTGTGACACATGCAAGCATATTAAAGTTACCTTTATCTTGCCAGCTGAAGAACTGAAGAAATGTGTGTACCTCAGGACATCATACATGCACACTTTCTTGAATCAAGACAGCTTTGTTGTTATCAGGACTCAAAATAGCTTGGTTACTATTCACTTTTCTGATTGCAAAAGTGACATAGCTTTAGAATTCAAAAGAGCAAAGCTGGGGTAAAATTATTAAATAGAATTACTTTTAAATTTCACTTGAAAAGTGCTTGGTGTCTAAAGAGATAACATAGAGCATAATTTAAATTTATAGCCTAACAGCACCAGTACAGAGCAGTAAGTTCATGAGTTTTATCATTGGCTCTGACAGAAAATCCTTCTAGTGTTGCTTAATTCACTCACCCTAGCTGATTTATCATGGAAATTCTACGAGACATTGAAAAGAGGTTTTATTGTAATAACATCACTGGTATTTATGTTAAACAATTCACTGTGAGTTTCACATTGTCAAGTGGTTTGCAAGCACATTTACTACAACTGTTAAAAATTGCATTAGCTTGTGTCCTGTAATATTTGTACTTTCTGCTCTGCACATATTTTCTCTGTACGACTAAATAGCTAAAACTTTGAGGAAATTAGTGAAAAATGAAGCTTATACATTTAAGCAATCATTTGAAAATGCATGCTATTGCATGTCAATTTTGTTGTGGATATGAGAGTCTTTAAAACATCAGAGCAAAACCAACTTTTATTTTTGGAGAATCATCCTCAGTTAAATTGCATCAGTCACAGGCAGAGTGCTGCAGGTACCATAAATAATTACTTTTGATTATTGGTATTTCCGGTTTTTTTTCTAATTTTTAATCATAGTGACTGATCTGATTTTTTCTCTCTTTTCATCCTAGAAATATCATTTTCTGTTTTTGGCTTTACAGCTTCAGAGTGATTAAAAACTCTTTCAGTGGCCTGAAACAGTATACCTAGAGGCTAAAATTTTGAGTCAGTTTTACCCTCAGTCCATCTGTCTCATGGAGTGAGTTAGCTCTGAAAGCAAATGTTGTCTGAAGCACACAATGAGTATCGAGTATGAAGG
Source organism: Lichenostomus cassidix (assembly GCF_008360975.1). Taxonomy (NCBI): domain Eukaryota; kingdom Metazoa; phylum Chordata; class Aves; order Passeriformes; family Meliphagidae; genus Lichenostomus; species Lichenostomus cassidix. The sequence goes on along the minus strand of NC_139479.1, from coordinate 54,999,002 downwards.
GAAAAACTCTGACATGGAGTAGGCAAGGTCAGCTTCAAGTTTGTCTTGTGGAATTAAATTGCATAGACTTGTTTTGTGACTGGGTTTTATCTCTGCAGCTACTCTGAGGGGTTAGTAACATTAGTCAGTAGCAGAAGGCAGAAGGTGGGCACATAAGTTTCCTTGCAATACTTGGATATTGCTTGTGAATACTTTGGATGGAAATCAGTCACCTTTCCTCCTCCTTCTCCCTAACCTTCAACACTGAGCATACATCTCCATGATTCACCTGTCTGGACACATCATCGGTTGCCTATCTTATTCATGGCTGAATCTTTTTTTCTTCACTCCTTTAGAAACAGTGACTTCGGACTTGATTTCAACTGAGGTACATTTGCTGTTACTTGATTTCTCTGCTCTTAAGTCAAAATTAGACAAAATTTGACAGATGTGAATGTGTGAAAAAAGAGTATGGACAACATCTACTGGCATATATTGACAATTTTGAGGGGCTAGAAAGAACAAAAACTCTGAGGTGAGGGAAAACAGTCTTTTTAAAAGATATAATTATGCACTATATAATCCCATTTGAAGACTTTTTTGCAGGTTACTTCATTATTGTTTTCTACAAATCAATAAATATGTCCCCAAACTTTCAATACAAGTCTCTAAAGCTATCCAGGATGGGATTTGCCCCCGTGGCTGCCAGGACACACTGCTGGCTCGCACTGAGCTTGCTGTCTACCAGCACCCCCAGTTCATTTTCTGGATGTCTGTTCTTCAGCCACTCCTCTCCCATTTTATGTTTGTTCCTGGTGTTTCTCCAGGCATAGAATCCAATATTTGATCACTGTCATTTCATGTGATTGATAGTTGCTCAATGTTCCAATAAACCAGAACACTCTGCAGAGCCTCTTATTCCCTGAGAAAAGGAATAGAACCTCCCAGCTTAGTATCATCATCAATAGTATTGTTACAATTATTATATAATCCTTTGAAGTAAAAGAAATAGCATTACATAGAATTATTACATAATATTTTTAAAATAATTTCTTCTCATTCTCTTCCTCCTGTAATAACATAACATGCTCACACATGCTGATCAGATTAATTCTACCACCAAGAATTACTGAAAGTAATATTTTATAAACAATATCAGAAGAAAGTAAGTGTTTTGCAATATTTTTGTGTCGCACTTTTCTGGACTCTACGGAGTGGTCTGTCTGAGACTGATATGAGGAGGTGAACTGTGTTTATTAACTATTGGTAACTCTTCTTCCATGAATTTCTGTAATTGCTCTTGAACTTATACAACTTTTTATGTACAAAATCTTATTGAAGTGAGTTCCATCATTTAATTGTGTTTTATGTGGAAGAGTGTTTTTCAGATTGACATCTGACAATTTTATCTGCTGTTTTTCCGTTCTGAGACACTGCAAAAACAAAACCAAAAACAAACAAACAAACAAATAAACGAAACAACAACCAAAAAACCAAAAACCAAATGAAACAAACAAACAACAAAAAAACCCCAAAAAACAAAAAAAAGAGAAACCATAAACACCTGAACCCCCAACAAACCTGTTTTAACTTTCTTGGACATTTGAGGTTTGATAAATCTTTATCATGTTAAAAATTATTTAAGTTTTTCCTAGGATTGCAAAAATGGCATGGTTTTAATCACTAATTACATAAGCTCTTTTACTTTTGGTCATCATGTTACCTTTCCCTCTACATTTTCCAATAATTTGTTTTGCTTTGTTTTGGGGTATTTTTTTTTAATAAGGGGAGAAAAAATATGCCAAATATTCCTGTTTCAGGAACATTGTGTATTCTACAGTGCCACAATATTGTTTTCTGATTAGTTCTCCATTCCTTACCTAATAAATTGTAATACTCAATTTGCTTGTTTGACTGCTTCTGAACATTAAGATGATTACTCTATTTTCATAGAACAATGTATTATAACTCTGAAATATCTTTCCTCTGTAGTACAAGCTAGTTCAGAGTCCTTCACTGTGCATACAAAGTTAGAATTGATTTTCCCCTTCTTTTTCCCCATGAGTATCACTAACAATAATAATTTTCAGCCTGTGAATCTAATCACCATAAAATATCATTACGGCTAATTGAACATTTATATAGATAATCACAAAGCTTACCCTGTTATATTAGAAAGGGAAATAGATAAACCCTCATACTTTTCGACAGAGTTGTTTGCAATAAAGAAATTAAGTTTTATAGAACTTTCCCCCCACTTCCAGTTAGTTAGGAGTAAAATCCAATAATTTCTGAGTCTTCTGTAACAAAGCTAAGAAATAATAAAATTTTTGTCTGTGAAACACTTCAGCATGTTGTCACTCATCTGCTCAGTTTCGTGGCTAAGCATTCATTTGAATTAGTGGATAGAAAATCAGTCAGAATTTGAAGCCAGCCTCTAAGGAAATGTTCCATTAAAACACATGATATCCAGAGGGAAAAATATTTACATTTTGTCTGATATCTATATATTTCTGCTTAATTTTATTAGCAGAATATAGGAAGTGTTTACTGTAACTTAATTATTCAGGCTATGAATCATTTGCATTTTTCCATAGCATGCTTGGCATGACACATGTAACAGATGAGACACCAAACAAGGAAGTCTCATATACATGTTGATGTAAAAATTCCTATGTTACAATGATAAACTGTGGCAAAGTCTACTGGCTTTAATAAAAATGAGAATGGTATGGAAAAATAATTTTGCAACATGTTTTGAAGATAAGACACACTTTGCCTTAATGCTTTCTCTTCTTTAACCTATTTCACAGCAGAGTACCCTTGACTGAAAGCACTTAATTCATTGCTGTCATGAAATTCAGCAAAAGTTTCTATTATGCTATAATGTTAAGCCTGGTTATTATGAACCTATATGAGAAACTACCTCAAATTAATGGAACAAATTGAAATTTTAATTGCTATCAGGGATCTAGGCATACAGCATATGAAGTACTGGAACAAATGCCCTCATTAATTTATCCAGAGCTGTGAAAGAAATGCTTTTCATGAGGAAATGCAGGAGGAGATGCTTATTACCTTCAATGTCACAAGCAGGGTGTTCTAATCTTGGAGAATATGATTTGAGACAGAGATAAGAATGAAATACAAGCTATTTTATGGTAGGAAAGCAGAATGTAGAAAGAGAGTTTCGCTCCTTTTGGTGTATTTGTAAGTGTATTGGATGACTTCAAATAATTTTCAGTTAAATACATGGGTTTAAATTGAGGTCAAATTACACTAAACAGAATAGGTGGGTCACACACAACCATACCTGTAGAAAATGTAATGAGATAGAGCATAATAATCAGATATTATTTTGAAAATAGAAACTGAGTGTCTTTTTAGTTATTTCAGAGATTGATTTAAATACAAAAATGAAAGTCATGGAACAAAAAATATATTTCCTTCATCTGCCAATCTCTTTCCTATAAACTTCTAATGACAAGGCTGTGACAGATGGCCTTTAGGCCTCTTTTGGCCCCACTACTTTATGATCTCTAATTAACTCCAGATCACATCTTCCATCTGGAAAACACTTTCTGGCAGCAGGAATTCTGGTTACAGAAGGCAAATAAGAGGCTGCAGGTTTAGAGACTCTGAGCAGCTAAAGTCTCCTCAAGCTGCCCTAAATTACATGTAAGCTTTAGCACTAGTTTGAATATTAGGCATATTTGAACACATATATTCCTAAGTAAAATGAATTAAAATACAGCATGGACTCCTGCAAAATTGACTATTCCAGTACAACTTGATAATTTTATCTAATAAATGGGATGATTTTCTTGGTTAATTAGATGAAGGAAACCTCATTGATTTGTATATTGGAAATGTAATCAGTGAAACATCACACAGAGGGTGGCAGCTGATTTGAAGCTCAGATAATCCATTCCAGGTGTACGTGCGTGGGGGTGGAACTCAAATGCCTCACTCTTTTCTGGATGCCATAAGACATCCAAGACATTCATGAGGAACTGGTTGCAATAGCATAGAAGCTATGGGAGATCCATACTTCCTTGGAGTGACAGTTGAAGATGTGGTGGATATGGTAAAGCCTCAAAGTGTTATTAGGCATCTGTGTTTAAACAACCAAATCTCAACTAGCTCAACTAGTATGTATCAAAAAGGAAAATGAGACAAAACCTTTTACTAACAGATTTTCATTTGAAGAGCTGATTTCAGTTTTAATTAGTGAACTGACCCTTGGAGCGTTCTCTCTTTTGTGTTGAAAAAAGGAGCACTCAGGTCACTGGACTCTTTTCAAGTAGAATTTGTTTTTCTAAATGCAGCTATTTTGTTAGGAAATATGTATATGCCCAAACTATCTCTCCTACTCGGTAGACTATTCAAACTTCACAGACTTTTCTTATTACTTATATGAAGACTAAAATTAAGTAGGAACTGGAAATATTAAAATAATTAAAATCTATTCTTAAATAATAAATAGGAAAAAATAATTTGAAAAAAATAATTAAAATGTTACCACATCTCCAAGCGTGACATTATCTTACAAAGATGAGGAAAAAGTGCAGTAGTAAACCTGGTCTTCATTTTATATACACATTATTAAACTTGCAGCAAATAGGTAGAGCTAGAATAGATAAATGACCTTTAACGTAGCTTTAGTAGTCACTATACATAGGAAGAAAAATTTAAGATTAGCTTTTTCTGTGTAGCAAACATCTATACTGTTTTTTTCTGAATAGAATGAGCAGTTTATATACAATTTTTGCAAACCAAACAAACCAACAAAAAAAAAGATTTTCTGCACACCATATTTCCCAAGGTTGCTGATACAGCACATAACACACTATGATTGTAAGGCTTCTGGTACTGGGGCTAGTTTCTTACTCTATGTTTTTGAAGTATCAATCATAAACTTTTGTTAGGGATCCTGTGAGACAAAGGCTGTAATAAAAATAAATATTTTAAAGTATGTATTGAATAAATTTTTAAAAAGCTCAACCAAGTTTACAGGAAACAGATTAAATATGACTGATTTGATTTAAAACCCATATATTATCTATGGTGTAAAATGAAACCACAAAAAGAGTAATATGGAACATCTAACCTCTCTGATCACAGTAGATGAGACACAAGGCACAAGTTCTTAGCAGATGAGCAACCCTCTTCTCCATCAGTCCACCCCACTGCATTTCCATAGAGGCCATCAGAATATTAGATATCAGTTGCTACAATACTTGAGTTATTCCAAATAATCCACTTTCATTCAGCTTCTCTCAATGGACTTATGTCCCTTTTTACTTGTCATATCCAGCCTTGCTGCCTCAAAGCCATTTTGCCAAACTTATACTTTGCTAAATCTCTGTGTTGCAATATGCTTAAGCTTTTATCTCCCTCCAGTATGATCCAGTCAAACAGCTCTGAAAAGGTGGAACATAGATATGTTGTCACTTTCAAATCTTATTCCTCCAATACTCTGGGAGCTATTTTGCTGTGTTTCTGGAAGGCACAGACATATTAGTACTGTCTGGAATTCCTTCTATCTAAGGAAGTCAGAGTGTAGTGGCCTATCAGCTGCACCACTTCCCAAATTCCCTCATTAATTAGGCAAGACTTACTGGGAGACACAAAAAGATGCGGGAAGATGAACTTGGAAAGGACAAGAATACAAATGTGTTTGGGTGATGCACTGCCTTTATGAGCCAAATGCTGGAAATAGCTGCTCTTGCCTTAAAATAAAAACTGATGGACTTTCCATATCATTCTCAAGCCACGGTAACAAAAAGCCTTTGGGATATTTGGACAGTTTACATCCTGAGGGCTAATTTTCAAAAATAAATGTTCTCTTGAAAGAAAGGAGTGAACAGATTCAGCAACTTTTCCTGCTAGTGGATGTCAAAACCCAAAAATTAAAGTCTTCAAAGAAGTAGCAAGGGAAAAGATATTTTGGTAATGAAAACATAATTACAGTGTTCCTGATAAAGCAAGACCACAAGAAACTAATTTACATAATAATTTTCTGAAACACATGAAGATTATATTTCTTTCTGTGAAAAACATCTATTTTCTATTCACATTCCACTTGTGAGATTAAACTTTTTCTAAAATTTTATTTCTGAGTAGGAACAGAAGCAAATACTTGGATCCTGTGACCTAACTGTATCTGGGAACATAATGTCAGAAAGCAGATGTCAGAAAACATAATTTAGACTTCCTTATATCAATTCGGTCTTATACATCACACTTGTTTTTCTTTTTTTTCCATGTGTAGCCCTAAAAAATGAACTCTAAAGAGACTTACATTGGTATAAATAGCTAGAGAAACCAGGGTATTGTTCTTGAAAAAAAGGCTGGGAATAAATTATTGGTTAATTTTGCAGGATGTGGTCGTTGGAATTCTTGTTTGCCCATCTATCCTTTTGGACCTGTAAACTGGAAAAGTCTTAAAGCTGAGTTTAAGCCATCTCAGCTGTGGCTGATCTTGTATGCCTAAGCTTCTTATAAACCAATCAGTGGATTCTCTTAGGCTCCGTAGCTGAAAAAGAATGCATGCAAAATACTTTGCCTAATCCATTTGTATGTTCTTAAATTACTGAGACGGGAGTTTGTTTTTGACTATTAAAGTAATGAAGAGCTATACCTGTGGTATTTATTCTTCAAGTTTGATAAAAAGGACCTAATCTTACAAATGATTAATAGGTTTTTTTCCCTCAGAGCAAATTTGGTTCCCGAGAGAAAATGATTTTCATCTTGTCAGTCTAAATAGGAATTTGAAATTGAGATGATCCAATTATTTTGATTGTTTCAGTGCAAAACAACAATGAAAGATTCTCTACTTAAATAATTTTGTTATATGAAATTCTAATTTTAAAAAATGCAGGTCTTCTCTTGCTACAGATCAGGAACAATTAAGAATGTAAGAGGAATTTTAACTTCTTTTTTGTGTGTTAATAGCAATATTATTAAATGGCAAATTGTAGTTCAACATTACATCTATAGGACCACTCAGAAGGACCAGAAATTGAGTCACTAATAAATGTCTTGCTCCTGTTGGTTATTGATTAGATTATTATACATATAACTATATCATCATGATTAGCCAAGTGGAGAAAATAAAAAATATTCTCTGATGGTTAATATCAGAGTGAATCATTGCTAATACTTTAATCTTCATAAGTCACTGCTAAAGTATATCAAATCTTGCCTGGCTTCAGGGACATCACGAACATGGTTTTAAACCATGTTCATAGCAAAATGAAATTTCTAGAAGTTGGAAGAATTTAGGATATTTAAGACTCCCTTTGGAAACTGTCATATTCCTTATTTGTTTCAAGTGTTTCAAATAGGAATATTTTATAAGGCAATACTTGCTATTATTTAGGTAAAGTTACAATCTTTCTGTTGTGAATATTCAAATGGTCTTTAGTAGTTCCTGTAAGTATCTACTTACTAGTCACTGTCCCCATTAGTTAACATGTGTCATTTTAAACCAAGTTGAGTGACCAACCTGCACCCCTTACATGAAAACACAAATGTTTTCAAAAACAAATCATAAATGGGATGGTGCCATTTTGTAATGATTTCAGTGATGATTTTGTTTTACCCTGTGCTTCTACCTTGCTTGTGCCAAGCCAATTCTACATAATATCAAAAACAGAGAAGTAAAAAAGAAAAAGTTCTTTTTTATGGTCTCATAGCATGCATATTTAATTCAGTTGAATAGGGAACATTGCTTTCTCAGAGTTATTTTATTTACTTACTCAAAGCGCTTGAAGAAAAGAGCAGCATGATCCTTTTCTAGATATACTCAAAGTACATATGACAGTTGTGTACTAAGCTGTCCTGGTTTCAGCTAGGGTAGAGTTGATTTCCTTTCAATGGCTGCTACAGTGCTGTGCTTTGGATTCAGAATGAGAATTATGTTGGAAACAGGCAAATGTTTTTTATTTTTACTAAGTCGTGTTTATCCTAAGTCAAGGACTTTTTTCCCTTGTCCCATGCTCTGCCAGTGAGGAGGTATGCAAAGAAAAAAACCAAAATAAAACCAAAAAACCAATAAAACCCAAAAATGACCTTTGAGGGAGCATAGTCAAGACAGGTGACCCAATCTGAACAAAGGGATATTCCACATCACACAGTGTCCTGCCCAGTACATAAACTTGGAGGATTTTCCTGGAAGGGGAGCCAGTCTGAGTTTGGGAAGGGGGTTCTGGCATAAGTCAGTGCATGGTGACCAATTGCGTTGTGCATCACTTGATTTTTTCCTTTTTATTATCATTATAATTATTATCTTTTACTATTATTATTATATTTTACTTTATTTTCAATTATTAAACTGTTCCTATCTCAACATACAAATTTTGCTTCAATTCTTCTCCTCATTCCACTGGGGTCGGGGAGAAGAGGAGGGTTTGAGTGAGCAATTGTGAGGTGTTTCATCTCCAGCTGGGTTTAAAACCACAACATAAGCTTATAAAATGGGTCCATCAGTTTCAGCATTTAACTTTTACATGGGTTATTAAAATCTTGTGAAAGGTATTTATGTATTGCTTGTCACTTTCTAACACAAATCATCCTAATCCCCTGTAATCTGAAGTAACACATTTTGACATCTCTTTCTTTTACCCTTCATAAAACCTTCCTAGAAATACTGTAATACTGATATTAATAATAGTGAGTCCAATGTCAATGTCTATATGTTTTTTTTACACAGAGAAACACAGAAAATAATGTTTTTTGTCTCTATGAAGCTGTGCAACAAGGACAGCTGGGAATTGCAGCATTTGGCACAGATTTGAAGTCTATTTGCTGCACAACTGTGCAATTGTGTTGCATTGGAAGGGCAGGAGTCAATTTCATACTTGGTGGAGCTCTAGCACACTCAGATTTGCCGTGTGAGGGATTTTAATCCATACTGTGTCTTCATTAGAGACACTTCTGAAGTGCTCTGAAAGTATTTCACTCTTCTGCATACTCACCTTTCTATTGTTATGTATTTCTTACCCGCATGGCCCTTATCTCCTGACTTCCAAGTCAGCACTGAAGCGATAAAAGTATCATGAGGACTGACTTTAGCATACAAAGCTTTCTTTAACTAAATCTTTTCTCCTCTGTTATCCTCAGGCACTTAGGCTGGTGACAGAAGCGTATCTACAACAGCAGATGGAAAAGATTCAAACGCCACAACCCAGGAAAAAGGTATTTATTCATGGATATTTCTCTGTTGCTTAGACCAGTCTCTTAACTAGAACAGACTGCAAAAGCAATGTGACTAGCATAATTCAAGATAGGAAACTAAGTATAAGAACTGGCACAACATATTATGAGTTTGTAAGATACATATCAGTCAAATTAATTAGATGTACAAATGGTAAAGGAATTTAACTTAAAGGGGACAAGAAAACCAGAAAACTGGCTCTTACTGGAGCTTTCAGCCCTTCAGGAAGATGGGTGTTATTGCCATAAATGCCTATGGATATGAATGACACAATTATCCTTCTGTGAAATGATTTTGAAGATTATGTGCCTTCTTCCTTATTTTTTCCCAAAACACGTGGCATCTGATTTCAAATTAACTTGTAAAAACAGTGGCAAAACTGTGTCAAAAAGTATAACAACTTCTAGAGGTGACAGATAAAGTCATTACTTAGTCACATATCTAAATTCCACACTGAGATCTCAGATTTTTCTTTTTAGGGACCTGCTGGTATTGAATTTTTATCAGAAATACATTTTATATATCAGCCTTAGACTGCAATTTTTAAGAACTAATTTGAAACAGAAGAGTACCCATAAGTGAGGAGACGCACATCCTCTGCTGTTTTATATCACAGCCATGCCAGTTACTCAATGCCCTAGGCACAGTTAATACTAAATGAAACATACTTCAGTAGTTGGCAATTACTATAATATAACTGAGGCTTAGAATATGAAAAATAGCATAGGCATACATGTAAAAATAATCTTTTTATGGTATTCTAGAAAACATAAAATACTTTTGTTAGAAAAGGCCAGCATAACAGCAAGCAAATATTTCAATTACTGCATGTGGGTAAACATAGGTTTCTTTGTTGAGAAAAAAACTAGATAATCATGCTGCCATGCTGGTCTCTGGATTTTTATTTTTCTTTTTTAATAAAGTCTAATTCAATAGGTATCTGTGCTAGGAACTGGACTCGGACTTCTTTGATAAAATAATTTCTGCACTAAAAATGTTAGTTTTGTTGCTTATGAATTAACCTCTCTCAAGTAATTCACAAAATGATGGAAGATAATTGCTGGGAAAATAAGGCAAACTATTTTGGTTATGAAAATTTATGCAAAGATTTATAAGAGAAAAATATGTATTACTAAAAATTGTCTATCTATCTCTTCATCTTCCTGTTTTTGAAAAAGCATTTTCACACTACAGGTCAAACAAAAATGCATATTATGACATAAAATGAGTGAACATCTCTATTTCTGCCTGAAGAGTAACAAATTGCTAGCAAAATTGATCTGAGGTGTAATTTATGCCATCCATTCTAAAAACTCATCAGCTAATGGTATCTAGGCTTATTTTCATTACTTCAATTTAAAATAAAAAAAAAAAAGGTGCTATGGCATACTGCATTCAGTATTAAAAGCAATAAGAAGTGTTCTGTGGAGTTTACAGTAGCCCATATATGTAGAGGTGGCCACAGAAGTTAATACTATGGAGTGAAATTGAATTATAAATTAACATATTAATATAAGCATCCAAATTAATTTTTTGCATTTGAAATCAGCAGAGACTGCTGTAAAAGCAGAAAGAGAATGAAAGAGAATCCCAAAACATTTTTACAAAAATTATAGCTATTGTTATTTATGAAAATCATCCATCCACAGAGAGGCAGTGGGAGACATAGAGAGGACTATGAAAATTCTTGCATTCTAAGGTGCACGCTGAAGTATCATTTTCAGGCTCTAGAGTGGTACTTCACAAGTGTAACATAGTAGTGGTACTCATTCTGAATATCAAAGAGGTGTTTTACTCCAAGTGGGGTGTATGGTGGCACATATCCCACTGATTTTAGCATAATTTTTTCACTGAACTCAGCAGAGAATTGAAATAATTGTATATATGGCAATATGAGTTATCTATAATTTTAGGATGATGTCCGTACCTAAAATACCAATTTTTTATAGTTGAAGTGTGTCTTTTAGAGTACCATGATCTAAACTCAACCAGGTGAGGCTGAGCAGTCTTTATGTTACACTTAGTCACACAGGTCTGCTTTAACGTGACAAACCTCAGAATGTGGGCTTCCCACGTTTTTTTCTGGACTTGCTGTGCCATGTGAGCTGCCTATGAACCTGTAATGCAAATGCAGCACAGAAGAGGATGGCCATGGGAGGAGGGCTTGAGAGCAGAACAGGATGATACCAGAGGCCGAGGGCTATAAACACTGCAGCAGTGGGCAATTAGTGACCACCTCTGGAGTGCAACCTGTACAGATGGCTTCACAGATAAAAACAGGAAAAAAAAAATAAGTGCCCAACATATAGAAAATGTACCACATAGAGGAGATCTGAGAGAAAATGGAATCAAAGACCAATTAAGAAGGTGCTGTTAGGAAACACATGAAAGTATCCCAAAAAAACTCAAGAGTAAGGAGGAAGACACCCCATGCCTCCCTAAAACCACATCATATTCCTCCTGGAAAATTATTTGGACCAATGATTTGCCCAAACAGCTCTTGTGTTTTTAAGGAAAATGGAAAATATCAGTCTTAGAACACACTGGGGAAATGGAAGGTTGAACATAACATCAGAGAAAATGGTAGATATTCTGCCTGTAATAATTATACCTATACTATTAATGAGAATTAGCCGCAATAGTAATTTAGTTTGTAAATGTTAGCAATTACTAGAATACCAAGAATTCTATTTATGAGAATACTATAGTTCTATTAGAAAATTAGTAATTTCTTTATCATAATGCCAACAGACTGGTATACATATCATTTGCTGATATAAATTCTTCATTGTGCTTATATTGTGAGCTTCTTCATCACACAGAAGACACACAAGGGATGCTATCACATTATGCATTTGAAGAGAGTCACTCTCATGTGGACAAAGTTCAGGCACTAACAGAATCATGTTTATGAGGCTACTTATGACGCAAAACAGTTGTACTCACATTTTACTGTCATAATTTCCTATACAGTCATGTATTCGAATATTTATATGATATCTTTTGCATGAAACATAATTTCTCCCCAAAACTTTTTATGCTGCTCATCACTGAAACAATCTTTTGAATTCACAGGTTCTACTGTTACCATTTCACACATGGCAAACAGGTATTTAGGGTATTATTGCATTTTATTTCATCAGAATATCAGCTCTCTCTCCAAGCAAACATGTATGATTAGAGTCCCCCAGCATGATGTGCAAATACCAGCTGGTAACCCAGCTGTGGTACCTTGCTCCTGACTGCACCCACACTAGTGAATGTCCTGCTCATATGGCTGTAATCTTCCCAGGTATGGATCGAGCTGCCTTCCTAAAAAATCTATATACACCCTGAAAGCCTTGCACTCAGAGTCTTAGAGATACTTAATCATATAAAAAATTCAGATAAATAACTGAGGAGGGTTTTTTAAATCAACCCTCACACGTTTCTCTGAGGACTTGAAGATCACAAAAAAAATTGATTTTAATAAAGGAGAAATATAAGCCTCTTATCCTCAGTTACTCAGAGCCTTAATCACTGCACTGTCCTTCCTTATTTACATAAAATGATGATCAGTAATGTACATTTTCACATCAAATTAATCCCTCACACTCAGCTGACATGCATTTCTCTAAGAAGCATCTTCAGTACGAGTTCTGCAACTATGCACTCTTTGGAGCAATATTACACATTTTAGTCATTGTTTATAGGAAAGAAAATAAATTTAAAAAAAGCAAATAATTCACCTTCTACTTTTCCTTCTTTAGCTCTGTTTTTAATTAAAAATACAAGATACCTCTTTAAATTCACACAAGGGACAGAACTGATGATCAAAATGAGCCAATTTGTATGCAAGCAACTGTCAAGTTAAAATTCAGATATTCAGATTTTATATAGGAACCCACTTCCACAGTGAGTTTGAAAAAATCCCCAGATTTTCAGGCAAGGATTTTGTTTCTGCAGTTTTTCTTTATTCTTTCTTGATAGATGCTATCATGAAACAAAGCTTTGTCTATGGCTTGAACCCACTTCTATCAGAATAAAAGATAGTTTAGCACAGAAAGACTTTTGCATTATTATTAACTCCATTTGAACTTGGAAACAGAGTCTGGTATGGAAATTAGTGCAGGGTCAAATCCTGGAGCTGGAACAATTTGATAGTTGATTTTGTAAGACTGAATATCACCTTGGTTCTTCGTAAGTAGTTTTTGAGATAATTTTGGCTATAGGTACATTCCATAAGTGGTAGAATTAGAATAAGCTACAGAAGACGCTTTTCATTTATTCATAAAATCAATTAATTGTAATGAAATCTTTATGGCACAGATTAGGAAGACAGCCAGTGCAAGCTGACTCACAGGAAACTGTTTCAGAGTTGAGTCTGTTTTAGCATAATAATAAAAGGGATTGTCATTCCTTGACAAAAAACATATCCCATGCTTGTACAAATGGTGATAATAGTTGAATGAATAGCTAAAACTATATTTTCAAAGAAAAGCATTTGATCTTAAGGACTCCAGAACATTTTTGGCAAGTAGGAGAGGAATGGGAAAGGCCATGCCTGTATCTGTTCTTTACTCTTGTTTTATGGGTCTAGCAATCACTATATGAGAATATAGAGAAAAAAATTCTAGTTTTCTCCTCTCAAAGAAATTGGATTAGAAGTGAATCAGACTGGATAAACAAGTTGAAAAATTGACATTTATCATCTCAGTGATGAGTCTTCTGGAGAACATTATAGAAATTGTGTAGGATGCAAACAAAATACTGAACAGAAGATATGAAAAAACCTTTAATTCACTTACATGCATTTATCCACATGCTACTGCTAAGGTAACCTAAAGACAAGCAGAAAGAGTATCATGACACCTGTGAAGCTGACATGCCATGAACAGCCTTTCAGGGAAAACTAAACAGTCAAATAAGGTTCTAATTTGTTGGAACAATAGGAATCTGTGCTCTAAGGCCTCTTGTATCCATGTGTTTTGTTCCAAATATGGTCTTGAAAAATTTCACAGGTGATGTTCTGATGTGACTGAGCTGACTAAGGAGAGCCCTGTGGCTCTTTCTGGTCTGAAACAATTAGGTGTCACTTGCAACATTCAGTTCAGCTCCCATTCTGTCATCTGAACTTTGACAGCATAAGATGTTAGATCTAATAATGCCTGAAGATGGCAGTTAGTGATGATCTGTACCTCAGGACCTGAACAGAAAAATTTAAAAAAAAATTAAAAGAGAAAAAAAAGAAAAAAGAAGGAAAAAAAAAGAAAAAGAAAAGGGTTGCAAACAGAGGAGTTTGATTCAGACAGGTGAATAGGCATTAGGAGAATTTCAGCAGTAGAAAATGCAATAAATAAAGCAAGTTTTACTCTACATGCTGCTTTTAGTATCACTCAAATTTTTCTTTATTCTACCTTCTTCCTCAGATTTCCTTTAAATGCTTTCCTACTGGGAAAAAAAAAAGAATGAGAGATAATTCAATTTCTATTTTGTGTAAATATAGTACAAAACCTTTCTTCATCTGGACAATATGGGCAATTTAATCTCACATCAGTTTTGTACAGATGTTTAATTGTAAAAAGGTAAAATATAAGCTTGTTGTAATTCTGTCAGGTTTGTTGTCATTCTGTGGTGACAGTTATGGACAGGGATAAAAAGTTTCCAGAAAAATAAATATTATTTTATGTTTTTACAGGCACAAAATTTAGATACATATGTAATAAATGCTGCTAAATAAGAAAAGATCTGCAAAGGAACAGACAGTAGCTGACAGGTTCTGCAACTAATACAGCAGTGATGTGATTGACAAAGTTTAGGTAATTGATTCTGAAAAAAAGTTGAAAAATGACAGGAAAAAGCACACATATGCAGAAAGATTTAACCTCTTTGATAAAACAGGAGCTCAGATTCTCCAGAACAGAAACAAACATCTTCAGTTACTGTTAGCTTACTGAAACCATGCCAGCAAGCTAATTAATTACTGGCATTAATCAGTAATTAACACTCTCTTCCCCATCCTGCTATAACAGTTATTGGGTTGTTTTTCATAGCTTCAAACATTATATGCATGATTTGGCTTGCGTTTTGGTTTAAGCATGATGTGTTAGAGATGGGAAGATTACTTTCCAGAGGATCATACAAAGACATATGCATCAAAAGTAGACTGTATTTACAAAAAGTTGAGAATTGATTTTACAAATCTCAGCAGTCCTCTGTTAAGTGGGTGATTAGTTTCAACACAAGCTGAGCATTTTCTGAAACAAGTAATAAGCCAGTATCTTTTCCAGTTTATAATACTTGGTTAATGTGGTCTGGTAAGGGAACTCTGCAGGAGCTCAAAACAAAATTTGTGTCTAGGAAAACTGGCCTCCAAGCTGACTCAATCAGTTCTCTGCTTTTTTTCCTGGTAGAACAGCAGACACCCCCATCCCTGACAGAGAAACTACCTTTAGTAGAGAGGCTGATATTAATTATATAGTTTTTTCTATTATGCCCAGTAAATTTCTTCTTCATTAGTAAAATAAAAGCCATTAAAATTGTTGGATATCTGCTTCCTCAATGATACTTTGGAAATTATAAGATTGAGATTTTTGAAGGAAGAACACATTTTAAATGATTTTTTGAGTTTTACTACAGTGAAAAATGTAAATTTGGGTTCTTCCCCAAGTAATAATTATTTTTCTTTGATTTTCTATCTCCATGGTAACTGTTTTTGAGAATCTCTTTCTATGTTCTCCTGGAAAAGCCTGGATGGGATCACCACCTTACAAACAATGTAAATTATTAACTTTTTGCAGTCTTTATTAAGAGGTAGAAACCTTTGAATCTCTCTCAACTTGAGAATACTTGAATACTTGAGCCTGAAGGAGATACAACATATGTTATCTCTGCAATCTCTACTCAGTCGTGTCATCTGGGCTGATTTCTCTTTTTCCATACAGTAATTAAAATAATAGCTCTTCATGCTCAATTTATCAATGTAATAAAAACCAATTTCACCTAATTTCTTCTCTTTGAGCAGTTTTGTTTCTTTGGTTTTTTGTCTTTTTTTTCCCCTCTTTTTTCCCTTCAATAAATTTAGATACAACGGAAATACAGGCACAGGAATGTTATTGAAATACTGTGGACCATAGATGTATAGTCAATATTGTGTCTTCCTGTCTGTTCTGTGCTGTCAATATTTTGTAAGAGTAAACAAGCCGTGTCTTGGTACACAAGCTAAAGATTTGCATGAAGCAGATTATTCAATTGCCTTAGATCTTATGGAGTTATAAAACAGGAAAGTAATCTGTTTAGATACTAGGTCTTCTAAATAATTTTTATTTATATTATTATTTTAAAATATTTATAGGTTCAATAGAAGATTTTGTACTTAATAAGAGCAAAACTATTTTCCTACAATCAATGAACTACCCAAAATCTAGAACACCCTCCCCCATCTTGTTTTGTATATGTCCAGTATTCATTTGAAAAATTCATGTAAAATTCATCATTTACTACAGCTCTACATTGAATCAATCCTATTGGCAGTAAAACTACTTTAAAGAGTAGATACAAAATTATATGAAAACTTAATATTTGTCTTGTTATTATTTGTTTCTTTGCTTTTTAGCAACTCACCTTAATTTCTCCACTATATCTCTAATAGCAGCAAATTTTAAAATATCTTGATCTTTTTATTATAAAATATTTAAATATTTCTTTTGATGAAGCATTTGCTTGACCCCACTCTGTTGACAAGTATTTAGCATTTAATAACTTTTCCTTCAATATATCAGCTGTGTGATCGAGTTCTTGATTGGTGTTCTGCTTTAAAGGTTAATATTACAGATCTGAGCTCAGCTTCTGACATCATTCCTGAACAGTCAAGAACAATTCACAATTTCAATAAACTTCTTTTAAGTAAACTTATTTATTAAAATGCTTCTGAGACATCAACTCAGATGTAAGTATAGTCAAGCAAGATGATTTATAAAGTAAATGAATATTCATGGTCAGCATTTTTTATGCTTTCAAATCAACCTCCTGCTGCCAAGAGAAGCCAGCGGAAAAAGTGCATCTTGCAATGTGCCCAGAGACTCCCATTTGCTCTCTTGCTTAATCAAGAGGGAGTGCAATCATTTAGTGAATCCTGAATGCTCAGTATCCAAAGAAAGCTACTTTTATTTACTTGCAAACATATTTTCTCATTTTTTTTTCCTCCTCTTCACAGACGCCTCATTTCAGCCATTTTTTTCAGAAGACTGCACCATGAGTTCACAATGAAATCAGGTGTGGGAACCAAGCCTTTATGTTGTTATAATCATTACCTCTATGAGAGTCAAACAAAGCTTTCCTCCCATAAGCAGGACTGGCAAACTGGTCACAATGGATGAGAAGGCTGAGGTACTCAACCTTCTTGTGGCCTTTCAGTACTTGAAGAGGGCCTAAGAGAAAGATGGGGAAAACTTTTTAGCAGGTCCTGTTATGAAAATACAAGAGGTAATGGTTTTACACTGAAGGATGGTAAATTTAGAAATAAGGAAGGTTTTTACAATGACTCTGGTGAAACACTAGAACAGATTGCCCAGAAGGTGATGGATGTTCCATTCTTGGAAACATTCAAGGTCAGGTTGGATGGGCCTCTGAGCAACCTGATCTGGTAGAACATGTTCATGCTCATTGCAGGGGGATGCTAGACTATTGCCTCTTGTGCTGTCCTGGGGATCAAGTGCCCCCTCAGTCAGCTGGCAGATGACACTGCCTTGGGTGGAAGTGTATCTGCCTGAGGGTAGGACAGGCTGGATCTATGGCCAAGGCCAATTGGATGACGTTCAAAAAGCCTGGTTCTTACACTTGCCTCACAAAAATCCCATGAAAAGCTACAGGATGAGGAAAGAGTGGCTGGAAAGCA
Source organism: Lichenostomus cassidix (assembly GCF_008360975.1). Taxonomy (NCBI): domain Eukaryota; kingdom Metazoa; phylum Chordata; class Aves; order Passeriformes; family Meliphagidae; genus Lichenostomus; species Lichenostomus cassidix. Next base: position 54,980,928 of record NC_139479.1, on the reverse strand, counting down.
GCCCAGCAGAAAAGGACCTGGGGGTGCTCTTTGACAGCCAGCTCAACATGAGCCAGAGGGTGCCAAGTGGCCAAGAAGGCCAATGGCATCCTGGCTTGTATCAGGAATAGTGTGGTCAGCAGGACCAAGGAAGTGACTGTCCCTCTGTACTCAGCCCTAGTGAGGCCACACCTTGAATTCTCTGTTCATTTTCAGGCCCCTCACTACAAGAAAGACATTGAGGTGCTGAAGTGTGTCCAGAGAAGGGCAATGGAGCTGGGGAAGGACCCGGAATGTAAGTCTGACTGTTTGCATGGAAAACACTAATCACTGAATGATTATATGCAGGTGCTTTTATTGTGAGCTCGGAAGCCAGGGGTAAAGATGACCCCAAATCTGACTTCGACATGGATTTGAAGTGAATACATTTTATACCCTTCCCTTACATAACTGTTGTATAATCATATGTTAATCATCAACTTAATATTGTTTCATTGTTTTCCCCCAAGTATGACTTCAAGCCCCCTCTTCCCATGATATTTCTGGTTTATTACCCAGGTGCAAATCCACATGATTTAGCTAAAACAATTCCCAATATTTTCTAAGCAATCATCGTATTCTATGTCTTCATGTACTTATACAGGTACAGCAGGTGCAGTTTCACATGATTTAACATTTGCAGTAAATACAATACCCACTCCCGTTCCCAAGGCCTACTTTTAGCTACCATGATTTTAGAAACATTTTAACCCTATGTTATCATGACTAGGAGTGGCTGAGGCAGCTGGTTGTTTAGCCTGGAGAAAAGTCAGGGGGATCTTTTAGCTCCATACAACCACCTGAGAGGAGGTTGCAGTGAGGTGGGGGTGTCTTTTCCAAGGTAAGAAGTGACACACGAGAGAAAATAGCCTTCAGTGACACCAGGGGACATTTAGATTGGATGTTAAGAAAAATTTATTCACCAAAATGCTTGTTAAACATTAGAACAGACAGCTCAGAGAAGTGGCTGAGTCACTATCCCTGGAGATACATAAAAGATGTGATGCGGTGCTCATTGTCACCATTTAGTGGAGGACTGGCAGTGCTAGGGTACTGGTTGGACTCAATGATCATAAAAGCTTTTTCAACCTGTATGAGTCTGTTTCTATTCTCTGAATATGTCCTAGTAAACTATCTCTCACTGTCTTTCTTTTAAGCCATCTTTAAGTATTGAAGAGGCACAATGAGGTCTCCAAGCAGAGATATCCCTACTTCACTGTATGATAAGCAGTCCTGAAGTGAGACTGTCTCACTCTTTTTCATCCTATCTTAAGTTTGCTTACAATATTTGTTAGAATAAACCCTCAGTCTCCTCTAGGATCACAACGACAAGCAAGTTATCATATAATTGTATTTTTGTTGCAGTAAATATTTAATCAAATATAAAATTTCATTAAGATCAAATTTAAAGCATGTCATCACCACAAGTAACTCAAAGCACTATGGTGACCAGCCCAGTGACCGAGGAATTATATTAAGCAGGAAAAGCATACATAATGAGGAATTTTCCCCCACATCACAAGGAGCAGAAAGTTGGGTCTGGATACATTGTCTTCAGGTAATAATGCAGGCCATACTATTTTTTTATTTGTTTGTTTTTTTAGTTTTTCAAAAGACAAGCCCATGTTTTGAAAAAAAAAAATCAAATTGCACACCACGCTTAAGGTAATCAGGGCAACACCTACATGAGAATATCTTGGTGAATGGTATTAGACACTCTGCCAGTTGGTGTATTATGTTGGAAATTATACAGGTTTTTATGAAGTAGCACAGAGCCAGGGAACCTTACCAGAAGAAGAGTAATATGTTAGAAAAAGTAGAGGTTTCCAGTCTTAAGATGCATGTGTGTGGGGTTTTTAAATGATATTTTTCAGGAGATCAACAGTTTGGGGAAATTATCTCTAGCCTCAAGGCCAAACTGTTTGGTGCAGAAAGTTTAGTTTCTGCTATGTTCTGGGATTTATTCTTCCACAGCAGACCCGTGTGATCACTGCACACAGACTTTGGCTCCAAGTTTCTGCTGGAAACTTGCTGCGCCCAATGGCTCCGAGGTATAGCTATTTTTGCAGGGGTTTTGTTGGTTTTTTGCTTTTTTTTTTTTTTAATCAAACATGTCTGAAATTGTGTGAGCGCTGTGCAAAAACTCAGATGGCTTTTTTTAATAGTTTGAAAATGGAGAGATGTGTTGTGTGACCAGGAGGCAGGAAGCAGTTATTAGGGGCACTGAGACTGCAGGAGCTTGTGGTACTAGACTGTTTTGATGTAGAAGACCAAGTCTGCTGTGGTCATATTCTTTCTGTCTTGTGGGAGGAGTCCCAAAAGAGGAGAGTGCATTATTGGATACATAGTGCAAAGATTTTGTCTTTAAGAAACTTGGAGTGCTCCAAAATATTCAAGAAGATAATATCGATTCTTTAGTGTGATGGTTTATTCCCTCTGGTTTATTCACTGGCCATCTTTTATTCAGCATTGCAGATACCCCCTTTTTGATATGGAATAATTGAAAATGGATCAGGGAGCATTTGAAATGAAATTTTGCTCTGTGATGAAATTATCAGTGCATTTGACTCCTCTTGCCTCAGTTTCACCAACATGAGATCTAATGATATTTAACTTTATCTGCAGAAAACATTGCCTCCATGTTCCTTCACTCCTATGACTAGTTTCCTCAAAGCTTAGACAGTATATTTAATTTTAAAAATAACACCTCTGGTGGCATTTATTTTGAGATCAAGATGCTGAAATGTAGCTGATTCCATGCAAGTATCTTTATATAGAATAATGAATAATCCTCCATTTAAAGGTTTCATTCATTTTCCCCTAAATGTAAATGTTTAGTGCCATTTGAGATAGCCTTTAGTATCACAGATATACAGAAAGTAAAGAAATTCATGCCCTTCCAAGCAGTTCATGTGAGACTACATCTCAAATACCATACGCAAAGGCAATTTAAACATGGTCTGAGTCAGTGCCAGATGCTCAGAGCAGTTTTGATGACTGTGCAGAAAGGGTTTGGAACACACATCCTAAGACAGGTGCCTAGACATCAGATGACACATGGGGATCTATTGGATCTCTAGATTCCATTCCAAGAAAAGAATTTTCCTTCATTTTTGTGTAATACCTGCCAGCCTTGGATGTTGAGTGCATCCCAGTCAGTATTAGATATTTATTTTAAAAAACCAAGCCCCAATATCTTCCTCAATTTCATAATTGTACGGAAAACATTTAGTTAACCAAGTGACTGACTTGGTTTTAGTATTATAAGGGGAGATTTTTGAGCTATTTCATAGGCAGACTCTGTATATATAGATGCCTAAATTGCAGTACCTCAATCTTATAGCAAATTCAATTTTTTTTTCATGTTTTAAGCAAATTTTCTTTATTTTGAGAAAGGGTGTCAACTTACATTAGGTTTTAAGTTATAAGTTATTAAAAAGTTTAAAATAAAAAGTCATAAAGCCTATGCCATAAAATATTAAATTACATGAAGAGAGATGTAAATATTCAAATCCCCCATTAACTGAATACAGTATTAGCTTACAAAATAGTGTTTCCGTTTATAAAACATCACTCACTTTACTTGACACTGTGTTTTGCTTGGTGTTATTTGTGAATTGAAGGATCTGTGTTCATCCCATTTCTAGAACTGGATCAGTAGTCTGGGAAATTGTGTTGCAGTGCAATGACGTTAGGATACTGAAACCAGATTTGGTCTATGACTTAGAGGAAAATAAATTAAAATATAACTTAATGGAATTAAAAAATTACCATCACTAAAGATACTTATTTTTACAGTTTTATGGAAAATATCTGTAAACCATCTGAAATGACAGACAAGAAAAGGTGGAAAGGTGTGCTTTAAAAGTTTTGGAATTTGATTTTAAGAAAAGAATCAGATCTCCAGCTACTAAAAGATTGAGGTACAATCATAATTTATAATTTATTTGGCAAGGACAAGTATTAAAAAATCTTTAATGTTAAAGTGAGCTGATAAATCCACCAGTTTATTCTTCTTAAATTAAATGTGTTTCAATATTCATGTATCTTCAGTTAATATTAACTTTATATTGAGAATAAGGTATATTATTTATGTAGTGTTTTGAAGATGCCTGTATTATTTATGCTTTGGGTTTGTTTTGTTTTTTTTTCCTTTGGCTCTGTAGCATTTGCCTCTGTATGAAATTGGATTCACTTTTAGAAATAGATATTTTTTTTTCAATCAATAACTTTTCCATCTTTGGGACAAGATCCTGAAATTATATAAATCAGAGTTGTACCCTTATGAAGTCAACCATATCACACAAATAGAGCAGAACAGAGATTCACAGAAGCAAGATCTCTGTCTCCTGCTTACACAGACAAACAAAAGTGCATTAAAATTAGCTTTTATGGAGATTCAAAGCTGGAGAGGACCTAAAATAGGCAGTTTTTCCATCTTTTTGCTTCAAAGAAATAATACTATCTATAGCTTTTTCAGTCTGTTTCTGAACTCTTCCACAGTAGTACATTCAAGCCTTCCCAGACACACTAATTTAGAGTTTTATTATTCTGCCATTATTTTTCACCAATGACAATGAGGACTCAAGACTGTTTGTTATGTGTTGTATCCCCACCTCTAGTTCTGCAGAACTTCTAGCTAGTGGGTTGTTTGCTGTTGATAGCAGTTATTTTTGCCTAAACTTAGTGTATTCCATGTAACCTATAGAGTAATGTAAAATGTTACCCTCTTATTGATTCTTTCAGTGTCTAAAAATCCCTCTGAACACTATTACTGTCCTCTAATATATTTGAAGTTTATGCTACTTTGATATCAACATGAAAAACTAATATTCATGACTTAGGGTCATTAAGTCAAGTACTGAAAAGCAGCTGTCCTGGGACAGCACCATAAAGAATTTAATTTGATTAATTCTTCCATTTGGACAGTGAACCATTAATATTCTCTGACTGTAGATTTCCAATTAGTTTTGCAATCCACTTATCATAAATGCATTTAAACATTTTTCTTTAGTATGCATATATGATGTTTACGCCAAAAAAAAAAAAAAAAAGTAAAAAACATTGTCAAAGCCAAATGTAAAAGCCTAATCTATTGCTTCCTTTTTGTCTGTAAGGTCTGTTATGTTGTCCTGGCAAGAATTAAACTGGTTTGGCATGATTTGCTCTTGACTAATCCATGTTGGCTGTTACTAACTGAAGGTCTAAAATGCACTGACTAAAAGGCTGTGACTTGTGAAATCAAAACAGACCTTGTCATAAGATGACACTGCCCAATACATCTTGATATTTCTTTTAGTAAGGCTTAGAAAATGTTATCTGTCCCAGGGATTTTGTGTCCAAAAAATGCCACCTGGACTTATTCTTTGATTAAGTTGATTTCCTCTGTTGAACTGATGTAAATGAACACAGAATAGATTTAAATTACTAGGAAAGCTGAGTGATGCTCTTTTTAATCTCAGTAGTAATTTGAAATGAAGATAGTGTTTGCTTGACTAAGATGTCAGGGACTGGTATTATGAACATTGTAATCTTAAGTTATTAATATATGAGGATATCAATGACCTATGTAAGGAAAAAAGAAAAAAAATCAAACCCTCTTGTTCACAAATATAATACAGTTATCCAGAAGTATTTTTACTCTTTTCCTTTTTTAGCTCATGAGTTTAATAATGTTTGACATTTTCATGGTTTCTACATGTCAGTGAGTGAAGTAATTGCCAAGAGACTATTCTATGTGGAAGAATGTATTAATGTATTCATTTTTAGCTTCTCATAAATATCTCTGTTCTCTATGCACTGTATACTGACCAGGAGGCAACTATTTGATCTAAAGCAGAAAAACCTGTACGATGAAATTAACAGATAGATATACAATATATATACACAAAAACATAGATAAGATCAGCCAAGCACAATGACAAAAATAAATTTCTTTAATCACTTTTATCTGTGTGAGGACACGGAATAAAGGTCTAAAGCCTTGGCAGGGGTTTATAGATAGGTAATATCCAAATGTAAGAGCCTGAGGCCATCAAATTTATTTGTTTTCACTCCTTTTTTAAGTTAGAAATTAAAATAGAGGCTTTGATGATTCTGTCAGCTGTACCAAAATGGCTGTCTACTGAGAATAATGCATTTGAGAATTGAGATCTGAGGTAAATTCTTGTTCTTCCCAACCCTAAACTGTATCTTCTGAGAAAATGCTACAAATATGTTTGAAGAGAGAAAATTTGAAAGAATAGTTTCAAACTTTATTTAGAGCCTAGAAAACTAGACAGAGAAATGGTGCTCACCAGATTATGGTCTATCAGATTACCAGAATCTATCAGAGGTATTTTTCCTCCATAGTGTGAATCCCCATGCTACCTCTTGCCTGTATTACATCTATGCTCATCACCAGTACACAAACTCAGCTGAATGCAACATTGATCTCATCAAAAATTTAGTCTCCTGTTACAGGCAAGAAATTATCTTACTCCTCAGAAGGAAGTGCTCTTGTCTGTAAGACCTGCAGACTTGGATGCCCAGTTTTCCACCTTTCATAGACTACCCTGGTGCTCAGAGCAGTCCCCTATGAAATGTAAATCCTCTCAGGAAGAGGAGTAAACTGAATCTTAGCTTCTCAGTCTTTTTGGGATGAAGAAGGAAAAGTGAAGAGTAATACCACCACACTTCGATTTATAAAAGAGAACTGTGAGATCTAATCAGTTACTGGAAAAAGAATTCATCAATACCTTTTGCTGGATAAACATCAAGGTGATGGATTCTGAATGTAAGGAGGTATGTCTCTGTGTGCCTTTAGGATTCAATGCATACTAAATTATTTCTTTAGCTAGGCATCTAAATATTGATTTTACATTTCTACCATTTTTGTTGGTATGTTGGACTTCTGTTTGCCTTCAAGGCATCAGTGCAGACTGGCTTTGACTGTACCATGCAAGCCTCAGGGCTATTTGGCCAGTTGCTTCCTGCACAGCGATGCACAGTCCTGGCTAGTGCAGGAGCCCTCTTTGCATTCCTCTTGGACACCTCTGGCACAATCTTGTTCCTAATTTTTCTGAGAGGATATGAATTCTACCAGGATTTTAGCAGGACCGTGGAGAAAATCCGTTATAATTCATGCTCCAGAATGCGTGAATACCATCATTAAAAAAACCCAAAAAAACCAAACCAGAACAACCCAAACAACAAAAAGCAACAAAAAGACAGCTCTCTTTTCAGTGCTTCTCTGTGATGCTGTGCCACTTTATTTCTCCAGTGAGAGATTAATGTCAGCAAGTGCCTTCTAAGAAGCACAGACTAGGTTTTTGCGGTGTTTGGGTGTCCCCCTAAATAGTGGGGCTAACACTGATCTACCTCAGTACCTCCAAGGACAGTATTTTCTCCATGAATGGTGGGGAAATTTGCAGATTAACACAAGCTTCTGAAAGTCATTTTAGGTGCCAGAAACTACATTTTAGGTAAGAGCACAGTTATATATTAATTCTGAAAGATCATGACACTGGATTGCAAAGGTTACATTGTGGTTATAGCCTTGAATTTTATTGACAAACAAAATTAACTCCATAAATTATCCATGAATGGGCACAAAAATATTAACTAGGGAGGAGACTCTTATCACCGCCCTTCCTTTTTTATTCTGTGCATTTATTCCATGGTCACCACGGAAGACACAGTTATGAGCCTTGTATTTGTCTTACAAGAAATGATCTGTAAACAAAGGCAACAACCAGAAGTGTTCCATATACACTCTCTTCCTTCTTAGGTGTCTGATTGGCCTGCAAATAACTCTGCCTATAGGTCTTGTAGCTTTTACAATTTATGTGTGTTCTGACTTCTATATTAAATATAGACAAAAGGTAAGAATTGGGAGAGGAGAGGGAGCTGAAAGTCTCCAGGATGTAACCCTACATTCCGTGCAAGGTTTAACCAATGTAAGTGTGTAGAGAGGAAGCAATGCTCACTTCTGCTGGCTGGTGCTTTTTTCTCCTGCATTAGTTTGCTTTTTGGCTGTGTAGCTACTCAGCTTAAATTTGGGTTATATCTGCCTCCTCCTTACACAGGAGTATTGCATTACAGTCTCAGAGGTACAGAACAAAACCTCACTTTGCGGGTCACTTCAGGTGCTTTCAGCACAGTAACCAATGAACTGGACATGAATTACAAATATTGCAATCCTATAAAAATTCATTGATAATCTTTCCTACAAAATTTTGCTTTTCTGCCTGGTTGGTGTAGTTAATCTCAGCTACTCAAACATTCATGGAAAATAAACATGAAAAGGTAAAGAATGTGACTGAGCTGAAATTTGGTCTAGAATCTCAAGAAGCAGTTTCATTTCTGTTCGCTTTGCTATTCAGCTAGTTGTAGAAGGAAAGGTAATGTTCATATAGCTTTTAGCTACCAGCATTTCTGCTAAAACAGTAGCTTTTAAAAACCCCAGGGAATGTTACAGATGGGAAGAAAACACGCAAAAGTTTTAAGTTGTCCTTTGCTTACCATACATCAACCTTTTCTATTTTTACCTTTCCTCCAGAAAAGTAACTAAGAAACAAAATCTCAAAACTCTATGTAGAAAGCAGATCTTAGAAAGTACAAAAACTCTTCCTCAGCAGCCAAACCACTGATACTTTGGCTGCTACCCATACTTATTTTCATTTGCTAATTTCCTTATGCAGTTCTCAATGAGGAAAGCATGGTGTGGGATTATTTTTCACTGAATCCTGCTACCTCTCCTCTTTAGGATCATTTTATTGAATCATCCTTTGTACAGTGCAAAGGAACACTGCATGAGACATATTCTCAATTTGAAAAGTAAGAAGGAATTATGCTTTTATTCAGTATGTACAGAACATAGCTAAGATTTGATGATTTAATAATCTATTAGGTTAAGCATTAGTTTGCTTGTCAATTCTCTTAAGGCATGCAAAGAGTTTCTGTTGGCCACACAGTCATCAGTCAGAAGGCTCAAAGTATCCTCTGTCATGCCTTGATTAGGTTGTCAGTGAGGCTCTGAGTTGCCAGGTCTCACTTGCCCTCTCATCACTGATGACACTGATACCTCAAATTAAAGCCCCAGTGATTTCTAACTGCTCAAATAGCTGTCCAAGTTATTTTTTAATATTTTATAGTTTTTCATGTTAGTACTTTTCTCCTTGAATACTTGAGCCACTAAGTGCCTTGCCTCAATAGAGCTACCTCTGGCTGTAATTTTATCTTATTTTTCTGTCCTCTTTTCTGTTACATCTTTAACATAACAACTTTGTCAGAAGTCAAATACAAGGTTATGCTGCCAGGCCAGATCATAGCTGGGTTTTGAACTCTTGGCTGCTGAGCACAAAGGAAAAGGAGTTTACAAAAATATGTACAAACAAAGAGGTTTATAAGCTTTATATGTAATTTTTATCTATGTGAAAAAATCAACAGGCAAGTAAAAGGCAATAAAGATATAAACAGTTTAAATATACATTTTATAAAGTGAAAGCTAATCTTTCCTCTGCTGAAATTTGTGAATCCAGAAGAACTTATTGAAACAAGCAACTCTTAAAGTTTGAGAGTTTCATTTGTTAGTGTTTCCAGTTTCAAAACCATGAATTCTGACAAATAAATTTGGTGTGTGTATTAGTTTAAAAACAAACCAGTGGGAGATTGCAAGTCAGGATTATAATTTATTAGGAAAAAATAAAAATAAGTGAAATGGTACAAGGAAAAACACTGACAAAGTCAGATACAACCTGACACCCTGTTAGGGAGGTGGTAGCAGTCCAAGTGAAGTAGTTCAGTTGAAGCAGTGATCCTGTGAAGGTCTGCTCTTCTCCTGAAGGTCCAGTGGTAGCTCTTGTCCTCTGGGAACCCAGTAGACAGGGCTACCTTGGGCAGTTCCAAGGCCAGGTTATATCCAGGTGGGAATGCTTGGCTCCTCCCTCCTGGGTGGAGCATCTCACAATAGGATGAGATAAGTCCATGACTCATGGGGTGGGTCCTTGATGGCCCATTGTCTGTTATCAGGGGTGAGTCATAGCAGGAGATAACAGCTAATGGCCCACAGCTGGTGGTAATAGAATAGGTATTAATAGTAGTATTAATACTACTCTGGTAGTAATAGAATAAGCTAGGACTATGTCACAAGGAATAACATATATGCGAACAAATTTCTGATTATTAGGTGAAATTATTATGAGTAGGGAAGGGGTTGACCATGTGCAAGAAAAATATTTGAATTTATATGAAATTTTCTTATTCATATTAAAATGTTTCTATTTGTACACTAATAAAACAAAGAACCTCATTTTTGTTTTTCAGAGAAAATGTTGGGTCACAGACGTAGATAGGAGAAAAGAAAAAAGAAAAAAAAGTTGTCACTTTACCTAAGCAAAACAGTTAGAGCAAGTTCAAATGATTCAGAAATGTTTATACATGTATAGGATATGATATATATATGTATGATATATATCTAATGTATTATTTATACTGCAATTGTGCTATGAAAACATGACACATTCAAAAACTATCGGAGTTCTCTTTAGCTGCTGCTTGTTTCAAGGGTCAGCAATGAAAAATCAAATAAGAAGTAATTTAATCTATTTAGTTTACTTTTTTTGTTCATTGCTTTCCAATTCAGAAAATCTATTTGTAACTATGATAAAACAAGACTGTATTTATCTTCTTACAAAATGAACTCTTGAACATTAAGTAAAACCATGTTTTCTGCAAGTCAAATTTCCTTACTTTGCTAATAGTGTTTATAGATTAGTGAGAAATGCTCATGTTCCTCCATACAAGCAATAAGAAATAATAATTTAAAGAAATTCTCAAAATGATTGTGTAAGCTAACCATCAGCTATCATCACACATAAAGATGCTAGACTTAAATTGGTAATATGTCTATTCAGAAAATGCCCAGTGAGATGATCAGCACCCTTTTCCTAGTGCACCTCCTGGGTGATAGATAACTCAGCATATGGCTCATTTGTTTGGCTCACTGATTTTATTATTCTCACTTTTGCAAATGTTGCATGTTGCATTTAATTACTGTTAATCATCTTCCAGGTACCAGCAAACACCCTCCCAGTTCAAGTTACAGACCTCATCTCAGCTGCCTCCTTTGGAAAGAAGAATGCTGTAACTCTGAACGATGGATGTAATGCAATATCATAACTCTTTTCTAGGAAGAATAATGTACAGTACCACCTGTGCTTGTAAAGCCACACTGAGCCAGATTTGTTGTATTAAAAGCATGCAGCTGCTTCAGACTGCCCTGCAGCTCAATGCTTTGACTATTATTCTTTATAATTTTTGTACTCTTTATTTACTGAGAGTGGTTAGATCTATAAAAATGTAGATGTAGATACAGACACAAACACCTGGACCTTTTTTCCCTTCACTCAGAGTTTTCTTGTTCATTGTGGTCAAATGTCTCTCAGCCATACCTGGAGCTTTGATAGCACATAACTAATGCAACCCTTTTTCTAATTGGGAGCACAAGTGGACTCTTTACCTTTTGGTCAGAGGTGAAAGGACAGAAAACTCCAAACTGTTGACTAATTAGCTGCACAACTTTCACCTGCATTGCTTGGAGTGGCTCTAATGAATTTCCAAACACTTTATTTAGAAAAATGCATATGACTTAAACATTTTTAAACCAGAGCACCAGAGAGGACCAAGAGACAGCCATCCTGGCTGTCTCAATGAGCTTAGATGTAAACAAGGAAAGATTCACAAGCTATTCCTACCTCCAACCAGGATAAATAAAGGTCCATTTTGTGTGGCAGGGAGAACCGAAAAAGTCAGCTGGACCCTGAGAAGAGTCAGATGGGGAGGTAGGGAAGACTGTGAATCAAAATCTACTGTTACAGTACAGAGTTAAAAAGGTTCATTAGAAAGGTGAATTTAACTATGTTAAAATTGATACTGCTGCATTTACCTGGATCTTACTGTTTAGGCATATATGAATAAATGCTCTACCTTTGAAATAACTGAGTCCCATATGTAGAGGCTTTATGTTTTACCTACTCAAATATTCAGGCATTTCTCTACTCCAGTTTTTCTGAAGATATTAATTTCTTTCTCCCTCTTTATTAAGACTTCTTGTTTACTAAATATGAGAAAAAACACACACAAATGTGATTGCTCCATTGTGCTCCTGCCCTTACCATGGGTGCTTTAAGGTGAGGAGCTCCATACCAACCAAAACACTTAGGTAATTCTTTAATCCCCCCCAGGCATTAAAATCTTCCCATTCATTAAAATGTTAAACCTAGACTTCAAAGGCATTTGTGGGCAGGAACAATACATCACAGGAGAAATCAAAGGAAGTGACTTCAAGATCTTATTACAGAAGACTTTTTTTTTCTCTCACATACAGCATCCCTGTCAGAATCACTGTTGCAGATTACTTTGCCCCCTATCCTAGCTGGCACCTTTCCTACCTTCCACATCCTCTATTTAAGAGTTGACATATAGTTAACTTTTCTGCTATCGTGCCCATGAGGTAGTCATACTGCCTGGTCTTTTACTTCTCAGTATGTCCATGCCTATTAGAGCTGATTACCTAGGAGAAATTGCTCCATCTGCCATGCCTATTAATATGCAGGTTTCTACTACTTGGTTCCTGTTTTTTGGAGGGTGTTTGTGTTGTTGCTGATTTTTTAAAACTAATTTTTAATTTTTTTCTTGTTACATTAAAGAGAAAAAAACACCACAAATCAATGCTAGCACACAAAGAAAAATCCCTGTCTTCACCAGCAGGGAAACCATTACATGATCACTGCATCATCTGAAAACAAACTAACCTCAAATTTCCTGCCAGTACTGCGGTAAACAATAACGTGACAATAACACAGTGACATAAAGGATTCTCAAAAACATTTTAATGATTTGGTTTATTTGTTGCTGTCTGCTTTGTCTGCCAATCAGTTGTATAATGTAATTCACTTCAGAAAGAACCGTTAACTACTGCTGAAAATGATCTAGTATGTTTAAAAAAAACCACCAGAAATATAGGAAGCAATATTTTAAAAACTTTTAGGTAAATCAGTTGAAATTTATGCCAAAATATGCTAATTTTAATGAACATAAAACCTTTCATGAGGGGAGCCATTTCCACAGTGTGTCATTTGCCTGTATTACCTTACTATCAATGTCAACTCCAAATTTTTTATTCCTTTTTAAATTTGCTTCCTCCTTCATAACATCTGGCCTTCCCTGGGTGAGCTTTTCTTACCTTTCCTCAGTTCTTTTACCTATGTCTTCCTAATGCATTTGGTGTTCTTCTGCCTCCCCTATCTTTTTTGGTTAGTCATCTATCCCTAAAATAGCTCAATAACGACCTTTTCTTTATAATGTTTTTCTAGCATTGTATATTTGAGTACTGCAGTTCAGATAAACCCAGGGAACAAGGAAGATGAAATATTGTGCAATATGGAAATATAAATACTACTTGTCTGGAAAGGAATATTAAACAGTTTCAGCTTCTTTTACTATTTACTTTGCAACAGAAATCATCAAAGCCCATCGAGGGCATTACATGGGCAGAAGGTTTGATTGCTTTGAGAACCTACTCATCACAATATGTCAAAATGTACCTCTGTAATATTTTTGAATAGGTTGTATTACTATTAATTTTCTTTAGGGAGTACTTGCTTGATTTGATTAATTTGAATCAACTTTATTGTGCTATATATAATCTTTGCTTTTATTAAGTGGTGAATATTTGCTAGGATAGCATTTCTTTAACCTCTTTGCATATTGTGCTTTTGACTGTTTTCGTGACTGTTTACAATTGCTCTGAGCTCCTCTTCTTCTTTGCCAGCCTTCTCAAGACTAGATTTATTTGTCAATTTTCTACAGCTGCTTTTTCATTTTTGGGATATCCAACAACAAGATGTCAGTTGGTTAGAGTGTGGTGCTAGTAACTCCAAAGGTTTCAGGTTTGATCCCTGTACAGGCCGTTTGCTTTGAGAGTTGGACTTGATCATCCTTGTGGGTCCCTTCCAACTGAGAATATTCTGTGAATCTGAAATTAATGCAAACCAAAAAATTACAAACCATGCTTTTCACAAGTGTAAGGGGCAAGTGTATATCGCTATGCAGCACTAATGGACTTTAGCAGAAAATAAGGTCTTGCAAAGGAGATGGCTGTTAGTATCCAAAAGTACCTTAGCAAATACAGGTCAGTGGTTAAACTATCTTTTCAAAAGAAACCTATGAGGTCATAATTCAGCACATTCCCAATTGTCCAAAATATCTTAAAATCAGATCACCATCAGTCTTACGAAACCCAAGATAGAATTTCCCAAATTCTAGAATTCAACCCCCTGTATTGGTTGGCCCAGGCAAGCAGCTCAGCATGCCATCACACACTCTCCCCCAAGCTGACAAATCCTCAACCACTCTCTGAGCAACAGCCACCTTGGAAGGCAAACACCACCTCTCCCCCTCCCCCATTTACTCACACTTTCTTAATTTACCCTTAATTTTAATTGCTGAGCATGACATTGTAGGGTACAGAACCCTTCTACCAGTTTGGCTCAGCTGTCCCAAGCTTACCTTCAGACTATTTGCTTAGGGGACAGAGTGGGGAAGAAAAAATCTTGATGCTGTGCAAGCATTGTTCAACAGTAGCTGATACATCTCTGTGCTGCCAGTAGTTTTAGGCACAAATCCAAACCAGAGCTCTATAAGGGCTGCCATGAAATAAATTAACTTTGTCCCAGACAGACATGTATACCTATGTTTCTCAAAATTATCTTTAAATTTTGGAATGTCAAATGATGTTTACCTAATACATCTTACCACTTATTATTCCAGTAATTGACTGACACTATATGTTATTCTTTTTTTTTTGTTCATTTTTGACATAAACTCAAAAACCCAAATTATAATTTCAGTGAGTTGTGCTATGTTTCTGAGAATTCTTGCTGTGACAAGGTGAAGAGTTTTTGTAAGCAAGAATTCATAGAGAATTAAATGAAAGTTGAGAATCTACTTTCGCTTTTTCATAAAAGTGAGGCTAAAGAAAAAAAAGAGATTCCTATAATTATGAAAAATATTCAAACTGATTTGAACACTTGTGGCTTTAATTCATCTGAATGAAGTATTGAGAAGGTCAGTACTGAATTCAGTTAAGGACATCTAATATTTATTGTTCTGGTGAGAGGAAAAATCAGGCAAACAAAAGCTAAAAGAACTTCCTTTTGCCCTCATGTTCTCTGTGGGCTCTGCAGAGAGATCAGTGGGATTATGCAGTGGCTAGACTCTGAAGTATAGTAACTCTGCTCAGCCTGGTTTTGAAATTATAGGGGGTCACATTGTCTCAAATCAGTTTTGCTTTCCAGCTTCTTTTGGGGCAGTTTGTGGTGACTCCCAACTTGCCTCTGCTTGTTGTTACTAAGAGAGAGACAGTTGCTCAGCTAGGGATTACAGGAGGTCTTTCTGCCAACTGCATTATTCCATTGCTGTACAGTAAAATCACTGAATTCAACTCTAGACTTTGTGAGTGCCACCAAGTTCCACCATCTCAAAAAGCAATTTAATGAATTGGTATTAGTGTTTATTTTAATCCCAGTGTGAAAGGCACTCAGACTTTGTAAGATATTGCTTAATACACCACTAATTGAACATATCAGGAGAAATAAAAAGAAGAGAGTATAGATAATCTTCCTCTTCAGGTGTCAGACACCTCCAGGTTCTGCAGCATCAGACAAACCTCTGAACGACATAGGTCATTCTGTGCGGAGACCATCCATGGAGAGGTTTGCTGATGTATTGGTTTTTGCAACTCATATAAGGTTTTCTTAACAGAAAACAACTCTCTTCATCAATTCTACTGCTCAGCAAAAGGATGTTCTCGTGTGAACATCTGCTGATTCACTTCAAGGTAAAGACAAGGGCATGTATGGGGCATAATTGCGAGTGCCCATAGGGCATTGCCTCAGAGCTCTCCACTGTAATTCACTGCTTAAGGACATATGGTAGTGGCCCCTTCCAGAGGCTCAGGGGAGACCTCAACACCCTCTACAATTCCCTGAAAAGAGGTTGTAGCCAGGTGAGGGTCGGTGTCTTCTCCCAGGCAACCAGAGATAGGTCAAGAGGAGATGGTCTCAAACAGAGCCAGAGGAGGTTTCAGCTGGGCATTACGAAAAATGTCTTTTCAGGAAGAGTGATTAGACATTGGAATGGACTGTCCAGGAAGGTGGTGCACTCACCATCTTGGAGGTGTTTAAAGAAAGTCTGGATGTGGCACATGGTCTAGTTGGCAAGGCGGTGTTGGGTCACATGTTGAACTTGAAGATCCCAAAGATCTTTTCCAACCTAGCTGATTCTGCGATTCTGTGATTGATCTTCCCCCATGTCTCCATTGCAGGGCTATTTTCAACCACTGGCTTCTCATTGTGTAAAAATTTGGAAAACGAAGCAAGGAAATGTTTGAGCTGTGGCTGCTTCCGTCTCCCATCTTGCCTTTATCTGCATGAACTCTTGAACGACACTCACATGCATATGTGCACAGAAGAAAACTTCCTCTCTGATAAAAGGAAGGACACAAAATGCTTTAATTTGTGACCCTCTAATGCCATTTGGAAGACTTCTCCTTGGCCTTGGAATTAGGAATGGAGTAACTATTAACTTGATCTGAAACATTCATGAAACTTTCTGGTCTTTTCACCATTTCATGAAGTCAGCAAATTTCCAACATTTTATGAATGCTTTTAAACATGACTTCAGGATTTTGCCTAGAGGCTTTCATTGCAACAACTGTTAATCTGATTGAGATGAGACCGAGATGCAACCCTGCTTTTACTAATTATTTGTATTCAAATAGGGAGTAAACTTGTACTTTTTAGATGTCATATTTGCTTTAGACACTTTTTAAAAAAATTAACTCTATCAAGGTTCCTGGAATATCTTCATATAGATACTGAGATCACTGAGATTATAGTTTGGCAATTAGTTTAAAACAGCTCAAAAGTAAAAGCAATTAAAAGGGCACTTTTGCTGGCAGCCTTTCCCAAAATTGTATAACCTGTTGCCTCCTTGGTGCCATGGATTATTTTCATATCTAGGCACACAGTCCTTGTGAAGATAATGTACCCTTTTAAAGTTATGTTAATGTTTTATTTAGGATGAATTGGATATGATTAAGGTTCCATGAAGTTGGAGAAGAGAAAATGTTCTCCATTGCTTCAGATTGCAATGCAAATATGTTTTACTTGTACTTTTTTTCCTTTTTTATATGCATGAAAACCATTAGCAGCAGCATTTTACATAATAATAGTGATGGCAGCAATAAATTCCATTTTGCATCCTACCGTCAATATGAAGCAGCTGATCTCTGTGAAGTTAAAAGATCAAAGATAAATATTTAAAGTTAATAACAGTGGTTTGCCTTTGAAATTAGTCTGTCCATATCTCCTGTAAATGGACAAAAATGGAACTTAACCAATCTAGCTCTATCCAACATGTTTCCTACTGGTTTTGGTGGAAGGAAATAAACACATACAAAGGGTGATTCACTCTTCCTCTCATGCATATTTATATTTTGATGGGATTCTTGCCTTGAAGATGCAGGTTTTTTTTCCATGGCTTTCCCACCCTGCCCTTGGTCCAGGACCCCATTTCAGCTCCCTGGACCAGTGAGTGCAGTAGGGCTGATCCAGCTCTCCACAGCCCTGCCCTGCCAGGAGTCCCTGCAAGTCTGACTCTCCTGGGGACCAAGTCCCAGTCCAGCCTTGCCCTGTAGCCATCCAATGCCTGGGGCTGGGGTGTCCCCTGTTGCCTCCAGTTACCCTGCTCTTGCCAAACTGTATTGGTGTTTCCTGAAGTAAGAAAAGATTTAGGGGAGAAATTTGGCAACCCTCCTAAGTCCCCCTGTAGCTTTCCTGGAGCTCTGCAGAGAACTCTCTAAGTGGTAAATAAATAAATAATAAAAAAAAGCCCAAACATTTCCCTCTACTGGGAGGGAATGGGTTCAGATCTAAAGAAAAGAGGATTTGCAGAAGCTCTGAAATTTTTCCTAGCCTGCTAGCTGTGCGGCCAATTCCAAATCTACTCTACCTTTGTGAATTTACTACCCATAAAAACCCTGTATTATTCCTGTTTCATTCCTTTTTATCTCCCTTGTTACTTATATGAGACCAAATTAGTTTTTTTAATACTGTATTTTCATCATTTCAGTTAGGACAAATAAGGAGCTTTATACTCTTGTTGAGGAATACTTCCTCCCAGGTGCTTCAGTGGATTTCGTTCTGTGGATAGGTAGACAAAAACATGGAAAAAGATCCTTGCATTCTATAAAAAAACTGTGCCTTATGAAAAGGCTTCTTGTGATGATGAAGAGTTTTTAGGTAGCATCCATTTTGTCAACTAATTCAAGCTAAGCTATGAATTATCCAAGAATGGCAATTAACCTGAATCTTGACCTATCTGTGAAATGATTGTTGAAGATCCCTTAGGCAGACAAAGCCAATATTAATCAAATGCAGTGGTATCAGCCAAGCCAGGAATATTTTCATAAGATGAGTTCTCTAATTTTCTTTTTCTGATCTCTAAAATACAAACAAAAACAATCCTGACACTGAGCCTGGCCAAATCAGAACACAAAATATAGCTTTATTTACTGGCTCTGTCAGACCAAGTTTAAACTCTGCAGAGCTGATTTATAATTTTTTACTTGCAGTAAATACTGTTTATGATAGAAAATAATCAATTTTTATCTCATATTATTAGAGATAAATAGATTTTGTGTATTAACTCCAGAGAGATAATGAATGTGAGAAATAAAGTATGGTGATACTTTATAATGCAGCCGGAAAAGCCAAAGCCAAAGTGAAAAATAGAAAGGAACTCAAGCTCCCCAGGTCTCAAAACAACAGATTAATAGCAGCAAGAATAATAACTATTCTGATGGAAATGCAGGGTGGAGATTTTTTGTCAAAAGAGCAAGGAAGTAAAATGGATCACTATGTAAAAATTCTACTACTGAGACGACATTCTAACAATTCATATCTTACTAAAATAAAAATTAAAAGAAAATAATTTGAAATGTGACTATGTGATAAAATTTCCAAAATTGAACATATATGTGTCCAACATAGCCAGCATTTAAATTAATTCTTTATACAAGACTGAGGAGGACAATTTTGGCAGTGGCGTTATTTTTGTATGGAGATAAAATTTCTTATATAGCTATTGTATTGTATCTGTTGCACTGGAGTTTCATTTGAAAGGCACAAGATCCAAGAAGTTTGGGTTTTTTGCACAAGCCATGTTGCTGCAGGGGAAAATATTCTGAAATGCCAAGAAAAACAAAAAACATTATATGAGTTTATTTTTTTATACTGCCTGTATATAGGACACAGAATATATTCCATCACCATAACTTAGTTATTGTTTCCACTTTTTTTATTAATCTAAAGCTAAAATATATGAAGATCCCTCTTTAATGCTAATTGGGATATGAGGAATTTATATGGCAGTGGAAAGATGGAGTCAAATACTATTGGTTATCTTGGGCATCACCTGGAACTGCCAAATGTAATCTAAACTGTGATGTGACATCTTGAGACAGGTTTCTCTGATGATTCCAGATGCCTGTTTGTGGGCAGCTGAAACAAGCCCAAAGGCGAGGATTCATTTGCATATTCCAGGCACACAAACCCAATTTTGTTTAAATAGAAAGGCCTATAAGGTAATTAGGTGAGCTACAGTTTTGCAGTAGTAAGAAATACAATATGAGAGTCTGTCACTCCACATGTAGTTATCAGTTCTTGTTTGAAATACTCTACCTCATCTGACTTCCAGCTGGAATTCCTGGGAACCTGACTCTCCAGCAAGCTCAAGCATGTATCTACCATTCCTCTGTGCATGTGCCCCTGCAAAAGTAACAGCTTTCTACACTGGCTCTGTCCTGGAACTCCATTCAAATCATGTGACCTATATAATGAAAAAGAAATCTGCAAGTCCATGACTGAACAATTTTCTTCAATTTATCTAAGGGAATGGATTTTACAATAATGAAGTTCTTGTCTCTTTTGCAATTATTCCTCCCCCATATGAACAGAAACCTCTTGTCTTTGAATTAATAGGAAATTTCAATCTACAAATCTATTTTTCACATTAAAAAATGAATAATATTACAAAATAAGACTAATCTTAAAACCTACCGTTGAAAAATTTCACTACTCACTTCCTTGTACAATTATGTTTTCTCTTTCCACACTGTTCACTTCCTCACTTTAAAAGTCAGTTTTTGTATACCGCTGTGGCCAGTTTGGATAACAAATTTTCACATCAAACCATATGAAATGTTTAGATAAATGCAGCTAGATTAAGCCAATTTACAATCCTGTTGCCTAGAAAATCAATAGTCCTTCTGAAAACTGTTATCAAATTAGTCTATCACAATGTAAATTTTACAACTATTTCTTAACCCTGTTTGTGTCTTTAGTTAACTTTTCCTTTAAAGCTTTTGAATATTTTCAAACCACTGACACCAGATTATAAATTGTATAATTACTCCGATCACTCTCTCATCCTGTTAAATAAACAACTTAAGTTTGCTCTTCTCCCTTTGTTTGATTCCACTGTGATTACTCTATTAACATCATCATAATTTACTGTGAATAAAGTGGACAAAGTAGGCAGGCAACTGCTATTTAAGCAGGAGCAAAGTAAATCTTAATTTCTCCTTCTTCTACATTCATTGCCTGGTATACGTTCAGGTCTACTCTTTTAAGGTTATTACTGGAATAAACCTAGCAATTAACTTGAGTTTATGTCCATTTCAATAAGTGGGAGCTATACAAGTATTTTTAAAATTTTAATCCAGAAATAATTGTTTACTTAAGGATTCAACAACATAGTGAGTGTTATAGACGTGCTTTCTTGCATATACGTTAGTTCAAAATACAACATTTGTATGTTGGTCTTCATAATTTTAGGGTTGGTTTTGCTGTTTTTTTCCTTCAGAATTTTAGCAATATTTTATAGCATGTTCTAAAGCCCATGTTCTTTGCACACAATAATCAATTTTGTTCCATATCTGTATCTAATCTCCCTATCTGTTGTCTTGAAGCTATTTCAATAAACTAAAGTTAAGAGAGATAGATAATTATCTTCAAAGATTCATAGAGGTTAAGGTAAATAGGATTATTAGGATCATTCTATCAAGCCTGCAATATACTTGGGGCCATTAAATTTCATCTAGTGTTGATGTATGTTGAAAATGAGTTGTAATGATCTATATTTATTATTGTTACTATTACTGATTGTATTTGTTGTTGCACTACCCAAAGCCTAAAGAAGAAAAGAACTACTCTGAGATAAGCATTATATGAACACAGACTGCTATGTCCATGTTCTGAAGAGTATACAGTCAAGGTATGAACATCCTGCAGTTGGAAAATGGAAGATAGAACACCCTATATAATAATAATTCTATGACAAAGGCAGAAAACACCTTAGCTATATTATTTAATTTTATTTTTTCATAAGTTAGAGGAATATCTCTTGATTTGAGCTATCTGGAAGAGACTACCAAACAGAAGTGGATGGGACAGCAAGACTGAAAGGAATGTAGGGTTGGAATGAAATTATTGTGAAGAGATGTGGTACCCCTTTTTTATTTTTCCTAAGTGGTTAAATATACTGACTGTTTCCAGGAAGACCAAAAAGCTGCACTCAGGGAAGGATTCTCTTTATCCCTTTCTTTTCATGTTGGGTAATGAAGAATACAAAAAATTACATTTAGTAGAAATATCCCAGTTTAATTCAATATGATATATTTTTACACCGCCTATTTGACTATTTCTATGCAATATGGTATAGCAAGACGTACAAATGCTTCTGATAACAGGATCCTTGTATTTTTCAGTACCCTATTACCCCAGAAAACTCTCAAATGCCGCCCAACCACCCCTGGATATAACAAAAGGAACTTTACCTATGTTGTTGATGCAGTACTTGTAAATAATTGCCAGATATGCTACCAGATATGTTAGTTTTGAGCAGGAATGTTTAGCTGTCTTTTCTACTCTCAACAATCATGCTTGCAATATAATTCTACAGTTCTGACTTTATTCACCTTGATAAATTTCTCTATGAAAAAGACTGTTTATACATTGGACTGCATTCTGCACATTATAGTAGGTGTTACATTTTGAGATAATCTAAGAAAGAGCTGGGTAGGTTGCATAGATTTAAGAATTTGCATTTCATTAAAGTAATGGAATTATCAAGAAATCATGTTAGAGTGTATTCACATACTTGGTGTCTGGGACCATTTTCCTTATTGTCATGGTGCAAAACTGCAGCCCTACAAGCTACACATAATATGCAACATCCTGATTATGAGGTCTGAAACTCAAATGCACTAAAACTATTATTTTTTTAATAAATTACTGAGTATATTAAAAAGGTTTTTAGTTACCAAAGATAAGTTGGATAGTGGCAGTGATATAATACAGAAAGGTACATTTCTCTTGTCAGAAGCAACTGCAAAACAATCCTCTGAAAAGAACTTTCTTTGCTGATATTAAGGGTTCTAACTTTGGTGAAATAAATGAAATTCATTTTTATGTCAGGAAATTTGACTTCGCTGGGCTGAGATCAAGAGGAAAACAGGTACCACTTTATTGTTCTTGCACAAATTAAATTGCCTATCAAGGTAAGGACAATGACTTTAACCAAAAACAACTAGCAATGTAGCTTGATCATTGGTTATAAAGATGCAGAAAATATGCATGAAAAGAAAAGAGAAATCAGCTTTCAGACCATAAATTTACATTTTTCTAGTTGTGGCAGAATGAAAATTGTGTTTATTTTTTCCTATATAAAACAAAAACCTAGAATAGCTCATCTGATCTGTCAGTGGTGCCTAAACAGTTCTATTGACTGAAGTTCTAGCTGTTGAATTGCAGTTGTCAAGAAAACTTGAATTCTGGGCAATAGTTTTATGAGCCCATAACCAGTTCCCATGAAAACCAATAACTCATCTCCAACATTGAATCTGGGGGAGAGATGAATGAATTATCAAACACTCAACCTACTTTGCTCAGCACAGTAGCAGATAAAACAACCAGATTGGATCCAGAAATATTATTTATGTAGTTGTGCACCAAAATGAATGGATCCTGCTTGATAGCCTTCAGCAGCCATTTCATGTGAACAGAGCCACAGTCACTCCAGACCAGGGTAGGCTTGTCTCCAGCCACCCTGAGCCTACTAGAGCCCATGTGATTTATGGATCTGTGACTGGTACAGACAGAAATAGATAAATTGAAAAGTCATCTTGGACATGTCTGTGAAATTTTGCACTAAAGACAGGAAAGAAGGGGAAAAGTGTCACAAACTTTCCATATTCTTATGCTGAGAAAATCTCCAAGGCTGTGGATGAGATGAGAAAAAAATGAAAGGCTGTTCCATGAGTCTGTCCAGGCACTTGTTTTTCCTCTAACCCCCCACTTTTATGCCAAGAAAACTAAGCTGGGTCAGGAAAAAACACTATGGGAGAAGACTATTAAGAGAAATCTAAGTGAAAGAAATGAATTTTGCATTTAAATCTGAAAGCTGTGAAATCTGAGCTCATTTCACAAGCTCATATCACATGTATAAGAGAGCTCCTCAATCTCTGTGCAGCTCCTGCTAAAGTTCTATCTCCTGTGCTTGCAAGTCTTTTCTTCTTGACAGAAAACTTTATAGTTTCTTTCAATTATAACAGCTGTCAAGGGAGGTCATGATTCCTGAAAAGAAAAGCTTGGTCCTGTGCTATGGAAGACTCTGAATATTAAGATAAACTATAATGTGGGGTGATGTATTCAGAGACCTAGGTGTCACTAAGAAGATGAGTTGATGAATTTTGAACCGTCTTTTTTAGCACCTGCTTGGATTCGTTCCCAGACATAATGATTAGAAATAATAGGGTCTGGAGGTGAGGAATGTATGGCTTACTCTGTCAAGTAATTATTTTTTATTCCTGATATTTCAAAGTTATTCTATGTTTAAATGAGTATAAAGGAGAGCACAATAGGGGCCTATTTTATTTTTTCTTGTTATTTAAACAAGTCAAATATGAACACAACCTTTTAATCTTACTCTTCATACATCATATTTGTTAAATCTGGTTTCTGGATAAAGCTTAAAATCCCATTGTATTGAACTCAGCACTTGCAGCTGCAAATGCCATTGAGTTAAAGTAGGTGAAGAGCTTGTACAGATTAAAAAAAAAAATCAATGTTTTTATTACAGTTGGTAATATGCAAGAGGAAATAATAATAACAAAACAGAATAAATTGTGCGCATCACAGTTGCATATTGTAAGTCTGCAGCATGACATTGTACAATATTGTTATCTCTACAGCAAATATATATTTGTGCAAAAAATTATCTATTTGTGTAGAAAATTCTCTTCAGTTTTCTTGAAATCTGACATCTTTGATTTGATTGTTGTTTTGAAAATTTATGTTATATGCTTATTTTAAATGACTTATGGTGCAACTAGAAATTTATAGGAGTTAGCTAATAAACAAAGGGAAAAATGTTGACTAGAGTGGAATGGAATGGAATAGAATGGAATAGAATGTTTTCAGTTTTTGAAGAAACCCATAAGGTTCATCAACCACCTCTCTAGAAAACCTGTTCCAGTGTTTGATCACCCTTATGGTAAAGAAACACTTCCTAATGTCTGGTCTGAACCATCCCTGACAGAATTTCGAGGCATTCCCATTAATCTTGCCACTGGATCCCAGGGAAGCTACATCAACAATGAACAGCTGTTTTCAAGCAATAGGTGGTTTCCATTTCTCTTGGGTGAATTTTGCACTGTCTTAAACAAGTGCAATTAGGAGCAATTTCTTCATCAAGGCCAACTTAATTTAAAATTACAGCTAGACCCACAGATATCTTCATTAACATTTTAGATGAAATAAGACAGACATTGCTGTTCTGATTAGTGAAATTAGCCCTCTCTATTATATTTCTCAGTTACAAAGAGCACAGTGGTGGAAACTGCAAACAAGTTGATATTCTAAGTTCAGGAGACTAATAAAGATCACTGTATATCAGAAATAATATATTTTATCAAAGATATTCTAGAATTACCTAGTGTATTATTTAAGACAGCATGGTTTATGCATAATGAATTAAATATTTCACAGTTATTCGAGCACCCTGAAGGAATCCCTATTTAGACAGATTAGTTTAACACAGTGTTTTGGAGTCAAATTATGTGGTTCAGGGGCTGAAAAAAAATGAGGAATTGAGTTCTGCTTAACTGAAATGTCAAAATGGATTACTAGTTGCATCACAATTGTCTTCAGAAACTCTTTCACCATTTTTGGCCAAAAGCCCAGGAGGACAGTCAGCATGACAATTTTTATTCAGCTTTAAAAGAAACTACAGCCAAATCTCAACCATCATGTGATTTGTGCCTTAATTTTTTGATTGGGTCACAAATCTTTCCATTCCTTTGAAGGCATTTGGATTCCAAGTTTTACCTTTGCTCATGACAGTAAACATTACTAATTCTCTTAGTTTAAAATTGCTACAAAAGCACTACAGTCACTCTGTGAATTCCTAAACTTACAACTCAAGAGAACATGGTACATATTAGTCATTGTAAGATTTAGCTGACCTCTCTGAATAGGTATACATGTTCCAGGGCATGTAATGCTCAGGATTCAATTCTGGCACTATGGTGGCATGGAATAACATTAAAATACCAAGGCAGCATTCAGAGAAAGTACCAAACAGCCATGAAACAACACTGTGTTTTTTAGATTTAATACGGCAGATTTTCTCCCATGTGTTTAGAGTTTTGCAATGTGAATTTAATGGCCTGCTAGTGACACATCCAATCATGAGGGCTAATGCAAGACACTTTCTGAACCATCACTAAGTTTTCCTAACCTTCCTTTGATTATTTGTGTTTTTACTGCTGCAGAAACTAAGGAAAACAGAACTCCCACATGGGATTTACCTTTGCCTGTCACAGTCATGAAGAGTTACCTACTAAATTGCTTCCAGAACACTGGCAGAGGGAGCACTTTGGCTGTCTCAAGCTGATAAAAACTCTATTAGTGGACCATTTTCACATCTAATGGCTGCAGGCAAGTCCAACACAGAAATTCACCAATGCTTCAAAATGGATTACAGCAGCAATATTGAGAGAGCTGACCCCCCACTAGGCAAGTCACTGCACCAATCTTTGCTGCAGTCTACAAATCTGTAAAATGGGGAGAATAATAGGTCCCTGCTTCATAAAGTGCTTAGAAAGCTAACATCACAACCTCATAAAATGGATTGTTTACAACAGACAGACTAAAATGGCATCAAACACATAAATTTTAAATGAGCATTAATCATATAAAATGGATTTTCCTTGCTATAGTCCAATTACATCCTCACAACTGATCAGTCAGAGGAGGGATTTTTTGTTTTGTTTTGGCTTTGTGTGTGCATGTGTGTGTATAGGTGTTACTCTACAGCAAGCCTGTCTTTTATAGGATTAATGGAACACTGAAGAAATTCCAGCAGCAGCAGCTGTAGCAATACCAGCTCAGGCTCAAAGAACTGTGACTTAACCTAGTGCTTTTAAGTGAGGTATCAGTCAAACATAAGACCAGCTCACTTTATCAAAATTGCAAGATCAAAATGTCTCTTGCCAGTCACCTTTTTAGAAATGCAGACAAATCAAAGACAAGCATTCCTGATCTGAAGCACGCACAACTTCTGAGCCTGGAGAACATAGTGGAATGCACTATATGCCTCCCAGCTCAAAAAAAGTTAATAAATTCTATATAGGGTGAATATCTAGCTGGACATTATTATATAAACAAGTAAAGACATTTTTCTTTAGCCTAAGTTTTATGTCTTCTAAGAGACAACATAAAGGACTATGCATACAATTGCCTAGATATTCTCAGGGTCAGGGGCTAAAATTATAATGAGGGATAATATGTTTTCAGTTTCTTTCCTACGTAGGAGAAAATGTGAGTCAGTCAAAACAGGAGTCCAAAGTTCTGACTCCTGTGCCTTATACCACTGAAACCTACACCATTTATATATTACTAGTGTTTTCAAGATTCAGATGCAAAGATCAGGTTCGTTGAATTGAATTATGCTAGTCTCATTACCCAAAAATTTCAAATTTCATTCATATATATCTGAAGTCTTCTTGATTCTGAATATCTGTAGTGTGATTTCAACGTGAGTCTGAAAAATGCTCCTGAAATACTCTCTGCGTGCAACTCACTTGTGCTTTCCACAGTTATCAATAAAAACATCCCCTTAGGGACAGTAGAATAAATATTTGCTGGAGTAAATCGTGTGCTAATGTGATACATGACCAACAGTTTCTATTCGCTGCTTGTTTCTGTTCACATGGGTGTACAAAACCCACCCTCACTTCCCATGCATTAGTTTTCAATCTACAGCGTGTGCCCTGACTTTCAGTTATTAAATCAGAAATGTAGTTAACTATGGTATTAGCTTGTGAAGCCCATGAGAACAATGTTGCAGTTTCCTGACAGTAAAAAGAAAGAATGAGCAAAAGATATAGAGAAGCTTAATTCACTTGACCAGAGGTAGGAGTCTATTATGATTTGGCACACTTGGAAGAATTTGTCTGACTTAGCTGCCAGTGCAGGAAAGCAAGGTTAGGATTCACTTATCTTAATACAGGTGACTAGACTCAGGTGAAACAGGCCAGGGTGATATTATAAGACAGGCATCTGCATTGGCTGCCACTTGTGATGAAAGACAAGAGACACATCAGCTTTCTGGAGAGGCAGCTAGACACCAAGTAGGACACTTTGCATTACTAAAATAACACTAGGAGGTCATGGGGCACTTGAATTTTGCCCTAAGCATAAAGGAGAATAAATCTCACCTTCAATTAATCACCTAGGGTAGGACTCAATTCTTGAACATAAGTTTTTAGTGTTATTTTCAGTGCCTTACAGTATGGCATCCAGCATTCATTTGCTGCACAAGTGGTGCTTGACATGCTTGTCAGCCTTCTGCACTTCCAGGAAAATGAGACAGCCTTGCCACCAGAAAGCTAAACATAATAGTCTAATATCTTAAATGTCTACAAATGTCTATCAAGTGTCAGGGAAATAAAGAAAATAAACCTGAATTTTTTTGCATCAACTAAGCCAAAGAATAAAATGCTAATTTAAATATTTTGCATTTAAATGTTTCTCAGATACATACACTAATTGATTCTGTGGCTGAGGATCTGACCCACTACCCTCTGTACTTCTTTCTTCCATTTGTTCCTAGTATTAG